>NC_090927.1:225040331-226290331 GCF_040938575.1 Ambystoma mexicanum | reverse complement strand
CGGTTGCACATAGCAAGGCCAGGCTGATACCGTTTGCTGTGGTGGATGGGGTTGAACAAGAATTAATTAGACTTGAGAAGGAAGATGTCATAGAAAAGATTGAATCATCCCAATGGTTGAGTCCCATTGTCGTTGCAGTAAAGAAGAATGGAAAGTTGAAAATTTGTGTGAATCTCAGGGATTTAAAAAAGAATATACTGGTGGACAAATATCCGTTGCCTATTATTTCAGAGATGTTGAAATGCATTGAAGGAGCGGACATGTTTACCATCCTGGATTTGACCAATGCATATCATCAGATTAGTTTCTCTGAAGACTGCAGAGATCTAACTGAGTTTATTATACCGTTTGGTTTGGCCTCTGCGGTGTTCCAAAGGGCCATGACCCAAGTACTGAAAGGATTTAAGGGGACATTAGTTTACCAGGATGATATTACTGTATTTGGCAAGGGGAAGTGCAAACATGATGGAAGATTGCAGAATGTGTTGCCGAGATTTATTGAAAAAGGGTTGAAAGTGCAAAAGAGTAATTGTAAGTTTAAGGAAGCTGAAGTAGAATATTTAGGCCATGTGGTCAGTGGGAAGGGTTATAGACCCAAGTTTGATGCCATAAAAGCCATCAAAAATACACCGGATCCCACGAGTAAGGTAGAGCTCAGATCAATGTTGGGTCTTTGTAAATTTTATAACAAGTTTGTGCCGAATTTTGCGAGTTTACCTATCAGAAAGTTACTCAAAAAGGAGGTCAAGTTTGAGTGGGATGCAGAGTGCAAATCAGCAGAGTGCATCAGAAACCGCTTATGTGAACCAATGAGTCTGGGAGGATTTGTATTTGGAAACCAGACCAAACTCACTGTTGATGCTAATGGGGTTGGGTTGGGAGCGGTTGTATCACAGGTTTTGGAGAATGGATGTGAGAAGATCATCTGCCATGCATCCAGGGCGCTAACAGATATAGAGAGTAGATACTCTGTAATTGAGAGGGGGTTATTGGCTTGTATGTGGGCAGTGAACTACTTCGGGAAACATGTGTGGGGAATTAAGTTTATAGTTTGTACTGATCATAAACCATTGGTAGAAGGTTTGTCGGTACAAGGGATTTTCAGGGCAACTCCCAGACTGATTAGGTTTTGTTTGAAATTGCAAGATTATAATTTTGAAGTCAAATATGTGCCTGGGAGGAAAAATCAGGTTGCCGTTTTCTTTCAATATTGCCTCTTAATGTCAAAGAGATGGAGCAGGTTGAAGAAGTGGAAAGTGTAGCTGTAGTTTGGGTAGTGATTCCTAAGGAATAATTGATTCAGGAGATGCAAGATGTTGAAGTTCTGTGTACATTTATGGAATATACTATGAAAAAGTTGGCCAGATAAGAGATTGGTAGATGAGCAATGTCTTCCGTTTTGGGATGTTAAGGATGAGTGCTCTATTGAGGATGAGCAGTTACTGAGGGGAGACAAGTTGATACCACCCAAGAGTCTTAGGGATGGGTTGATAGAGAGGTCGCGCCAGGGGCATCTAGGTTCCACCAGCAACAAATGCAATGTTCTTTCCAAATATTGGTGGCCTGGTGTAGATATTACAGTCGAAAAGTTCTTGAGATGTTGTTGGCCGTGTCAGAATTCTGGCAAGAGTTGTAAAGTGTTGAGAGAGGTACCCATTACCATGATTAAACTACAACAACCGTGGGAACAAATTGGAATTCACATTATGGGTCCATATGGCAAATTGGCAAAAGAAAATATACGTTTTTAATTGTTATGACAGATTATTGTTCAAGGTGGATGGAGATTAAAATGTTGAATTGGGTGGACACTTGTGATGTCATTAGGTTCATGCAACATGTGTTTAGAAGGGAAGGATATTCCAAGGTGATTGTTAGTGACACTGGAGTGCAGTTCAGAAGTAATGAGATGTTGAAGAGTGCCAGATAGGTAAGTATTCATTGGAGATTTTCAGCAAATTATCATCATCAAACTAACGGATTAGTTGAGAGATGCAACGGGGTGATTGTTGAAGCAGTGGAACAAGCTATTAGTAACAATATGTCTGTTGAGAGGGCTCTAGAGGAAAAGTTGTGGAGTTGCAGGACATCAGTTAGAGCTGACTTAGGCAAATCGCTGTTTAAGTTGATGAGAGGCAGAGAACCAAACACAGTGTTAAATCCAGTGTGGGTAAATCGTAGGAAACCAAGGGTTTGATGCAGTGGAGAATTCAATTATAGGGCGGCTGACTGTCGGTTTCAAGTACGAGTGGCACCTGGTGATTTGGTCAGGATAAAAAAAGGAAAAGTGGTGAGAAAGTGGGGAATCGAAGTACACCAAACCTGTGAGAGTTACGGAGGTTTTTAAAAATGCTGTTAGGATTCAAGATGTTTCCATATGGAATCTGAATCAAGTGAGTATATGGAGATGGTAAGGAGTGAAATTGGTGTTGAGGACGGTGAAGGAGTAAAGCGCAGTGTTAATGAGTTGTTTGATGAGGATGTAATGGAAGAGTGTTGGTGGAGAAGAAGAGAGAATTGCAATAGTTCTAGTGAACTAGGCGAGAATAATACAACTGAGATGATAGGTGTCTCGAAAGGAAGGGTCGGGAAACCCACAGCATGGTCAAGAGACTACTTCATGGGCTGATGGTGAAGACTTAATCTCTAACAAATTAGTTACTTGTTATTTACCTTGTATGAAATTGTGTGTGCACCTTTGTTGTTAGTTTGTAGTTTTGTTTGTTAGGTTGGGAAGGGGGTGTGTGTGTTGTGTTCTTCTTTAGTTGTACGCGCTCCACTCCGGTATGCGTGTGAGATGGAATGTAGAGTGTGGTGAGGTGTAACAGAATGAGGGGCTTATGTAATAGAGAGGACGGTTGAGAGAGTTGATGCAGAGGGAGCACAGGGTCATTGGCGAGAAATAAAGAGTAAACCTTATCTCTGGCTCTGTCCTCCTGAATCAGCAGATACAACAATCCTGCTCAAGGCACAAGGGGTGGGGGAAGCTATTCCAAAGTGTAGAGGAGGAGCCAAATAACCCCACTCCAACTGCCCTGCCTACATTACCTGAAACGTATGAACCAAAGTATGTGACATATACTGAACAGGTAAACCAGCAAAGAGAAGAGCGTGGACCCATAAGAATACCTATACCTAAGAGAATATGGGAGGTAAAGTACCAATTGAGGAAACCATACTTGTATCCAAGACAATATGATGGCCATTGAACGAGATTCCTGAAGAAACAAAGAAACTAAATGACAATGATGAATGGTGACGTCATATAAAGTTGAATCGACACCCATATAAAAAGATAACCAGACCAGAGAGTTAGACAATTTATAAAGTACAAGAAGGTGCCAGGGATAAGCGACATCTTGGGATCAAGATGAAGAGACTTATGCCACAGACCTGATGAAGATACTTAGTTAATACGTGTACAGATGCAATGAAACGCAAGCAGCAAAGCAATCATGAAGCTAGCCACATTCTTTTAAATAGATTAGACCACGGCAAGCGCCAACATATACATAGATACCTCTATAGATCCATATGGACAAGTAAAGGATGAATGTTTCCACTACATACATAAGCAGTTCTGAATGAAGCAAGAAGGCCTAATTTTAGTGTTGCAGTTGAGAAAAGCAATTGAATCAAACAGAATAAAAGTTCAGCTAAGGCATTCACTGAGCCCAGAAAGGCAAGGTCTTATCAAACTGGAATTGGCTGATATTGGATACAATTAACATGAAAGAAGAGAAGCTCCTGTTTGGAGAGGTCAAGCAAAAACAAAGACGTCAGACGACTATTGAAAATAAAATCAAATACACAAAAAGGCTAAATTTCATGGTGTCCAGTCATGTGATGGAAGAAAGTTGGATGGACGAGATGATCACACCTCCACACGGAAGCCGGCTAGTGCCCATACTCCTTAAAAATTCTCAGAGAACAGTACAAACTCAAGGCCAACTTCAAAGCACTAATTCACACTGGACCATTGAGGTGGTGATGGATGATATTTTAATTGGTGGGAAGCTGGTGCAAAGACGAGCTCAACCGCACCTGGTTGTTCAGTCTGCGTGCTACTAAAAGTAGGTGGAAAAGTACTGACAGGTGTTAAAAGAAAACCAATCGTAGGGGACCACGTATTTAAGGGCTGTATAGTGTGTGTAGCCAATGGGACGTCGTACATTTACTGATGTTTACAGTGGCCATTTTGAAGGGAGGGCTTAGTCGCCCCACCTGATGTTAACTATCCAATTACCTTTTTCTGTTACTCTATGCAGATATAGAACCTATTCTTAGTTATTCACTTAGACCCAATCCAACCTCCCAATAGGTTTTTATAGTTTGCCACGTAGGATGACGTTGGTAATGACGCAGGTCAAGACGTCAATGATATCCAGTTATGGGTATAAGAACCCAGCTTTTTTATGAAGTAGTTAGAGTCAGAGTATCGAGCGATTGCTGATGTTCGTTGTACTCCCTGTTTTAGATACTTGATATTAAAACAGACAGACATTTGCCGAACTATTTGTGTCATCTTGATTATTGATGTATGAATAAAATCTGCTTCCCCATCTATCTCCAGGGTACCGCTACTCATCTTAAAGGGCTGGACAGAGCCTCCAGTTCAAAAGGAGGGAGCACGCAGAAGAAAGTCAGCGCCCACCTGCCCTCTTTTTAGCAAACCGCTTTACACACAAAGAGTTGGTGCCAGAGGAGCGGAGTGGGCGTGTATATAGTGAGGAAGAGTTGAAGATAGTGAGGTCTCTGAGCCCATACAGCCTTGTGGATGATGCAGAGGGATTTGAATTTAATCTGTGAAGCAACCGGGAGCCAGTAAAGACTTTTTAGTGCAAGAGAGATGTGGTCCCTGGGCTTAAGGCCAAGGATAAGTCTTGTTGCTCTATTCTGGATAAGCTGAAGGGGTCGCAGAGTGGATGAAGGAAGATTCAGGAGGAGGCTATTACTGTAGTCAAGTCTAGAGAGAACTAGGGCTTGAGTCACATTGAGCCTCTGAGGGAAAGTGAGTAAAGGTAGAATTCCTTTGAGATGGAAGAGCTGTTAGCTGGACTTCTTGGCAGAGTGTGAGAGAGGAAGGAGAGAGAGGAGTAGAAGATGACTCCAAGGTTTCTGGCTTCAGTTGAAGGAGCAGGGGGAGAGCCTGAGGAGGAAGGCCAGAGGGAGGGGAAGAAAGAGGGAGCAGGTGTCTCAATGGGAAGGATCTCAGTTTTACAGGTGTTAAGGCAGAGGTCACTGGAGGTGCACCAGGACTGGATGGCAGATAGGCAGTCAGGGATGATGGAGGGTGCAAGAGGGTCAGCAGGGAGTCTGAAGAAAAGCTGTGTGTTATCTGCGTAACACTGGAAGTTGGAGGAGAAGGAGGAGATGAGGCGTGCAATGAGAGCAAGGTAGATGTTAAAGAGCCAGGGGGAGAGTATAGTGCCCCGGGGGACACCACAGACAAAGATGCAAGTAGGAGAGGAGAAGGGGCCCAGAATGGCTTGGGAGGAACGTTTAGTGAGGAAAGAGGACAGCCAATCCTGTGCCCGTTCCAAGATACTGATTGTATTGTGGAGCCTTTGCATGAGGATGGAATGGTTAACTCTGACAAATGGAGAGGAGAGATCAAGAAGGATAAGGAAAGCTAGGGAGTTGGAGTCCAGAGATGCAAGCAGTTCTTCACAGGTGTTCAGAAGATCATATTCCATGCCTCTGGATGCTCAGAATCCAGACTGATGGTCGTGGAGGCCACCATCAGGTTCAGTGTGGGAGTTAAGTTGGGGCAAGGCCAGCTTCTCAAGAAGCTTTCCCAGGAAAGGGGTGATGCAGATGAAAAGTTGGCAGGGCAGGTAGGGTCAGAGGAAGGTTTTTCAGTAGTGGGTGGACAAGGGAGTGCTTGAGGGGGAGGGGAAGATCCAGTGGTGAAGGAATGATTGCAGACATCTGCGAGAGCGGGGCGAGAGCGGGGGCAAGAGAGCCAATGTTATCCTTGATGGTCCTGGATGAGCAGAGGGAGACCTATTTAGTAGATACCTAAATGGAGCGGACAACTCTGGTAACTTCCTCAGATGTGACAGGAGAGAAGGAGGAAAAGGAGGAAGGAGGGGAGGGGAAAGGGTGTGGGGGGTCAGATGGGTTGTGAGGGAGTGTAGAAAGAGAGGTCAGAATCTCTTGAAATTTGGTGGCAATGTTAGAGGCCAGTGCATTGCAGAAGGTCTGGGAAGGAGAAGGAGAGGAGGAGACTCAGCCAAGTTATTAGATGCGCCGGAGACCCGTGCCTGAATATGGCCTCTTTTCTTTGCACAGATTGCAAGTCTGTATTGCCTTTGGAGCAGATGGCAGACTAGTTTGACAGAGGTTGAGCCTGAGGTTAGCCACTTCCTTTCTGCTGCCCTGCACTTTCATTTCAGGGCTGCAAGTTCGATGTTGTATGAAGTGTTACGCCTTGAGGCAGGTTTCAGACATATCCTCATGACTGGTCCATGAATGTCAAGAATGTTGGTGATGGAAAGATGGAGGTTGGTGAGGGTAGAGTCAGAGGTGGGGGGTGAGAGGGGATGAAGGTGGAGGTGAAGGCAGCATTAGTTACTCGTTTCATTGGGCTGGTGTTAGTGAACGAGGTAGGTGTGACTTTAGGGGGGTGGTCAGGAGGCCAATGGGACCCAGGTGGGAGGAGAGGAGAGAGTGGTCGGACCAGGAGAGAGGGGTGACTGATGAGGGGGAGAGAGAGCTGTCAGAGTGTATGAGGGCATCCAGAGTGTGTCTGGCTGTGTGGGTTGACCATGAGGGGAGAATGAAGAGGGAGAGTGAGGAGCAGAGGTCAGTGAACGGAGTGGTTGCAGAGCTAGAGGAGTCCAATTGAATAATGAAGTCCCCCCAGGAGTACAAGGTTAAAAGTGGAAGAAAGTAGAGAATAGCAGAATTCGGCCCATTCAGAGAGGAATAGGGAAGTGGCGCTTGGAGGCCAGTAGATGGTGGCAATAGTTAGGTTGGAGGTGGGAGATGTGATCAACTTGCAAACCAGGCTTTCAAAAGAGGAATAGGTCTGGGTAGGTAAGATGGAAGCAGGAACCCACTAAGGGAAGATTACGGCAACTCCCCTGCCAATGCGGAGAGATCGAGGCTTGGAGATGATCTTGGAGCAGTCAGAGAGGAGGGAGTCAAAGGCAGTGACTGAGCTGGCATTGAACCAAGTCTCGGTAAGAGCGAGAATGTTGAGGTCAGTGTATTCAAGAAGGCGACAGATGTCAGAGGAGTAGGTGAATGCTGGATTCCTACGATATTGGCGCTTTCTACACAGTTGGTAGGTTTTTAGAGGAAGATTCCTATGCTGTGTTGGATACAAGTTCATTGAGAAATGTAGTCCACTAGTTATTGGTTCATGTCATTAGTTCTTTATTATCACTGTGGGTGCCTGGAGTTAGGGAAGATTATTATTCTTAGGCCTCTTGAGATTTTCTCCTGTTCGAGGTATGTCTGGAGAGTGAATCCCTCCCAGAACGTGTTGATCTCCTTGGTGCAGCGTCTCTCCTGCTTTTATAAATTCATATCGTAATGTTTCCGGTTGGTTTGGTTGCGGTGGAAAGGGGTGCGTGGTGGAGCCTCTTGGGGTAAACAGGCATTTAATATCCTCATTTCTGGACAGAATATATTCTGGCATGGCCAGTACCAATGGTTGTTCTAGCAGCAGTACGTCTGTTCCATAGTAATGATTTGGAGAAAGGGTGAGAGCACCAGGAGCATCTAGCTACCGTGCTGAACTTATACTCTTATGAGTGTGGTGTCGAAGCAGCCGGTTGTAGCCATCCATTAGGGCAGTGCTCATGTGCCCCAAGTATGGGATAAGTAGGTGAATGTTGGATTCCTACGATATTGACGCTTACTACACAGTTGATAGGTTTTTAGAGGAGTGTTTGTTGACTGAGCGGGCGTTAAGAGTCAACAGGTGGAGGTGGTCAGTGCTTTTGAAGGTTTTCTGAGGTGAGGTACAGGGGAGTGGTACACCATTCACAGTAGGGAGAGAGAGAGAGAGAGCAGATGGGGGAGATGCAGGCGAAGGAACGAAGTTAATGAGAGAAGGCAGGATGCGGTCAAGGAAGGAGGTTGGGTTGTGGGCCCTGAACCAGATTGGTGCCAGTGTGATAGACATTAACGAAGCAACAAGTGGATGCGAAGCCAGCCAAGAGGAATTCCCACTTGGTGCCACGGTTAATGGAAGAGTGAGAAGAGGGAGAGAGAGTAGCGATGAGATGCAGGGTCCAGAGATCAGGAGAGGGGCCGGAGAAAAGGATATTAGTGAAAAACTCTCTAGAGTAAGCACTGACATTGGTGTCTGCAATGGGAAGTCCAGGGTGTGTACTCGGGATATCTTTTTGTGCTTTATCCTGCCAGACCTGGAGAGAGATGGTTGAGAGGTGATGGTGTAGCAGTTAGAGAATATGGGAGAGATGGAGAGAGCCATATGAGAGGCAGAGGTTTTAGATAAGGAATGAGGGAGGAGAATACTGCACAGTTCTGGCTAAACTCACTAGGAGGCCTAGTAGATTGGGTCCGAGAGAATAAATGAATCAAGCAGAAGTAAAATTCCATTGGAAGAGTGGCACAGATAGGTAAGTGAACTGTACGCACAGCAGCAAACAGTGCGATGCAGATGGTGCACAGGAAATCAAATACATACAAAAGCGATTTTAAAAGCACACCCCACAATCGATTTTAAATGAAGCAGGCAACAGTGCAATACAGATAGTGCACAGGAAAACAAATACACCAAACAGAGTAATAAATGTAGAGAAAGGAATACATATAAAATGTCTCAGGAGAGATGGATATTGGAGAAAGCCAAACTCACGTTCCGGACTGCAGTGATCATGGGTGGCAGTAAGTAATTAGCTGTGCAGGAGTTAGTCCGGAGGCGGGATCATTCTTTGAGACTTGAATCTGTGGCTCTCTGGGCTCTCCTTGGCCTGGACAGGCACAGACAGGGCCTTTGCCTGCGGGCCTTCGAGTCGGGGGCCGGCTTACGCCTTCTGGCTCCCGATTGGCCAACAGATACCTGGCAAAGCCAATCTGGAGGAAGCTGGAGTCAGGAAGCCCAGCAGTGAAGCAGGCCAGAGACCAGGGCTGCCATGATGGAAAGTGCAGATTGGAACACACCCTGTGATGGAGGCCCTGTCAGCCATATTATCGGGGCCCTTACGTGCAAACAAATCACACAGCTTCTCAGACACAAAGCCCAACCGACCAAAGATGAAAATATGGTGCGCACAACGCTGCACTCTGAAAATCTTCTTTTTAAAATATGCTGGCACAGCAGGGCTTACTTCATCGGGTTAGCAGCTTGATGCAGGGCTGTGTGTGCAGCCCTGGGAGCCATAAGTGGGAGCAGCACGGAGGAGCCCCTGCTCTGATGCAGGGATGAGAGAGGGAAATAATTGTGGCTCCACTAAGACACCGAAACACTGTGTGATATATTGTAAAGTTTTAAGCAGTAGTAGAAAAGTAGGTGTACATATTTTGTCTAGAAGATTTAGGGGAGGACTGGCAACATTTGGCCTGGGGACAAGTTTAATTTTCTGGCTCATAGTGCAATGGCACAAGACCACACTGCAGCGGCCACAACTTCCAGGACAAGTAAACTCAATACCAACCTCTACCCTTCCCACACATTCTCAAGCATATATAAAAGATATTATTAACATTACTTTCCTTTATGGCAAAATACTTTTCAGTTATTTCTGTGATTCCTTAGAGACCCGGCCTCCTGGAAATTCTCTGAATTACCAAACATAGCAAATGTATTTCACCAGGATAATATAATTGGTAAAATGGGAAAGCTGGGATTGGAGCCCAGTTTTCAATGTGTTAAAGTTTGTAATTTGACAGCAGGCTACATCACCTCCCATCCTATCCCATGTTTAGTTTTAGAACAATGTAAAAAGGTGGCAAAGCTAGAAAATTCATTGGTAGAGCAGAGCCATTGCTGAACCATGGGATCTGGGTTTGCCTTCAGAGCCAAACGTGAGCGGGCATGGCATAATACCCACATCTGGCTTCCTGCCTTGCCAGCTCATAACACAAAACCCATATCTGTTCCCTGTATACCCATCTCCCACAACATAAGACCCTCACTTGTCATCCTGCCGTCTCACCAAGATGAAATGTGATTTGCTTAGGATCACATAATGTATGATCTGTGGAAGGTGGGGATTTGAGCCCTGTCTTCCTGGTTCCAGAGCTTCTTATTTAGAAAGCAGGGGAGATTTCATCTTCTCCTATTCCATCTTCAATATTAGAAACAAAAAGAAATGATTTCTTCAAAGTTGTTATTCACGGACTGAACTAGTATTATGTCCAATAAATCTGTTTTTCAAAGCACCAATGTATCTACAAGGGGGAAGCCTATTAATGTTTGTATCCTGAAACAAGTGTATCAGAGAAACAGACTAAGATTATAATTGTAATGAAACTAGAATTATATTCTTAGTCTGTACAATTGTGTGTACTTTCAGAGCACCAAGTCACATGATAAATCAACCTGAAAAAAATAAGAGTCATTCCGAGTTTGGAGGTAATCATGGTGCTATTAGCGCCATGACTACCTCCAATACCGGTACTGAGTCTGCCCTCGTTCAATGGGGACTTACCGGTCTAGTACGACCTTTGCGGGACCGGTAAGTCCCCATTGAAAAAGCCATTCCCAATTCCCATTTGAGCCCCATATGGCTCAATGGGAAGGCGCTAATAACGGTACCGCAAATTGCGGTATCGTTATTAGCTCCAAAGTCCCTTAATGGGTCCCTTCCTTAACACCTGGTAAGATCAGGCGTTAAGGAAGGGACCCGCTAAGGGAACTCGGAATAGGGCGCAAAGGGATTACCGGCACTGGTGTCCTTACCGGTGCCGGTAATCCCTTTGTGCCAGCCTCGGAATGAGGCCCATAGTAATTTAAACATATATTCTTCAAGCAAGCATGCATCACCTAGTCAGAAAAAAGAAAGGTGTCAAAAAAGTCCCACAGAAATTCTGGTGCAGTGGCATGCAGGTCAGAATTAGATCCCAGCGACAGTCAACCTACTGACCTACCGTTCCAGATTTGTACCTCTGCATCATTTACCCTATTTTCTTTACCCATCATCCTTCAGTGTCTTTCCCTTGCACCACATTTTCAATGCCCCTGGTTTTTACAGTTAACTTTCTGTCCTCTGTTCCCTCATTGCTCCATCCTTTAACGATTAACTCAATCCCTTTTGCTTACCTTGCACGCACCCCCTTCTCTTGCCCACATTATTCAGTCGACAATTCCTTGCCACTCACACCCATTAATTGCCCCTCACACTAAGCCTATTTCTTGCCCCTAACCACCTTCCATTTCCCTGGCTTACAGTTAGAATTTCCCTGGCTTACAGATAGACAGTAGACTACCTTGATGTGCCGGTCAGACTCTTCCAGCAACAACAAGAAGCCGTGGTCTGAGTCTTGCCGGTAATTGTGACTATGGAGTCAGCACTTGAAGAGTGAAAGACATCGAGGAGACGTGGATTTATTGTGTTTCCAAGTTGCACTTTCTTGGAAGGTTGGCTGCATATTCAACTCATGGAAGTAGAGAGAACTTCAGGGAATACGCTTTGGACCTGGTGATGGAGCAGGAGCAAGAGCGGCCTCTTATATTTGTGTGTGTTTTCAAATAATCTTGAGTGTGTTTGTGTGTGTGTGTGTGTAGGTTTTAGTTTCTGTAACTGGGGTAATGTGTATTAGTGTATTTGTGACAGTGTAAAGTATAGGTTGAAGGATGCTTCTGTGTTCATGTGACTTTGTATCTATATATGTATATATCTGAAGCTGGTGTTGATTTATTGGTCACCGTGAGACAGGCATGGTATCATGCGAGACACAGACACAACAGCAACATTTTGAAAACCTTTATTAAAGAACTTTGTTAGGTTGATGTAATGCCTAACTGGCCATAACTCTAAGGGGGTTGTTCCCCCAACGGATGTTTCTAAGGGCCATCAATGTCCGTAAGTCCAAAACCAAAATCTGTCTGTGTCACAACCTATGCTTGCCCTCACTCTTAGACAAAATGTGATCTGGGGTCTTAAAGAAAAATGGTGGCTCAAAAAGTAATGTAAACCATGATTGGTTTCAGGTGGCCTTACCATCATGTGTAGTTCTGGCAGTTTTAAAAAGATAGTTAAACACAAAAAGGGGTGCCCTTGGTACCTTCCATGTAGAGTTCTTGCAGCAAATACAGTTCACAATGTCTCTGGGTCACCTGGGGGTCCCTTCCCCAAGCTTTACTCCTTCGAGGTCCAAACAAAAAGACACAGTTCTGGTCAGGCCTCTCAAGGTTCCCTTCCCCAAGTCAAGGCCTCTCCTGTAAAGGTTCAAAATGTCTCTGCAGGCCTCTCAGGGTTTCCTTCCCCAAGCTTAGGCCTTTCTGGTCTCAAACAAAAGTTCACACAGTTCATTCCATGGGGCAGGGTGTCAGGTTCCGGTTCCAGTTCCCCCTTCTCCTCACCTGAATACTCGGAAGTACTTTCCTTAAGTGCTGTTACAGGCTTCTTCTTGTCCTTCTTTCTTTCTTTGGGCGGAACTTCCTTTAGTTTCCGTCCTTTTCTTTCGTGTAAATAAGGTCTGGCCCCTCCAGAGGCCACCGTGACAGAGATGAGAACCTGCTCAAAGGGACCTCCAGGATGGCCAGCCTCGCCCCAGGGAAAAAGCCAGAAGGCAGAAAAAACCCTGGTTCTGGTGCTTTGCAGATGTGGAAAAAGTTGAGTTTCCAGAGACCAAAGTACTGAGATGATTGTTATCCAACGGGATGAGAAGGGCAAAAATACAGAGAGATAGCACTAGAGCCAACAAGGGAATTGCTATGGAAACTGAAAACCTATACTGATGGAATCATAAACAGAAAATAAATGAGAACTGACAGGCGCCATGAGCATATGCTGAGAATCACAATGAAAGTACACAAACACAAGTAAATTTGTATGTAAGAAGAAATCAGCTAAGCAGAATAGGCAAGCTCAGCGAATGTACGGAGCAGAAAGGGGAGTCGCGAGAGCAGCTCGCGTGTAGAACGAAGAAGGGAAGCAGTGAGGAACGGCAGGCGCCGTGAAGGTAGGTAGGAGAAATGAAGTCGCGAGAGCAGTTCGCGTGCAGAATCGAAGAAAGCAAGCAGTGCGGAATGGCAGGCGCCGTGAAGGTAGGAAGGAGAAATGAAGTCGCGAGAGCAGTTCGCGTGCAGAACGAAGAAAGCAAGCAGTGAGGAACGGCAGGCGCCGTGAAGGTAGGAAGGAGAAATGAAGTCGCGAGAGCAGTTCGCGTGCAGAACGAAGAAAGCAAGCAGTGAGGAACGACAGGCGCCGTGAAGGTAGGAAGGAGAAATGAGCGCGAGAGCAGTTCGCGTGCAGAATTATGAGAGAAAGCACTGCAGAACGGCAGGCGCCGTCAATAGGGATACGGAGTCGAAGCTAGCGGAAAGAGGAAAACAAACAGGCGAACCGAAGTAAAGTAGCAGGGAAAATACAGCGAGTAGCCGTTAGAAAGGACTGATAGCAACGGATACTGTAGATTGAGAGAAAAGAAATCACGGGAGTAGGATTCAGAAAAGCGGAGCGCAGTAACAAGAGGTAAACAGATACAACGCACTGGCTGGAGGGGCGGAGCCGGAAGATATAGTGCGTGCTGCCATCTTGAATGAGGACTAGAACGTTACTCTGAAAAGGTCACTGCCTCCAACCTTTCCAAAGTCTCCACCTGCCGATCCTGACAGTATACCCCCTTCTCATCGGGGGTCCCCAGGGCTTGCCCGGGTGAAAGTGGTGAAATCTCCTTATCAGTCTGGGGGCATGAATATGGCTCACCGGTTCCCAAGACCTCTCTTCCAACGGGTAACCCTTCCAATGTACCAGGTATTGTAACCTACCCCTGCGGTACCGAGAATCAACCAAGTAGGCCACTTCGTATTCTTCTGGTGTTGGGTTCACTTGAGTGGACTGGTCTTTGGAAAGGATCTTCCTTGTATTCCTTGAGTAAGGAGACATGGAAGACCGGATGTACCCTCTTGAGGTAATCAGGGAGTCTAAGCTTAAAGGCCACCGGATTAATCCGTTGTACTATGGGGAATGGCCCGAGGAACCGTGAGGAGAATTTGCCAGAATGTACCCACCTAGGCAAGAAACGGGTAGACAACCAGACCAATTGTCCAACCTGCCATGTAGGATTGAGGCTTCTGCCCTTGTCTGCCCATCTCTTTTGTGCTTGTTGACTGCTCAGGTGTGCTTTCTGAGCTAGCTCATGAACCTCTTGTAAGTCCTTCAGAACCTCCGCCACAGCCGGAATCTTGGTGGAAGGGGCGCTGAGCCAGGGCAAATGTCGGGGATTGTACCCATAAGTACAAAAACAAAGGACTCATCTGGATGGTAGTATGCAGAGCATTATTGTAGGCAAACTCTGCTTGCGGAAGGAAACGAAACCAATTCCCCTGCTGCGGGCTACAAAAACACCTTAGGTACTGTTCCAGACTGGCGTTCAATCTCTCGGTCTGTCCATTACTCTGAGGGTGATAACCCGAAGAGAGAGCCCTGTGAATCCCCAGAGTCTGGCAAAGAGAAGCCCAAAACTTAGAAGTGAATTGAAGTCCTCTATCTGAAATCACTGTCCGAGGTAACCCATGCAGGCGCACTATATCTCGGAGGAATACTGCCGCTGTTTCAGAGGCTGAAGGAATGTGTTGGAAGGCGGAGAAGTGAGCCAACTTGCTGAAAGAATCGACAGTCACCATGATCACAGTCATGTTTTCGGATGGGGGAAGATCAACAATAAAATCTGTGGAAATAGGTTCCCAGGGACGTTCAGGCAAGGAGGGTTGCTGCAATAACCCTAGTGGCTTTCCAGTTCGAAGTTTGTTGGAGGCACAAACCGAACACGTAGATACATACCGATTCACATCATTCCGAAGAGCTGGCCACCAAAAGCCCCTGCGTAGCAGGTTGTAAGTCTTTCTGACTCCTGGATGACCTGTTAGTGGGGTGTCGTGGCACCAAGAGAGGACAAGAGTCTGGAGTCTCTTGGTGGGAATGAACAGTGCTTCTCCCTGATAATACAACCCGTCCTTACCAAGAACGACCGAGGAAGGGAGTTCAGAGCCTGTTTGATACTCAGGTATTAGATCTTGAAGAAAAGAAAAAGAGGATGCAATTATCCTGCATCCTGGGAAGACCAATTCATGTCCCATGTAGGTACCTGAGCATTCCCCTAGACTGCGAGACAAGGCATCAGCCTTCATATTCTCTGTGCCGGGAATATAGGTGATGTTAAAGTCAAACTGCAGGAAAAAATATGCCCACCGGGCGTGGCGTGTGTTAGTGCACTCCATCTGTTGTAGGACTCGAAGGTTACGATGGTCTGTTCTGATGTCAAAGCTGTGGGCGGCTCCTTGCAATAAATGACGCCACTCTTGGCATGCTAACTTGATTGCTAAAAGTTCCCTTTCAATTACAGAATAATTGCGCTCACTTGTAGTCAGGGTCTTGGAATAGTAGGCCACAGGATGTTCTACACCATCTTCTAGTTTCTGTAGTAGGATTGCCCCGACTGCACCCAAAGAAGCATCGGTTTCCAGAATGTATGGTTTAGACTGATCCGGTTGGACCAGTATGGGTGCCCTAGAAAAGTATTCCTTAAGGGCGATAAACGCTCTTCTGGGCTCTTCACAAAAGACGAACCTTACGCCCTTCTTTAACAAGGAAGTTAGAGGAAGCACGGTGTTTGAAAAATTGGGTATGAACCTTCGATAAAAGTTCACTAAACCCAGGAAACTCTGTAGCTCCTTTACATTAGTAGGTTCTTTCCAGTCTCTGATTGCCCTTATCTTGATTGGATCCATCTCTATCCCTTGCTTAGACAGGATAAATCCTAAGTAGGACACTGACGTAACCTCAAATTGACACTTTTCCGGTTTGATCAGTAGCTGGTGGGACTGAAGACGCTGCAATACCTGTATGACAAGTCTTCTATGCTCTGCAAGGGTTTTGGAAAAGATTAGGATGTCATCTAGGTATACCACCACCGTTATGAACAACATGTCGGAAAACACCTTATCCATGTACCTTTGGAATACGGCTGGGGCGTTTACCAGGCCAAATGGCATCACCCGGTATTCATATAAGCCAAAGGGGGTGCAGAATGCAGTCTTCCGCTCGTCCCCCTTTCTTATACGCAGCAGGTGATAGGCACCTCTTAGGTCAAGCTTCGTGAAGTAGACGGCTCCTTGTACAGCTTCTAATATGTCCCGAATCAATGGCATGGGATATCTGTCACGGATGGTAACCTTATTCAAGCCTCGATAATCTATAAACGGACGTAACTCTTTGGAATCCTTCTTGGGGATAAAGAACAAAGAGGCCCCACAGGAGGACCTTGATTCTTGAATAAGTCCGTTCTGAAGATTATCATCCAGATAGTTTTGAAGGGCATTCCGTTCAGGGAGTGATAAGGGATACATACGTCCGAAAGGAACCACGGCTTCTGGTATCAAGTCGATGCTGCAGTCCTCAGCTCTATGCGGGGGCAGCTTCTTGGGTATAGCATCCATGAATACCTCGGAGAATGCCTGATATTGTAGAGGGATAGAAGAAATGATCACTGGATTGTGGATTGGTCTTCCTGTTTCAGCTCTGACATCAGTGGTTCCGGCAATGGAAAGTTCCATACATTGGGTCTTACAGAACTGTGAGTCAAAGTTCACCCTGTTATCTTTCCAGTTGATGTGTGGGTTATGTTTTCTTAACCATGGAATCCCTATTATCAAGGGAAAATGAGCTGCTTTGATCTGGTCAAATACCAGAATCTCTTCATGGTGGCCCCTCATCATCTTGAGCGGGAATGTTTCAGAGGTAATGGGTCCAGATGATAAAGATCTGCCGTCTACACCCTCAACTTGTATGGGAGCAGACTTGAGTCTGGTAGCCACCTGGTGTTCGGTTGCCCATCTTAGGTCCATGAAATTTCCCGCTGCTCCACAGTCCAACATAGCTAATACCTCAGTGGGGGCTGAACCAGACAACCAGAGTTTAACCTTGAACACCATCAGACTGTTTTCTTCCGGGTTGTTTAAGGTTCTTGTGTTGATGCAAGGGTGCTTGTCAATTCCCCCGACACTTCCCTTGCAGCAGAGCGGGGGCTGAAGTTTTCCTTCCGTCGAGGAGGTACCTCCGGGCAGTCTCTCAGTAGGTGTTTGGAGGAACCACAGTACATGCATAACCCGGAGTTCCGTCTTCTCTTTCTTTCTTCTGGAGTCAGGGGGCCCCGGGTGGCTCCGATCTGCATGGGTTCTTCTGCTATGGTTGAGGGTCTTGTGAGAGGAGAAGGGGAAGGGAAACTTAATGCCTGAGAGGTTCCTCTAGGTCGTCTTCTTTCTTGTCGCCTTTCCTGTAGACGAAATTCAATCTGGAGAGACAGAGTTATCAGATCCCTGAAAGAAGCAGGTCGGGCTACTCTAGCAAGCTCATCCTTAATTTCATCATGAAGGCCTCGTCTGAAAATGGTCTGTTGGGCCGAATCTGGCCAGTCCGTCTTGGCTGCTAGTCTCTGGAAACGGGAGATGTAAGTTTGCAAATCCGTGTTTCCTTGGCGAACGTCCAGAATGGCTTCCAAAAAGGAATAGAGTACTTCCGGTCTGTCAAACCTTTCCTTAAACAGCTCCAAAAAACGGTCGTAATCATTTAAGGACGGGTCATTGCTTGTAACAAACGGCGTTACCCAAGATAATGCGTTTCCAGAGAGGTTAGCGATGATGAACCCGACACTTGATCTGGCCGTATCATATGCATGGGGCCTGAAGGCAAAGTACACCTTACAGGCATCAAGAAAGTCCTTTAGACCACCAGGATACCCATCATACTTTCCGAAAGAGAGTGGCATAGTTGGCAGGTCTCCATAGTCCTCAGGGCATAAAACGACCTGTTGTCGGAGTGCAACATTCTCCGTTCTCAGGGCTTGCACCTCCGCAGTTAGATTCTGCATCGCAGCTACCAGTTCTTGGTATTGCTCCAAGGAAGCCATTGTGTGAGTAGGGCGTTGTATACTGTCAGGTTCCGGTTCCAGTTCCCCCTTCTCCTCACCTGAATACTCGGAAGTACTTTCCTTAAGTGCTGTTTCAGGCTTCTTCTTGTCCTTCTTTCTTTCTTTGGGCGGAACTTCCTTTAGTTTCCGTCCTTTTCTTTCGTGTAAATAAGGTCTGGCCCCTCCAGAGGCCACCGTGACAGAGATGAGAACCTGCTCAAAGGGACCTCCAGGAGGGCCAGCCTCGCCCCAGGGAAAAAGCCGGAAGGCAGAAAAAACCCTGGTTCTTCAGATGGTTGCAGATGTGGAGAAAGTTGAGTTTCCAAAGACCAAAGTACTGAGATGATTATCCAACGGGATGAGAAGGGCAAAAATACAGAGAGATAGCACTAGAGCCAACAAGGGAATTGCTATGGAAACTGAAAACCTATACGGATGGAATCATAAACAGAAAATAAATGAGAACGGACAGGCGCCGTGAGCATATGCTGAGAATCACAATGAAAGTACACAAACACAAGTAAATTTGTATGTAAGAAGAAATCCGCTAAGCAGAATAGGCAAGCTCAGCGAATGTACGGAGCAGAAAGGGGAGTCGCGGGAGCAGCTCGCGTGTAGAACGAAGAAGGGAAGCAGTGAGGAACGGCAGGCGCCGTGAAGGTAGGTAGGAGAAATGAAGTCGCGAGAGCAGTTCGCGTGCAGAATCGAAGAAAGCAAGCAGTGCGGAATGGCAGGCGCCATGAAGGTAGGAAGGAGAAATGAAGTCGCGAGAGCAGTTCGCGTGCAGAACGAAGAAAGCAAGCAGTGAGGAACGGCAGGCGCCGTGAAGGTAGGAAGGAGAAATGAAGTCGCGAGAGCAGTTCGCGTGCAGAACGAAGAAAGCAAGCAGTGAGGAACGGCAGGCGCCGTGAAGGTAGGAAGGAGAAATGAAGTCGCGAGAGCAGTTCGCGTGCAGAATTATGAGAGAAAGCAATGCAGAACGGCAGGCGCCGTCAATAGAGATACGGAGTCGAAGCTAGCGGAAAGAGGAAAACAAACAGGCGAACCGAAGTACAGTAGCAGGGAAAATACAGCGAGTAGCCGTTAGAAAGGACTGATAGCAACGGATACTGTAGTTTGAGAGAAAAGAAATCACGGGAGTAGGATTCAGAAAAGCGGAGCGCAGTAACAAGAGGTAAACAGATACAACGCACTGGCTGGAGGGGCGGAGCCGGAAGATATAGTGCGTGCTGCCATCTTGAATGAGGACTAGAACGTTACTCTGAAAAGGTCACTGCCTCCAACCTTTCCAAAGTCTCCACCTGCCGATCCTGACACAGGGTCAGAGACTTTCTAAAACGCTGGACTTTTGCTCCACACCTGCATGACCACGCTGACTTCTGACCCCTCTCTTCACACTTTGTATCTTTTCTTCTGTCTTATTTCACATTCCTCTTTCTTTCCACTTTGCAGTGCAATCCTTCTCTTTGCTGTGCCTCTTGCACACTCCTCCTGCTTTGTCGTGCCCCTGCCACACTCTTTTCACTTTGCTGTGCACCCTTGCACCTTCTTTTCTTACTTTCGGGTTTCTCTCACCCCTCTTTTTCTTTCGGATCGCTCGCGTCCTCTCTCTACTCTTCTTCAGATGCACTCTTTCTGTCTTTCGGGTTGCTCGCACCCTTTCTTCTGCTTTTGGGTTGCTCGTGCCCACTCTTTGATTTCCTTCAATTTTCAAATGCACTCTTTCTGTCTTTTGGGTTGCTCGCACCCTCTCTTCTGCGTTTGGGTCGCTCGTGCCCTCTCTTCAGTCTTTTCCTAACTTTGTGCCGCTCGCGCACCTTGTATTTCTTGCTTTCCTTTTTCCACGCCGCTTTCCACTTTCAAATCTCTGCTCCAGCTCCAGCCACACGCACGTCTCTGGGTTTCTCCCTTTCTCCTGCTACAAAACTCACCCAGATAGTGCAGTGTTAGCAAGCAACTTCTTGGGAGCTGTGGCCCGAGATCAGGGTCTCGTCACCTGCCCTCGGATACCCTGGTACCGGCACACGTCCAAGGGGAAAGAGCACTAGCCTGAACATGGCCAATAATCAGTAACTCGCCTCACTCCGGCTCCATGGAGACACTGCTCCCTCGCCAGGCTGCAACCCTCCAGCCACACAGGGTAAGCATCTCGGCATCCCGCTCTGCTCCAGACTTTCCAGAGTTCTCATGCTGTAGCCTCCACGTTCCAGAATAATATAGGGCAGGGATCCCTTCTTTTTTGTTAACAGTCGCGCATCTAAGATCTAACTAAAATATTTTCTCTACAATCTAGATGCTTTTGGAAATTTAGTGATTCCACGACTGTCTCAACCACCTCCAGTCTACCTGGTCAAATTACTGCTCCAGGTATGTTTATACACTGCGTTTAAAATCTTTGACCAGTAACTCTGACAAATTAGGTAACCACTTGGTACCCCCTTCTCTTTTCCTATAGGTGCTCCACACATTAGGAACAATGATATTTCTGCCAGTACAAAGAACAGGCTGTTTCCATTGACAAAACGACATTATAAAGGTAGGCCTTGCCCTGCAGCCCCGAGACACTTATTCATATCATATAGTCTCCCATTCCTGGCACACACAATTGTCATCTGTTTTTCTAGGTCTTGACATCATTTGGTCCTCCAGCAACCGCGTCCTGATGACAGTTTGTACCCTTCATTACACTTGCTATTATTCAGCACACTCTGAAGGCCACTGACATCCTGAACCAGAAACACCAATCCTTTTCATGTGTCGACAACAACAGCATACTACTAATGCAAAGTAGTATAGGAATCTGTATTAACATCTTCACTTGAACGTAAAGTGTAACTATTTGAACCTGTAGCCCCCTTGGGCGTATTTGTGTTTTTTAAGGTCTAATTTTGTGTACCCAGACCTACAATTTTTAGATGTGTGTCTGAATCTTTTGATTTAATTAAAATTGACTCCTTTGTGACCTCTATCAGCTAGTATTCGTTAAACCTAGCTTGCTGTTCTGCATACCTACCTCTATTGCATGGTTGAACAGGGGTAGCTGTTGACTCAACCCTCTTCTATATTTATGCCTCCACATTCCAACAAGCAACCCCAGCATGCGCATCTTCTCTAACCACACCTTTTGTACCTGGACTAAGGGTCAAGTGGAGTCAGGTGTGAATGGTTAAGGTAAACAGCCTGACCTTGTCTGACTCTATTAGTGGGACAGCCTAGTGGTGTAATGTGGTAGGTTTCTCTCTGCTTCTCACTGTTATGTCTATGGGCAATCTTCACTGCTCTCGATCGCTTCTTCTTGGTCCCAGTGCATGTTCGTAATGGGGACGGGGAGATGGAATGTGATTGGAAATATCCCATACAAGCTGCGGGGGAGAGTTTTGATGCACAATGGGAAATGGGGGAATACAATGTCTCTCCTTTAGGCATTCTCCTCCCTATCCCCCATGACCCTCCACTCAGATGATCCTCCCTCCCTTGTCCACCCCCAGGGTCAGGATCTAAAGGCAATAGCACTTTCCTGGCCACCTGAATGGAGGATCCCGGGGGAGTAGGTCGGAGAATACAGTCAGATTTCTCACAGACCCTTACCCTATGCGGCTTGGACGGAATTGCTTCACAGGGGAACCTTGAAAGGAAATCTACGCTCCCTTGTTCTCTGCCTTTTTGATTTTCCACTGAGAAGCAATATACGGTTGCAGGTCCAAGAACCACTGCATAACTCTGGGGTTAGACTCTTTCCTTTGACTGATCCATGTTCGGGGGAGTGGTCGGTGATCAGTTTAAACTTTCGGCCTAATAGGTAGTATTTAAGATGTAAAATGGCCCTCTTTATTGATAAGGCTTCCTATTCGATCACTAATTAGTTCTCTTCTCAGGGTAAAAGTTTTCAACTAACATATAGAATGGGATGTTCTAGCCTGTCATGGTTTTGGGATAATACTGCACCTAACCCAGCTAAAGAAGCGTCAGTCTGTAATATTAAGTCCTTAGAAAAGTCTGCTACCTTTGGAATAGGACCTTGACATAATGTTTGTTTGAGGACTTGATAGCATATTTTGTCCTCTTCATCCCGTTTAAGTTTCTGGGGTCCTGCGTTTCGTAGTTTGGCAGTCAACCTGGCAGTTTTACTGGAAAAGTTGGGTATGAATCTTCAATAATATCCAATTCACCCTAGGAAAGATCTCAAATCCTTTTTGGTCTTAGGTGTGGGTGATTCTAAAACAGCTGTAACCTTTTCCTCTTGAGAATGAACCCTGCTGATTCTGACAAAAAGAAATAGATACTTAAAGACAGGTTGGGCCAATTTGCATTTGTTAGGATTGGTAGTTAATCCTGCTTTTCTTAAGGCTCTTTCTACAGTATACAGATGGTACAGATGGTATTTCCAGGTTTTACTGTGAATTACGATGTCGTCAATGTATGCCCTGCAAAATTACAAATAAGGTTGGAGAATTTTATCCATCAACCTTTGGAAGGTTGCTGGGGCACCGTGTAACCTGAAGGGTAAGACTTTAAACTGATATGTACCTATCAGTCTGTCACTCCATATCTGTGGTCTAGAGACATTGCATGTAAGGATTCATTTAAATCAAGACCTAAATTGTGGCACACTCCTGTGGCGATCTCGGTGGGGATCAACGGAACTTGCTGCACTTTGAGTCTCTAGTCACTGTTTATTGCATTCATGGCACCCTTCTATCATCGCTCTAATGTTTTGGTCCATGCACTGCCACCTGTAAACCACTCACACACAACACCTACTCATATTTCCACCTAAATTACCTGAGTGCACCCAGCACAGGATCACTTTCCTCATGCCTAGGGGTGGTATCCCCTCTCATCACCAGTCCATCCGCTTCATAAATGTCTTCACTGACTTTCCAGTATGGTCTTAATACTTCTGGCCCCGGCCTTTCACTGGACACCCTATTGCGAGCCCATTCAGCAACCCTCCTCAGGGTTGGATCTCTGGCTGACTCTTCCAAATTATGGATCTTGCTCATTTCTAAGAATTCACGGCTCCTGAGGTCACTTATGGACGCTACTAAATATTCATCATTGAGGAACATGGTGGCTGATCCCAAGGGCTCTGGTAAACACGACATGCAGTCTGATTGCACCTTCTTCCACCTTGCTATGTGCATTTCATATCGTATGTGTATTCTTGTAGTTTAGCGGCTATGTGCGTTAGTCTCAGAGTGGAAATCTTTGTACCCCCTGGACTCAACAGGTGAATCAGAAGTTTGTGATCCGTGACCAAATTAAACCTCATGCCCCATACATTAGTCCGGAAGTACTCCACCGCCCAAGCGCATGCAAGCATTTCTTTCTCGACTGTCAAATAATTGCCTTGGATGCAAATGGAATGACTTGTTCCAAGTCACCTCTCCTCTGAGTTAGTATGGCTACCAGTACATAGGCACTGGCATCAGCGGTTATGTACATGTCCCACGTGGGATTGAATGGCTTTAGTCACGGAGCATTCACTATTCTTCTTTTAATCGCCCCAAAGAAAGGCTGTTTGTTACTCTTGATGCCATTCGTAACTTGCCCCCTTCTTTAGGAGTTCGCTCAGTGGTGCTGTAGTCTCCAAGAACTGTGGTAAAAATTTAGTGTAGTATTCTGCTAGTCCTAGGAAGGAGCATAGCTCCTCCTTCGCAGTAGGTGCTGGAGATTAAACAATGGCCTGCAGGAGATTCCTCTTGGGACTGGCACCATCCTTTCAGCGTAGATGGGGAAGCCATCTTGGAAGTATGGCACGTTACCCACATTGCGCGGTAGGGAATACATCATACTCTGAAAAGCTGATGCTGCATATGACAATCCAAAAGGCATGCAGGTCTATTGAAATGTGCCAAACGGGGTGAGGAAAGCTGTAAGTGGTCTGGACTCTATGTAAACTAATCTGGTGATAAGTATCTCTCATGTCCAATTTTGATAAAAATCTTGCTTCCTTCATCATGAGGATTAGTTTGTTCATACTGGGCGGGTAGCTGTCTGGTATCACCACCGTGTTGAGGCGGCATAGGTCGATACATACACTTATAATAATAATAATGTATTTGTTATATAGCGCTACACACCCATAGGTCTCAGATTGCTCAAATAACAGAAGACATTATTATCCCACACAGTGGTACTCTATTTATTGACCTCGGAAGGATGAAAGGCTAAGTTGACCCTGCCGGGATTCAAACCTACCACAGTAGGCTGCACACAGTTATCAGGGGCGAGCGCTTAGCTCGCTGTGCTATCTGAGCGGCGACTGCTGTTTCTTGATGAGTACCACTGGGCTCAACCATTTGGAGGACTCCATTGTTTCAATAGTGCCATCTTATACCACATTCTCCAGCTGGGTTTGTAACGTGCTTCTGGTGGTTGCTGGTACAGCTTTCACATAGTTTCTTATTTTTCCTGGAACTTAAGAGAAGAAAGTGGGAAATTTGTCTCTTGACACTGGTCTCCTTCTGTTTTGACTGAAAGCACCTGAGCATCAGTGCTGGCATCCAACCTAATGTTCAGTTTGTGCTGGTCGTCCCACCCTAGTACTGCCGGATCTTCTTTGGAAAAGTACATGTGGGTGATCGTCCGTTGAACTCGACGTCTGCATTAATATAGCCCAGCAGCCTCACCAAAGCTCCCCCAAAAATTGTAGGACAGTGTTTGGTCTTCTTCACCTCCACCTCACATCTTTACTTTAATTTACTTTAATCTATTTATAATGCGCATCCATAAACCTGTAGGTGTGAGGGCCCAGACAAGACAGACAAGACAAATAACAGATTAGACCCAGGCGGAGGGGGAACACAAATTCCCCCACCAGGTAGCGAGAAGAAGGATAAACTACTTATTGATACAGCCAGGTCTTGAGCTCTTTTTTAAACAGGCTCAAAGACAGAGAGCTTCTCAACGATGCCGATAAGGTGTCCCATAGTGTGGGAGCTGCGCCAAATAACGCTCTTCCCGGAACCTTCTTAGTTTTACATCTAGGCAGAAATAAGAGGTTTGGTTGCTCGATCTCAAACTTCTGTAATTAGGTTTTTCCCTGATCTGATCTTGTAGGTAGGTCGGCATGGTCCCCATTCGACACTTGAATGTGATGACCAATAGCCTGATGTTAATGTGTGCCTCCACAGGGAGCCAGTGAAGTGTGCATCATGATTCTGTTACATGGGAGCGTGAGTTGAGACCTGTGACAACTCTCACGGTCCCATTTTGGGCCACTTGGAGTCTGTTGATGGTTGCTTTACTAGCTCCTGGCAGGAGACTACAATAGTAGTCGATTTTTGCCCTATTATTGCTCGCGCAATCGCTTCCGCATTGTCCTGAGAAATATATGGTCTCAAATGAGCTAATAGTTTGATATAGTATGTTGCTGAGGCAACGGTGCATCCTACATAAGGTTTCATGTTCAGCCAGGATGGTATGATCTATAAGGTCAAAGGCCGCAGATTGATCGAACGAGATAAGCAGGGAGGCAAGAACTTTGTCCATTCTCTATAGTAATTTCGATTTAAGATCTAATAATGTGGTTTAGGTCCCAAAGCCCTGTCTAAAACTCAATTGCAATGGATTTAAAATAGGGTAAAGGTTAAGATGTTGAGCAATCTGTGAGTAGGCCACTTGATCCAGGATTTTGAGAAGGAAGGGCGTGCTAGTTATAGGCCTATAGTTAGCAGGAATGCTTTGGTCCACGCACGTTTTGTTTAGCAGTGGTGTGACACCCAAGCTTGTCAGTGACCACACCAGTTGTAAGGGATGAATTAATGAATTTACAAATGGACTGGCCTAACGTAGGAAGGCAGGTCTTAATGATAATGGACGAGCAGGGATCGCCCATGAATTTAGTAGCCTTAGGTTTGGCAATTACCATAGCTAAATCCTCAGCAGTAATTGGCCTAAAGTTACATATAGGGATAACCTCATCTATACCAAAGGCTTTACAAACACTAGTGACCCCATCATCGGCAGTCAGAGCTTTTTTAATTGAGATGCCTTCTCGAATCCCCTTCAATTTCAAGGACATGGTGGTCTGAATATCAATGTGTGAGATAAGGGCAGGAACCCTCTTTTTTGAAGGGGGCCTGACTCCAGAGGGTTAGAACAAATTAGTAAAGAGAAAGGTGGAGTCAACGGCTACCTTGTCATTAACTCTCTGGTAGTTGCTGATATTAAAGCAATACGTAACATTGTCAACATTTGACAATGTTACATATTGCTTCGATATCAGCAATACATGAAACTACAGTCACCTCAGATGTACTAACTCACCTATATGCACAATCATTTGTTACTTGCATGTGTTGTTTGTTCTGTGCCTAGGATGGCATTTGTCGTTATTTTAAACATTTTATGTGAAACTATTAAATTGCATATTTTATGTCTATAAACAATTCAACTCCCTCGTGTTCCTTATAAGAGCAGATTGATATACGTTATCTTTGCTCCACTGCTTACCACTGAAAACTACCAGAGCGTTAATGACAAGGGTAGCCGTTGACTACACCTTTCTCTTTACTGGTCTGAATATCAAGACACCATTTATCGTCTTTAATAATAGTGGAGGCCTTCGGTTGGGGTATGGTCTCCTGCTCTTTGAGAATCTTAAATAATTCCCTCGAGTCTGAGGTTACCTGAGAAGTTCTTAAATTATGGTAATTCTTCTTAGCTGCCACTATGGCCCCCTTATAGTTCTTAGAAACATTTTTTAAATGTCATTAGTGCTGAAGGAGTCTGATTTGCTTTCCAGATATAAAATGGTTTGAGAGAGGAGGCTTTTAAAGTTTGTAACTCAGGAGAGAACCATGGTTTACATCTTTTAGTCTCAGCAGATTTCTTTTTACGTTTGGGAGGGGCCACCAGTTCCAATGTAGTCTTAAGTTTCAAGGCCATAATGTCTGTTGCCTCTGAATCTGAGACAACTGGAGAGAGCATGAGCACAGGTTCAATCCTTTCATAGGTCAAATGCTTGACATCGCACCATCATGTCATAGTAGGTTTGGTTGGCATGGTTAAATGGCCTGAGTCGGCCATTAATCGAGTCTCCTTGTCGTCCACTTTTATTATGCATTGCCTTCATCATCACCACTCGCTTCCGCCTTGCCATCTATGTAGGTAAGGTTCTTTCCCCTCCATTTGCAGGTAATAAGGATGTGGCCATACCTTCTGCAGTTCGAGCACTCGTTGCTCCTAGCTGGGCAGTCCTTATCATTCACCAGGTGCCGCATGCTGCCACATCTGTGGCACTTCAGAGGTTCTCTCTTACCCCCCTCGTCATCATGGAACTCCCTTCTGGGTTTGCCACACTGCCGTTTCCACTGCACAGCATGCACATCAGCAGCCAGCGCCGTTCCCGCCATTTCTTTGAGCCTCACCTGCACAACGTTGCTTTGTCTGCCCTGGCAATCTGGATAGCCTTCTCCAAGTTCAACTCCTTATTAAGAATGAATTCATCCTGCACGTTTCTGCAATTTGTGTGTACAACCAACATGTTGCAGATCATGTTTTCTGTATTGTTGCCAAACTCGCACATCGCATCCAGCTCCCTCCTTCTGGTGACATAGTCATTGACAGATTCAGCACACTCGTGATTCCTCATGTAGAACTTCAAGGCGATGGAGGACAGTGTTCTCCTTATTGGAGAACCATTTAACAATTCTGTGCATGGCTACTTTGAACACGTCGTCATCATCACCCACCACCGGCTCAGGCTTTAAGCCAGCAAAAATTCTCTGTCCTTCGACTCCTATGGTATTAAGTAACATGGCCTTCTTCCTTCCCGCTGCATAATCCATGCCACCCCCAGGCTCCAAATACGTATCAAATAGTGGTATATATTGTGGCCATGGTATTGCAGGCCTACCTGGGGATTCTAGCAAGGCTGGAGGAGGTGTTGCGCCCTGCATATCGGCACTGGTGGAACTCTTGCTCAGTCCTCGTCGCCAATTATGTAATGGCTTAAGTAAGACTCAACACTGTGGTTGAAGAAGAAGCTTTAATAACGTCCTTTCATTAAAGCACAGACTGGCAACATTAGCTTGCTAGTCATGTCCCTCTGGGCTCACTTGTGAGCAGCAGTTACTTCACTTCATGAGCAGTGGTCATTCAGTGATCTTGTCCTTAACATTCTTTATGCCAGCTGTGCAATTAAAGTTACATTCTTTCCTCTAGGAGAGGCGCTGTGGAGAGCCTGCTTCCCTGCTCCTTTGCTCGGCTCTCTGTCTCCCCACCAAGCTTGCACGCATCACATTGCAGTCTTGCGAGGTTACGGTAGCTGCCATGATCTCGTTAGGCTGCTGTCCACACTCGCCCCATTTACACAGAATCTGACCAGGCTTTGCAGCATTCTGTTCCTTTGTGGCAGACTAGATTCTGAAGGATTTCGTCTTTTTCAATTATTTGTTTCCATTTTGGAGCTCTGGCCAGTGGGGCAATAGCCAAGCCGGCTTGAGGGGAAAATGTCCCTTTAACAGTCCGCCCTTGGGTATGATAGGAATCCTATTTCTTCTGGGGCTTTCTGGGTGGGGATTACAGCTGTTGTTAAATTTGTTTTAATTATTGAAACGATTCAGTTTTTATATGAGATGCATGAATCTTTAAGAGAAATAATAATAAGCGTGCTTTCCTTTCCAGTATTATGTGTGCATGTTTTTTTTTACTTATTTTTATTATTTTCTCAAGTGGTTACATGAAAAACATAAAGAAAAAGAAATTCAACAGTTTCCCCCGAACTCCTCCCTCCCCAACCCACCCCCATCCGGAAGAGTTCTCCATGTTCAATTGTTCTCTTGATCAACTATGAGGTAAAAATGTCTGTTATTCTGATGTTATGTGGGCACCATTATTCCATATAATCTGATTGTAGATATTCGACTACACCCCCCATTCCTTCATGAAGGAGCCCTTTGTTCCTTGCAGATTGTGCGTGATCTTTCCCATGGTCATTTGCAACCAAACTTTTTGTAGCCATGTGAATGTTAGTGGTGGGTCATTTTCCTTACAGTTCTGCGCTATTGTGGCCCAAGCCGCAATGACCAGACCCATAAAGCTTCTCCATTGCGCCCTAGTATACTTTCTGGGTAGTTGCCCTTTAGTCCGCAAAGCCACACTTTGGCCTCGAGTCGGTCCGCCTCTGGGAATATCTTTTTTATTTCCGAGATCACTTCTGTCCAAAAGCCTTTGGGCCTCATCACGACTTGGGCAGTAACGCTAAAGCTATTAGCGCGGGCGGTATTAGCCCTACCGCCGAACTCCTAGGCGCTAATAGCTCCGGATCACGAGTTCGGCGGTAATGTAAGTCCCCATTCCCCACTGAGCTCATTCGGGATTGCCCCATTCCCCATTGGGCTCAATGGGGAATCTTCGCGCTAATACCGCCGGCGGATTTCCCACCGGCGGTAATAGCATGAATTTTTGGCGGATTTCCCCCCAGCTCAGAGCTGGGGCGAAATCCGCCAAAGCCCTGATTCGGCAAACCCTTAAATCCGGCGGTAATAGCGCTACCGCCGGATTTAAGGGTTACCGCCGAAGTCGTGATGAGGGCCCTTGACTCCTTGGCAGTCCCACCAAATGTGTCTCCATGTGCTGGGATGTGTGCAGCCTCTCCAGCAGCTGTTTGACGTTTGCGGGTACATACTGTTGAGCCTTTCTGGTGTGTAGTGCCATTGCGTGACTATCTTAATCCACATTTCCCTAGTCTTGGCTGCTCTTGTCAGTTTGGGGATGTCGGCCCATAATGACTGCCACTGTTGGGTCGGGACATCTTCTTCCAGTGTCCTTTCCCATTTTTTCATGTATGCCCATTTTAGTTCTGCATCCTGAGTGTTTATGAAGTTATATAGAGTGGAGACTAGTTTCTTGTCTCCTGAGTTGGAGAGGAGGAATTTTTCAAAGGTAGTCAGTTCCCTTGTCACTGCCTGTGTTATTTTGGGTGTCGTTAGCCAATGTCTGAGCTGTTCGTATTTGTATCTGTCAGCGTTTGTGAGGTTCCATAATATCTTGCATTAAGCGAATGATCTCACTTCCTTGTTCACAAACATTTCCCCTATTTTCCTGCATCTTGCCTCTTCCCAGTTTTCGAAAGCGCCATGTTCCTGCCCTGGTGGAAATTGTGGGTTCCTGCATATAGGAGTAAAGGGGGATGTTGCTGTGGTTAACTTTCCTCTCCCCGTCTGCTCGACCCATGCACTCAATGTGGCTTTCATGATCTCGCTTATGCGCAAGTTTGGGTGTCTTTGATGTTTAGGTTTCCATAAGAGATCCTCCAGAGGAGTTCTTGCGACGGCCCTATCCTGTGATACCCAGATCGTTCGGTGATTGTCCCCCAACCATTCTTTCAGGATCCATAGTTGCGCCGCATGATAGTAGTTTCTAAAGTGCGGAAGTGCTAATCCCGCCTCTCTAATGTGTTCTGGATAGTCTTGGGGGTTTCCCTTTCCAAATGAATGACGATATGTGTGCATTTTAATGTTACTTGTACATATAGTAGTGTATAGATTTATAGAGATAGTGATATATATCTATCAAACCTGCAACTACCCCCTCAGACTCCATCAGTATGTATATCATCTACCGTCAGCCGGGCCCTCTAGCTGCTTTCGAAGAAGACCTCATCCATATTATAGGTGACATCAAGCCAACCTCAAGAGTTCTACTTCTGGGGGATCTCAATCTAGGCCTCCATGACCGACACTGTAGAAGTAGAGGTCGCAGCGATATCCATTGCTCTCTCAGACCTTGGTTTTAAGCATTGCCTGCGCACCCCAACCCACAACAAAAGCAGAGTTCTGGACTGGGTAGTTGACCTGAATAGTCAAATTTCCATCACGTCCAACACCCCTTGCCCATAGTCTGACCATCACATCCTAGGATTCAACTTTCCGTAGTGGAGAAAAGTATGTCCTCCTCTGCCTACACTACCATCTTCCCTGGCCTGCAGTTCTAAAGAGTCGATATCCCTTTTCCTATCGCCCCTAGGCCCAGGACTCCTAGACTCATCAGACCCACAAGTACTAGCAGACATCTATGCAAGTACCCTAACCAATGCAGTGACCATGATGGCCCGCTCCTCCCAAGAAAAGCTAAACTGACAGCCATAGTAACCCATGGTTCACCCCCGACCTCCAAGCGCTGAGGGTGAAAAAGAGACATGCGGAAACCATCTGGAAGGAAGACCCCACTGAAAGTCTTAAAATGGCCTTCAACAATATTGCAAAAGAAAATAAACAGGTCATTATGGTAGCCAAAGCAGGAGTCTACAACGCTAGAATAACTAAAGCCAACTCCACCCCAAATATATATTTTGAATTTGAATAGAATTAGAGACCCCGGTTACTCCCCATACCACTATTATCAAAGATGAGACATGGTGCTGCAGTATTCAGGATGCCATGCACACTAAAATATGTTTACTACAACATATAATATAAAAGAAACAAGCTGCTGCATGCCCTCTTAACCTTCCGTCCATCACTAAAGTCCACTCCGCACCCCCCTTATACTTTAGAGAAGCCTCAGAATTAGAAACAGCCAACATTCTCTGAAATCTCAAACCATCAAGGTGTAAAGGGGATGTCTGCCCAACAACTATCATTAAAGATTGCTCTGAAGATTTAGTTCCCTTCTTCACGAAATTCATCATGGCCTTTTTCTCCTTAAGTTCAGTCTCGGCCATCTTTAAAGAATCCTGGGTCCTCCCCCTATTGAAGAAACCTCTTCTAGACCCATCACTACCAAACAACAACCGCCCTATCAAAACAGTACCATTCCTGCTAAAGATTCGGGACAGAGCAGCCCACAATCAGATCCAATTCTACTTTGAAACAAACCACATTTAAGGCATACACCAATCAGACTTTGGACCAGGCCATGGCATGGAATCTGCATTATTAGACCTAAAAACCCAACTTGACTCCTTCAGAGATGTAGGCAAACCAGCACTTCTCCCCTTACTTGACCTATTGGCCACTTTCGACCTTGTAGATCACAAAAGCAAACTTCTCCCAAGAAGCGTCCTCTTGGATAGCCTCCTTCCTTGAAAGCAGGTCCATGAGATGTGTTTCAGATACCGCGAGTGCCCGTCCCATCCTCATGCTGTGCTGTGTCCCACAAGGGTCCTGCATCTGCCCTTTCCTCTACAACATTTTCACCAAACCCTTATTTGACCTCCTGGACGACATTGCCATTTCTTATACCAACAAATCCTCCTACCCTTATCAGGCTCCTACGATGTAGACTCCCACACTGTTAATAAAATCTACTCTATAATCCAGGCCTGGATGGCAACCAACCACCTCTGTTTGAATGACGACAAGACGGAGATCCTGTTGGTTGGGTCACCTGGTATGCTAAAAAAACTCAACCCCCAATTCACCTCCTTCATGATAGATGGAATCTTGATCCCAGTCTTGGTATAAACACAAGGTGTCCACTTGGATGCCTCCTTCTCTCTCTCTAAACAAGTGAGCATGGTGGCCTCATCGGCAGCTTACACGGTTAAGCTCATCAACACAGCAAGACAATTTATGACCCCTGAGAGCTGCCCGACTATTGCCAGAGCCATCTCTGGCGCAAGGCTGCCTTATTGTAATGTACTCTTTGCTGGGACATACAAACAGAATATCAACAAATTCATACATTCCAACATTCTGACGTTCCTGGGAGGGAGATTTTATAAAAGAACGCGGGAGACAACAATTTTCCCATAGGAACGCATTGGGAAAATTATTTTAGGCGGGAGAACGTGAAAAATAGCAATATTTTTCACTGTAAAATCGGGAGTCTCCCGCATAAATCGGGAGGGTTGGCATGTATGCAAATTACAGATTTTCCAGACCAATGCCCTCTGGCAGCACTGAACAGTCCTAAAAGAGAACACAGCAGCTAGGAAGAAGATTCACTGGCTGCCAATCAGGGAAAGGACTGCTTTCAAAACGTTGTCTATCACCCACAAATTCTTGAGCAACACAGCCCCACAATACCTGCTTCACAAAAAATCGAAAGGTCCAAGACCAACAGACTGGTAAGACCCTTCCATGCTCATCGTCTGGTCCTACCACAAGTGAAAAGGGCCAAAGGTGGAGTGAGCTTTCTTACAGTAGCAGTGGACTACTGGAAGGCCCTTCCCCAGAGTTAAGAGCAGAGGAATCATAGTGGGCCTGTAAGGCCCTGAAAACTTGATTATTCGTCTAAACTGGGCGGAAGACATCACCCGTTCTCTTCTAATCACATTAACAGGCCGATTCATGGAATTAATGTGCGCTGAAAATTCCTGCGCAAGCGTGCAAAACCATGCGAATCGCAGTGCAAGTGCGAAAATCGCAGCAAAACCCGCACACATCGATTCATGGAAGTCTGTGCGCGAGTAAAATCTGGGATGTGTGCTGAAAATCTGCGTGGCGCACGCCGGCGCACAGGTCATCTAACGGCGTGCGCTACGGCCACAGCGAAAGCGCACATAGCGCGACGCACAAACAAAAGTAGGCGTAACACGGGGTGTGACACGCGGAATGAGGAACAACGGGTGAAAATGTGGGCATCATGGGGGAAGTACAGGAGGCAAGTGCACGGAACGCCCACACGCTCGCCTACAGCACGTATTCATGGAATCGAATAGGGCAAACCAGCGCACCGGTGAAGACGCGCACAGGCCTAAACACGTATGCCACACGAAGGCAGGCGGTAGCGTCCCTGCGCATGAAAAAAATGTGCGCCAAAATGTGTGCTAACAAAAAGCATGTATATAGAGCTCTGATGATTGTTGCATACTGTGGCCCTCTGGGACAAATGACGTGCAGGGGGGTACGCGACAAACACGAACACCCGCTGTGTCAAAAATAGCATTTGCGTGTATTTCGGGGGTACGCGGGAAGTTTCACACGCGATTGGCCTTGGGCGAGCGGGGTGCGTGTAAATCTGCGGTTCGCGGGAAGTTTCACACGCGATTGGCCTTGGGCTAGCGGGGTACGTGTATTTCGGGGGTGCGCGGGAGGTTTCACACGCGACAGGCCCTGTGCGAGTGGGGTACGTGTATATCTGGGGTGCAGGGGAGTCCTACACGTGAATTGGCAGTGTGGGTCCTCCCAGGTGTTCCCTCTACACCCTCCACGGCCCCTGCTCCACGGCCCCTGCAGGCAGCCCACACCACAGGGGACTACCCTGCACCCCTGGTCATGTCACGCAGGCAGCCCAACCACCATGGGCATGCCCCCCAGCCAAGCCACATGTCACTTGCACTACTGATCACCAACGCATGACCCCCTCCAACCCCAGCAGTGCAGGGCACCTGCCAGCAGGCCCCCACTCATGTCCCACTCATGTCCCCTTGCACCCCCACCCCCCGGCACTGAGGGGCACCTGCCAGCAGGCCCCCACTCATGTCCCACTCATGTCCCCCTGCACCCCCACCCCCTAGCAGTGCAGGGCACCTGACTGAAGGTCCCCACTCATGTCCCACTCATGTCCCCTTGCACCCCCACCCCCCAGCACTGAGGGGCACCTGCCAGCAGGCCCCCACTCATGTCCCCTTGCACACCCACCCCCCAGCACTGAGGGGCATCTGCCAGCAGGCCCCCACTCATGTCCCCTTGCACACCCACCCCCCGGCAGTGCAGGGCACCTGCCAGCAGGCCCCCACTCATGTCCCCTTGCACACCCACCCCCCAGCAGTGCAGGGCACCTGCCAGCAGGCCCCCACTCATGTCCCACTCATGTCCCCTTGCACCCCCACCCCCAAGCAGTGCAGGGCACCTGCCAGCAGGCCCCCACTTGTCCCCTTGCACCCCCACACCCCAGCCCTGAGGGGCACCTGCCAGCAGGCCCCCCACTCATGTCCCCTTGCACACCCACCCCCCAGCACTGAGGGTCACCTGCCAGCAGGCCCCCACTCATGTCCCCTTGCACACCCACCCCCCAGCACTGAGGGTCACCTGCCAGCAGCCCCCCACTCATGTCCCCTTGCACCCCCACCCCCCAGCAGTGAAATGGCGATCTCATGACACAAACCAAAAGTCAACTATGTACATCAACACATGTCCGCCACACGAAGGCAGACGGTAGCGTCCCTGCGCTAACAAAAAGCCTGTATATACAGCTCTGATGAATGTCCCATATTGTGGCCCTCTAGGACAAATGACGTGCAAAGGGGTACGCGACAAACACGGACACCCGCTGTGTCAAGAATAGCGATTGGGCTTGGGCGAGCGGGGTACGTGTACTTCAGGGGCTCGCGGGAAGTTTTACATGCGATTGGGCTTGGGCGAGCGGGGTATGTGTATTTCGGGGGTGCGCGGGAAGTTTCACACGCGACAGGCCCTGTGCGAGTGGGGTACGTGTATATCTGGGGTGCAGGGGAGTCCTACACGTGAATTGGCAGTTTGGGTCCTCCCAGGTGTTCCCTCTACACCCTCCACGGCCCCTGCTCCACGGCCCCTGCAGGCAGCCCACACCACAGGGGACTACCCTGCACCCCTGGTCATGTCACGCAGGCAGCCCAACCACCATGGGCATGCCCCCCAGCCAAGCCACATGTCACCTTGCACTACTGATCACCAACTCATGGCCCCTCCAACCCCAGAAGTGCAGGGCACCTGCCGGCAGGCCCCCACTCATGTCCCACTCATGTCCCCTTGCACCCCCACCCCCCGGCACTGAGGGGCACCTGCCAGCAGGCCCCCACTCATGTCCCACTCATGTCCCCCTGCACCCCCACCCCCTAGCAGTGCAGGGCACCTGACAGCAGGCCCCCACTCATGTCCCACTCATGTCCCCTTGCACCCCCACCCCCCAGCACTGAGGGGCACCTGCCAGCAGGCCCCCACTCATGTCCCCTTGCACACCCACCCCCCAGCACTGAGGGGCATCTGCCAGCAGGCCCCCACTCATGTCCCCTTGCACACCCACCCCCCGGCAGTGCAGGGCACCTGCCAGCAGGCCCCCACTCATGTCCCCTTGCACACCCACCCCCCAGCAGTGCAGGGCACCTGCCAGCAGGCCCCCACTCATGTCCCACTCATGTCCCCTTGCACCCCCACCCCCCAGCAGTGCAGGGCACCGGCCAGCAGGCCCCCACTCATATCCCCTTGCACCTCCACCCCTCAGCACTGAGGGGCACCTGCCAGCAGGCCCCCACTCATGTCCCCTTGCACACACCCCCAGCTCTGAGGGGCACCTGCCAGCAGGCCCCCACTCATGTCCCCTTGCACCCCCAACCCCCAGCAGTGCAGGACACCTGCCAGCAGGCCCCCACTCATGTCCCCTTGCACACCCACCCCCCAGCAGTGCAGGGCACCTGCCAGCAGGCCCCCACTCATGTCCCACTCATGTCCCCTTGCATCCCCACCCCCCAGCAGTGCAGGGCACCTGCCAGCAGGCCCCCACTTGTCCCCTTGCACCCCCACACCCTAGCCCTGAGGGGCACCTGCTAGCAGGCCCCCCACTCATGTCCCCTTGCACACCCACCCCCCAGCACAGAGGGGCACCTGCCAGCAGGCCCCCACTCATGTCCCCTTGCACACCCACCCCCCAGCAGTGCAGGGCACCTGCCAGCAGGCCCCCACTCATGTCCCCTTGCACAACCACCCCCCAGAAGTGCAGGGCACCTGCCAGCAGGCCCCCACTCGCTGTCATGATCTCTGCTTCCAAAAGATCAGGACTTGCCCGACTCCCTTGGAAGCAGACCCATAACCCCGGTTCCGAGTGCCAGCCAGTCCCAATTGGGACCTTTTGGACCCTGTCCTGGCGCCAGTGGCACCAGGCTCATAAAGATGCCCAGTCCCAGCGCTGGAAGCGCCGGGCTCATAATGCTTGGCTGGACTTACCTGCAGCAGACCATGCTGCTTACTTACCGGCCTGTTGAACCCCTGATCCTCTTCTGTTTGGGACTACTTTTCCTGTTGGGTGGGGGAGGAGCCACTCCCTAGGTTCAGAACACTGGAACTCTTCTGGAAAGCAGGAACTCTTTTCTTACCTAGGCGTGGCTGTGGAAGGAGACACCTAAGCACTACAGGAGGCTATTTAAACCACACCCGATGGATGAATCTTGCTTTGCGTTATTCTGCATTCTCTGCAGCAGAACGCTCATCGTGTCTTCTGCTTCTGATCCTGGGCCTAAGGGAACAAAGGCTTACCATCCTGGAATCCAGTCTTCAGCAGCACCTGTAAAGACAAACAAAGAACAGGTTAGCACTACGGTCTTCAGTGGCAGCGCATCTCTTACCTGGTCCATCGGCTGTCACCAACGCCTCGCGCTGCATTCCGGCATCTGAAAGACAAAGGCTTACCTACTCTTCGCATGCTCCGGAGGTCTTCGCACTGCATTCCGGCATCTGAAAGACAAAAGCTTACCAGCTCTTCGCACGCTCCGGAGGCCTTCGGCGCTGCATCCCGCATCTGAAAGACAAAAGAAGGTGCGTTTAAAGACATTGGGCAACTTTATTACTCACGTGCCATTACTCCTTCCCACGCCGAATCAAGTGGGTATTCCAGCACCCTTCAGCTTCTCTAAAGCTCCAAACTTGTACCTGCAAGATAAAAGGGACAGTTTGTGCGCATCGTGAAGCAGGCTACAAGCGCTTACTTACGTGCTTCCAGGCGCTTCTATTCCTCACGCGGGTTCGATCCTCAACTCTCATCAGCCCGCCATCCGCCATCGCCGGAACCCTGCAAAACAAGAGATATCATTACAAAAGACTTTTAAGACATTTGAAGTGCCCAGAACTTACCGTTCGTGCAGTTAACGACAGACAGCAGTCCTCTGAGGTCAAGAGGCCTGCACCCTTATCCAGTGAAGAAACTGGTTACGGCACCCTGCCCCGAGGCAGATGGAGAGCTCGGCGTTCACTTACCTAAGACATCTTACTCTTTGAGTCAGACATACAGTGCACAGAGGTCCAGCCCAAAGACCCAACCGTGTGTTACACATCACCTTTGAAGATACGGCATTCACCCAGTCAAGACCAGCGCCTCTGCGGGAATCAGGTTAGCGTTACAGAACGCAAAGCCTACCGCAAAACTCCCACCCAGGCGCTATGGAAACCTCGGATACTGACCAGCTAGCCCAGTTACTTGGGGAACTAAGAGCAGAAGTGCATGAAGCCCGTCAGGAAACGAATGCTCTAAGAAGAGAACTGATTATTTCCAAGGAGCGAACAGACGATCTCGCTAGACAATTGCTACAGTCACAAGCCGGACAAACTCCGTTACCCGCATCAGGGGCAAATCTTCCTTCAACATCCTCTACGAACCCAGTGCAGATCAACCTACCTGGGAATGTACCTCTGGCTCCGCCCGAACGATTTTCTGGTGACCGAAAGTGGTTTGCAGTATTTATTAATCAGTGCCGGTTGCACTTCTTATGCCGGCCAGCAGCCTTTCCAACTGATCAAGCTAAGGTAGCTTTCGTGCTTTCGTACCTTAGTGGCAATGCGGCAGACTGGTCGATCCCTCTAGTTAATCAAGATGATCCGGTTCTCCATGATTTTCAAGCTTTTCAGCTCAGTATGGAAAAACTGTTTGCAAGACATTCACAGGGGCAGGCCTTGGACAATGAGCTCCTTTCATTGCGACAGGGTAATCAAGACCTTTTGGCTTATATTGCGTCTTTCAACAGACTGATAGTGGAAACTCGATGGCCTGAGGACAAAAGGATTACGCTGTTTTATAGAGGTCTACGTGGAGAGCTCAAAGATGTGTTAGCCCAAGTAGTGAATCCCCCGCAAGACTGTTCAGACTATATTGACTTAGTCGTTCAAATTGACCACAGACTGCAGAACAGGAAGGCCGATCGTTCCAAGTTTGATGCTCGAGTATTTTCCAAACCACCAACTCCTACCAAAGGAGTAGACTCCGGGGAACCCATGCAAATAGGGGGCCTGAAAGGACCACTAACACAAAAGGAGCGGGAAAGGAGAAAACAGCTGCAATTATGCCTCTATTGCGGAAACTCGGGGCACTTTATTCGAGACTGTCCGCTGAAACCTGCCAAGAAGGCAGTAGGAGCTGCAGTTACCAGGGTCACAAACTCTGAGCAGGGAAACGACCTCGCCCGACAAGAATAGAGGTCCTCTTGCCGAGCGTTAAAACCAGTTCCGTGACCTCGCATTTCGTGATACCTATGGTCCTCATTAGCCCTGAACATCCGGATCGATTACATGCGATTGAAGCTTACGTCGACAGCGGTGCCATCGGCAATTATGTGGATCATGAAATGGTTTTGAGGATGAATCTGACTCTTTGTCCAAAGGCTGTAAAGGACATCATTACTACGGTGGATGGTACGGAGATAGCCTCCGGACCAGTAACGCATACCACCCAAGAAGTGACGCTAGTAAGTCAAGATGGACACCATGAGAAGATCGTGTTCGATGTGATCAAGGCCCCTCAGTTCCAGATTATTCTAGGAATTCCTTGGTTAGAGAAACACAATCCTCAGATCGATTGGCGAGCAAGAACGGTTCAGTTTCCAGAATGTGTCTCTACTTGTCACCCTCGACCTGGTGTTGCACTGGCAGCAATTTCCTCGGAGGCTCCCCAGTTACCTCGTGAATACCTAGAATTCCAAGATGTTTTCCGGAAGGATCAGGCTAACTCTCTACCTCCTCATAGGTCTTATGACTGCCAGATAGACCTGATACCTGGATCTACTCCTCCTTGTAGTAGAATTTATGCCCTCACCTAGCCTGAGAATCTTCACCTCCGACAATACCTGGATCAATACCTAGCGAATGGGTTTATTCGTCCTTCCAAGTCCCCTGCTTCCTCAGCTTTGTTCTTCGTTCCAAAAAAAGAAGGGGACCTTAGAACTTGTATAGATTATCGCGCCCTGAACCAGATCACCGTTAAGAATAGATATCTGTTACCTTTGATCCCTGAACTCCTGGACCAAACCAGAAAAGCATGCATATATACAAAGCTGGATCTTAGAGGAGCCTACCACTTGGTACGAGTAAAAGAGGGCGATGAATGGAAGACGGCCTTCCGCACCAAGTATGGGCTATTTGAATATCAGGTCATGCCCTTCGGACTTTGCAATGCCCCGGCCGCCTTTCAATATTTTATGAACGATGTCCTCAGAGAGCTCATAGATGTGTGTGTTGTTGTTTACATTGACGACATCCTCGTTTAGTCTTCATCGGAAACTGAACATCGGAAACACGTGAAAATGGTCCTCGAGAGATTGCGTCAACACAAACTTTTCGCTAAGTTGGAAAAATGTGTTTTCAACGTGACTGAAGTTGAATTCTTGGGATTCATATTATCACCTAGCGGAGTGCGTATGGATTCAAAGAAGGTCGATGCAATTCTCAAATGGCCATCGCCATCCTCCGTAAAAGGTGTTCAAAGCATGTTAGGCTTCGCTAACTTTTACCGCAGGTTTATCCCCGAATTCTCTCGAATAGTCCAGCCCATCACCGCCTTGTTAAAGAAAAACAAACGTTTTGAATGGTCTACCGAGGCGGAACAAGCTTTCCAGAATTTGAAGACTAGATTTATCTCTGCACCGATCTTAAAACATCCTCGCCCAGAACTCCCCTACATCGTTGAAACTGATGCTTCGAGCCTTGCCATGGGGGCAGTTCTATCACAAAAGGACTCAGTAACCAATCAGTTGCATCCCGTGGCATTTTGGTCCCGCAAATTCTCGCCTCCTGAAATCAATTACACTATTACTGATAAGGAACTTCTAGCTATCAAGTCCGCCTTTAAGGCTTGGCGGCATTATCTTCTGGGGGCCCGACACACCGTTACTGTGATTACAGATCACCGAAACCTGCAATATTTGAAAACCGCAAAAGCTCAATCCTCTAGGCAACTCCGTTGGGCACTATTCTTTGCCGAGTTTGACTTCATAATTACCTATCGACCTGGTACAAAAAACGGTAAAGCTGATACCCTTTCTCGGATGGGAGTGGAAGAACATTTGATCAATCCTAAACCTGTACCTATCATTCCCGAACAAAGAATTCTAGGTGTAATCGCCACACAATCCATAGAGGAAGTTAAGGATAAAGCCAGGCTACTGGTAACTCCAGCAGACATACAGAATTGGCATCTGCAGGGAAAGGACTTTACTGTGAAGGACAACCTATTATATTTCCAAGAACGGTTATACCTGCCCAGCACAGATTTACAGAAAAAGGTAATCTCTTGTTATCACGATTCTTTAATGGAAGGACATCCCGGTATGACCAAGACCTCGGAAAAGATCAAGCGCTACTTCTGGTGGCCGTCTTGGAAAAAAGATATCAGAGACTTTATAATGTCCTGTGGAGTATGTGCCCAAAACAAGAGTCAAAAGGAAAAACCAGCCGGCCTCTTACGCCCTATTGACATCCCGCCTCGCCCTTGGCATACGCTTTCTATGGACTTCATCACCGATCTACCTCCATGCTCCGGATACAATACGATCCTAGTAATCGTGGACCTATTCTCCAAGATGGCGCATTTCATTCCACTCAAAGGCTTACCAACAGCAGCAACTCTGGCCCGAGAATTTCTCGAAAACATCGTCCGACTGCACGGTTTTCCTTCAGTTCTAATTTCGGATCGAGGTAGTCAAATTATTTCTCATTTTTGGCGAAGTTGCTGTCGGTCAGCTCAAATTGATGTGAGACTTTCGACCAGCCACCACCCTCAAACCGACGGACAAACCGAGAGGACCAATCAAACTCTGGAACAGTATTTGCGCTGCATGCTACAACAAACTGAAAAAACTTGGAAAGATATCCTTTGGACAGCCGAATATGCCTACAATAACTCTGTCCACTCGGGAACTGGGAAGACCCCGTTTTTTCTTTTATACGGTAGTCACCCTCGAACCTCGGAGTTGGATCCACTCCAAGATCTTGGAACACCAGCAGTAGACCACCTGCATTCTACAATCACCCAAGCCTTTAAGGAAGCCGTTTCTCACCTTCAAAGGGCTAAAGAACAATACAAGAAAGGAGCAGACCAACATCGGAAGGAAGCCCCCCAATATCAAGTAGGAGATCAAGTCTGGTTATCCACCAAATATCTACCTCTAAAAGGACCACGCACATTCAACCCAAGATACCTTGGTCCCTATTCCATCACTACCATAGTAAATCCAGTAGCGGTCAAGTTGGACTTGCCCCCTCACATGAAGATACATCCGGTCTTCCACGTCTCTCTATTAAAACCTGTGCAACCTCAAAGCCGACTAACTACATCTCCAAAACCTATTCTAGTTGATGGAGAACTCGAGTTTGAAGTCAAAAGCATCCTGGATTCCAGATCTCCAAATCTAAACTATTTTACCTGATTGACTGGAAAGGCTACGGTCCCCAAGAAAGATCCTGGGAACCTGCAGAATATGTCCACGCGCCTCGTCTAATCAAAAGATTTCATCGAACATTTCCTAACAAGCCCAAACCCCCGGAGAAGCCCGGTTTGGGAGGGGCCTTGAGGGGGGGTGCTGTCATGATCTCTGCTTCCAAAAGATCAGGACTTGCCCGACTCCCTTGGAAGCAGACCCATAACCCCGGTTCCGAGTGCCAGCCAGTCCCAATTGGGACCTTTTGGACCCTGTCCTGGCGCCAGTGGCACCAGGCTCATAAAGATGCCCAGTCCCAGCGCTGGAAGCGCCGGGCTCATAATGCTTGGCTGGACTTACCTGCAGCAGACCATGCTGCTTACTTACCGGCCAGTTGAACCCCTGATCCTCTTCTGTTTGGGACTACTTTTCCTGTTGGGTGGGGGAGGAGCCACTCCCTAGGTTCAGAACACTGGAACTCTTCTGGAAAGCAGGAACTCTTTTCTTACCTAGGCGTGGCTGTGGAAGGAGACACCTAAGCACTACAGGAGGCTATTTAAACCACACCCGATGGATGAATCTTGTTTTGCGTTATTCTGCATTCTCTGCAGCAGAACGCTCATCGTGTCTTCTGCTTCTGATCCTGGGCCTAAGGGAACAAAGGCTTACCATCCTGGAATCCAGTCTTCAGCAGCACCTGTAAAGTCAAAGAAAGAACAGGTTAGCACTACGGTCTTCAGTGGCAGCGCATCTCTTACCTGGTCCATCGGCTGTCACCAACGCCTCGCGCTGCATTCCGGCATCTGAAAGACAAAGGCTTACCTACTCTTCGCATGCTCCGGAGGTCTTCGCACTGCATTCCGGCATCTGAAAGACAAAAGCTTACCAGCTCTTCGCACGCTCCGGAGGCCTTCGGCGCTGCATCCCGCATCTGAAAGACAAAAGAAGGTGCGTTTAAAGACATTGGGCAACTTTATTACTCACGTGCCATTACTCCTTCCCACGCCGAATCCAGTGGGTATTCCAGCACCCTTCAGCTTCTCTAAAGCTCCGAACTTATACCTGCAAGATAAAAGGGACAGTTAGTGTGCATCGTGAAGCAGGCTACAAGCGCTTACTTACGTGCTTCCAGGCGCTTCTACTCCTCACGCGGGTTCGATCCTCAACTCTCATCAGCCCGCCATCCGCCATCGCCGGAACCCTGCAAAACAAGAGATATCATTACAAAAGACTTTTAAGACATTTGAAGTGCCCAGAACTTACCGTTCGTGCAGTTAACGACGGACAGCAGTCCTCTGAGGTCAAGAGGCCTGCACCCTTATCCAGTGAAGAAACTGGTTACGGCACCCTGCCCCGAGGCAGATGGAGAGCTCGGCGTTCACTTACCTAAGACATCTTACTCTTCGAGTCAGACATACAGTGCACAGAGGTCCAGCCCAAAGAGCCAACCGTGTGTTACACATCACCTTTGAAGATACGGCATTCACCCAGTCAAGACCGGCGCCTCTGCGGGAATCAGGTGAGCGTTACACTCATGTCCCACTCATGTCCCCTTGCACCCCCACACCCCAGCAGTGCAGGGCACCTGCCAGCAGGCACCCACTCATGTCCCCTTGCACCCCCAGCACTGAGGGGCACCTGCCAGAAGGCCCCCACTCATGTCCCCTTGCACACCCACCCCCCAGCACTGAGGGTCACCTGCCAGCAGCCCCCCACTCATGTCCCCTTGCACCCCCACCCCCCAGCAGTGCAGGGCACCTGCCAGCAGGCCCCCACTCATGTCCCCTTGCACCCCCACCCCCCAGCAGTGAAATGGCGATCTCATGACACAAACCAAAAGTCAACTATGTACATCAACACATGTCCGCCACACGAAGGCAGGCGGTAGCGTCCCTGCGCTAACAAAAAGCCTGTATATACAGCTCTGATGAATGTCCCATACTGTGGCCCTCTAGGACAAATGACGTGCAAAGGGGTACGCGACAAACACGGACACCCGCTGTGTCAAGAATAGCGTGTATTTCGGGGGTGCGCGGGAAGTTTCGCACGCGATTGGGCTTGGGCGAGCGGGGTACGTGTACTTCAGGGGCTCGCAGGAAGTTTTACACGCGATTGGGCTTGGGCGAGCGGGGTATGTGTATTACTGGGGTGGGCGGGGAAGTACAGGAGGCAAATGCGCTTAACGCCCACACGCACGTGCCAAAAAAGACGCGGTAATCCGGAAACACGTACGCCAGCAGGAAGCAGGCGTATGTGGACCCGCGCAGCATAAAAGTGCGCGCAAACAACAAGCAAGCTCAGACGCCAGGATGAACACACCGTTCCTAGCAGCAGTGGTCGTGGGATACTGCAGGAGGAGGAGGAGGATAGTCAGGCCCAGAATTTTCACACCCAGAACCAGCCTTTTTGGCATGCCTGATGACCAGGTGTATGTGAGGTACAGGTTTCCACCTCACATTATACTCAACCTGGTCAGTGAGTGGGAGGATGACCTCACATCACCCACCTTCTGCTCCCAAGCACTCAGCCCCTTGGAGGAGTTCCTCAATGTACTGCACTTTTTGGCCACCGGATCATTTCAGCGGACAAGTGCCATAGTGGGGGGGTGTCACAGGCCACGCAGTCACGCTGCCTACACCAGGTCTTGGCCATCATGACTGCACGCCCATCAGTCCGCAGGCACATATACCTGCCCAGAACACCTGCAGAGAGGCAGGCTGCCGTCCAGGATTTCTATGGGGTGGCACAATTCCCCAAAGTCCTAGGTGCCATTGATTACACCCATGTGGCTCTACGTCCCCCCAGGGCATCAGAGCACATCTATAGAAACCGCAAGCACTGGCATTCCATCAACATCCAGGTAGTATGTGATGCCAAGGGAATCATCACCTCAGTATATGCCAACTATCCAGGGTCCACCCACGACAGTTTCATTTACAGAATGTCAACCCTAAACCGGGACCTAGAAGCTGGGCGGCATGGCGATACATGGCTGCTCGGTGAGTACAAATGTCACAGCACATGCATACATGCCAGATACTGAGTAATGTCACAACCCTACTTATGATACCCATCACCACCTCCCCAGGGGACAGTGCTTACCCTCTGAGCACCCACATGATGACGCCAATTCGGAACCCCACCACGCCACCCGAGGTCAGATACAATACAGCCCATATTGAAACCCGGGGCATAGTGGAGCGCACATTCAGAGTGCTCAAGTCACGCTTTCGCTCCCTTGACCGTTCTGGCTTGCAGCTGTTATACGCTCCCCCAGTAGTCTGCAGGATCATAGTGGCAGCATGTGTCCTGCACAACGTTGCAACACGCCGGGGCCTGCCGGTGGACATGGTGGTGCCCCCACATCCCCAACCACATGCACGCCCGCTGCCCATGGGAGGGGAAAGGGCACGGGGTGAGGCAGCCCGAACGCAGCTGGTGGCTAATTACTTCACTTAGAATCACACCCCTGTGGAGTGCACACAGCCCTGCCACATACCAGCTGACAATCGATGATGACACAAGGGACAGTGAACTGTCACAACCATACCAGCCTGAGATTGGTCACCTGGAAGTGTCACAATGTGTGCATCCCTTCCTACAGAAACACCACCAATGCTGTGTCATCAAAAGACACATATGCTGCTAAATGCATTACCCCCTTGCAAAATACAACATGAGAACAGTGCCATGTCACCCAACCCCTCCCCAGCACCACCACCCAACACACCATGGTATGTCATGCTATGTGAGAGCAAACAAAGCAATCCCGAAAACCTGACACAAGTGTCACAAAGTACAATGTCCCTAATGGAAACTGGCCACACACAATATGCTCCCAGTAATGTTGAACTAACAACACACATGACCAAATACTTACCAACAATACAATGCAGCTACACAAGCTCAAACATAACTAAAACATGACAGTACTAAGTTAAAGTAGTCGTAGTCTTACAACCTGAATATGCCACCACATCGCCCCCTTTCCAACTGTAGTCTTGCAGGCTTCAAACCTTGTCTGTGTACTGCATACAACATGAACGCCATCTCCAAAGTAGACGGCCTTGTGAAGACATGAGGAATGAACCTGCAAATTCAGAGGGAGACATGGAAGCAGAAGCATACATAATTCCAACATGCAGTGTACAATACAACAACAATATACACAAGGAATGTCTACACAGTATTGACTACAGACTGCCCACACAGCTCATGGGAGTCCAACATCACTGTGTACATCACTGTCACTTGGTCACACTCTTTGCAAGCCCATGGAAACGGGAAGCAGGAGGGGTGTGTGTCTCACGAACCCAAGCATCGAACCCAAACTCAGGACAAGCCTGCATGTGCCCAGCCGGAATACAGTGGATGCCCACGGGAGCCACACAAGGCAACACACACTGTTAAAAAATAATCAAAAATCAAAAATCAAAAAAGCAAAAAGGAAACATCAAAAATGGCCATGTGGGGGATGGGGGGGAGGCCACCCAGGAGGTCCGAGGACAGGGTGCGCACCAACAGCCGCCTGTGTGGATGTTGGGAAAAAAAACACCTCCATGGGCTCATGGCCTGCACGGCTATGCCAATGTGGGAGAACTGCTGTCGCTCTCATTACCCTCTGCTGCTGTCACAGGAGGTGGTGGTGCTATGGGAGGCAGCCCACGCAAAGCCCTGGTATGGTCCTCCATGGCAGCAAGCATGCGGGTGTGGAAGGTCTCGTTCTGGAGGATTATAGTGCGGAGATCCCCATGCAGCACCTGACGTGATGCCCGGATCTCCTCCCGAGTTGCCTGCATCTCAGCTGAGAGCGAACGTGTGAGCCGCTCCAGCTGCTGTTCTGTCCTCAAGTTAGTGGAAGTCTTAAGGTCAACAAGAATCTCCCTGAGGTGATGGAGTTCTACCCTCAGGGCTTCTCTGTGGCCCTGGGACTCTATTGATATTGATTGGCGTGGAGTCTCCAGTGCCGCCCGTCTGTCCCTGTTGGACGCCATGTCCTCCCTGTGTGATTGGCAAATGGAGTTTGTTGCCTGCTGTAGTAGTTCCATCTGCCTTTCAGGGGGGACAATGGAAGTGGCCACCCTCTCCATTGCTTTAGCCATCATCTCAACTGATGCTGCCTGTTGGGTTGCCATACCGTAAATGGATTGGACCCATGCGGTATTGCCTGGTGGCGTACGGCCACCGCGTCGGCGGGCACCACACCTGTTTGGGGCAAGGCGATCTGCTCCTTGCTGTGCCGGCACTGCCTGAGGCTGCAGGAATGCATTCACCCTCTGATCTGCTGGCCCAGGAACAGGATCAGATGTTGTGGAGTGTGACCCTGCACCCGTAACCGCCAAAGGCTGACTAACCAACACTGACATCCCCATAGAGGGTTCTACCCCTGGTGCAGGTGGGTTAGACAGAACAGAACCCCTTCCAGAAACACTTACCTGCGATGCCACATAGGTCTCATCATCCGAATCAACACCTGAATAGAGGTCTGGGGAGGTGCACCCAGAGACACCCCTTGACAGAATCGTCTGCAGCAAGAGTGGGTTCTCACCCACCACCACACCACGTCCCCCACTGGTGGCCGGTTGTGCCTCAGGTTCCTCCTGGGTCTGCACCATCTCCTCAACCTCAACAGCATCAAGTGCGTCATCCCCTGCAAAAACATCAAAGACAAAAAATGGAAACAGGCATTAGCACCATAGCACACAAATAGGCCTGACAAGCTACAGAACCAGTACATGATTTACACATGTCCCACATGACTATAACCCTCCCATGCATGCACTGTCACAGAGTTGGAAGGGGAGGCAAAAGTCTGACACTGATGACACCAAGATGGAAGAGCAACACATTTGCTGCATGCTGCGTAGCACTGCCATCACACATTGGCCTGTGAGTGGCATGTCCTATATACATAAATGACACATGCCATCACACAGATGGCATGTACCATAGCCATGGTACATTCCACAAGTACATCTATATGTTAGTGAATGAGTACTGTCACCCATCCATGTGAGATGGACATGAAGAGATGAAAAATGCCACATAGTGTGAAAAGATACGCCATGTGCCACACACTGCAACACATCCAGTGTACAAAAATACAGTGATTGCAGGGCCATGTACACATCAATGGTTGTGCACTTCAACATGACAGGAAACAACTAGCATGTTCCACATTCAAACAGGCCCAAAAACATCATGTGATCAGGACAATACTCATTCAGCTTGAATGGTCAAATCATTCAACTACCAAGGTGACACATGTGGGCCAATGTGGGGTTCTTCACTGACAGAAGCATGTCACATATGTCACAATAGGGCTGGGGAATGTGTTGCAAAAGTGGGAGAATTGAAACAATCATCCTGAAAGAACACTGAAAAATACAAACAATGTTGTTGCATGATGCCACCTCAAGGGCAACTGCAGTAATGTTGCGCTAAATTACTACTGTGGGCAGAAGGGATAGTGTCACACCCAAATTCAAGGCCACAGAATGTTTTGGATGAAGCACATGGGTGACCCATACTACTCAGTCACACACACCCTCACCTGGCACTCAATCAGAACCTGTCACCCAAACAACATACACATGCATTACACACACACACGCATGGGCACTCACTGGACAATGTGTCATAATCGGGTAGTTCTCCCACAACTCGGACCTTTTCCTCTGTGACGAAGGTCCCAGCAACAGACTCATGTTCAGTGAGTTCGTTTTCCTCTTGTGGAGACCCACCGCCAGTCACCAGAGTAGCGGCATGACTTGAGGCCAGCTTGTCCTTTGCTCTGCGTTTCAGGTCGTTCCACCGCTTGTAGCACTCATCAGCTGAGCGCCTCACAAATCCAAGGGCACTTATGTGGTTGGCGTTGGTCTGCCAGTGTGCCTTACGTTGACCAGGTGTGGTCTTCGACCCTGCAGTCACCACCATTTCGTGGCTATGTTGCAACAAGTGCATCAAGTTCTGATTCATTGAAGCAAGGCTTCCTTGAGGTACCGGAGTGTGTTTCCATGCCTGGGGTCTGAGCCTGTCATGCCAGAGCACCCTTCTTCCTCTTTTTAGAAGGTGGAGCGGAGCCAGAGTGGCTAACGCCGCTCTGGTCAGTAGGGGCAGAAACACCGGTGGACTGGGTTGTTGGAGTGTGCGAATGCACATTGACCATAGGACTTGGTGCAGGCATTGTCTGAAGTGTGATGTTGGCAGGGGGAACATCAGTATGATGGACCAGGACCGACACTGTCCTGGCTGGGAGAGTCAGAGCTGGGGCGGATGGAGCTGCAGCTGCCCCTGCTGCCTCACCACCCTGCATACTTGAGGCAGCAGATGACATGGCTGCCCCAGATCCACGTGGCTTGGTGACAACTTGCACCGCCACACGTGGCTTAGACTTGCTGACCTGGAAGTCAGCCAGGGAGTCATCCTGTGCCAGGTCAGGTGCCACAATGGGCTGGTCCAACAAGGGCTGAGCTGGGATGGTCTCAGCCACGTTTCCCTCAACCATGGGGGGGAGAATGGGTGTCCCTGATTGTTCCTCCACACATGGGGGTCTAGGGGTACCCTGCAAATCCTGGCCACGTCCCCTACCGCGCCCACCACGTCCACCTTTTGAAGGTCGGCCACCTTTGCCTCCTTTACTGCTTGGTCGCCTCCCAACCATGGCACTGATGTTGTTGTGCGTATGGGAGGAGCAGTAAACTATTGTCCTGGGCAATTGGGGGTCAAAGGGGTAGGGTACTAGATGGACTTCGTACCCCAGTGCTCTAACAAGGCTGACTGTGACCCCTGGGGGAAGATGACGGGTCACACAACGCACAGGCAGCCCAAAAACAAAAATAAACGTGCACGCAACCCCTCGTAGACCACGTGCTTGGAAAAATGAACCCGCACTACGCTGTGGCACCCAGAAACACAACAATAAGCGTACGCGTGATACACGCAGCCTACAATGACCTCTGAAGGGGAACGCGACACACGGGGCAAGCACAGTTGCTAAGTACGTGCGGAACTCACCGTCTGCCTGGAAAAAGAACGTGAAAAATAAACGCGTGTGCGCGTTGGCAACACCCCCGCCAAAAGAAGAGTTGTACGCTGTCTGAGGAGACAGGACAAAAGGAGAAGTGAACACTGTTTGAGGAAACAGGCCCAAAAAAAGTAGAAAAATGAAAGCTGTCAGAGGTAACAGGGAGTACGAACTTGAAACGCTGTGAAGTAATCGTGTGTGAACCGACAAGAAGTACAGAATCCACCTACTCGCTCTCCACAAAAAGCACGTACAAGGAAATGGCGTCCTACACGTACCTTTTAAAGCGGCCCACACGTACACGTCACTTACGCGTGTATGCGCCCTTTCCTCCAATTACACGCGCTGACACTTGGACGTGCAGCTTTGCCACGTGTGCTCTGTCATCACGTGCTATGAGGGAAACACCCGCGCGCGTCTCGTCACAGACGCGCTTACACGCTAAGGGCCTTTGGTCCAATGAAATCGCGTACGTGCGCTGACGCGCTTACGCGCTAAGGGCCTTTCCTCGATTTACACGCTGACGTGCAAGATTTTCACATGCCAAATCACTCCGTATCAAGCTGGCCACGCGTTCACACACGGAAGACCACGCTCCTGCCCAGAAGGCCGAATTACTGCCCCCCAGAGCCCCGAGCATGCTCCCACCTGCCATCTGCTGCTGTCTGATTGCCTGCTGCCCACGTGCCCTGCCATTTGCTGCCTGCACGTCAGCCAGGGGTGCCATTGCTGTGACCACCCCTGCTGGAACCGAAGACTCCCGACTGGGATTCCATCGCTCCACAGCCCAGCCCCAGGACCCAGTTGCCAACCCACTCCTGCCTCTGGGGTTGCCATGTCCAGCACTACACCATCTGGCGGCACTGGCAACCCCCAGCCAGAGAGGCAGAGGGCCACCAGCTTCACTGCCACCAAAGTTGGTGTCCTGGTGGAGCAAGTCCTGGGGCAGTATGATGCCCTCTTTGGAAGGTTGCGCGCTGACAAGGAAGGACGGACCAGGATCTGGACGGACATCGTGACTGCCATCAACGCGGAGGGGGTGGCAGTCCGCAAATTCCATCATGTCAAGAAGCGCTGGGAGGACTTCAGGTCCAGGACCCTCATAAAGGCCCAGTGCCTCGTGGAGGGGGGCTGGGGCAGCATGAGTACCATCCAGATGAGGGTCCTGGAACGCGTAGGCCCAGCGCTCCACGCCCAGATCCTTCGGAGGCAGACCCGTCCGGTGTTGAACGGTAAGTGGCCAAGCATTGCTGTGTGAGACAGGGCATGTTGCAGGGTGCTGGTTGTCTGATACTTGCCTGTATGTGTGACATAGGTCATGTACATATGTGTGTGTGCAGGGACATCATGGTCATGCATGTGAGACCAGTAATGTGTGAACCACATGGTTGATGCGTGTGTTACAATGCAACATGCGGAGCAGCATGGGGAATGCACACATTAATGCATGGCTGTCTCTGTTATTGGACATGGATGGGGTGTGAGAGATGGGTGCTGCTGTCATGTACATGTATGGTGTCCATGTCTGTGTGTCTGACTTGCATGTCTGTGACTTGGAAATGCCATGGATGCATGACACATGTCTGTGACAATGTTCAGATTCACTGATGCAGCCTACTCATCCTTGTATCCACTGTGTCTCGGGTGTACGAGGCCAGATGGATGAAACTAGGGTGAAGTGTGTGCATGTGATGGGCATGACCCATGATGCATGTGAGTTTCAAACCAGCATTGTATGTTTGAAGAGTCCCTTGGACATGTCTGCTAATGTTCATAGCATGCGCCATGGCTGTTACTGCATGTGTTTTGCCTGCACTGACCCATGTGTTGTGGAGGGACACGATGGAAGTGATGTTTGACAGTGCCACTCATCTGCTATTGCTTCCTGTCTAGGGGACCATTGTATAGTACCCTGATGCTTGTGTTCTATGTCTCCCTCTACACAGCGGCAAGTGATGAAGAGGGCGGAGAAGGCGCTGTGCAGCAAAGTGGCGGGGATGCCCCTACCGGCCGGTGACGCAAGGCCCAGTCACCCTCCCAGAATTTACCATCATCCGGGAGTGAGGGGATTGGTGCTGCATCTGCCACTACGGCTGCAGCGGAAGGGGTGGGTGAGCCCCCACAGGGGCTTGCAACGGCGGAAGACGGTGTGGAGCCATCCAGGTTGGTGGTTTCCACAGAGGAGGAGGAGGCCGCTACTGAGCCGCACATGGAGCCTGGTGGGGGTGGTACCACTGGTGCAAGTGGTGCAGTCCAGGGGCAGGAGGCAGCACAGGTCACCGCGGAGGGGCCTGTGCATGTCGCTGTCCCTGACCCTGTGACTGCACCACCATGCACCAGCAGGGATGCCCCATCGCAGGCCCGTCCGCAGGTAGGGGGGATGTCCATGTCATCTGACACTCCTCTACCTGCAGACGAGGGGACCCCTGGCCGTATGGAGAAGGTCCTGATTGGTGTCACGTTGCGCACGCGTGACATTCGTGATGACGTGCGTGCTTCTCAGGGGGAGCACGCACGTCATCACGAAGAGCAGCGTGCCAACGTGGCCCAGTTGGGAGTGTCCATGGTCGGGGGTTTTGTACATGTATCGGCCACTCTGGCGGCCCTCTCCTCCTCTGTGGAGACTATGCGCCAGTCGTTCTTCATGCCGTCTTCTGGTCCAGATTCCACCAGGGCCCCCTGTGGACCTGCCCTGACCAACACAGCCAGCTCGGTGGGTTCCCATCCCTGCCACAGTCGGGAGTCGGAGTTCCAGCAGGGGTGGACACCACAGCAACTGGACCCCAGCAGTTGGAGGATGTGCCGGCATCATCGAGCAGGGCACGTGCACGACAGCGTCAGTGGATTCCGTCAGCCTGGATGCCGTCGTGCTGGCAGAGGAAGTTGCGTCGGAGGCAGCGGCAGGCTCAAAGTGAGAGGCATCATGGCTCGGGGCAATTTACATCAGAGGGGCAGGCATTGGCCGGAGGGCAGGAGGACCCTGGAATGGGAGTGTCTTCCGTGTGGCAGCGATTGTACCAGCAGATAGGTGCGGCGCGGCGGCGGCGGAGGAGGCACGGCTCACGATGGTCAGGGCGGAGAACTCCATGCGCAGGGCGCTGAGGCGGGCTGAGTGCCTCGAGGGAATTCGCAGGAAGTTGGAGGTGGACATGGCGTTATCCCCGCGAGACCTCGGGGCCAGAGAACAGGCCCGCCTCCAAGACATTGAACAGGAGTTCGATGATGCCCTGGCCCATGACATCAACAAGTGAACCGTTGGACTTGCCCGCCGCCATTGTATATAGTTCATTAGTGTTAAGTTTCATTTCTTTTTTATTTCATTTGGGGCGCATGGACTATGCCCCACATTTTTGTATATAGTTAGTAATTTGGTAGGTTTCATTGTAGGTTTAATTTATGTTGTTGGGCTCATGGACCCTGGATTTGCTATTTGTACATATTTTTACAGTGGATTTTTCTCCTTCATCTTTATTTTTCTTCACCATGGAGGAATGAATATTACGCTTTTCTTTATCTTTGGATTTGCTTTGTTGGACGGTGACTTTGGACACATTTTCATTTGGATTAATTTGGATTCTCTTTTTTTTATTTATCATTTTTTGGGACATGCTGCATTTTCATTATTATTGGCATTATTGTGTGTTTTTATTTCATTCCCTTCATTTTGACTTGATTACATTTTTGTTTCTTAATTCAATGTGTGGTCTTCTCTCATTGGTTTCATGCATGTCACAATGTGGGTTTTCTCAGTCATGTGTTGCCGTTGTGTGGGTCGGACAGACTTGTACTCATGCGCATACTGCTTATTTGTGATCTATCATGTAATGGGGATTTCTATTTGGAGTGGATGTAAAGCTTGGTTGGTTGTTTGGACTGGGGTGCTGTGGTGTGGGATTTGTGTGGCCATAAGAGCCAGGGATCTGGATTGTGATGACGTGTTGGCTGGGGGACATGTGTCAAGGCCTGCTGGCAGGTGCCTGTCAATGATGGGGGGGTGGGGGTGCTGGGGGACATGTGTGGGACATGTGTGGGGGCCTGCTGGCAGGTGCCCCTGACTGCTGGGGGGTGGGGGTGCTGGGGGACATGTGTGGGGGGCTGCTGGCAAGTGCCCCTGACTGCTGGGGGGTGGGGGTGCTGGGGGACATGAGTGGGACATGAGTGGGGGCCTGCTGGCAGGTGCCCTGCACTGCTGGGGGGTGGGGTGCTGGGGGACATGTGTGGGGGCCTGCTGGCAGGTGCCCTGCACTGCTCGGGTGTGGTGGTGCAAGGGGACATGAGTGGGGGCCTGCTGGCAGATGCCCTGCACTGCTGGGGGGTGGGGTTGCAAGGGGACATGAGTGGGACATGTGTGGGGGCCTGCTGGCAGGTGCCCTGCACTGCTGGGGAGTGGATGTGCAAGGACACATGAGTGGGGGCCTGGGGGGTGGGGGTGCTGGGGGACATGTGTCGGGGCCTGCTGGCGGGTGCCCTGCACTGCTGGGGGGTGGGGGTGCAAGGGGACATGAGTGGAGGCCTGCTGGCAGATGCCCTGCACTGCTGGGGGCTGGAGATGCAAGGGGACATGAGTGGGGCATGTGTGGGGGCCTGCTGGCAGGTGCCCTGCACTGCTGGGGCGTGGGGGTGCTGGGAGACATGAGTTGGTGATCATATTGCAACGTGACATGTGGCTTGGCTGGGGGGCATGCCCATGGTGGATGTGCTGCCTGCGGGACATGACCAGGGGTGCGGGGTAGTCCCCTGTGATGTGGGCTGCCTTCAGGGGCCGTGGAGGGGGTAGAGGGGACACCTGGGAGGACCCACACTGCCAATTCATGTGTAGGACTCCCTGCGCACCCCCGAAATACGCGTTCCCCGCTCTGACAGCAAAATCGCATGTGAAACTTCATGCGCAGCCCGGTAATACACGTACCCTACTCCAATCGCGTGTGAAACTTCCCCCGCACCACTGAAATACACGTACCCAGGGCAATCGCGTGTGAAACTTCCCGTGCACCCCTGAAATACACTTACCCAGGCCAATCGCCTGTGAAACTTCCCGCGCACCCCTGAAATACACGTACCAAGCCCAATCGCGTGTGAAACTTCCCGCGCACCCCTGAAATACACGTACCCAGGCCCAATCGTGTGTGAAACTTCCCGCGCACCCCTGAAATACACGTACACAGGCCAATCGCGTGTGAAACTTCCCGCGCACCTCTGAAATACACGTACCCAGGCCATTCGCGTGTGAAACTTCCGGCTCACCCCTGAGATACACGTACCCCACTCGCACAGGCCCTTTCGCGTGTGAAAGTTCCTGCAAACCCCGTAATACACGTACCCTGCTGAAATCACGTGTGAAAATTCCTGCGAACCCCAGTAATACACGTACCCCACTTGCACAGGCCCTTTCGCATGTGAAACTTCATGCACACCCCAGTAATACACATTCCCCGCTTGGCGTTTGTGCAGCCCTGTAAACTGGTCCAGGGTTAGCGCAGCCCTTTGCGCTGAATTGGGAATTTTGATGGCTTTTCCTTACGCTAGGGCGTTCTTGGGGGCGTAACTGGCGCTGCTGCAGGGTCGCTGCGCCACTCTGCGCCACGGCTGGTTTTGGAGGCTAAAATCCATGAATACGCTGTGCGCGGAAATCGATTTTAGCGCACGCGGCTGGCGCAGACATTCGCACACGCACACTGTGTGCGCCACTTTTGTGCGAAGTTCTATGAATTACCCTGTTAATTGTTTTCGGTGGTAATATCGTGCATTGAGGCTTCGTATATATGTTTGTTTATAGTGTGGTTTTATACCACTGATGTTAAATGATATTTCAAATAACTGGCTCGCAGAAGTGCCCTATGGCCTCCGGGTGTAAGCGCTTTACAATTGAAAAAATAATAATATATATGTTTGCGTTGTGTTGCAATGGTTACCATAGCACAATAAAAAAATTAGATTTTGGAGCATTCCAGTGAGTGTTTTTTGTTATGTGTTCCGTTGCCTCGATTCTCAGTCGTGACTGGCAACCGCGCTGAAAGGCGTGGACCGACCGATCGCTTCCTAGAACCACTTGTTATCTGAAAACAAACCCGCCCCTTCAATTCCCCATCGAAAAAAAGAGAGACACGGCATTTTTCTCTCGAGCAGGGTTGCAGTTTAACGATGAGCAGCGGGATTAGTGTACAGCGAGCGCACGTGGTGAGCTATAGTTTGTTTTTCCCAAAGCACACAGGAGTGCGTTCTCTCCTTTCAGTCAGAATTTCACCTAAAAGCACTTCTGTCGTTAAACCATAACAGTTCAAGGATGGCTTTCGTTCAGTAACCTACTACCCGCTCACTGACTTTATATTAAAGTACGGAATGGGAGACTATTGTGGGTGGTCTTTGCGGCAAAGCGGTGCGTTTTCTGACTAAAAGACCGGTTAAATATAAGGGCAAAAGAGGGCTGACTGGAAAGCGGCGTTTTCGCGGACATTCTGAAGGCAAGGCAGGGAGTAACTGGCGGCGAGGGAGGAGGCGGGAGAGGCGCGAGCATGCGCACTACTGCCCCAGCGCAGCCACACGCCCAGAAGTATTGCATGGGCTGCCTGATGTTTTCGCCTCATGCTGGGCAGCCGGCCAAGCCCTCCCCAGAAACAGCAACAGGCGGCTGCTGGTGCTGCTGCTGCTGCGTCCAGGGTATCCAAGGCTACTGCGCCGTGTACTCGAGGCTCCCTGCCCATCCCATCCTCGGGCCAGGGTGAGTACTGCGCGGGGGGCTTTGCACTCTGTGCCCACAGATGTGGGGCGGGCAGAACAATGCTATATAAAGGGGCGGGCGGGGGGGGGGGGGTGGATAAAAGAGGGGAGGGGGTACCTGCGCTTCCACCGGGAGTGGAAGGGGTACAGTTCCTTGTGAATCCAGTACTTCTTGTCTCCAAACTGCACGCAGGTTGCCAAGGTTCACCGTATTCGAAAGTTGGGGAAGCATCTGAAAAAATATTTTTAATTTCAAACAGAGACGGAGGATTTACGCTCTTATAATCCCGAGTAGGCATCGTAAATGTCTCAGCCGCCACCTCTCTCTCACCGGGTCCGCTGCCATGAAAAGGCTGTCCCAACTTGAACTTTGCATTAAAACGAATCGGTGTGAAGCAGTCATTTGGGGGACCAATGGCCGGATAGCAATATCATTGTTTTGTTGGAAATGAGTGTAAAATGCTGGGCAGATCTTCCAACTGATGTTCGAAAAAAAAACTCTGCGGTCTAATCTGGATAAAAACATGTGATTCGAGGTTCTTATAAACTTTATGAGAACCTAGACAAAGCCAATAAGAAACAGGAGTTGTTCTTGCATACGCTACTGTTTCCGGTTGGTGGAGCTTTGACAACTTATTTTTTTAGCTTAGGCTCACACAGTGCTTGATTTGTGGGGGCATTTGCCAGGGCTCAACCCTGGTACTTATTTATGAGCCCTGGCACTTATTATTTCAGACTCAGTTGGACTATGATGTGGTGTTTTGGCAACTTTATTATTTTACCCGTCTGTTAGTCAGTAGTAGCCACAGAACAAGCAACGAAAGTGTGCATTGGCCATAGATCTCTGCACCCTGGGCTGTCTCATTGTAATTCATGAACCTGAGGAACTGCATTGACTTGGCAGTGCTAGACATCAGTTTTCATGAATAACAATGAATTGGAAGGTGACAATGCTAGGTGCCCATGCTGGTCATTTCCACACACTGCTTCAGTCAAGCTGCATGACATTGCTGCAACTCTGCTGCTGCAAAACTGGAAGCACTGCCACTGCAGGGTGGCTTAACAAGAGGACAGCATGAAGCGCCAACACCAGGGCATATTTACCATAGGAGGAAAGCATGTTGGCTCTGTTTTCTGTGGCTAGACAGTCAATACGTTCCACTTGTCAACTTAAGAATCCCATCAAAATGTTAAAGATGATTATGTGTTTAAAGAAGCACTTAAACATGTGTCTAATTTCAAGATAGAAATAGTATCAGTGCGCTAGATAGGATTTGTTAAAGTTGGGAGTAAAATGATTTGTATAGGAGTAAATATGGGAGTAAAAATGTAAGGCCAATTTCCAAGGGGAGTAATTTATAAACAGGGCACAAATATGTATAAACTGTAAAACGGAAATATTTTTTCAATCATTATTTCTTTACGCCTGGTTATTCATGCAATTAAAAAGAATCAGGTTTACTTCTTCCCATCAGGCTGTAATAAAACTAGTTTCTTCCAGTAATACTACGTGTAGTACTGGCCCAAACATAACCATTGAGCTTTGTGGGTGAAAGCTATTTTTTGTTGGCAGTATTTTTACTCCGTCTTAATTTTTGGGCAGTATTTGCCTATTTTTAACAGGTAAAAGTGCCCGATACACCCCTTATCTGTAGGGATGACGAGTATGTTATGTTATTTTGTGTTACGTTGATTGGTATTTGTAAATCACATTTCTACCATAGTCCGTGAATCCATGCACCCCAATGAGCCTTTGTGAATTGTAGCTTTAACCCCAAATATGTTGACACTGTGGAGTACAGCTCTGGTTGGTGGTAACAGTGGCGGGGAGTTGCCCACACGGATGTGTCGCAAGCATACTAGAAAGAATTCGGGCCCTGGCACTTATTTTTTTTTTTACAAATTAAGCACTGCTGATACGCACACGTGAGATACTCCATATTAGAGGACTAAGTGTAAATAATGTGTGTAGGTTTTGTCACAGAAGTGTTGAACCTCTTAGCCACGTTCTTATATATTGTCCGGACCTGAAATCCAAAAGAATCGAGACTTTTAGGGAATGTGTCTATGACATTGAGTATCTGAATACAGAAGGTTTTTGGAGTAGAATTTTATTGGGTCAACCAAAATCGGTGCTTATAAAGGTGACGTTCATAAGAGTTGTAAATATGAATAATTAATTTTAAACTCTGATGTTTATTAGCTATATATTTATAACAAATATTTTAATACTTTCTCGATGTCTGTTTTAGAATTGTATTTGTAAAAATGTTTGTTTTTCTTTTTCGCTTTTTTAAATTCTTGTTTTCTATGATTCATATGTTTTTTATGTTTGTAATAAGCCATGTACAAAATAAAAATAAAATGAGTTTCGAGTGTACATACTCGACACGTGTTTAGGTTGTATTTTGTTCTTAGTGTCCCTCTGGTGTAGTGTAAATGTTTTATGAAGTACAGATTTTTATGTGGTGCACACCACGTCATGTTGTATGGACATTTCAAGTATAATACAATGTTTTCTACATGAATTGCTCAGTATTTGTATTATCCAAGACAATGGTACTCATTGCATTACCGCTTGACTTCTGTGATTACTGCCCCAATTACTTACCGGTAATCTTCACATTAGTCCAAGACTTCCTCGTCCCATTCTTCACATATGAGGGCCGATGCCCTCGGGCAGAGCCTTTCCAAGCCAAACTTCTTTTTGTCATGCTTGAATTTTGTGCACTGCCTGGGCCATATAATTCCTGTCTGTCACAGACATTTACTGTTTTGTTTGTTTGTCCTTGGATAGATCATTCAAAAGCGGCCCAAGAAGAGATTTGCGCAGCAGTCTCGAGGGGTTTAGTGTTGGGGAGGTGGCCTACAGAGCAGATGTGCCCACCAAAGGGAGATCATGTTGTGGAGCGGGTGCAGAACCTGGGTATGGTTTGGTGCTGTTGGGCAGCGGTTGACTGCTCGAGGAGGACGGCGCAGTCAGGCTGCAGGTACATGGACACGCAGACTAATGACCCTTTGCCAAGCAATGAGAGCGCCTGTGTCGGCTAAACTAAGTTTGGTAAGTTGCACTGTTCGCTGAAGATTACGGCTGTTTAAATGGCTGTTCACTGAATACCTGCCTGCATTATGCCTGCCACCATTGAAAGGGGACGCCTTGGGTCCACAAACCGACACAGAAAGCACAAATATAGCGTATAAATAACCTATTCCTGCCCCCACCCCAGTCATTGAGATTCCATGGGACTGGATCCAGGCCACGTTGGAAACGATGGTGGATCTGGATTGGCAAAATGTTTTCCCCAACCTCTGGAGGAAGATGAACCTTTCCGCAAGAAACCCGTTCCGAAGGAAGGACTGGAGGTGCCCTTGGGGAACCAGGAGGAGGACTTTGCTGAAGCGGGTGGCAAGTACATACTCAGGAATATAATGGCAGAGACTATGGAATATGTATGCAACAATCTGGACATTCGAGAGGAGGAGTCTTCCACATACGTGAATGCAAACATTAAATAGTGGAAGACCCCTCCCAAAACAAGTATTCCAGTGCTCCCTGAAATTCTTGAAGCCCTAAACAAGGAATGGTTGGAGCCAGATAAGGCAAAGGTGCCCAGGTTCCTCATGAAATGTTACCCCATAAAGAATTTTGAGAGGGACTATCCTGCTACCATTAAGATTAACTTGGTTCTTCCTACTTTCTCAGGGCAGCCAGCAGTATCCTCAGAAGATGCAGCTCCGGCTGATCTTGTAGACAAAAAGGGGGAATCAGCATTAAAGCAGGTTTATGCTTCCACTCATTTTGCTATTAGAGCATCTATTTATGCCACATATGGAACAAAGACCCTGTTATTGGATTTTTAGGCCGTTCGGAAGGTGGTTAGAGAATGTTTCTGACTGTTCGGAAAGACTTGCCATGATGGAAAGACAGGTTTAGCTGTTGTCAGATATCGACTGTGATTCACTTAGACCAGCTGCTTTGCCATCAGCGGCCACAGTGGGTGCAGGGCATCAGTTTTGGTTGAGATTCCTGAAGGTGGATGAAGCTCAAAAAGCATCCCTGCTATGGCTGCCATTTCTGGGTCAAAGGTTATTCAGACAGAAGTGGGGGGGTTATTAAAACAATCCAGGATGATAGTAAATTGTCCCTTTCGGTCTGGCCTGACAACCATTTGGTTGGAAGACTCCCTTGAGATTTCCGCAAGCTCCCTCCATGCCAAGACATCAGATGAGTATGGTCAAATGTAGAAGGGCTGTGGTTCTAAACGCCAACAGAACTCCTAAGCCCAGCCTGCGTCCTGTCTGTGGGAGATGCCTCAACCAGCTCCAGATTGGAGGCAGAATCAAGGATTATTCAGCCAATGGTGTGCCTCCATCTCTGATCAATGAGTCCTGTGCATCAGTCAGAGGTGGGGGACTATAGGATAGACTTGATATGATATGATATGGCATTTATAACGCGCCTCTACACAAGTGTTTCAAGGCCTGTTTTAAGGCGCGACTTCTTGACAAAACCACTGTCACCAGTACTAATGTGCATGCAAATCCCATTACTGCTACCAACAAGGGTGGCTCTTGTCCGAGGTGTAAAGGAATTGGTGAAGAAAGGGGCACAGGTAAAAGTTCCCCTGGAAGAGAGAAACAGTGAGTGTCACTTAGTTTAATTCCTGATGCTGAAAACATCTGGCGAGTTCAAACCATCTGGCGGGTAACATCCTATCCTAAACTTGAAACACCTCAACTGTTAGATCCAGCTTACCACGTTTTAGATGCAGTCAGTGCATTGAATCTGCAGTATCCTAAAACAAGGGGAGTTTATGGCCACCATCGATTTAAGAGATGCCTACTTTCAAATCCCTATTTCTGCCTGTCACCAGCAGTTTCTGTGGTTCTGGCTGGGAGATGATTGGATCCGGTTTGTGATTCTTCTGTTCAGGCTGAAGACGGCTGCTTGAGTATTTACAAAGGTGCTCTCTCCCATGGTAGGCCTATTGGAATGGGATAGCAGCCCGTCCGTACATCAGCGACTATTTAATTTGATAAATATGAGCTTTTTTTTGTTTACTTTATTTTTTTAAAATTATTGTTCTGTTTTCTTGGTTCCTTGTATGTTGTCTTGAGGGTGCCTGGCATCATTGTGATTCAGGGCTTGTGCCCGTTGGACGCTGCTGATTTATTTTCTTGCTGAATGTACCTGTCAGTACAGTCCTTCCTCTCTGCCTTCGACAGGAGGGAGGGGAGTGGCCTTAGCGATACCATGTGTCCTTATAGTTGGAAGCTTTCCCAGAAGCAAAGCAGACTGGTGCAGCAGGGTTGTGCTGAAGTAATGTCTTAGTCCGGACCGCCTGTGCTCATCGGAGCTCAGGACGGGCCATGGGCGGATATTGAGGTTGATATTGTTAATCAACTGGCTCACCTCTATAGGCCCCATGCCTATCCCGGTACCCCTGGTTAAAAACCTGGGGCGAAGGTCTCAGCTTTTTCCCCATGGCAGCACAGACTGGTGCTGTTTTCCAGTCGGGACCTTTTCAGCTAAAGATTCTGCGAAAAACTGTTTTCTCCCTCTGCACGCTCCTGTAGTCGCTGCATTGGTTTTGAGTCGCATTGACTACTGCAATTCCTTGTATCTAGCGCAGCCTATTTGATTAAGCGCCTTCAGATTTTGCAGAATTCTGCAGCCCGGCGGGCTACGGGATCCCCTTTCAGGAGCCATATCTCCCCCTTTCTCCACTCCTTGCATTGGCTCCCTGTGGCTAAGCAAGTTCAATTCAAATCTCTCTGCTTAGTTCATTGTGCCTTTTTTGGTGTTGGGGCAGAATAGTTATAGCTTAAATTCCCTCTTACAGGCTGGACTGCTCTGTGATCACAAGAAGTGCACCTTATCCCAGTTCCGAGATTTAGATTTTCGCGGTTTGGAGGGCAGTCTTTCTCTGTTGCTGCAGCTAAGCTTTGTAACGCTCTCCCTCTGGTCTTCCATTGTACCCAGGATCATTTGCTGTTCCGACGCTCAATTAAAATTTTACTTTTTTGTCTGGGCTTGTTTGCTGTCTTGAGTTTCCTAGCACCAAGATGCCTTTAGGTATATGTTTCGCTTTATAAATTGGATAACATAACATAATGTACACACACTGATTAGTCCTTCAACCCCTATTCCATGTTAACTTTTCCATAGTTTATAGTTCCCATAGTCCTTTTGGCTACTGTGAGGAATTAATGGTGGCAACAAGTAAGACAGACACAAGTGATCACAGTTCAAGGGTGTTTATTGAACAATGAATGCTGTATGCAGGTTGGAAAAACGCCTATTCTAAACCTAACTCTAGGATGGGAGCAAGCGTCGACCATCAAATGAAAAATATGGCAGTCATAGTGGCGTTGTGTCAAAATAACAAGGCCTATACTAAGACACTATTGCCGAACCTCACAACTAATACAAAAAAAGGGCTGTGGGATAGTTCTCAAGAAAAGAAAGAAGTGTTCACAAATAATATGTCAGGATGCGGTAGCTTGAGTCTCCCTGGCCCACGTTTTGGACACAGGGTAAGATGGGAGCTTGGAGCATAGTACAGTCTCAGGCTTCTCCAGCATGAGACGACAGATCTAATGGCAGCTTTCAGGACCGTCGATGGCCACGTCTCGTCTCACTTGAAAGTCTCTTGCCTTCGAGGGCCTGGCATGTTCAGCTAACAAAAACAAAAGTTCATTTAACAAAGTTTGTTTCCCATATTTGCTGTGTGATGGGTTCACCATTGGTCCCCTCTTCTGGGCGCTGACCCCTCTCAATTGTTTATCACAGTTTCACATAGGGTGATGGCTTCACCCCTGGGTCCCCCACCTCTGGGCTCTGACACTTCTTGTATCGTATTCCACTAATCTTATGTGTTTTTATTCCAAACACGCTGTTTCTTGGGACATTAGACTTTGCCCCTCTTGGGATTTGCTTCCCTTGTTTCTTCTCACTGCAGGATTCACTCCCCTTTCTTTCACTTAGTTTGTAGATCAAAGTCTTTCAATTGTACAGGGATTTTGCGTGACCCTCAGTATGAACATTTTGACATATTGCTCTGGCTCTCTTATGGCCTTTTGGTATCTGAAGTTTTTCTCATATGGGGCTCGACCAGAGTCTCTCGAGTTAGCACCCATGTGGTGCCGGTTTCCCTCTGCAGCTGGTCTCCCCTTCAGTACTTCTTACAGTTCTTTAGACAGTTCCTTGAACTTGGTTCAATGTTGCCCCTTTGCTATTCTCACTCAACACAGCCTGGTTCTTATCATTTTCCCTTTCGACTCACCAGCTGTGATGTACCGCTTGGCTTTTCTTCCTGATCGGATTCAAGGCTGGTACCATGGTCGCAGGAGCTTCCGTCGCTCCTGCTTGTCGGCTTAGGCTTGCCCCGTGTACCGTTGACATCTGCTGCAAGACATTTGTGCTATTGTTTGCGGTTTTAGGCTTTCTTCCAGAAAGGTTCCACGGGTCTGGGACGAAAAGGGCAAGGTCACTTCTCTCCTCGCCATCTTCTCGATTCCTGCCACCTTTCTCCTTCTGTTGAACTGCCGCGCCTAATCAGCCGTCTCGTGGTGCTGTCTGCCGTGTCTTTTACTACAGCTTTCCACTCCTGCCAGGAATACCTCTTTAGGTGCGCAAAGAAAACCTCTTGATATCCTGGTTTACCCTCCTGCCAGGAATGTCTCTGTAACTGAAAACTTCCTTCCACTTAAGTTATCATACAACCACATTTCTTAAATGACACCCCATGCTGATTTCAGTGATCACTTGCATGAACTTCCGCAATGCAGACATGCCATATATGAGGTGTTGTTCAATGTCTGTCTGTCAACCTTTTCAATTTCTCTTTTCTCTTGCCAATGCTTGTTTCAGATTTCCCTCAACTGACATCTCAGGTCAGGAGATCTGCACAACTTCTGTCTCTCTCACAATGTCTCTTGACTTATGGCAGTGCTGGTTCCAGGTTGCCCCCAACTGACATCCCATGTGAGGATGTTTACCTTCCTCTCCCAATTTCTACCAGCTTATGGCAATGCTGGTTCTAGGTTTCCCCCAACTGACATCTCATGTTAGATGAATTGTACCATGTTTGCCTTTTAATTTGTTTCGGGTGGTTTTCAAACTGGTCCTTTACATATTCTTCATCATTCTCGCACTTCCCGGGCCCCTCTCCCTTACAGGCCTACTCACTGGTACGGCGTGCTGCTGTTGCCTGAGTATGTTGCAGGGCCAGCTTTCCCGTCTGAGCAGAGTCTTCTCGGTTTCCTGTGTTTGTCTCTGCTTCCTTCGCTGATGTAACCTGCATGGCTTTGCATGGCCTTGTCTCCCCTTCCTCCGCTGCGCTTTGCTCATCATTCCTGCACTGACGTCTTTCCTCTCTAGTTCGGTGTACCGCCACTCTGCTGCAGGTGAACGTTTACCGCTCGCTCTGTGGTTCCTCCTCTCTGGACTGTGTGCTCCCGGTCTCGCTTCTCGCTGCACATACTCTGCTGCCTCTCTCCTTGCCTCCTTGCTGCCCCAGCTGGAAGCAATATTCGATTTTAAATGGCCTGCACAGCCAATCTGGCTCTGAACAACTAGCCTGCACTTCATATTCAAAGTCACATTTCTTCCACATTAACTCCCTGTTCTTTGTCTCACCACCCCAGTGATTCTGGCATTTTCCGCACAATGTGGTTTTAAACACTTGCTCGAATAGTGATTTTTAGAGTTAGAAGTTATGTGAGCATTATGTGTAGTAATGTTTGGTCCAGAACTCTATAACTCCCGATATAACTCTTTATAATGAATGGATAGTGAATGTGACTTATGCATATCTGAGGGGTAACTTTTATTCTGCTGGGGAGTTTTTCTATACAGAAGGGTTTGGGTTTTAACATGAGAACGTGGGAGCGACTGGAAAAGTGACCACATGCCATCAGATATTTAGGGATTATGGCATCTTCCTCTTCACATAGAGAAGAATACTGCATCCCTCCTGCAGAGGTCATCACATTTCCCCGACAGCCATTTTCTCCCATATGATTCCCCCCTCATAATCCCGTCCCCCATGGTCAGGATGAGGTAGCAGCTGCCTTCCCCTGGCCACATGGGAGGAGACTTTATGCTGGGATCAGTGATGACCTTGTAGGATTCATCACAATATGGCATCTAGAGTCTATGTACATTGAAATCTTCTTTACTTTGGACAAATTACTTAATATCATTCCTTTGAAACATACCATACAAACATTTTCAAACTCCACCTTTTAAAGGCACTTCCCAGAGAATTGGGTGTAATATTTTAGTTTTCGTGCCACTTTGTAAGCATAGAAAGGAATTATGTCAATGCTAGTCTCATTGGGAGATCATGATATATACTCAGCATAGTGCTGTTCACCTCTGAAACATAAACATTTGGTGGGTTTGTTTATTTGCCCTTCTCATCCACAAGACATCTCTGAGCTCTGCTCTAGATAGGATTTTGGAGTGAGAGTATTTTACTCCCAATTTTTAGAATTGGAGAGTAAATCCAATTTGAAGAGAGTAAAAATGAGTTTCCCTCTTCGCAACAGAGTAAAAAGTGCCTGACAGCTATCCAATTTGTGCGTAAAATTAAAACTTTGTTAAAAAACGTTAGTGACAAAACAGCTGTATTTCAAAGTGGTTCTAAATAATTTATTGCACCAGTGGAAAACATTTTCCCCACACAAGAACCCTGTAGATGCATACTACCCAGCTTCATCTTCATGATACTTGGGCACAAACAATGTTAAGAGCTACTACAGATGGCAGCTATTTACATCGGGTGATTCATAATTCAGTCCCTCCCTCTACCAGCATTCACTCTCCCTCTCGGGCCTACCGTTGCTGCCTGGCACTACCTGCTTGACAGCCACTCAATTTATTTGCCCTATCTCTCCTTCTTTTTGCTACTCTGATTCCCCTGTCTCTCATTTTCTGACGCTGTGCCTCTCACCCTTAAGTATTGCTATGCCACGTTTTGCGGTCTGTTTCTCTGTCACCCTTCCTCTCCCATCTCAACATTCTATTGTTGCTGTTTCCCTCCTATATCTCGCTGTATCGGTTGATATAACTCATTTTCCTCTCTTATGTCATTACTCAGGCTATATCTGTTTTTTCATGTTCTCGTTGTGGTTGCTACTCCTTTTGATGATCTTTCTTGCACTGTCTCTTATGTTATTTGCCTGCCCTTCTGTAGTCTTACTTTTCTATTTCCATCTCTCCCCACCTGTTGTTGATCTGTGGTTTATTTTACTGTCTCTAAATGTCTCTTTTGCTCAGCTTCTATCCCTCACTCCTATTGTGTGTTTGTCCTATTATTAACTCTGTTTCAATTCTCACTTTTTTTGTTGCCCTATCATTTAGCTTACTGCTCTCTTCATGTTGCTCGAATTTCTGTTTTGGATTTACCTTCACCCACATCCCTCCCACACCTTTGTTCTCCTGTATTGCTTAGGTTCAGAGTTGCTCTTACTCACCTGTTTTTCAGTTTGTATTGTAACATAGCACCATAAAATATCCAAAAAGCTGAAATTGCCTTTTCTATTGGAAAATCTAGTGCCGCTTTACCATTGGGTGCTCTTTTGTAGATGTGTGCAACCCTCATTTTGGCCTTTAGGCTGGGAATTAAGATGCCCATATAAGCTGTGTGTTCTGAGCCACTACAAGCATAGCAGCCCTGACGAGTTGTGTTCTGAGCAATCACAGGTATAGCAGCCCTGATGAATTGTGTGTTCTGAGCCATTACACGTAGAGCATCCCCGTTGACATTTGTGTCTTCTGAATCACTGAACATCTAGTAGTCCTTTTGATAAGCCAAAAGTTAAGTCAACTCTGTTAAAATTGAATATTACCTGCATCATAAACGCACACCTCTAATGCACACTCATTAACTCATCTATCATCAGGATTTGAACAGGTTACACAATAATCTCTGCAGCAGGGTTATTGACCCACTGAGCTGTCTTTCCCAGCAGGCCGTTGACACTGAAAGGCACATAGGGTTAGGGCACTGGCAGTTCCATGTGAGGCTTGCCTGACATAAATGGCTTGTCAAAAGCGCTAAGCCTGTTTGAACTACCCTACACGAGTCAGGAGATTCATAATGAGGCTTTGAAATGTGCTAGAGTTTTGGCAGTGGGACTCAGTAATCGGACATGGGAGAAGCAGAAGTTTTGAAAAGTGCAAGACCGAGTAGAAGTTATTGAAGTATATTACAGCAATGCCATCTTCTCACAGTGTCTGCCAGTGTGCATCACCCCAGCTCAGCAAGTTGGTAGAAAAAGCTCAGGCACTGTTCTTGCTCAGTACTTTAGTTTGCTGAAGAAAATGCCAACATGTTTGTACTTTGTCATTACAGCAGCTCTGTTATGAAATCCAGGTACTGTAGCAAAACCTAGATGTCCTGTTAAAGAAATGTGGGCATGATGTCTTGTTGAGAGGTAACAGTACAATCTGTACCACTGAAAATATATACAGTACTCCTTCTATCTGTATCCATTATACCTGCTTGCGTGGGTGGTCAGAAAGGGAGTTAAAGTTCAGACCACATGCCTAGCTATTTGTTGTTCAAACGATGTCTAGTGACCTTTCATGCCCACAAACAAAGGCAATCTTAAGACAAAAAAAGACATCTTCACATAGAACACCCAAACAAATTTCCTTCTCACAAAAGCCAAAGAACTGCTTGCTGGGTGTCTCTTTTAAAACATCAAGAGATCAATAAGCAAAAGCCATTTAATGCAATTAATGTGCTTCTGTGATGAAAAGAAAGCAAAGCATAAAATGTCCATGCTGGTGCAACTGCCCAGCCTCCATTAAAGCGGATTAAGACTGAGAAAAATGAAGCAGAACTACATCCCTTGTTTAAGACAATTTTAATTTGACATAATATTACATCAAAGTGAAAAGCATGTTCATGATTGAAGATACTTTAATAACACTGTAACCTACAAAGTGCAAGCAGTTCAACAAAGTTAACAAAACACAAATGCCCTTTGATATTAATCAGAGTATTATCTTGATAGAATCATCAATAGAGGAGAGTGTTAAATAAATTAAACAGACCAGGACGCATCCAAGTTTCTTCTTTGGATTGCTAAATTAAAGAGTGGATTTGCAAACTGCTGCTAGCCAGCCTGTCACCAGTGAGCTCCATGATTTATGGGGGTGCTGCCATAAATAGCCTGTGTAAGTGGTACACAAGGAATAATTAAAAGAGCTGTATCGACAAGATTTCTGTGCGTAAAAAGGCCTAATACGCACCTAACCTTGAGGGCTGTCTCTGAGAGTTAGGCCCACAATAGTATGATCCATAACTGCATATGATCTATCTGTTATTCCCTGGGACTATTGTAAAATAATCATAAATCTAGACTGGAAATCCCAGCCCTCCCTTCTCCAGGGGCCATTTCATTAGTCTTGTGATAATTCTTGGTTCCTTTAACATATACAGGATGATGTCAATCATTTCACAGTCCAGGACACAGGAAGTCTGTGGCTGCACATGCAGACCCTTACATAGATATAGTAAGCAAGGTAAGAATATAATTTCGACAGTTTCTTACTGGCCTAGCCAGGAGATCAGTACATTGTTTCAGTGCAGTATCTAGTTTTGTTTTGTTGTAGTAAATGTGTATGTTTGCCAAACATATCGCATGCACTGTCTTTGTGATTTTTACCCATAGGTGATTCATTTTAAGCAGTTTACTCGATTTTGATAGAGGCTACCTACTTTATGTGGAGCTTGGAATAGATTTAGTATGTCAGACTTGTTAATGTTGATCTTTTTTTCAATATATGTTTTTGGTACATTTATTACACCCTCACGTTTTATTTGATATACTCAGTAGGAGATACGTTTCCTAGTCCTCGTTTATACAATGAAAAACAACTGATCCTCTCCCCCCTTCTTGATATTGGAGACTACACAGGATCCTCTAATCTACTGGCAACGTTAATTGAGTAGACATAGGTGGATTAAGAGTTATGTAGCTTATTTACAATTTTACAAAAAAGTATTAACTCTAAAGAAGTTAAATATGTATGGGAGTCAGTCCAAATGTCTCTTATCTTGCAACGGACTGGGCATAAAATGGAGAAAACACATTCTAGGGTGTGTATATGAATCATACCGTTCAGCAATTCCATATATGTAGATGTAGGCTTCCTCAAACAATTTATGGCTATTCGTTTGCAGGCAACATATAGTGCCAATAAAATTAATTTATTATTGTATGAGTTACTTTCAGTAAACCATCCTAATCAACATCCAATCTGGGTGAGTGTTATTGATTTGTTCACTATTTCACTTGTAGCTAAATATATCTGACCAATACCTTTGAATTGGAGCACAGAACCAAGAGAGGGCTAGGAAATCCACCCCTCTCCCCTTGGTTACATCTGGGAGATTGCTCAGACTTAGATGGGTCTATTCTGTGCAATTTACCAGGTGTATAATATAGTTGATGCATGTATTTCTAGTGTATCATACATAATTTAGGTCTTCAAGATATATGGATGCAAGAAAACAAATAGCTTGCCACTGTTCACCATATGTGGTTATCTGTAGACCTGATATCCATTTTTCACATGCAACAATCTAAAGGGTCAGTCTATAAGTCTGCAATTGCGTATACAGTCTTGATATCGTCTGTACAGTTGTTTTCTGCAGTAACCACTGATTGGTTCATTGTGTTGACCTGAGGATGTCTTGGGAAGTCTGGCCATTTCGTCCTCAATATGGCTGTCATCTGTGCTAATGTAATATCATGTTTGCTGAGTAATTCATTCGCAATGGTTTGTAGTAAAATAATGACCGAACAGGAAATTCATTTTGCCTCCCAACGTCTTTGAATATCTGTATTGAATGCAGCCTTCAACCCCAGAGACCTCCAAATATGCAACTCTGAGGAGTGGGGGGAAAGGGAGTAAACAAGAGCCTATCAACCATGATGGCACCCTACCGTTTCCAGGTCCAGTATGTGCAAGCAGGGGCATCAACCCCTGTGTTATAAGATATTTATCAGGAAACATTCTTTTCAGAGAATAGTTTGATGACTATGACAGAGTCATCACTGTTTCCCCAGCAGTGACCTCTTCCCATGTGGCCAGGGGACGGCAGCCGGTACCTGATCCTGACCTTGGGGGTGGCTGTATGAGGGAGGGTCACATGGGGGTAGACAACCTCTGGGGAGATATCCTGACTTGATTGGGTGAGACGCGGTATCCCTCTTTCCTCTTTCAGGATGAATCCCCCATTTGTAACAATCTAATGGCCCAATGTGGTGCCTTCTGTAGGGGAGGCATGGTATCACAACTATGACACTGAGCCTCATTATGATACTGGCGGTACACGGCTGGTGCCGGTATAATTTTTCTTCCGGCGCCTGCGAATGGGCAATTACCGGGTCATTACAGCCTTGCCGGACCCAGTATTTGCCCATTCGCGGGCGCCGGAAAATATTCTTCCCCATTCGCAATGACCCCTATAGGGCTCAATGGGAATGGGGAGGTCTGATGCACCGGCACCCTTCATGAATGGTAACGGTGCATCTGATGAGTTGTGCTCGCGGGTTCTGCTCTGCCCGCCAGCGCGTAGTTTGCCGGTCCGGTAGTAACGGCGCTGCTAGCTTACCGGCGCCGTTACTACCGGACGGGCAAACTCCTAATGAGGTCCACTGACACAATAGGTACAATTTGTAAAACCTTTATTGAAGTTGTTAGGATTGAAATATAACTAAGATGGGAGTCGTCTCGACCATCAAACGATAAACAAATAAGTCCTAGTGGAGTCCATCAAATCACAATGGCTCATGCTAACAAAACCTAACGGCGGCCCTATCTCTTGTGCAAAGAGTAGATAAAGGAGAAATGTATGCTAAGGAAAAATCAGTGTTCAAAAGAAGAATAAATGTGGTTGAATCCTCCCCACATTACACCACATGGAGCAATGCGGTCCCTGCAGGCAGGAAAACACACTGTGGCTCGGGTTTCCAGCACAATACACAGTTCCAAAACGTGGATCGAGGCCCGTCTGCCCATTCACGTTAAAATCTCTCTTTTCAGACTTCTAAGTAATGTTTCAACAACAAGTTCACGTAGGCCCCATCTGTCGGGCTCAGTCCTCTTCAAAACATAGGTCACATGGGTCTCGCTCTGTGAGGATCAGTCCTTTCTCCTCAAAGTTCACATAGGTCCCCCTCAGTCGTGCTCAGACCGCTTTCGGATGTCTACGACTTTCGAATGTGCGTGGCTTTCTTTATAGACCTCTGCAGGACCACTTGGACTCAAAGTTACAGGTTCAACTTTCACTCTCTCCTTCTCTAGGAGTTAATGTAGCTTAACTCACTTTTGCAGTTCATTCGCTTTATCGTTACAAACAATGCACCTTTCACAGAGACTTTCGAGTGGGCTACTTCCTTTCGCCGGACCACTCCATTACTCAGTATTGCTGATTCCACAGCGGTCCTTACTTCAAAAGTTCATTCACAGGTCTGCCTTTCTTCGCGTCTCATCCACATGCATGCAGCCTTCACTTGCGATAGAATGTTGGCACTTTAAACTTTAACACACACCAGTCTATCAGGTCGCTTGCCAACGCACCGGCTGTTTGCGTTTCTTTCTTGGTTTTACGGTTTCCAATTCACGAGTCAAGGTTAGTTCCGCAGGCTCGGCCTCGCCTACTCAACTCTGCCGCTCACCCGGGAGGGTTGCTGGTGTACTTGGAACACAATGCAATCTTCACTTGGGGGATCTGGCCTTCTCCACGTGTCTTTCATGGTCTGTCGGAGGCAACAACCTCCAGTAGGAAATACTTGGTCCGTTGCTCTGCTCTAGTAGGTGTGCCCTCTTCCCGGAAGTTCTGGTTGTACTCGTGTTCCACATTGCTCACAGTGTGTCTTTAGGAGTTCCCTTTTATTTGTGTGAGGAGAACTAACTGGTATCGGTGTATGCACTTAGTGTAAAGTGCCTGACTTTGCCTGACCCGATTAACGGGACAGCGCACTCCCATTGGTTGGCAGGCCTTTTAAATCGGCCAACCAAGTCCCCCCTTGCCATGACAGCCCCCTCAGCCAAGGACCAGAGGCTTTGCCATTCCCTGCGTTGCCCGTCACATTCCTTGATTGTGTACCCATCCGCGCCCCTCTATCCCTGCTTGCTACTTCCGCCCCCTCGCCACCTCCATCGCAGCATCGCTCACGCTTCGCCTCCCTTACCTGCGTGGTCCCTCGCAATCCCGCGATCGCGTGTGCTCTAGCGCCCTCTCGATCCTCGGCCCCACACTCCCCCTTTGCTCTTCCTCACTGACTGCCCTATTCATATTGTTTCGCTTTGTGTTCTGCTGCATTCTTCCTTCTTCTAGGTTTATATTTGTCAGCTGCATTGTTCTTTTGTATATTATTCTGAGTTCTGCTGTGCTCCACCCTCCTCTAGTTTCTCTTTTTAATGACTGCTCTGTTCCTGATGCACTGGTAACTTGATTTGCTTACCGGACTGCCTTGTTTTCTGCCTGCTCTGCCATCTGAGCTCTTGTCTACTTAGTCAATCGTCCACTATATCTTATCCCTTTCTGTCTCGTCTGCTTGCACCCCTTCTTGGTTCCTCCCCTAGTGTCCCCCCCCCAACTTTTCCCCTCCACCCCTCTTCCTCTCTCCTCTTCCCCCACCTACGCTATGGTGCTTTCTGTTTCTCCTATCTTTTCAAACTGCTTCTCTATCGACTATCTGGCTCTCCTCACTAAGTCTGGTAGGAAGAAGTTCAAAAAGGATATCCTGGTCTCCAACCCAGGCCTCCCCATCGCTGACACCTATACCAGTGCTTCCTGCAGTCAGACCCTCACCGACATCCTCTTTGTCGTTACCTCGCCAGAACGATTAACTCTTCATATGGTCTCTGTGCTCTCTCCTTTCTCTTCTTCTCCCATTAATGGTGGCACCCGGTGGGAGGCCCTCCTGACCCCCTTCCACTCCTCTAAGGTCATCATTAATGTTTACCTGAATGTCACCGTCTTGGTCCAAGGCCCTAAGGCCAACCTTCTCCTCTTTGCTAGATGCTTCCCGCGCCTCCTCCTTGGCTACCTTGCCGTCCTCCCTTCTCTCCCTTCTTTGGCTTCCTTGCTTCCCCTCTCTGCCTCCTCCTTGGCTACCTTGCCCTCTCCTCCTTCCACTTCTGCCCCGGGTCTCCTTCTAAACCTCAGCAGGGCATACCTCTGATTTGTACCCCTCCCCGGAACTCTTTCAAGGTTGGCAACCTTCTTCATATTGCGACTCTCAACTCTTGCTCAGCTGTCAAACACTCCTCTGACATCTGCCGCCTCCGGGAAGAACATGATCTTGACGTCCTCGGTTTCACCGAGACATGGTCCATGGCCAGCTCTGTCACAAGCTTTTGACACTCTCTTCCCTGATGACTACAAGATCCTCTCCATGCCCAGATCCAATCGTTCCAGAGGGAGTGTAGCTTTGATCTTCCCAGAGTGGATTCCTGCCTCTGTCATTCCTATGGGGGCCTATTCTTCTTTCGAATGCCTTGTCTGCAGGCTCTCTGTCTCTCCTGGCCACTCTTACCTTGGCTACTATCTTTCGGCCACCTGGTCAGATAACATCCTTCCTCTCTGAGTGGGCGGACCTCTCCTCTTCCCTCCTGTCCTCAACCACTCATCTCCTCCTTCTTGGAGACTTTAACACCACCTGGATGCTTCCTGTCCCTCCTCTGGACTTTTTCACAGCCTCTGTGACTCTCTCTTTCTATTCTCCCCTCTGGCCGACTCACTCTGCAGGGCACACTCTGGATGTTCTGATCTTCTTACACCTCCCCCTCCCTATCCCCTCTCACGACCCCTCTCTCCTGGAGTGATCACATTCTCCTTTCCTCCCATCTCTCCCTCTCTACCCCTTAGGCCACGCCAACTCCAGCACTGCCACCTACCTTCTCGGTCATCCGACCAATGAACCGTTTGTCAGTTGAGGCTTTCGCTGCCACTTTCTCGGCTTCTCCTCCTCCTCTGGCTGACTCACATCCTGACGTAGTCCTTTCCATGCTCCACTTTTCTGTCTCTGATATTCCTGATGTTTTGGCCTTGTCATGATCTACTTGAAGCCCAAAGCCAAGTGCAACTTCTGGTATGACTCTGACCTTGTCACCCTTAAACGCAAGTGCAGGATGGCTGAGAGGAAATGGCTAGATTCTTGTGCATCCTCTGACAAATGGGCCTGCTGCCTGCTCCAAAGGCAATACTGGCTCTCTATCTGCACTAAAAAGACAGCGCACATCCAAGCCCGTGCCTCTGCAGCATCTAACAACTCGACCAAACTCATTAAAATCTGCAAGGAGCTGGCCAATCCTGCTGCAGTCTCTACCTTGCCTGTCCCCTCCCCGGCCCTCTGCATGGCCCTGGCTTCTCATTTCTAAAACCCAAGACATCCTGTCCACCCTCTCATCCTATCCTCCTCCTCCCTCTACCTCCGGGCCTCCTGTGGCCAACTCTCCTCCCTCTTTCTCTTCGTTTCCTTTGTTCTCCCCTGACAAGGTTTCTAGACAAGTCCGATCTATGAAAGTTTTGTCAAAACAGATTCTCCCCTGTTCTTCCAAAACCATCAAGCACCACATTGACACCTTCGCTTCAGCCCTGGCTGACTTCTGCAACAACTTCTTTGCCACTGGAGCCTTCCCTTCCCCCCTGAAACACTCTCCTGTTCATCCTATTCTCAGGAAACCCTCAGCCGACTCCTCCTGCCTGGCTAACTATCGCCCGATCCCCTCACTCCTTTCCTGAGCAAACTCCTGGAAAAGCTGCCCATCTCCCAGATAATCTTCACACTGCATCTGTTGGTTGTCTCCATGACCATCAGTCTGGCTTCAGAGCAGCCAGAAGCACTGGAACCGTTCTCTTGAACATCCGTGAAGACCTGCACTTTAACCTTGATTCTAATCTCCCCTCTGTCCTCATCTTACTCAATCTCTCTTCTGCCTTAGACACGGTCAACAATGCCATCGTGCTCAATAGTCTCTGTGATAACCTGGGTATCACCTATCAGGCCCTGGCCTGGCTGACCTCGTTCCTCTCTGATCGACCCTCCCAGGTCCAACTTGGGTCCTTCCTTTCCTTTATCTCACTCTTTACCTGCGGTGTTCCCCAGGGGTCTAACCTCTCTCCCTGGCTGTTCAACCAATACCTGGCACTTCTCGCCCACCGCATTGCTGCTCTCTGCTCCAACTTTCAGTGCTATGCGGATGCCAATCCGCTCATTTTCAGGCTCCCCTTTGCCACCTCTTCTCCTTCTCTCATCTCTGACTGTCTGTCTGCTATCCAGGAGTGGTGTGCTGCCAACGATCTCTGCCTTAATGCTACACCTGCACCCTTTTTTCCTATAATTCTCTGGCCGGCCTCCCTTGGCCCTCTTACTGCTCCCACCTAAGAACCTTGGGGTAATTTTCGACTTCACACTCTCCTTTTCTCCTCACATCTCTGATGTCCCAAAGAAGTCAAACTACCAACTGCACCTCCTCGGAGGTTTTCTTCCTTTCCTCTCCTTCCCACAGAAGCTCACTGTCTCTAGAGCTCTGGTTCTCCCTAGGCTGGACTACTGCAACAGCCACTTTCTAAATCTGCCTGCTTCTACTCTCCACCCTCTGCAACTCATCGAGAGCAGGACTGCAAGACTTGTCCTTGTCCTCAAGCCCAGGGAACGTATCTGTCCAGCACTGAAATCTCTGCATTGGCTCCCAGTAGCTGCAAAGATTAAGTTCAAGACCCTCTGCATTGTCCACAAGGCCTTCTGGGGCCTGGGTCCTCAATACCTCCAACTCTCGCTTTGTAAATACCTTCCTACTCGAGCTCTTCGTTACTCCACCTCCAGCTCCCTCAGGGTCAGTCGCTTCTCCAAGCAACCAGTTGGTGGGAGATCTCTTTCTTCGGCTGGGCCTCCCTTTGGAACAGCTTCCCTGCCTCTCCGAAACTTGAGGAGAACCGTCTGCAGTTCCGGAAGCACCTCAAGACCTTCTTCTTTGCTTCTGCCTTCTCTCTTCCTCTCCCCTGCTGATTTCCTGTCTGATACTGCACTGGTCACCTGGCTACCCTCTGATTTCGGGACCAGGTCACCCAGTTGCACACCCGCACTGCCTCCCGGCAGCCCTTGCACTTCGGTCTGTATCCGTAACCGTATAGTCCCCCTATCTGCACTTTTGGACACCTGCTGTCGGCGCTTACCCTTGCACCTGCCACCTTCTGGCCGCACTTCTTGTTATTGTTTTGATCCCATATACAGCACTGCCCCCTCCCCATTCCCCTGGCACTTTTCCCCTCCCTCCTCCCCTGCACTTGCACAATCTCAATGTCACTTGGCCTAGTAAGATCGTTGTCTCTGTCCTCTCTCCGTTCCCACTTCCTTGCCTCATCGTGCCTTGAAACACTTGTGTATATGCGCGTTACAATTGCCATATCCTATGATATCATGCCCAGTACGATGTGAGAGAGTTAGTCTGGTTGCTCTCAGTCGCCCTCTTCCTCGGCCCAGTGTTTGTGAAAAAAGGGGATGGGGGTAGTTGGGACTTGGGAAAATCCTAAAGAATAGGATGGTGGTAGATGAACAAAAAAGGGGGTAATACTGCATCTCACCATTGGTTTTCTCACCCCCCCATTCCCCGAAGACTCCTCACCCAGGTGATCCTCCGGCACTGGTGTCTACCCCTGTGCCTTGGCCACCTGAGAGGTAGATCCCTGGGGGCTAGCGGGTGAGACACTCTGGTTTCTCACAGAATATATACACATATATCGCCATCTAGCATCCTCAAGGTCCGACCCAATTTCCCCTGGCCACTGTGATCTACATGTTAGCACCTTCCTAGGGACCAGAATCCGCGGCATGCACTAGATAGTTGAAACCACTCTGCCAGCATTTGCTGAGTTAACCAGGTATTTCAGGAGTTCACACGTCTGCAGCTCCTCCGGGAACCCCGTGAGCCATGCCTTAAAAGCTTCACATAGCCTGAAATATTGAAATGCGAGACCAAACCGCCACCCCCACCCCCAATTTAGCCCTTGCTAGCTCCATCAGGACACAAAAGAATCTTCTATGTAAAAATCAAACATATTATTGATACCCAAGTCTGAGCACTCACCCCTAATAACCCCATCACACGTTGGAGCAATACATTGGATATCCCACACCTCCAACTCCGGGGTGTACGGGCATTGCACCCGCAGTTTTGAACACAGGTAGCACCATTGTGAATAGTGCATGGAACCGGCTTGAAAAAGCAGCTGTCCGAGACCTTCATTGATACCAGAGTGCCCTGCAAAGAGTGTGGGCCTTACTGATGGCCATTCTACCCGCCCATGAGGATATGGCAGTGAACCCGGCTTTCAGTATGACAAAAATGAGACCTGTGTTGCCAGGTGATAGAGTTCCACACCGGGTACGTTCAGGCCACCCTGTTCCCAAGAACCAGTAAGTACTTCCCACCGAATCCTAGGGGTGTTTGGGCCACACACCAGATTCAGAAGCAATGTCTGCAAATCCTTGAAGAATTGCGACCCAGGCCAGACCAGAATGTTTAAAAATAAAAGCAACGGCTCTCCTGGAAAGGAGACGAACACTTAGGAGCTCGGCAGTCGAACCTCCGCCAAACTCCGCCAAACTCCACAGCTCGGGCAATACGTCATCGTTTGATAGAGATCAGCTGTGGTGTGCGGAACACCGGAACCTCCATATCAACGGCGGCAGCTGTACTCCTCACCTGCCATTGAATCCTTCCAAGGTCCAGTCGCACACCCCAGGAACTCCCAGTGCTAGTCCCACAGAGAGACTCCTGTAGCCTCAGATAAATACTTGTAGATATCAGCAAGGCCATACCATAGGAAGTCTGTGATTCTGGAAAAAAGGCTACACCTCCCATATACCCCTGACAGAATTTCAGGATACCGTTTTTTGGAAGTCTGGCTCAGAAAGGAAATAGACGCCAGTGGAACACATGAGTTCCGACCAAGAAGTTTAAAAGAACACAAGAAGACCAAATGGCCACTACATAACAGACTGTTGTTATATGAAAATTAACCCCTGAAGAATTTCCTTGTGTAAATCGATATAGGAAAGAAACATGTTGGGTAGTGTGGATTGTAGAATGAGAGGATGTATGGATGACATGAGTATGAATGAATAGAACATTTAAAGTGGGGATATTCGAGCACCCAGGGAAGAAATGAGAGGACATAAAAAACAAACTAAGAACTGAAATTCTGTCCTCTATTGATGAACTATTTGTGAGTAAAAATAGGTATTAGATAGCAGAGTGTTATGTAGGTCTTTGTTTCGTGGTCAATGAGGCCAAAAATAGAGAAAAATGTGCAATAATTGATCTTAGATAAAAGTGCAGTAATCTGTATTATAAGAAATTGTGATTGTATGTTTTAGTGATGTTTTTATTGAGAGTAAATAAATTGATATTTTTGATAAAAAAAACTGTTTGGAATTAATATGTTGTGATATAATGAACTAAACAGCATGCATAAGTGAGTCAGAAAAAGGTACTGGAGAAGCAAGGGACCCTTTAAGCATTAGTGTGGTTTCTACTAGTTTTTTGATGTGTTGAGGGTTGTCTTAAAGAGGTCCAGAAAAATATTCCCTCTAGTCTCTCAAAGTGTTATATAAAAATAGATAAAGCAATGGAGGGAGAATCACCATTTCAATAATAGCCACCTTTGCCATAAGGGAGATAGGTAGCGTAGCCCACCGCTGAATCATCTTCTGCAACAGCTCCAGGTAAACTCCATGATTATCCTTCAAGAGGTGTGGCCGCACCCTTTTAATATCAACCCCTAGATATTTGATGTGTAGCTGTTCCAAGCGGAACCCTCCTAATCCAATCAGGCGCCTAGTCGCTTCATTCATGGGCAAACAATATAGACTTGGACCAATTAACACGCAAACCTGATATGTTGCCAAAAGATTCCACCTACTCTGACAGGGGTTTCATTTTCTTCTCAGGGTCCTTCACACATCCGATCACATCATCAGCATACACGGAAATCAATTCCCTGACCACTCCCAATTCCAACCCCCTGTGCTTATGCAACGATCGTAATCGAACTGCCAATTGTTCCATGGCCACAGAAAACAGCAGCGGGGACAGCGGGCATCCCTGCTGTGTGCCACACTCCAAAGGAAATTATTCTGAGCACCTACCGAGAAGTCCAATCCGCGCCGTCACTCCTGGATATAAAATCTTAAACACTCTCAATATTGTGAGGTGGGAGTCCGATCCTTCTCAGTACCCCTAACAGATACTCCCACGCTACCGAATCAAAAGCTTTTTCCATGTCCAATAACGCCCCCACAGCCTGCACCTCAGGGTCTATCTGTGCTAGAATAGCAACCAACCTCCTCAAATTCAATGCAGTACAGCGCCCAGGGATAAACACAGACTGGTCAAGATGTACTATTGATGAAAAGAACAGAAGCAGCCAGTCGGCAAGTATTTTTGCAAATATTTTCATATCCAGATTAATTAGGGAGAACGGCCTGTAGGAGGCGCACTCCAAGGGAAGCTTGGCCAGCTTCAAAAGCAACGTGATAACGCCATCCCGCATTGTCTGGGTAGCGTCCCAACCTGTAGCGCCTCCTGCCACACCTAAAGTAAATATCGTTCCAGAGCCTTTGAGGTTGGCAACGCCCTAATTGCCTTCAAAATCTCTTCAACCGAAATCGGGGCCCCCAATATGTCCTTAGCACCCTCATCCAAGCAAGCCACTCCTGCATCTACTAAACGGGCCTGCATAAGTTCTGGGTCAACCTGTCCCTGAGCCAAATACAAATTCTCTCTCATTCCTCGCCCTCAGAACTGGAATATCTGTTTGGCCCCTTATCCCCTCACACCAACGTGGCTAAGTACCTCTCAGGCCTACCATCCTCCCCATAACGGTGTGCTAGCTGTGGATCAGCCAAGAACCTCACCTCCCTCTCTGCTTCAGCCCGAAACAAGTCCAGCTTCTGCCGTACTTAGGCCAAGCTGTCCCGCGTCCCACCATCATCGCTTCCACACATTAGGACTTTCAATTCAGCTTCTAGGTTCTAAAGTCTTTTCCTAATTTCTTTGAGAACCCCGTTCTCAAGCGGGAATACAGCGCCCCCATGAAAGACCATAAAGGTTTCCAGAAGAATCCGAGCCGAGGACACCGACCCCTCATTTGTCTCGAATAAAAAGGATGAAATAATCTCAGTCATCTAACTCCGATAAACCACATCTGACAGCGCTTGCCCCTTAAACCGCAATGCAGCCTATTAATCAGCAGGTCCGACTGCCAAAACTGCCACTAAATCAGGGAGTGATCAGAAAGCGCACTCGAGAGTATCAAGCAGCTATCGGTATTGTGGACCCCGTCCTGTCCCACCCAAATATAGTCTATTCGTGATCGCATGTCGTGGACCAATGACTAGAACAAAAAAATCTTGGTGACCAGGGTGTATAGTCCTCCACAGGTCAACCAAGCCAAGGTCCTCCATCGACCCGTGTATCACCCTGGTTGCCAGTGACAGAGACCGAGCCCCAAGCGACGAACTGTCCAATTCTGAATGTAAAATCATATTGTACCCCCCTGCTACAATCAGCTGTGTATCTACATACTCCATACATTTTGACCAAAGTGAGTTGTACAGCCCAGGATTATCGATGTTTGGATCATATATAGTGACCTTTTACTGTGCTAGAACCCCAGAAACAATCTCCCACCGCCCTTCCGGGTCGCTATCTGACCTCTCGGTCCAAAACCCCAGTGATTTGCGGATAACCATGAGAACCCCTCGAGAGTACAAGGAGAATGAAGCATAGGCACGGGCAGCCACCCATGATTTAGCAAACACCCCATTCAACCCGCCCCCTCCCACCAGGTGCGTCTCCTGCAGCATAAGGATTCTGGCCCCATCCCACTCCCCATATGCCTGTACCTTGCGCATTTTGGCATGATTGTTAAGTCCCTGCACATTCCAACTAAGGAGGGTCCACAGGTCACGCCCGCACCTCTAGTCACCGTACCAGCCGCACACAGTTCACTGACTTTGGAGATGAAAAACCACCAAGTTTTTGGCTTTTTATGGGCAAATCCCATCCCTATATAAACGAAAACAAAAAGAGCGACTGGTTACCGCTTCCTCATCTACACTTCTATTTTACAAGACACTCTGTTCTTATGCTATAGTCCAACCAGAAAAAACAAAATTATTAATCTAGAAAACATCAATTTATTCATATAAATTACAAAAATACATGTAAAAAAATGCGTCCAACAATACTTTAACATTACGTATAAAAATTACATATAAAGATATTTTATTGTTGTTGTGGGGTTAGTAGCAATGTGATTTTAATAACTTTTCAACATATTTGCTTTTTCTGACTACAATACTGCTCTTGCCTTTTCTTTGATTCGAAAAACAATATAAAGAATAACACAAAAGGGGTGTCTACATTTCTGCTGAGGCACCTAAATGGAGAAAAACTGGAAAAAGGATTGACAGCTAGCCGCTCAGGATGTCATGTTGCCTACATGTGTTTCAGCCCTTGTGTCTTAATACGTTGATCCAAACGTTATTGACAGGTGAATAGTGGACTTTCTTCAGGACGGTTCTTTGAGTGGGTGTAGATGGGCACTTTCAATTATTTTTCTCAAAACAGAAGTTCACTTGATCATTTATCACAGAGAGGCTTGAGCAAATTATGCAGCCATCTGAGTCTGATGTGAATTGCCGGTACTCTTGTTTTTCAAATACAGTTTTTCAAGACCTTCATTTTAGTTGCCTTCTTCTGCGTATCTAACGCTGGTGTTGTCCGCTCTCCCAGGATGTAACGATTGTTCAGACCCTGCACATTCCAACTAAGGAGGGTGCACGGCTCACGCCCGCACCCATTTTCACCGGATCACCCACACACAGTTTGTGGACTTTGGAGATGAAAACCACCTGTTTTTTGGCTTTTTATGGTCCAGTCCCATCCCATCCACATCACCCCTCACCTCCCAGAGATTGTTTCATTAGTTTGACAAGTGCAATGTTGTGTTTTTTCATATATTTTTACTGCGATGTCTGCGGACAACAGCGGCTGTCCAGGAATCCAACATGCCGACCGTTTCAAAATATGTGACGCAGCTCACGTTTTTCACCATCCAATCAATGTCCGCGTACATCCCACCGGGCCCTGATAGGTCAAGAGGGGTGTCTGCGGACCGAATAGGGAAGTGAGTCCGCGGACCGGACCGAGATATCACTAATTATGTTTATCTACTTTTTGGCCGTTTTAACAAAAATGACTGAATGGATTTACACCAGATTTACAAAAGCACGATTTTGGTACCAATCCACCGCTCCTGCCGCAAGTTTGGTGAAAATCCATTCAGCGGTTTGGGCTGTAGGCATGAGCAACATTTTGTTTCCATTGCATCTATGAGGAAAACCACACATTTTGGGACCGCCCTATAACTTTGCCTCCCATGGACGAACCCTCCCAAACTTCGCAGAATCAATCCGTATACTTTTTCTGCAGTTTGGTGAGGATTCGTCCAGGTGGGGCAAAGTTATAAGCCGCCCAAAAAGTGCTCTTCCTATAGGTTGAGCAACTCAACCATAACTGCACGGACGCAACCGTATATATATATATATATATATGTCAGCTAAAGCCACCTTAACGTCGCACCCCCTGTTGTGCAGCCTATGACCACATTGATGACATCACAGATCACATCACTGATGACATCATTACTTACATGTTGTATGAGAACACCAATGACATTGCAAGTCACATCACAGATGCTATCAATTGTGACAACACTAATTACATTGAATATAACTGATTACATCAATATTGGAATTAGACATAAAATCATTTATAAGCTAACTCATGTAAAGTTTGATTACCTTAATAACAATTTAGGCTGTGGACTTGTCCATGACAAAGGCAGGGGTCACTTGACATTATCAAAGGCCATAGCTAGTGGTCGGTTAGTGTTAAAAAATACCAATGTGCATGGTTAAAAGCCATGCATAGTAGCCCATTACTATTTTAAAATATACAGTGAGCAGCATTGAAAGCTGTAGTCAGTGGCCATGGCTAAAGGCCATAGCTAGTGCCCATTAATATGTTAGAATATACAGTCGGCACAGCCAAAGGCTGTGGCCACTGGCTAGTATTGTGTTGAAGACCATGGCTAATGGCTGGTTAGTGCTGTATAATAGACAGTGGGCACGGCCGAATGCCATCGCTTATTGCATTTATTTAATTTTAAAATGTACAGTGGACATGTCCAAAACATGTACATAATGCTCAAGGTCAAAGGCCATGGCTAGTGGCTCATTTATATGTTAGAATATATAGTGAGCACAGCCAAATATTGTAGCCAGTGGCCAGTATTGTGCTAAAGTCCATGGCTAGTGCCTAATTAGTGTATATAATATACAGTTGACACGGCTGAACGCTGAATCCACTGGTAAAGGCCGGTTGGTAGCATGTTAGTGTTTTAAAATATTCAGTGCACATTGTTGAAGGTTGTGACCACTGTCCATAGCTGAAGGCCATGACTAATAGCCGTTCATGTGTCAAAATATATTTGGCCATGCACACTGACCATGGCTGAAGGCCATGCTTAATGCCAGTTACTGTTGCTATGTAATTAGGGATGTCATCAGTGATGTGATCTCTGATGTCACCATTGTGGTCATAGTCTACGCAACAGGGTGCTCAAAGTTAAGTAGGCTTTAGCTGAATTTCCAGGGTTTTGTTGCATTAAGTTCTCACCTTAACGTCCCTGCAACTAAAGTTGCTTTCTTGAATTTCAAGGGTTTTGTTTTTCCATACATAATTGACATGAATAATACAGACAATTCAGCTAATAAAAACACTGTATTATGTCTAGAAAGTAAAATGAAAAGCAATTGGACAACCACATTCCCCCCAAATAAACCTGTTGTTTTTAAAGTATTTACATGTCTATGTACTGTTCATGAATAGTTATTAAAGAGTTACAGTAACTGTCTATATATTTTAAAATAAATATTTACAAGACTAGTGCTCATATATATGTAGATATATATAAACTTAAAAAAAAAGGTTTTATAGCTGTGTCTACCAAGGATATATGCATGGCTACATACAGCAACGACTGGGGCATCATCGCACCTAATATGCCAGCTAATGGTATTATATGCTACGGTTCCGCACCTACACGGTATACGCGCCAACAAACGATCCAATCACACATTGCGAAGTATTGACGCGAGTAGGCCCATGCCGTTTGACGTAACCCGCGCGTACGAAATAAGCCAATGGGATGTCGAATCCCTGTAACGCAGCTACGCTTCTTCGCTCAAAATGCTTCAGCCAATTATAACACGCGTTGTGGTTCCGTGCCTACACGTAACTTTTATATACGCGTCAACGAATTATCCAATCACACGTTCCGTTTTATCGACGTGGCTGCGTCCACGCCGTTTGATGACATCTGCGCATACACGACTGTACAATTAGACAGTGCAGCAGTTTGTAGCTGAGAATAATCACCACACCCACAAAAAACAACTTTACATTAATCATTGCTTTCTGTACTTGCTAGTGAAAGGGTTTCTGAGCAACTGCAAGCACTTTTGGCATTTTACCCCTTAAACTCTTCATCCTTTTTACCAATTGTTCCCAAAATCCAATTTTCCCTTGTCTTGTGATTTGTTTAGTTTGTCTATTTTTCATTTTACTTTTTCGTTTTTTGCAGTATTGTCTTTTTCGTGTTGTCATTTATATTCTTTTATATTTTCCTCCCTGGTTGGACATGTTCATCCCACGACAGTTGAAGCAGTGAGGATGACGTCATCATTTGGGTTGACAATCCTTCACCACCAAGAAAGAAGCACGCAGGAATGAAAAAAACTGCAGCCAGTTGGCACCTCTTCATAGTGAAGAGATACTGCTCCAGAAAAGAGGCAGGGGGGTACTTTGCACCTTCTGCAATACTCTGTGGGCCTTCAGATGTTCCATCTCAGAGCCTGGGAACATCTATTATGGTTAACCATCTAGTGTGAATCCATTGTAATGAGATCAATGATGACTATCGTAAAGCATGTGAACATCACAAAAGAAAAATGCATGGAGCCCATTCCTTGCATAGAAGGCGATCAGCACCACCTACATAACCTTCATCCACCAGTGCATCAACAACTGCAAATGAAGCCTCTACACAAACTCCTCTCTTAACGACACCCAATCTAACCATGATGAAAGTTATGTCTATAAAATGCTGCGACTGGGTAGTTAAGGAAGATGCCACATTTATCGAATTTGGAATACTTTAATCGCACACCACCAGATTACCTGCCATTGTTAGTTTTTTTTCTATGTGGCAATTTATTCCCCCCCTTTTTTTCTAAACTTCAACAGCATTATCATAACCAAGTTCGCATTCACCAGGTGCACTGCCTCATAACACTTCCCAGATTCAGTGATGAAAGTCCTGTGTGGACGATGCCTCGAATGAGTAGCCAAGGGAAATGCCACAGTTAAGGAGTTGAAGAGATTTCTCTCCATGTTAAACATCATTATAAATACTGCAAAGGTCACTCAGAAAGCTTTCCATACATCTCCTTCCTCCATCTGCAACAGTCCCACTATCTTTTTAATATAGGTTGACCTTACACCGGAGTTAACTGTACAACATGTAGTGCAAATCCACTGGGATGATGATAACCAAGCAGGTAGAAGAAAATATAAAAATAAGCACATTACAAAAATTAACTTCAATTGAACTATCTCACAAAACACTCCAAACACCTACAAGTACTGCATACTTCAAAATACATTACAAGTACAAGAGGTACAATCAAATAAACGTCAATCTTAATAACAAATACAAAAGCTACATGTCCACATTTTTTAAACTTAAAAAATACATTAAACTATACTTACCACTCAGACACAGCAAATGAAGAAAATAATAATGAACACCATCTGATAGCAATGGTCACTACAACTAACACACAACACTGCAAATAAACCTTCAAATGTGTAAATAAAGATGAACACTTACTTTCACATCAGCCACGCTCCTGCCATGTGCACAGTCAGAGTTCAGGAATCAATAGGACAAAACTGCAGAAAATGGTGGCTTTTATACTTTCCAAAACAAACACCAATATAAGATGACTATATACCAATAAAATTACTAGGATGGCTGACACATCTTCAGCACAACCTGTCACTAAGCCCTACACAAATGCAAAAGTAACAACAACCAATAACAAACAATGCAACTGACACAACTATTTTTACCCACATGTTTCGTAGCCGCAGCGATTCGACACGGCTACACGCACATTTTTCTGCAAGCCCAAAATCAAACTAAATTCACCTTCATACCTCCAAATCAAATATGTGAACAACTAAGTACATAAAATAAAACACAATAAAATTCTGTACTGTATCATCCACATGAACATATTATTATTGCACAGAAAGTACATTTATAGACGTGACCTTAAATATACCCGCGGATCCAGCCAATGAAATGCAGAATAGTATCGACGCACCTATGCACGTGCGTTTTATAGACGTGGCTATGCAAGAGACGCTCCTAGACGTTTGCTGATAACTGCGGCTGTTCTCAAAAACTACAAATTTAAAATTCCATTTCCACTCCACCGAACTCCAAAAACTGACCCCCCTTTATGCCTACCAGCTTCCTTTCACTCCTCATAGTACTCCTCCACTCCCCTTGTCTCTTACAAACCTCCAAAACACTCAATGCATATAAGATGCAACCCCACCCAAAATTTCAGATAGCTGTGGCTACCAAACGTCCACAATCACACAACGTGTCACTTGCTCGAATATAGCCATTGCTGCAAGGGGGGGGTGTGAGGATCTACCCATGAATAGGAATGGTTCACACTGGGCGGCTGTTGGATAGACGTAAATTATAACAACAGCACCATCGACCAATTAGAAAGTACAACACACGCACATCATACATACCCTGCTCATACAAACTACTAGAAAGTCAAACTAGGAATAATTTTCCAGGAAACGGAGAAATACTGTAGACATCATAGCTGGTTTGAAAACTGTGTTGCTGATTGGAGGCAGTTGGCTGTTTGGGTTGCTGGCTTTTTGTGAGAAACTAAATATTAACATGGTCCTAGGTTTGAAAGATTTTACAATTAAATGGTTTGGATTGCAGGGAGTGCGTTGGTTCCAGGTTTTTCCAAAATTGTTCAGTCTGAGAAGTACAGGGCACCCAGATGTCATACTAATTCTTTGTGCAGGCAATGATTTGGGGAATGTACGAGGGGTGTCCGTTACTTTAATGATGAAACAAGACATGGGAAAACTAATGGAACTATTCCCTGACACAATCTTTATCTTTTCCAAGGTCACTCAGAGGCAAAAATGGATATGGACCACCAGATTTAATTGTGGGTAACATTGAGAAATCCCAGAGAAATGTTAATAATGCAGTTTCAGCATTCATGACAGACCACAACCAATTATGGATTGCGAGTAACAACATACAGTTCTACATGGCCAATTTCTATAGACATGACTGAGTACACCTAACCGATGAAGGAAATGCAGTGTTCCTTCATAACATCAAAACGGTACCAATGTGCTAAAGTTCTACACTCGGCGTACCCCAAAACAGTGCTTTTAAGGACTACTTATCATATAAAAAATACACAAATACAATAAATAAAAACAACAAAAACGTTTTATTATAACCGCTGCTACAGTTCAATGGGCCTCATTACGAGTTTGGAGGCAGCCATGGAGCTGTTAGCTCCATGGCTGCCTCCAAGCTGGGCTCCTTTACCGGGTTCCTGCAATGAGGAATAACCGGGTCATTCCGATATAGGAGGACCCGGTAATTCCTCCTTGCAGGAACCATTCCCCATTCCCATTTGAGCCCCCATAGGGCTCAATGGAAATGGGAAGGGAGGTAACAACGGGCACATTACAAGTGTCACGTTGTTACCTCCCTCTTCACCTCGCGGGACCCGGAAAAGACGTCTGGTTTTACCAGAAGTCTGATCCGGGTCCCGCAAAGGGAAACTCGTAATTGGCTCTCCCTGAATGAAGGGGGCCGGTCCCATACCGGCCCCCTTCATTCCGGGAGCGCCAGGGTCGTAATGAGGCCCATTTACTTTTATCATAACCACGGTTACAAAAAGTCAATTGACAAGGGACTGACTTCTAGTTTTATACTACAATCCAACTTAAATTATCAATACAGAACAACACTACTCATGTACATATGGAAAGTAACTAAAAATAGGAAACCATAGAAAATACATAACAGTAAACTAGACAAGCAAACATTGCACACCCACACAACATAGGGCCTGATTCACAAAATGTTTTCCTATGGCATTGCACCATTATAAAACACTTCAATGAATCAGGGCCATAATATCTTAAGTGAGAATACACAACCTGAAATACATTGTATGGCACATCCAAAACTAGACTACAATTGCTCCTTTTAATATTAATTTTGTTAAACTATTAATATAAAACACTGACACCCCAAACTATATAACCGTGGATACCGAACTACATTTACTCTTGGCTATCTATAGTCCTTTGTAGCCTTGGATATAGCCACGACTATCGTCAAAACGAACGGAAATTGAAAATCCTTTCTTGCCCCCCCACCTCACCAAGTGCCCCCCTCATCAGTGCCAGCTCCCCCCATGCCCCAGATGGCCTCCTCACCTCCCTTGACCTCTCCCTTTCCCCCCCCCAACACACACTGCTTCTGTGACGCAGTTTGCTATGAGATGTCGGCTATTCGTGGATATAGCCGAGGCTATGGAAAGCTTTGTGTTGCAAACTCGGTCCCTGGAACCCCTCCAACTCTGATATTTCACTCGGTACCCTCTCCTTTCAGCCATCCCCCTCACCTCCAACCTGATGGCATTTGTATGTTTTTGACCTGTAAATAGCTTTGTACTGCGTTTCATTTGCCCATAACCTCGGCTATAGACACAAATATCTCTCGCATTGAGAGAAAAACAAGACGGCAGTCGTTTCATTTCTGAAAACCATGATCCTGCAATGCACAATGGGAGAAATAACTATAATTTTTAGGGGAAGGGGACACCCCCTTCTCCGCCAAATTTTAAAAGTACTACAGCACGGAAATAAGCACAAACCAGGCATGGATCGCAAGTCAACTCTTCATGCCCAAGTTGTTTCGGACCAGGTCCAAATCTGTCCAGAGGTTTGGGCTGTGCGCGTTGCCAAAAATTGACCTTTTTTGGCTGTGGGTAAATGAATAGGACGTAGGCTGCACTTTTGGATTTTCTTTTTTGATACTTAATAACTTTTATATTTTTAATGAAATCTTTACGAAACTTTGCAGTCTGGGGGAGGGGTGCGCAGACTTTTCTTCACTTTCGAAATTCTGGCCAAATCCCTTACTCGAATCAAAAGTTATTAACAATAGAATTTTGAGGGGTTCCTACTTGTCTCCGACTCACAAATAGCTCAATCCTCTGCATATTTATCTCATCCAAAAACCAATAATATTTTGGCCTGCAAAGTAAACACAGGCAATTGAAAGATAGAATGCTAGAATCATAACACAGATCGAGCAGGGAGAGATCAGGATGAAAGGGGAAGGAGGATATGTAAATAATATCTTGGCCTTCAAAGTAAACACAGACAGTAAGGGATCACTGACGGAATAGACAGGAAGGGAACTGGAGATTGTAAATAACCCACTAACCCAATAACTCAAACTTCTGCATACTTCTCTCACACACAAATCCACACAACCACCCTCTCGACAAAGCGCACGCACTTCATCCCATCGCAACAACAAACAACACATAAGTCACACCAACAGCACACAAGGTCTCACATCGATCCGATTTTCGTACTCAAGCTCTGCGCATAGTGAAAACCGAACTGAAGCTGCCAACAGGACACCACTCTATCACTTTCCTACTCCCTCTCCACCCTACTAACCACCCCCAACCCACCTTCTTGTTTTCAGATCCGCCTGAGCGCCTGGGGACCAATTCCGTTGGTAACGGTGCACAGTACAAATACCTTTAACATTAACAGCCTTAACTATAGGGCGACGACTGCCGCCCTATAATATATAATACAACTTAAATAGAGGTAATGCATTAGCAACTTGTCCAATAAAGTCCCCTTTCCGCAAAGTAGTGGTGCTAAATCAAAGATTCCCAATGTCAGTAGCAGTTTTAAGCAAACTACACCCCCCCCCCAGCCCTAGCCGCAATGACAAGCCCCAACTATCTGTGCAAACCCACCCAAATCACCCTAACATTGCAACCAAGATACATTCATGAGTCACGGGTACAGAGAGGCAGCGAGTCGGCTCACCACCCAGGCCAACAATATCGAAAATTATTCTAATACACTTTTAACTTTAGCAACATAAATTCCAAAGCTACGATTAAATATCTTACAAATGTTCTGAATACTGTTGCATTAGTGCACCCTGCCGAGCAAATAAAGAGTCAGTATTTTTGTTTAAAACCTTTGTTGGTGAGCCAGCGATGCGGGCCACCTCTCAACAAACTGAATGGCAGCCTCATGATAATGAAAGAAAACGTTTTTTTCCCTTAGCTTCAATACAGAGTTTAGAAGGATACAACAATGTGCTGTTGTGCAGATGCTTTTTTGGCTGTCTCAAACTGCTTTCTGGCCTTCTATATCCAAGGACTTAAATCAGGACAGAATGCAATGTAGTGTTTCATGTCTCACTTCTTCTGAATCCCGGGCAGCCGTCAAAATACATTCTATGTACTTCAAGAAACAAATAATGATGGTATCCAGTGGGGATTCAGGTTTGGGTCGAGGGCCCAGGGAATCGATGTACACGTTCTACCACAAACGCACAGTTTAGCATTGGGAAGAAGTTAAGGAATCGTCCTTCCTATGTATTCCTCCATTGGTGCTGTCATGGCTTCCTCGCTTAGACCAAGAATTCTAACATTGATCTGCCCTCCAAATCCTGAACCTTATCAAGAACGAGTTTAACATCTTGGTACATTACCTTCATTAAATTGGATATCATGAGGATATCCGTTTCCACTATCTCCAGTCTAATTTAAACCTCTCTTGTGCGCCCAGACAGCCCCCTAAGTCTAGCTTTCACATAATCTTCTCTGGATGCCTTGTCATGTATTTGCGCTGACAATTTAGAGTTTCAGTTTTGCACTTTCTTACTAGATTTCTTGGCGTGTGACTTCCTATTACCCATGTGTCGTATCATTCTCTGACGATCTCGTCGTACTATTAGGCACTTCTTGGCTTATGTTGGGAAATTCTTGTAGTTCTGGGTGGACGTTGATGATGCCTTTACGTGATTTAGTCATCCCCAAATGGTATCTAGCACCCACATTTATCTGCTTCGTCAACCCCTGGGAACCTGCTGTGTACATTAACACCAGTGTATCAAAGAGGGAACACAGTAGGCCAACCTGTGAGTTTTAATATCTCAGGTGGTCGGGATCAGTCAATCCAGCACTCTTCGATCCAGATTCAAACCACTACTGTTGCGGTGCCAACAGCAAAGGGAATCGTTTTCCCACTGTTATAATAAAAATATATACAACACATGCCAATCGAGTGTCAAGGTTTGTTGCTAGTCCCTGTATCCATACCCTCGCCCTTGAAGGGGGGGCTTCCGCCTCCCTAGCCCAGGCACCCTACTCCAACAGGTCTAGTGAGAATACAGATTCCCCTCTATAGCCAAATAGGGAGCCATACTGTCTATGGAGGTCTAAAAGCCATAGCCTTCTGTATCTAATTCTCTATGGGACTTCCTAAATGACCTAGCTGGGAACTTTGATTGCCCTGGCATCCTTTCTCTGGATGACCTCCTCTCAACCTTTTCCTCACTCACTTGTTTCCTCTCACTCTCTCGGTGCACCGTCTGCTGATATTCTCTCTCTCTCTTTCTCCCTCCTATGTTTACTATCCAGATCCCAAGGTGTAACATAAGCAGTGTTGCATAGCAATTTGCTATGTAATTCTGTAGGTTTGCTAATTATATGGACAAATGTGTAGCGCAATTGGCTATTTAAATTACCCTGTTCACTGAAAACACAGCTCACCCTGCATTCCTCCCTTACTCTCATAGCACTCACTACCCTCTTTTCTCGGTTCATTGCACGTTCAAAGGGGCAAAAGGAGTGCAGCAGTCATCATCTACTCCACTCTTTAAGAGTCAACGGCCTGTGTTAGAGAGTGCTAACCAAGGAAATATCTTTTTTATTCTTCAAATATTTGCAAACCAACAGTATATCAGGATGATACTTTTATTAAACCAACTATTTTCTGGTTGGCAAAGACCAGTATGTATTAACTTTATTTTTTAAAAGACAGTCCAGCAATTACCTCCCTAAATATGTACGTTGTAACATAATGCATAATTACAGTATTTGTACTGTAAAACACTGCATTGTCTTCATGCTTTTGAGTAAAGTTTAGTGTATCTAAATCTCAGTGTCAACTATATTTCATTTTGTAGGGGAAGGTGCATCATAAAAAATGTTCATGATCACACAACCGTATGAATTTGATGCAAAACCTAGTTCTGTAACCTGCTGATTGCATACATCTGTGCATCCGGTGCCCAACCCATGATCTGATCCAAAACCCCTTGACATTCTATCTTATTACGATGTTGCTAAAAGGAAAATGGCTGCAAACTACAATAGTCCACCTAGTTTTTGCAGCTCTCTGCCTGATACACCATCCACTCCGCTTAGTCGCTTACTGTCTTTCCTCTTACATAATGAAGGCACAAAGCTTACTAGATGTTTAGACAAAGTAGTGATCAATAGTTCCATCCAATCTGTACATCTACAGACCTACTGCAATACCATCCACTGTAGCTAGCCCCCAGAGCTCGCTTTTCTCTAGGCGTATGATTGCATTATATAGTAGCACCTGAGGAGATTGCTGGCCAATAAGGAGGGTGAGAACGCAAGTGGACAAGTGGAATCCACAAGTATCTGCCTGCATTTCATGTCAGCCCGCTGCACCTCTGACCAAACTTCACCTTGTCCTTGGAGGTGGTACCCCAGGCCCAGTTGCCCCTGAAGGGCCTCGCCTTGAACCTCCCTGCCCCACCAGTGACCCCTGCCAAACCTCTTGGCCCACCTTCAGTTTCCTGGAAATAGTTATTTCCCATCAGTGACACATCCTATTTCTTTTTAAGGTAAGCATTTATTGTGCAAATCCTGGTTCCTTTAAAAACAAAAATAAAAAGTGTCAGCACCACAGATGGCATCACCGAGTGCTAATAGTAATAACTACCTTTGTCAGCGTGCAGGGCGGCAATGATGCGCTTGGGCCTACCTGACTTGAGCTTGCGGTCTGTTACTAGCTCTGCCCACCCCTGAATGTAATATTTAACACTATATTGAAAAGAGTTGATATCAATGACTGGCATGGGCCATTTTGTCCACCTGAAGTTTACAATTACCCTGTATGCAGCAACACCATACGACATACTTAGACTGCAGCTATGCCATTTTGAACCTTTTGATTTATGAAAATTCAGAACTTCTCCACAGCAAGTGATGAGGCAAGCATACAGTATGCAGGACACTGTCCTGTGCAACACCGGCTGCACCTAGCTGCGCAAAGCCTTACACTGAAAACTGTTTCAGAGCCTTTTTAGCATATCTATTTATTTTAGTCTATTCATGCAGCTAACCTTTATGTTTTACAGACACTTACCTCACTAATCTCTTACTTCAGAGGTACAGGAAATGCTGGATTGTTGCTCATTTTATGTCTAGGTTACAAATAGCTTTGGTGACATTAAAAATATTTGTACAAAGTTGCATATCAAATAAGTTTGTTTGCTAATCAAGAACATTTTAATTGGCAAACTCTGCAAATCAATTTTTGCAAACTAATGTATGCCTTGAGCTCCCTCTTGATCTTACTTGTTTCCCTCCTGATCTCATTCCTCCCCACACTACCGCTGCCAGTACTGTCTTCCACTTTTCTGTCCCTCACTTGCTTCCCTCCTACCCCCAGCCCCACTGTCCTTCACCTACCGGCTGCTTGCTTCCCCCTGATATCTCTCTCTCTCTCTTCTACTCTTCTCTCTCTCTTCTGCTCTCAACTCCCCTCCTGCTTTCCCTCCAAAACTATATGTAATCACTACCACTGTCATGATTTATGAATTTTACGAACGAGCTAAGACAGTTAAGCCACAGATCAGTAATGGCAACAGCAAATGACAACTACTGTGCAGTGAATACAAAGTACACGGTTGCACATAATGCGAAGGCTAGTGTCAAAAGACAAAGGTAGGCATTTTCTGTAGATGATATATTGCCGTTGATAAATAACGCTTGTGGGTTCAGCAAAGAGCAAACGCATAGTTTGTTCCTTGCAATGAACTCGACATGATCAATTCCTCTTTCTAACCACAGAATAGCAGCTGCCTGTCTTCAACGGCTAGGTTTCACACCAGGCAGATCAGATAAGAAGCGAGGGGCAGGAACCACAATACCAAAATAGAAATACACGTTTAAACTGGCTGAAGGCAAGTGTAGCTGTTTGCTCTGAAGAAAGGCCTTCACTAGAATTAGGTTTTAAAGGGGTCAACAAACAAATGACATGCTTTGCTCTTGTCCCTACAGGAAGCACGTTCACTGTAAGGGAAATATCCAAGAGGCTAAAACGGCACCTGTCGATTGAGTTTCCACATAGGTAAATCATGTGTGCAATGCAAACCAAAGCACAAAAGCAGGTTCAGACTCTAGACTTTCTTTCCAGGCCAAGGAAATGACGTACATAGTTTATGCAGATTAAGTCACCCTTTTAATATAAAAAGCACAACAGCTAAGGCCACGAACACAGCAGGCAGCAGACCACGAGATCGTGGGGTATGGGAAGAGCCTTCCATCGCAGGTGCCGAAGCAGCAGGCCCCATCGATAGGCAGTCGTGGTAACTTTGCAGGCAGCTAGGCAAGGCATGACAAACGTGAGTTTGGATGTGAAGCTTGAACTGTTGGCATAGATGGGACTGAAGGCGTGTTCTATTATGTCATTCCACTCCTGATCATAACATAGTTTAGTATAGACCACCCTAACATACACCCCATGTTGCTCAAGGTGGTTTCTAAAAATGATGAATTGTACTTGATCTTTGTTACATCTGAATTATGCTTTTAGCTTATGCAATAACTCTTTCTCTATATATGACAATCTGTTAAGTTATAATAGCTGTTACCATAGCAGGTTTAATGATGATTAGAACTGGTAGAAGGCAGAAGTGATATTAAATATATTGACTTGCTACCTTTAAGTGTTAGCTTCATATTTTTGAGTAATGCTTCATAATGAGGTCTCTTTGAGTCAAAACGAACTACACAACATTTTCTGGCTGTATTGTTGTCAATTATGTCAAGGGGTGCAAACACTCAGGGAACTGTCAAAGTGCTAGGCTGAACTTCTGAGGCACCTCTCATCATAACTTAAAACTGTTGATACTGTGCCCACTCCACACAGCCCTACCTAGGGTCGAGGGGGGCGAGCAGGGAATCATGCCCTAAGGGGCAATTAAGTCATCACTCTCTAAGCATACAACAAAAATTGCTACCACTCAATCCCAACCCTTTACCTTCTTTCTCTCCAAACATGCCAAAGGTTTCCACCAAGTCCTCCTCCACTTGTTGCAGACTCCTCTCCAGTCTTTTGGTCTTCCTCCAACCTCACACAAACACCTCTCATGGACAACTGATTCTGCTGGCTTGAATGCTCGAGTCCGCTGCTTCCCTGGGCCAATCTCAAGCTAAGCTACTTTCAACTCCTCCTCTTGTCGGCCACCTACTTCAGGTTGAGAGGGGCCCTTGGGCCCCCTTGACAGGGTCATAAGATTGACCCTGTCACATTAGCTAGGACCACAGGGTAGAACTCATAAAGGTGGCATCTATTCTCGTATATGTGTGCTATACACGAAGCGGTATAGTCCTTATCTAATTGTATGACCTCTCCATGTTTTGCACAGACGCCTATCCGGTATCATGATCTTTAGTTGCAATACTGAAACATTTCAGCTATGCTTCCCTCTCGGATGTACGTAGATTTCCAGGAAGTAATAGGTGCTGGTTATGACTAGATACTCAGCAGGTACCTTGTGTATAAGAGCTTGAAGCAGATAGGATAGCCAGCAGATAGGCCAGATTAAGTATTTCTAATTATGGCAAGGTGGTTTTAGTTAGTTTTTCCACACCTATATCCATGGGTATTGTTTTTTTATTGGTGTTGTTTCTATGATGGTAGAGAAGCTTGTGTTGGCACGTGTGTCGTGCTTAAAGTGCACTTTGCCAAAGTGTTATGGTGCAGGCGGGACAGAGACAGAGATTCCTACAAGTACTAGATTTCCGGTAAGCCTAAGTGGCTTAACTGGAGCGGTTAACTTCACCAAGATCCGCTTGCTAACAGAAACCGCTCGAGTTAAGCCCGGCATCCCTGTCTCTGGTGTTTTTACTGCGATTCCTCTCGGTCTGTCTCTGCCTTAATACCTTGGGGGCACCAGCCCATGTGCTCTTTGATATGTACATCTGCAGCCGAATTGGTACCTAGGATCTCATGGAAGAGCTTTTGCATACATTCTGCCACATCCGGTTTTTCGATACCTTATTTTTATCCTTAGATTATCATGTCTCCAGGGCTCAAAATGTGCACTCGCCACTAGTGATTATTGACACTTGGCGATTAAGAAATGAATTGAGGTGGCGAGAGACATTTTATGGCTAGCTACTAGCTTGTGACTTCAAATTATTACCCCGATGTCTCAATGGATGTTTGAAATCCTCATAATTAAGTTGTAGATATTTTGCAATTTGATCCAGTGTGTCTGTTTGTGTGTGCTCACTTGGAAGGCTGCAAATGATGTAGTGCCGTTTAATGTTGATCAACTGTCCAAGTCATCATTGAACACAGACCCATTCATGCATGACCCATCCGACATCCCCATTACCGGATTCCCAACTAAAGAGGTCCCAATGCATAGAGCGGCATGACGTAATCATTCTGCATAAGGCACGTAGCACCATCACCGATGATATTCCCTATTTTTGTCCCCCACAGGATCACAGACAGACAGCGATGAACAGGGCACTGTGACACATGCTCCCCCCAGCCAAGAAAAAGGCCAGGAGACAGGGGACACCGCCACCACCTCAAGGGGCACAGGGAGGAGTGACCACCAGCAGAGGGGTAAAGGTAGCAAGAGCGCCAGTTCAACACGGCCTGAAGCCACGGCTGCTACAACTGCTGCACCCACGCAGTGTTCCCCCGTCATTGGAAACAAGCATGGAGGGCCCGCTCTCTGCTGCCACCAGTTCCACTGGTGAGGCAGCAGCCACCGCGTCGCTGTCGGACGTGGAGGAGACCATTGACCTTGAAAGGCAAAGGCAGACCCCAAGCACCCGCCATCCATTGAGCCAAGCCCAAGCCCACGGCCACCATCGCAATCAAGTAGCCATAGACAATCTGGCAACGACACCGTGGAAGGGCGCTGGAGCCCTCAGTTGTCCTCACCTGATGGCCGAGGCATGGATCAGGGCGCAGCAGCCACCCCAAGAGCTGGACGCAGTCGCCATGACCTGTCAACCATCAGCCAGAGGCAGGTGGAAATTACAGCGCTGGTTGGCCAGCATGTGGAATAGGCAGCCGGTCTGAGGGAGGAGGTTAGGTCGAATGCAAGCCAGACAAGAGAGGGCATGGAGGCCTGCACAAACAGGCTGTGCGAGGAGATGGCCCAACTGAGGCAGGTCCTCACACGCATAGCGGACGCTATGGAGCGACAATATCCCCCACCACCACAGGATCAACCGGGCACCTCCTCTGCGAGTTCACGTCAGACAAAACCCCCGCCGCCGCTCCTTGCGCACCATGAGGCGCACGCCATCCCAACCTCCCAATGGCGGTGGAGGCCATGAGAAGTAGGGCCAGCAAGAACTAGCTGGCACATGTGCAGCTGGACACCTACGCACTACAAGCCACACATGGAGGTGTTGTGGGGGGAGGGGGGAAAGGGTGTTTTTAGGAGTGTTGTGGGGGAGGGGGGAAAGGGTGTTTTTGGGAGTGTTGTGGGGGGAGAGGGGAAAAGTGTTTTTGGGAGTGTTGTGGGGGGACGGGGAAAGGGTGTTTGCACAGTTGGGGCCATGTACTATTTGTTAACTAATTAATCATAATACACTGACAAGTTGAAACACAGGCTTGGTCTTCATCATTGTGTATGTGTACTTTATTGGGGACGGGGCCCATTGTGCGCCTCACCACATACAGCAGGGCAACAATACCCATCTCCATCCAAAAGAGTTGACCCTTGTCTCCCAGAATATTTGCCATATCAGATGCTGACGCACATCGTCTCCCTCCTGGCCATCGCCTCTTGCATGTCCTGCCGGCCAATTTCCCCCATCCACATCCCCATCAACATCATCTTCATCAGATGGTTGCATGTCAATGTCAGGGGGCATAGGCACATTCCGTCTGATACACATATTGTGCTGCATGACACATGCCATGGTTATCTTCGGCACTTTGTCATGGCCATACAGGAGAGCCTCAACCGGGCAGCTTAGGCACCAGAGCCGTGTCTTCAGAAGGCCAGATGCCTGCTCAATCACGACACGGGTATGGTTCTGTGCAAGGTTCTATTCCTCTTCGTGCCTGTTCTGTGGGTTCCGTATAGGGGTAAGGAGCCAACTCTTCAGGGGATAGCCAGCATCACCTGCATGGCTGGAACAATGGGGCCTTGTTACTGGTCACCTCAATTGCAACCTGGACATTTCACACTAATTCTGTTAGCATTCTGATTGGCAACCACGAATCCCAGCATGCATGGAGACGATCAGTGTAACTGCAATGTGAGTAGGTAAGCTAGTCCCTGCAAGTGGATGTGCACCATCCATGCCTCCGGCAGTATTTCCCATGTCCTGGGCGTGGATAGGTCCTAGGTGTTCCTCGGCCCAGACAACCTTTGTACGACACTGCTAGTGTACTGCCATTATGATTCCAATGTCCCCATGCTGTGAAGCGGCACATCAGTAGTGGTGTACGGGTGTGGTTCTGTACAATGGCTACAGGTGATCCATTTGCATGCACTCAAGGGCGCATATCTGTTGTGATGTTGTTCAACGCACATTTACATTATGCATATTGGCTGCATGTAGCAGCTTTGTGTCATGTAGGGTATAGTATGATGTGCAATGTGCATGTGGATAGATGTGTCATGTATTGCGTTATGGATTGATGTCTTTGTTGTGCAGTTTACTACTTGCATGTGGTTTTGTGTCCTCTCCATTGTGGGCTGCGTTGGTGGACATTGGCGTACATCTGTATGTCCCTTTATTGTACGAACGACAGTCCACAACGAGTTGGAGTATGCATCTCTCCCCCCCCAAACATACCCCACATCACACTGCCATGTGCCTGCCCTGCTACTCACCAAGTATCCACAAACTTTGTCCAGCATGGCGCTCCATGTTGCGTGGTATCATTGAGTTCCGCAGGACCATTGATTCATGGGTTGATCAGGGGTATCGGTCACGACAATTTGTTATTCTCTTTTTTGAGTCACATACCATTTGGACATTGATGGAGTTTTAATGCTTACTGTTTCGGTAGACATCCTCATTGTGATGTGGGGGCACCATTTCCACATGGGTACAGTCGATTGTCCCGATGCTACTTGGGATGCATGCCAGTGAATAGATGCCAACTTTGTCGCTGGAGATCTCCTGGGCTGTCCGTGGCACGGATATGTGTTCACGTGTGTGCTTCATGGGGGCATCGAGCACCTGGGTCAGCGTGCGTGTGAATACTGGTTGTGAAATGCCATGCATCTGCTCTACCGTATGCTGATAGGTGCCTGTGGCCAGGTAGTGGAGCACAGTTACCACCTTCAGTAGAGGGGGGATGGCAGTACGGATGTCTATGCGGCTCACTATGTCGTTGTGATTCATGTCCACCATGGTGGTGATGGTATCCCGGTCCAGGCAGCACAGGGTGTGTATCTGCTCAGGGGTTAGGTTGAATGGAATGGCTAGAATCCTGGGGATTGCTGGCTGCCTCTGTGGTATGACTGGGTGCACTGGTGTGGCTTGCTGGGCCAGTATCGCCATACTCCTCCCCCCTGCGTCTCCTCTGTGCTGCCTGTTGTTGTTGGTGCTGCAATGCAATCATGTCCTCCAGCCCATGTAATTGTCATGAACCATCGAACTCGCCCCTTCTGTTCCTCCTGGTCCCTGACACGTCGGGCCTTACACTCCATAATACTACCAAAATGCCGGCAAGCTCAGAACGCTGCTCACCAGTCTTCACGTTCTACACAGCGTCCTCTATAAAGAAACCACACCCCTGCGGCCCCGCGCATCTCAATGCTGCTACTAGCTCTGATCGGACGTGTGCTCCGTACCTTCTCTTGTGCTACTTGCTATCCCCTGACCCCTGGATTCCCTCTTCCGACTTCTTCCTACTTTTCCAATCTTCACGGAATCCCTGCATCGCTTCTGCAACTCCCCCCTACTCCTTCTTGAATATTCCCGGAGTTTTCCTTTGATCCTGGACATCGAAGCTGAACGTAATCTGGAAGCCGAGGACGGCCGAGGGGACTTATTAAAGTCCCGAACCATACGAAAGAAGACTCCGCCTAAAGAGGACATCAGGCAACACAGACAGGTGAGAAGGGGGGAAACCTGTGACAGATTGAGACGCCACCTGGCCGAAGTCGATATAGACATGGAGGCGGCCATCCAGGATCTTATGCGTGGCATGCAAGAACTAACAACCGAAGTACAGAACTTGAAAGCGGAGAACGCTGCGCTAAAACAATTGGTACTTGCAGGTGACTCTGCCACAAAGGACAATGTGCTGTTGGGCAGCATTGTTGACAAATATGATGGCTGTGCAAAAACCCTCCGGGGATTCCTGGATTCTTGTTTGGTCCACTTTACCTTTAAACCTGATTATTTTTCCACCCCCAGGGCTAAATTGGGCTTTATTATTTCTCACTTTATTTCTTATTAGCCTGGGCCACACCATTAGTTAACACCGGAGATCCCCTTTTGGATGATTATGATGGATTCATTCAAGCACTAAAAACTATGTTTGACCGCCCAGAACAGGTCTTTAGTGCTCAAGAACGTTTACTCGATTTCCAGCAAGGCTCTCAGGAAATGCTCACCTACGTAACTCGATTCAAACAATTGGCTAATGAAGCGGGTTGGCCTTCTGAAGCTTGCTACACCCTCTTTCGAAGAGGGCTAAATGAAGATATTAAGGATGAATTAGCCAGGATAGCACATCCTAGTTCTTACCAGGCACTTATGGATCTTGCTCTACAGATTGATTTTCGCATCCAGGAAAGAAGGGCATAGGAAGACCAAGTCACCCATCCAAAAAAATCCTCTTGTGGGCCCTTCAAAATCCGAAGATTCTCCTGTTCCTACAAATGAACCCGAACCCATGCAGCTAGGGGCCTTCCGTGGACCCATATCCTCCCAAGAAAGGTTGAGAAGGATCCATACTGGCTTATGCATGTACTGTGCCTCGGACAAGCATTTAGTCAGAGAATGTCCCTTAGCCCCTCCATGGCGTTCGGGAAATGCCAGCTCCCGATCCTAGATGGAGCTCAGTTTTGGGAGAGAGATGCAGGCTCCACATCTATACCATCCTTGAACTCTCCTGGACAAAACTCCCTGGTAATCTTACAGGCCTTCCTATCGTCATCCAAGAAGGAATCCTACCCCATTCTGGCACTAGTGGACTGTGAGGCCATGGGAATATTCATAGATCAGGAATGGGTCCTTAAACATCATATTCCTTACGAATCCCGGAACGTCTTGCAACCTGTAGAAGCAATTGATGGAAGACCTCTTTCTTCTGGACCCATAACCCTTCAGACTAAGGAAATTGAGCTTGCTATAAACCATCACCGAGAAAAGATAAAGTTTGACATCATAAAATCTGCCCATTACCCAATGGTATTGGGAATGCCCTGGCTACAAAAACACAACCCATACATCAATTGGACAGCAGGTTCCCTGTTCCTAGGTTCCGAATTTTGCATGTCCCATTGTCTGCTCCTGGATCCTTCACCGACAACATCAGAAGAACGTTCAACAACTCAGCAAGGTCCTCTTATGGTCTCCAACATCATCCAGGTTCCTAAAGCCTACCAGGAATACGCCGATGTGTTCTCTTCTGCTATTGTCCAAGCCTTACCACCCCATAGGCCTGAGGACTGTGCTATTGAAACCGAACCTTCAGCTGGGATCCCCTTTGGAAGGATGTTTATTCTGTCTGAACCCGAGAAAAAGGCCCTTCGTGAATACCTAGATACTAACCTAGAAAACGGCACCATACGCCCATCCAAATCCCCGGCTGGAGCCTCATTATTTTTTGTTCCTAAAAAAGACCAAGGAGCTCAGACCTTGTCTTGATTATCGAGGTCTCAATCAGTGCACCCTTAAGGATCGTTATCCATTACCCTTGATCTCAGATATCCTGGAAGCCGTAAGAGGAGCCGTAATATTTACCAAATTGGATCTCAGGGGTGCTTATCATTTGATTCGTATTAGAGAAGGAGATGAATGGAAGACAGCCTTCAGAACACCCTTTGGTCATTACGAATACTTGGTCATGCCCTTTGGACTCTCTAATGCTCCGGCAATCTTCCAACGCTTTATGGACCGGGTGTTTTCGGATATGCTATTTCTTTTCGTCATCGTCTACTTGGACGATATTTTGATATTCTCTAAGGATCCTCTCAAGGATGAAGAACATGTTAAAGCAGTGTTACAACGGCTACGTGAACACAAGCTTCTAGAAAAAGCCGAGAAATGCCTTTTTCATGTTTCCACTGTTCACTATCTAGGATTTGTCCTTAGCCCAGATGGCATAGGCATGGACCAATCCAAGGTTAAGGCCATACTATCCTGGCCAATTCCGACCACCTTAAAACAGATCCAATCTTTCCTGGGCTTGCCCAATTTCTATCGTAAGTTTATACCATCCTTCTCCGAGATTGTTCAACCGATCATCTCCTTGTTGAAGAAAGATACTCCCTATCATTGGACCCCAGCCCAGGAGAAGGCCTTCCAACGCCTGAAAACAGAATTTACACAAGCCCCCATCCTGGTTCAACCTGAGATAAATCGACCATTCCTAGTGGAAACAGACGCTTCTAACTATGTCATCGGAGCAGTTCTGAAACAGGAACTCGATGACGGGCTGGAACATCCTATTGCCTATCTTTCACGGACATTGACCTCCAGTGAAACTCATTGCTCAGTCTTAGAAAAGGAACTTCTAGCCATCCGTCAAGCCTTCACCGAGTGGCGTCATTTACTTCTAGGAGCTAATCATCCTGTCCAGGTTCGAACGGACCATCCAAATCTCCAAGTGTTACAGGCCCTGGAATGCAGGAACAGCCGTCAGGCCCGTTGGGCATTCTTCTTTGCCCAATACCAGTTCCAGATTCACCATATTCCGGGAACACAAAACGTAATCGCTGACGCCTTGTCTCGGCGCCCTGACTATGAACCTCCTGAAGACCAAACATTTCCCAAGATGTTTCCCCACACAATATTTGTAGCTAGGCGACCAGCCTCCTAGATGAAGTCCGCATTCAGACTCAATCCTCGGAGCTCTGGAAAGATATCTCGGACAAGAACCAGTGGAAATTGAAGACCAAACATGGATACTTGTTCAAAGACAATGCCTTGGTCATCCCAACATAAAAACTAAAGCAAAGGATAATAAATCTCTGTCACGATACTCTTTACTCCGGGCATCGTGGTACTACCAATACCCTCCGATTAATACAAAGGCAATTTTGGTGGCCTGGAATGAAAGCTGACGTACAACTGTATATTCAGGCATGCTCTGTCTGTAATCAAAACAAACATGACAACAAAAGACCGGCGGGTCTATTGCAGCAACCTCCACTTCAAACAAGGCCTTGGGAATTCATAGCGACAGACTTCATTGTGGAATTACCACCTTCCAGGGGATACACAACCATCATGGTCACCATCACACCTCTGTATAAACTGGCATCCTCGTCAGAACTTGCTAGAATTTTCCTGGAACACATATTCCGACTGCATGGACTTCCTTCCAAGATCATATCGGACAGAGGGCCCCAATACATTTCTCAGTTCTGGAAACATCTTTGCCAAATACTAGGAATCCAACGCGCTCTTTCCTCAGGATATCATCCCCAAACCAACGGAGCCACAGAGCGCGTAAATCAAACCTTGGAACAATACCTCCGTTGCTTCACTACCAAGGTCCAGGACGATTGGTCCCTTTTTAATACCAGTGGCTGAATTCGCCTATAATAATTTGGACCACTCTGCTGTTAAGACTAGTCCTTTTTTCTGTAGCCAAGGATTCCACCCTTTGGTTCTACCCTCCATCCTTCCTCATCCTACACCAGTTCCAACAGTCGACTCCTGGATTGAAACACTCATTAATGTTCAAAGAGAAGCCAAAGAACAATTAGAAAAGGCCAGGACCCAGACCAAACTGTATGCGGACTCCAAACGAAGACCAAACCCCTCCTACACAATAGGGGATACGGTTTGGCTATGCTCGAAACTGCTGCCACGGCATCTGCGACCAAATAAATTGGCTCTTCTATATTATGGTGTTCTCTGAAAGACACAGGGGACCCCACACTCTGGATGGGAGTATTAATATGCAATTGGATCACAGAAAGACATCCAAAGGATACAGTTCAAAGGTTGAGTATCAAGGAATTTTATTGAACCTGATACAAATTTAACGTATGAAAACAAATCATGATTTAATCTGCACTTGTAAAAAACAATTTACATAGCAGGAAACAACTTATTTGATATATAAAAACCACATCTAAGTAATAAAAATCATCTTATTCAATCGTCCAAGCATTCATCCACAGGCATCCATCCAACAGTCCACTCATACTAAACACCATTAAATATACAATATAAAATCTATAAGAAGATTCATGACATGTAATTCATCAAGAAAATTTATAGAAAGAATGTTCAATCCATCTGTCGGACCACAAAAGATAATATCAGTGGCCTAAGCAATTGAGATGGGTCTCAGAAGTCTCCGACCACGACCTCATCCCAATCCACACTCAACCGGTTTCGACGTATATACTTTATTGTAGTGACGTCTTCATCAGGAGTAAAAAGTTTACATTCTAACAATGGAGGAGGAAAGAGAAAGAAATGAAAGGGAAACATAAATACAAAAATTCCCTTAACTTTGGTGACAACATGAAACAATATATAAAAAAAACTCCAATTCAACAGACCATATAAAACATCATTAAGAGATCAATTAATAGACACAAACTACATCCTGCTCTCAACCTGTGTGTGATTCTCCAAGGTGGGCCTGAGGTGTCAGACAGAAGGAAGTGCTACCATCGGGGTTTGGTGTCTCAAGCTCAAGGTCACAGTGAAACTAGGTCATGGGTGAAATCAATACCAATAAATTAAATACCAATAACAATACCTCTATATTATGGGCCATTCCTTATAAAGGAAATCATCAACCCAGTGGCCTACCGACTCCTTACCAGACTCCTGGAAGAAAATCCACCCAGTCTTTGACAGGTCCTTAATGAAGCCATATGTCCAGAGCTCTCGAACTAACCTTCGGCCTAAACCAGTACTCATCAATGACCAACTGGAGCATGAGGTCTCCAGGATTTGCGATTCTAGATATAGATGTGGCAAACTCCAGTACCTGGTGGAATGGAAAGGATATCCCCCCAGTGAACGCACTTGGGAACCTATCTCAAATCTAAATACCCCCAGGTTACTCAGAAGGTTCCATCTCATACACCCGGGCAAACCCGGTGGAACGAGTTTCCGGAGGAGGCATGCTGTCATGAACCATCAAACTCGCCCCTTCTGGTCCTCCTGGTCCCTGACACGTCGGGCCTTACACTCCATAATACTACCAACATGGCGGCAAACTCAGAACGCTGCTCACCAGTCTTCATGTTCTACGCAGCGTCCTCTATAAAGAAACCACATCCCTGCGGCCCCGCGCGTCTCAGCGCTGCTACTAGCTTTTATCGGACGTGTGCTCCGTACCTTCTCTTGTGCTACTTGCTATCCCCTGGCACCTGGATTCCCTTCTCCCGACTTCTTCCTTATTTTCCAATCTTCCCGGTGTCAGTCTAGAAATCTAATTCGAGACCGCAAACGTATTTTGGTGGCCGTGGGCCAACCGTCTCATGCACGATACGACAGAATATAGGTTTTCGAGTGTTCTAATGAACAGCCATTTTGATGTAACAAGAATCACCATTTTGTTTTTTTAACCATTGCTCATTGCTTTCTGTTCCCATTACTTCGCAGTATATTTTTCGCTTACACTGCTCGACTGAGGAACAGTGCTGTCTGTATATGAAAAGGACAAGGCCACAGGGCCGAGAGGATAAGAAGAGTTTCGCTGAAACACAAACGTAGGCAGCGCCAGGAAGAATGCCCGGCTCCCTCCTTAATGTAGCCTTGAAGCAGAGCCGCAGGGCATTTAATCATTTCACAGCTGCCAGCCAGTCTCGTAATATGGTAGAATATGTTAGAATAATACCGCTAAAGGCTTGAATTATGCTTTTCTAACGGCCCCCCTTTGCTGAGCCCGCTAAGAGCATGTCGGCTCCCAGGACGCGAATAGCACATGATAGATAGAAAGGTCCGGAATGTAAACCCCTCTGCATGTAGCTTGCTTCCAAGAACAGAAGCGCCATGTTCTATTCAATAACCAAAAGATGCCTACGCACTCACAAATTGCAAATTGTTACTAGAATAGATGTTTGAAGGTGTCATAGTGGCTGGAGATGTCCATCGTCACACCAAGTTCAACGAAACCCAATGAAGAGGGGTGTTAACCATGACATAGCTGATTGTTTGATATGCATTTTGTATATATGTAACTGATGTACGTAATTCGGTCTCTTGCGTCCCACGAGGTCTAGAGATGCACGTCGCGGGGCGTCGAGACCGAGTTGGCCAACTGAGACTTTTGCTTTGCAATAAAACCCTAGCTTTGGGAATACAACCTAGTGTCTGGCGTCTCTATCGTGTGTGGTGACTCGCCTTGTTTCCATAGACGTCAGGGTCCCCTAGGGGCCCCTTTCACCGGAATCTCTGTGCCCCCCTACTCCTTCTTGAATATTCCTGGAGTTTTCCTTTGATTCTGGACATCGAAGCTGAACGTAATCTGGAAGCCGAGGACGGCCCAGCAGGCTTATTTAAGTCCCGAACCATACGAAAGAAGACTCCGCCTAAAGAGGACATCAGGCAACACAGACAGGTGAGAAGGGGGGAAACCTGTGACAGTAATGCTGCAAGTATTGGAACCATATCGGTGTGGGAAGGGGTGTGGGAAGGGGTGTGGTGTGCTCCTTTTGTGCTGCCCCAGTCTCCATTGCCGCCACCTGTGGCAGGTGGAGACACTACTCAGCTCTACTCAGCTCTCTTAACATGTGGTTCACGATGCCGGTATTTCCTCCATGCCGGTATGGGCTTCTTCGGCCAATACCATGCCGCTTTTTCTGACCTGAGGGGTCGCGCGCCCACGGACTGGACGCTATTAGTGGCAACGTGCTCTGAAGCTACTGCAACAGGAGGAAAACTGGGCTTGAGAAAAGTAAAATCCCCAGAACGACAATGGGGATGTCAGTAGGGAGTGGTTGAAGGAGAAGAACAAATTACTTACCTCTATTAATGCTCTTTCTGATGGATGTTCCTCCCACGCATTCCTCCTCTTTGATATATCCACTATCCTGCTTGCAGCATTGGAAACCTTTCAACAGCAGAGGGTGCCGTACGTTGTCGATTTGTGGTGCCTCAGCGGCTTCCATCCCGCTCCCTGCCATGATGTAGACACTAGTATAAGTAGCACGGACTGCGCCCGTTGCTTCAGTTCATGTGTTTTCCCCCGTCTCGTGCTCAGAAAACTTGACTGCTGCTCAACCCTACTCCTTGGCCTTCCTCTCTAATTCATCTTCCCTCTTAACAAAATCCTCAGCTTTGCTGTCTGCACTCTCTACAACCTACCCAGATCCTCCCCCACTTCTGCATACTTATAACATGCTGGTTGGCAAAACCGCCCCATTTCAAGTTCTATGTCCTAATCAACAAAGCTATGAAGGTCTTGATACACAGTACCTGTCTGATTGCAGGGAAAGAGATGAGTGAACTGAGATACAATCAACCACACTGTCCCATGCCCCTGTGCCTCCTCGTGCATCTGTTCTTTCTCTCTACTCACCCCAGTCCACTGGAACTCGCTGCCCATCACAATGAAAACCAGCCCAACTGTGAATCTTTTCAAATCTTAGCTTACACACCCACTTACACACTACTCTTTCCCTCTCCCACATCCTCCCTACATGATACCACCATTGCTTCCACCCATGCCTCCAGTGTCGCTTAATAATGTAATTTTGCATATGTATATAGTATTTTGCTTTTGTGTGAAGCACTTTCCCCTTTGGTTAATGTTATCTGTGTAAGTCGCCTATTTTCTTGTATTTATTTTTTCCTGTTCGTTTTGCTATGCCCGTGATGTATGTCCCACTTTTATTATGCCCTCATAAACTGGCACACCACTTGTTTTCATCTTTATGATATTGTACAGGCGCCCTTAGTGGAAATACCTCTGACATCTGTTAATGGGTGAAATGTACATCCCTGTTCTTCAAATAAATACAAATATGCCACAGTGATAATTTGTCCCACCTATTGTTACAGTACACAGAGAACCATCCTGAATACAATGGCATTACTAGGTCATAACCCCTGCCGGATAAGGAACACAAGCAACGCAGGTGCATTCTACCCATGTCAGGTATGCGTAGTGAACTCTGGCCGGACACTTAGGGAAGCCTCTCTTTTAGAGAGACTTACTGAGGAAAGGTAGCCTTGTAGTTCTGTAGGGCGGCTCCCATGGTTATGGGGACCATTCCCTTCTGCAATGGCACAGACAAGATCAAACTAAATGAAATGCTGCGTGTAGGATTCCGGTGATTAAGAAGTGTCAGCATAACCATTTTCATCCATCACTTAACTGTTTTTGTGCATCACTGTAAGTGCAGGTATGGCAAAACTTGTGTCCCAATGTGCCTAGGTGCTGCTAAAGCTGCACCTGCTGATGAATCCCAATAGAGCCAAAATGCATTGATGTTTTGTTCTTGTGCTAAGAGAATGATCTAGTAGTTCAGGCTGGACTGCTTCCCAGAGGGTGGAGTCACGACTCCTGTGCCTGTGGCTGATCTCCATATGTGATGACACAGGTAGGCTCAAAAACAATTGTACTGAATCCCACTCATAGGAATCTCTAGTGGTCAAGAAGCACCAGCCTTTTCTATCCTTCATGTGACCTTGTGCATGGACAGGCTGCTGTTCTACAAGGCAGACGGTCCACGTCTAGCTCTTAAGTCTCTCTTATCAAACCGTATTAGCCCGTCTCTCGTTTGAGCTTAATTTGCAAAAGAAGCAATTGCACGCTCAGTTCCACTGATCATTTCCTTGATTCCATCCTTATCCAGAGCTGCAGCTGTTCTCTTCTTCTTGGCAAACTCCAGTTGCAAATCAGATTTGGCTCTGATTATATAAGCATAGGCTGGCCTGGAGCCAGTGTGCATTCCCTCCTTGCTTATTGCTATGTGAAGCAATAAGCTTCTCTGAATGAACGTGACCGCTGCTGGCTTTCATGAACAAGAGCACTGGTAGTTCAAAGATCAAAATACAGAATTGAAGTGCAGCTCCAGATTATGGGACCGGAAGGGGATGAGGGGCTAATAATTATGCTACAAAGGTGACTTCCACATGAGACCAAACCTATAACGTTTTGTCCATTAGGCTTTAAATATCTTCTAGATGTGTCGGAATGTGTCTTGGCCACATTCCTGAACACACAGAATTAATGGCACATAGGCATATTTGTAAAGCCGTTGGAATCAAAAGTAGCTTCTGATAAGCATTGGTGTCAAGGTAAGCAGGCTCTTCTGGGCAGGAAGGAACTAAAGAACACCCAGCATTTGGCTTCGATTATAGTCTGTTGCTGCATACATTTAACTGCATTGCCCCGCCACCTAGCATAATTATATTTCATGACCAGAAGCAAGCATTATGCTTCACTTCTTTCACTTAAGAGTTGATGCAGCAAATATTTAAAGAGCCATGCATGCATTTTGAAAAAAGTTGGGGGAAAATGCGCAGTTGTGGGCTCACCATGTAACGTCCAACTGTCCTCTGTGAGAAACCTGAGGGTATTACCACTACTGAACCCCTTGGATTCTCTATGCAGGTGGCCAGGGAAAGGCCATTGCTATTGGATCCCGACCATGGGGGCGGAGAAACGAGTGATGATCACCTGGGTGGAGGATCATTGGGGACTAGGAGTGGGGTACCTTTGGCTTAGACATGGTATCCCCCTTTTCCTAATGACAACCAACCCAACCCGGCCCCAACCTTTATGGGCTATTATAAGTCAGCTCCCCTCATTTCTCCACCCTTCACACTTGAGAGTACTGGGACGAGGAAGAGGCCTACTACGAGTAGTGAATGTCAGGCATGTCCCTTTTAATTGTGGTCGGACAAAGTGGAACAATCATCCACACCTGCAGCCTATTAAAGTACTGCTGGTGTATAAATTGAGCCCAACCCAGTGGGGAAGGAGACCGACAGAAGAAGGATCTGGAGTCTGGTGCAGGAAGCAGAGGACCCTCCAACCTGGCGTGGGAGTGAGAGATGAGTGAGAAAGGTGAAGAAAGCCATGCCGGTAGGCCGCCCCTTTCCTTTTAAATAAACGTGCTTGTTCCCCTGCGGTGGAAGACCACTGTAGGAGTGTCTGGGGGGCAGGAACTGGAGAAGGCTGTGTGATCCGCACCGCAGAATCAACTTTCAAACCGACCAGTGAGTTTCTGGAAATGGAGAAACCCGGTGCGCATGTGTGAACTTGAAGGTTTCTTAAAATACTTTCTTTCGGAGTGGTCGCATGCAGCGAGATACACGTTTTCGAAGGTCTCCGAACATTGAATGAATCATTAAGGGAAACAAATATACTTGTCAATTACTTAACTGAAGGAAATACTTTGCAGTGGTCGAGTGTGGCAAAGCACATGATTTCGAAAGTCTCCAAACACCGAACAAACTAATTAAAGTGAAACGAACACTTATATTTGTGAACTATTAAACAAAGGGAAATATTTTATATCAGAGTGATCACGTGTGGCAAGAACCACGTTTTCTAAAGTGTCCAAACATTGAACTATCTAATTAAAGCAAAAGGAACAACTATTGAATCACAAAATGAAGGGAAAAAGAACCCTAAGCTAAAGACTTCATTATTAAATACCGAATTGAATTAAAACTTTACTACTAACCAGATGAAAGCCAACCAGAGGAGAGGAAGTTTAAATCCATATAAACCATCTTACATTGAAGTGCTAATATGAACATAATTCTAAGTCAACTACAGTATGCTGAAATGTAAGGTGATTTGAAAAGAACAGATGACCAAAAGATGTTGAAGCCTAATATAGTGACATTTTTTCAACATGTTAAAGCTACAAAATCATCCAAACTGTGTATTCAACAACAACATTTAACTAAACCGTGGAAGACATGAACATTTTCTGTTTTCGACAAGAACATTTTACCTTTTCTTTTGAAGTGTGGCACTTGGAGCTTGGGGAAGGGAACCCTGAGTTCTGACAAGGAACATTTTACTTCAAGGCTGTTTGAATCATATGACCTGGAGCTTTGGGGAAAGGCCCCCTGAGTCCTAACTTGGGGAAGCAGCTGACCCAGAGACTTCGAACGACTAATTGCTTTCTAACTCTAAGAAAAGGAACTTTGAGACTTTACTTTGTTGAACTGTTCTATACTTGGGGAAGGGAGCTGAAGAAAGCTGCGAGCTGGAAGAAGCTCAGGACTTTGTGTTAAACACTGGTTTTATTTTGGTTGCTGACATCCCTACACATTGTATGATTATAGTTGTGAGGGCAAGCATAGGTTTTGGACACAGACAGATTCCTAAATTGACTCACTCTTTGACTCAGACTTTCCTGACATTTAAGTTAATAAAGCTGATTATTTTGCATCTAGAATATGTTGTCTGTGTCCCCCTGCATGATGCCCTCACACCTATTCCAAGCCACCTTATCCCAGTATCTCGAATACTATACAGCTCTCTTCCTCTTTCTTTGATACGAAAAGAGTTCAAAACAACAATCCCTAACCAGACGGGCACTGTCCTCCCAGATCTGTAAATTCCAGCTTGGGATATGAATCAGCATGGCACTAACGCTGTCTCTAGTTAGAACAAGATCAGGAAACACAATACTGAGACGTTACTGTGGACGCTGTACATCAACAGTGCAACACAACACAAACAAGACATATCCTAAAAATAAGTGGTCCCCATTACTATTGGGTCAGATTAACAATGCACCGTGGGTATAATGTGCACATTTGTATTTTGTCCCTGCCTGTGGATGCAACATAAGGATATGCACCAATACAGCGAACATGGGCAACATACAGTTCTGCCCTCCAAATGGAGATCGCCTAGAAAAAAATGAAACCTACCCCACCTTCCCTCTCAAGTTGTGCAAAAGGGATGTTGCTGCCCCCACATTAGTAAATGTGAACTGTTTGCACTTGTTAAGGACTAAGCATCGCTGGGAGCATTTCCATATCATACACCCTTTCTTCGCCTGTTCCCTTTCCTGATATCCATAGGGTCCCACCAATTCACCAATGAGACTTCAGGGCAGAACCTTCCTTACCTCAGAAAGAATCACCTTTATTAGTGGATGCACGTTCAACAGCGACTCACAGGTCCCCAACTATCACCATGAATATACCTCTAAATTCCTTAGACACTCAATTCTTCTTCCTTGCACATTCTCAGTAGGGCACCCAAGTGCTTCTGCAGGTGCTTGGCCCTTAGAAAGCCCTCAATGAGCACTCTGGTCCTCGCCAGCCTGGGAGGCAACTGTCAAGATGTGTACAATTGCCTCTTTTGCCTTGTTTTGAATTTGGGCGACAGCTGACACGACGTTCAGTGCTGTGCTGTGCAGCATTGAAATTTGTCAGAAGAATGAAACATGCTCTCCAGAACAGCAACTAACCCCTGAATCTTCAACAGTCCCCACACCGGTTCCATGTGTTAATATACCTGCAAAAATATCGCCATATAAAAATATTGCCTTTTTTCTGCAGCGATATTAAGACATCTATAGGCTATGGCTGTTCCAGACGACCTTACGGCGATATTTTTGGTGGGGATAATATGTAGTGATACCCCCATTCCATCTCTATTTGCGCATGCTCCATCGCCACCACTCGGCTAGTATGTTCACCAAGACCTGTCATCTCCAACCAATCTACTCTCTTGTGCAGAGCGTCCCAGGACCTCAAGAGGGGCCTCTCTCCCGGGTTCAGGTCTTGATCATCATGATCGTCTTTCTTGGGAGGGCAAACGCTATCATTGCTCATGTTGTCTGGGCTAAAAGGAGTTTGAGTCTGGGTTGCTCGTTGAGGTCTTCTTTGGCAAATGCACTCTACAATTGAATCCACCTTGTTCACTAGCTACGGGAAAACTCCTTAAGAGTTTTCTACGCAGGTTGTTTCCTAAAGAGTCAAAGATGTGTGGTTTGTGGGTATGTCCACACTCCAAGTGCTTACACCGCTATCTGTAGTGCGTCTCCGGCTGTGCTGACTCAACGTACTCACAAACTGACTTTCTGGTGTTATCACTCAGCTGAACTGCCCACTGCGCCTGCTGGGGGTACGCCTTCAGCTCCCTCACATCTACATCTATTGATCAGGTTCACTGATCAGCGCCTCAACCCTTCCATCTGGGCCTCAGCTCAGCCGCAAGCACTAGCTCACGGCGGCATGAGGGGAAGAGTGCATCACTGCCATCTTGTATTGTAGGAGCCGTAACAAGGCTTTTGTTCCTCGTCACCTTTAGGAACTTCTGCTCCCTCCAGAGAGATGGCTCGGCCATCGTCCGACTCTCCTTCACTTGCTGCAGCCTATGTCTGCAAAACGGGAGACAAATGTCTGATACAAGTGACATGTAGTTCTATTCTGAAGGAATGTGGAGGATGGGGATGCTGTCCTTTCTGGGGCCCTGCAAGCTCTGCCCCAAACGCCATACCTTTATTAGTATCAGAGATGTAGATAACCTACATTTGCATCAATTCTTTTTTCTTCTCGTATATTGGTTTAACAAAACTTTTATAAGTATCTATACAATGCATACAATTTTCGTAAAACATATACCTCGCAAATTCATTCATGTAATGAAACCTAAAATCCACAATGCTGTGTATTAAAACATGTTGAAGTGCAAATACATTCGTTCCAAAGTTTAATTGCAACTCAGTCAACTTGCTAACAATGGTGGCTACCACCGTCCTAACAATGTTTCACCCAAAGGTTTGTAACCAACTTTTACAAAGGTTTTTTAAAAAACATTATTTACAATTTTCCAAATTTACAGTAGTACCAAACAGGAAATAAAAGAAAATACAATGCACTTCTCTTAAAACCAGATCCTAACACAGAAGGTAGCGAGAACAAGCCTACTAAGTCATTACAATAACAAGAGAAATGTTAGAAAAGGCAGTAAATATGTTCAATTTCAATAAAAAGATGACAAATGTGTAAGTATTTATTTATTTATTTATTTATTTTATTACATTTATATAGCACGCAGGCAGCCCAGGGGCATTGTGGCGCTGTTACTTGTAGGGGAACTTAGTTACAGGTACAGGTACATGTTGTGCCATGGGTTACAGTAAGGCAAGATCCTGTTTTAAACGATAAGGAGTATCATACACCATAATACATCATACACCCTAGTACATCATACATGTTAGTCATGAAGGTTTAAACATGTGGGGTTGGTTAGGTGAACAAGGTAGTTTTCATGGCTTTGCGGAAGGCAATTAATGAGGGTTCAGCTCGCAGAGAGGTGGGAAGGGTGTTCCAATGTAAAGCAGCAAGGTAGGGGAAGCTGCCGCCACCTGCTCTAGCTCTTTTTACCCTGGGTACAGAGAGCATATTGGCATAGGGTGTCCTGGTAGGTCTTGTGGAGGCGGCCGGGTGGATTCTCTGGGATAGGTACGCTGGGGCTGAGAGGTGGATGCATTTGTGGGTGATGCTTAACGCTTTGAATAAAATCCTTTCCTTTATGGGGAGCCAGTGGGATGCTTTTCTGGCAGCAGTGATGTGCTCTCTCTTGGCAATGCCTTGTGCAGCACGCAGGGCGCTGTTCTGGATTACTTGCAGCTTCTCGAGGTTTTTGTTAGAGGTCCCTAGAAAGAGAACATTACAGTAGTCTAGCCAGGAACCAGTTATGGCTCTGGCTATGTTGGTGTAAGTGGCTTTGGACAGAAACGGCCTGATTGCGTTGAGGAGTTTTGCATGGTAAGCTGCAGAGGAGGCGATTGCATTTACTTGTCTGGTCATGGACAAGTTGGAGTCAAGATAGACCCCTAGTGTTTTTACTGTGTGCAGTGCTGGAATTCTGATTGAGTCAATGGTAAAGTAACTAAACTGGGCATCAAGTTTCTTGAGGGTGTCAGGGGAACCTACGAGTAGGAGCTCAGTTTTGTCGGAGTTAAGGCAAAGGCTGTTGATGGCCATCCACATTTGGATTGTGTTATATATGTTGTTGAGAGTTGCGCAGTCAGTGTCATAGTCACCTGTTAATGTGAGAAGGATCTGAGTGTCGTCGGCGTAGTTGGTGTATGAGATGCCCATGGCGTCGAGGATAAGGAAGAGGGGGTGGGTAAAGATGTAGAATAGGGTAGGGGAAAGGCAGGAGCCTTGGGGCACACCACATAGCATGATGGTGGGTGACGCAGTGGCTAGGTCAGAGAAGACCTGCATGGTCCTGCCTTGGAGGAAGGAGGTGATCCATGTGGTAGCTTCTTGGGAGAAGTTGGCTGTGGAGGTGAGGTGATGGCAAAGGATGTCGTGATCTACAAGATCGAAAGCTGCAGAGAGGTCGAGGAGGAGGAGCAGGACAGGTTTGCCTTGGTCCCTTGCGTCATCCATTTGGTTTTTGAGGTCGAGTAGGGCGGTTTCTGTCCCGTGTCTAGGCCTAAAGCCAGATTGTCTTAGTCCTAGGAGTTTATGCTCTTCGAGGAAGTGCTGGACCTGCAGGTAGGCTGCCTTGTCTAGAATCTTGAGGAGGAATGGAACTGTGGTTATGGGGCGGTAGTTGTTAGGGGAGGTGGGGTCAAGTGTCAGTTTTTTTATGAGAGGTCGGACCCATGCTTCCTTGAGGCATGAGGGGACTTTCCCCGTGGTGAAGGAAGCATTGACGAAGGCTGTTAGGAAAGGGGCAAGGGTGTCTGCGCAGTCTTTGATGATGGAGGCGGGCAGGGGTCTCCTTTGCAATTGATTGGTTTGATATTTTTCATGATGTTGATCATGTCTTTCTCCTGAATGGTTTTGAATGAGAAGGTAGGGGGGGCCTCTGTGGCTGAGGAGAGGGGGGGTGGAGGGGGTTAGGTGGGGTAGGGAGCGCTAGTTTGGTGTTCAGAATTTTGGTTTGGAGAGAACTGATCTTGTTTCGCATGGCTGTTTGGATGTCAACGCACCATGCTTTATCTTTGGTGAAGTTTTGGGGTGTGGGTGTAGGGGTCTCAAGTTCCCTGAATATGGCGAACATTTCCTTGGAGTTTGATTTGGCCTCAGAGATTCTATCTTCAAATGATTTGGCTTTGGCTTTGATGATGGCTTTCTTATAATCATTTGCAAGAGATTTGAAGTTGAGTTTGTCTTTATCATCACAGGATGATTGCCATTGGGCTAAGGCTGCTCGTTTGTCAGTGCGCAATTTGAGAAGGTCTTGGGTGAACCAAGCATTGGTGTGGCTGGTAGGTTTGGTTTTGCGCGGTTTAAGTGGGGCGATAGCATTGATTGCTGCTGAGATAGCAGAGTCGTAATTCTTGGCAAGAGTTTCTGGGTCGTTGGAGAAGGGGGGTCTAAAGGCAGGTCCCTGTAGGAAGGGTAAGAGTCTTTCTTTGGTTAGTTGGCGGCCACTTCTTGTGAGGGCTGGTGGTAAGGGTTGGGGGGTGGGGATGGGGTGGCGGTGGGGATGTTGAAGGTGATGGTGTGGTGGTCGGACCACGGGGTGGGCGTATTGCCTGTGACTGTGAGGGGGCAGTTGTGATGCGCTATCCAGTCTAATGATCTGCCTAGGGCATGAGTGGGGTCTGTGATGGTGTTGGTGAATCCTAGAGGGGCTAGAGCTGCGTCAAGTGATTTGGCAGCAGGGTCTTTGGTGTCATTTAAGCCTATGTTGATGTCACCGAGGAGAATGGCTTTGGATGACTTTTTTAGGTTGTCAGCCAGGAGGTGGGTGAGGGAGGCCTGAAAGTCTCCCAAGGGGCCTGGTGGCCGATAGATGAGGTGTAAGGTGATGGTGCAGTGGTGTGAGATAGTGAGTTTCAATTGAAGGTAGTCGCTGTTATTGTTGATAGTTTTGTCTACTTTTCTGATGGTGATCGAGTCTTTGGCTATGAGAGCGACACCGCCTCTGGTCAGGCGATCTTGTCTCGTGATGGCATAGCCTTGTGGGAGAGCGAGGGATAGAGCGGGGCCTGAGGCTTCATGTAGCCAGGTCTCAGTGACCATTAGAAGATCTAGATCTAGGGTGGTGATGAGGTCGTGGATGTCTAGGGCGTGAGCATTGATGGATCGGGCGTTGATGAGGGCACATTTGAGGTGGGGTTCAGGGGTGGCATTGGTGGTAGTGAATCGCATGGTTGTGGTAGAGGAATTGCACATTGCGGTATTCACATTCAAAGTAGTGGGGGGCACATTTTCTGGGGTCCTAGACACAGGTAAAGTAGCATTTGCAACAGTGGGTAGCATGGTTGTGGTAGAAGAATTGCACATTGCGCCATTGGGCTAATGCTGCTCGTTTGTCAGTGTGCAATTTGAGAAGGTCTTGGGTGAACCAAGCATTGGTGTGGCTGGTAGGTTTGGTTTTGCGCGGTTTAAGTGGGGCGATAGCATTGATTGCTGCCGAGATAGCAGAGTCGTAATTCTTGGCAAGAGTTTCTGGGTCGTTGGAGAAGGGGGGGTCTAAAGGCAGGTCCCTGTAGGAAATGTAAGAGTCTTTCTTTGGTTAGTTGGCGGCCACTTCTTGTGAGGGCTGGTGGTAAGGGTTGGGGGGGATGGGGTGGCGGTGGGGATGTTGAAGGTGATGGTGTGGTGGTCGGACCACGGGGTGGGGGTATTGCCTGTGACTGTGAGGGGGCAGTTGTGATGGGCTATCCAGTCTATTGATCTGCCTAGGGTATGAGTGGGGTCTGTGATGGTGTTGGCGAATCCTAGAGTGGCTAGAGCTGCGTCAAGTGATTTGGCAGCAGGGTCTTTGGTGTCATTTAAGCCTATGTTGATGTCACCGAGGAGAATGGCTTTGGATGACTTTTTTAGGTTGTCAGCCAGGAGGTGGGTGAGGGAGGCCTGAAAGTCTCCCAAGGGGCCTGGTGGACGATAGATGAGGTGTAAGGTGATAGTGCAGTGGTGTGAGATAGTGAGTTTCAATTGAAGGTAGTCGCTGTTATTGTTGATAGTTTTGTCTACTTTTCTGATGGTGATCGAGTCTTTGGCTATGAGAGCGACACTGCCTCCTGTGGTCAGGCGATCTTGTCTCGTGATGGCATAGCCTTGTGGGAGAGCGAGGGATAGAGCGGGGCCTGAGGCTTCATGTAGCCAGGTCTCAGTGACCATTAGAAGATCTAGATCTAGGGTGGTGATGAGGTCGTGGATGTCTAGGGCGTGAGCATTGATGGACCGGGCATTGATGAGGGCACATTTGAGGTGGGGTTCAGGGGTGGCATTGGTGGTAGTGGATCGCATGGTTGTGGTAGAGGAATTGCACATTGCGGTATTCACATTCAAAGTAGTGGGGGGCACACTTTCTGGGGTCCTAGACACAGGTAAAGTAGCATTTGCATCAGTGGGTAGCATGGTTGTGGTAGAAGAATTGCACATTGCAGTATTTACATTCAGAGTAGTGGGAGGCACATTTTTCGGGGTCCTAGACACAGGTAAAGTAGCATTTGCATCAGTGGGTAGCATGGTTGTGGTAGAAGAATTGCACATTGCGGTATTTACATTCAAAGTAGTGGGGGGCACATTTTCGATAGTCTTAGCCATTGTTCCAGTTGCATTATGGTCAGGGCCTTGCATACTGTGTGGGCACGGGGCCATGGTGTGGCACAGCCTATGAGATTTATGAGTTGCTGAGGGAGGAACGTTAAGGCTGGTGGATGGCTTCAGGGATCTGGATTGCAGGCGTGTGTTGCGAACGTGTGCGGGCATGGGTTTTGAGAGCAGTGCACATGTGAGGGTGTGGGCACGCAGACGCTGAAGGTTGGAGGCGAGTGTTTTGAGTAGCTCAGGAGTTAGGGACTCCTTACCTTGTACATCGGGCTGGGTTCCACGGCAAACGGCAGACTTCGAGCAGCGAAGAGCTGCAAAGAGTAGTGCAGGCCTTGTCCTCTGGCCTTCTCGTCGTGGCTTTGCCTGGCGGCTCACTCCCTCTCCCTTTAGAGCAGGGGGGAGGAGCCGGCAGGGTTGGGGGCTGAGTTGGGGCTGCTGGCGGGAAGGGAAGCAGTTTTGGCTGCAATTTTAAAAGATGCTTCCTCCCAAGTTGCTTTCTTGCATATTCCCGACACGGCGACCGGGCCGTCCATGAGGAGGGGAACAGCTGTGTGCATGGAGCACGCTGCGGCTGGGGCACCGAAGGCGATGTTGTGTGCAATGATCAGCTGATCCAGCTGAATGGATGGAGGCACTCGCAGCGGAGCTGCAAAGAGTAGTGCAGGCCTTGTCCTCTGGCCTTCTCGTCACGGCTTTGCCTGGCGGCTCACTCCCTCTCCCTTTAAAGCAGGGGGGGAGGAGCCGGCAGGGCAGGGGGCTGAGTTGGGGCTGCTGGCGGGAAGGGAAGCAGTTTTGGCGACAATTTTAAAAGATGCTTCCTCCCAAGTTGCTTTCTTGCATATTCCCGACACGGCGACCGGACCTTCCATGAGGAGTGGAACAGCTGTGTGCACGGAGCACGCTGCGGCTGGGGCACCGAAGGCGATGTTGTGTGCAAAAGTAGGCGATGTTGTGTGCAAAAGTAGTTCCAAAAGTAAAACAGACAGACAAAAAAAACAAATGTAATTGAGATATTAACTGTGCACAATCACATAACTAAACCCCAACCTCATGGGGCCACCAATTTTGTCAGTTATCCGTATACATCATTATAGGATGGCCACACCTCACCATACATATAATGTGCTGTATATTTTTCAATCATTACCATTATCCTTTTCAGAGAAATTGTTGAATAAGATAGATAAAACCATTAAGCAATTCTTGTTCCAATAGCTTAATGAGAACAATCAGGTAATTTGGTTGCATACAAATGCCTCCTTGTGGTATAATCCACCTCTTCAATTGCATAATAATAAAAAGCTGGATTTTGAAAGGTATAGTGCATGTGGGTGACCTTTAAGTGGTGGATCAGATTATTAGTTTTAATTGACTGCGAGATAAGTATAGACTACCTGGAATGGAGAGACGAAGAGTCATGGATTCAAATACAATGTTGTTGCAGGGGCTTCTTATGACAAATACCCCGTTCGTTAATATGCTGTGGCTTTCAAGGTTTTTGACTGCCCTCCACGAATGTTGTCGCCTTTCCTTAGACTTATGCCTATTAGGACTGAGATCTCTGATGAGTGGTATTGTTTGCAGTTAAAATGGTCTGCAGAGCTGTACTGTGAATTGTCACAAAACAAACTGGAGAGAGCGATTAAAAAGCAACCTTGATGAAACTAGATCTTAACTAATAACTTATGCGGCAAACATTGTTGAGGAGACTGTATTGGACCCTGGACAAAATGTGTTCATTAGGACTTCTGGGAGATTACCGTTGTTGGGTATGTGGTGAAGGGAAGCAGGCGTTGGGGCACATGTTGTGGGGCTGCTCTAGGGTTGAAGTATTTTGGAGAGAAGTTCTTGATCGCATAGAGTTGGTAGTGAATACTAGTATTTCAAGGTGTCCTAAACATACAATACAATACAATACTATGGTTGAGTGGATGAAGCATGGGATCAATTATAATTTGAAATTGTGGACTCTCAGGGGTGCTAATAGTTGCTGAGAAGCAAATTCTGAAGGTGTGGAAAACTATGAAAAAACTATGAAAAAGACTCAAATTGACACTTGGCTAAATGTTTTGATTGTATTGTCAACCTATGACAGGGTAATGTACTTTTATAGAGTTGACCACCGCCAGGTATACACTTTGTTGTTCACCATTTGGGAACCTCCTGCAAAGCATCTCCCCTGCTGGCATTTGTAATCAGAAACCTATTACGGATGTCAAGGGGTACCTTTACAACACAAAAATAGGTGTTTCCAATTGTACCTTCAGTTCTACATAAAAAACAAATCCATTTTTTTCTGGTGATGTCCCCTTTTGGGCCCCAGACGTCCAGTGACGCAAAAAGACCTGTTGGTAAAATGGGCTGGGTGAACACTTTAGGTACCCTGTGAGTGTACTTTAACATCGTATATTGCTCCAGTTTTATCCAGTCAAACTCGCTCACTTTGTGCTTTACCCTCAAGGGATCAGATATTAGCATCTCTATCTTACGTCCTATTTCTTCTAACATAGACGATCATTATAAAAGGAGTTCAGCACATTGCAACTCTTATTGGTTAGCATTGAGGCAAATTCCTTATACAGTGTAGCTTTGGTAGGGGTTAAAATGGTATACAGCGCCATCAGTCTCCTTGATAGAACTTGGGAATAGATCGATTGTATACCCTATTCCAACCTAAGGCCAACCAGGCGAAGACAGTTGGGAAGATTCAATGTTTTATTCCAGATAGTGCTTTCTTTGCGATTACATTCTTTTTCGTTTAGACCATCCGTGAGTTCGAGTCCATGATATCCGTGAGTTCGAGTCCATATAGGAGTGTTGGCAAAATGTTTTTGTCTGTGATAGGTGACCAGTGGTATTAAAGTGTATCTGCAGTACTTAGGCTTGATTTCTTTTAAGTTGGGCCACCAAAACCGGTAATATACCCAATAATAAGGCTACTTTGGTGTCCCTAACCTTAGCAATTTTACTAATTGTCAATCCCAAATATACAATAGTGTTGCAGATCTGAATTGGGTCACCATACATATTCCACTCGGCCCCCATCTTACTCATCATGTTCAGAAAAGTCACTACGGCCGTCTTTTTATATTTATCCATACATTGTTCAGAGCGGCATATTCAACTGTTTTTATAAGACTTCTCTGTAAACCAATGCTTGTTTGATCAAGGGTAATAACGTCATCCGTAAATGCCAAGTACCTCAAGTGAAGATGCCCAATGTTTGGTGGGAAAGATATTATGCCTTCTTGCTCCCTGCCCAGATCACACATGTGCTAGTTAAATGGGCAGGGAGCTAGTACACACCCCTGCCTCTAGCCCACTCTGGTGGTAATTACGTCAGTATATGAACCTTCCATGTTAAATCTAATGCAGACAGATGTGTTCAAATGCAAAGGCATATGTACATTGTACAGTCCTCCTGGGATGTTCATAATTTTCAATTTATTCTACAGTTGATGGCGATCCACGCCATTGAGTGCTGCATGTAGATCCATGAAGGCAACATGCAGATTTTTTTCTTTGCTTATCTGAGTCTCATCTCTCAACAGTTTTAACATAAAGCTGTTCAGATCTGTCCCCATTCCCTTCCTGAACCCTGTTTGGAAACCTGAAAATCTACTGGTCCCCGAAACCCACCTGACCAACTCATCTAGGATTAGTGAGGCAAACATCTTACAAGAGTCCAAAAGGGTAATTGGCTGATAGTTGTGAGGTAGGTTTCGGTCACCCTTCTTAAAAAAAGAGGCAATGTAGCTTTTGTTCCAAGACTCCGGAATTACATTGGCTTTTAAGATATTTAGAAAGATCGATATAGCCATTGCGCCCATACCTCAGTATTCTGCCTCACCATAGCACTGGACAGACCATCCGGACCCATGGCCCTTGAATTTGTACACTTAAGAATTTTCCTTTCTACCTCCTTTATCCCTAAAGTGCCTCTCCATGATGGTAAATACACATCTGTAATAGACGCCTTGGTCGTAGGTGCCCAGCAGAATAAACCTCTGTAGTGATTTACGACAAGGAATCTGATATCGGGTTGGTTTGAATTGTTCTACTTTTCCCTTCCTGGTCATTTATGTAGTCACACAAGGTTTTAGATTTGTTCTTACCGTTTAATGTGAGATGTTTGCTCTGTCTGTCTCATTCATAGTAACCATCCCATTCTTGTGTTTTTGGTTGAGCTCCCTTTTGGATTCTAAGGCCACATCCCATGACGCTTCTGTCTTTCTCAACATGTCTAATAGCTTTTCTTCGCAGACGTTTCCTATTCTCAACAAAACTAACTTTTTCATGGAACATCTCCCAAAACCTTGCCATTCAGTTTAATTAGATTTCAGTTGTCCATCAACTGTACCCATGCCATCCCGCAACTGTTTACATGCATATTCGTAGATGGAATTACCTTATGCTCCTCAATGTTATCAATGTCCGGGCACTGGCAATTCAAATCTCCAGCAATGATTTTCCTTTAGAGACTTAGCCTTCGATAATTGCATCAAAATTGTATTCAGGGCTTCAAAAAGCTTTCCCTCCTTGGTAGACATTTATCAGCAAAAGCAAAAAGTCACCTTTTTGTATACTTTTGGCCAGAATTGAGTCGTTATATATGGCACATTCCTTCATACTTAGGCCCCAAGTATTGTTTACACCAATCATTAAGCCGCTGAAGGCCTCCACAGACCCCTCCTGGGACGGGATTATCAAGGTTACTTGGCTTTCTTTCTACAATAGGCATGCACAGTCCACGCTCCCCACAACATCCACATCCACACCCACCAATACGCAGATGACACGCAGCTCTACATCAAGATATCCTCCATCTAATGCATCCACAGGGTCAAAGACTGCCTCGTTGATCACTCATGGATGTCCAGTGCTTTCTTGCAACTAAACCTCTCCAAAACTGAATTCATACTGCTGACCACCAACACTGAACACACAGACATCCAGACCTGGCTCTCGACTACGCACCTCTAGGCCTTCAGACCCCAAATGTCCAACTGCGACAAGTCCCTTGGGTTTGGCATCAACCGACACCATTCCTTCAAACAGCACACAGTTAGAAAGATACAAACGGCGTTGTGGCAACTTTATCTCCCTCAGAAAATCAAGCCATAATCCAAGGAAACAACTTCAGATCTGCTGTCCAAGCCTTGGTCCCCTCCTGCCTGGTTATTGGCAATGTCCTCTTGGAAGGCATTCTGGCAACTACCCTGGCTCCCCTGAGATGTGTCCTGAATCCTGCCGCACGACTCATCAAAGGACTCTACAAATTCAACCACATCACCTCGACCCTCATCCAACTGCATTGGCTCTGGCTACAAACATGTATCATCTTCAAATCCTGCTGCATCTACAAGGCTGTCATCCTGAAGTTCTCAAACTACCTCACTCTCAGCATCTCCGGAAGCTCACGATCCACCTGAAGTAAGGACATCTGCCGGTGTAGGAAGGGAAAAACCAGAGGACGGCCATCTCTGTCTATGTGCCAAGACTCTGGAACCTCCTACCCATCAACATCTGTCTTGTCCCCTCACTTCCAAAATTCAAGAAGAAGATCAAGACCCCTCCTCTTCAAAGAATGGCTCCTCCCTAATACCTAGGTCCATACATTATCCACTCCCCACTATACCTGAGACTGGCAGATCGGATCCCCACTGTTTCCTCCCATGGATACTTTTAGATCTGTTGCCCTCCCCTCTTGTTAGATCCCCACTCCCTTGTTTCTCTGCCCCCCAACCTTGTTCACCCTATGAGTGTAAAGCGCTCCATTTTATCCTGAAGCTAGGTCTGTGCTCAATAATACCCTAATAATAATAGTGATTTTTTTATCTGCTGACTCCTTTAAAAGAAACGGCAAAATCGACTCCATCTCCATCGTTTGATTTGCTTTCCTTAGCAATTTTTGTTCTTATTTCCCAAAGGCTGAAACCATCTCTTTTTAAAACAAATGTGTAGATGGTCCGTTTTTAATTGTTGATATCTGATCTTCACTTTTTTTCCCCAGGTATGACCATTAAATCACCAACCATTAAATCGACAGACTCACGTAGAGGTGCCTCAGGAATTTCCTAGAGTTTCTTTTAGTGGATGTCCCTTTTTCAGATCTCGCTTTATCACTTTTTTACGCTGAGTCTCGTGGTCAGATGATGAGCCAATTCCCTTTTTTATGTGTGGATGGCCCATAGTATTCATCGAGTTCTCAACACTCACCATTAACTCAGGTACTATAGCTGTGCCTTGGGAGTCTAGGATCTCAATTATAGTCAGTTGGTCCTGATTTCTGATTTTCTGCTCCTCTGTGTTGTAGTAGGTGGAGTAATTTAGTAGAGAGTTGTCCGTAATATTCACATCCTCCATAAGGTGAGTATTCAGTCCATTGCCCGCATCAGAGATAGGATTGTTTCTCTTTACTTGTGTGTTGTTCGGCCCGTGTGATTTGTGATGTGTGCTATTAAATCATTCAGTACAACTGTGTTGTGTGATTTCCTCCTTAATCTGATCATATACTTGCACAAGGGTTTGCAATGTGAGGTGTAACGCTTGGAGTGAGGAGGTATCTCCCATGCAACACTGAATGAGTTGTTGAGATCAGCCCCTATCAATCTTCCTTTCTCCCTGTGTGGCCAGATACATCAGTCGTCATTGCACGGGAGATAAATAATTGTGGGGTTTAGATAATGGCCACCCATTTTATTCCCCGCACTCTTACATAGGTTCAAGAATGATTCCTCAATCTCAGCTAAAGGTCTGTCAATTATTGATGTATTGGCCAACACACTTGCTGGCAAATCGCAGGGAACGTCCAAAAACGTGGCCACCATATTGGGCATAATGGAAGCTGGCACTGTCTGATTATTTATAAATATGGGGAAGCTTGGACAGGAGTGAAAACTGACTTTACTGAAAAGAATTTCGTGATCCCCTCAGCCCCTTCGAGTTCGTGCTCACTGTTAGTTGATTTAAATCAGGGTAAACTCTTGTCGCAATGTCAGCTCCATTAAGCACCGTTTCCACATCTAAGGCAGAGTTGATACTTTCGCCCATCATAGAGCTTTCCAATGTTTAAGCTTGTTGTGCACTCCTAAAGTTGTACCTTAAACCTTTCTTTCTAAGACATAAACGCCATGTGCAGGCAGCTGATCTTACTGTCAAAAATGGGTCAGATTGTTTTTTTTTGTTGCAACCAATCTATTCTCATTTGAAATAATACACGAGTTCTAATTATAATCCCTCAATAGTTAACATCAAAGAAAACGAGACAAGAAAAATAATACAATCAGCATATATCTTAAGACATTCAACAAATGTAAAAAATGGAATGTGTAAACAATATATTTAAAATATCTATAAATAATGTCGACTTATCTCAATTTATTTGAGTCGTCCCTCTAATTCATCTTCTAAGAGTCGTTTTTAAACCATATTTAAGAAGTCGTTCCAGAGTTTATCAAACAACTTTCCTTTTTTTGCATGTTCAACATAACTCTTTCAACATTGCAGATGGAGTACCAGGTCAGATTGAATAACCAAGGCTTTTACTTTTCAGTTCTGCCTATGTTTAAGGGCCCCACATGCCACTTTATGAAGCCGGGAACCAGAATTGAACTACAGGCAACTGCATTTGTACAACGCTCCGTGCCCAGAGATGGTTCTTGAGGATAGGTGTGCTACACAGAAAAGGCTCCCACTAGGCACGATAGGTGCAGTTCCTTGCAGGTAACTGCACTCCCTACAGTATATTCGCGACGCATTGCATCCCACTCATTTTGAAAGGCCAGAAACCAACGTAAAAGGCTGGAGCTGTGTCGAAACATGCCAACTTGCCCTTTGGGCTCTTTAGAGTGGGTCGCTACACAGCACATCTGCTTGGCAGTGCTGTGAGCACTAAAAACACTCCTAGCGTATCACATATTCATATTCCAAACCACATTGGCCTAAAAGGTTTTCTATTAACAAGAGTTGCTTTCACAGTTTTTTCATTGGAAGTTACATTGCTAGAGGGACTGAAATGATTCATATGTGTCGTCTTTAAAGACCTGTCTTTTCCTCATTGTATTGCCCTGTGAGGGACATGGGCCTCAATAAATCCCCCTACACCACCGTGTAATTGACTGACCGCATATGAAAAACTGTTTATTGATTTGTTTCCGGGATTTATAGACCGCAGAGGGACCTCAGAGCACTTTAAATCATACGAAAGTCAGGTTAACAATGACACTTGAGAGCAGAGAACATTGAGCAGAGAACATTGAACTATCTCCTGCCCAGTCCCCGGATACTCCCCCTCTGAGACTATAGAAAGCAGCAGTGAAAGTTAATTTGCCTTTTAAATTGTAGATTGCAGGATTAAAATGTTTCAAACACTAGGGTCAGAAAGTGTTCAATATTTCCTTAATAAAATATGCAGCATAATATTAAATATATAATTGGCGCATGGCCATCTTTTGGTCCTCCAGTTGTCCCATAAGTGGTTGATTCTATTTTAAACTTTGAGTTGTGATGTCAAGGGCCACCTGCTGACAGGAAGGAGGGTCGGACTGTGGCATAAAATCCGTCCATGCGCCAGTGATAAAGTGGCCCACAATAACATATTACAATTCATTGCTATCCAGAACAGACTCTTTGAGTAAAATCCAAGGGAGTGTTTTTGATAAACAAAATAAGTTGCAAATAATGTATTTGAAAACATATTTGCTTAGTAGCATTGGTTAAAACTACTTTAGTAAGTTATGAAACTGGCCCATTCCTACCCAAAAAGTGGTCCATTCTGTAAATAAACCACCTAGTCTCCATCTAGAAACATGGAGTGGCACGCCAGGCATTGCCTTATGGGCCAGTCCAAGCCTGATAGGAAGTAATGCTCATGGTAGAGGCGATGCAGCCCCCGGAGGCCATCTTCCACTGGAGTGAAACCGCACAGGTGCATGAACTTGCAGGAAGATGCAGCTTCTAGAAACATAAACAGGGATTACACATTATCATTTGGTATAGTCATCTTGGGTGTTAGGTGGTGTCTGCGTGCGGGATGAACTTGCATTGACCGCTTGGAGCTTCCATGGGGAAATGGTGTTGCTGTTTCCATAGCCTTTGGAGAGGATATCGACTTTGGGAAGTTGGCACAGGATTGCCAAGCTGTGCGGTTCAAGCTTGTTCATTCGGGGTCCTGTCGGGGGAGTTAGGGAGTTAGCTCATCCACATCTCCTACTTGTCCGGTTATGTTTTTCAAGGTGATGTCTGAGCATCAGTGAGATCCCTGATTGGTGCTGTCCCGAGGTCCTGACCTTGCACAGGTCTGTGTGGAAATCTGGCATAGTCCTACTTTGTGCGGTAGGTGAGCTGTGCAGTCATGGCAGATTTAGGTACGAGAAGGCTCAACCCACATGTCTTTCTGTCGTGCATGAAATGATGAGGCATGGGTTGGTCTTAGCTTCTTATGTTGGCGGTTTGCACAGTCCTTCGCCTGAATGCAAGGCTGTCGGTTATGTACGGGCTGGTGTTAGCATATGGGATATCTGAAAGAACATTTTAGACATTTCAAACATGCCCATGGCAGCATGGGGCAGTAAATTCCCTTTCTCTGATCACCTCTTTTGCTTTCCCTCATCACTATCTAGAGGTGGGTGAGCCAAAGAATTCAAGGGTAGGACCGAGCCAAAACCGAGCCATGGGTTGGCTCTAAGAGCCATGTGCGAGCAAAGCTGCCAAAAAGAGCATACATTGCCATCTGTCTCCCGACCCATAAGCACAACACCCATACCTGTCATCATGCCTGACAACAAAACCCAGTGCCTGGCATCTTTCTTTCTAACCCCCACAACACAAATCGAGACCTTCCCCCATAACCTATGACTGGTACCAACATTTCGGAAGAAACAGCACAGTGGAGTTGTATGATTTGTCCAGGATCACGTATTGCCTGTAAAATGGGGTTTGATCCCAGTCTGCACTACACATGACCACGTATATCCCCATCTCTGGCAGATATACATGTGTGTTAGTGTACAGTTTTAAAGAGCTAAATAAATGCTCTGTTTCATAAGGATGATTTAAAAGTACGCACACCACAATTTAAATCTACCTGACAACTACATATAACCCAAAAGGCGTGATTATCGGTTTTTCATCATCCTAAACGGAACACACCAGATTGTGATGTTGGCCAAAACAATCCCCCGGGTTTTGTAATGTACTTTTAAGACTTGGACACACTGCAACAAAACGGTGTGAAAAGGTCAGGTAAGTTGTAGTTGTGTGTTCACACAGACATTTTGTTATTGTGCACGGATTCTCATGGGCTTAAATCCTCTGGGAGCAGTCCCAAGTCTTTCAGCGGGCAAAAGCAGGAGAAGCAAGCAGCCCACGCATGTCCTGATTAGTGGGAGTCCAAGGACAAAAACTAAAGTGCAGTTTGCAGCTGGAAAGCCACATGTCTTGCAAGCAGAGGCGTTGCTAGGGGGGGCTGCAGGGGTTATATCCCTGGGTCTTATGGTTTTAGCCCCGGATAGAAGCTCAGGGGCTAGAACGAAAAAGGCTAGCTAGCCCCGAGACCCGACAGTCCCGACATTAGACGTGGAGCAATACATGGAGACTCCACTGCCACTGTCCATAGCCCGAGCAGGGGTGGCGGTAAAAGAACTTGTACTGGCAGGTTCCTTATTCAGTAAAGGAAAATGCCCCAGGCAAACACTCTTGCGCATCTAAGAGTGCAGTACATCATCTATTTCACTTGACTGTTAGGAGAGAGAGACATGGCACAAAAGTGACAGAGCAATGCGCAAGTTAAGGGGTACTTCAGCCTGTGGTGTGCACATTATACATGATCAATATTTGTATTATCTTTGAGGCAAGCACTGCTGTTTCATAAACTATATCTAAGTGGGGCTTTTGTGTAGTGCACATTAAACACTTCTAAGTGATCCCAAATGTGGCAGCCAAAGGAAATATGACACATTTTTTTATTTTTTTATTTTTTTTATTTTGGTTTAAACAAGAAAACCTTTAGTTATTTTTACCGAACAAGAAACAGAAAACAACATAAAAGATTCGAAAACAACATAAAAGATTAGAAGATGTCATAAAAAAGAGTAAAAAAAAGAAGCAAGTACAACTATACAAAAACAAGACAAGAGTTAATTCAATCGTTAAAGAAAGCTTAAACTTTTTAAAAATCAAGAATAATTGAATAAAAATAACCCAAGACAACAATAATAGCGTTTTCCCAAACTTCTGTTCTACAGATATGCTAAAATATTAATAAACATTTATAAAAATGCCTGTTTCTTATTTCCTTTCTCTTTCCTTTCTTTTATGTTGCTTAGTGTTTAACACTGCAAAAGTCTGCTTGATTTCAGGTCCTTTTCACTGTTCCAAGAGGTTCGTCTTGTCCCTCAATTTTTTCAAAGATGAACTGGATGAATTTTGTGACCGCAAGATTGTTTGAGATCTTATCTCCTTCCAACAGGTATGACCACCAAAGATCAATGTCCTTGAATCTATGTTCTTGCCAGATATGACCTAAGTACGTCTGTCGTTCACCTCTCAGAGTAGGGCATTCCAGCAGAAGATGTTTCAATGATTCAACTTTTAATACATTTTTACATAATCTACAGTTCTTTGGTTCATCTCTCTTTCTTTTCCTATAATGATTGGTTCTACTTGGCCAAAGATTCAAACGCAGCTTTAAGGAGCCTTGCCTCAAGAACCAATTGGGGAAAAGAGTTAGGTATTTGGGTAGTATATTCAGTTTTCGCGGAACTGCCCAGAACTCTTCATAGCCTCGATATTTAGTGAGCTCGTCCAGTGTATCAATCCAATCTCTAGTGTACATTTTTTTTTTCACTTGATCTGGATTGTTTAAGAAGGATTATTCCGTCTCATTTAAATTAAGAAGGATCATCTGATATATTTTGGCCCATTCAGTCAATATTGGTTCCGACCTCTCATCAATTGCCTTTTGTATGGCCGCAAAACCCCCCTTTGTTGCCGGTTCTAGGCATCTTCTGTAGAAAGACAATATCTTCCACTCCACGATGACTTTTAGAGAGGATAGTGCCAGCTCTCTTCTAATTAATTGAATAGGGAACGATTTTGGCAATCCCAAAATAGATCTCCAGAACTTGCCTTCTAGCCGTGACCATATTTTGTGGTCCAATAAGAGTGAGGTTTCTGATCCGTAGGTTAGGATTGCCACTACTTTTGCACGATAGACGTCTATCAGCGGTTTCATGGAGAATCTACCTTATCGCACCAGTAGAATCTTAGCTTGGCCTATTAGGTTTCCAAGTTTGTTTTTTAAATCCTGACATCTCGGGGCTTCATATCTGTTGGTATTGATACGAACCCCCAGGTATGTAATAGCTGTTACTTCCATTATCTTTTTATTGGATAAATACCATTGGGGTGAGTTTATATTTTTCTTATTTTTGGTATTAGAGAACGTCAAAATCCTAGATTTTTCTGGATTGATGGTCATTTTGTTTTTGGCTACATATGTTTCTAATGCTTTTAGTTGATGTTGAAGACCTATAGGAGTCTGATCGATTAAAACTATGTCGTCTGCAAAGATCAATCGTCCAATTGCTATATTAGCAAGTTTTGCTGGGAAGGATCTTATATCTGCAAAGGCTTATTCCATATCTGAGGAATATAGTTTATATAATTCTGGAGCCAAGGGGCATCCTTGCTTAAGCCCAATGGTCGTAGGAATTGTGTCCGATAACAGGCCGGCTTTATTTAGTTTCACTTTAATTGAGGTGTTCAAGTGTAATTCCTTTATGTTGTAAAGTATAGTTTCTGGACAATTCCATTTTTTTAATTTCCTCCACATCCTCTCTCGATCAACTGCATCAAAAGTCTTTGATAGGTCAACAAAAGCTATATAGAATTTTGCCTGTTTGTTGGTCAGGGTTCGAGCTTTCAACAGATTTAGAATAAAGATGTTTAATGGGGTGCCTTGTCGAACCCAGATTGCCATTAGTCCTTATGGCCTGTTTGAGTTGCCCAATTTGTCAAAGATTTTAAAAGAATTGAGGCAAAGATCTTTCCAGCCACATCTAGAAGGGCAATTGGCCTGTAATTTTCTGGGACTGTTCTTAGGCCCTTTTTAAAGATTGGCACCACAATACTCGTCTTCCAAGAAGTCGGTAGTTTCCCCGAAGCCAAGATATATTTAAACAGTTGGTGTAGGATTTTAGCCCATTCCGCTGGGTCCTTTTTCAGACCTTCGTTAGTCAGGCCGTCTGACCCCGGTGCTCTAGAGTTCCTTAGTTTTTTAATCATGTCTTCTAATGTCTCACTGTTTATGGTCAGCAAACTTTCTTCCCTTTTTGGTATAATCCAATCATTTGTAAGAGGTTTAAGAGCTGGCTGTTGTTGTTTGTAATATAATTGCCATTGTTTCTCTGTGACTGGATTTGTTATTATAGCGTCTTGCAAAGTCTCTTTATTATTTATTAAAGCCCACGTCTCTGCTGTATTTCTCTCACATATCGTTCTTAACATTGCCTGGGAGTCATGGTTTAACATTGTTTTTTTTATGCAACTTTCTCCAATTTCTGAAGGTTTGTTTTATTCTTCGTACTTTATCAGTTTTGTTTACCTCATTCAAGTCTTCCAGTGATTTTAGCTGTTTCCTCATAATCTTTTTTTTGTCGACCACGGCTTGATCGAATATATGTCGCTGTGACATTATTGGTTTTGTAGACCCAGGTTTAATTCTAGTATGGAAGATTTTTAGCAAAGGAACATAATCGATGGTTTGCAGAGGTAGCTGCAGATACAAATCATTTAGGGTGGATGTCAAGTTGTCATTCAGCGTTGGTAATTTTGCTGGATTCAATTTAACTCGAGTTCTCCCAGTATTAATTTCTATCTTGAATGGATATATTTAATTTGCGTGCTTAGGAGGAAAACTAAAACAAGTAAGTTTGATAGCATTATGGTCAATAGCCTTGGTCGGTTGCACCTCAAGTTTTTGAATAAACATTGACATATTAGTTGAAACTGTCACGTAATGTAAGATGGCTTTGGATTTCATCCCTCGCCACGTCGGTTTCCCTGGGGTGTCGCCTAACGTGACTCCATTTAGGATTGTGCAATCTCTAGATTGTAACGTGGACCTCCAATTGACCCCTCTTTTGTGTTTGGTTGTGGCCATTTTTGGTACGTCTTCGAGTGCTTTATTGTTTTCGTCCAGACAAGTGCAATTTAAGTCGCCCACCAATATTATCCATGGGTCATGCCATTTAGCTTTCAGCTCATCAATTGCCTCTGCTACATCCCTGGGAAGGGATTTGTTTCCTTTAGCTCCTGGCACCCAGTATATATTCATCAGCACAACGTGCTGGTGGTGTTGATCGTCGAGGGGCGACGGTGTTTCCAAGATTTGAATATATGGAGTCAAAGTTCCAAGAATGAATCACATTCCAGTTTAGTTCTTTTTTTATCGCTATCAGCAGACCCGCCATTGGTCTTCCTTTTTCTCCTTTTTTTGCTGGATTTATATTTACTGAATAGCCGTCAATCAGGGGAGTTTCTCTCAACCACGTTTCCTGCAGGCATAGTACCTCTGGCATCTCTTTTTCAAATTCATTTTTTGTTAGAAGGTGGTTGAATCCCCTTGTATTCCAGGAAATAAGGGACCATGTTTCCTTTTGTGTTACTTTCCGGCTCTATAGTGTCTTCATTTTTCCTGCTGCTAGGTTGGCCAGCCATACCCATCTCTCCTGTTCTCCGTCTTGAGGTAGAGTTACCAGCGATTGTTTCATGGCTTTTTTATGCGTATCATACGCCTCTTGGAAACCAGCTTTCTTTGAGCTAGTTTCTTGATCCATTACCTCTGGTTCTGTTTCGTTATTGTTTTTTTCGGTTATCTTGAACCCCTTCTTTCTTATGGTCCTCTCTTCGGATAGTAATAGCTGCTGAATTACCTGGGAGCATGTAGAAACCCGAATACTATCCATATACCTTTTGTCAGGAAATTCTATCAGGTTTATGTCACTGGAGCTGATTAATCTCAAGGCTGGTATATGGTGGAACAACCTTAGGACATTTGCCCGGTTTAGGATAAGACCATCGTCTGTATGTACTAGTCTTTCCAAAAGAAGACCTCTGCCCTTTTTTTCCGGGTTTAATCTGCGTTTCGGTAGTCTCAAAGGGCTAGTCCGGAAATCAACAGTTCCACTGTTCTGCTCACTTTCTTCTGCGGTGTAATCTTTGAACTCCAAAATAGGTATCGGGCTGTTTATATTTTGACTTTCCAGGATGCTTGTTGTACTTTTAACTGGAATGTTTGAGCTTCCCGTCATCGTTGGCTTTAATTTTTTCTTGCTAACAATTTCGGGCTTGGCTATATTATTTTCCTTTTTTGTTGTTTCAGCTTTGTTTGCGTTTTCCCCAGTTATCCTCTTGTCATCCAACATTAGTTGAACTCCTCTTTGTCGTTCCGTCTGTGCTTGTTCATCAATTATTTCAATTTCTTCTTCTTCTGAGTCACTATCAGTTGAAACGTTGTCATCCAAGATGGAATAAGTGGACATATCCATTAACTCCTGATCGGAGTCATCCGTTTCTACTGCTTCTTTGTTCTTTGGACTCGTACTTGTTTGCGTATGGCCACCAATGTTTCGATTTACTGCAATAAATGCTGCTTCCTTTGGTGTACTCAGACATTTGAAGAATGATTTGCTTTTATTTGATTTACATACCCTCCTCGGCGGTTGATTTTTTTTTGTTTTTTTTGAGTATCTTTGATGGTTGAATAGTTTTCGCTTTCTTGTCATTCATAGCGATTTGCTCCTTTCGTTGTGACACAGTGATACCTTCCATCTGTTTTACATCCTTTTTTTTTTTAAAGATTTCGCATAGTTTTGAGTCATGCTTATCTATTCATGATGCATCCATATCTTTTTCGTGCTGCACGAGGTCCAAGGTTTTTTGAGGTGTGTGTTGTCCTTTTTTTGTGATCTGTTTTACTTTCTGATCGTTGTTCCCCGTGGCTCCTCTTTGAGTTTCGTTTTCCGCTGGGATTTTTGAGGTATTTGACACCAGTTCATTATTTTCTGTTTTTTTCCTTTCCATTTATTGTATCCATTGTATCTTTAGTTGTTTCTCCTTTCCTCGGAGTTGGGATTGGACATTCGACCTGAGTACTTGGCTCTTCTAAGGCCCCTTTTCCAATCATATTTTCAGTACGTTCTTTCAAATGCTCTTCATTTGCATTTTCTTCAATTTGTGGTTTCAGTTTTGCTAATTCTTTTAATTGAAAAACGGAGCAGTCAGAGCCACCTAGAGAATCTCTCCTAGGATCTTTCCATCAGTTTTCCTTCTCTTTCATGATTGGTTCTAGGATAGTGTGTAACATATCGGAGATTCTTTGCTCAACATTTTGCATATTTTTTTGGATGGCCGATATGAATCCTTCAATAAAGATTCTCTTAGAATGAACCATTGCTAGCAATGTAGTGTGGTCCTTCAGAGTATCCGTAGCATCTTCGTGTAGTTTCATGTAAGGGGCCAAGATCGCTGCCATTGTTGTAATCATCAGGAAGTCATCCTTTTCACACTTTTCTCCCCCTGTCTTAGGTTTGTTAGTCGTCTCCTCTCTTTCCGAGGTGCTTCTATCGTTGATGGTAGCGTGGTCAAGTTTGAGTCTTGTTCATTGTCTGTTTGTATTAACTCGTTTTTGGTTTCCCCTTTCACGGTTTGAGCGGCCGTCTCTACAGTCTGTTGCTCTTTATCAATTAAGGTTGAGTTTTCCAGCATAACAGCGTCAGGGATTTCGTTTGCCGTGATGTTTTTATGAGTTAATTTCCTTTTAGGTACGTTCCCAGAAATGCCTGTTCCCCAGTATAATAAGGATTGTTTCCCAAAAAAATGATTATTTCTGTCTTGAGCATCCCCTGAGGATAGAGTCCTGGGTTTCCATATTTTTTTTTCTAGGTCTGTATATCTTATAAAGTCCATTCTGATTGGTTTAGGGGTTATTGTTTTACCTTTCGTTCCATTAAAGGTTCCTTTCGCTGTTTTAACTAAATCTTCCACCGTAGTATTGGGTTCTACCCCGGGAATATCCTCAGATAGTTGAATTAAATCCTTTGCCTTAGGAATATTTTCTTCTACTGTTATTGATCTTATCTCTAGTACAGGTGGTGGCTTCTCTGACACATCTTCCTTTGAAAGGACCGTTTCCCTTATAGCTTCTAAGTCATGATCATTTTTGTCAGATGTTTCATTTTCCATAAGGGCCAGAACTTCCTTAGTCTGCTTTGCATCAGCTAAACTTTCCTGAGGCTGAGGTGATTCGTCCGTTTCAATCGTATTGTCAAGTTGATGGAATATGAAATTGTTCCTGGGTGGGTTGGCCTCATTGCTCTCTGAATTTAATTGTATGTCTTCCTGTAGCAGCTCCCTCCCTGTTTGATTGCCGATCTTTACCTCTATCATGAATGGACCAAGTACTGCTCCTTGCTTATGATCTTTCGTTCCATGATTCGGAGTCATGCTTTCCTTAACTAGCACTGATTCGGTATCCTTGTCTTTGGATACTATTAAATCATCAATATGGTTGTTAGGTAGAGGGTGGCCATCCAATCTAGTTGCTAACCCTACTTCTGCCATTGGGTATTTTAAAATCGTATGTATGTTAGTTTAGAACACTGGTATCAAGCCTTCAAATGAGGCTGTAGGTGTCTTTTCCCCCCGATGTTATCAGGTTATTACAAGTTATTTGCAGGGTTCGGGATCAAAAGGGTCGAACCCCAGCAGTCTCCCTTCCCTTATAGCTTTTAATACAAATTTTTGATCGTTTCGCATGGTGGGATCAAAGGGGTCAAGCCCCAACAGTCTCCCTACCCCAGCAAAATAACAACAGGTGATGTTAGCTTGTTTATACGTGCTGATCCTAGCGACTTCTTTTTTTTTTTTCCTTTGGTCATATGACTTGTTTAGCTTTGGGATATTCCCCAGATGTACAAATGATTTTTAAGATAAGTGACCCACCTGCACGTAACTTCCACGGGGTGTTTCCCGTATTTTTTTTCGTGCCCAGCCGACCAGCCAAACAGCCCAAACAGCAGCGCCCTTGTCCCCGCAGTGGGCTTAACGCAGCGAGGGTGGCTGCACCTTGAATAAATGCTCCACAAAGGTTCACGTGAGCAGTCGCGTGGCCTGCTCAGGCTCTGCCTCCTCCAGGAAGCGCGAGTCGACACAGCAAGAGCACTTGACTGCTCGCAGGGCTGTGCAGGGAAATGAAGTGAAGTTAAACGTTCCTTTTACCAAGCGGGCAACTTCAAAAGACAAACAAACACCACATTAAAGTGGAGGGATTTGCAAAGGTTGGTCAACTATGGAAGTCAGGTTTTCTGATAACATATTTTGCAGGTTTCAGACAACTCATGCTCCCATTGCATCTTTAGTTTTGCAGCACCATGCAATTCCTGGAAAGATATAAACAACTTACTTTGTGCACGTAGATGATTGCATACAATTATTTTAACTGTCACTGGATGGAAGTGTCATTTTATTTCACTCTGTGAATGTAATGGGCGATGAGGTGATTTTTGACTCAGATCCAGTTTGGGCTCTTGTTTCACGAAAGCACTGGAGCCAGAACCAGGTGTTGGGTGTTTGGATGTAAGCAGGCTCCAGCCAGCTTTGACTCCCCCACCTATATCCGTATCCCCACAGCGTCCCATTGCTCCTGCGCACCCTGTGAGCTTCCACTGCTCCTGTTTTCACTATCTCACTCTGTCAGTCTCTGCCTGTCTCTCTTTCTCAGAGGGATGGAGGTTTTGATAGAAAGTGTTCCACCAGATATGAAAGTCTGGGGTCCCAATTCTCCTTTCGTAGGATACAGAGAGCAGGCTGAGAGCAGTCTCTGCTCTCATCGTTCTCTACACCTGGACCCAGTTGTGCCTGCTGAGGCTTTTGTCCGTTCAGTAAAGACAGTTTACCCCTATTTTCCCTGTACTATGTCCCAGTGTCTCCAACAAGACGCAGCTTCAAACTGCTGCATGATTTAAAAGAAAAATCACCCGCCTGGTGCAGTTTAAAGGACAGCAACTTGATGGCCTCGGTTTCCAAAACATCTCTCTCCCACAAATTCCTGTGCACACATTCACAAGTCATAAAGACCTTTCCCCATTTCCCTTGATACCCCCAAATCACCTGGTGGCGAGGAGGTGCCATAATGGTCAAAGTTAATGGACTGGAGTTCAGTTTCTGCAGAGCCATGGACACTGTGAGACCGATAGAAGCTGGGACTTTCAATAACGCACCCCAATGAAGCACGGTAATGTGCCAAACAACTCAATGATCCCTCGCTTTCAATCTGGTTTCCGTCCTATGCACTCAACCGAAACCGCTCTTTTGTCAGTCCTAAACTCGTATCTCATGAAACGTCACTCTAAGCACTCTTACATTCTTATCCTACTAGACCTTTCTGCTGCCTTTGACACGGTTGATCACTCACTCTTGCTAGCTTCTCTTTCATCTTTTGGTCTTTCTGGCTCTCTTCTTTCCTGGTTCAAATCCTATTTGTCCCAACTGACATTCTCTGTCTCAGGGGGTGGGACAACTTCGGACCGCCATCCTCTTGCTCATGGTGTCCCACAAGGATCAGTTCTGTCACCTTTCCATTTTTCTCGCTATACTTCTCCTTTAGCTAAAATGTTTTCTTCTTATGGCCTATCCCATCACTTCTATGTTGACGACACCCAACTCTTTCTTTCTCTTCTTTCTCAACTGACATGCATACTCAGCTGTCCTCATGTTTATTGGCCATCAAATCCTGGATGTCATCCCACTTTCACACTTAACAATACAAAAACTGAAGTACTCTTTTTCCCTTCTACTACTATCCCCCATCCCTCCTTCATCCATATCCTTTCCCCCGTCTCAACTCCCCATTGTATTTACTGCTCGAAATCTGGGACTCTACTTTGACTCTGCTCTATCATTTAAACATCACATTTCAATCTCCTCTCGTGCCTGTCGCTATCATCTATCCAATATTCGCAAAGTTCGCTCTTTCTTGACTTTTGATGCAATTAAGCTACTGATATCTTCATAAATGTTCTCTACGTCTCTTCTACTGTTCCACTACACTTTTTGGCCCCCCAACCTCCCAACTTGCTCCCTTAAAATCTGTTTTGAATACCTCTATTCGTGTAATGTTCTGCTTGACTTCACTTGGTTCTATTTCCTCTGCTCTTCTCACTCTTGGCTGGCTCCCCTTCTATCCTCAATTCAAATTCAACTTTTTATCCCTCGTCTTTAAATCTCTCAACGGTTTTACCCCAGATTACCTCTCCTCGCTTGTCTCATTCTATACTCCCTCCTGTTCTTTTCGCTCTAGTTCTCAATTTCGTCTTGTAGTACCAGACCCCCCCCTCCCGTGCCCAGACACGCTTTCGCTCATTCACTCACCTTGCTCCTATGCACTGGAATGCTATTCCTCTTTCTCTACGCTCTATCACTGTTTATTCCTTGTTTCGTAAATCGTTGAAATCTCATCTGATAACAGCAGGGTTGATCTCAGACTACACATGCCATTCTTTCATTGTATACTATTGTACCGTTTCTATATTGTTGCTGTGTACAGCGCTTTGGATTACGGCGCTATATAAGTCTCATATAAATACAAATACAAAATACCCCTTCAGGGTTCATTGCCCATGACTTTTACTACCCAGGCAATGCACTTTTGGAGTGTATAGTCTTTTGTATTTAAGGCTTTTCGAATGTGAATGGCTTTGGCAATGTTGCCCATTACTACGGCGCAGACCAAAAATTACATGCTTTCAAAGCATTCATTTAAAAAAAGCTTTCATGTGGTTACTGATGCTAATAATAATACTAACATTTTATAGCAATGGAGTTAAGATTTCTCCTCCTTCTCAGCACTAAAATAATAGGAGCTGTTTATATCCAGTTTCATGGTGTTCAATTTATCAACCTCGGAAGGAAGGAGGGATGAGTAATGTATGCCAGAACTATGTGTTGGTCGCATACAGACCTCAAAAGCGAGAACTTAACTCGCTGAGCTATCTCACGGGCAGTGAAATGGTATCATGGACATAGGCAATTATTGCGAAATCATTATATTTTACTTCTGCTCTGGAGGCATAATTGTCCTCTAATAACCCTGGTTGCCTCCTCTAACACTAGCTGAAGTTGTGTCCATTCTAATCATTTTTTAATATATATATTTTTGCTGTTACTCGGTTTTACTCTTTTTAGAAATAGTATTTTAGCTTCTGATTTAAAAACTAATTGCGGGGGCAATATTTTCTGTATTGGTTTTTTTAATTGGGGACTTCTGACTAAAGTGTAGCACCGTATTTTAATACCTTGTTGCTGCAGTAGGAAAGTTTTAGCTGACATTTGATTTGTTCCGTTTCATCTATAAACTACATTTCCCCGCAGCACTGTAGTCCTTCGGACTACTTTTTTGCCAACAAGGCGTGGGAGTGCCAGAGCAACAAGCCAGTCTGTGCCGACCATGTAGGTGTATAGCTTTTGCAAGGTTCGCTGGTGTTTATATTAGTTATTATACTATTGTGCTGCTCTGTCCACCTTTCTACATGCATTCTCTTGAAGCCATTACGTTGGCTAGGACTAATGTGCGAATGCAAAACCGGGAGGAGATAGTGAAACGTTACATGGCACTATACGCTCCTACTCTGCCGTGTAACAACGTGAGCAATCCACCTTTGGAAGCTCATGATGCGGACACTACCACCTCTGTACTTCCATTATGGATGTTGTGAAGATAGGGCTTCTGATGCACATCAACGCACAGAGGAACAACTCCCAGAAATCCCTGCTGTCAAGCTGGATGGCTACAATGCCCAACTGGTCTCTTGCCAATGTAGATGGCGCCAGTGGAGCAAGTTTGTTGAAAATGTTGGGGGGGGGCATGACATCTGAAGAAAAGGTGCCCCAGCCAAATGAATGGGGACGGAATGGTGTACCATGAAAGTTGGGGGGGGGACAAACACCCTTCTGCCCCCTAAAATTACGCCCATGAATGGCGCTACATTCTGCGGGAATAATGGAGGCTATACCCTCTCCCACCCAATATGGGAGATATACAAATTAGTCTTAGTCTAACAGAATCATGTTGTTCTGGCTCTGCCCTGGGGCCATAGAAGCTTTAGAACAGACCGTTGAACTGGATAAGGTGGCGGCACAGCTATCATTATAAGGGAGACATTTATAATTCACACCAGCACATTATCCAATTTGGGCAATAGTGAATGTACCCTAATTAAATGGGGTATAAATTATAACACTTCTAATAGCCTCCTTGTTCTGTATCTGCCACCAGTATGTACACCGTTTGTTGAGGAACAAAATCTTACTTTATTAAGAGACTTTCTTAAGACTACTTCGTTCGCACTTATTGTGGGCGACTTTAAAATTTGGACCTACCATAAGTTTGACCTAGAAGCAGACTCTCTGCTTACTGCACTCCAGGCACTTGGGATATCCCAGTTGGTTAAGTACGCAATGCATAAAGAGGGGCACATCTTAGTCTGGGTGCTTACTCATAAATTATGAACTGCTCTTATGACAATCACGCTGTGCCCTTGGTCAGACCATTACTTGATTGACTTTTTACGTTTTCTCCCCACTAAGTTAGAAAAAACTAACAACCATATAAGGATAGAATCTAAAGTGAGTAATACCCGTAGGGTTACTCCCGAAACCTTTGGGGAATTAGCAATACCTCCTTTTAAATGTCTTGCTCCACCTAACGGTCTGTATGTACTTGTAGAACAATTTGCTAAGATAACTTCCATGGTTATTAACACTCTTGCACCCATCACCATAACATTTTTTTAAAAAGAAACCTCTGGCAAAATGTGGTTCTCCGAGAACATAATACGTTACAGAAGGATAAAAAGACTTTGGGAAAAAACATGGCGTAAAATCCCTTCTCAGGAGAATCTCACTCAATACCGGATGTTGCAGCCACATATAAAAATCCACGATTATCTCACCAAAAAAATATCACTTTGAAAACTGGATTACTTCTGCTAAATTTGACCAAACAGAATTGTTAACTATCTTAAGGGAAATGGACAGGAAAACTAGTACTTTTCCCGCCATTGGCAAGAGTGACGCATGGTATACTAAAATTCAGCAGGGTTTCGCTACAAGAATTAATTCCCACCGAGCCACCATTGAGGCACACCAGGCTGCCCCAACTTACCCCCATACTGACAAGGTTAGCACAGCGAAACTACTAAAAATATAAACAGTCCACCTGAGTTTTGCCTTCATCAACTAATTGAGGTGGAGGTCTTAGAGATTGTAAAGAGTCTGAAGCTATCTACCTGTATTGGAGATGTATGTCCAGCCAGTCATATTCAGGAGGCCATTACTTCCCTTCTCCCTTATGTTACTGATATCATTAACTCCTCGTTTGCATCATCCACAGTGCCTCCCATTCTTAAGGATGTATGGATAAATCCCAATCTTAAAAAGGAAACAGTGGGTTTATAGGGAATTATCATCCCATTTCCAATGTCGCTTTTTTATTAAAGATTTTGGACAAGGCACTTTCAGAAGAACATCGTCAAGCATGGCTTATTAGGTAAACTACAGTCTGGTTTCCATGCAATGCACGTCACCGAAAGTGCCATGCTAGACCTGAGAAACAACTTGGCTGGTATTGTGGACTCTGGTGAGGTGGCTCTGTTGATGATTCTCGACCTCTCAGCCGCTTTAGATCTCATCGATCATACTCTGCTGCTCGAGAGGCTGGAAAAAATCACCAATTGTTCCCAATCTGCATTGCAATGGATGGCATACTTTCTTGGCCATAGGATGGGGCGTATGGCTGTCGTGGGATTTCAGGCACCTCCAAATTTGCTGACTGGTGGAGTACCGCAGGGTGCTTGTCTCTTTCCATCCTTTTTTAACCTATATACCTGACCGCTCTTCGACCTTTCAGATGGTGCTGGCGTTCCATATTCCAACTACGCAGACGACACCCAGGTGGTCTTCGAGCTGTCGAATGTCTGCGAGAGGAATACCCAGCTAATCAATCAGATATATAACATGACCCAAGGATGGATGGATGGCAACTCCTTAGCTTTAAACAACAATAAGACAGAATTTCTGCTGGTTGGTTCAAGCCAACGTCTGGGTAAGCTGGAGACTAGATACGGTCAATTCACAGTATGACTGTGTCATTCATTTGAACCCCTGGGTGAAAACGCTTGGGGTGCATCTGGATTGTAATCTGAACAAGAAAAAATATGTAATACAGATTAAAGCCTCTTGCACATATACGACAAAGCTTATTAGACAGATCAAACCCTACTTGTCTCATAACAAGGTCGCTATGTTGGCTACAGCACTTGTTAATTCAAGAATAGAGTACTGTAAAAGTCTTCTTGCAGGTACCATCAAAAATAATCTGAAAATGTTACAGGTGGCACAAAATGATGCATTTAGACCAGTCTGTGGACTGGCAAGAATTGCTCATGTCACCCAGGCTCGGAGATCTCTCCACTGGCTACGAGTTCACCACCGAATCAACTACAAAATCCTTACACATAAATGCTTGGCAGGAAAAGCTCTGTCTTACTTAGCGAAGAGGTTGAAGAGGCTCCTGCCACACGCTCTTTACGTTCTAGCGATCTTGACCTTCTACATATTCCTACTTATAAACTTAAGCACTTTAGTGGCACAAGCTTTGATGTTCGTGCCCCTGGTCTTTGGAATTCTATCCCACCGGAACTGAGAAATAACCCCTCTCTCCTTCGCTTAAAAAAACCCCATTAAGACTTTTCTCTTTAACTCTGATGATTAGATCTCTCTGACGTCTTTTCCCCTCCTGATCTTGATCCCTGATTCTGATCCATCTTCATCTCTTTATTCCGTCTCTTTGGCTTCCTCTTTGGTTTCTCCCTTACTTGTGCGCACTGAGGCCTCTGGGCGGATCGCGCCCTAAAAGTTTACTTAATAATAATAATAATAATAATAATAATAATAATAATAGCCAAGCATTTAATGGGTTAAGACGCTACATGTGTTTGAAAAACCATGTGCGTTTCCCTTGGCTTAAATATGCGCTCTATTTTCAAAATAAGGTTTGTCTCACTTAAGTGTGTGTTTGTTGTGGTGATGCACACACCTTCATGGTGACAAGCTTGAGATCTTGTTTGGGGCTTCACCGTAAGTGAACCAAAGGACTTTTTCAGAAGTATGTCCCTAGGAAAGTTTCAGAGTCTACAGATAGGGGCATATGCCATAGCCTTATGTGTGATTTTAGGATCTTCCAACATTGGAATAGGCTCGCCCTCTACTTGTTCACCACATAAAGGATACTCCACTGACAAGGAGGTGACCACATAATAAAGTAAGATCCTGCCTAATGTTTTGTTTGGCACCCCATTTCAGTGGAGTATCGCTTATGTGATGAAAGAAAAATGACCGATGTTTTACTATTTTACTCCTTAAATCTGAAGAGGCTGCAGGTCAGTTCCACAGGAAGGCAATACTAGGTATCTGCCTAGGGTGCCACGAGCAAAGCGGGGGAGAGAACAGAGGGCTCCCAAGTAGGTCTTAGAGCAGCACATGATCACTCCCAATTTCCATGGAGGAGCGACTCAAGATTGGTGCACCTGTCTAACACTCCTCTGATCCACACATGCTCCCCCCCTCAATCATCTGATATACTCTTGCTATAATGACCACCTCCAAGTTCCTGAATTGTTTGGTGTCCAGTATTGTTTTGCAAATCAAAGACTAAGCTACGGATAGTTGACAAGGTCTTCCAGTCCTTTACGTGGCCTGCAAGTGGAGCTAGATGGCATCAATCTGGTACCTGGACTCAGAATTACTAATCCTCAAAGATGTGCATGCGCTCCTTGCTTGCTGCTGCACTCCCCATCGCTGCTGTGCTCGCTCCTTCTTGCTCACTTTGTGCTAAGTGTCTGGGCACCCTCATGCATGCGACCAGTGACCCGCCCTGCTCTGGGGTTTCTGCTGTAAAGTGCTGCAACCGCGGATGCTGGGACCAGCAATTGCTTGGGCTCTGGACCTGGTTACTACACAGATGCAGTTTCAGGATCTTCACAGGTAGGGTCTGTTCAGCAATTTCAGACAGGAGTCACAATAAGACAGTGTAATGGTCCTTTATATGTCTGGCATGTTAGGGGGGAGCGGCACTCCGAACGAATCATTCCAGAATATCAAGCCCAGTGTCTGTCCTGAACCGGGTCATAATATTAATAAGTGTGCAAACATGCACTTGCATCCCGTTGTATGCTTTGAAAAGTAATTACTAGATATGCGGGGCCTACTTAGTAAATGTATAGCTCATATCAAGAAGATGATACCATCAACTCAAAACGAGCTGTACATTCACAAGAAGTACCCAAGTATGTCCATCAGAGCAGAAGTGTCTGCAAGTAAAGATTGGAGCACTTGCTGTTTGTGACAGACATTGTGAAATGACTTCATCTCACCCTGGTGGACGTAACTGTAGTAATGTACACCAATAAAGGTGGGCGCAAGTGGCGCCAAACCTGAAAAATGTAGTTGCATATCTCATTATTCGCATTTGGACGTAAATGTTCCCCTGTACCCAGCCTGCCCTTGAGAGATTAGTGGTTTAGGTTCCAGGGGACAGCAAAGGCTCCCACCTTTCCCACCGGACCTGGTTAGTAAAAAGCCAGGCGATGTTGGCACAAGATTGTTAGCGTTGGCAGCCTAGCATTTTAGACTGTTAACGCCTTTTGCATTCTGGAAAAATATTCACATACGTTTTAAGCTCTGGGTGAAGGTTGTGGCGCTTAGATGACGACGGTTTCACATATTTGGCGAATCACTGTACGGAGGCTGACGGGACCGAGGTTGCACACTGTCCTAAACACGGCAGATTGTGCGGTCCATTCGATGGGCTCTAAGGCTGGGCTCAGATGGCCATCCTGGATGCAGAACGTGTCTCCATCCCTCCAGAGCCGTGGTTTAAAACCCCTTTTATTTGGGCTTCGTCCATTCTTCTCCAGTGGGTGGGGACTGCTCCCGCTTGTCCCAGAGTGGATGAAAACCACCATCGACTCCTAGGCATGCTTTTTTCCTCCACCCTCTGATAACCACCCCCGCCCCTCTTTCTCTTTCTTCCTCTTCCCCATGGGCTCTCCTGCAAGAGGAAATCGGGGAGGAAGAAAAGGGATGATACTCCAATTCTTTTTTTTTTGACAGAAGGAGACTGGGGCTGCAACCCATCATCGATCTGTGACTGCGGAACTTGTACATGCGCAAGGACCAATGCATGATTGTTACCCTTGCCCAAATGCTGTGGTCCAGGACCTTCAGCAAGCATTCTCTCTTGTGCCATTCCACCACAAGAAAAGAATGGTTTTGGGGTTCATGGTTGACAATGTTCATTACCGCTTTGTAGTCATGCCCTTTGGCCGGTCATCAATCCCCACGGTTTTCACCTAGCTGCTTGTTGTGGGTCGCCGTTCACCAGAGGAATGAACCGATTCACATCTTCCGTACCGGGGCTGCTTCTTTTCCTACCATGACCACACTCAATCTACTAAACAGTTTGGGCTATTCCCTTTACAGATCACACCTTCTCAGATACTCCCTTTTGTTGGGGCTGTTCTAGATAAAGACTCTGGGAGGCCTTTTCCACCCTAGCAGAGTGTTGTCAACCTCTGGATGGTGCAGCTTTTGCAATCACAGAGTCCCAGCCTCTGACTTTCTCCAAATTCTGTGCCGCAGACGCCTGCATCTTCTTCGTGCCAAGGCCTGGTTGTGCATAATGTTGCTCCAGTGGCTGCTATGCTGTCAATGGTATCAGTTTCAAGGCAATATGGCAGACCTTTTATGGGTCTTGAGCAAAGGGTCCCAGGGATTCCTGTGGTGGGTGCTCAGAGACATTGGGAGAACCTATACCGCACCTTTGGCCATAGTTGACAGTAGACAAAGACACTTCTCTGAAGGGCTGTGGTACTCACCTAGATGATCTGATGGAGCGGCCTCTGGTCCCCTGTGGAGGTGAGGGAGCACCTCCTGGAGCTGGGGGCTATCTGATGCCCTCGTTTCTTTCCTTCCATCCGTATTGGGACAGTGTGTTCTGGTTCTTTCGGAAAACTCGTAGCCACGCATGATTTCAGCAAGAGAGGGGTTCGAGTTGTTCTGTTACATGGAATTTGGCTAGTGGCAAATTCACATTTTGAGGCCTGGTCAGTGTACTTTGGTAACATGCCAGCTAAGTGTAATTTCGCAAATGGTGGGCCTGGGTTGTGATGCCCAGAGGAGGCGCATTCATCTTTCCACATAAAGCCCCCCCCCCCCTCCACTCTAAGAAGATGATGAACCGCTTGTCCCTGTTAAGCTATATCTTCAGCACCGGGTATACAAGTTGCCACCCTTAGATGCGTCTGAGCATTTGCTGTATGAAACTTTGCTATCTATGGTTGCTTGTTTTAATAATGTATTTTTCATTATATAGGTTTCAAATAATTATATTATGCACCATATGTTGTTCCATCTCCCGCTTCTCTCCCCCTCTTCATCTATGAATTCATAACTATTTTTATGTGTCTTCCTCTATTTGTGTAGTTCCCTTTAGATAATCCCTTCACAAGTGAATTGTGTGTTTGTATTTACTGTTCAGGAATCTATCGTCTGTTGATGAAGTCTTGTTGGCCCACATTCCCGGGTGTGTCCTGCAGGCATGTGTTTTTCTCGCACAGTTTCACTGGTATCCGAATGTGGCAACCTATGTAGTTCCGCTGTGTACTTTTGTTAACAGATTGTCCCCACTCTGCACGCGCGTCCTTCACCTTCTTTTTCCTCTCTTGTATCTGTTTGACGTCAGATTTCGTTTTTCTGCTTCCTCCCTCATCATCTTCTTTTTGTATCAAACTAGCGTCGTTTGTTTTCAATGCTAAAAAGTCCGTTAAGGACTGCGTGTGCTGAGTGCGCTGACGTTCTCGGTCTGTGAAGGAGGGTAAGCGACGCCTGTTTGGATCAGTCTTTCTCCGTAACCCCAAACCCCAAATGTGGTTGGCTCTTGTTTTTTCACTATCTAAGACCACACCAAAAAGACCACAGATCAGGCAACTGTATCAAAACTTCTGGTTAACAGAAAAAACTGCAGAAAACTAAAAACCCCATTTATTTTATGTATAGGTGGCTCATAAGTGGCCTTGTGTGAAACACAGACGCTCTGCGTTAGGAGGAGGGTACAGACCTTCAGAGCCTTGCAACATTCTGCTCAGATGAATGCACGAAGGAACCCACAAAACAGACGACAGACTCCCCAAAGAAGTGAGCGGCCAAAACATCAACAACAAAGCAGCAGATCTACAGCATAAGGAGCACAACATCAATTAAAGGCAATAATAATAATGATTATTATTACTATTATTATGACAAAAGACAGTAAGTGATGGGATGTAGAGTAAGAGCAGACCTGCCCGAAAGACCCAGTCAAGGTGAAGATGACCAAGGACTGGGCAGAGTAGACAATCCAACCGGGAGGAGCGCTCAAGCGCAATGAGCTCGCCTTGGCAATTGCCTCAGGTTTGATACATTGAGGAGGTCTACTCGGCCCTTCAGCCCCACGCCAACTGCCCAGGTCGAGTACCACATTATGGGTAATAACGATAAGTATGGGTAAGTATCATTGGTTACAAAGTGCTTTGAAACTGGATTTCCTGTGATAGCAGTGCTCTATTAAACACCACAAGTATTATAACCTAAGTGCCAAAGAATTCCCTGAAGGCGAGAGTCTTGAATCCTTTTCCGAAGTGAGAACGACAGTTTTTTTCATCCTCGAGGAAAGATGAGCAAGATTTCCACAGACCGGCCCCAGCGGAACCAAGCATCGCACCAGTGAACTCTTTTCTCTTGAACCAGCAGACGCCAAGGAGTCTGGATAAGACAGCACTTTAAGGGCCTAGACGAGCAATATTTAGTCACTTTAAGTTGCAGTAAATCGGGCCCTATGCACCAGTAGGCCTGTGGAAAATACAAAGGGCTTTAAAGGAGCCAGTGCATGGATTCCAAGGGGCTTGTGTTATGGTCGCTGGCTCTAAAATCAGTCACGAGTCCGGCCGCCCTTTTTTTGTATGACTTGCAGGAGGTAAAGGAGACAGCTAAATATTTGCTTTAAAATTGTTGATTTGCTATTTTGCCAGTTGGTTGCCGTTCTCAAAATCGCAGGCATAGGACATTGGGGCTCATTACAAGTATGAGGTTGTGGGAAAGAATTGGCAGTAACAGAATTACCGTCACTTTTCCCGCACCACCATAATACGAGTATGGCACTGGAGTGGGGTATTTACCGCCAGCCTTATGCCAGCGGTGATTCCAACAAAAATGCCCCATTCAGTCCAGTGGACTCTCAGAAAATGTAGATTAACTCTGCCACCGCCACTTGCAATCTCACAGTAATTCCGCCGATCAAGTGGCGGTAACAGTAATTCCGTTGGGTGGTATTGCAGAGGATTTACCGTCAGTATACCACCCTACTCATAATGAGGCCCTATATGTGCAACTCAAAGGTTTTTCATGGTATGGGCCTTTCAATTCTGATTAATGCATTTGTCCACACTACCTCAGCTAAACACTAAGATCACCCAAATATACTATATGTGTGGTTCTCACGACCCGCTATGCTAGGCAGTCAGCAGATCTTTTGCAGTACTGGCACCCAAGCATTAAAAAAAAACAGGTAAAAAGTGTGACTTTATGTTTCGTACTTAAAACTTAGTTTCTTTTTAGCTTCTTGCTCATATTTCACCATGCCACAGTGCCATGAATATGAAAACAGATATTCATTTGAATTGCCCTCTACAATGTGTGTCGATGAGCCGAGGGCGTTGGTTGCATGCTTAGCAGGGTCTAACGTCTTTTATACCCTTACAAATAATATGCAGTGTGCCAAACGCTTTTACTCCCTAAAAACAGGCATGTAGTCCCAACTAAAGAAATTGGGGAGGACAAAAACTCCCGGAAAAAAATGGGAAACAGTGGACACATGGGACCATGTCTGCTACTTTCCACCCACGCACAGGCAGCAGCAGCACTAGTAATACTGCTTCATATGAAGAGTAATTTGAAGGCATCTTGAAATATGGAAGGTGCAAATATGAATGGATTACAAGATAATATTGGCTTTAGGTTGCGTGTATACCAGTGAAAACAAGGGCCTCATTACACGGATGGCGGTAAGGATTTACCGGTGCCTGTAAAATTACCGGTACCGGTAAATCCTTACCGCCTTACTACGAGGTCCCTTTGCGGGTTGGGGGATTTAACGCCTGCTTTTTGCAGGCGTTAAAAACCAACCCGCAAAGGGACCCAGGGAGCTAATTACGGTACCGCAATTTGCGGTACCGTAATTAGCGCCTTCCCCATTCCCATTGAGCCCTATGGGACAAAAATGGGAATGGGGAAAGGCAATGGTGGAAGGGGGAATTACCGCCCCGCCAACCTTGGAATGGGGCGGTAATTCACCTTTACGCCAAGGCGGTGCCGGTATTTTACCGGCATGAACCATGGCGCTAATAGCACCATGGTTCTCCGCCATCCGTGTAATGAGGCCCTTAGTTTAGAAACAGCCAAAATGCGTAAAAACCCTTGATATTCAGTGAAAACCTTTTAGTTGAAGCGACATTAAGGTGCCAGTTTAGCCCTCAAAGCCCTTGATATTCATCAGGCATTTGAGGTTATGCCACCTTAACTCCAAATGGTTATGCTGCGCAGCCCATGTGCACACTCATGATATCCCGGATTGCGTCACATGTGACATCATATGGCATCACTTCGAACGTCATCGATGACACAATGAAATGAGAGCACAATGGTGAAATCACTGATTACATAATTGATATCACTTATGTCATCACTGAATTCATTGATGGCATCATTGGCAGCGCAAAATACAACTGAAAGTGAGAGGTACAATGTTTAAAAAAAATACTACTACATACTTAAAAAACGAACGTAGAGCGACTTAAGTGTTTGTCTTAATTTGACATTAGGCTCAGATAGTAACCGGTACGCTTCTCGTACTCCAAGAAATTCCATGGCAGTTATTTAATTTGAATTTCTCTTTCTAAATTGATACATATACCATAAAAGCCATTTCTATTAAGTTGCACACGACCAATTCACAAAGTAGTAACTTCGGCCTTCAAGATATGTCAAAAGGCAGTCTGTATGAAATCAGTCGCATGTTAAAATGTCCACACCATACTCTTCAAAGCTTGGCGATGAAATGAAAAGATGCGCCTAGTGTAGCTATGACCATGCTGCATTTCACAGGATAGTAGTAACATAGAAGCGAGGAAATCGTTCACAAAATTCCCCTCTTTTCTTTTAAATATCACGTCCAATTGTGTCTCCCTCCAAGGAGAACCATGTCCCGTATCATGATGCAAAATGGTAATGCTATCGGTAAAATGATAGGTAAAGGCCAACCTTCAGGAATTATAGTTGCCTGTTTGGGGACACAATATGTAGTTATGACAGCGGAAGATGATGCAGTTGTGTAATAAAACGTGTGTTCTTTCTACTTGTATAGGAAGCTGGGGTGTTTACGGAACTTGTGGTACATTTAGAAAGTCTTGACATACTGAAAGTGTATATTTCTCCTTTGGCAGCATACACTAACATTTCTAGCTGTAAAATGTTTCCCAAATGTCAAATAAATGAATACATTTTTCATACTGACCTTTACTTTCCATTGATGTCATAAGTGATGCATTTTGTGATGTGGTTTCCAGTGATGTCATTGATGATGACTGACATAAGTGATTACATATGCAATGTTATTCATGTGCTCAAGGGCTGCACAACAGGGTGGCTCTGAATTTAAGGGCACATAGCTTCCAACATCTGCTGAATTTCTGGAGATTTGTTGCATTGAAATAGCAGCGTATCGTCACCTGATTTACCTTAACTGTTTCTTAACTAAGGGTTTTCACTAAATGTAAAGTGTTTTGCCATGGTAGATTTCACACCACTTGCAATTTATCATTTTCCCATCATAATGGGCATATGCAAAGTTATCAGTGTGTTTCTAAGTTAAGCATCATGGTTTTCTCCCCCTGGTGGGTCAGTGAACACAGTACATGCCACATGGCTAGGCCAGTGGCTACTTTGCCCAGGGCATGGTTTAACCCGTACCTCGCTTTGCCAATCGGATGAGACAGAGGACGAGCAAATGGGACAAGGAATAGGAAGAGGGACTGTGACGATAATGCACCCACAGAACTGACGAGGATGCATGAACGGACTGGGATGGGGATGCCTTCAGGGCAGTGTAATTGAGTACTAGTGGGGCACTAGCACAAGGAAGAGGGTCGTGGGTGTAATGTACTAGATTGCCAATGGGGTAGTACAATGAGGAAGAGGGAGGCAGGATAATGTAACTGATTACTAATGGGGTACTGGGACAAGGAAGAGGTTGGCGGGGGAAATATAATGGCTTACTAATGGATTACTGCAGTGATGGAGGTGTGTGTGATATAATGGATTACTAATGGACCGAGACGAGGAAGAGAGAGGTTGGGCTAATTTAATGGATTGCTTATGGGGTACCGGGACTAGGAAGAGGGGGCGGGCTAATGAAGTGAATTAATAATGGTGTACCTGGACAAGGAAGAGGGATGTGGGCGTAATGCAATGGATTACTAATGGGGTTCTGGGAAGTGGAAGTGGGAGACGTGGGGTTAATGCAATGGATTATTAATTGGTTGCCATACCGAGCAAGAGGGAGGTGGGGAATTGGTATTGTAATGGATTACTAATGGGGTAATGGGAGGAGAATTAGTGCGGCAGGATAATGGGTTAATAATGGGGTACGGAAAAAAGGAGGTGTGAGGCAGGGGTAATGGGGTACTGGGAAAAGTAAGAGGGGAAACAGGGGTAATGTAATAGTTTAATAATGGGTTACTGTGACGAGGGAAAGGGAGGTGGGGAAGGGGTGGAGGTACTGTAATGGATTATTAATGGGGTCCCAGCATGAGAGCAGTGGGAGTAATGAAATGGATTTCTAATTGGCTACAAGGACGAGGAAGAGGTAGGCAGGGGTCATGTAATGGATTATAAACTGAGTCCCGGAATGAGGAATATGGATGCGTTGGTAATGTAAATGGGTCACTTTCTGCATATCTGGACGACGAAGTGGGGGGGTTAATGAAATGGGTTACTAATGGGGTACCGAGACTAGGAAGGAGAGGTGGGGGTAATGTATCAATAACAGGGTACTGGGACAAGGAGGAGGGAGGCAGGGGTATGGGATTATTAATGGTTTATTGGAATGAGGAATGGTTTATTGGAATGAGGGCCTTGAGGACCATGGTTGTTTGGTGCATTATAAGAATATAATAAATAGATATATAGAAACAGGGGTAAGGAGATACTGGGACAAGGAAGAGTGGGGCAGGGTCATGGATTACATATGGGGACCTGGAATGAGGAAAAGTGAGGCAGAGGTAATGAGGTACTGGGACGAGGAAGAGTGAGGTGGGAATAATCCACGATGACGAAGAGGAGGAATAAAGTGGGGTAACGGAGCACCAATGATGTACTAGGACATGAAAAAGTGAGGATGGGTAGTGGGGTACTGGGAGGAGGGAATCTAGGGTACTGGGTCTAGGAAGAGTAAGTTGGGCGTAATGAGGGATCTGTTCATGGCACTTCATGTGGAACGCACATCTGAGTGTGTTCCACTGACAGGAGTGCCATTGATACAGTTTATGTTGGGTACCCAGTCCATTTACTGAAGCACATTTCAGAATGGTACATTTCACTGCAACCATAGTACTGAAAAATTCAGAAAATATTAAATAAATATATATAAGGTAGAGCCGGTAAGTGGTTAAAATGGGTCAGGGTGGGATTGGCATGGTGTTATAAGGATAGAAAAAACAGAAAATTCAGTATTTATTTTGGTAATTTGGTTGCAGTGAAATGTACCACTCTGAAATGTGCTTCGGTAATATCACATATAACCTTTATATTCTACAGTAGATAACATGCTATGAATGAAATACCTGAAAAGAATTTCAAAGAGCAGGATAATCTTTACTTTGCATGGGTTGGATTACTTGTTCATGTAAAACTCAAAGATTGTGTGAACAAGCTTGTTAAATGGGACACAGCCTCAGAGTCCCGAGAACATAGCCCTTAAGAAAAACATCTTATTACAACTGCAATTTTATCTGCTTTCTGAATACACAGTTGCCTCAGCCCACCACTCAATCTTAATTTTTTAAATACATTAATTACCTGCAATATTTTCTTTTTTCATTCCTATTAAAAGCTCATTCTTGTGAAAATAAAAGATGGAACTGGAATTTTGCTTTTTAAAAACCACTACATCAGATATATAAAGATGTTTGGTGCCGAGGGCATCTCCTTCGTCAAAAAAGAACCAGTGAACAGAACCTAGACCAAAACAAAAAAGTGATATCTACAACGATTTTTTTCCCAACTTATTTCTTATTTGGCTCCAATATATCTAGTGGTTTTAGGTGTGCACCTGTTGAAAGAAAGCACCTTTTCATCTACAGGAAATGTTTTTTCTTTTTTTTTGCTTACTACGTTTTGAAGAGTTGGATGTACATCTGAATTTTCCAGCTTTTTTAGGACAATTTTACTGCATCAAAGGTTAAGGTTATTAGCAATAGCATGTTGCATTGAAGCATTTCATGATTCGTTTATCAGCGACTTTCGAAAATTACGCAGGAGTACGTCTAACTACAAACAAAACCTTACCCTGTCTCAACGCAAAGCTATGGTTGAATTGGAAAATCTGTCCCATATAGTGATAAAACAGGCTGACAAGGGTTCTAAAGTACTTAAGGATCGCACCAGTTATGTTGCAGAAGCTAACAGACAACTTCATGATCATGACTGTTATCTTCCTTCACCGACCAATCCTTTCTCTGGAATTCAGTTGAAATTGACCTTGCTTTGTGCTAAGTGTTGGAAAATGGTTTGCTCGATGATGATCTTTGTACATTTCTCGTTCCCTCTTATTTTACCATACCCACGATTTATTTTCTTCAAAAAATCCAAAAATCATCAACACATCCACCTGTTAGACCCATTGTCACTTTATGTGGTTCACTATTAGAGCACTTGGCACAGTTTATAGATGAGACTTTGATTTTATTTGTTTCAGTTCTCCCATCGTATTTACATGATACCAAGGATTTTTTGCAACATATTAGTGACATTCCATGGGAAGAGGGCCTTATTTTGGCCACTTTGGATGTTGTTTCTTTATACACCTTCATTGATCATGACATTGGAATAAGGGCCTGCAAATAGTTTTTGGATTCACACCAACATGATTCTAGAAATGTTATTTTTCTGCTTGACGAATAATGTTTTGTTTGAGGGTACCTTTTTTCGATAAATGAGAGGCACTGCAATGGGCAGTACATTCGCGCCCTCGTACGCCAATCTTATGATGGGATGGTGGAAGGCCACATTTTTGTCTGATTTGATTTCCGTTCATTTTCCCACACAATGGGCCTCATTACACGGAAGGCGGTGATCCAGGGTGCTATTAGCACCCTGGACCATGCCGGTAAATTACCGGCACCGCCTTGGCGGTAAGAGGATTTACCGCCCCATTCCAAGGTCGGTGGGGCGGTAAATCCCCCTTCTGCCATTGCCCTTCCCCATTCCCATTTCTGCCCCATAGGGCTCTATGGGAATGGGGAAGGCGCTAATTACGGCACCGCAATTTTGCGGTGCCGTAATTAGCTCCGAGGTCCCTTAGCGGGTTGGTTTTTAACGCCTGCAAAAAGCAGGCGTTAAAGCACCAACCCGCTAAGGGACCTCGTAGTACGGCGGTAAGGGTTAACGGTCACCGTTGCCATTAACGGTGACCGTTAACCCTTACCGCCGTCCGTGTAATGAGGCCCAGAGTGTTTCCTGGTGGAGGTATATAGACAATGTTTTTGTTATTTGTAGGGGTCTGAAAAGGATTGGCTATTTATGAAGCATATCAACATCAATCAAGTAAATTTGAAGTTTACAGAAGCACATAGTGTGACTGACATTGTGTACCTGGATGTCAATGTCAATATTGATATCTTTGACATACATACTTCGCTGTATAAAAAACCTTCGAATACTGGTTTACCTTTGTATGATAGCAGTAGCCACCCACCGAGCTGCAAGAAAAGCATTCCGTATGGAGAGTTCATTCGGTATCATCGTAACTGTAGTGATGTAGCCCAGTTCGATCATTTTTGTGCCTTGGCAGCCACAGACTTTTTAAAACAAGGATATGCCAAAACAGTTATTGAGACTGCATATAATAAGGCACGTGACGTGCTCTATCAAGGGATAACAGACCCATTAAGTCTGTCTCTAATAATCATCCTCGTCTCATTAGTACCTATGACGGTTCATCTGGCCAAGTCAGAAAAATTATCCAAAAACATTGGTACGTTTTAAGATTGGACAAGGATCTTTTTCCTTTATTGCCTGTGCGACCTACTCTCACATACAAAAGAGTGTCATCTCTTAAGGGTAAGCTTGTATCCAGCCCTTTACCATCTGTACCGATTACTTCTAAGACTCTTAGTTGGCTTTCTGCTCCCTTGATGGGGTTTACAAAATGTTCTAAATGCAAAGTTTGTGTTCATGCGATTACACAGAAATCCTTCACTCACCCAGTGACTTTAATGCATCATGATATTAAGCCTCTCATAAATTGTGTTACTTAATTTGTGGTATATGTCTTGTGTTGCCCCTGCAAGAAATGGTACGTGGGCAGCACCACTTGCAAATTAAAGTTGAGAATATTGCAACACCTAAGGGCGTACCCGATGGCCAAGCATTTCAAAGAGAAACATGATAATGACTTTCGATTGCTTACTTTCTGTGCAGTAGCACATGTAACCAAGAACCCCAGAGGTGGTGACTGTGTCTTTAAATTACGACAGCTCGAAACCAAATATATATTGGATTTTGATACTAAGACACCAAATGGTCACAATGTCGATGAGGAGTTATATACCTTTTTGGGAGTCTAAATTGATTTTCATAGAGTTTTTTTCTATGTATTAGGGTTTCCTTCATTTCAATGTTATTTTCCTTCATTTCAATGTTATTTTTTGTGGCATCACATATGGCATTTTCCTTGATTTATATCCTAGTATTTTACAGTTTATGTCCAGTGGCAGTGTTTCTTCTTTCTTTTAGAGGTATATTTCTTTTTTTCTTTCTTGCTCATTTTTATGGGTATTTGTATTAGATCTCTAATTGACAGTATTGGGCTGCTCTTTCTCATTTATTTATAATTCTGTATTATTTTAGCAACCGACTTGCTAACTGTTTCCTGTGTCAATGGGGCTTCTTTTGTTGATGGGCTATGATTCTTATGCACACTTTCCTGTTGGTATATGTACTGTTTTCTCTTTTCGGTTTTGAATGTTAGATTAATTAGTTCTGGCTTATATTTCCTTTGCTTTGATGGTGAGTAACATCCGTACTTTCGACAGTATTATATATCTTTATTGACGTGTACAATTATCTTATATTGACTTTGAACATTCCCGTAATCTCCTTTAATAACTTTTCTTGCATATTTTGTATGGTTGCTTCAGTGTATTTATGTTGTTTGGGGTTCTAAACTGCATTTTGACATGTGTATTTATTGAGCCTTTTTGATCTGTTTATTATTCATTACTGACAATGATGTATTTGGCATTTGTGCTTTAATTTCTGTTTTATGGTGCTATTTTTTGACTAACACATCTTTATAGTTATGTATATTCACTTGCACTTTATTGCCATGTTTATGCTGCTATTCAAGCTTTGCACTTTGCTAATATTATGGTGCTGTTAAGAATTTGCACTATGGCCAACATTTGCTGCTATTAAGTACTTGTGTTTTGCTTATATTTGCTGCCATCAAGTTTGTGCACATTGTTTTTATTTTGGCGCTGTTTATACTGTGATTGAAACAATTGGCTGAGGTTTTTGGCTCTTTTTAATATTTTTAATCATGTCATTTTGAAGTTATTACAATTCACGATTATCCTATTGCTATTTAGCATTTGCACTGTTTGGTACAATTGTGAAATTGCCAGTTTTATAATTTATGCAACCGTATGAAACTTTGATTCTTTTTACAGACTTCAGTGAGTGATTTAAATTATTTTATCACCCTTGTTGCCGTGGAATTCGTTTTAGTCCCAAAGTCAAGTATTTGTTTTAGGCACAAGCACTATGCCTATATGTTGCAAGATGTCTGCCATTTTATTAGCTGTCTGTGCATTCACTTGCTGAGCTGTAAAAACTATGAAGGGACTTATTTTATTATTTATACTGTGTTTTGCCCCTCCCCCCATTGGTGAACAAGCGCTGTGTATAGCGCGAAACCCGTCCATACAGGACTGCTCTTTTGGTGTCCTGCCTTGTTGTGGGGTTTTTGGTGTTTTTTTCAAACATGATGCACTTCATGTATCTTTAAATAAACTGAGCTAATCACTCCAAGTTTCTGGCTAATTTTTTTTTCCCCGTATGTTTTGGACCTTGCTGTTTATGCCCTTAACTTGGAGTGCAGGTTTGACTGTCAAGTTTTCTGGCGGTTTTCCTCTTTTTTTTTCTTCTTGTCATATATATATATATAATTTTTAAAGCACTTTTTTTTACAAAAGAGTTACGGTTAAACCAACAAACAAAACCTTAGTCTACAAAGATCAGGGTAACAACATAATACACAGTATTAATACATTTAAATAAGTATTTTATTAAAATTAAATATGATACCCTTAACGCACCCTGTTTTTGTTTTGAAATATTTTTTTTTGCTCTACAACGCTGCATAGTGAAAGTAATGGAAAATGTTGTGTGAATATTTGTTTTGAATAAAAATGTGAAACTGTTATTTATGTTTTTAATCCATGTTACATTTGTGCTGCTTTTGTTAGTATTATAGTCTGCACTATTTACTAAATTTAATTTGGCACACTTTACGTTTGCATTTTTATGCTTAGTTTAATAACTATACATGTTTATATATTATTTGTAGAATTAAATGTTACTAAGCTTTTACTGTATACTAAATGTTTTTTTTTTTAGTGCATGTTTTCCTTTTATAATGGTGTGCATTGTTTAGTAAATTATATGTATTTACAGTGATGACATGTACCTTGTTAATTGATATTGTATTTGTAAAGTATGACACTTGAATGCTCATGTATATCTTGTTATTGTAGATTTCTTGATAAAGATATTTAGTGTATTTTTTCATTGCAATTTTTTGGAGGAATTATGCTTGTGTATATTATATTTTTAGTTTGTTATTATGTAGTAATTTTGTATTACAAAAATATTTTATACTTTTTTACATATTTTAGCTCTACATTTAATGCACTTTTGAAGTGATCTTACATTTTATATAATGACTTGTTTTATGTGTTTTATTATTATATTTGGGTGGTAATATATCATGCTTGTAAGTGTGTGGGTGAGTTAAGGTTACCATTATATGATTATAATATATATTTTTTAATTATTTATATGTTTTATTATGTTGTTACCTTAACGTTATTATTTCTGATGTTTGTAGGTGTTATGTTTTTGGTGGTTTAACCTTAACTCTTCAGAAAAAAAGAAATTATAATAATTTCAACATTTACCGTTACATGATTTTTGATTTTGAGTGTTGTAATACAGTGTGTGTTGTAAGAGCATGTAGTATAAATCTGTGTGGCGCAAAAGAGCATGTTACATATCAGCACGTGGAATAAGTCGTGTCGAAAGTGCGTTTGTTGTACGTTTTTGTGTTGTAACAGCATGGATTGTGTGTAGTGTGTGGTGTAGGAACATGTGCCATATGAGTGTGTGGGTTCTAAGAGTGTGTGTAGTCAGATGGTGTGTTATGGGAGCATGTGCCGTAGGGGAGCATGTCGTATGTGCACATGTTGTACATCCACATGTTGTTGGTGCATGTGTTGTAGGTGCAGGTCTGATATGTGTATGTGTTGGAGGTGCATGTGTTGTAGGAGCAACGTGTCAGGAGCATGGGTGATAAAAGTGTGTGTCATAAGAGTGTGAGCAATAGTGGTGCATGTGTTGTAGGAGCGTGCATCGTAGGAGCATGTGTCAGCATGTGTCAGGAGTGTATGTGGTAGGAGCACATGTTGTAGGAGTGCATGTTATTCAAGCATGGTGGAGCGTGTGTTATAAGAGGGTTCATAGTAAAGGTTTGTGTTATTAGTGTTAATATACACAATGTTAATATCGCAAATGTACTTGTAGGGTTTTAATATGAAACCCTACAAGTACCTCAGTTCTGCTCATGCATTTTATGCCTCCTAAACTGTACATTTTCCTATATGAAAAGTATACATTTTCATATGAAAAGAGTACATTTATTCCATTACTGACCTGAAAGTCAGCTGTCACTTGCCTTTGAAGTGAGCTTTTAGATGTTAATTGTGTATTGTAGGACCTGTAAAACTCAAACGCTCTGTGTATAGTTCGTATGGAAAGTGTACATTTATGCCACCACTATAAAAACGTACATTAAAGACAGCTGTGATTTTAGTTTTGCCTTGGATGTGAATGTTAAGATGTCAATTTTGTAATGTACCCTCTAAAAAGCATACGCTCTACGTACGTGATGGCATGTTGTAGGTGCCTATGTAATAGGGGTGTTAGTTGCAAGAATGTGACTCGTAGGACCTTATGTCGTAGGAGCATGTGTTGTAGGAACGTGTGTTTCGTAGGAGCGTGTGTGTAGTAGGAGCAGATGTAGTAGCTACACATGGCATAGAAGCATGTGTTGTAGGAACGCGTGTTGTTTGGGGTGTGTGTCATAAGAGTGTGTCATACATCCACATGTTATGTGGCGTAGTCGCGTGTGTAGTAAGTGTGCTTGTCTTCGGAAACATGTGTCATAGGAGTGTGTTTTAGAAACCCATGTTATAGCAGTGTGTCTCGCAGAAGTTTGTCTCAAATGAGTTTGCTTTTTGGAGTGTGTCATAAGAGTGTGCGATAAGTGTTTTGTAGGAGCGTGTGTGGTAGGCGCATGTGCCATTGGAGCTATGGTGTAGGAGCATGTGTCATAGGAGCATGTGAGAGCACTTGTTGCATGTCTACATGTTATGTGTAGTAAGCACATGCATATTATTTTTTAATTTTTTTTATTTATTTGAATTTGTAATGCGCCAAACTGCCCTCGGGCATCGTGGCGCTGTTAAGAAGGCTTACTTAGTTACATACGTGCATTAGAAGGCATACATAAATACATGTTGCTTCATACAGTTGCAATAAGCGCTTACAATGGTTACATAGGATGGTGGGCAAGTATATGGTGCCAGACACATCTTACACGGCGGCAGCAACATAAAGTTGCGAGGTCAACATTGGTAAGCAAGAGCATGGTGCCAGCCACATGTCGCATGGCCGCAGCTACAAACAGTTGCGTGGTCAAAATTATTATGCCTATACAAGGTGCCAACCATATGTTGCAAGGTGGCAACAACACATATATGCGTAGTTAGAGTCAATGGGTAGGTGCATGGTGCCCAGCACAGAATACAGAGGAGGCAAGCTACAACATGAATGCATGGTTAATGTCAGCATGGAATAGCATGGGGCCAGTCCCATATTGCAGGGCGACAACGTGGAGCAAATCTTGAGGTATGCGGGCAACTACATACGCATACTGGGGTGGGATGAGAGGGGGTGGCACAGGCGACGAGCGGGGGAGTGGGAGTACAGACACATTGGAGGCAGCGGAGGGGTGGGGGGAGCACAGACACATTGGAGGCAGCGGGGGTGGGGGGCAGAACAGACACATTGGAGGCAGCGAAGGGGTGGGGGAGTACAGACACACGGGAGGCAGCGGAGGGGTGGGGGGGTACAGACATATAGGAGGCAGCGGAGGGGTGGGATGGGTACAGACACATTGGTGGCAGGGGAGGGGTGGGTGGGTGTACAGACACAGGAGGCAGCGGAGGGGTGGAGGGAGTACAGGCACACAGGAGGCAGCGGAGGGGTGGAGGGAGTACAGACACAAGGGAGGCAGCGGAGGGGTGGGGGAGTACAGACACATTGGAGGCAGCGGTAGGGTCGGGGGAGTACAGACACATTGGAGGCAGCAGAGCGGTGGGGGTGTGCTAGGGACGAACAGTCACCTCACGATCTGGGCAACGAAAAGGGAAACAAACACAGCCTTAGAGGGTGGGCATTGGGGAGGAGGGCCGGTGTCCACCTGCCGGCGTCGGATTGGTCCATAAGTAAGAGCCAGGGACAGGGTCGGACTGGGACAAGAAATAGGCCTGGACACCCAAAATAAAGTGGCACACCCCTCCCCTCATGACCCTTGACGACATCAACAGAAGTGATGTCATTTGACCCCACCCCAAAGTGACATCCTGGGGAGCGATGAAATAAGACCTTTCACCCCTTGGTAAAACAGGAAGTGGCATCAAATAGCATTGTTCCTGAGTACACTACGAAAAATATGGAAAAATATGGATTTGCAAAAAAAAAAGAAATGTTTTTTTTCTTCTTTTTTTTTCAAAACTGGCCCAGGCATGGGCTGTAACCGGCCCCCACTCCCCAGGGACGATTTCGGACCGGCCACGGGCCGAAAGGCCAAGGGGCCAATCCGACCCTGGCCAGGGACCAATCGCACTACAGCAAGAGCTGGGCAGGCAAAGACAAAGGGAAAGTTGAAACAGACCGACATCTTGGAAGGTGGTAACTAGCATGAGCCATAGTATGGCTGAACACATCAAACAACAAACGTCACAGTGATCCAGGTCGTGCACTCACCAGGCAGGGTGGTATTAGCCTGTGTCCTCACGGAATGCGCACAATGAAGAAAAAACTAATTTAGATTGTCCTTGGTGTATCATGCTCACAAGCATGAATGCAAGGTTCCATAATTCAGCAGTAGTTCCCCATGTCGAGTGCAGCCTCAAGAAAGTGTTTGTGTCATGTGTGTGTCATAGGAGCACATTATTAGTATTCGTAAACACCAGGGGTCTGCAACCTTTTGGCTCTGCGGATATTTTGGACTACAACTCCCATCATCCTTAACATGCATAGTCGATAGCCAGATATGCAAATTGTAGTTCGAAACATCTGGAGAGCCGAAGGTTGCAGACCCCCGATATACACAATGTTAATTTCACAAATGTACGTGTAGGGTTTTAATATAAAATGTAGTTCCATTCTGCTCATGCATTGTATGTCGACTAAAGTGTTCCTTTTTCGTATGAAAAGTATTCCTTTTTCACATGAAAAGTGTTCATTTATTTGATCACTTTAAAACTGACATCAAAGTCAGCTGTCACTTTCCTTTGATGTGAGTTTATAGATATTTATCGTACAGTGTATGTGCTTTAAAACTCATACACTCGGTGTACAGTTTGTATCAAAAGTGTACATTTATTCCACCACTTTAAAACCGACATCAAATTCAACTGAGACTTGCCTTTGATGGGAGTTTTTTGGAGATGTTAATTGTGTAATGTACAAACTGTTAATTGTATAATGTACAAATGTAAAACTCATACGGTCTGTGTATGGTTTTATGAAATATTCATTAATTCTGTGCATGTCATAAATAGATACATTTAAAAAGTTAATAATTCAAAAATCGATTTCCCCCCTATATTTTCACTGCATAAATTCCAGATAAAATCTAGGCGCCTGCAAAAAATTTGGAAAATCAATGCAGGCAATTTTGAGATATTAGGACCCTATATATATTTTTTTCAATGGAAAACCCAATGTTAAAAGCTGTTCAAAATGCATTCTAAGTAAACATTTTTTAAACTATAAAGCCTTTCATTTAGAAATCTGAAATCTTGCATGCACAGGCTGCTGCTTCAAAATATTACTCTAGAACATATTCAGACGTTTTAATCCAAGCATTCAAAAGTTATTAAGAAGTAATTTTCTGAAATGCCATAGAGACTTCGTCCTAACCTTAACTATGCCTTGCACTAGCGCAAACGCATTTGACTTGACTTAGTTTTATGCACATACCCAAGTACGGTTCCGAGCAAAATAAATTGCGTCGAGCTCACAGCTGATGTTGTCAGAGAAATTGCAGAGGGATGAATGGAGGTGAAGTTACACAGCTGAAATTTGGAAAAAAGGCTGCTCCTAAAGGCTAGTAAGGAAGTCATCGATCAAAGCTGGATTTGGAGATTGTTCCAAAGTTGAGGCCTAGAAACAGTAAAGCATCGCTTTTTTTTCTTCCCATCCCCGTAGTGGTGCAACAAGAGGGGAGACTAGTTAACTAGTTAAAAGATGCATGCAACTGGGTTGAGGAAAGAGGGCGTGATGGTTGGCCTAAGTGAATTTTATCTTTTAAATACTGTGGTGCTGAACCATGGATGCACTTAAAGATGAAACAAAGTATCTTTAAATTGATACGATGACAGACCGGGAGGCATTGCAAAGATCATATAAGATTAGAAGTGGAGAAAAATGTAGGTACATGAAAAATGAGATGGATAGCATTTTCAGCGATCTGAAGTCGATGTAAAGGTAGTTGAAGAGACTTGTATATAATGCATTTTCATAGTCAAGGTGAGCATGTCCCAACCACTATTGCATGAGACTTGTAATGGATATAAGGTAGAACACGCCTCATTATTTGGAGGCAGAAAGAAACTGATTTGACCAATTTGTTAAAGTTCAGCCTAAATTCACGGTCCAAGATGGTTCCCAGGTTTTTGATCTTCTTTGCAAATGTAGTTGGAAGCCCAAATAATCGAGGAAATATAGGTTGATGTGACAAGTCATTTAATACGCGTTTCAGTCCCAAGAGAATAATCTCAATTTATTAGGGTTAAGTTGGAGGTTGTTATTGGCCAGCCAATGTTTAGCCTCCACTAAACAGAGCTGTTGTTTTTAAAAAGTCTCCTAGGGGCCAGAGACTTTCCACGTAAAGCTGGGCATCATCAGTGTAGGAGTGGAACCCAAAATGAAAGTTCTGAATAAAAGAAAGAAGATACATGTTAAAGAGGAAGGGTGACCGTAAAGAGCCCTGTGGAACACCACAGATAACCTTAAAGGGTGTAGAGGTGAAAGGGACAAGTTTCACTCTTTGCGTTCTCTAATTGGAAGCTATGAAACCATTCTAGAATGAGTCCATCAGCCCCAATAGTGTCTACCAACCTTGAAAGAAGGATTGAATGGTCCACTGTGTGAAACGTGGCGGATAAATCTTACATGATCAATAGGGCGAAATAGTCATGGTCAGTGTGGCTTAATAGATCATCACATACAGAGACCAACACAGTTTCTGTTCCATGTTTGGGGCGAAAACCTGATTGGAATTGATCCAGAATTGAATTATTTTCTATGAAGTCTGTCAATTGTATTTGCACTACCTTCTCCAGGATCTTGAGCAACAAAGGTAGACCAGCTAAAGGATGATAATTGCCCAATTTAGTAGGGTCAAGAGAGGATTTCTTGAGCAAGGGTGTAATAATAGTAGATTTGAGACCTAGAGGAAGGGTCCCGTGCATAGTATGTTTACAAAGTGTGAAACATGTTGGACCAAAGCTTGAGTTACATACACTGGAAGTACATGTACGCTTGAGCAAGTAGGTTTGGGTTTACTTATTAAGGATAAAATCAAATCCTGCGGGACCTCTTTTGAGGCATCTCAGGGGCAAGATAATCTTAAATAGATTGAAGAGTTACATGAATTTTGTGAATGTTTTCCATTAAAAAAACACATGATATGTATTATTTATATATATATATATATATATGTGTGTGTATGTATATATATGAATATATATATGAAAACAAAGACTGGCAATTGAAAGCACAGCCGCACTCTAACAATAGTTCCCAGAGATGACGACTGAGTCCCGTTGTGTTGTGAAAAATATTCTTTTATTAATGTCCCGGTGGACAAGTGAGGAGAAAAATAATGCGTTTCACCATGCACAGGCGTAGTCAAGTTTAGTATTTACGCTGTCCGTGAGCCACATTTACATTGTACCCGTTATCCCTCTTTGATGTCTAGCGTCCAAGGAACTGGAATGCTTGGTGCGTTCTAACCTTCCAGATATTTGAGTGACATGTTGGAACCCTTGAGGCTATCATATGATTCATACCCTCTTTGTTGCAGTAATGTATGCAGTAAATACTAAAAGGTAATGGGAAACACATATTGCCTGATGTTTTGATATGTATCACTCCAATAAAATTGACCCTATTATCAAGGTACAAGTGCATATTTTATGTTAAAAATGAAAGCATATCTGTCCATGCACTACATTATCTTGTATAGCTAATGAACAGACATATACAAAATTGTGTAGACACGTCTTGTTTCAACAGTCTTGCTGTTCAGTCATTCTATCTGTCTAGTATGGCTAATAGACAGAAGTATACAGAACCGTATAGACACAATATCTCAATGCAACTGTCTTGCTGTTCAATCATTCTGTCTGTCTAGTATGGAAGCTTTAATTTAAGTGCAAGTGCATACTTAATGTTAAATATAAATAAAAGCACACAGGCCTCATGGCTGACCTAGCCAATGCATTGACTGGTCCCACAATGTTACCAGCCAAGATTAAAGCGCACATGCCTCTAAAAAGATAAAGGAGAAAGAGGGCACTGTTATCTTTGGGTATGAACACTCAACTACAATGATGGCGTATAAACAATGGATAAAGTGTCAATGAATGTGCAACAATGCTATATATATAGATAAATACTGTTCCATTGGGTACAAGTGTCAGATCTTAGCCAAAGTCACTTATATAGTTATCTAGGTTATGGTAAGTCCTCATAGCGCTATAGATGCCTAGCATAACTTGCAAGTTCTCGCATCCAATTATTGAACACAATGTTATACATAATGGAGCATAGTAAAGTGCACAGTGCTATACATGAATGGCAAACTGTTTACCAATTAGTAATACAGTGCCAATATACAGTGCTTGTGCATGCAGCATTTGATATGGACCTAGGTAAGCTTGCTGGGCAGGGGATACTCGGGCAAATGTGGCTCTGACGGCAGCATGTATAAAAACATGTGCAAATTGTTGAAAAAAATTGAAAGAAATATAAAAATATAAAATGCTTCATAGGCGATTATCATTCCTATATGATGATGGTACGGAAATTTAAAATCAACCTAATGGTCACCAGTTGTCAATGTTTGAGTTATAAAAAGAAACATTGGATATATCACAGTGCATCCAAGTTCGATGTATACCAGATCTTAATTATAAACATTTTTGTATATATATTTTTTTGTTTCTATAGGAAGCTGGATATCGAGTGAGTTCTTGGATGCATTAGTAGCCCACAAAGGTATACAGTTCTTCGTCCTTATTGTGGCCATATGGTGATTTAGTATTGTAATCCACAATATAGCGGCATTCTGTCTCTCTCAATTTGACTTGCCTATTACCTCCTCTCCGATGTACATTGATACTGTGAATAGCAAAGTACTTAAAAGATGAGATGTTCCCTTGATGTAGTTCCTCAATGTGCTTTGCTAATGGATAGGCCATGTCCTTATTTTTTATTGCTCATGTCCTTATTTTTTATTGCTCTGAGATGCTGCAGGATTCGAAGCTTGACCTCAAGTTTTGTGCTACCAATACACCACAGATTGCAATCACAGGTGATTGTATAGATAACAAATTTGGTTGAACATGTGATTTTTTTCTTGATGACAATTTCTTTGCCAGTCCGTAGATGTTTGTATTTCTGCATATTCGTGCCGAACCGACATGCTTTGCATTTTGAACAGATATAGCTGTTGTAGGAGCTATAGTTGATTGAAACAGACTTGGGGACAATTTGGACCGAATAGTTGCCGATTTCCTGAAAGTAATACTTGCATTAGGTTGTATGCAGTCACATAGATCTTTATCTCTTTTCAGAAGGTGCCAATATTTTTGTAACATTTCTCTTACTACAAATGCTCCTTCATTGAATGTTGTAATAAATCTGATGCAGTTTGATTTTTCTTTATTTCTCAAAGTCTGGATGGTATTTCTGCTCAGAATTTCAGTTCTATTTTTGCTGTAGCTTTTGACATAGGCCCTGCTGATGGTTGCCTTGCAATAGCCACTCTCTTGAAATCTTGTGGCTGCTGCCTTTGCATTGGCTTCAAAAAATTCTTTCTCACTACAATTACGTTTAATGTTAAAAAAATTCACCATATGGTATGCTTTCTTTTAAACACTTGTGATGTGCGCTTTTTGCGTGATGGACAGAATTGGTGCTTGTTGCTTTACGATAGAGTTCTGTGGTAATGGATCCTTGTACCACCTTAACCTTAATATCCAGGTAAACTATTTCCGTTCTATCGTGATGTTCCATAAATTTCAAGTTGATTCAATTTATGTTAAGTGTCCTGAAAAATTGTAACGATTCTTCATCGGTTCCATCCCATAAAATAAACAGGTCATCATTGTACTGCCGCCATGTGACTACTTTGTCAGTATAGATGTTCTTTTGGTCACAGGCAAAAAGTTGCTCCTCCCATGCACCCATAAATAGGTTCACATAGGTAGGTGCGGCTGATGTGCCCATGGTGGTACTACAAATTTGATTGCAAAAAATTCCATCGAACATAAACAAATTATGTGTGAGACAAAAGTGTAGCATGTCCAGCAACATTAGCAAATGTTCTCGATGACTTCGAGATCTGGTTGCAAGATATCGCTTCACTGCTTCAATGCCTTCATGGTGGGTAATACATGTATAAAGTGACACCACGTCAAGAGTGACCAAAAGATAGTTATCCTTCCAAGGAATTTGGGCAATGTGTTGAAAGAAAGCAGTGGTGTATAGGAAGGCAGTGTTTCCACAAATGGGAACAAGAACTTGTCTATGAATTTGCATGCATTTTCTAATAGGGAATCAATAATGGCAACAATGGGACAACCAGGTGTTTTTGTCTTGGACTTATGGACTTTGGGGATGAAATAGCTGATTGGTGTGGTTGGACATTCCTTCATCAAATACATTTTTTTATCCTAATCTATAAATCCCTTCTCAAACCAATCTGCCAATCTGAGATCATACTCGATTTTGTATTGCAGAAACTAATCTTTCGTAGTTGTGGACATCTTTTAGTTGTCGCATGCTTCCGCTTTATAATCTTTGGAGTTGAGAATCACCACATTTCCTCCTTTATCAGAAGCCTTAATTACTATAGATCAATCTGTTCTGAGGTTTTCCATAGCTTGCCATTGGGCACTTGTTAAGTTTCTCTTTTTGTTATATATATTCAGTGAGAAAAGCTTTGTCATACGTTACGTAACCATAACTTGCACCTCCATTATCCACAGCTCATTCCCATTGATATGACATCATCAATGACTTAATTGATGATATCACATCTAACATTCCCAAATGAATTCCCAAATTCTAGAGATCCTGATAGACAGTACTTGCTAAGAATTGTGTTCAGGGTATTGGAGCCAGCTGAAGCTACACCACTTTTCACAAAATTCACTTATACTGAGACAAACTCTACTGAGAATCTGTTAAGAAAATTTAAAAGCTCTAAAATACATCAGTGTAGGCAGTAGCTATCCCATAGAATATTGAAAAAGAGCATGCCTTATATGGTGTCGTCTGCAGTAGAATTAAACCTCTAGACTTTTAGAACTGAGTAAGGTTAAGCTTGGGGTCATTGTCTAATTATACATCAAGCACTGGGCTTGTATACTTAAAGCATCTGGGCATACAAAACTAAAGCACAGACAGGTAACATCTGGTAAGGAATTACTAATAGGGGTTTGGAGACAATGACTGGAGGTGGGGTAAGTGTGTTGGGAGGGGCACAGTTTGTCAAACACCATCATGTGCCTTGTGTTTTACGACAGGTACCACTTTAGATCACCCAATGCCATGCACGTTTTATTTTGGCCCAAGTTCACTTCCCTTTGTATGACTTCTAAGATCTGCATTGCCTACGATTTTGAGCAAACCCAGGCAAACGCTTAAAGAAAACTACATCTATATCTATATCTACATCTGGAGCTATGAAGATTACCTATACGAACCAATGCCCCATGTATTCCTATGGGTAGTCACCATTTTGTCCCGATAATGAGGCCAGGCAAGGTCAGGCCTCCCTCTATAATCATTCCCACCTGAAACCTGCTAAGCCTTGCAGTAGTGTTAAAGGCCAAGCACACAGGCAAACTCTGAGAAAGCTGGGGATGCTGGATGGTGCACAGAGGCCGGAGGGAAGGAACAGCAGCTGGAGAAACCCTGGAAACCTGGAAGTAGAGAGACTGCCTGAACACTGAGCCTGTGAGTACAGGGGAGGCTAGAGTGGGGCAAGGGAGCTGTGACTCCAGGAAGCAAAACCAGGGGCAGCTGGGGCTACCTGGCACCACCCAAGCCAGAGCTCCTCCCCTGGGTCAGATACAGAGGCCCATGCCTTTGAGGGGCAGGTGGTGAGGCCCTGACCTCATAGACATCCTATTAAGACCCTCTAAAGTGCCCAAAACTGTATGGATGCCATTAAGGGGAGCTGGCGAAGTGGGAGTGAAATCAGAGTGAGGCATCCTGTCTACAGGGGCTGCCTTACTGTCATGACCCTTGCCCCTGGCCCTCACTGGCAAGTCAGCCTTCCAGTTAGGGCCAGGTCAAAGGCCTTAAAACCTCATCCAAGACTCTTTGAGTCAGTCCTGGCTTTGGCGCCAGGCTCATAACCATCATGAAGACCAACATTAGAATGGGACTATTTACTTTGGACTATAACTTGTGGGGGTTCAGCCAACATAGAGGCACACACATAGCTCAGTTACAAGGAACTGAGCTATGCGGTCTAGTCTTTTGGATGCGGCAGGACTGGGACTACTTTACCTGGACTACTTTACCTGAGACTATTTAAACCACACCCAAACAGCAGAACATGCTTTGCGTTATTCTTCTGTGGGCAGTGTAACGCTCACTGTGTCCAGTTCTTTGGTGCCAGCTTACCTGAAACCAAGGACCTGCAGAGAGAGAAAGAACACTACGAAACTTACCTGGAACAGTATCCTGTCTTCAATCTATCACTGACTTCAGTTCCACTCACCTTAAGGTACGAACTCCATCATCCGGCACTGCATGCATCCTGGAATACCATAACCTGGAAAGAGGAGAAAGAAAGGCAGCATTAGTAAGCGTTTACTCACGTTTCCTCCCGAATGAAGAAAGCCACACAATCCTTATCTGGGTAGTTATCTCCTGGTCAGTATCATTGCTGGAACATTACGGCGCTCGGCGAGGAACATCGCAACCTGCAAGGAGAGAAAAGACACAGGTTAGCAATATAAAAGGCGAAACAGCGCCACGCATCACACATTACTCACCGGACAGCATCGCGCACACTGCGTTTTCACCTACCGGCCAATGCTCATCAAACTACATGACAACACCAAAATACCTTTCCATCCCTAAAACGAAAGAAGCAAGACATTATTATTCAAACTAAACGGAACATAAGAACTGCATATAAAGACTGTAAAGCAGCAAACCTACGGAGTCAAAGCAGGCCTGGATTCCCACAGAGGGGCTTGCACCAGTGAAGTAACTTGGTTGTTGCTCGCCCCCACATCTATGCGCCCCTGCCACTAGGAGCAGGACGGAGAATCCACCTTTTACAATATTTAGGTGAGGAGAAGGCCCAAGGGGGAGGTGGGAAAACATAAAGACAATCTGGTATTGAATCCAGCTCTCCTATATTGCAGACCCATCTTTAACCAGAGGTATTACCAAGGGACCGGGAGAGGGTAAATCGTCCAACCATGGCTGGGTGGCGTCCCCGTGGATACCAGGTGAGCGTAACAACTACTCCATGCTTTCCAACGTGGGGAGGAGAGCTGACTCAGCCAACTTGATCCTTTATGTTATAACACTGACTTTCCTTTGCATACACATTTCGGTTTACACACCTTTTGTATAAGAGATAGGGCAGGCATTCGCTTTTTTTTAGTATAGGCCATTTTGATTTGACATAGACTGACTATGACTGTTTTCTTTATTATTTGATGGTAGAGACTACTCCCTTCATAGCTATAGGGAAAATTAGGAGTTTTCCAAACCCCAAGAATTTAATAGAGGTTTTGAAACTTGTAGTTCTTGTGTCAGTGTCATACTTCTGATTCCATGACTCTCCTAAACAGTTTTGTGTTTGTATTCTCTGATGCAGACACAGTTGTAGTTGTTTCTTTAGCGGTATTGTTGGGAGATCTGTTATACATTCTGTTTTTATTAGTTCTCTTTTTAAAGGTTTCCTTTTTTGAGGTACAGGGTATATATCTAGATTATAGTGCACATAGCCTGTCGTATTCCAGGATGCAAGGAATGTCAGCATTGACTTTGTTTACATCAAAGTTATCTAGGTATAGACCATTGAGTGTTCGCAGACGTGAATGTGCTACGTAACTCATACCTTCTTTAAAGACTGTGCTGCCAATGTCAATCAATGCTTGATCTAGGGTTAGACATTGTGATTTGTGAATAGTGACAGCACATGCAAGAGATAGAGAAAAGTGTTCTCTGCGTACATACATGTCTTTGAATAGAAGGAAACAAAGCTATTGTGCACCCAATTTCTTTAACTTCTGCAAGTTTGTCAAAGCGTATGTTGACAAACTGAATGTTGTTGTCATATGCATATGTTTGGAAGCCAACAACTGTACCAATTGCTCCATTGACTGAACTGCGTTCTATGTCAAGGTTACGTTTTAGAATTACTCGGCAGTTTAGCCACAAAATCAATATTTTCTCCAATCCAGCTGCCGTACACTTCTAGTTTGTCTGTGTATATGCAGTATGGGTTGTATTTCTTTTTTCAACATTGTCTTGCTGAATGGACCACAGCTTGCAAAGGTTGGCATTAAGGAAATGCATTTTAGATTTTGTTGAGTTGTTTCCATGACTTCAGAAGCAGATGTGTTTCATCTATATAGCTCATGGATCAGTCTACTACTTAAGATGGATTTTACAATATTAGTAAGTAGACCAAGTATAATGCTTTTTAAAATGTTAGCATAGGTGAGGTCTGCAGACTGACGCATGTTTTGCGTTAGTTCTTTGTGGTGAAAATGTTGCCAAGGATTTACAGTTCAAATGCTGCTGAGCATATTGCAGCATTGTTTGTGCCCTAATGTTTTGAAAATAGGTTGAAATTTTGCTGGTGTTAACTGTGGGAGGTCTCTGACAATAATAACATGTTTTCCTCCAAACAGTTCTCTGTAGTTTGTTTTTAGGACGTCGTGCATTATGAGATTAATTAAAGCCAACATGAGGTTGAAAATCATGCTCACTTCATTAATCAGGAGCACTTTCATTTGTTTCAGAATTCTGCATACTCCAGTAGCAACTTCTGCTGATAATGTGTAGTATTCTAATCCTTGTCAATGTATATTGTGAGAAATATGATAAATGGTTGCCTGATAACAACTCTTCCATTTGAATGAACTAAGGAGAGTGATACACCCTGATGGGTTTCAAAATTAGTTTTTGTTGCCAAATTTTTATTTTGAAGATGAATATAGCACTTCGATATGGAATTTGTGTTTATTGTTTCATGTATGAATAATCTGAGTATTTATTTCATTAATGTCAATACATATTTGAACATAATAGAGGAAGAAGTTTTTTGTGACCTCGTGAGAGTGACTAGGTCATTCATCAGTGTGTCTGATGAAATGTGTTGGTACTTTACTTTTTCCCTTTGTGGCGAGGGTTGGGCCCAGAGCACCTGAAGTCTAGTGATGTTACTTTATTTACAAATTATTTCTAAAAGAGTGAGTACTAGTAGTGCACCCTAGTTGAACCCCTATGTAAAACATTATTTCATCTCATCAACTTAGTTCTTCCTTCCTGGTGTGGGACGGGTGGGTTACTTCATCCCAACCTCACACCCACGAAAGAGGATCAGTTGCTCCAGTGGAACCTATATGAACCCTACCTAGCCTGGTCCTTTCCATGTTATCCCCCGCACCCCACCCCTCAAACATTCCTTTTCCTGCTCTGCGGCTCCACCCCTTACCCCATAACTCATTTGCTATTGTCCCAGAGCAGCCATATGCCCTCCAAGCTGGGCCCACAGGGGCGGTGTGCGTTGCTGCTATTGTAGCGTACACCAAAGCCTCTCGATGGTCGGCACGTCCACCGGCATTGCAGCGACTGTGACAAATCAACTACTGGGGCACCAGTGATCCAGTGATGGATATAGGTTTCTAAACCATCAATCAGCCCCACACATCTAGTACACCAGAAGGGATCCAAACAGATTGGAAACACAAGCAAATTATAAACCTTCTTGTCAATTTTGGTAACGTGGACAGAATGGCAGGCTTATCTCCGCAAGGTCGTGGATCGTTGGTTAGTTGCAACATAGCGAAAATACAATTATTACCCAATGATAAAAGGGACTGTCCAGTCAAGATTGTATAAAAAATATCTACTTTTTTTATTATTCGACAGACAGTTCTAGCATACTACAAAATACAACCTACCCTGTAAAGGAGTGCAGTTTCATGAAGCAAAAGTAATTAATCGCAATAGTTCAAGGATACTTGGTTTCTGCACAAAGGGGGCAATGGGTCGCATAAATGTCACTAGGTGCCTTTCAGAGAAGGAATACGGGGACAGAATCACAATGTGCCTTGTGCTTATGGAAGTTCTTGGTGCTCGGCAGTGTAGAGTGGGTTACAGGGCCCTTTGCAGCTTCTGAGACAGAGTTCAAGATGGGAGACAGCTGCGGGTATCAGACGGCAGGCGGTTCGGCGAGCGAGGCTGGACGGAACGCTGCAGGCTGGCCTACACAACAGCTCAGGGTGAAGAATTGCTGTCTGAGTGCTAGTTGGCTGGTCTGAAACACTGGTCGAAGCGTCTCAGACGACGTTAGTGGCCGGGGCGTGACATCAGTCAGTGGTGCAGCTGGTAGCAGCTCGAGGAGCTCGACTGGCTAGAAAAAAGTCGGACGCTGGTTGATGCTTGTCGATTCACTCCTCCTAGCTTCTTCACTGGGCTTGTGTCGTCCTTTAAGGCGGACGGCCCAAAGCTGTGGAGAGTGTTGCAGGCAACAGCCTTGTCCTTGGTTTGGTTCAGAGACTCTCTGGCACTTCTGACCTTGGAAGCTTGCTTGCAGAGCATAGCAGGGCACACTTTGTGCTGGCTGGGTAACGGTTCTGGAGCTACTGGAGGGTCCTTTGGATTCAGTATCTCCCTCTGTTTCCTGGGAGATGTTTAGAGGAGGGATCTTTCTTCCCTCTTTTGAAATCCTGGGCTTTGTTCCCTGGCGGAAGCTGTAAGGCAGACTGTACCTTCAGCCAGGGTCCAAATGAGTTCTTCTTGTTACTCCTTGCCAAGTCTTCAGATGACCTGCCCAAAAGAGGGGCTCAACCCTCTTTTAAAGCTAAATGGGCCACAGTGCGTGGTGTAGGCCAAGCCTACCTTAATGAACCAATCCTGGGTCCCCTCCAACAATCTCCTGTATGCATGAGGTCATAACCAGAGTGCTTTGCAACAGAACAAGGTAAAGGGGTAAAACATGTAATGCTAAGTCCCACCCATCTTCCTGTCTCTTGTGGATCAAACGGTCTCTCTGGTTAATTGAGTTCTCTGTGGTTCCTTATTAAAGCGGCAGGTCTCCCTTGAAGCTGTAGAGAGAACAGACTTTCTGACTCCATGGGTTAGTATGTTAATTTAACCTATGCCACCATCTGCAGAGTAAACACACAGATTGGGCAGATCCAGGGAGCCTTTGATAGTTAATTAGGCCTGCCATGGCAGGAGGAAGGTTTTGGCCCTCCCCCTTCTGAGATGCAAATGCATTGTGTACTTCACCTGTCAGATCCCAACTAAATATGACAGGGAGAACCGCACCTGTAGGCCGTAGCTGCTTTATTATGTAGGAGGTAACTTACAGGTGATCCGTTTCTACAGCACATACTCAGAGTTTTACACCGAGCATGGGTCCTTACAATTACTGTACCCTCACCATAGGTTACCTGGAATTCTGCATGGCTTGCACCCTTCCTCAGTTTCCCAGATCACCTGACCTCTTACGCCCTTGTTAGTTTCCCAGATCTCCAACACCCTAATGCTCCTACTCAGTTTTCCCCAGTCCATCCCCGGCTCTTCGTCCTTGCTTATTTCCCAGGTCTTCCTCCCCTTTCGCCATAGCCCAGTACTCCCACGGCTCCCGACCTCTTACACCATTCCCATTTTCATAAGCCGCCCAGCCTCTTACCTCATACTAGGTTTCCAAGGTCTATGTCCCTCCTACCTAAGTCCTTGGTTTCTGATATCCTGATCACTTATCCATTTACTTAGTTTCCCAGGTCTCCTGACCTCTCACACCCTCACTTGGTTTCCCAGACCTCATTGGCGGTCTACTCATTTCCCCCAACCCCTTTAAGTTTACCATTTGTATTTTCCCAGCCAATCTGACCTCCTCCATCCACAAATTCAATCCCCATGCTCTTTTCTTCATTTGCTCTTTTCCAATATGTTTTTCCTGTTGTTCACCCCAGGCCTAACTCCCCATAATCCTTGTTTTCCCCGGCCCGCGACTTGCCCCGGCATGCCTCTCTGGTGGCTACTGCCGTCAACGAGTTACCCCACCTTCCTCTAGGAGGTTTGGGGATGGGGAAATATGTCAAGTTTAATTCCTTGATGCTCCTTCTTTTAGTTATTTATTTACCTTGTTGTCCGGACCTCTTTCTTCATGTATTCTATTCCCAGGCTCATTTACCTCCTACGTAGTTATTTTTCCCAGTGTCTTGTCCTCATCTGCAGTTATTTATTTTCCCTTCATGTTCCTTGTCGTCTTACGCAGTTATTTGTCACTAGGTACGTTGACCTTTTATGCAGTTATTAACACTTCTTTCCCTCAGGTGGCTTGACCCTGCCTCTTCTCCTTGCACCTGGATATTATCTCTTTCGCGTGGCGGTCATGATCCTCTTTTGCTTAGTGAACATTGAGTGAAAATTGAGCCCTTAGTGTGCGTGCCCTGCTTGCTCCAAGCCAATCACTGATTGCGATGGCGTTCCCACCAATTATTCTTAACCTTTTACACAATTATGAGTTTCCCAGGTGTCCTGGCTTCTTACCCCGGTTACTCATATCCCCAGATGCCTGGACCTCTTACTCATTTACCAGGTCTCTTGACCTCTTAGACCATTCCCTTTTCCCAGGTGCTTTGACCCCCTTACTCGGTTCCTTATTTCCCAGGTCTCTTGACCTCTTAAACCATTCCCTGTTTCCCAGGTGCTTTGACCTCTTACACAGTTATTCATTTCTCCAGGTACCTTGGCCTCTTACCCATTTCATCATTTCCCAGGTCTCTTTATCTCTTACACCATTCCCTGTTTCCCAGGCGCTTTGATCTCTTACACATTTATTTATTTCCCTAGGTTCCTTGACGGATTGGTGGTGTTTGTTGGTAAAAATAAAAAAGTGCTAGCGGTAAACAGAACAAAAGAAAACTGACCGCATGAGCGTTTAAATGTACAAATGTCAGTGACTGCCTTGTTCTCAGGAAATAAAATCCGAGGCAAACAGATTAATAGGAAAAATTGCTGCGCCCCGCGATTAACAATCAAGGAATGAAACAGAACAGAAAATACTTGTAATACAGGAAGCAAAAGAACGGTTAGAGGAATTGACGCACAGTAGAAATCTCATGACATATGCTTTCAGCGCTTGACGAAGTATGTTAAGACTTAAAAGCAAGTTAAAACGTTGAAGGAGTTAAACTCGTAGCGCGGAAATTGTGGAGATAAAAAAATATTGTTATTTAATGCAGTCTTTCTCGTTTTTGGAATTAATACACTATTGGAACAGAAACAAGGAAGGTAAGTAAAATGAAATGAATGAAAAATAATGCAATTGAAATATGAGACCTCACTGAAGATTATCAAATTTAATGTATTTTGGAAAAATGTCATAATGGAAAAGGCAGTTTACCTTGTGTCTACCAGAGGGAAAGAACAGTTCAAATGGAATTATTATAGAAAGATTTAAAGGTGAAAAGAAATGGTGGAAATGCATATAATATAAGAAAATTAACTGTAGAGGAAGAGCAATAACAACTGGAGAGAACATTGAAAAAGAAATCATAACCATGAACCAAACAGCAAAAATCGAAGTAGAGGAAAAGATAAATGAGTTGAATGGGAAGGCAAAACATAAAAATGTACTGGTGGGCAATTGGTTACACGTATATTAAGGGAGATCCCACCGCATTTGGCTTGCGAGATGCCATGTAATAAATTACTAAAAAAGAGAATACTATACGAGAGGAATTTAGAAACTAGATTATCCATCACCCAGAAAAAGGTGTTTCTCAGAGTATCCTTTATTATTTAATGACGTGGTAAAGTAGAAGATCTGGATTTAAAAAGAGACTAGAAAAATTGGATGCAAGAGAAGGAAGAATCAAGATAAGTGGTGGTCGTATAAAAAAAGGTCAATTTGGACCACACAAAAAAGGTCAATTTTTGTCATTAGGTGAAATGTTTTAAGTCAAATATGCTAATACCACCTTGACCTCTTACTCATTTCATCATTTCCCAGGTCCCTTGACCTCTTACACCATTCCCTTTTCCCCGGTGCTTTGACTCTTTACTCGGTTCCTTTTTTCCTAGGTCTCTTACACCATTCCCCATTCTCCATGTGTCTAGACCTCTTACATCTCTTAATCATATCCCGAGGTACCTTGACGTCTTATTCAGTTCGTCCTTTCCAAGGCCCCTGAAACTCTTCCACAAGTCCAGTTGCCCCGGTGTCTTGCCCTCCTGCACCTCTCACTTATATCACCAGGTGCCCTACCCTCTTACTCATTTCTTCCTTTCACAGGTCTCTTGACCTCTTGCACAATTCCCTGTTTCTCGGGTGCTTTGACCTCTTATGCAGTTCTTCCTTTCCCCCAGGTCCCGTGCCCTCTTACGTACTCTTTTCTATTCCCAGTTTGCCCCAAGCCGACCACCCCTGTGATGGCGTTCCTTCAGATAGTTTCTTTACATAGCACATGTAGTCCATAACCACCACCTTGTTAGAAGATTAACCCATTTGTGTCATCCTTCTGATCCTCTGGTCTTAGGAGAGCATTGGGCACCTCGTGCGCGCCTTACTAGCTTGCCCCAAGACAGCTAAGCTGTTTGCCCAAGCCGACCACCCCGGTGATGGTGTTGCTTCAGATCTTTTATTTTACGTAGCACATGGAGTCCATAATCACAACCTTGTTAGCACATTACCCCATGTGTGTCATCCTTCTGATTCCTCTGCTCTTAGGAGAACATTGGGCATCTAGTGTGCCCTACCTGCTTGCCCAAGCCAGCCACACCCTGTGGTGGCAAACCCTCCCCTCCTTGCTTGTTTCAGTCCAACCAGAAAGTCCCCAATTTCCTTGGAAAGCCAACACTGCTTCCTTTTGTTCACCTTCCCTATCTTCTGTACTTTTTGACCTTCTACCCAACCCTACACTAGTAGCTTCCATACTTCTGCGCATGCCCTCCCCCCCCGCCTGCCATCCCCACCACCCCCCTCCTAGTTGCACTGTCCAGAACACCCCTCTCCACTGCACACACTTGCCTTGGGGCAAAAAGGGATCCAACCGGAGCACCCTACACTAAAACACAACTTGGTACTAATCAGGGGGGAAGACCAGGATCACAAACTTTGGCTGAACAGTGAAGCAGAGATTTTAATCCACTCTTCAGATTTGACCACATACCTTCCAAGTTTTACTCGGTATACATAGTTTGGATTTCAAGGCCTGCAGTGATAATGTCTTATAGAGCTTACTTACAAAAGCACACATTGCAGAATAAAGCCACCTGACAACATGTAAATACTTATAGCAACATAGTAAGCCAAAAGAATATCATTGTGGCTTTAATTTTCACATCCCAAATGGTAAAGTATGAGTATGCAAAATATTGTCAACCTGAAAATCTATTTAAGCCCACTACACTTTCAGTGGTTTAAGACATGCAGTAGAAGAAGTTGCGTAATACACTCAGATAGATATGGAGATTCTTTGTCATAAACCTCCAGCTTGTTGTTATTCATGATGTTGACACATTTGATTAGTGACATGAAGCAACTTTTTTTCTTTTTTTTTTGCATGTCAAGCTAGTAGTCATACTGGATGTAAACACATCTTTAAATGGGTGCTTTGTGTTGCTCACTTTAGCTATCACAGATATGCAAGGTAACTGGTGCTTCGAGCTCTTTGAGTTGCACATGTTCCATCATGCATATGAAAGGCTCTGCCCCTGATAAAAGTAATGTGTTTGCAACCTAAGCACCTTAACAACCTGCAGAGCCACGGACACTGTGTGTGTGTCTGCTTAATCATGACTTGGGAAACTGCAGTGCTTGTTGAATGTCCGGCCTGGGCCTATACTATATTTGGCTCAGGAGAAAGAGAAACGCCTGCAACGCGTTTCTTGAGCCTTTGAACTAAAGGTGCACTCTTTAAAAGCAAACGATTTGTGGTACGGCGTACCAGTGATTTATATTAAACTTCCATCTCTGATTCTTACAGCAGGCACCGCAGGCAAACATGCCACAAACTTCTGTACTGCCATATCCCCCTCTCCCGTCCTCCTCCCCGATGGTAGCACAAGATGGTGCCATAAAACTATCCCTGTGGCTCTGAACATGCCCCAAACGGTCGCCCCCTGCCCACGTGGGCCTAACCCCCACACGACACAGGGGGAGGGTGATCGGCAGAGAAAGGTCAGTTCCCCCAACCCACATCGCACACTGCCCATTAACCCATACAGCACTCATGCATGTTGTGTTCTCTGGTGAACACGGCAGGTCGGAGGAGCATGGGCAGGCTCCCCCGCTCGTGACTGACTGCACGTCGAGCAAGGGGTCATCTTTATTCTCTCACGCCGAGACGTGCTACATCACAGCATACGCTGCCGCAACACATAACATCCCTCAATTTTTCATATTTGAACAAAACAATCAAACACGGCTGCAAAACGACGTCAACTTCCAACAAACAAACAGGTGCTCTCATAGCTAATAAAATATGTGTTCTACGTGCTCATCGTCTTAAAAGTATGCCAGGCATCCTCTGGATTCGCTCACTGGATATCGTCTCTCTTATCGGCTCAATCTCTTCTCCCACCTCGTTAACGAGGTCTCTTCTTTCCGGGTCGTTCCGCTCACTCTGTACCAGCCATCTTTGGTTGTCATCACTGTCCATGTCCTGCGTCACTAATCTAGAAGGTCTTATTTATTGTGTGCATTAGTCGCTCTACCTCCCCATTTGCCCGTGGCCATACGGGTGCGATTTTCCAGTGTTGTATTCTCCGTTCTGTCAGGAATTCTGCAAAACCTGCACAGGTGGTATTAGGGAATCCATGCATGGCGAAGATCTTCTCTATCACAGGAATAATGTCATGGAGTGCCGTGGATTGAATGAATTCTACTTCCAGGTACCTGGACCATTGGTCCATCATGACCACAAAGTGTGACTCCCGGTGTGTCGAGCTTAAGTCCATGTGTACACAGTCCCAGGCCTCCTCACTCCTTGGCATGCATTGGATCCGGGGCTCCCTATGTTTTGGGGCTGCCACCTGGCACCATACACAAATGAATGACGTAAGGAAATCTTTGACCCTCTGTTCGAGGACTGGGAACCATACCTTTAGGCGTAAGCAACTCTTCGTCTTTGCTGCTCCTTGATGCCCATGGTGGACCAGTTTGATCGCTCTGTCTATCAATGCGGTGGGGACCACTATTCGTGAGCCCCTCAGGAAACGGCCATCCTCAGTAAGGTGAGTTTGTGCTTTACTTTCCATAGTGCTAAGGTAATTCTTGCTTCTTGTGTTCTTCATCAGGGCGGTCTTCCACTGCCCCGTTAGCATAGCGTCTTTTTTTTTAAAAAGCAGCTGTCACTAGCGGATGCCTCCTTTAGCTCATTGATCTCCATTGAGTTGGGTATTACACCGGCGTTTACTAATCTCACAAATTCTTCAGTCTCAAAGTCCCCTCCTTCTCCATCTGCACCTCAGGTCTGGTGCCTGGACAAATAGTCGGCGGCGTTGTTGACTCTGGGTCGGGATACTAAATTCACTCTATTCACTATTCTTTCAGTGCCAACAGCCATCTTTCTATGTGGGATGGGGTTTTTTCAGAGCCAATGACCATGATTGGTAGTAATAGATTGTGTTCTGTTATTACTTGAACTGGTTTTCCGTAGATATGTATATGGAAGTGATGGCAGACCCAGAGCACTTCCAGGGGTTCCCTCTATATCTGAGAGCATTGTTGTTCAGTTGGTGACAGAGCACGACTCGCGTATACCACAGGTCTGGTGTCCCTGTATTGATCCACTTGTGTGAGTAAGGTCCCCTATGCACAAAGGCTGGCATGCACCACAATCTCTGTGCTTCTGTTCGGATCAAAGAAGGCCAAAGTGCAGTCGGCAGGTAGTGCTTTCTTTATTTCTTCGAATTCCTTCTGCTCTAATGGGGTCCACTGCCATGCTATGGTGCAGGCTTCTTTGTGAGGCTGCTCAGGGGTTCTGAGATGGTCGCTAGGCTTTTTATGAAGTGGCTGCAATACGTACCCATTCCTAAAAAAACTCCTGACCTCAGACACCTTTTCCGGCGCTCTTGCTTCACGAATGTCTTTAACTTTAGTGGAATCTGCTGACCTCCCGCCCTCTTCAAATATGAATCCAAAGAATTCAATTCTCAGGGTGGAGAGTCAGTCCCAGTGAGTGGATTCTTTCTAGTACTGCCCTTAGGCGTTCTAGTTGCTCACTCTCTTGGCGAAAACGAGGATGTCGTCACTAATGTTTAGTGTTCCCTGCAAACCCGCTGACGAGATTCCAAAATTGAGTTTTCTATACAGACCGATATGGGTAGTGAAAGTTGTTATGTACCTTGAATCTTTATGTTGTGCTAGCTGGTGATAATGGTCTCTCCAATCCAGCTCAGAGAAGAAAGTGGCGCCCTCCAGATCAGCTACAATTCCATCGATCGTTGGCGTTATGTGGCGCTCTCACTTGATTGCCTTGTTTGGGATTCTCATGTCCACACATAATGGTACGCAGTGAGGCTGCTTGGGTTTCTTTGCGATTACAATTGGGGACACCCACGGGGTGGGCCCTTCAACCGGTTCTATGATGTCCAGGTCTATGATATTGCGAAGCGGCTTCTCGATACGCTCTCGTAAATAGAAAGGTACTCTCATGTGCTTAAGTGCCATGGGTTGAACTGTTTCATATATGTTAAGACACACCGGTTCTCCCATCATGCACCCGATGCACGCACATACATCCTTGAAACTTTCCACCAGGAATACTACATCCTCCTAGAGCACTCTGCGTGTGAACTGGGCAAACTTGCGGGCCTCTGCCGCCGTGCTTCCTAACAAGGTCTGATATTGCCCTCTTTAGACACAAAGAATCGTGCCTTGATGGTCATGTTCTTGTGCTGCACTGGTGTTATGAACACTCCTAGAGGTAACTGAGAGTGACTCCCAAATGTGAAGATCTGCACACTTGTGGTTTGAAGTGGTGGAGGGCCTCGCAGTTTCTGGTAATGCGATTCTGCCTTTACATTCACAGATGCCCCTGTGTCTATGAGCACAAGGCTGGCGGTGTTCCGAATGGTCACCGAACATCTTGGTTGACGTTTCTTCTTCCTGCTGATGCTCAAAATGTGCTGAAATTAAGAACACGTCTTCGTCTTCATCGCCACTCCTGCATCTTCTGCTGGTGTTGTGGTTGCCACTTGCGGTGGCTTGAGTTGGTGCTCTGGGGCTTTCCTTGCCCCAAGACATTATTGTTGGCACTGGGGCCCTGCAGACGCGCACAAAATGGTTTCTTGTACCGCACCTGCTACATATATGTTCTCCTACTGAGCTCCTTTATGTGAGGGAGGTCGTAGCCACATTGCTGCATGGAACCGGGCCCTGGTTGTTCCGCGGTTCTTACTTTGGCCAGTTACCTCTGCCGCCGGATCTCCTTTGTGGGAGTATTTCTACTGCATAGACTTCTTCTGGCTTTACAGACTTTAGTGCAGACTCCATCCTGGACGCTCGGACATCGGTTAACTCAGGGAATCGCCCCATTTCTAGGATCCTTGTTAACGTGAACCCTGGTTCGTGGAAGATTTTTAGCCGTAGTTTGACCAAAAAACACCCAACAATAATTTGCAGCCTCACTTCATACTCCTCGTTCGTCCATGCCTATCTAGCCACAAGCTGCTGTAGATGCCCATGGAATGCATCTACACTTTCCTCACTTTTCTGTAGTACAGATCTCATTACGAATTTCTCATAGTGTTGACCATAGGAGCAAAATATTCTGGTAAGGCAGCAATGGCAGCAACATACGACCCATCGGTTGGGTGCAGAGTTTTGAATATTTTGTGGACGGTTGGGCCAGCTGAGTAGATGAGTGTGGACCTCTTCGCTTTGTCATCCAGCTCTCCAGTCACGTCAAAATACATTTCCAGGAATTCACACCAAAGTTCTCAGTGCGGGCCTAGGCTGGTCGGGGATGCATCAACATAAAATTCACTGATTGGGGCTAAGGAGCTCTGCTGGCGGGACGCTTTGCCACTGGGTGACGCTGGTGCACCTTCATCCTCCCCCGACATGGTAGCTGTGTGCAAGCTTAAACTGGGTCACCGATCGTCTTCCCTACGCTGTATTGGCAGGGCACATGAATACTCCGGGGGAGTCGCAACCCTTCCATGCAAGGTATGCTGTGGGACTTTCCAAGATAGAGGCAAGTTCAGCGCCTGGGCACACAAGCGCTCTCTGGGGAGAGCTGCAGCCAACTGTGGCCGTGAAGGTGAAAACACAACGGGGGCTGGCCACTTACCTCAGTAATACATAAGCTGTCTGCTAGGTAGAGAGCATAGTGTTAAGAAATGCTAGGCAATGGCTGCCTCACACCAGGTGGTGAGCAGCGGTGTGGTGAGGATGACTCTGGAGGTCTCTTACCGACAGGATACCAAAGATGGAAAATGGATCGCTGTCCCTCTGAGACTCGCATCATGTGCCTTCGAAGTGCATAGCATTGGCGTGCCACATGAGCAAGCAAACCTGCTGTGGTGCTCGTGGCAGCCACGTGGGTGTCAAGTCAGCGGACCTGCATTTGGGACTTCCTTGTCGCCATTGTTGTGTTCTCTGGTGAACACGGCAGGGCGGGGGAGCGCGGGCTAGGCAGCCGTGCGCATCGCGCAAAGTTATACAGACACAGGGTATGTCTTCACTGGCCTCCCCGTTCGTGACTGACTGCAGGGCGGGTGTGCAGCCATCTTTAGTCTCTAACGCCGTGACGTGCTACGTCACGCATACGCTGCCACAACACATAACAATGCAGTTCTACACATGGTATGTCCAGACACTCGCACACACGGACTGACAATTGGTGATTAAAACCTTTAACGTACAACTAAGCCTTTCTTCCACGAGGTGCTCAAATATGGATGAAACGGACACAAACAAGAGAATTACCCCTCTAAGCAATGCTTAAACTCCTGGCCTCTTCCCTGGAGGCTCCCTTTAGCAACAGCGTGTGTTCTCACATCCAAAGACTCGGCCCTACCGACTCTGCTTAGCCTTGTGGCTGCATGAAAGCCAAGTTAATCAGAATACCCTCTAACACATTATCCTAATCAACTGCATGCTTTAATAAAGCGCCCTGCGACATATATGTGTTTGATTTGTGCAGTCTCCCCTTTTCCCGCCGTAAGTAGTTGGCACACTGGATCTTTATTTGTTCCATGACCAGACTGGATCAGGCTATGGCGATCAGTACCTTTCATTTACCAACTCAACCCGGCATATTTCATATTTGACATACCATGCCGCTCCATCCTAAACAAGTAATTTTAAATAACATCCTTAAATCCATCGGCAAAAACTATCTTTTCTTTTTCTTCTAACAAAGTGGTGGAGGTCATAACTCAGTATGAAACAATATCCACCATCCCTACAATTAGCACACGCTTTGCATGCAAGTAAATAGGGTGCAACATAATCACAGCGGGATTCATTTACACTGACAAATAAGCCATTATCCTTTGAAGACTGCTGAGCAATAGCACTGACAGACCCGTAACAGCAGAACAGAGTATGATGTTACTGCATGATAGAGCTAGCTCAAAGAGAATACCAGTGCCTGTGTTTTGGGTGAGGCGGAGCAGGTAGTGTGGGTGGGAGTGGCCATAAGAGCTAACATGGCTATAGGTTGGTATTGGTAATATAACCAAACAATACTCACTAGTTCTGTGTCTCTGCTCACTTCCCATCCCTTTCATATCTACAATAGGGTTGGCTTATAGGTGGTTGTGCCGCATAGTAGCCCAAACTATTAAAAGGGCAGTGGCAACCCTAGACCGACAATGTGAGGCAGTGCACGTGGATCCGTGAACGCCAGGCCTTTGTCTTACTGTTGATACCATGCCCTCCTTACAGACACAAGTGACCACAGTTCAAGGGTGCTCATTGAACTTCTAAAAGGGTTTGAAAAACGCCTATCTAAACCTAAATCTAAAGATGGGAGCAAGCTACCATCAAATAATAACGCAGTCCTAGTGGTGTCTTGTCAAAATAAAAGGGCCTATACTAATAAACCTATTTCCATCCTTACGTTCTTAATTCAAAATAGCGTTGGAAACAATGTTATGCAAAGGAAATGTGTTCAAGAAATGATATGTCAGGATATCTGAGCCGTTGGCTCCCCTTCTCCATGTTTTCAGCACAAGACAAAGCGGCACACTTGAGCTTAGCACATTCTCTGGTTTCTCTAGCATGAGGATGCAGTTCAAAACATCAGCATTAGGGCCTTCTGTGCCCAAGTCTCTTTGCCATTCAAAGTCTCTTCCTTCGGAGGGCCTGATGAAACAAATAAACAATAAAGTTCCTCTCTTCTTATTATTTCACATGTACATAATTTCCTTAGGTGATTACTGTTCACCTCGGATCCCCTCCCCGGGCTCAGATCCACTTTAACACAATCACAATGTTCTCAGGATTTTCACGTATCTAATTTATCAGATGATTTCACTGTTCGCCCTGGATCCCCTTCTCCGTTGGGCTCAGATCCACTTTAACATCAATCTTCAATCAGTCCCCCTCCGCCAGGCTCGGACCAATAACACACACTTGCTTTAACTCAAAGCTTTCAGTTGATCGCCCTCTACTGTCGCATGACCACTTAGATTCACAATCCTTTTGTCACTCTTTCACTTTTGTTAACTCTCAGCTGGATTCCTTAAAGAGACCTTCGATTGAGCACACACGCGGTGCCAGACCACTCTGTCAAAGGTATCGTATCTTGGTTTCAAAGTTCAGTCACTCATATGCTGTTCAACCTTCACTCGATTTGGTTATCACACACGTTTCAAACAATGTTCGTTTCAGCACTCACCATACAATGTTGCCGCTTACAACCTTTGCTTCAACACAGACCGGTCCTGTATCAATCTCCCCAACTCACCGGCTGTGTTGAGTTCATTGACGCTGCTTTGTTGTTGGAGCCAAGGACAGTACCATGGCAGCTGGCGATTCTCCCCGCCTTGATCATCGACGCAGGAATGTCCTGGATACCTCCGATACACAATGTAGATCTCTTTAGCCTGGTTCTTTCCTGGCCTTATGTTTTTTATTCTCGAGGTTTCATGAAAGTGACGGTTCCTTGTCGAAAAGGTCAAGGGCACTTCCCTCCTTGCAATCTTTCTGTTTCACCGTCCTTCTCCTCTTGCTAAACTGCCACCTTGAAACTGCTGTTTCCTCGTGTGCTTTGCTTCACTCACAGTGTACTCTCATACTCTTTATCCGTGTGGGGAAGTGTAATGTGAGTCAGGTGTGTGGGATAGTCAGTGACCTTGCCTGACAAATGTATCGGGACACGTTAGGTATACGGCTCGGCTGTTAGTCCGTTTTTTCTCATAGCAGGCTGTCTGTGAGAAAGTGTTTGTGTTGTAAAAGGGTCAGGGTTGCGTTCCTAAATATTCTACCTGATAGGATGGGGTAAAGGTGTTACAGGGAAGAGGATACCAAGTCTCACCATCTGGTGTCCCACTCCCCGAAAAACCCCCACCCAGGTGATCCTGCTGCACTGGTCCACCTTCAGGAACTGGATCCAAAAGCGATGGCCGTGTCCTGGCCACCTGGATGACAGATCCCCAGGAACTAGTGGTTGAGACACCTTCTGGTTTCTCACACCTTCACCCGACCTGTATTTATGTTGATAACTGTGGAAAATCATTAAGTAATTTGAGCACAATTTAACAGCTGAAACAAAAGAAATGCTCAGCCTGCATGTGGCCGCTCTGCAGACTTTGCCTTTTCAAGTCAGGGGACTTGACATCCTCCTCTCCCCCCCACCCTCATTTTATTCCTCATGTGCCTCTGGGGGTTGCTGCTGGTGGAGGCCGCAGCACCTTGTGAGAAAATGTGACACCCATACATGCGCCTGGAGTGGAAGGCACTGGCTGCCCTACGGTGGCTGGCTTATCGCCAAATCTGTGGATCCAGGTGCTGACCTGCTGCCCGTTTATTTAGTTCTCCTGACGACAAAGGCGATATTGGAGAGTACAGGTCCATGGAGCAGTGCAATAAAGCGCTGAAGACACAGGACATGGGCAGCGGCCAAAACACTTCTTTGCACACGCAAACTTGAAGCGCTGGGCCAACCCTCTCTCCTATGGCCTAGTCACGAGGTAAGCAGAGGGGGATTGTTAAACATTGGGCTCTACAAGCCACAATCTACAAGGAACAGGCGTGTTACCTGCCCATTCCCACACTTAAATCCCGACCACACCTCAAAGACAATGCTTGAGAAGTTACTTCATCCCAACCTCACACCTGCGAAAGAGGATCCTATATAAACCCGACGTAGCCCTGCTTCTCTGTGCTACTCCCCACCTCCCAAACATTCCTTTTCCTGCCCTGCGGTTCCACCCCTTCCCCCACAACTCCTTTGTTATAGTCCCAGGTCATCCCTATGTCCTCTGAGCTGGACCTCCAGCGGAGGTGTGCAGCGTTGCTAATGTGGCATACACAAAAGCCTCACGCTGCTCGGCGCGTCCACAGACAGGACAACTATTTTACCTCTCGGGTTGCAAGGTAACACACATGTCCTAAGAGCACCAGCGATTCCCTCCTCTTCTTGCTTCGACCCTTGGCTGCGTTGGTGAACCTCAGGCCAGTATGGAGCACATTTCTCTCCTGCCTGTGGCACTCTCCCTCCTGGTCCACGAGCAGTGGAACCGGCTCACAAACAGCGTTCTCTTTCACTGAGGTGCACTGTTGCTGCACTTAGCAGCTGTGCACTGCAGAAACTGGCAGAAACGTTCTGATTTGTGGCAGAGCTTCTGTAGCTCCTCACGATGACACCAACGAGGGTTACATGTTTTCTTTATTCATTTGGTTTAATTTCTGAGTCGTAACTAGGTCCTTCTCCCCAGAACTGGAGCAATGGAAGGCATCAGCCCCCTGAACACATAAACTCCTTCAGCTTCTCCCCTCATAAAAAGGGTGCATCTTCACTTTGTGGCAGTAGCGGGCCAGTTCCACTGTCTGCTCTTACCAGGGGTACAAACACTGTCTAATATAAAGCAATGTAAAGTGGTCTCATATAGTGCCCTTCTGCCAATAATGTTGGCTCGCTGTGCATGGCTCTGTAAAAAAGGAGGGCAGGGTGTGTTAGTTGGATAGTGAGAAGGCAGATGCAGAATCCTTTGGTGTTGATGGATGTGGGTCGGAAGTACCCGCTACAAGTGCCTCGATATGAAAATCTCTATATTGTTTGGGATTGGTAACAACCGGCAGGTTAGCCATCTGGGCAGCCCCCGGATTGTTGAGTCCAAAAATGAACAACATGATTGTTGAAAGAAAATGGATATGTCAACATTGATCTAAGATCAGGGTTCCCCTGCCAGAGATCATACCCTTGACTTCCATTTCAGATAATACAGGAGACTGGCATACCACACACATTGTAAAATGGTGTTTTGGATAATATCATACATTGCAATGTTTAGTAACCCCAGCGGAAAAGGATGGGCTGGAATTAAAGCCCAGGGTTCGGAGTTGTGTATGACTTTTTTCTTGTTTTCCTTTCAGGAGATCTGGAGCTGTTTTTTAACCTTTCTATTTTTCTCTGTTACTTCATTGTTTTCCTTGCAGCTTTCCTATTGCCTTTAAATCAACTCCCTTTTATGAAATATCTGTCTTTAGGGTGAAGAGTGTCTGCTTGTTTTTGCTGTTTTGTGTTTCTGTGTTAGCTCCAGCTTCTATTAGGTTCATTTTATGTTGGTTTTCCCCTTTTTCTTTTGGTAATTATAGTATTTGATGTTTAATGTTTTCACCATTGGCAGGACCAGTCACAGATCCGGTCTCTTTAGATGTTTCTTAAATTGGGAAATAGAGGGGCAGTAACGTTGAAGAATTTAAACAACCGCAAGAGACAGAAAAAAGAACGACTTAAATCAGTGGAAAAAAGTACCAGAAAAGCCCAAGGAGCGAAAAGTAGAGAGGAGAGGAGAGGAGAGTGGTCAACCATTTCAAAAGCAGTTGAAAGATCAAGTAGGATAAGAATAGAGGTGCACTTAGAATGGTGAGCAGACTGAATGGAATTAGAAATAGAGAGCAGCGGGGCGGTTTTGTTGGTAAGGAATAGACGAAAGCCAGATTGATTGTGGGAGCAGAGAGTGATGGTGAAGATAAGATGTAACTTAGATATAGACCACCCATTCTACAATTTTAGAAAGGAAAGGCAGAAGAGAGATGGGACAAGAGCTTGATGGTAGCTGGGAATGTTTCAGAGGAGAGAGAATAATTAATGAGAGGTCAGATATGAAAGCTGGAGAGGGAAGATCTCGGTGAAGAGATGAGAGGGAATAGGGACCAGAGGTGAGGCATATTGGGGGGCTCTACCACGGAAAGAAGAAGTGTCAGACTCAGAGAGGGGGTAGATGGATGCCAGGGAAGAAGATACAAGAGGAAGGCAGGAAGGAGACAACTTGCTAGAGGGTGGTAGTTCGGACTGTAATATGGTGACTTTAATGATGAAATAGCCAAATCATTGTGAGTAAGGGCTGAGAGAAGGAGGAGAAGAAAGTAATCAAAAATAATACCTAGGTAACGGGCCTGTTTGGAGAATGAAAGCTGTAGTGGGAAGAAAGATATAAAGTGAGGGGAGGAGATCTTTGGAGAAGCAGGAAAAAAAGAGAATGTCGATTGTTTTTAGGGTGTGAGGACATCCAGGACTTTATAGCAGATAAGTAAGCAGAGAGACGTTGATGAATATAATCGGTAAAAGATGGAAATGTTGCTGAAATCTGTGTATCATCGGCATAGAGGGGAACCTGAAACCCAAAAGCCAATATTAAGGAAACTAAACAAGAGGTATAGAGTGTGAAAGGTAGTGGACCTAGAACAGAACCCTGAGGAACACCATAAGAAAAAAAAAAGGAACTGGACGAGGAACTTTTCCAAGAAACAGTAAGACTGATCAGAAAGATGAGAACTCAACCAACTAAGATCAGAGCCAGAAAAGCCCAAGGATGAACAGTTAGTGATCAAAGTAGAGTAGTGAACCGTGTCAAATGCTGCACTCTGATCCAACAGAATCAACATGGAAGACTTTTTAAGATGGCGAACATGAAGAATAGAATTAGAAATCGATAAGAGTTCAGCTTCGGTCGAGAACCCAGCACGATACCCAGATTGCTGAGGATGAAGCAAGTTGTGATTGTTAAGATACAAGTAAAGTTGAGAGTAAACAAGCCTCTCCAAGATTTTAGACAAATAGGGAAGAAGAGAAATGGGAAGAAAGTTAACAGCATCATAGGAGTCTAGAGTAGGTTTCTTTACCAAAGGAATTACATTGGCAATTTTGAACATGGAAAGAAAAATACCAAAAGACAATGAAAGATGTAAGAGAGTATTAAGAAATTGAGCTAGTTCAGGAAAAATTGATATGACCAAAGAAGCAGATAGGATAGCATGCCCTTGGAAATTGGGGCAAAAGAAGAGAAAGAAACAGACGAGATAGAAGATCTAGCAATCAATTGATCCAGAGATACACAATCAAAAGAGACATTATTACTTAGCAAGTGTCTAACGGTATCAATAGTAGATGAGAGAAATTTCCCAAAATCATCAGCTGAAAAATTAGAGATGATGGAGGAACAAGAATTTTATTAAGAGTAGAGAATAGAAATTTAGGGTAATTAGCCTGAGATTGAATGAGGGTTTAAAAGTAAATAGATAAGAAAACATTTGCTAGTTGGAAGTATAACAATGCTTCACCCAACGTTGTTCAGCTTTTCAAATGTTGGATCCTGAGAATTATTACAAGAGAACCAAGTGCAAGGGGATTCTGGTCATTATATCCACATTACCCAAAGGCTGTTGCCACTCTATGATCTTGGACAGAGATTGACTTCCTAATTGTGTATTCTCAAAAATACATGCCATGGGCACTGAAGGAAAGAAAAAGCCATATTTGTCTAGGTATACCATCCAAAACAATGTGCTAATTGCATGGAGAAAAACGCCAATGTTTACACTTATGTACACTTGGGTTTTACATTTGAGAGACGTAATAAGTGTTAAAATAGTTTCAATCACCTTAACACCCTTATTTAGCACTTTGTTTTGCAGAATGTGAAATTGCTTTACATTTGATCAACAGCCTTTACAAAGGATTGTTGTGGAATCTGCCTGCCTTTGCCTGGTGCAGAAAGAGGTGGATTCCGTATTATCCATCTGTTTGATGCCAGCATGTAAAGTTAGTCTGTTCCATACCCCCTACAAAAGACATTTACAATATACATAACGCCCAGTTTCAAAAACAGAGGCGGACTGTAATGCAGGTGGGTTTATATGGTGGAGCAGATAGGGGTGGCGGAAGTGGTAATTCACTGCTTCTGCGTGCAGATACGTTTCATGCATGCTTTTTATTTTCCGGCATAGCTAAAATGACCTCTCTTGTGTTTATCTTTTAAATGGTGCCAGTTGCTAAAGTGGTCTTGCAGCAAGCGATCTATCCTATATTTCAAAATGATGCATAACTGTCAGAACCCACCTACTCATCCTACCATCCTGATTGGGTTGCCAGGAATTCAGCGCTGTGATGATCATGATTTATGGCTTGAGAACTACCAGTTCAATTTTAAATTGAGGTCAGAGTGGTCAGCCTAATTTGCAAGTTAACGAATCTACCAATTTTCTCAGTACCTACCTGAACCTTGCAATCTTGGTCTAATCCTAAACCAAAAGCTGTGTGGTTCAAAAGAGTGTGCTGAAGCAGGAACTCTCTTCAAGATGGCAGAATCATGCCAGGGAATTCTCTTCCATGATGGGGACAGCACCCAATCTGGTCCTTTTAGAAAGCAACAAAAAAGCGTTCTTACTGCGCTGCTCCTAGTGATTTTTCCATTTGTTGACTCTCTATCCCAGCATTAATTATCTGTAATCTTTATTGTATATTTGTTTATAATGCTCTGCACTGTATTATTGTGTTCTAACTATTATTCACGTTTTTAAAGATATTTTAGCAGTTTGTTACATCGCATGGATGTATATGCAAAGCTAGCGCCATTAAGCTTTGTAAATGACACTGTGGCACTTTACGAATACAAACCAACCAACAAACAGAAATGACAAGTGCTTGCATCTATATCCAGCCTCCCTTCCATAGCAACGTGGGAAATTGGCAGACATCTACTAAACTGTGTTTTTGTTTTGTTAAATTTGCTTTGCCAGCGAGAACTTTGTGTCGGCATTTGTGGCCTGAAATGTAGCTGTTTGTGTTCCAAAAAGTGTGCGCATTGTTAGGAGTTGACTGAACGAGTGGCTGATACACACTTGCTTTTTCTCGTGTAAATCGTTTCTGCAATTTTTGCAACTAATTGCATGCCAACCTTGGGCGCCTGTTTGTTTGATTCAAAATCAAGTCCAGGTTTGCTGGCTGTGATCTCCTCCACCGCCCATTTGCTCTCATCTTCCGCTAACTCCCAAGGCACACACAGGTTTAGCAAAAGCACATAACTGAAAAAGGGGGGGGGGTGCATCCATTCTCCCTGGACCATGCTACTGAGCAGCTGCAGGCTTGGGGGTTTCGAGGCTCAAGGTAAAGCTATTGGGAACTGTCATTTCAAATATGCTTTCTCGGTGTGAACTTTGCGTTTCTGGGGGAAAGCTGGATATTTGATATGTGCAGTGTTTCTAATATATCAAAGGGAGACAAAGGGAGGGGTAATTATCTGTGAATACTGGCCCACCTCCACATAGGTTGGTGAAGGGTCATTATCTCGAGTGATGGTGACCCTTCTGGAGGTCTAGAAAGTTGCAATAAAGGTTTTGGAGTTGTGGTGGTTAAGCAGTTTAATAGTAATTGAAGCACACAAACCGTGTTAGTAAATTAAAGGCGTTTTCATTATGTAATATGTGAATAATAGGTTGTATTTTTGTTAGGTAAGCATTTCAATTGGGAACTTGGTTGAACTGGAACATTTATTGCATGAATTACCATGAAAGTGGACGTTTTTTCTTTACAAAAGTGAACGCATTGTTCCCGTTTTAGCGTTCACGTTGGTGTGTGAAATGAGGTTGGAGCGCCCTGTTGCAAGAAGCATTGCTGGGAAATTGCATTGCTGTTTCGTGAATCCAGAGAACGTCTTTCTGTTTTTTGCAGGGCTGCTTCTGAAGTCCTAATGTCTGTAATGCATGGCAACTAGTAGATATTGCCTGTGCTGTGGACATTTTGAGTGGCTTAGAGGAAGTTAATAATGCCTCGCATGTGCTAATTGGGATTATATGAAGGGCGCTGTTTCTCAGTGATCTCTTTCTTCCCTGTTTTCAACTAATTAAGGGGCAGCCTCTGAGTGGAAAATGAGTTGAAAGGTATTAGAACATTTGGTTTGAGTTTCTTGATCTATAAGCCAACTAGGCAGACATTTGAATTGTGTTAATAGGTGGTCGCTCAACTATTTCTCTCCAGTCCTCACTTTTGCATCACCCCTCTTGTCTTGAGTCTGTCCTCCTCTTGGGATTGTCCTACTTGTGTGGACCCTCTTCTAGCAAAAGTAGTCCTGGGAGGTAGAAGAATATGTTTGTTTATTGAATTTATATAGCGCTTTAAGCCAAAGCGCTTTACAATATAACAGATACAAAAGTGAGAGAAGCATATTTACAAACAAGAACAGGTCATAAGAACAATAAGTAGAACTATTTACAAGGGGGGGAGGGGGATGGGGTATAGGAGGGGAAGGTGAAGGGAGTAACGGTGTAGGATTTGAGGTAGTGGGGGGAGGGCGGAGGGGAGGGGGAGTGATCTGGTGTCCTCATTGCCTTTAAGTAGTATATGTTACTAATTTAAGGTCAGAGGGGAAGGAGAGAGTATGGGGGAGAGGAAGGGGATAACGGTAGGAGAGGGGGATGTAGAAGATGAGCTTTCAGGGAGTGGCAGAAGGATGAGTAGGTAGGGGTGGAGCGGATGGAGAGCGGGAGGGAGTTCCAGTGTAGGGGGGCCAAGAGTTGGAAGGAGCGGAAGCGTGAGGAGGCTTACGATTGATGTGGGTTGGCTATACAGCTGTCATGATTCCTGACCCTCAAGTCCCCAGCCCTCCAAGATGTCAGGCTGGAGCCAGGCCACGGTCACCTACATGGGCCTCTCCATCCCTCCAAAGACCCACTTGGAGTCATACTTGGGGCTTGTGGCACCAGACCCACTCACTCCCATAGGATAACATTGGGGATTGAACTTGTAGTGCATTGATGGAGACAAGATGGATGCCCCCACATATTTCGGTTCCCTGAACTGCATGTGCAGTCTAGTCTTTTGGGTGTGGTTCAGCCCAGAGGCACCTGGGATACCCAGAGACTATTTAAGCTACGCCCAGGCTGAGAAACATGCTTTGTGTTTTCTGCATCTGCAGCGTGACACTCATCATGTTCGGATCGGTCTCCAGTAGGCCTGCATCTTTCTCAGCTCCTGCAAGAACACCGTTAGGAACAGCCTTGCCTTGCGGCGCTCCTGCCCATCCTTCATCGTTCCTTCTGTTCTGCGGGCATCTTCAGCAGTGTCATTCCCATCCCGGCACGCCGCTTCCTAAGGAAAAGGGAAAAGAACAGAAAAAGGCATCAGTAAGCATTCAGCAAATCTTCGCTTATTTTTAAAGACTGTACGAGCTTCAAACACTTACCTGAATCCCAGCCGCTCTTGGAGAACTCTGTCTCCGGAACTTCTCATCCATCTGCTAGGGGGAAAAGACACTGCAGGTTAGCGTGGAAACATCTAGAGGCGCCGCATTCCGCGCTTACTCACCGCATTTCTTCTTCATAACCGGCATCCACGCTGAAAATGTCGCGGCACCTAAAAGACACAGAAAAAGAACTCAGTTCAATACAAATACGAAAGGGTCGCATCGCGCTCAAACTCACCTTCAGCGCTACTCATCTCAGCAGCACGTCGTCATCCCCGGACGCCAGCCATCATCTAAGGAAAGAAAGGAACGAAGGTAGAGAACTGTTCAAAAGACTCATTATACTTACCTGTCAGACTCTTGCCAGTGAAGTAACTAGGCAGCAAAGAGCCCGCATCAATCAACGCGCCCCTGTGCTGAGGGCAGGATGGAGAGCACACTTTCCAAGAAAACAAGGCCCAGTCTCCATTCGAGTAGACTCCAGGGAAGGGTTTGAGGTCGTAAGTGGTCAGAACAGGCTGAGTGACGCCCCTGTGGATACCAGGTGAGCGTTACAACAACTGTGTGTTGTGCGTTTTCATACACTAAGTTATGGTGATGTTGGACAGCCTCTGAATTGATGTGTCCGCCGTCTTTGTTTTTCCTAACAATGGAGGAGCATGGTTGAGAAAACAAATGAGTGCCAGCATTGGGACCTGTTGATGCAAATCAGGTTTAGAGTTGCTATCTGTGACCTCCCTCATCCTTTTCTCTGGCTCGACCCCATCCTGCTCCTTAACGCATGGCCCAGGGTGCACCAAGGTTTACCAAAACCATTTAGGTTAAGAGGGTTTCATCCATTTACCCTGGCATCAAACTTTGCTACTGGCCATTCAGACTGGCTCGATCATTGAGCATTAAGTACTCCCTGCATACCCTCTTAAGCAGCCCTGCCAAGGCATCCGCATGAAAGAGTATAGTAGGACCAGGGTGACACCTGCTGGGCCCTTCCATGGATGGACAGAGGGTTTGGATCCCTGCCTCTGCCACCAGTGAGTGAATCACCAGATTTGTATTCCCTACATGCCCTCTGACAGCAGTACGCATGCCCCAGATCAGGGGTACAAAATTCAAGTTGCAACCTACTAGCCAGACTTAAGAAGACACCCGCCCCCTTAATTCTCCACATAGAGACAGCACATTTTATTTATTTATTTGTTTATTTGTATGGCGCTGAAAGCCCGCGGGCATCGGGGCCCAACAATAGACAAAGACAACACATGGATACATTTCAGACTAGAGACTTGGCAGGAGCCAAACACTGGAAGAAAGCCTGGCTAACTAATGAAGGCTGTGTTCATTTGAATAGATATATTTCTGATTTTTTTCTGAAAGAGAGGTGATTGGACTCTAGTCTCAAATTCAATGGCAAGTTGTTCCAATTTGTAGCTGCAGAGATAGGGAAGGCTCTGCCTAACCCATTGGGTTTCTTGTGTGGCTTAACCACAATTAGTCCCAGTGCTTCTGATCTCAGTGCACGGGCAGGCATATATCGAATAATCTTCAATTTAAAATAGGCCAGTGCTTTCCCGTGCAGACACTTATGAACAAGTTGCATAGATTTAAAGAAAACTCTGTCTTCTACCTTTAGCCAGTGTAGCTCCCTCCTAGCTTCGCTGATGTGCTCTGACATGGATTTCTGTTTGATTATCCTGACCCCATTATTTTGGATTAGCTGATGTTTGGCCATGCATTGTTTGCTAGCCCCAAGCAGAAGTGCATTCCCATAATCCAGGCGAGATAAGATGGTTGCTCTTGCTCTGGTGGTACAGTTTGCTTAGTTTAGGAAAGGTGTGATGGCTCTGATGAGCCTGAGGTAATATGAGCAGTTTTTGCTCCCATACGAAACCTGAGCCTCTAAGCTCATAGAGGCTTCCAGGCTCATGCCCAAGGTCTTAGCAGTATTCACCACCTGAATATGTGTGTCTCTAATCATGAATTATTCATATTGAGGCGATAGTTTAGCCCTGGCCTGGTGGGAGCCAAAAACCATCAGCTCGGTTTTATTACCGTTCAAACACATCCAGTTATGGTCCATCCATGAGTCTATGATGTTATTTTTACTGTCTGGCTGTCCTTTACGCAATCTCCGCTCAGCTCCATTACTAGCTGAGTATCGTCAGTGTAGTTTATGAAATAGGCCTTGATCTTGTGCAGGACGTTGCAGAGGAACCTCATGTACAAGTTGAACAGTAGTGGTGATAGACTTGCTCTTTGCGGAACCCTGCAAAAGATGTCAGACTCGTGGGAGAATGTATCTCCCCAGTGTACCCTGTATTTTCTATCAGCAAGGAACGAGGCCAGCCAGCCAATTGCCTCCATAATTTCTTACTCGCCAATAACTAGTGGTGACTGCAGATTTTGAGGCCTGCCCCAGATATTACACATTCTCCTGCACACTTACTGATCGATATATTTCTCTCTTATATCCTATATAGTCCCTCTGACTAATTCTGCACCGCCACCCAAGCGCCAGTTCTGTCCGAGCTGGATTACAGGAATGCTCTCCTCATTGGGCTCTCCAATGGCACCCATGCCCAGGGGCAAGCCATACAAAACAAAGCAGCCACATTCCTTCTCCACCTACCCAAACATTCACACATCACCTCAGCCCTCGCCCAGCTCCACTGGCACACCAGACCCCAGACAATTGCCTTCAAAGGACTGCATTGTATTCAAAGCCATCCACCTCAAAACCCCATTTTACCGTCACAACAAACTCAAACCTATCACCCACACAAACACTAGACAAGCGATCCAGCATCTCCTACACATTCAACTCTGCAAACTAACATGCACACAAAAACGGGCATTCACCCAGTGGGCCCCCATAGAATGGAACACCCTACCGCTTCACTGCGCCCTTCATCATCACTTTCCCAAAGGTATGCTTTGAGGCTATGTTTCCCCACTCATAATCCAACCCTTCCACCTCCACTGCTACCACTTGTCTATCCTAATCTTCCTATCTTGTCAACATTTTGTAACTTCCATCTCATCCCCACCTTTTTAACCTTCCAAACTTGTAAGGCGGCCGAGACGCTCTGGGTAGGAATAGCACTGAATAAAATGTTAAATAAATGAAATAGATAGCCCCAGGGCAGGGCCGGCAAATTTTGGCTGAGGGGCAAGTACAATGTTCTTGCCAAGGGTGAAGTGGCCCAAGCCCACAATGCAGCATCCCGACTTCCCAAAAACGAAACTTAACACCAACCTCTACCACCACATACTCGTTAACATTACTTTCCTGTTATGCAAAATATCTTTCATTTATGTTTTTGCTTTCCTAGAGACCGAGGCCCCAGGGAATTTACCTGACATGCCAAACATAGTAAAATTATTTCACCATGATAGCATAATTTAGTATACGAGCCCAGGTTTCTCGTGGCCCAGTTTGCAACTGGAAAGCAGGCTACATCTCCATTGGTAAAGCCGAGTGAGGGAGTCAGGCCTTCAATCTAAGAGCCAAACACGCACAGCAAAAGATCTATACCTGGTGTCTCCAGCATGGGATCTTGTATGGATTCGTCGTCAGGCTAGGAATCCTCGGTAAAAGAAAGCAGTTTCACTTTAAACTGAAAACTGCTCCTCTCCTCTATAGCCTATCAGTCTCCCTTGGGTCACATTGCCCCCTAATTCAAATTCTTCCATCTATTCTTTGTTAACAGTCACGTGGTGACGACTGACAGCAGGGACCCATTGCTGGTGAAGATCTTCAAACCACTGTCAGATCTTCAACCTGTGGTGCCAACAGGCCCAGGCTCGGGCCTACACCTCGACACCTCGACTATGGCTGATGACACGAAGAAAAGCCTATTCATGGCCTGTGAAAGCTGCGGCCTGAAGAAGATCTTCGTCGAGGACCAGCACCTCAAGTGCCTTTATTGTCTTCACCCTGACCACGACGTGGATGGATGCTCCATCTGCCAATCCTTTTGGACGAAGACCAAGAAGAATTGCCACCGGAGGTTAGCGGCTTGGATCTAGGAAGGGAAGGCCTCTGACGTGGCCTTCGGGTGTAGTCATACCTCTTCCAGGACCGGCAGGTCCCTTGAGCGTACTCCCTCTAGTAAGAAGAGTATGAGGTCCTTTGTTGATGCCTCCTCTGCGAAGATCCCAAAAAAGGCAAAACTATACCCTCCATCAGCGTCCTTGTCAACAGTCCCCACTGCTGCAGGACTACACTCTGGAAAGGGTCGGTCACCGGCTCTGTAGACGGTCAGCCTACCAGCTGGTGAGTTACCTTTGTCCACGAGGAAATCGCTGACACCATCAAAGCACAGATCATCGCACATCTTCTAAGGACCTGTCACCGACTCCGTTGTCAGCGGCTCTGTGGTCAACAAGGCCCCGTTGGTGACAACTTGTCCACTTGCACCGTCGCCTCGGGATAGGGATCGGTGTCTGGCCCATGTGGCAGAAGAGACAGTCCACACCGACACCAACACTGGCACCGGCACCCACAGCACCAGCACTCATACTAATGAGTTTGATGATTACTTTCCCACGGATGGGCCTCTCCCCTGGATTAAATTGGCTCCTTTCACTCCATGATGTCGCGAGTGGTCAAGCTCTTCAACCTGGTGCCAGAAGAGGAGGACGATTCCTTTTTCAGCTGCAGGAAGCCGCTAAGAAGACCATCATATCAGTCCCTCTTTTGGATGTCATTGGAGGAGGAATTGGCAGTCATGAAGTCTCTGGATACCACGGCTGCCAAGCGTGACTGGCTGGATAAGAAATGCTGGGTTCCAGATTTGTTGCCTCAGGTCTCAGCCTTCGCCGGAATCAGTGGTGTCAGCCGGCACCAGGAAGAGGTCATCCAACCCCTCTTTGTCATCCACGGTGCCTCCAGACCAGGAAGGACTGAAGCTTGATGCTGCTGGCAAGCGCATCACTACCACAGCAGCCTCCACCATAAAAGCTGCTAAAGTCTTTGCCATTTTATCAAGGCATGATAGGGAACTGTGGTACAAGCTGGAGCCCATCCTTGACTTCTTCCCTGATGACAAGAAGGACCAAGCATTGGCCCTATCTCAGGAAGTATAAGTAGCTTCAGACCACGCCATCACTGTGGCGCTTGGCATAGTGGACTTCATTACGAGGTGGGCAGTAAGGGGTTAACGGCGCCGGTAAAGGTGCCAGCACCGTTAACCCCTTACCGCCCTATTAAGAGTCTGCTCGCGGGACCCGCAAAGGGTGCCTGGTAAAACCAGGTGCCCTTAGCGGGACCCGCTAGCAGATCAGGGAGCTAACAATGGGCCTGTTATTAATGGGCCCGTTGTTAGCTCCCTCCCCTTTCCCATTGAGCCCTATGGGGACTCGAATGGGTATGTACCGGGTCCGTGTTCCTAGAATGAGGAATTACTCGGTCCTCCAAGGGTGGAATGGGCCGGTAATTCCTCATTTAAGGAACCCGGACCCGGTACCCGGAAAGGGGGGTAACCATGCCTCAAATTGCGGCATGGTTACCTTTAACCTCGTAATGACCCCCCTTAGGCTTCCGCCAGATGGGGAACGGTGTGGCACTCCGACGCCCAGGCTAGCTAAAAGCCACACATTTCTGCATGAACGTGCAGACCAAGGGCATTGACATGCCATTTGATGGGGCCACCGTGTTTGAGAAGGCGGTAGATGACACCCTCCAGGCCAACAAAATCGACATGGAGACTGCATGCTCTCTGGGGACCCTGCAACAGAGGAGATTGTTCTTTTGTTCCCTGAAGGGGAGAGACTCCAGATCGTCCAAGGGGTACACCACCCCCATCATCAGCCCTCATGGGCCACCACCTAGGAGGCTTACATGGGTCGCTCCCAGCCCTATGGCAGAGGCACCCAGCGTTGCCCACTCCCCCACCCCCCCATCTCCATCCAGGACGCAGAAGCCCAAGCAGGTCTGAACCAGTGCAGGACGCGCGCCTCGATTTTTGGACCCCAGTGAGAGGCTACCTATCAAACTTTGTCTGTCAATGGCAAAAGATCTCCACGGACAAATGGGTGCTGGATGTTCTTCAGCAGGGGCACGCTTTATAATACCAAGACGGGTGCCCCCATCACATAGCTCGGCTGTTGCAGGAGGTTCGCCCCATGCTATGCAAGGGGGCATTAGAGCTAGTCCCCCAGCACCTCCGAGGCTCTGGAGTGTACTCCAGATACTTTCTGGTGAGAAAAATATGGTTACATGTCTTTATACCGTAGTAATTTATAAAGAATGCCCATATATCAAATCTTTTGTATTGAAAAATGTTATAGTGAATGCACTTTTTATGTAATTTTCTTTTTTATTTTGGGCGGGGCGGGTCCCCTCAGCCCGTTTCCTACCCCTAAAAACCCATGCCGACCATTTCCAAAAAGTATTTCACCCTTTACCCCACCCTAAATACATTCACTATAAAGTTTTCAATATAGGATATTTGATATGTGGGCATTCTAAATAAAAGATTCGATATAAACACTGTATACAAAAAATGTCAGGAGGGTGGCGACCAATCCTAGACTTGCGATGCCTAAACAAGTTCCTTAAATCCCAAAAGTTCAGGATGGTCACGTTGCAGCACATGCTCGACCAGCTGGAGGAAGAAGATTTTATGGCAACTCTTGACCTGGAGGACGCATACTTACACATCCCCATTCATTGCAAGCACCGTAAGTGCGCTTTGTCATCCAGAGGCGGCATTACTAGTTCAAGGCCCTTCCCTTTGTTCTGAAATCAGTGCTGAGGGTATTCACCAAATGCTTGACCCCGGACAATAACAGCACATCTATGCTGAAAGGGATTCCACGTCTACCCTTACCTCACACTGGCAAGCCAGCATACAGCAGAGGCCATCCAACGTCTGACTTCGTTAGGATTCCCCATCAACTATCTTCAGTCCTATGTGGTACCAACTCAGAACACACTGTTCCTGGGCGCCTGTTTCGTGACTGGCGACTCCCTCAGAAGAGATGGTGAAGGCCATCATGGGAAGGACCAAAGGCTGTCGAAAGCATCTGCTCTTCGATGGTGGTCAGTTCGGCAACACCGCATCAAAGGCGCTCCCTTCCAGATCCCTCCGTCCCAGGCTACAGTCACTAATATGAGTCTACCAGAGCTTTCCCGTTTTAATCAGTGGCCCTCATTACGACCCTTGCGGAAATCGAAAAACGATGGCGGAAATGCAATACCGCCATCGAATAGCGCTCGGTGCGATTATGACCCGTAACCGCAAAGTACGATGCCATTAGCGACACCGCAGTGAACGCCAACGCAAACTGCACCAAATACGCGCGCCATGCCAAACCACCATGGCGCAACGGTACGCGAATTCTGACCCCAGCGGACATGCACCTAACGCCATCAAGCACGGCGGAAAGTACCATTCCGCCATGGTGAGAAGTACGGCATCGCGAACCAACCGTAAACGGCCCTACTGAGTGCCTGTACACCGCTCCCTGGCCACATTGTACAACTCCCCGTAGGTGCAATGAAGCCACACAATGCAACCAGTGAAATGTACAAGTCATCCATGCCTGCCAACGAACAAATGAATCTCAAGAGGGGCCAATGGAAGCTGCAGGGCACAGATGGCACGAATACAGAAGCCACACAAATGGACATGACCTCAGTCTCCCTCCAAGAAACGCACGCAAACACAGGCACCTGTGACCAGCCATATTCTGATAATCACATCATACCACCAATCCAACTGGCTGACCTGCATCTGTTACACAAAAGCCATTCCCCCGCCCCTGAGCATCACATCACCAAAACAGTCACATTGGCAGCCCACATCCCTGACCTCACTGGGCTTCGCAGGCAAACGCGCCCAGCACAATACCACGCAACTATACTCCGAAGCTGGAACCCAATGCAGATCTCCTCACAATACATCGCTCCCCAAATAGGAATATGACACATCACCTGCAAAGAAGAACGCTACACGGTTCATATCAGAATAGGAATTTAATGCACAACAAATTCACCAAGCCCATACAGCCATCAGGCCATGAACTCCAAAATACATTTCACCATTGTGGCCTGCATCCGCAAGAAATGACCAGCTACTACTTGTGTGACGCCCTGTACCCTCATGGCACACAGGGGCTACATTCTCGTACGAAAAGGCAACATGGAAGCGCCTCGACCCGCAGGGCCGTCCCAATAGGGAGGCACTAGTCCAGCTGAAAGGCCGAAATGTTGCTCCTAGCCACTAGAACTGCGTAAGGGCATGTGGCCCATTGGCGATCGTCCCATAAGATCGTAATGCTGCTCCACTGATTAACACGAAGCAGCAGGTGTCGGGAGTAAAATCCATCTGCAGGAGTGGCATACAGATGGCAGTGGCAAAAGGGGAGGAGATACCTGTCACCCAAACGAAATGAAAAAGAATAGAATGGCCATCAGAACTACATTTGAATAACTCACTTCAATGATCACACCAAATCCACAGCCATATGCATGCTAGCCCACTCCAAAGGATCATCACCAACCAAAAACCACTAGCGAATCATAACTATCTATATCGAGGTGAAAAAACTATCACAAACGCCTGCTTCCATACTCACATGACATGTGAAACTTCCATTGAGTCTGTGCGTAATGCAGCCTGCAAAATCCACTGTTCCCCCAGCCCGTAATTCCAGTGTTGTGAAGCAACATGAAATTGGGAACGTCCGGCCTTATCGCCCACTTCGCTATTGCGCATCCCATACCATTCATATCAATCATTGCATCCTCGCCATGGCCCCTGTCCCAAGGACATTGAACAATAGAACGTTATATTCGCAGTCAGACCTGTGGGCATCTCCTCGCCGCTAGCTGAAAACCGAAAGCGCCGTCCTTCGAATTCCTCATTTGCAACATCACGTCGAAAAGGCATCTGTGGCCGCTTGAAATCACAAATTAATCCATCTAGTGCGGCTGTGTGTGAAAATGGCAACTGCCTTCACTCACAAATGGGACGCCCCGCCCGTCGGTGAACCTCGGTGCAGTGTTGCATGAGGGTCCACCGTTAATCGAGTACTACATTCCACTGACCCTTCACAAGTTTGTTCCCGACAGCGAATATAGTATGTGAAACAATGGGAGCATAGCAGAATTAACATATGATGCGATATCTCACAGCCATCGTGATGAAATACATGATTGTAATAGCAAGATGCCATGCGTCGATTTGCAGCGTTGTGTGCGGGACGTGTTCGCCCAAAGGGGATTGCAGCTTGCACAGGTGGAATGAATCACCACAGGTGGAGGCTATACAGCTTGGAAACACATAAATTGCACACCCAACCCCCTCCCACAACCACACCCACTCCAAAATGCTGCCGGCAGGACTTGCGATGTTGGCCCTGGGGGACCTGATAGCACTGCAAGTACTCCAACTTCAAGAATAAGACGAACACCAACTACTACAACAACCGGCCGCACAGAGGAGACGCAGGAGGAGGAGGAGGGCAAGGCAGGGCCAGCAAGGCCCACCAGCACAGCCACTACCACCACGCAGGCAGGCCGCAATCCCACGCCTCCGAGCACATCCGTTCAACCTCACTGATGAGCAGATCCACACCCTCTACCGTTTGGACCGGGACACCATAACCGCCATTGTGGACATGACACACGCTGACCTTGTCAGCATGATAGATAGCCCAACCGCCATCCCACCCCTACTGAAGGTGGTGTCTGTACTCCACTTCCTGGCCACAGGCACCTACCAGCACACAGTCGGACAGTTGCATGGCATATCACAGCCACTGTTCTCACGGACACTATTGCAAGTGCTCGATGCCCTCCTGAAGCACGCAGACGACTACATCTCTCTACCACGCTCGGAGCAGGAAATTACCAACACAAAAGTGGGATTCCATGCACTTGCCGGCATACCGGGTTGCATTGGTGCCATCGACTGCACCCATGTGGAATTGGTTGTCCCACATGCCATGGAGGCCCAGTACCGCAACCGAAAACAATATAATTCTCTTAATGTACAAATGGTGTGTGACTAAAACGGGATCATGACACATTGTTGTGCCCGATTTCCTGGATCAACCCATGATTCCATGGTCTTACGGAACTCTACAATACCACGCTACATGGAGCGACATGCAGGGAACAGATCCTGGCTACTCGGTGAGTCTCATTTCATGCATGATAATGTGGGGTATGTGATGCGGCAATGACCTGCCAGGAAGGGGGGGGTGCTTACGTAGCAATGTCATTCCTCAAACATCCTTTATTGTCCACATACAGGTGATGCCGGGTATCCACTGAAGAGATGGCTCCTTACACCACTCCGGAACCCACAGGACCAGCATGAGGAGGACTACAACCATGCCCACTCACGTACCCGTGTAGTCATAGAACAGGCATTCGGCCTACTGAAGGCTCGTTTCCGCTGCCTCAGCAGGTCTGGCGGGGCACTCCTGTACCGCCATGAGAAGGTTGCTAAAATGGTCATGGCATGTGTCATGCTACACAACATGTGCATACGTAGAAATGTGCCCATGCCCCCTGACGCAGAACTGCAGGCACCAGAATATGGTCATGATGTGGGTGGGGATGTGGCAGAACCTGAAGGAGTCCGCGAGGCACAGGAGGGCCGTGAAATTCGTCAGATTATCATAGATTCATGCTTCTAGCACTCACGCCTGGTGGTTGATACATGGACACGGGAGTTGTGGCACTGTGTGTGTCTGGAACATGCACAATATGGACTGTACGCCTATGATGGCCTCGTACACAAAGATCAATGTCCACACATCTCATTGGATGATTGTGAAATGTTTATAGCATATGTGAAATTGTGTTACACACCCCATCGACCCGCCACCCAAGTAAGCCCAACACACCCCCTCCACCCTCCTACCTCCCCCCCGAACACCAGTGTCCAAGGATGCTCATTGTCAGTGGGCAGACGCTATTGCAAGCCCCCTCTCCGGGTATCAGGGGCACCCCTGCCTGTGGAGCGCAGGTTCCTCCCAGATCTACGTTGGGGGCTGCCCTGGACGGAACTTGCAACGGATGATGTCTCTGCCTGCTCACGTCCATGCATGTCCCTAAGGGTTTGTGAGAGCTCAGTGAGCACACGGCGCACAGCGGCAAGTTCAGCACATACGTCTTTGGACGTCGCATGCAGTTCCCCCCTCAGGCTCTCGGTGCTTCTCTCCATTTGTACTCTCAGGCTCTCAGTGCTTCTCTCCATTTGTTCTCTCAGGCTCTCGGTGCTTCTCTCCATTTCTGCCCTTAGTGTCTCTGTACATGTTTCTATGGCTGCCTTGGTACCCCCACATTCATCAGCATGCTCCTTGAGGAGCGTGGCCAGTTGCTGCTGTTGCTCGATCACCTGGTCGAGGGACTGTTGCCTCTGCTGGGCCATGGCCATTTGCGGTGGTGTCACAGAGGGGCTGCTCACCTCATGTTGCTTTGACACAGGGCTTGTGGGGGATGGCCAGTCGTCGTCTTGTGAGTGCCCCTGCGTGGTATCCTCATGTTGTACGGGATGAAACAAACAGGGGGATTGAGACAGGTCATGGATGGATCGTACATCGACATCACCGTTTTCTGTGTCGGAGCATGCTGCCATTAATGCAGTGTCACCTATGGTGCTGCTGCCACCAGAAGCAGTGCCTTCTGTGGCATCCATTGGGGGGGCCTGTGGTGGTGGTGGTGGTGTTGTGGCCATGCTGGCTGCTGGGGTGCCTGTTGGAGTCCCCTCCTGTGTGCTGCCACTTGATTTGTGCTGCAGCCGTGTCTTGATGCGTGCAGCTGAGGTGGAGGGTCTTTGGCCGTTGGTCTTGGCCCTCTTTGCAGGTGTGCTGGTAGGGGTGTCCTGGAGCTCGTCGTTTGAATCGGACCCTGTGGTGGAGTAAAGGAGGGCGAGCGTTATTAATGGGTCTGTGGAAATTGGAATGGCAATGTATCACATGCATTGGGGTGGTACCTGAGGGTGATTTGGGTCAGGGCCTTGGAGGTAGTTTCATTTTTGTGTGGATTGAGGGTGCAGTTGTATTGCAGCCTGCAGTTAGGGGGTGCCTGCTGCACGTGTAGAGGGTGTATTTAGGAATTTTAATTATTTATTTATTTAATTTGACTTTTAATGTCCGCTATCAGGCCAATGTAAGTGGACGTTCTCCTGGACATGTGTTTCTGTTGCACTATGTGGACACATGGTACTTCACATGATTGGACATTGTGGTTTTAGCATAGTTTTATTTGGGCCACCTACCTGATTCTTCGGATGTCTGCACTCCTTTCTCCATCCCTCCGACTCCCTGTATGGTCTCCATTCCAATGGTGGAGGCACAGATTTCTTCCCAGGGGGTCAGCTTGATGGGTGATTCCGATCCTCCCCCGGTAGCTGTGGCAATGTTTCGGTTGGCAGAAAGTATGCTACGGACGCGGATCCGCAGGTCGTCCCATCGCTTTCTGCATTGCTGTGGGTTGCGGGGTGCGGTCCCCACCGCACTTACCCGCTGTGCCACCAGGGCCCATATGGCCTTCTTGTTCGCAAGTGCCGTCCTGGTCATTTGCGTCGAGAAGACGACGGCAGCATTCTCCTGGAGGGTCTCTGTGAGCACCGCGAGTTCCTCACGTGAGAAGTGGACCTGCCGCTTGCGGTCGCACGCTTTTTTCGCTACTTTTCCCATTGTTTTGGTTTCACTAGGGTGGATGTCGGGTTGGGATGTCTCTCAGGGTTGTATTTTTAATGGTTGTGTGAATGTTCTGCTTTTATAGGTGTACGGCGTGCTGTTTCCCGTTCCGGGACCTTGTTTTTGCTTCCGTTTCCGTATATTTACGGTCACCGTATTTTCCGATTGCCGCTCTTTGCGGTGACCGCTATGTCCGGTGGCGGTATTGCCCCTAGGCCGCCGTACGACGGCGGTGAGGGGCGTTTTGGGGACTTTTCCGCCTTCGCGGACTTTGCACTTCCGCCATGGCGTGGTGCTCGTCCCCGATGGGTCGGAATGAGCCGCACTTTGCTCCGTCGTGCAATGGCGGAAACGCGATTTACGCTATGGCGGTCCGGTCGGTCGATTTCCGCAAGGGTCGTAATGAGGGCCAGTGTGTCCTTTTTGTATGGATTTTATTAAATTCTACATGTGGAGTTCTTTTGTATACCATGTCCTGTCATGACATTAGGTGCGTTAACCATAGCACCTCTTCCTCTTTCACAGGGGTTTCCAAATCCTTGGCTCCATGAAGAAGGCTGTGATCCACTGTCTAGCCGAAACGTCCTGGGACCATTCCCCCCTTGGGGTTAACAGGTCCCTGTTCTCCAATTTGTTTTGATTTATGTCAGTGACGTCGATCTATTTTGGTCACCCTCTAGCCTGGCTTTTGTCAGACCCATCTAAGGTTCTGTGTTAGAGCAACAAAAATGTTCTGTTGATCTATGCATCAATATGTTTTTGCTTTTTACATGTCTGAATATGTGAAGTAATGAAAACATTATATAATGCAATGTTTAATGCAATGTTTGTACCATTTACAGGTCTATGCAACCATTGTTTGTTTAAAAATGTACATTTGACTGAGGAGAGCAAATAAAAAATACTCCCAGTCTTATATTAATTTAGTGTTTGTGGTATACATCTTTTCTCCTTGGTATCTTCTCATCTCTCCTTTGGATTTATATGAATAAGTACTATAACAAAGGATTAGATACATATTAAATTCTATTTGCATTCCAATTACTTGCAATCAGCTTTGACTGTTTCAGCCAGGACTACCCCCCTTGTGTTTTCTCGCCAATGACAGCCCTTAGTCCTGAGCTTAGTTTGGGCTTTCCCTTCCGTATATTCTCTTTACAGTCACTACTGATGCCTCTCTGAAGAGTTGGGAAACCCACAAATGTCGAGTTACACATACATGACCTGGAACTACGGGCAGTCTTGTGGGCCCTCAGGCCGTTCAAGACTCACCTACAGGTGAAAGTGGTGCAGATCTTCAAAGACAACACCACTACCATGTTCTACATCAAGAAACCTGTGCAGAACGTACTCCCCTGCTCTCTCCTGGAAGCCCACTCCCTTTGCCATTGGGCCATTTTTCAAGGCATGTTCCTAGTCCCCTTTCACCTAACAGGCATCAAGAACACCATTGCGAACTCTCTCAGCAGAGAGTTGCACTCCTGCTTCGAGTGGGAGCTTGAGCAAGCGCAGGAGTTGTGGCTCTTCAGCAAGTGTGGTCTTCCTCAGATCGACTGCTGCCAACTCCAAATGTCAGAGGTTTGCCAGCAGATATCCTCAGCCGAAGAGTCTGGGGGATGTCTTTTTGTTCCCCTGGGAGGGGCTGTTCCTGTACGCCCCCCCCGATTCCGCTTATGCTATGTGTGATCAACACACACAGACATTGCTACTGCAGGATGATCCTCATTGCGCCGGTGTGGCCGAAACAGATCTAGGACTCGGACCTTCTCCATCTGTCGGTGGTTCTGGCCATCCAACTGTCTCCGCTTCCCAACATTTCCAGAGAAGGATCAATCCTGCACCACGACCCAGCGTCACTGAGCCTCACGACCTGGCTCATGCAGCCCTACAATGTAGGCACTATTCACTGCCGTTACAGTGGAAGAACATCATGGCCAAGGCCAGGGCTCCCTCTACGTTGACTTGCTACAGGCACAAGTGGAAGCATTTCACAGTGTGGTGCCGGACGCGGACGATCCGGTACCTGCTCTAGCTGGCCTTGCCCATGCATCCATCAAGGTCCTCCTGGCCGCCATATCCCAGTACACACAGGCTCTGGGCAAACTCTCCCTGTGGTTGCACAGGCTCGTTAAGGAGTTTGTCAAGGGTCTCTTCAGGACTTTCCCCTCCTGTGAAGGCTACCGCCTCAGCTTGGGAACTAAACGTGGTCCTGTCTAAGCTAATTGGGCCTCCGTTTCAACCAATGGATCGTGCCCCTTTGAAGTTTTTATTGTGGAAGACTGCTTTCCTGGTGGCGATCACCTCGGCCAGGCAGGTTCAGGAGATTCAGGCCCTCTCCTGTAAGCAGCCGTATTTGTCCTTCAACGCCACAGAGGTGGTTCTGCAAGTGCATTCTACCTTTATGCCAAAGTTTCCATCAGACTTTCATCCCAATGGGCCTTTGGTTCTACTAGTTTTCTTTTCGAACCCTTCTTCGCCTGCTGAAAGGGCGTTGCATTCGCTGGACGTTGCTTTTGCCCTGAAGTTCTATGTGGCACACACAAAAGACTTTCGGAAGACGGCTCAGCTTTTCATCAAATTTGGACCTGTGGAACATGGGGGGGCCCTGTCTACGGCTTCCATTTCTAGGTGGCTTTCCGGCTATACCATGCATTGCCATCGTCTGGCCATCGCTTCATGGTCAGCCGAGAGCCCACTTCACCAGAGCCATTGTATTGACGACAGCGTTTCTCTCTGGTGTTATGCGGTGCTGCTGCGTGGAGGTCTACCCACACCTTCACGAAATTCTAATGTGTGTCGATGGGGATTCCAGATAGAAGTCCCTGGTCGGCCAAGCTGTGCTACGCAACCTTTTTTTTTTTTAGGTGAGTCCGTTCCAGGGGTAAATGTATTGCTTCTGTGAGCCTTGCCACCTCCTGTGGTTGTATGCATGTACTGCTGTCTAATCATATTCATGAGCATGTGAATCCATGCAAGTACCCATGCTGGAGAAGGAACAGTTACCTGTAACCCTTGTACTCCTCTTAGTTCATACCATCATACTTCCACTTTATGTGCGCTACCAAATATGAAGATGGCCACCAGGGCAGAGCTTAGGACGACGAGTGTCATTGGCTGAGGACAGTATGGCCCAAAGGGCACTGATAGGTTTAGAGGAGACGAGCAGTTTTCAGTTTAAAGCTAAACTGATTTCTTTTAGTGATGATTCCAGCATGACAACAGGGAATATTCATGAGCATGTGAATCCATGCAAGACCCATGCTGGAGAACAAGAGTTACAGGTCAGTAATTTGTTCCTTCCTGCCTCCCCACTGCACAACACAGAAGCCTACCTGGCACTCTGTTTTGCAGCCCCCACAACACAAGAAGCTCACTTGGCATACTGCCGCCCCACCAGTACGCATTATATGAATGCTTCATATTTATGTATGTTGTAACACTGTAGATTATAAACCCATATGAGTGAGACTTTCCTTACAGCCTGTTAAGGAAAACAAGACACATTGATAAAAAGTGAATTGCTCAGGGTAACATAATGCGTTAATTGTGGTAGGCAGGGATTTAAGCCCTAGCTTTCTGGTTCCACAGTTTAAAATTCAGGCAGCAGAGCAGACTTATTCTTCTCCTGTTCCATCTCCAATAATAGAACCAACAAAACGCTTTCTGCAAAGTTGTTATTCAAGAGCTATACTAGTAGCCTATACCCACGAGGAACAAAAAGCTAATAACCACGGAAAAATTGTTGCCAGTCATACTACCCCAACTAAACTCGCTCCCAGCCAACACGGCGCCTGATATGCTAGTTGATCAATTCAATGAAACTATGAACTCAGCCCTTGATCACATAGCACCGCTCAAATTACAGACTAGCAAACCGAAAAAACATCACAACTCATGGTTCACCCCCCATCTAAAAAACCTCAGGTTAACCAAAAGAAAACTAGAATCCAAATGGAGACTTACTCCTACAGTAGAAAACAAACTAAACCTTGCAAAGATATCACCCCAATACAAAAAAGATAGCCTACTAGCCAAACGGGAAACATACAATACCAGAATATCCCAATCTAAATCAAGTGTCAGAGAACTGTTCAGTATCTTGAAAGAGCTGGAAACACCCATCATTCCCCAAGAAAACTGCACCAAGGACAAAAAATGGTGCTCAGACATTCAGTTTGCCCTTACTAACAAAGTAGTCAACCTACAAACTAAAATCGCCCTCAAAAAAGCATCTCTCACACCTCAGGACGCTCTAACCCCAGCACCCCTACTTAAAGCTAAACAAATAACACGTTTCTGCTTCTCCAAGGTATCTACCATTGAAGTCGAAAAAGTGATCCTGGGACTTAAACCATCCAACTGTAAAGGCGACCAATGCCCTGGCCAATTAATTAAGGATGCTGCAAGAGAACTATCGCCATTCATAACTAAACTCATCAACTCATCCTTCACCACCGGCATTGTACCGAAAAATCTTAGAGCCGTGGGTCCTGCCACTCCTAAAGAAGCAAACCCTCGACCCTGCCATGGCCATCAATTTTAAGCCTATCACGACTGTGCCCTTTCTTCTAAAAATCTTAGACAAAGTGGCATACATGCAAATACAAAACTTCGTTGAATCCAACCACCTGCTCGGAACCCGCCAATCTGGATTCCGTCCCCAGCATGGTACAGAGACTGCCCTTATCGATCTCAAGGCCCAAATAGATCAATGTAGGGTCAATGGCCAAGCAGCCTTACTCCTCTTGCTAGACCTCTCAGCAGCGTTCGATTTAGTCGACCATACAGTCTTTTGCAGCCACCTAGACTCTGCTGCTCACTTCTCCAAAGAGGCCATATTATGGATCAAATCCTTCTTGAATAACCGCACCATGAGAGTCTTCTCTCCATCAGTCTCAGCTGACCCGATGCCTATAACGTGTGGTGTACCCCAGGGATCTTGTGTATCACCAACCCTCTATAACATATTCACAAAGCCGCTCTTTGACGAAATGGATCATCTGGGTATCGCCTACACCAACTATGCAGACGATACCCAGATCCTCCTTCCGCTTTCAGGAGATTACGTCGTGGATCTGGCTTTAGTGAATAAAATTTACAGCATCGTTCAGGCATGGATGGCCACACATGGCTTATGCCTGAACGACGACAAAACTGAGCTCATAATCCTAGGCACTCCGACATACATAACTAAACTTAACCCTGACTATGCCAGCTTCAGTATCGACGGGAATAATATCAAAGTAGCAAAAGAAGTCAAGACCCTAGGCTTTTACCTTGACGCCACCTTAAACTTTGGCAAACAAGTCAACTCCCTAGCCTCTTCTACAGCATATACTTGCAAACTCATTAGAGCCAGCAAGCAATTCCTCTCTACAGACAGCTGCATCACGCTTGCCAGAGCCCTTATACTGTCCAAACTGGACTACTGTAATGGTCTCTACATTGGGGCTAACAGACTATCCAAAAAATCCAGGTCCTACAAAATAATGTTCTGAGAGCCGCTCTCAAGATCAACAGGAAAGAGCATATCTCCTCTATAAGAAGAGAATATAAATGGCTATCCACTCAGGACAAAATCCAACTCAAAATTGCCTCCCTTACTCACAAGTGCCTCAATAACATGGCACCACCCTACCTCATGGACAGGCTACACTTAAGAACCTCACCTAGACCAACAAGAACGGTCAATGCGAATTGCCTCTATGTCCCTCGCTTTAAACGTGCCACTATTGGAGGACATAGCTTCGCAGTCAAAGCAGCACAGCTTTGGAACTCCCTACCACATGACATAAGAGAAGCCCAGCCCTTCGCGAAATTCAGGCAGAATTTGACCAAGTGGCCAATGACATCTAACTAATCTGACCTGACTCTCCCTATTGGCGACCCACCTGCATGCCCCAGCTCTGATACCTCGGTCTGTATTTTACACCATTGTATATTACTGTACTTATTCCACTGTATATTACCTCCACATTGTTAAGTATTCCTGTACCCTTATCACCTCTTGTCTGGACCTAGCTCCAGCCCTGCTCATTCTTGCTTATTGTATACTGTACTATGACCATGCACATGTACCTGTACATATTTTATTTATTGTAGAATGTACTATGATTATGTAGATGTACCTGTAACAAAGTTGAGCATATTCTTGTACTGTGCGCCCTGATGCTCCAGGGCTTGGCGCGCCTTACAAATAAATAAACTAAACTAAACTAAACTAAACTAATGCCTTTTTGAATTGGCCTTGTTTAGTCTTATTTTATTATGTTGCTTTTGTTTGCGCATTGATATGCACCCTAGTACAAAAACATAAAATGGAGCTCATTTAGAGTTCATTGTACCAGAAACGATGTGCGTAAAAAAGCCTAACGTAAGGCTTTTACCCATATACTTTACAGTATGGCTCATTTTCCTTGCGTGGAGGTGGGGCTAAACGCTACTCATCCGCCATACAAATACTCCAGCATTTGCAGCAGCATGGATTTTCATTCCAGTTTAAATGCTGGGGATTCCTGTGGAGTCTGCTGGTCTTTTGCACCAGCAAATAGCAAGCGGACTCCATAGGAATCCATTGTAATCTATTTGCACGGCAGAGGGCAAAAGGCAGCGTACGTGTGTACCGTGTATGCTGCCTTTTGCCCTCCCTTTTGCACTCTGTCATGCAAATGACAAAAATTTGGTGGCGGGATCCTGTTTACACAAAAGTGTACACGCACAGGTACCCACCACCGAATCACGCAGAATCTCGATTATGAGCTTCAATGTGGGGTTAAAGCTAATGTCGGCGTGCGGCAACAATTATCCTCTGGGCTTGGGGTTCTGTGCACTCACTTGACAGCTGGCAGTAGTCCTTCCATGGATTGGATGTTCCAGGTTCGCAGCCCATTGACAACGAAGGCCGTCTTTGTGTTCATAAACACAATGCTAATAATTAGCTGGATATTGTAAACATCCTGTAATTCATTTCACGCAGAAAATATGGGGTAGGGCTGGTCAAATCCCAGGACTGCCAACAGTATATAGCGACTACTACTAAATATCTGGCATGTGCTTAACTTAAAATCTGTGCCGGCACCATGGCATTTATGGTGCGTCAGTGTGTTCTCTCAGGGTGTTGTGCGATGACTTGTAGAAATACCGACTTGGGAGCCAGTTCAGGCTGTCTGGATTCTGGAAGGCACCTGCTGTTTGAGGTGTGGTGCGGCTATGGTTTTGTGCTGAGGTCTGGACTTTGACCTTTTCAATAGGCATTTTCTGTCCACCCGCTAAACGACGCACGTTTGAGCCCGATTCTTACAGTAGATCGATTAGGGATTGGCTGATTATGCATAGGAACTTGTAAGGACACATGTTCATTGCAGCCCCCATTTCCAGCACGGTCACCACATCCATGATGTCATCTACTCAAGCCCAAGGCACATTGTTGTACCGACAGCCAGGCAGGTGCATTTAAAAATAAAAATGTATATGGCATTGTTAAATGGTTGTGTTAAAGAACTGCACATTTTTTGTTCTACCGAACGCCACTTCAGTACAAACCACTGCTGTGCAATATGCTAGTCTCTCTTCTATGATCGGATGTATGCTAGTGTACACACAAGATATCAAAACCCTATTAATTGGTGTAACGTAAAGTGCACAAGCCAGTAAGACACATGATATAGAGCCCCTGACTGTCCTGCTTGGCTCTTTTGCCTCCAAGGACGACATATGTTGGTGGTGGTCACCTTTAAACCTTAGTAAGTACAGTTCTCGTAATATCGGCCGACACATGAGGCACCTTTTGACACGATATTAGACCACTTGACTTGCCGGGCGGGTTCGGGAGAATTGTTCTTTATTCTTTCCATCGGCATTCTCAGCTAAAAGTCGCCCATTGTTTGTTTCTAGTGTTTTTTATTAACCGTGCCCGAATTTCTGTTTTACAATGGCACTGGAAATGTACTGTATACAGTAATTGCTTTACAGTATACTTTATCTCATAAAAACAAGAAACAATAAATAATATATTAAAACAAAACACACGGCACCAGTGGAGTAACTTTGCTGACAATGTTGGGGGGGGGGGGGGCATGACAACTGAAGGAAATGGGCGGGGTGGAGGATCGGCAGATGGTGGCTCCGAGAGATGACACTAAACTATTACACAACAAGAGTCCCTTGCCGATGCTCTGTTATAACTTTCATAAGACTGGTGGCGTATCTTTACAATTCAATTCTAAAGACACACCAGTCTTCTGAAACTTATAACGCCAGAGTGGATTTTTAGAATTCACTGTATTGATGTACCTCCAACCCAGACCTTCAAGGCCGAGAACTGCATGCCCCTGCAGAGTTGCTGACTGATAATGATGCCAATACAAAATCTCATGACAGTCACTGACACAGTAAGAAAGGGCTAGAATGGCTGCCCCAAAATGCCCAGTCTAACCAATTAATAACACATACCATGCTTGCTTTAGCAAGATGCCCAGAATAAAGTAATGTCAAAGTAAGGGCTAGAATGACTGCACCAAAAAGGACAATCCAGCCATGTAATATTTCATATTTGCCTTCTCGATGCCCATAAACAAATACCATGCCTGCCAAGCGCCTTTCGTGCACACATATATATACACACACAAAATTCATACCCATTCACCATGGACGGCATCATGGCCTTTCAACCTTTTCAAATGATAGAGGTACCGGGCCTCAGAGTGCCCCCCAGCACATCCCCCATGTTGCCAGTCAGTAGTCTTGTAACACTGCAATATATTCATTTTTCTCTATTTTCGTTCTGGGGCTTAAAATGTACACTTCGCAGCGCTCGCATTACAAGCTGTGTTTTCTCTTACCACGGCATACACAGGGGTGTTATCACCTCACTGCCTTCTAACACTGGTTCCTCCACATCAACCACTTGCTGACAAAGAAAGTTTTAGAGCTCTTCAGCGGGTATTTAGAGTGTAAGCTCGTTGCTGGCTGGCCGCCTCCTGATAACTGGCAGCTATTAACCTAGTCTTTTTCGCCATTGTAATGTATGCATCCCACGGTTGCCTCAGACTGTTTTCACTCTAATCAGGGGGACCCCAACCATCATGTTGAAAATGGGCCCTCGCACATCTTCAGCCGGACCTGCCATTCACCAAGTGACACATTACATCCACAAACTTCATTCCACTCAGAACATACAAACAATGCATTATTTATCATTCAGACACAAAAGTCAACACACATATGCTTGCACACAGTCACTCGCACATACATGCACCCAGCACCTGCATTGACATACATTGTGTGCACACACAATATGTACATACACAAAAACACATGCAAACAGTGTTGCAACAGCCATTGAGCATACCAGGCTTTATCCCCCCATCCCTGAAATTTTGTGCTATGTTGACAGGACCTGGTTGAACTACAAAGTCATGGCAGGACAGGACCTGACAAACAGTGCTTGGGGTGGTTGCACTTTTAACAAAGGCCTGGCAATTAGTAATAATTTAGCACATGTCATTGCTAGCACCTGAATTTGTATGTATACATATTTAGGCAATTGAAATCATGATGGGTGACTTGGTACTTGCACGTCAATGGAGTGAGCAGGGAATGAGAGACAGAAGACAGCTCATTCTCACAGCAGTTCTTAAGTGTGTGTTTTGACACAGAGAGTCAACAGTTTTTAACATTTAATTTAAGCCGACTAGAATAGTTAGATGCATGCACCCACAAAGGTCGCCCCACTCCGGCGACTCCCGCAGTCTCTAAAAGTCGCATGACGTTTTTTTGCAGACGTCAAGAGGAAAATGCAGCTAATATTAATGATTTGTTATTTTTATATCGCTTTCGCCACTGAACAGAGAATATATTTATATAAAAGTATCAACCAATCAAAGTTGGTACTCCTTTTTCAACATCAGAAGGATAAAGGGCTAAATTGGATTTAGGATTTGAATTTGTAAACTGCAGATTGCACTCAGGTTATAGCAGTGAGTGCTCAACCAGCTAGCCAGCAGGGACATGTTTTCTTACAGTGACATGGTTCTTTTTAACCAGCATTAAGGCAAAGCCAACAGGAGCATGTTCATACGTGGGGATGCGCCATATATTGGCAGAGCCAGGCCAGCATGACAATGTTTCGTTATAATATTATTACAGGCATCATGGGCAAAGCAAACATGAGTATTTTCTAATGTGGGCATACAAAGGTGCAGCAGAAGGGACATGTTCGTGCACAATCAGTTTGGAAATGTTTTTTTACACATACATAGTACTGGCATGCAGTGGGCAAAGGAATTATAAAAATGTGTTTGAAAATGCTACTGTGCATTTATGATGACTTGGCCTCTAGTCGACTATTTTTATGTCTCACCCTACAAAACTGATTGTAAACTGTCTGACTTTTTACCTAACGTATCACAGAAAGTGTACTGTAAAATTCACCATTTTAATCCCCTATTGAAACATTTTTCTCAGGGGAGAACCCCTCTGCACCCACCTTAGTTGGTTCGCTCTCTCTTGCTTTGTTCAGTAGCTTCTACGGATTCGGCTGGGGGCAGAACAAGCCCAGTTCCCTCTTCGGCTCACCTTAGCGTGAGCCCTACGGCATTACTTCGAGGCCCCACTTGTTAAACAATCCTGGCTATGCCCCTGGTGAGTGTGGGTGAAAGATGCATTTAATTGGTCAAAGGAAGGTGTAATATCTATTCAGCCTCCTGGGCTCAGGGTGGGGATCAACAGCGCAATAGGTTCACTCATTACCAGCTTTTAAAATTGCCATCCAGCACCCTCAAAAGTTTGCGGCTGGCCCTGCCCCTGCCCGCATTCTTTTTTTCCCCTCATTTAAGGCACTGGAGTGTGGTGTACATACTTTGCAGAAGGATATGGTCCCGGCTGTGAAAAGCCTTGATACTATCCCGCTTGCAAGCTCTGTACAGACTATCGTAGGTGCAAGTGGTTAACACACTGTGTACACTATTCCAAGCGGGAACTATATGCAATATACCCCAAGTGTGAACTGTGCACATATGATTCCACCTATGAGCTCAGTACAAACTGTCATGTTCGAGCGGTATTTTAAAAAACAGGTATTAGCTAGTGTACACTGTTTATCCAGATGGGTGCAGTGTACTAATCACTACAAGTGTTGGCTCTTGACAAACCTGCTATTCAATGTGCACTGCCACCTGACCTGTGTTCAAATGACCCAAAATTTGAACTCTGTTCACACATTGTCCGAATGTGACGCCTTACCTGTGTTATCTGGGGCCTGCAGCTCCCCAACACACATACAAACACAATTTAAAAAAGAAAAAGAAAACTTGCCTCTGCTCTGCTTTTGAATGCCCGGCTGCATCTCAAGTTAATACCTAGCTAGCTAGCCTTGCTCACACTCACCAACAGACAGAAACCAGGAAGCTCAATGAGCTTCCTAGTTCCTGTCTGTGTCGCACAAGCGCAAAGCCAGAAAGCGATGCGCAGAGGCTCTACCATGTGGAAGTGCTACAGTGCTAAAAGCATGATGATAGTGCCGGCGCAGGGCCCTGCACCACCTAGTCCAGCACCCTGGGCCAGCCAGGGTGAAGGACTGAGTTGTGCAGGTCATCCGGCCCGAACATGCTTCACGGTGGCCACCTGCAATCATCAATTATGTAATGAGACAGCGCCAACCTGGCTGGGCAACCCAGCCAGGCTCGCCTGTCAAATTACATAATTGATGATTGTGACGCCCCCAGTCCCCTGCCAAAAGATGGGGGGGACAAAAAGCCATGCCACAATAGTTGGGGTGGGACAAAACCCCCTGCCCCCCCCCCCCTATAATTACACCCATGCACAGCACTCATTAGTGTCGACTGTATACAGTGATAAAATAACATAAGTGGAGTCGATTGAAACCTGGTGCCCGGTTGTTTGAGGGGTTTATACAGTTCATAAGGAGTTTACCAGAATCGAACCCTGCTTCCCAACCTATTGCACATACACCAGGCAGGTGTCATCCTCTGCTCCATCACTATTACAGAGAACAAGCTGCTGAATGCCTATCAGCCTGAAAGGACATCTACGTCACACTTTCTCCCTCCGAGCAGTGTATCCATCTGTTTTTTGTGGCCACAGCATGCAGGTGCATCGACCCTCTTTGAAAGACAAGAGGCCTCATTACGGGTCTGGCGGTAACCCTGCCGGTGCTACTGTCCATCAGGTGCCATAGAAACATATATATGTAGTAACAATGTATGAGAAAGTGTATAAACGTGCATTAAGAAACTTCTCGATATTTAAAGCGTAATGGGCTAGGCATAATGAATAAAATGTAACCGTTTGCAATTTATGTGGATGCTATGCTGTAGCTCCTTCTTCCTCAGCTAGTTCTTGCTTACTGGCCAGGGTGGTGCCTGGTAGGCAGGAGCTGCTTTTTTAGCCCCTGCTCAACAAATGTGTATTTGGCCTCCAAGTCCTGATAGTTTTGGGCTGTCACATTTCAGTCCACAGGGTAAAGGTTCTGGTGAAGAGATCTGCCAGTAAGACAGCAGTCAGATCTTGCAGAAGGTAGCCCTAAAATATATTTCGGAGAGAGCACAGTGTGGGCATCAAAACTGTACAATGCTGACCGCATTATCCTTCAGTTTGGGCATCTCCGATTAAGCACCAGCTAGTGGGTAAGAGCAGCAGGGCTGTGTATCAGTGCAGAGGTATGCAGTCTCGGGAATTTGAGAGAAAGCAACATGTGAAGCTCACACGTGTTCTCCCTTGCACATGATCCCCACTCCAACCACCAGTCCTTGACTACGCACGGATGGGACTGGTGTTTTTTGGAGCATCTGTGCCTTTTGTCACCTAAACTCCTCTTCTTCAGACCTCTTCCTCTATGCCCAGGGAAAAGGATTTAAGAGTGATGTATCTAGTAACAGACCTTTTCCGGGGCAGATCCCCATGCTTACTGTTTGCAAGGCCTAGACATGGACCGTGCCAGGGAACAGTTTCTTTTGTGCTCTCTCTGTATTCACTCTGCTGGAGGCTGTGCAGGTGGGGGGAGTCTACCATTCCATTCCCTCAAAGAACCTGAAGAACTTCATCATGTGTAAAGAAAGGAACGTTTTGTTTCCTTGTGCATCGTGGTATGGTGACAAATTCCCAGTGCGCCACCCACTCAGGAGGGTATCCAAGGATTCCCTCCTGTGCTGCTTACACCAGGGTGCCCTGCAAGCGTTAGACCAGTCCTTGGACTAAGGAGAAGTGGTATAGTACCAGGACTTGTTACAAGGGGCATCTTGCACAACCTTTCACTGCTCGTTATACTGAGGGCCATTCTCTTGAACATCCAGTCAGTATGCACACCTCGTATCCTTCGGGAACTGTTTGACTCTGTTGAGTCTTTAAGGGGCCACTAGGCACCATCACTGAGGATTCTACAATGATGCAAGACCGTCTGATGAAGTGTGCTGAGCTATAGTCAACATCTCAGGTAAATTAGAGTGCTCAACATCTCCCGCTACAGGCAGAATGTGCAGTCTACAGGTTTGTTTTTGTATATTCATAAAGCGCTCAAACCGTCGGACAAGAGAGCATTTGACAGAAAACACACCCATAATTTTAGGGTGTGCAAGTAGGAAGAGGCATTTGCTTCGTAAGACAAAGAGCCTCGGAAGAGTCATTCTGGCTCATTGGCAGTGGGTAAATCCCTGAGTCCTCAAGCCGTCACAGAACAAGAGCCTTCAGGTGTGTTGGTGAAGTTAGTTTCGGGAGAAAGTGAGCAATCGTCCTTTAGCCAGTGGATGCAAAGGTTACCTGTAAGAGGACCATCATCCCCATACTGGGGAGACCGGCATGCACCCCATAGGCACCCTTGCTTTCTTGGCGGTGCCACACACACATCTGTTCAGGCTCATAGACCATACCTTGTCCAGTAGGGCTTTTGCTGCGGCTTGAATACAGAATCTACCTCCAGGCCCCATTTTCATCATTAGTGCCAGATGAGGTCAGGATGAATCCTCTTTCCTAGTGAGGTTTCATACCTTTATGGCTCCACTGAAATGATGAATGTCTTTAAAAACACTAGCACAGAGATGTTGCCTGCTACTTCTGTTGTTTTGGCTCCACAGCCTCCTCTTTCTCTCTCTTCACCTCCAAGGCCTTCCAAAGGACCTGAGCCCACCACAAGATGACTCTCCACCTCTTGCATGGTCAGTAGACAACTCATCCTCTCCAAATATGAAAAAAATAGACGCAATCACTGACACAAAAGTGGCTGTTGGGGATGAGAATCTTCTCTCCTCTCTAAGGTCTCTCCACAGAAGGATTCTTTCAGTCATGGAAGTCATGGACCTCGAGGTTGTGGTGGCCCCACCGACTGAACCGGGGATATTAGCCATTGCTGTCTTGGCGTGGCAGGATAATCTATCAGTGCCTCTTCTGCTGAAAATGGCCAATGAGATCTGAGAGATGTCACAGTGATTATTTGATATACAAGATGCACAATCTGACTGGTCCCTGAAGAGAAATCATGCTTAGCCTCTAATCTTCTCTTGCATTGGACAGTACTATCCATCTCCTTCGCCGGGGGGGGGCACTTGCTCTTCATCCTCAAAGCAGTCGTCCTTGATGCCTTTGAGCAATGAAGAAATAATTCTTAACAGTTGGTGCTGACAGATTTATTTAAATAGATCTCTCAATTTAAGGCAGGCCAACTTCAATGCTTCTTTGGTTGCATGCAACGTTACGTTATGCTGTGGAAGCAGATAGCTGACCTTTACCCCTGAATAGAATGATCAGTTCCTAGCAGGCCAGAAAAAGACAAAGCAGGTAGTATTTGAAATTAAAGCAGATGCAGGACCTGGAGAATTTGTCTGGGATTAGACTTTCGAGGGATCTGCATTTGAGATACCAAGTGGATCCAGGAAAACGTCTGTCTTCCTTTTGATAGTCTGCACTTTTTCCATCCTTCAATTGATGTAGAGTTGACGAAAGAATAGACATCCACTATGGGCCTCATTACGAGCCAGGCGGTAGGGTGTTAACAGCGCTGGTAGAGCTGCTGGCGCCGCTAACCCCCTACCGCCTCATTACGGAGTCTGCTTGCTTAACGGGTCCCACAAGCAAACCAGGATGCTAACAACGGGCCTGTCATTAATGGGCCCGTTGTTAGCATCCTCGCCATTCCCATTGAGCCCTATGGGGCCTCAAATGGGAATGGGGATGTACCGGGTCCGGGTTCCTTGAATGGGGAAATACCGGGCCCTCCAAGGTCGGAATGGCCCAGTATTTCTCCATTCAGGGAACCCGGACCCGGTACCCAGTATGTGGCTAAAAGCGGCATGGCTACTTGCATAGTCGTAATGAGGCCCTATGTCTGCTAAGTCAATCAACATATTAACTAAAGCTACCAAGGCAATAGAAACAGGACCAACCAAGGGTGGCGGGTCGGAAGAAGGAGGCGGACACTTGATGGACATTATCATTCATATTCATTAAAATAATAAAGATGAACCTTATCTTTCCCTATTGCTAGAGGGGTATCCCTGCCTATATAAATAACTAAAGGTGCTCGTCAGTCGTCATGAAGTATCAAATGAATATGTCCATGGTCTAAAACTGGTTCTAACTAACCCTATCACTATTTTAACTAATTTAAATTATACTAGGATAATATCTGCCCTCTCTGGGTTATCTCTATGGCTATGTCTCTTCTTTACTCCAAAGTTCTCTTCAGTAAAATATCTTCAAATAGTCTCTTGCCACGTTCTGGACAAGACCTTGTAACTCACAATGCACTTGGGTTTTGTCTTCCCTTTTGGGGCACTTTTTTTCACAGCCCTTTGCATCACTCTTTCTTATACTTTGATCCAGGCTTATATGCCTTTCTGACTCTTTAGGTCTGGTATCCTTTGTAGTGACTTGACCTTCCCCTCTGCTGGTGTTGCTCAGTTTTATTAGCTCTCTTCTTATCTGGTTCACTTGATTTCACTTCCCGTTCATATTTATAGACACCTCTCTTGTTTCCTCCACTCAGTACTTTCCCCTGAGGGAGAGAGGCAGGGAGGCTGTTCCAGAGGGAGGCCCCAGCCAAGGAGATAGATCTGCCCCAACTCTCTGCTTGGAGAAGCATCTGAGCCTCAGAGAGTTGGAGGTGGATGAGCAGAGAGCTCGAGAAGCAAGATGTTTTGGAAGAGAAAGTTGGAGGTAGAGCAGTACCAGGCTCCACAATGCCCTTTGGACGATGCAGAAGGTCTTTAAGTTGATCATTGCAGCCACGGGGAGCAAGTGAAGAGATTTCAGAACTGGAGAGATACGATCCCTGGGCTTGAGGCCAAGGACAAGTCTTGAGGTCCTATTCTTAATACGTTGTAAAGGTCGAAGAGTAGAGGCAGGAAGATTTAGAAAGAGGCTGTTGCAATAGTCCAGCCTAGAGACGACCAGAGCTATGGAAACAATGAACTTCTGGGGGAAAGTGAGAAAAGGAAAACTACCTCTGAGCAGGTGCAGCTGATAGTTTGGCTTCTTAGAGACGTCAGAGATGTGAGGAGAGAAAGAGAGGGTGGAGCCGAAGATGACACCTTGGTTCTTAGCCCCACAGGAAGGAGCAGGAAGAGGGCCCAGAGTGGGCGGCCAGAGAGAGAGAGGAAAGGAGGGAGCGGGTTTCCCAATGAGAAGGATCTCAGTCTTACTGCCATTAAAGCAGAGATCATTGGTGGCACATCATTCCTGAATTGCAGCCAGACAGTCTGGCATGAGGGAAGAAGCAGAGGTGGCTGAGGGGAGTCTGAAAGAGAGCTGAGTGTCATCCGCATAACATTTAAAGTTGGAGAAGAAAGTAGCGATGCAGTGGACAAGAGGTGCCAGGTATTGGTTGAATAGCCATGGAGAGAGAATAGGCCTCTGGGGAACACCACAAGTAGAGAGAGATAGAAGACAGGAAAGACCCCAATCGGACCTGAGAAGGTCGGTCGGTGAGAAAGGAGGTCAACTAGGCCAGGGCCTGATCAGTAATACCAAGGTTGTTGCAGATGCGATTGAGCAGGATGGCATGGTTGACCGTGTCAAAAGCAGAGAATAGATCAAGGAGAAGTAGGACAGAAGGGAGATTAGAGTCAAGATTAGAGAGCAAGTCTTCATGGGTGTTCAGGAGAGCAGTCTTCGTGCTTCTGGAAGCTCTGAAGCCAGACTCGTGGTCATGGAGTCAACATACCCAACAAAACTCTATTGACGGGAGAAAATATGTACTCATGACTAGTGGCAGCTCTTAGAATTGGGTGGAATCCAGCATGCAGCACTATGTAAGAACAAACTAAATTATTATGTGTTGCTTGGTCAAGTACACCATGTTGTCAGGGTGCACGCTCATGCTGTGGGAAGGCAGACACAACGAATGGGCTGGCGTCTTCCTGGGTGGCTGTGGCAGTGTTGTGTTGCCAGGTCTACCAAGCCCTGCAACGTTTCTGGGATGACGTCTTCACATAGCACACAATTACATGATCATGCACTCTCACGCTACCTGTAAATCCATGTGGATGACAGGATCCAGCTACTTATATGGCAGAGGAGGAAGCTTGCTGCTTCTTAACCGATTGCGTTCCTATTTCCCAGCTGAGAGTGGGCACTTGCGCTTCGTTTATTGGATTCTACTGGTATTTGGGACTCCTTGGCTTTTCCTCCTGGACTCCTCTTGGCTTTTCCATTCAGGGTTTGGTTATTTTACTAGAGTGGCGTTTTTACCCTTTTGGCTTATGTTTTCTGGAATTGCTGTTTTTGGATTTCCCTTGGCCTTGGTGCTATCTGAATTTACTGACCTCTTGGCTCTTGTGTTTTCTTTTTATTGGATTCTGGACCCTTGACTGTTTTCTTTTGGTAACTGGTGAGATATGCCTGGACCCTGGATTGTTGGATTTCCTTCTTCTACTTTTGCTTCCCCATGCTGCCTGGGTCAGGTCCCTTTGCAAACCGTGTTTGTCGAACTCTGCGTCTTGGCAACCATCGGCAGTCAGTGTACTGACCTATTGACTACCATATTGGTGGTAAGAGATGCCCTTTAGGTCCTTTTCCTCCATCTCATCTCATTTCAGATAGGCTCTTAGATCTGGGGGTGATAGAGAGTGGAGGCACAGTCATGTGGTTCTAATCAACTGTCGGTTTTGTTCTCTTTTTCCATCTCTACAGTCTGTACAGACCAGGTGGTGCCTCTCCGCCATTCGGTCTGTGTTTCCTGTGTGTACACGCATACTACGGGGACAATTACCTCAGGGGGAAAGCCACCCACGTATGAGGAGGCCATAGCCTTATCAGTGCAAACCCTGACACATGTAAGCTGACTGCGTCTTTTTTCAACAACAGCCCTAGGCTCGTAGTAACCGCATACTCGAGTGAGTGCTTTCACTTGCTTAATGAATGAAAAATATTTTCCATCAACTGCAATGAAGGTGAAGCTGTCAGGCCGCATTTCAGATCTCGACCAACAAGGAGCTAAGACGAACAATGACTGAGAACACTCTTTGATTTCACAGAATTAAAGTAATTTTCCCATGGCATCAAGTCCTAAAGACGTCTTCATAATATGATAATGAGAAGTGTGAGACAGCAATAGGTCAACCAAATCAAAATTTAACACGGGGTAAAACTCGGCCAGTATGAGGAATAGTGTTATGTGTCAGGGTTAGCAACAAAAGAAACATTTAAGGAAGAAGTGTGGTACGTAGGTGAAGGAAGAGTGTGGGGAAGAGAAAGGAGCTTATGGAAGTCCTATTAGAAGTAGAGTATTGCAATATTACAATTTTAAAAATAGATGGTTGACCTTGGGAAGTCAGCCCCACAATAGGTGTACTCGCCTGTGCAAGCCAACCATTGAACTTGGAACTGTTGAACATAAGTTGTAAAATGAAGGAAAAGAGGTTAATATTGATCTGCATCAAAATGTTCTACATTCTAAGACCTTGCGTGCATAATTGGCCTGCAGATTTCTTTGGGGGGCTCCTGGAATTGACATTGATCTCTTTGTGACTGTTTAAGCAAAGACAAGTTCTGCAGCTCTTCTCAGAAGGGAGTCAGGAAATTTCCGACATCTATTATTAAGCCACTAATAAAGATAATGTGGCTTAGAGTTGCAATTCACAGTTCGTAACCCTACCTACATACCTTCTATGGTCTGTTTAGTTTTCAAGTCTTTTTTGTAACGTGGGCAAACAAACTGTGCTTTTCTTCGTTCCTTAAAAAAAGAAATGTGGGATTTTGTTAGGGAGAATTCTCTCTTTAGGCTGAATTTCCTAACCTAGTGAGTCCCCCAGCAGCTTTGCTGGATTTCTGGAGTTTGTTTTTTTTCCTCCTGCCAAGACTCTTTTTCTCCCACTCATGGACATGATTTATGGTATTCCTTTGACTAGTAATGTGTTTTAGGGGCTATGGGGTCCTTTACTCCATAGGGTCTCATGTGTTTTTCCTATGTGTGTTACACAGCACTCTCCGTGCAGTAACACAGGGGTGTCATAGTGACACCCCACCATAGACTCCATACCCTGGGACTGACTACTGTCTCCCAGGGCATGTAAAGTCACCATTGGCTTTACTAGTCCCAAATTATTAACAGAAACCAGTACAAAATCATATTGTGGACCTACTGGTCGGGGCAATTCGATTGCCCCGGGGTCTGTTAGTCGAGGGGGCACGTCTCCGTTGCCCCTGATCGAGTTTTGGCTGGTGGCAGTGGAAACTACTTTTTATATTCGACCGCGGATATTTTCCAATGGGATTTTCCCATTGTTCGAGGCTACCGACTTTAATTATTTAATTCTCATAGCCTCGAACATACCGCCGGTTTATTTAATTAATATTAATTCTCCGGTTGGTATTTTTTGCCAAGACTCGATTCTAAAATGGCGTTTGTGTTCTCTTCTGTGACTCACAACCAAGTCGAGCCCTTTGTTCGACTTTTTGGCAGGCTTCTCCACAGAAGCCTCCAAAAGTTGTGCCACTCTGTCTGGGTACTACAGGGGGTCTGGAAGGGGGTTTAGGCACCCTGGACTGAGTTACTTTGGTAACTTAAGTCGCACTTTTGTGTGATTGGCCCAAGTGGTGAGCCGGCCGACATGTTTGAATGACAGCTAGGCTGAGTGAATGGGGGTTTTCTGCATAAAAGCAGGGCTTTGGGGACTGGAACTTCAGAAGTCGCCACAGGACCTGAGAATCCGACGAGGGAGAAGCTGAGCCGACCTACCACGACGACACCACCGGTGGAGCCCTGCGGAACCGACTCACCACTTCCCGACGACAGAGAAGATCTCCCGGCTGGAGAGGCTTCTTCCACTGACTGGTGGGCACAACCAGTTTACCTTTCCTTCTTCGCACCCCAGCCCGGTTTGTGGTCGAACTGCCCGTGCCAAGCACCCCGGCGGCCGGATAGCCACTCACCACTGAACCGCGAATCACCGGACCGCTCCTTGTACCTAAGAAACTCTGCGGCTGGTTTCTTCCCTGGCAGTGCAACGGACTCCTGTCTTCCTCCACGACGAGATCCTCTCTTCCCCCGGACGAAGCACTGACTTGCATCCGCTGCCAGGAACAACTGCCCCCGCTGGAGCGTTCTCACCACTTTAAGGTACCGTGTCTGCCAGGCCTCCCTTTCTAAAGATTGCTACAAGGTAATAATAACCCCTTAACCTTCTGGACTGCCCGCCTTGACTCCCTAACTGGTCCCTTTCGTTGGTCCAACTCCTTTTTGAACCTTTACAAGACTTTCGTGCACTGCAACCGTGTGACCTTGGACACATTTCGTTTGGATCCACTGAAAGTGGGTCTGGCCTCTTGAACTCTAACTTCACGGTGCTACTTTGCCTTTCTCTCTTGTCATGTTCTGGTAAAAGTGTTGGGATCTGCTTCAACTTGTTCTCTGCTATTCTCTCCCTTTTTAAAACAAACTATTAGAGTGCCATCTACGTTAAGCGCTCACCGCTGTCTGAAAATAAGTGGAGCTTTACTTAAGACTTGTCTAATATTCTTTTAAGGGAGTGTATATCTATTAGTGACCGTGTTTTTGAATTGCTTACTATTAGTGCCTGTGTGTTTTTCTAGATGTGGTTTTAAATAAATAATTATATCTCTTTTACACCAACCCATGGTCAGTGTTTACTTGTGCTACCGTGTTCTCTTGACCTATTGTGAATACTGTGTATACTGCCTAACTCTTCTTGAGGGAAATCTGACTGCTCAGCCACAGCTACCAAGTGAATCTGTGTGGTACAGACTGCTACCAAGTGGGTTTACTGCCAAACACCTGTAGTCCTAAATCTTTTGCAGTGGTCCCAGAGGGAACTGCACAGGTTTCTGCCTAACACATTTAAAGATGGCCGTCGAGATTGGGGTAATGTGAACTGGGTGCTCCTCCTGAGTTCCTTGAGGAAAAAATTATAAAAGAAGCCCCCTCGCTGGAGACACACATCGCATAGCCTGCACAGAACCCCTGTGACTATGGACAATATTTAATGGAGTCTGTCGAAGGTGTATTGACAACGCGGAGCGTGTTCAGTGTGTGAGACATTGGGCGTGGCTTGATATTGAGCGACTGGCTCGCAGCAGCTCAGCAGGATAGAGAACCCAGTTGGAAAACTACCGGACCAAGTTATAATCAGCGACTCAACAAGATCTGATGCTGGGGACACCCTGCATTATTAAGGAATTAGCAGGTACGGAGGCTGTGCGGAGAACGGACCCGGGAGTGCGGAATCCCAGTCATCTTAGTGAGTGCATCCCGTGTCCTGACGGGGTGAGGGACACCCTAGGTTCTGGAGCATTGCATGCAATAGCGCCCAGCGGGCCGGAGTGCAGCCAGGACACAACAGACAGTATTGAGTGCATGGCTAGTTCGGTCAGCAGGTGGGCTGTCACACCAACAATAAAGGACTGCATGGTTGATGTAATGTTACATCTGCGGTGAAAAGGAGTTCACTGCTTACTGAGAGCGGTGGTATTACCAAAAAACGTAGACCTGAGACCCAAAAGGTACGGGCTCACAACGTTAGGAGGCTAGGCAGTGCCTACTATATGCACTGCGCTTTGTCCAGATTTTTATCAGGAGCCCCGGTTTCAATCTAATAGGTGCCTGGAATAATTATTTAGAAGCACTGTTTCAAAGGAGAACTTGCCTCAACAACAACCATCCGATATATTCCAAGACTTTACTGCACATCACAGGGAGAGTGAGGTCCTTGAACTGATATGGGGAAGCAGTCCACTCGACCAAGAAAGTTCTATTTGGGCCCCTGATGTAATGTTAGGAATGGACAAACTAAGGCAGTGGTGTATGGTGCTTCTGCTGTTAATTATCGGCCTAAAGGAGACGGGTGTGATTTGGCTCAAACAGGGTGGAAATTTAAACCTGCGGAGTGGAGAAGGTTTCCATAGTGAACTGTCAGAAACAATCAAAAGAACCCTATAGATAGGGGGTTATGATAACAACCTGGGTATTTCAAGGAAAGTGTTTGGCCTAGGGCATCAAAGCAATCACGGGCTGGGTTTATCAGCAACCATAGCCTTAATCAGTGTGTGGGTTGGTACTGTTAAAACAGTGTGCAGATGGTCAACGGTTACTTCACAAGACCAAGTATTAAAACCCAAGTTCTCATCTTACCCATAAAAGGCCAGAGGGTTGAGTTGCCAATCTGTTGACTTCAGATTTGTCCCACAAATGTCCTGCAATAGAGTAAAAGAACCAATGGAAGGGGTTCCTACCCCCAAGCGGCAAAAGAAAAAACAACAAGAAGGGGCTTTACTGAAACTATGGCATAAAGAAGGAGAGACAGCACTTGCCGCTGAAACCCTGTTAACTCACCAAGAATCAGGACCTCTATCAGCATGGAAAGTATCAGAGCAGGATTCAACAACCAATGTAATTAAACAATGCTTCAACGAGTTCAAGGATCAAATGACAGAAACGCTCCAATCACAATTAGCTCTAATAAGAACTGAACTCGCATAATCTCTACAAGAAGTGAAAAGTGATATGAATGATTTGGCAGAGCAGATTGAAACAAATGAGACAGCGATCCAAGACATAGCAGAGGACACAGGCAAAATAGATTTACTGACGGATCAGTTGGCAACGGCGATGCAAAATATAGAAATACAAATGGAGGATCTTCAAAACAGATCAAGGAGATCGAACATTTGGGTTAAGTCACTTCCGGAAATGATAGAGGGCCGGGAATTGAGAAAAAAGATGCTACAAGTGTTCGCGGATCTATTACACCTGGAAAAAGGAGAGGAATTTCCAATTGATTGAATACATGAGGTGGGTCCGAAACACAAAGACCCAGGAGCAAGGCCTCGTGACGTGGTCGCTGCAATTCAAAGGTACGGTCAGAAAGAGGCAATTCTATTGGCAGCAAGGAAAGCTACTCCTATTAAGATTAACGGATCAGACATCCAATCATATCAAGACCTAGGGAAAGCAACTTTGTTGAAGCGACAACTTATGTCTCCAGTAGTTCAAGTCTGAATTAAAATCCAAGTTTGGGACAGATGGACATTCCCTTTTGGTCTTTTATTCACATGGGAAGGACAACACCATTGTGTTACTTTGTGCGAAGAAGGTTTACGGATATTGAGGATATCAGAGGAGGACAAATAGAACCATCAAAAGGAATCTCGCAAGTCCAAGAAAAAGGGATATTTACAAGATGGGAATTGACTAAACCATCTCGAGATGAAACTCTGAGACTGATCCTAAGGAGATGTCGAATGAGTAAGACATACATGACAGTGGAGAGGGTAAATGTATAAACCATCATATTTTTGTTGCAACTGTAAATTTGGGATTATAAAGTTGGCTGTGGTGGATGAAAATGTAGTGGGGGCAAGAAGTATTAAGCATGGAGGTGGCGGGAGGTACGGAGGTACAATTCTTGGCACTTGGTATCAGGGGTGTTGGGTACTGGTAGACACGCACAACTAATCTCCGGTTGTGTAGCGGGGTTCAACCTCCACGGCTCAATGCGTGGAAGGATAGGGAACAGGTTGGGTCCGACCGGGAAGATGAGAAGGAACGGGTGGGGGGAGCAGGCAAGGGGGGTGGTCAGCTACCTAAGGAACAATTAGTGTACATTTATCCCGATGGGAGGTAAGAGAACAATCCAAATCCTGACTGTGAACATTAGGGGCCTAAACTCGCCCATCAAAAGACAAAAAGTTGCCAGGTTGTTGGGCCAAGAGAAGCCAGATATAGTGACATTCCAGGAGACGCATGTGGCAAGGAAAGATACGAACAGATTGAAACTATTTGTTTACCCACACATCATTCAATCTAACAACAAGGTTAAGAAGGGACGTGTCTTGATAGCGTTGAAAAGTTGGGTTGGCAATAATATATATGGGCGAAAGAAGTGGACAAGGAGGGAAGATATGTTTTTATTATAATACAATTGGAGAGAACGCAATTTACGATAGCTACAGTTTATGCCCCAAATTCAGGACAGGATGCATTTTTGCAAGGGGTTCTCGGCAAGCTACAACGGTTCGCAGAAGGACAAATAATCCTCACGGGGGATTTCAATGTGGCATGGAATCCACAGGCAGATAGGAGCAGGGTTGGACAGATACCACAACAACCCCTTACTCAATTAAAAATGACCATGGACAACTTGTCACTGGACGATGTATGGAAAGAATCCCAGCACGAAGACAAAGGGTATATGTTTTCTTCAGCCGTCCATAGCACATTTTCTAGGATAGATTATGTGTGGGTCTCAGCATCATTACTAGGAAGAATACACCGGATGGATATGGGCCCAATAGCTCTATCTGACCATGCACCAATTTTCCAGAAATACAAAGGGTTAGGGTTAGGGCTATAGCGGTGGACATTTCCAGAACGCATAGTAAAAGATCGGATATTTGATGAAGAAATTCGGGGATAAAATAAAATAATATTTTGAACTAAATGGGACCCAAGGTTCACCAGAAAAATGGGTATGGGATGCTTTTAAAGCGACCATGGGGGTGGTTTGCAAAAAAGCTCAGAGGGAGAAGATACTAACAGCATCCCAACTAGGGCTGGAAGCGCAATTAAAATCAGTTATGAAGGAGATGGCAACAAATAAGGGGGCTCAATTGTGGAAAGAATACAGGTAAATTAGATACAATTAGACCTATTACAGACAATACGTGCAGAGAAGGCTGTGTTGTATTTAAGGCAGAGTTATTATATCAAGGCAAATAAAGCCGACTGCCTCCAGGCACATTAAGTCCGAATGAAAGAGGAAGCTAGGATTATTCGTACGATTCATACTGGCCGGGGTAAAGTTAGCTCCTCTTCTAGAGTAATAATGGAAGCTTTTAAAGAATACTATTCTGAGTTGTATTCCTCAGACTGCCCAGACCCTCAAAAACACAACAATGCCGGATAAACAGATTAGAGGTAAGTGACAGGGAAGACCTAGAGCGAGAGATTACATTAGACAAAGGCGATCAAATCTTTACCTCTCAATAAAGCACCGGTACCAGATGGTTTCCCAGCAATTTTTATAAGATTTACATGGAAGACCTGACCCCGGTATTGATCTCTCTGTTCGAGTCTTTCAGGAGGGAGGGTTGTATTACGCCCTCAATGGAAGAGGCGAAGGTGGTGCTTTTTCCAAAGCCAGGGAAGGACAAGACTCAACGTGGGTTCTACAGGCCCATAGCTGTTAACAATATAGACGCAAAGCTGTTTTCTAAAATATTAGCTACCAGATTGGGAAGGTTAGTACTGCAATTAATATACCCTGATCAATCCGGGTTTGTTTCGGGTAGGCAATCAGTTGACAATACTAGACGGGGAAGCCATTTATTGGAAAAAATAAACAGAGCAAGACTATTAACAGGGGTTATAACACTTGATGCCGAAAAGACGTTTGATCGGGTCAAATGGTCCTTTTTATTCTCGACATTGAAGACAATAGGGTTTGGTCCTAAATTTTTACAAATAGTAAGACCAAACTACAATTCTTCAATTCTAAGATTAGCTATTAATGGGGATCTTTCCCAAGAGGTCAGGGTTTTCTGTGGGACTAAACAAGTGTGCCCGTTATCGCTGATACTATACGCAATACATCTTAACTCACTGCTGTCCAGAATCAGGGATGAGGAGAATATTAAAGGTATTCAATTTGGGGGAGAAGATCATAAAGTAATGGCATTTGCAGATGTTTTATTGTTAACGGTAACGGTTATGCCCACTTCTTTACCAGCTTCAGCAACAGCATTATCGCAATTCGAGGAGGGGGTAGGTTTAAAAATTAACATACAGAAATCTGTAATGATGAAATTTCAAGAAGGGAAAATAACAGGAAATACGCAAGGTTATGAAGACCAATTCTTATTGACGGAACAGGGGTTGAGATACTTGGGTATACAGTTAACTGATTCCTAGGAGTCAAAGTACCAAGCAAATTATCTCCCTCTCTTGGTGTCAAACAGTGGCTTGAGACACGCAATTTCTTGGCAATATCATGGACCGAAACAATCAATGTAATCAAAATGATGGTCCTCCCGAAGGTGGTGTACTTCTTCCAGGAATTGCCGATAAAGGTACCCATGACATTTTTTATAACACTCAATAAGATAATGAGAAATTACACCTGGCAAGGAAAGAAATCTAGGGTAGCATGGAAGACAGTACGGTGCCAGTACTTAAGGGAGTGATGGTGGGGCCCCGGACTTCAAATTATATTATCAAGCGGCCCAATTGAGGATTATTAGAGAATGGTTCAAAGGTGACTTGTAGAAAATTTGGGCGCAAATGGATAGAGCAGTGGTCGGCAAACCCCTTCAGGAAGTATTCTAGTGTCATAAGCGAGATCGTCCTATCAATATGTTTAAAAGTAAAATCACAGTGTTGGTTTCACAGGCATGGATTGCAGCAGTGAAAGGATCAGCTATCACTACATTTCCCTCCCCTTTCACACCTCTTTTTTGGAATCCCCAGTTTATTCTGGGATTAGAACGGAATGCATTTAAGGTATGGTACGAAGCGGGATGTTTGAAGACGGGCGAAATGGTAGAGGGTCAAGAGATGAGAACATTTCACAAAGTAAGTAAGTAAGTTGGCATTTTCGTTGAACGAAAATGAAAGATTGATGTATGTCCAACTCTGACATTGTTTGATGGTTAATAGAAGCTTTATAACAAGGGAATTATCACCATTTGAAGAATATATCATTACAAATTCGGGGGATAATCATGTGGTTGGGGCATTGTACAACATATTTGGTGAGATCACAAGTCAAGTGGAATGGGGGTACATGAAACTATGGGAGAAAGATACAGGTAATGCCATTACAGAGACACAATGGTAGGCACTATGGAAGGGAACTCCTAACTTAATGCAGGCAATTCAAATCCGAGAAATGTGGGTTAAGGTAATGGTACAATGGCACCTTACACCAAAAAAATTGCACACTTTTTATAAGAATGTTTCAGGTGGAATGTTGGCAGGGTTGCAAAGAAAACGGAACATGGGGTCACATATGGTGGGAGTGTTCAATTAATAAAACATTGGGAAGGTATCATTAAAGCATTGTATGAGATATTTGGCCCCCAGATATGAAGAAACTTCGGTGACGCAATGTTGGGTCTGGGAGACATTTTGGAGGTTTTAACTGGGAAAAAACAGAGGAAAGCATATATGATGTTGACGGTTGCTGCTGTCTCTCTCATTGATCAAAAATGGAAACTGCCTCTGCCCCCAACAGAACAAGAGTGGCTAACGAAAATTTGGCATTTTGTTTCTCTGGAATGGGTTACATATGTAATACAAAGCGAGCAAAGGCAATTTAGGAAGGATTGGGAGTGTGTGCTGGACTTTCTGCACAAGGACTTTCGTGACAACTGGTGCCCACAAAGACAACGGATCTTGGATCTATCCAGTTATATAATTCTCTGGATTGTAAATGAATGTTATTATTAATCTAGTAGCTGCTCGGGGAGGGGGGTAGGGAGGGAAGGGAACAGGTGTGTTGGGATGGGGTAGGTTTTTTGTATGTTATGTTGACGAAAATGTTAATAAAAATAAGATTAAAAAACACAAGAAATGTGGCACCATGGAGCTGCAGGGGAGGGAAATAAATGCTGCAAAGTTCTGTTTAAATGCACTGTTGTTACCTGGATACCTTGCTGTGTCACAGAAACAGCCACTTTCTATTAACAAAACGTTGTAGTCCTGTAATCCGTAACGCTCATATTGGAATGAAAGGATTCGAGGGGATTGGGTCCTCCGACGTATTCCATATCTATGACAGGTAATGTCCACAGCTGTGCTGCTTCGGAAAATCTTTGGCGTCTGCGTCCTGCGTCGATGACGTCGATGCGCTGTCCCCGAGGACCTCCTCCGACGGCCGACGTCACCCGATGTGATAAGTAGGACGCATGACGCCCATAGCCTCAGTTCCGTTTTTTCCGCAAACGTGTTCGCTTCGTGAATCTCTGTACGCCTCGACTCGTTGGAGTTTGCTGTTTTCTATTCTCGGTTCGTTGAACGTGTTCGGTTTGTTGTGAAGACCTGTTCGTGGCGATGTCTTTCTCGTCTTCAACCCTGCGTCCGGGCTTCAAGAACTGCGGGGACTGTGGGTCCAAGATATCGGTCACGGACTTGCACGACACCTGCCTCTGGTGCCTCTGGGAGGCCTACGATACGGACGACTGTGTCGACTGCCAGTCGCTCACTGCAAAGGCCTTGCGGGAACGCAAGAAGAAGCTGTCGGTAGGCTGGGTGTCTAAGCCCCGGAAGTCGAGGTCTGCGGGGATCTCGACGGATGACTTGAGGGGCAACTCTCCGCGTCATCGTAGGAAGTCCGGTGGGTCTCCTTCCAGGAGTCGGTCTCGCCACTCCTCTGCCTCTTCGAGGCTTTCCAGGAAGCGCCGGCATAGGTCGCCTTCCCTGTCCTCTTCCGAGGACTCCGCCCGTCGGCGGGTCACTTATCCCTCCATGCAAGCGACACCGGAGGAATGGGCTTCCTTCGGGAAGCAGATGCTAGCGATTCTGGAATCGCAGGGCACCGGTCCGTCCGCGCCTCCGAGTGGGGTCGGTCGGCACCAGTCGAGAGACACCGCTCGTATGCCTTCGGGCTCGAGTGGTCGGCACGGCTCGCAGGAGAGGTCCCGCTCGGACAAGGGTAGCCGTTCTCGCCATGCTCGTGCCAGGTCCCGGTCCTCGACGCGCTCGAGACCGTGTGATCCTGTGCTGTCTTCGAAGAAGACGTCGACGTCTGTGGTGCCGAGGTCGTCAACGATTTCTCTCGAGGCTCCGCCTCCGAGGCGGTCGTCGACGCCTAGGTTGTCGAGAGACGCGCTCGGAGCTCCGGCTTCGAGGACTGTGTCGACGCCGCCGATGCTGGCGGCACTGCAGCTGACGTCAACGCCTTTTTCTGTCGACTCCGGCGCCGACTCGTTCCTCGCCCTCGACACCTTTCGAGGCGGTGGTGTCGGAGGGGCCCTGTGGCACGGGGTTTTCCCCTAGAAAGGCTATGGCCAAGGTCCGGCACTGCTTTGGTCCACAGAGGTCTTCCTCTCCCCGCCTGGAGTACATTTCAGAGGGTGATGAAGGCTCTGATGGTGGTCTGGTTCCGGTTACGGTTCCAGTTGACCTTATCTCGGGTCATAGCCAGTTTGATGATTTGAGGCAGTCGCTGCATGATGCAAGTGGACTGGACACCTCTCCGGAGGTGGAGTTTTGTCGGCCGGAGCCTGGCTCTCATGCCGATTCTTCATATCGGCGCCTTATATCTCGGGTTACCGAGTACTTCGCTTGGTCAGCTCCCCCAGGGGAGTTCGTTCAGGATGATCTCACGGACATCCTTGATCTCGGTCCACCCACTGACTCCGTTTTGCCTTTTCATATGGCTCTGCAGAGAAGGGTGGCGGCGGCTTGGACTGCTCCGGAGAGTCTCCCGGCAGTGGGCAAGTCTTTGTCGCGAAAATACCGTCCAGCCAGTAGCGACCCCTGCTACTTGTCTAGGCACCCCACCCCGGAGAGTTTGGTGGTGCAGGCGGCTACGGCCCCGGCAAAGCAGGCGTCGTATCCTACCATCCCTCCGGATAGGGACGACAAACGTTTTGACGGCTGGGCGAAGAAAGTGTTTTCTTCGTGGGGTATGGCGCTTCAGGCGGCCAACTCCATATGTGCCTTGTCTAGTTTCACACACACTCTGTGGAACTGTGTTGCATTAGCGGCTGATCATATTCCCGAAGGGGACGAACGGGATGGTTTCCTTGCTATGGTTCAGGTTGGCAAGGATGCTATGTGTGAGGCCGTTCAGTCGGGTTTGGACTTGGCGGATTGTGTCAGCCGGTCCATGGCGGCGAGCACCGTAATGCGCAGGTTTGCGTGGTTGCGGAAGTCTGGGTTCGCTCCTGATGTGCAGTCCCGGCTCCTCAACATGCCTTTTGATGGTGAACACCTTTTTGGCAGCAAGGCTGACGAGAGCCTTGAAAGGTTGCAGACGTCCAAAGCTGCAGCGAAATCGTTGGGCGCTGCAGTTCGCCAACCTCCGCCTTTTCGTCCTAGGAGACAGCAATGGAGGGGAGGTTCCTTTCGCTATTACTCGTCCTTCAGTAAAGCGAGAGGAGCTAGCAGTCAAAGAGCCCATCGTAAGAGTGCCAGAGAGGTGGAAACAAAGGTACTCGAGGTGCCAAGGCCGCTCGGGCAGTTGCCTCTTTGCCCTCAGGCAACGCCACAGCCGCTACCACTCAGTCATGAGGCCAGGTCCCATGGTTCGCCGGTTGGGGGAAGGCTGGCGCAGCATCTTGTAGAGTGGCAAACCATTACTTCGGATGTGTGGGTTCTGGAGATCATAACCCACGGCTACTGTCTTCCTTTTCGGCAGAGGCCTCACGACAATCCACCAGGGAACCTCTCTTTGAAGAGTCCGGATCTGCTCCTTGTGCAGGAAATTCAAGCCCTGCTGGAGAAAGGAGCCATAGAACTGGTGCCTGTAGCGGAGAGGAACAAGGGATGGTATTCCCCATATTTTTTGATTTCAAAGAAAGACGGGGGATTGAGACCCATCATGGACTTGCGAGGTTTGAACAAACTCCTCAGGAAGGACAAGTTCAAGATGGGGACTCTTTCTCAAGTCCTCCAGGCCCTTCAACTTCAGGACTGGTTGGTGTCTCTCGACCTCAAGGATGCTTACTTCCATGTGCCGATCCATCCCAAGCACAAGAAGTACCTGAGGTTTGCGGTTGGCGACTCGCACTTTCAGTTTCGGGTCCTGTCGTTCGGATTGACCTCCGCCCCGAGGGTTTTCACCAAGCTCATGGTGGTGGTGGCAGCGTATCTCAGGAAAGGGGGGATTCACGTCTACCCCTACCTGGACGATTGGTTGATCAGGGGGAGCTCTCCCGAGCAAGTCCTAGATGATCTGTCCGTCACCTGCCACTCACTTCACAGGCTGGGCTTCTCTCTCAATTTAAAGAAGTCCCATTTGACACCAACGCAGCGGCTCCAGTACATCGGAGCAGTGCTCGACACGTCCCTGGGGCAGTGTTAACCTCCTCAGGTGAGGGCTCTTCACATTCAGCAGATGGTGCACAAGTTCCAGTTTGCCCAGAATCTCCCAGCGTCCAAGTTCTTGAGACTGCTCGGCCTCATGGCATCCTGCATTCTTCTGGTGCCAGAGGCTCGTCTGCGGATGAGATCTTTGCAGTGGGCACTCAAGCTCCAGTGGTCTCAGTCCTCTGGCAGGCTGTCGGACCCTGTTCAGGTGCCGCCCTCGGTAGCCCGGGACCTTCTGCGGTGGGCCGTCGAGGGCAATCTGATCAAGAGGGCCCCATTTTGGCTGCCCTGGCCAGAGGTGACGATCGTGACGGACGCATCCCTCACGGGATGGGGAGCTCATGCCAACGAGTTGACAGTCAGCGGTCGTTGGTCTCCGTCGGAGTCCAGACTCCATATCAATCTGTTGGAGCTGAGGGCCGTCAGGCTAGCCCTGAAGGTTTTTCTGCCGACTGTGCGCGGAAAGAGTGTCCTGATTCTAACGGACAACACAGTGGCCATGCACTACCTCACCAAAAAGGGGGGGGCAGGGTCACTTCGGCTGTGCAGGTAGGCGATGTAGCTCGAGTTCTGGGCCATCCAGCAGGAAGTTTCGATCTCAGCGGTTCATCTGGCCGGCGACGACAACGAGACGGCGGATGCTCTGAGCAGGCAGAGCACAATCTCTCACGAGTGGGAGCTGGCTCAGAAGATTCTCCTGGAGATCTTCGCCCTTTGGGGGACCCCTCAAGTGGATCTCTTCGCCTCCAGTGTCAACCGGAAGTGCGAAAGGTTTTGCTTGCGGGAATTCCCTCCAAAAGGAGCCTTAGGAGACGCGTTTGTGGTGGAGTGGTCATTCCCACTGCTGTACGCGTTTCCTCCAGTCCCCGTCATCCTGCAAGTGCTGCGGAGGTTACGGAGGTTCGGTTCCCGGATGATCCTCATTGCTCCGGCGTGGGCCCGAGGACGTGGTACCCAGACCTTCTAGACTTGTCCATCTGCCCTCCACGTCGTCTTCCCTACCGAGACGATCTGCTCTCACGGGAGGGGGGTCAGGTTCTCCATCCAGAGGTCCGATCCCTCAATCTTCACGCTTGGCTTCTGAAAGGTTGAGGTATAAGGATTGGGACCTTCCTGAAGACGTGATGGAGGTGTTGCTCTCGGCCAGGCGGCCGGCAACCAAGTCTCTGTACCGTTGCCGTTGGAGAAAGTTCTGCGACTGGTGCAGAGTTCAGAATGTGGATCCTTTTGAATGCGACATTCCCATGGTTTTGTCTTTTTTGCTTTCTTTGGCCCACAGGAGCTTGCAAGTGGGGACCATTAAAGGTTACCTGGCGGCGCTGTCCATATTTAAGCGCTCTTCTGAAGAGTGTTCTTATTTTAAAATTCCTTTAATTTAGCAGTTTTTGAAAGGGCTCCCTAATGTGTTCCCTCCGTCACCTTTTCTGGTGCCAGGTTGGGATTTGAACCTTGTTCTTAAGTTTCTTATGGGTGCTCCGTTTGAGCCTTTACATTCTTGCCCTTTGAGGCTGTTAACTCTGAAAACTGTGTTTTTGGTTGCGGTTACTTCCGCTCGCAGAGTGAGTGAGTTACAGGGACTTTCAGTTAAGCCACCCTTCACTGTGTTTTACAAGGACAGGGTTGTCCTTAGAGTTCGTCCTTCTTTTCTTCCGAAGGTGGTTTCGGAATTTCATTTGAGCCAGAAGGTTGTTCTTCCGGCGTTCTATCCTCCTCCACATCCTGGTAAGGAAGAGGAGAGGCTCCATAGGCTTGATCCTAGGAGAGCGTTGAGCTTTTATATCTTGCGCATGTCCCGGGTCAGAGTGGACGATCAACTTTTCATTGGTTATGCTGGAAAGCGTTTGGGACAAGCTGTGACGAAACAGACTTTGTCTCGTTGGATTATTTTAGCTATCTCCGAGTGTTACCGCTTGGCGGGTAAGGACCCTCCTACTGGTTTGCGGGCCCATTCTACCAGAGGAGTGGCTGCGTCTACTGCCCTGCAGAGGGGAGTTCCTATTCGTTACATCTGTGATGCAGCCATCTGGACTTCAGTACATACTTTTGTACGTCACTATTCCCTCGACTCCATCAGAGGGCAAGATCTGGCCTTTGGCAAGGCAGTTCTCTATTCCGCAATTTGATTGGGCATGCTAAATTTGTATTCTAAATTCTTTCCCACCTCCTTGCTTGGTACTGCTTTAGTAGTCTGTCATAGATATGGAATACGTCGGAGGACCCAATCCCCTCGAAGAAGAAGTTACTTTCTTACCTGGTAACGTTTTTTCAATGGGATGGTCCGATGACGTATTCCATATCGCTCCCTCCCTGCCTTCCCCGCTGCAGAATTTATTTTGCGATTGCAGCTTGCGTTCCGCAAGGCCTTGTGTGTCTGACTGGCAGAAAACTGGTGGCACACGTTCTGGGAAAAAGCTATGACTGAGGCTATGGGCGTCGTGCGTCCTACTTATCACATCGGGTGACGTCGGCCGTCGGAGGAGGTCCTCGGGGACGGCGCATCGACGTCATCGACGAAGGACGCAGACGCCAAAGATTTTCCGAAGCAGCACAGCTGTGGACATTACCTGTCATAGATATGGAATACGTCGTCGGACCATCCCATCGAAAGAACGTTACCAGGTAAGAAAGTAACTTGTGCATCTATGGTACACCATGATTACATCGCTGGAAAGAAACATTGAGGGTGAAACGATATTTTCTTTAAGCCACTATCCAACACTTTCCCCAAATTTTCTAGGACTGAAGTTTGTTTACATATTTGCATCACATTTAACCGATTCTATTCTCTGTCAGCACACTCAGCATAGATACAAGCACATTATGAGCATGCCTTATCTCAGTGTATCGATTTCTTTCATATGCAATGTTTTCCCTCGGTATTTTCTATTTTGTTGCACATGGCAGTTTTATCTCTGGTGTTGGTTCGTCATCATAACCGATCTCGATCCCCTCCTGTATCCAGTGAGAGAAATAGTAGAGCATCTGTGTAGTGCTAAAAGCCACAAGGGCTGGTCCTTGATCTGCTCCCCACACCAGTGCCGTATACCTTCACCATATAGCTGGGTGCACATGGGCGGCCGTAGCCTACCAAATACAAGGCATCGGCTCTCATTATTTGGTCGCCTACGTGCCTGTGACGAACTGGTTTGCTCAGAATAACTCCCCGTCCTTGGGATGAAGAGCACCATCTGATCACAATACAAAACAATACAAAACAGTACAAAACAGCTGGCACAAATTTTTGTGTAAATGTCACATAAATTATACAAATGTGGTTCAATGATGTTTTTATTCTGAGTAATGTCAGAGAAGGGGATGGGCCAAACGCTTATTTGAATTAGGAACAGATCTACAGGTAATAATGAAGTTCGTAGTGAAAACAGCGGCAGTGATGGGATAAGACAAAGTGAGATATCTCCTGGTGTTTCCAACACCTTTAGTGGTGTTCTGCCTTAAAGCTCAGAGTGCTTGTCCCCTCCAGGGACACCCTAATCTACAACTTAACTTCCAAAGGAGTGGCCAACGTGAACTTCCAAAACCTACTTAATTCGTGCTTCGCGTCCTGGCTACCCTAAGTTAAAAATATCCCAAAGTTTTCCCAACCAAAGAGCATGACAAACCCTAAACTTGAAGTCCAGCCCTGTTCTATTCACAACATAAAGAAGGTTCTTGTGGGAATTTGTCCCAGTGTTACTCACAGTCCAGGCCCTCTTCTAATCTTGCTGCATTCATGATGCACTTTGGAAATCTGCCAGGCCTCTGTATTCTCCGGCATCCCATTGTGTCTCCTCCTCAGCCTCTGTCTTCCAGCTTGTACTGGTCATTCCTCCAGAAACTCTCAATGCACGTTTGGTTTCCTCATCACTTCTGGTAAACTTTTTCACACACTTGGTTTCCTAACACTTGAGAGAGTTCTCTCCCAGACTCACTATGCAGGCCTCTCCCAGACCTCGGGTCTCTTAGCTTTTCACTGTTCAGCAACCCCCGGGGGGCATCTGGTTTCGTGGGTTCTCAGTCATTCACTGTGCAGGTCTCTCATAGACCCTTGTCTCAACCAGCGTTTGTTTCTTTAGGTCTCTCATAGACCTCTAATTTAATCAGTTTTCAGGCATTTTCCCAGACCTATGATTTCTCAGCATTTAGGTCTCTTCCTAGGTTTAAGGCAGGTGATACACCCTTGTATGAGGATCCAGGTAGAAAGGAGCTTCTCCAGCAAAGTGGCAACCTACTTGTCTCTGCAGGCAGTGCCACATACCCTTTTTATATTGACTTACAAGTCTGTGTATGTGTATAGTGCTTTATAAATGGCTAGGGTCACAAGGTGTTTGTGTCATGTATTTGGATTGGGCTTTTTCCTTGCTTCCCCTAATTGCCTTTGAAAGTTGTATCCAATACCTTTTCCTCATTGGTTAATTACAGAACCCATTTCTCCTGATGGATCTAAAGCTTAATTGTATTTATACATTTTTTGTCTATAGTGCAAACCTACCTCAAAAGCAGTTGAGTGCTTTACAACACAAGGGTGCAAGCATTGGGGGTTGGCATTTTTTAAGAAGCACAGTATTGTTGATGGAGGAAGAGAGGAATTGTAATTGATATTGTGGAAGGAGACAGCGTTTTACAGAATTGGAGGATGGTGGGTGCATTTTGAGCTTCTGCCGGGATTTAGTTATAGATGGTCATGGAATAACATGAGGCACTGCTTGCAAGTCTTCTATTTATTGGCTAGCTTAGACTCCAACCTTTTGATAGCTTTACTATGTGAGGTTTGAGTGCCTCCAGCCGTGTGGGGTTTAGCCGCCAACCGTGCTGGTGTTCCATTCAGGATTGTTTTGTGGGTGCTACAGGCAGTTTTGAATATAATCCTAGCTGGGAAGGGGTGCCAGTGAAGCTGTGCACCTGTAGTAAGGTGAGCTGCGGCATGGTAGGCTGCCTTGAGGGGGGCACATGCAGCTGCAGCATGCCATTATCACCAGCTTGGGTTCAGACTTGTAGCCTGTCCTTGTTCATTGGTGTTCCACTTCCTCTCAGAAGCCTCTGCTGGTAGGTTTGAGACACCTTCCCCGGACAATCCGCAAACTTGGTGGGTTCTCAAGCATTGAGAAATAGTTTACTACAATCGACTGTTTAGTTTCACAACTTAGTTTTGACAGACTTGAAGGGATGTCACAGCCATGCCCCCAGTTTGGGTTTGACCCCTTGGATGTCCCAATGGGTAAAATATCACTCTTTAGAAGGGGAAGCCAAGTCTACGGGGTCCGGCTACATCTACCCTTTGTGAGCCCTGTCAGGTAGTGGTTGGGCCAACCCAGTCCTTTTGACTGTTACATGAAAAGATGGGGAATTCTGCTAATTCAAAACAAGATTGGGGGTTGCACAGAAGTATCAATGCAAAGTAACAAAAGCAATACATTAAATATATAGTTTGTCACAGATGAGCTTTATACTACCAAAACTCCAAAAGATGGTTTAAAGGTTTTTATTTTTAAGAATTCGAATAAGGTTGAAACATGATGTTATGTGATGGTAGTAGGGCACACTAAAGGCTGTCCCTCTATCCTCTCCACTAGCTTCCCTACACCCTAGCCCAGGCTCCCCTGCCCGCTTGTCTGGCAAATGGAGATTGTGTACCCTGCTGTCTGAACTACTGACTCGAGTGAGTGTCTAAAGATCACAGCCTTCTCTCACTCCCTGTTGCATTCTTCTAGGTTGAACCTATCCTCATATCGCCATATGTCTGGTTCTCACAATGGAATGTTGGGCATTCAAAACTGCACAGTTTCAAATGCTAGCCCCCTTTCACGCCCTTTTTTCCTGCCCCCCCACCTTCTACTCCTTTGCTCTCACTCTCTGTCTCCTTCCAATCGTCTCTCACTTCTACTTCCCTTTCCTATCTACTCTATATTATCCTCTACTCTCCATTCCCTTTTCCACTCCTCTCCCCTCTACTCCTCACTATTCATTCACCCACTTTCAACCTCTCCATGCTTCACTCACCTATCCTCCAACTCTGTCACTACCCCTCACTTATAACTATGACCATACAAAAACTATCACACACAAGTACCACTTTCTCTCACAAACAATACTTCAGCTTTTGAAAACTCTTAGTCGCCTCCACACTCCGCTCTGCCGTCGTTCCTTCACCTAGTCTCTTGGTCTTCCGCCTCTCCAATTGTCCTCACCTGAACAGCCCAAACTCAGGCCTTCCGTACTCTCTTTTTTTATAAGATTTCCCCTGTGGTTTAGGCTTCCCTCCCCATTGGTTGGAGCGCTCAAATGCTCCGTGGGCCCATGGGCTAATCTCTACCTGGCTTTTCCACAGGGGTCGGCCACATAGGTGCAAGGTTACAAAATGCTTGTTAAGCCCCGACTTTTTCCCAAACACGACTCCGCTGGTGTTCCGTGACGGATGCTTGACACCGAAATCAGTGATTTAAGAGTTGTTGGTCTGCTGCTATGAAGCCTCTGTATTGCTGGTATAAGGTAAGCAGTTGTGTCCATATTCTTGCGGAGAGGTTTCTGGTAATTGGAGTTCTGAAAAGGAAAAGAGAACACTGGCCAGCCAGCAGGGTGTAAGGTAGGCATTGGGTGATTGGCAGCCCTTGTAACCAGGCACATTAATGGGGGGAGGGGAGACTGGGCCCTCCCAAATCCCTCTGGAGCAGGCCTGTCTTTTGGTAAATACCCTGGTAGGCCCTCTACTGCCCCAGGTTGAGAGGGGTCCCTATCAGCCCCTTAATAAGGTCATGTACCTGACCCTGTCACAAGTTTTACAGACCTCTGTAGAAACAGTATAGAGCCCTCAAAGGAAAAACCTCCCAAACTCAAATGCAAGCAATGTAATTACATTAAAGCATACAATGATCAAACATGCAATGTATGGGGAACTATTTTGGACAATTCATTACAGTGTGTTCAATATAAACCGGTACGGTGCTTCTACGTCAGCACATAGATGTCTCAATAGTTAAAACTGTGAGTGTCTTTTAATAATTAATAATTATCTGTAGAAAAACAATATAATTTATTCTTAACTGATAGTGAGGAAAGTCCATGTTATCCCTCTATGCGTTTCGGACAATGCATAGTCCGTCATCAGGAGGGAAGATATCCAACGTCCTGTGTGTTTCACAAAGTCCTAATGGGTCCATAGTCAATGATTATCCACGTAACCATTGTGCTTCACCAACAACTTCTGTTCAGGGTCCAAGAAGTCGAAATTCCATAATATTCAAATGTACTTCCAAATCCCCTCTCTATCGATTGAAGACCAACAGCCTCCCATTCGCTGTACGATAGAGTTGAGGCAGAGAATGGGAGGCTGTTTGTCTGCAATCAATATGTGATTTGACCCTGAACAGTGAAGAACAGTGAAGAACAGTGAAGAACAGGAATAGGAGGGACTTTCCAAACTACCATTTAGAAAAAGAATGTACATTTTACTTTTTAACAGAATATTGTTTGTATTGAACTCATTGTGCTGAAGAGTGCAATAGAATGGGAGAAAGCATGCAAGGTGCAGAAGTAGCAAGAAAGAATGAAGGACTGTAGAATGCTGGAGTAATTGGGGAGCATAAGGTGCGAGTATGATTTGGAGTGTGGCAGGGACTGGGGAGTGTACATTCTGAAAAGGCAGAGTGACAGCACATGGGTATGTGCATGACTGAGTCAGAGGTTCGGGAGTGTACGTTTTGATGGGAAATTGCTGAGTGTGAGGGGTGTTGGTGAGAGGTATATGGGTGTTTGAGGGATTCTGGAACATATAAGGGGTATAGTTCCACCATTACAACTGATAATGATCAGTACAGTTAATGTTAAATAGGCATGCTCATTACACTAAAGATGTTCGCAAAACAAACACTTCTGTCAAGCCAGGGACATCTGGGGCTCTTCCTATTAAATTGATACAAAATGTACAAATAATGACAACCTGGTTCTCTTGTAGTGCTGCACACTGCCTCTTTCCTGCAATGTGCCAATCTTGGACCTTCCAATCAATAAAGAAATGTGCTGTAAAAGTGCGGCAATAAATAAATGTTTGTGCCGCAAAATGTTCTTTTTAATGCCGCAAAATGTACCATTTCCTATCAGAATATCCTGGAGGGTCTGGCTAATGGCTGGGGTTTACAGACACTCATTATGTTATTAGCTTGATCAATGGAAAATAAGATTGCATGTCTCCGTGCCGAAATGTCTTTTTTAAATTTCCCCCCGAAAGTTGTTATATTTCACTTCACCGTCCCCAACGATCTGTGGCGTCCCTTATCCCACCCCGAAACCTTTACTTATCAGTTCCTGCTTGTCGTCCTTTGCCCCCTTTTTATTGGCATTGCTTTCCATTCCCCTGCAAACATAACCTCTAGCCCCATTTTGTATGCCTACCCTAATGTTTTTCATAGCCCTTCCTGTTGCCATGGGTGACTTTCAGAAGGTAAACTGGCCGCAAGATGACCGTATTCTGTAAAGAAGCTGTTTCCGTACTTATGCTGCTGGCCTGTCGCAGGAGTTTCCGCTCGGGGTGAAGGAGGCAGCCTCTCCCAACGCCACGCCCTGGAGATCTAGGGTGAAGTTCCTCCACAGTGTGTGTGTGCACTGTGCACGCGATATATACCTCCATAGTTACCTATTGTCTGTCACCCACGCAACTTTCAGCTGTAAGAGTAGCTTGACGTGAGAAGGGAGGGTCCCGTGCTGTGTGTGTTTAAGAAGTTAGCTCAGCCCTGGTTGCCAAGCTTGCTGCACTGTGTAACACTCACCGGCCATCGTGCCTGCTGATGGGGGGAGGAAGGCAGAGTCTGTGGGGCACCTTCTGAATGAGGAGCGATAGCGCGGGTAAGTTTGGTGCTGCGCTAAAGAAGCAAAACAGAATGCAAGCAGAGACGTTTTCTTATGGGAGGGCAAAGGGGGCACTTGCCCAGGGCCCCCACCTTGGAGGGGGGGCCCACAAAGCTGCCTTATCTGTGGAAGTAAGATTCCATTGTTCACCAGTCCTAAATAACACGTCAGGATGTTTTATGGGGTGCTGCTGAGGGCCTAAACCCATTTCCTTTCTGTTTTGACACGTACATTCTGCCTTGATCAATTCATCATGTATTGCTTTCTGTGTTCACTGAGATATACATAGTTTGTGTATTCCTTACGGCACAACTCCTTCCTGTGGGAATCATGTTGATCATGTGCAATAGGCAACAGTGAAATGCATATTGATACAATGAGTGCCATAATGGTTCAGAAGTTAGCTCAGTGTGTGAAGCACCCATTGCAGAGATATGTGTTCATACGCAACATTTAAATATCACATTCCAGCAAAGATGGCTGAGCATTTTCTATGTCTGAAGTTTATAAACCTGCCTGCATATGTACTTGGTTTTGCAGAACATCTGCTATTATCAGCAATTTAACTGTACCAGATAGGGGTTGCTATAAAAACTAACATATCATCCGAATGGTGAAGGTCTAGAAATTGGTTTGTCAGATGGGGTGTTGTAAAACCTAGGCAATCGCCTCCAACAATGGCATAAACTGTTAGTCCAAGAGGCGAAAGCGTTCATGCTTGTATCTTGGATTTGCCAGCAGTTGATACAGTGATCCTGATCAAATCATCTAATATATCTTACATTACTGTGCTGTCTTCTGTGAGGTTTGCTTCTTGCATGCTCCTGGTATCGTTTAGCTCATTACTTGATCTTTTTTTGTTGTTAAACTCTTTATTGTTTTTTACAACACATAACAACCAACAACACCAACAAACATCACACTACAATTGTCATCCATCTTCTTGGCGCACTGGCTTGGCTTCCTAGATGTCTGTCCTCAATGTTCTATCCCTTATTGTCCATATCCCCTGGATCAGGACTCATCCGGCTTGCCCATTGCCTCTGGCTTCCCTCCCCGCTGATAGTCCCTCTCCCACTTTGCCGCCGGCTGTTCAGTCTTCCACCGGCCCCTCAGGGTCTGCTGTACCGTGCCCTTCAGTGCTTCTGAACAGATTGTATGAGGGAGTTCCATGAAAGTATCTTGGCCCCACTTTCTCTTTCCACCCTCTGCATCGTTCTGGTCCACACTGACGTTTCAGCTATCGTCCATTTCTTCAAATCAGCCCACCACAGTTCTATTGACGGCCCGTGCTTGTGTTCCATTTCATTGCATTGCGATGCAGCGTTTCGCCAGTATACACATTAAGTGTTTCATTTTTGCAGTTTCAGTCCTGTTTGCCGCCCCTCAGGAACAGCCCCAACAGATACGACTCCGGCGACCACGCCTGCATTTGGATCCCTCCTGCCACCGCCTTGTCTCTTAACAGTGTCCCCGAAGTTAGTTATCATCGAGCAAGACCAGAACATGTGTAGCATAACCGCCTTCACTGCCGCACAGCATGGGCAGCTACGGGTTTGCTTGGTTCCCATGAGAGACATTGGGCCTCATTACGAATGTTGCGGTAAGGCAACAATGGCGCCGGTAGTGCTACCGGCGCTGTTGTTGCCATGCCGCAACATTACGAGTTTACATGCGGGGGGCGCTCTGCACGCCTGGTCAGACCAGGCGTGCAGAGCGTCACCCACGAGCAGACCAGGATGGTAGCAATGGTACCGTTATGAACATCTTAGCATGCCCTATGGGGGCTCAAGTGGAAATGGGGACGTACTGGGTCCGGGTCCCTCCAAGGTCGGAATGGCCCGGTAAATCCTCTTTTGCTGGACCCGGACCCGAGTTTGGGGGTAGCCATGCCCTTACTAAGGGCATGGCTACCCCCAAACACGTAATGAGGCCCATTCTCTTGGGTGTGAGGTATGGTCTGTGTATGAGGTAGAGCTGCATTTGCTTAAATCTTGCCTTCCTGGAGACTTTCTTCTATTACTTGAACTTTCTTCTTATGTAGGCCATTTGGGTGGGAGGGTTGGTAGACCGAAGAGAGCGGACCAGATATTGCAGGCCTCAGGCAAGCATATTTTAAGGTCTGCTTGTTTGACACACAAAAACGGTTTGCTTTTTGGTAAATGTCGAAGGTTTTATGCACGTTTACAAATGGAAATGTCACAAGCCATTATTTTGGAAATTTTTAAAGCTTTAAAATACAAAAAACAAACCCACATTAAATGTGTTAAATCACATTGATTGGTATGCTGATACTTAAATACTTCCCTTGATGATGGAGAGAATGAAGTATAGCCATTCCCATTTTACATAACACCTTTCTATAATATTTTTAAAATGGTCATGTTTGGTGATGTGATTTGTGTACTTTCCGAGTCTGTTTTTATAAAATTAGATTGTTTAAGTTCATGGTAATAACTGGAAAAGAAAGGGTTCAAATGCAGAAATTGCAGAGTTGGCACAAATTCCAGCTTCACCCCTTAACCAATGTGTGATCCTGGGCATCTCATTTAATCTTGTATTGCCTAACCTCAATATTGCCACTCCTTTAACCTTTCAAAATTGTCAGCCCTTCAGAGTGATTTCCTTCTCCTGGTATGATCTTCATAAAAGACGTATTCATTGTTTCACTGGCTATAGAGTTGCTTCCACTTTAATAGTGAGCATATTTATATCGCACACCACAGGCATTTGTTCCTTTGATATCTAATGGAAACACTATTTGAAAACCATATCCCACTTCTAATCTGTCTGTCTGGATAAAGACACCTTCCTGGTAGCTTCTAATCTGCATCCACTATCCAGGCTACGGTATGTGTAGCTTTCTTTTCCTTCCAGTTGGTCTCTATCCATGCATGAGCACCTTTGCATTGTGTGAGGCAGCTAATGTGAGTTCTCTGTCTAGGGTTATATGTACCTTTTACATACAGTCCTGCATTTACTACTGGCTGCATACCTTCCTGGATGCTGTTGATACAAATGATCCTGTATGTGCTAGAAAAGTAACCTCTTCGTAGACTGCTAATTTTGGTCTTCAAATACTACTTGTTTATCATTCTGATTAGAGCAAGAATGAAGAGAGTAAGGGGACTTAAAGGGAGTAAACTTGCTTATTATGCTGCAAGACAGCATGTCAACCTAGAGGTTGAGAGCGTGGCGGGTTGGGGTCAGGGGGCAGGACCAGTATTTTTGATCCCTTAATTCTTTAGGTTTGGTGGAGGGGGCCCCAAAGATGTCCGTGCCCAGGGCCCCAAAAGTGCTTAAGATGTCCCTCCAAATAAGTAATTGCCCAAACTATTTGTGACATCCGGTCCGACAGAGAAGGGCTGTCTGTGGGATGTAGTGCTAGCACAAGGGGAGCATATCATGTGTGACACCGGCAGAGAAGGGCTGTCTGGGGCATGTAGTGCTAGCACAAGGGGAGCATACCATGTGTGACACCGGCAGAGAAGGGCTGTCTGGGGCATGTAGTGCTAGCACAAGGGGAGCATATTGTGTGCGACACCGGCAGAGAAGGGCTGTCTGGGGCATGTAGTGCTAGCACAAGTGGAGAATATCATGTGCGACACCGGCAGACAAGGGCTGTCTGGGGAATTTTTCAAAGTGGGCGGGAGCGGTGCTCCTCTACATTTTTTAATTCACTTTTACTATTTCTATATTTTTAATTGAAAAAGAAACCGTTCCGGAATGATTTTGTTTTAAAATTAAAGTGTAGGAAGAAGGTGAAAGTTACACTTCACTGCACAGCACTGAACGTTCCCTTAAATAGCAAGCACATCTGGGAGTTTGTGTTGTGCGTGGGAGGGGAACGAAGGCAGGCCAGCGTAGTTCCACTACTTCTTTTCATACACTTCAACCACTTGTCTGGGGGGATGTAGTGCTAGCACACAGGAAGCATCCCTTGTGGGACACCGGCAGAGAAGGGCTGTTTTAGGAAATGTAGTACTAGCACACATGGAGCATCTCTTGACAGGTGAGATGCTGCTAGCAGGGAAGGGCTGTCTGGGGGACGTAGTGCTAGCACACAGTGAGTGTCTCTTGACAGGTGAGATGCTGCAAGCAGGGATGTGCTGTTATTGGTGTAAAACACCCTTTTAAAGCTAAACTAGAGCAAAATAAAAAGACATTTACATTTATTTTTGATCCTTTGGTTTTCGGTCAAATGCACTCTCACCTTTTGCATTTGATCCTTTTGTTTTCGAAACTTTAACTGGACACCTCTCACGACATGTGAGACGCTGCAAGCAGGGAAGTGCTGTCTGGGGAATGCATTGCTAGCACACTGGGAGTGTCTCTTGACAGGTGAACGGCTGCTAGCAAGGAAGGGCTCCCTGGAGGATTTAGTGCTGGCACACGGGGAACGGCTCTTGACAGGTGAGATGCTGCAAGCAGGGATGTGCTGTCTAGGGAATGCAGTGCTAGCACCCGGGGAGCGTCTCTTGACAGGTGAGATGCTGCAAGCAGTGATGTGCTGTCCGGGGAATGCAGTGCTAGCACCCGGGGAGCGTCTCTTGACAGGTGATATGCTGCAAGCAGGGATGTCCTGTCTGGGGGATGCAGTGCTAGCACACGGGGAGTGTCACTTGACCGGCGAGATGCTGCTAGCAGGGAAGGGCTGTCTGGGGGATGGAGTGCTAGCACACAGGGAGCATCTCTTGCTTGTGCTTTGGGTGTCTGTGTGGTTTCAGAACACCTAGGGGCTTAAACTCGCAGTGTTGCATTCGAAAATATTTGAAATTAGGTGAAATCTTGAATTGAGCATATTGAATGTGAACATTCAGATTATATTCCCTGTAGCATTAGAAATGGGAGAAAATCCACATTCATATTATCTAATCGTTAAATATTTAAGACACTGAGAGTGATAGCTGAGTAACAAACAAAGAATCTACCTAAAACACCCATTTCCTTCTCTTGCAATCCCTCTTACCAGGACCCTGACATTTGCATATAAACAAAATCCAAACCTTTGTACCTGTATAACCTATCCTGTTACAAAACATTGTTACAAAGGAGAAAACGTTCTAAAATGTAAATTAAAAATATTTGCAAATGTATTTTCTGATTACATTCCGCCGGTAAAATAGCTCTGCAGGTTGAGCACTCACTTCTGCATTCTGTGTGTGAACTACGGGTCTCAGGTTTGAATCATGGCAAGGTCAACACCACTTTTCATCCTTCCGAGGTCTATAAATGAGTCCCAACTTTGTATGCGGGATGATTGTATGTAAATGTTCTAAGTACATCCCTTTGACGAAAGCACTTCATAAATAATAAATCATAATCATATGGTGAAATCGATCTCACACACACACACACACACACACACACACACACACACACACACACACACACACACACACACACACACACACACACACACACACACACACACACACACACACACACACACACACACACACACACACACACACACACACACACACGTTTTACCTACCTTGTGGGGACTATGTGTGGATACCTACCTTGTGGGGACTAACCTTTCCCAATGTTTTAAAAATATGCTAACAGCAGAAATATATTCAGAAAAATATTATAATATTGGATCCAGCTTCAAATGTGCAAATATGCTAATTTTTAAATCGCGTGTACGGTACCATCACTGTGGGGACCTGAACGCGTGTTACCATCCTTGTGAGGACTTAATTATTCTTATTTGGAATTGAATGTTTCACTATGCAAAAATCTAAATGTTTGTTTCATAGATCTCTGTAAAATACTTTGTTCTATTTCTTTATATGAGTACCTGCCCGTACCAGAGGAATGCACAATAGATGGATGGTAATGGTGTTGTATTTTCCATAAGAAGTTCACTTAAAAACGTGCTCAATCTGTAATTCTACCATATTTTAAAACACTCCAAATGTGTCAGAAAAGAGAAATGGAGCACAGAATGATTAGGTGAATGGCTCGGGATCACACACTGTGGTCAAGTGAGGAAGCAGTGATTTGAATACAAGTGTCATTGTTTTACAGTCACCATCTTGTCCACCGAAACACATCTACTCTCTATGATTGGTCTGATGACAAAGATGTTATAGTCCTCATTGAAATGTTGTTTGAAGTCGGTGATGTTGAAGTCACACTAGAGATTGTATGTCCTGATACTGGTTTCAGGTCCTCACAGAGATGGTGTGTATGAATAATCATGTTAAAGACCCTATACCTATGTTGTTGTGTAAACCACACAGAGATGGTGTGTGATTAACATAATGAAAAAGTACCCAGAGATATGGTGTTTGATGTTGGTGATGGTGATGTACTAAAAGAGATTGTATGTCATGATAATCATATCCTCACAATGATGGTGTGTGATCATTATGTTAAAGTCCCCACAGAGCTGGTGTGTGTTAATAAGAACTTTAAAGTCCTCACAGAGATGGTATGTGATAATAATGATATGAAAGTCCCCAGAGAGATAGTGTGTGATTATCTTGGTGTTAAGGTCCCCAGAGAGATGGTGTGTGTTATTAATAACTTTGAAGTCTCCACGGTGATGGAATGTGATAATAATGATATTAACATCCCCAGAGACATAGTGGGCTTCATTATAAGTTTGGTGGTCCGGAAATAAGGGTACCAATAGCAATGTACCGGCACCCTTTCGATACCGACAATCTATGAGAATGCCGGTAGGGGCCACAGAACTCCCGGCAGGCCTGACCTGCTGGGTTTTCAGGCCCCTAGCGGCATGGTTCTCACTGAAGTACCAGCAGCATTAGCCACAGTGCCAGTGCTTCACTGTCCCAATTCCCGTGGAGTCCTATCAGACTCCACAGGAATGGGGATGTACTGTTCCGCCACTTGCTATGATATACCAGGGGCACCGGGATGCCAGGCGGCAGAAACTGTGTTACAGGGTTGCCGGCAACCTGCCGCCTACCGGCGGGTTTAACTGGCAACCCTGTAATGAGGGCTAGTGTGTGATGATCTTAATGTTAAAGTCCCCAGAGAGATGGTGTGTGATTATCTTGACGGTTAAGTCCCCACAGAGATGGTATGTGACATTGATGATATTAAAGTCCCCAGAGAGATAGTGTGTGATTATCTTGATGTTAAAGTCCCCAGAGAGATGGTGTGTGATAATAATGATATTAAAGTCCCCAGAGAGATATGTGATTATCTTGATGTCAAAGTCCCCATTTGAATGGTGTTTGATGCTGGTGATGTCGAAGTCCCACTAGAGATTGTATGCCTTGATACTGGTTTTAGTTCCTCACAGAGATGGTGTGTATGAATAATCATGTTAAAGACCCTATACCTATGTTGTTTTATAAACCACACAGAGATGGTCAGTGATTAACATAAAGATAAAGTACCCAGAGATTGGGTGTTTGATGTTGGTGATGGTGAAGTACCAAAACAGATTGTATGTCATGATAATCATATCCAGATCCTCATAAGTTATTTTTTTATTTTTGCATTTTTAAAGCGCTCACACAGCCCGCGGGCATCGAGGCGCTGTTACAGGAATTGTTTGTTTTTTAGTTGCGTAATTGTTTTTTTTGTCTTGGTTGCGTATTTATAATGCGCTTAAATACCTAGAGGTTTCTAAGTGCGGACCCGGGGATCGAACCTGTGTTGCTTCATGTCGTCTTGCTTCCAAGGTGAACACATTGCCGCTGAACTATCCTCCTGGGGAATGATGGTTTGTGATAATTATGTTACAGTCCCCACAGAGCTGGTGTGTGTTAATAATAACCTTAAAGTCCCCACAGTGTTGGTATGTGATAACAATGATATTAAAGTCCCCAGAGAGATAGTTTGTGATGATCTTGATGTTAAAGCCCCCAGAGAAATGGTGTGTGTGTTAATAATAACATTAAAGTCCCCACAGTGTTGGTTTGTGATAATAATAATATTAAAGTCCCCAGAGCGATAGTGTGTGATTATCTTGATGTCAAAGTCCCCAGAGAGATGGTGTGTGTGTTAATAATAACATTAAAGTCCCCACAGTGTTGGTTTGTGATAATAATAATATTAAAGTCCCGAGAGCGATAGTGTGTGATTATCTTGATGTTAAAGTCCCTAAAGAGATGGTGTTTGATGTTGGTGATGCTGAAGTACCAATATATATATTGTATGTCATGATACTAATGTGCAGGTCCTCACAGAGATGGTGTGTGAAGTACATGTTATATTTCCCACAGACATGGTGTGTGATCATTATATTAATGTCCCCACAGATTTGGTGTGTAATGTTGGTGATGTTATAGACCCAATAGAGGTTATGTGTCATGCTACTGATTTTCCGGTTCTCACAAAGATGGTGTGTGAGAATAAGATTAAAGTCCCCACAGTGATGCTGTTTGATAATGATGATTATAAATTCTCCCTTAAAGCTCGTGTGTTATAAATAGGACATCAATGTCGCCATATAATTGTGTGTGTATGGACGGGAGTGATGATGCTTTTTGACGTGATTATATTCCAGTCCCAACAGAGATGTTGTTTGGTAGTAAGGATGTTGAAATCCCCACAGTGATGGTGTGTCTGCCCTCACATAGTCAGTGTGTGTGAAAATTACAATGTTGAGGTCACCAGAGAAATTGTATGCAGTAATAATGACAATAAAATCCCCACTATCATCGTCTGTGATATTGAAGCCCCTCAGAGATGATGTGTGATGGTAATTGTGATCAGGTTCTCAAATTAATAGTGTGTGATAATGGTAATATCAAAATCATTGCAAACATGCAGTGGTCGAAGTGGTCGGGAGCAGTGCTCCTATACTTATTTTAATTACATTTTACCGTTCCTATACTTTTATTTTAAAAAGAAATTGTTCCGGAACGGTTTCGTTTTAAAATAAAGTGTAGGAAGAATTTGAAACTTGGCCTTTCAGTGCACTGCACAGGATGCTTTCTTAAAGAGCAGGCACATGTTTCGTGGGGTTTTTATTCTGCATGGGAGGTGGCGCGGCGATGAGGTCTGTGGGGAGCGGTCCAGTCCAGTAGGGAACATAGTTCCACTACTTCTTTTCGTGCACTTCGACCACTGCAAGCATGGTGTTTTCAAGATAGTAAAATAAATAGAGATTTCTCTGCATTGATATCTTGTGATTATCTTGATGTTAAACCTCCAAAAGAGATTTTGTGAGAGATGAGGAGTTTTGTGTCACCAGAGGTGAGGTGCATAACGACAGGAACAAGAGAACAATGTAGTCGAAATCAAGATTCAATGATCCACTATCATCAAATTGGCAAGCATACCATCTCTACTACAGCTTGTACACCACATCTTTACAGCACTTGTTTAATGTTAGTTACATTTTCAAAATAGATATACTATGTCATATTAGTAATGTCAAATGTCTGTTATGTAGCCAAGGATTATGCACAAAGAGATAGCACCTACAACTTGAGTCAAACAAAGTTTATTTACACAACCAAAATGTAAGGAAAACCGCATAAAAGTTAAATCTCTTGTATCGCAGTCTCAGGCTTAAGATTTTCCCTGCACACTTCTTCGCCTACACGGGCCAATCCCATTGTTTACTCAACCGGCTTTAACAGGGCTACCCATTCTGCTGGCAGGCAATTCTGTTCTCTGATCGTCTGTCTGTAATTTCTGCCTGAGGAAAGGGGTACAGATGGAGTGTCTCAGATGTGGTCAAGGAATGCTGGTTTGGAGCACCTCCCTGATGACAAGCCTTTTTCTTCTGCTCACCTTCTTTACTCCTGTGTTTGTCCTTTACATCCTGATCAATGTGTCATGCTTTCATTCCTCCTTTCACCATGGGTTTAACCCCTTCAGACTGGGCTTTGCCTGTACTCCCTACCTTAGGTCAAGATCTCCCACTCAGTCCTTCATAGGCTCAGTCCTTCATAGGCTATGTACCTAGGGCCTTTCTTACCTCCTCCAATGTTTCACTTCTGCCTCCTCCTGATCACTAACTCTTTCCTCCACCTCATATTGTTCACCTCCAACCACCTCTTGCTTTTCATCTTCAATCGCTTACTTTTGTTCATTTTAGCATCTCATATCATACACCTCTCCCAACCTCCTGCTGCTCACCTCCAGCCAACTGTTGCTGTTTACCTTCAGCCCCGCCTGCTTTTCACCTCCAGCCACACATGCGGTTCTTTTTCCTCCGCTAATGGCTAGACCTGTCCTTCTCTCTCTCTCTCCTTCTCCAATTTTTCCAACTTTACCCACTGCTTTTTTCAATATTTGCCAATTTGCCCCAACCACCTAACACAATCCTCTTCTTCAAACACCCAAACCCACTGACTGATTAACTGGCTTTTTGTGACAGCTCCTTAAGCTTGCCATCTTCCAGGGGCGCTCATCTGTCTAGGTAAATGGCTGAAGCCCAGTGACTGGCTGTTGTTAAATGATTGACATGAGTCAAATGGGCGAACTGAGAGAATGGGCCAAGTTTGAATATTCCAAAATTCCCATTTTGAATTCCAAACCCGCTCTTTTTTTTGCCACCCTGCAGACATCCTGAATGTGTCAGCTCTCCAGAGACCAGAGACCAGGTTCACAGTGGCTGGGCAAATCAATGGCAATAAATGCATGGTACCAGTTTTTTTTGGTGAGCTTGTGGCAACATTGTGTTACAGGGAACCAGGTCTGGGGCCCCTTGAGTAAACAAGCTTGCTGCACAGATGAGAATTGCAGCATTTGTATGTTTACATTATTGGTCTGCGAACTGAGTTCATAGTGTCAGGACCTTGTGGTCATTCATGTATTATATCCCGGGTGACTATGCCAGAGCCTATAACGTACAGTCGTGCTTGAGGCGAACATCTAGGAGCACCTTCCCATATGGATATCTACACTATGTGAGACATGCATGGTCTCATGAGAGAAACAAAGACACAATGATTCAAGTTTATGAAAACCTTTATTTGATAATGAAACAGGTTTGGAGACTGCCTAACTTGCCCTACCTCTATAATGGGAGTAGTCTCGACCATCAATCAAAAATATAAGTCCAAAGTCTTTCAAGTTAGTCAAAACAAAAATGTCTCTAAGAAAACTATGCTTTCCCTCACACTCTCTAACACAATAATGTGCATGGGATTGGACTAAATAAAAAGGTTGCTTCAAAGAAAAGGTTAGGATAGTACTGGAGCTGGTCCACAGATCCCTTCCCCAAGTCTTCAGCAACTTGGTATTCAGCATGCATTGCTCAGCTTTCAAAGGCACTGCACAAGTTCTTTTTACAAGTTCAAACAGTTTTGGTTGCACAAGTTCAAAGTTCCTTTAGGTAACAATTCCTCTGTCACCTCTCCTCAGGAAGTCTCCTACTTGTCATTAGTTCACAAGACTCTCACAGTTCACAACAAGATTATGTATTGGTGTGCCAGAGCCCTTAGACAACGCCCAGTATTCCTCAGCCTCAGGTGGGACCACTCTGGCACCTTGGCTCTCCTCACAGTTATTCAGCAGTTCAACATATCAGAAACCTTCGATGAACACACAATACTTTTGGCCCTGTGTGGGACTACTCCGATAGGTAGGCCGCGATCTCAGCTTTCCCTTTTCATTGTGCCCCCGGCACCTTTTTGCAGTTAAATCTCAACTTTCATCAGCATGCTCCTGGCAACTTTTTACAGTTCAACTTCAGCTTTTCTCAATATTGTGCTGCCGGCACCTTTTACAATTCACCACCAAATTTTCACGGGGTCTCAGGGTGCCTCTTCCCTCAAGCATGCTTCCATATTCGCTCTCTCTGTGAACTTTACTCCTGTACAAAATGTCTCTGTTTACTAGAGCTCCTTTCTACATGTGTTAACATAAATGTGAACGTTTGCTACTTTGTTTCTCTCCTCTTCAACTTTCACAATGGACAATCAAAGCTTTCCTTTTCAGCGTGCTTCTCATCCTACGCACGTTCTTGTAATTATCGTACTACTTGCAACATTTTATACCTCGCACTTTGCCACTATACTCAACCGGGTTCCCCTTTGGCGTTGAACTCACCAGTTGTGATTTATTTAACGACATTGTTGCAGTCTTATCGACTGAAGACGAAGGGCTCCTCGCCAGCCCCTCCAACTCTCCCGGGCGGATTCTTTTCCCCAAGATAATGAACACCCTTCCACAGACTTCACTCTGGAGAGCAGCTTTGCACTTAACCCCCTTCTGGCTCCTTGGAGACAGCTCCCTCGCCACACTTTCGTTAGTCCTTTTGCACCATAGGCTCTCAGCCTCTCGGCCCTCCCTTCTCCCCCAGCAGGTGTCAGATTTTCTGGGCATCCCAGTTTTCCTGTGCTCACATACTCCGACTCATGAACCTTCTTGGGCTCTAGCTCGCTCATTCTGTTTCTCTGGCTCACCTCTGTTATACACCTGTGGTGTGTTCGCTCTGTATCCAGTGTGTGACTTCACGTGTCCTTGTTAATGGGACATTGATAGAAATGAAAACGTGCCTCCGTTGGATTTTGCCATGTTTTAGCAGAGCGGGAAAGTTTTGTCAAAGGAAAAAGTCTGCAGTGTTGTAATAGGAGGGAATGTCGGGTGGAGGGTCATTGGAAAAAAGGGGATGCTTTATTTGTGGGGAATCATATCTTATACCCCTTGGTCTTATTTGTTTCCTTACTCGGCTGAGGAGAGGATATCAGTACATGAGCCTCTTGGTCTGGATAATAATTGGGGGACCTTAAAAGAGGGGATGAGTGTTTAGAATAGTGCAGTTGGCTATAGGGTTTTGTGGATTTTCTGGGCCGGTGTTTCTTCTCTTCCGAAGGAGCATATTTTAGGGTTTTCTTAGGATTAAAATTGGGTACACCAACATATCCCATAAGTACCTCTGGATATATAGCCCTTGTGTTCCGATATGTTGGAACATTCCATGTCTTACCCAAGGGTTCCCTAATCTCCTCTTCCAAGGATCCCTCACCCAGGTGATCCTCCCTCACATGTCCGCCCCCAGGGTTAGGATTCAAAAGTGATGGCCCTTCCCTGGCCACCTGAATAAAGGATACCTGGGATTTGTATGGGAGAAAACCCTCAGGTTTCTCACAACACACATGAACACGAGAGAAGGGGTACCTTTCCAGAAAAGGGATGCTGATGTCCATCTTGCTGGCACAAGGTCCTTTCCTTGAATGGAAGGATGGCACGTAGGCCACAGTGCCGATATTGGCATTCCCAAAACAGTGATTTCAAGCCAAAGCCATTCACTGAGAGATGGTCTTCCAGGCATTCTTGATTACATGTTTTAGGTAATTAGAGTTCATTTCTATTATGTTCAGCTCCTACCCATGTGGTCTGTGGCACAGACCCATCTGATATTGAGATCCTCTCTGCATCAGAAGTATACCCCCTCAGGCTATGGAATTAACTGACCTACAGGGAACCTCTTTCTAAATCCAGCACGTGGAGCTGAACCAACTACACATCTCAGGTGACTATTCTCTCCTAAATTCCAAGCAAAGGTGGTGTCTGTCCCATACCAGTTTTCTCTACTCACCGTGTTGTCCCTTCTCTCCTCTGCAGCTCTGAGGGATCCAAACAGATTCATTAGAAGGGGGTGTGTCAAGTAGTGCTCCTACCTTGCCTTATGGGAACCCTTGCACTGGGCGTTTACTTCCTTGATGTGTCATATCATTTTGAGCTCTAGGAGTGCCTTCTCATGGTTTTTAGAGCCTTGCAACAATCTGAGCTGGTTCCTGACACATAGGTGAGCCTGTTTGTCTCGCCTGTCCTATATGGATGCTTGGCACAGAGAGTGAAGAATGTTCTGTTCAGCTGATGTCTATGGAGCCTGCAGCGTGCCTCACTTCGAAATCTTTGATGTGTCTCTGTGACCCAAGTGGGGCACTGTATGTGGGCCTGGAACCTGTACAGTATGGTTGGTTACAGGGACAAAGTGTCTTAAAGAGACAGTGGGCCTCATTACAAGATCGGCGGTAACCCGCCGGTGTGAACGGTGGGTTGCTGCCGACCTCGTAACACCAGATCTGCCGCCTAGTTTCCCGGTGCCTCCGGGACATTACAAATCCTGGCGGAGTGGGAAGTCAGACGTCAGATCTTGTAAGTCCCCATTCCCATGGAGTCCCACCAGGACTCCATGGGAATGGACACTCGGAAGCACAGGCAACGTTGCTGGTGGTGCTGGTACTTCCATGGCAACTCTGCCTGCCGGGGTCACTGCACCTGGCAGGGTCAGACCTTCAAGGTATAGCTGCCCCAGCAGGAAGACTTGTAGTGTGGAGGTCCGGAAAAAAGGTGTCCGGTAAGCTTACTGGCAGCATTGTTTCCAGACCGCCACACTTGTAATGAGGCCTGGTGGGTCTATTTTGATCAATGTGTGAATTCCTTACTATGTGCTGGATACTCGGAGAGGTTCAACAGATGTCCCCAGAGCCAGGCAGGGGACTGGCGCTACAAGGAAGTAACTGTTTGTGATGGCAGTGATTGTAAAGAGCCCACATAGATGATAGGGAAGTTAAGGTCCTCACACAGATAATGTACGATAATGGTGACATTGAAGGACCAGATTAATCATGTGTGGTGACAGTAATGTTGATGCTCCTAGAGATGGTGTGTCATGATACTTTAATGTTGGTCTGCCTAGACGTGGTGTATGTTGATTGTAGTTTTGAGTTCCCACAAAGATGCATACTCACTGCTGAAACACATGTACATCAACTGCTTGCTACAATACAGTATACACCCACAGCCTAAATCAAGTTTTTCAGCACACGTGTGTAGCACTGTTGAAAGGAATTGCATAACAATCCTACATTCCTGTGTTTAACTGCTATAGTAATAACATACAACATCTGATGAAATTCAAAACTTTCTTATAGCAAAAATATAGCACATACTATGCTACAATACAGTACATGATCACTGTGGAAGAACGCATGCTTTTCTGAAATGCAGTGTACAGTTCGTGATCATATACAGAATCCACACACTGGTATAGAGTATATGCCAATTGTTAACATGGAGCACCGACATACAGGGTAAACCCACTTCTATAAAACTGTGCATATCAACTACTGTAATTTAGTACTTACCAGATACTCAAACAAAAAGCAAGCCCACTGTTGAAATATGGCACATATTGAATTCTACAATTATGAAATACAGCTGTATCAAATACTCAATTATGTACACACCACTGAGATAAACTTACAACCCTTCATGAACTACCGTATTTACCCACTGCTAGTATGAAGTACATACTCACATTTGAAATGCAACATACATTGCTAAATGGGAAACAGGACAGTAGCATGATTGGTGGGTTGGGATTGCACTAGGAGGGCTGTCTTGCTGTCGGTCAAACCCTTTCACTTTTGGGTTGCTTTTTATAATGTTGTGGCGATCAGAAAGCATATTTTCTACGGCAACGGAAACAAAGCTTACTTCCTACTGGCTCGCCAACTAACCTTATTCATTTCATTGGTGAATTGAAGAAGAGCCCGCCTCCAGACAGAGAAAATATTTATAATCGTCTCTGTGTGCACATTGGTGCTCGTGCTAGGAGTGTTGTCTCGCGGTCCCGTGGAACGATAAAGGAGGTGGGTCTCTTTTTTTCTCAAGGGACTAAGGTGCATTGGTTCATAAATTGTACTAATGTCTCCAAGTGCCTACTTATTTATTTATTGGGAACAGTTAATAGAGGTGTCTCCTGTTTGGTCTATGCATGGGCTATTTCTACCAGTTACAACCAACTGATAACTTGTTTAAAGCAATAATTGCAATTAGCATATGCCAAAAGTTGTTTTTGCAAGTTTGTGGGTGCTGTAAACGGCAGTATAGTCTGTTGCATCAGAGGGCGGGGGAGTCAGACTGAGCCTGACCCCTGAGCCAGTCGGGTATTCCCTTTGAGCGCAGACTATTTTTCTCTATTGTTCTAATAAGTGGAGCCTTAATGGTTTATGACCTAAGGAATGTGAAGCAAAAAAAGAATCCAACAATGACGGCCATGAAGGGCGATTTTTAGTCTTTAAAGTACAGTAAAAGTTAACTACTTTTCTAACTGTGGCTCCAAATACTTCTGCAAGTGGCCCTTCAGTCAGTGGTATCGACACATGAGGGCTCTGCAAGACAGACAATGGCGCAGGTGGTGGTAGGATCATCTCATTCCGAGCCTTGATCTGTGATATTTCCCTCAGGTCAAAACTCTTGATTATTTGATCCTCTTGGCCGTGGAGACACAAGCATTAAGTGTGGGGGGCTCTTTGGCTGTATTACAGACTTTGGTCTCGCTGAACCACATTGATCCTGAGGACTCGATTGATTGTCTGGATAAAGACCTAATTTCTGATATGTCGATTTTGGATCAAATAATCTCCCAGGAATTAGCTAAAATAGTGCGCCTGTCTCTTGGCCCATGAGCAGTTTCCTCTTCCTCGATTTAAACGGCATAGAATACAATCACGCCACTCTTTGGAATCCTTATTGTTATTATTGAACAAATCTTTGCAGATCGCGCAGGAGCAAGGGGTGGATCGACAGATATACAACTTGCCAATAACTGTGGGTAGTGCATTGGCTGACTCCCTGGAGGTAATTGGTGGGAAACCTGCCAGGTTAAAGGACTCCCACCCTGATCCTGTCAATTCGCAAATAGACCATATTGTGGATATTCCTCCTTTGTGAAAAGTACAGTGAGCAAAAAACGATGGCTGCAGACTGTCAAAGTGGTTAAAAACCACTGAACAGGTTATCATGCCGTGTTGTTTTTGGAGAGGGGCGCCTGCTACCTTTTTTGTATTGTGGATGTGTTTTAATTTCCAGTGCTGTCCAGAATACTATATTTAATTGATGTGCAATAACACACTGCAATATGAAATCTGTGAGGTGCGATCTATACTGAAGAAACTATGCACAAAGATGAATTTCTTGGATGGCTACATGACTGCAACTGGATCAAAGTTGCAGAAGTTAGAAGAACCCCAACATAGGCATACTAAGAGGCAATTAATAGATGTAATATTTTTAATTCCGACATATTTAAACATATGGGGTATGTTGTTGGTAAGGCGGATCACTTTAAGATAGTGGTAGCTAATTATCTAGTGTCATCACATTCCACCCCCATAAATGTATCAGGTAGCAAGGTTTCAACCATAAACAAAACCTCCTGAGCACTTGGGCCTCCAGCCCCAGGTGGTTACAGAAGTCTGAAGGGTGGGAAGAGGAGGATCCACAATATAGTAGCTTGAATTATGTCTCTAAAAATCATAAGAATATTCCTAAACAATCTAGGAAAAGCTTGAGGACATTTTTCCGGGGTTTGAATATCGAGTCAAATTTGACACCGAAAGAAATAAAGGTAATAACACTGAACGAGGTAGATGCTAGTATTCTCAAAATTAAGTGCAACATAAATACATAGAACCCAGTTTGTAATGTCCAAGATTTGGCATCTACGACTACTAAAGCCAAAAGTAAACAAACATTTGATACCTGTTTATGATAATATAACTGCTACATCTGCCTCGAAAGCAACTTCGGAACCTAATGACTCTAATAACTCTTGTCTACTGACTATACATTTCAGCGGGTCAGATGAAATTCACGAAAATAGGGGGTTGGCCAATAAGGTTTGTCATGAGACTATAATTCACCCTGACCCCTCAGACATGGTCATAGCTGTGAGGGAGTCAAAGTGGTCAGAGAGTCTTGTTTGGCACTTACAGAACCTATTTTTAACCTTCGTTCAATGTGGTTTCCCCCAAGGATAATCTTTACCCAATTTTTCTTACCTTAGAGGAAAAAAGATCTCAAAATTCCAAACAGTTGGAATACTGTGCTATTGATGCCCCAGGAATTCTTTCATAACACTTCAAAATACCTTTTATTTTGCCTAAGATTACAACTAGTGCTGTGGGAGATCCGGGAGGGATCAGAAACAAACCAAAAATACTACTGCACCTGTCGATGATTTATACCATTTGGTTGTGGAACGGAAGTTCAAGTTAAATGGTCCCGATGCACTCAATAGACAATGGGCCTTATTACGCGGTTGGAGGTAGCCATGGCGCTATTAGCACCATGGCTGCCTCCAAACTCGTACCGACTCCGCCCTGGTGAATGGAGCAATAACCGGTCCATTCCAAGGTTGGCGGGACCAGTAATTCCCCATTCACCAGGGCCCTTCCCCATTCCCATTGAGACCCCAGAGGGCTCAATGGGAATGGGGAAGGCGCTAATAACGGTACCGCAAATTGCGGTACCATTATTAGCTCCAGAGTCCCTTTGCGGGTCCCGTCCTTAACGCCTGGAAAAAGCAGGCGTTAAGGGAGGACCCGCAAAGGGAACTCGTAGTAGGGCAGAAAGGGATTACCGGCACCGGTGCCCTTACCAGTGCCGGTAATCCCTTACCGCCCACCTCATAATGAGGCCCAATATATCTTAGCTCTGAGAGAATCACCCAAACTGGCAACAACTGTGTCATCGGACATGGCCTGTGTTGAATTTTCCAACAGTGCAAGAGTGGATAGGGTAAATGTGGGCTTCTCGTCTGTAATGATTATTGATTTATTTTGCCAGAATCACAACGTTTTAATCAGAAGGGGTATGACATTAGTGCGGCTTATGATATTGTGGCACAAGCTGGTCCTTCGGGCGCAGCTCTCTGGAATTCTCAGCCTATTTATTGAAAACCTTTGGTAATAAATGTGAAGAACAGTAATAACAATGAGAGATTCCCTCATACTACTGCAAGTTTCACTATCACTAATGTGAGATCAGTATCTTATGACTGGTCGCAGATAGTCAATGCTTTGCATACAAAGATCGGACAGCTTATTAATTGAAGTAAAACCTCTAAAGGCAACCTCAGGATACTCTCTTGGAATACACAGGGTTTTTCACATTTGTCTGAGAAAAAGGATTTGTGGGCAAATCAAGATTTGATTTTTCTACAAGAGACATGGATTTTAGATGAACCAATCTTAGATAGTTTCACCATATATTTTACCCCGGCCTCCAGCAGTCTGAAGTGTCATCCATATGGAAGGCTTCTTTGGGCTTTGAATATACAGACATGTATCACTACGGAGAAGCTTAGTAAAAAGCAGTTGGATATATTAGCTGTTAAATTAAAATGATGGGATGTACAGAGCTCAATTTATAGATGGTGTGTGAATATGAATGTGTATTTTAATCCAGAAACTAACAGTCAAGTAAAGTTTGTGAATGATGTATCTGAAATTGTAACAGCTGCTATCCCTGAGGACGGTCCTTCCGTAATTGTGTTGGGTGATTTTAACAGCGAGTGTCTGGATATATATTGGCAGACAAAACTTCTCATCATGTTTTTTCTGCTATTGAGAGACCAGGTCCACGAAGAAGCAGAGGGTACATCAATGTTAAGAAATCACAAAAGACTACTTTTGAGGATGGTGCCGATTTCAAGTTGGGCATTCATTAACTATATATTGCAGAGAACCGAGCACATGTCCCCTTGAGCAAGCAGGATTGCTGTGCGGATGTTAGTAGAAACTTTAGTGTGTTTCTGTTTACTTTGTTGTGGAGGGGAGCAGTTGCTAGTTGCAGAAAGTGCAGAAGAATGTTCAGTTCAATTGATTACTATATAAGCCTGAAGCATGCCATATGCAGACATCTTTGTTATGAGAGCCATGCAGAGCTCAGCAATTTGGATCAGAGTAACAAGACTTGTACGTTGCATGTGTCTTGAGAAGATGGAATCTCTGGACAATTATTCTTGTGTGAATTAATCCTCTACTACTTGTTGGAGACTCAGTGAGGGTGACAAGGGAATCCTCACCACCCCCCTAGATAACCCTAGAGCCAGGGCTTTGTCATAGGTCTGACAAGGAAGGGACTGCATGTGATAGTGATGGTTATAGATGTTATCTGATGATTGGAAGTTAAGGCCTCCATGCAAACAATGTGTGACAAATAATGTGTGATAATGGCGATTTTGAAGACCTGAAGTAAATTGTGTGCGATGATGGAGATGCTGCCATCATCATAGAGATGGTGTATGATGATGCACATATTTTTTTTTAATTTATTTTGATGATGCACATATTGAGGTTAATGTCTGCCTTGGGATGGTGAGCATTGATTAGGATGGTAAGTTCTTGCAAAGATTCATAGCCACTATTGGAACACATGTATACCAACTGCTACAATACAGTATAGACCCACTCTCCCTAAATACAGCATTTAAACACTTGTGTGTTGCACTGTTTTTTAATTGTTATATATTTATTTATTTTATTGGTCATTTATTATGCGCCTTTACATGTGTGTCTCAAGGCGCAACAAGGCAAAGAGGGGGCAGAACTATCCTACTAGGCCTTGTACATTCGGATTGTGCAAGCGCAGGTTATTTATAACATGCTTAATCATAAGATCGGTTTCAAGCGTGGATCCGGAATTCGAACCTGTGTTGCTCAGCGTAGTATTGCTTCCAAGACTCATGCGCTGCCACAGAGCTATCCTCCCTTACCAAGAATTGCATAACAAGCCTGCACTATAGTGTTGATCTTCTACTGTAATAAAGTCCATTTGAAGGAATTTAGTTTTAGCTCTATTTGGATTTGTTACCAAAAGATCAATTGAGATGTCCGCTTTAGCTAAAGCGTTTATAGTATGATTTCTCCATTGCAGTGGGAAAGTGTGGTCTGAAGATGTTAGATAATCGGCCAGTACTGCAAGGCCATTTCTCATCGATATTCCCATGATACATTTTCTGAACAGACTGCACATTTTCCAGGTTATTTGGGCTTGGATTGATATGAGCCCCAGTTCAAATCTGAGAAGCATATTAGATGTGCTTTTCGGTAAATTTAAGACTGTTTTCCAGAACTTTGCTTCAATGCGATCCCAGAATATAACAGATTTGGGTAAAACAGATTCAAGTCCATATGTAATAACGGGTATAATTTTCTGCTGATAGAATGACATGAGAGGGACACATGAGAATTTCCCTAATTTTGCATGAACAATTCTTGCTTGCGAGGTGAGCATTAATAATTTAGCTCGCAACGACAATTCAAAGGGATTATCGAATGTTGTGTTATTGAAGTTCGTCCCCAAGTATTTGTACTCCGAGACCACTTCCAGTTTATAATTAGATATTGTCCAGTGAAATTTGTTATGCAAGGTCGTTTTCGGTTTACCCAAAATGATAACTTGAGTTTTTTTTTGGTTCACAATAAGATTGTTTCTTGAAGCATATTGGTCAAGTACGTCTAACAGAATTTGTAAACCAGAAGGCATCTGGGAAATTAGAACTAAGTCATCAGCATAGAGGAGCCATGCTATCACTTGTTTGCCTAGTTTAGGTGAGTCTGAGTGAACTGAAGCAAAATCATCAGCTAAATCCAACAGAAACAAGTTAAATAGAGTGGATGCCAAAATGCACCCTTGCTTTAGGCCTCTTGCTGTCATTATCCGTTTGGATAGGGCGCCTTCCAGATTCAGCTTGATCTGTATAGAGGTGTTAGAGTGAAGAAGACTCACGATCTTGAATAGGGATTCGGGACAATCATATTTTATCAGTTTTCTGATAAGTAGATTTCTGTCTACCGAATCGAAGGCCATGCGAAAATCGATGAAGGCGATATACAGGGGTTGTCTTCGTAAGGCATGGGACATCTTTAATGCGTTCAGGATTGTGAGATTTATTGAGGTTCCTAATCCTGAGACAAACCCGGATTGAAAAGGGTCTCTACGCTGGGTTGCGAGAGACCAGGCGTTCAAATCGCGTAGCACTAATCTACAAAAGATTTTACCAGAGACGTCCAACAAGGCTATTGGACGATAGCTCATCGGATTTTGTCTGTTGCCCTTTTTGAAGATCTGAACAATTATTGAGTGGGACCAAGATTTTGGAAGGTTTTGGTGTTGCATGATTAGTCGAAATAGCGTGTAAAGTATGGAGGTCCACACGTCCACATTTTCCTTTATTACTGCGTTCGAGAGTCCGTCCGGACCTGGGGCACGAGACATGCTGGCACTTTTGATGAGATTTCGAATATCGTCTTCATCAAAATCAAGCTTAAAGTTGGAGCAAGGCATGTCTAGTGCTCCAGACCCGGAAGGAGCTGCATATATCCCTGAGAAATGAGATACCCAGTCATTTTCTAATACCCCATTTACCTGAGAGGCAAGTTGTGGTGCTGACGTGACTGAGTTGATTAATTGCCAGCTTTGTGCTGAGTTCTTTCTCAGCACTTGATTTAGCATTAGCTCACCATTCTTTTGATAGTTGGTGATCTTATGCTCCCGCATCCAATTTCTGTATGCAGTTTTAATGGTTCTCAGTTTTGAGGCTTTATCTATTTCTGCTAGATGTTGGATTTGTCTCTTTTGTTTGCGAAACAATGCTTTCCTTAAGCGAACTGCATTATCGGACACCTGAGTTCTTTTCCCATGGGACTTGTGGTGCGTTGCATATAGCTGCATTAGCTGAAACGGTTCTAGATCATTTGTGCTATTGTCTTGGGAATTATCATTCTCAAACATTTGTAGATGATCACGATAATATATTAAAGATTGTTTAGTCCATTTCAACCGGTTTAAAGAGTTGTTAATATTAGCTGACCCAATGCGAGTTTGTCTTGGCGCACTTATATCTAGATTTAACATGAGGTTGCATGTGAGTGGCTGATGGTCACTATACTCAGAAGTTTTAACTGCAAAGTCGGTTATGTGATCAAAGAGACATCTGGTGACAAATATGTAGTCAATAATAGCAGTGTGATTTCTACTCTGCCACGTCGCAAGAGGTGGGGAATCAGCCGCACAATTAAATTCCATGCTTTCGCAAACTTGGTCCAAAGATCAGCCCGTTCGTTTTTTTTAGCAGAGTTCCCTTGTAGTAGGTGTAGATTCAAATCTCCTGCCAGAATGATGTGTGTAATGCCATTGCCCAACATAATATTTTCAAGAGCAGATGTAAGATTTTTGAAAAACATGGCAACTGTGATACTCATAGGGTTCCAATACACATTTACACATGCAATCTTGCAAGAGTTAACATCAATGAGAGCACATTGAATCAATGGATTTATCGCCGGTAGTGCAGTAATATGTAAATTTGCTTGTGTGTTAATAGCAGTAAGTAATCCAGACATAGGTCTGCCTTTGTCTGCTCGTATAGCCGGCTCCAGAAGCATTTCAAAGTTATTCCAGCTTGGAGTAGTAGTGAGCCAGGTTTCCTGTAAAAGGATGATGTCAAAGTCATGCAGTATACTCTTGGGGTTATTAATCAAATGGCTGTGGCCTCGGGTATTCCAGCTGACTATGGATAAACATACTTGCTCCTTGATTGGGTCTAGTTATACTCTTGTGATCTTGGTTTGCTCTTGTGGGTACTCTCTTCGCTCTCCGTTATTATAGATTGAGATGTGATGTTGTGATTTTTGCAATGTTTTAAGACAAGACTTCAAGGGGTATTTTACATCATCAAATCGAGAAAGCTTAAAACCCATTTCAAATAGAGCTTCTCGCGCTGCCCATATCGCATTATGTACAATCAGAGAGGTCGTCCACACAAGTACCACACCAAGGTCATTTTTGTTTTGGAATTCAATTTGGTCAATATCTTGAGATTGGATGTCTCTGAGTGTTGTTATATCAGAGAACAAGTTAAGCACACTCTGGCGGTTCAAATTGTATTGATGGGCCTGACGACACGCTAGTAGCAAGGCATATCTTGTTACAATTTTGCCTTGTGCCTTTTTTGATGACATATTCATGTGCTTGTCTAATATGCCGCTGCTAGGACCGCAGACTTTGTCTGTATCGGCCTGTGGTGACACCGTTTTTTTTTTATTATTATCATCATTTTTTTTTGTGGCGACATGCGCTGCGATTTCGAGTTTAGCATCCATAGGCGTGCAATGGACTCTTTTATTTCATCAATATCTTTTTGTCTGTCAGTACTGTTATTTACTGAATCCTGTGCTAAGTTATGCTCGCTCGAGAATTCTGAGTCAGCAAAGGATACTCGTTTAAGAGTAGTCTTTTTTGATTCTATACTCTGCGTTTCCGTTGACGATATCATGGTGTTAGCAACGGTGCTTTTCGCAGGTCCGTTGACTATAATAGGGAACCTAGGAGGTTAAAAATTTCGACTCTCTAGATAGCGGTCAATCTCTCGTCTCAAGTTTTGCCTTGATACATGCGTGTCGTCAGGTATTTCACTCTTGCTATTTACTACTGGATGTGATGGAGTTTGGCTGTCAGTGACTTGAGGTGTTAAGAGGTGAGGGGAGTGATGACCTTCAGCAAGTTTTATCAACTCATCGAGAGGAGGGTGATCTATAATTGCTCGAGGCGACTGGCAGGACTCTAAATATTTAGTTTTTCTCAGTTTAGTTAGTGCATCATATTTTTTTGTTATAATCCCTGAGGCCACTTGGGTGCTAGTATTGGCACGTGATAGATTGTTGATAAAATGTCTCGTTGATGATGAGACTACCATTTTTGCCAGTTTGACATTTTTTGATTTTTTTTGGGGTGGCAATTTTTTTGATTTAGCATTTATTCCTGCTATGTTTTTATTGACTCTGACATCAAAGACAGGGTATATAGACTTCTTAGGTTCAGCCACTCTGTTTACTTTCTCTGGTGAGGTTGTCAGAGAAGAAGCTTGAGCTAGATCATGAGTCTTGACCGGTATAGAGTTATCTGTAATGATACCATCTACAAACGGTAGCTGAACATACGTTCCAGCGGGTGGCGTAACCTGTAAATCTTGTTGTATGTATCCCGTCTGGCCTTAGTTTCTACATTCTGATTATTTAGGTCTTTCTTTGTTTGTGTGTACGCATCTATGAAGACTAAGGTTTTGCTTACTTTTTCTGGTTGTTTTTTGTTGAGGAGTATGGTAATTTTTTTTTGGAGCTCGAGTTCCTGAGTATATTTTCCAACAGAGTCCTTTCGGAGGGATGCCAGTTCAGAACTAAGTTTGAATATTTCAGAGTTAAGCAGATCAAACTTTTCTGTAAGCACTCTAAGTGTGCCATCGGTGGATTCAAATAACTTGGCAAGAGACATAAGTGCTATATTCATGACCTCTAAGGTTAGATTAGCGGGTTTAGGTATGTCAATCAGGTTAGGAGATGAAGCCTGTTGACCATCCTGAGCCCTGCGAGGAGTTGGAGGGATAAATGAGATGTCAACTGCAGTGCTGCCATTGGATCGCTGAAACATGTCAGGGGATTGTGAGAGATTTGACCTTTCTGAGCTGGCTGAAAAGGAAGAATTGGTCGAATCTAAATCAATTATGGCCTCTTCCACATTTTCGTCTACGGGGATGCCTGTATGCGGCACTCCAGACAGGGCATTTCTCAACAACATGCTATCAGACATCGATGCGGACAGTTTTTCATTATCAGTCATTATGGAAAGATTACATGCAGTCTGGACAATAAGATCAACTGTTTGGGTGTTACATTGAATTTGTGCCTCATCAGTAGTGGGGGTTATCAAAGATTCTGTACACACAGAGATACTTGCCAATTCAGCATTTCTCAAAGATCCAAACCCATATTTCCGTGTGTCCGTGTTATGCCCCTTCCGATCCTTTTTGTTATACAGTGTTTTGGATTTTTGTCGAGAGTTTTGTTGAAGTGGCGTAGAACACATAGTGGACGCAACAGCGTCTGTGGTGAGGTCTTCGCGGACAGGATGGGTCTCAGACATAATTCTTTGCCTTGTGTTGTCCGGCATGCCCGATGTCAACCGGAAATAACCGTTAGGACGAGTGGACATAGTGTCAAGTAAGGCTCAGTGAGCTGCAACGTGAGTTAATAGTTGCTCAGATCTTAGTTTTAAGGGGGAAAAGTATAGCGAAATGAGCACTCACCCCTATCAGGGAGCCTTGTGTGAGTGTGTGCCTCGGTCCCGCGGAGCCCCGGACGCCGAGGCGAAGCGGCAAAGCGGGACTCCACGGGACTCGCTTGGGTGCGCGCGCCCGGTGCGCGTGACCTCCTCCTTTTATCGGCCCGCCTCCAAAAGGGTTACCAGTTGGCCTAGACAAATACAAATGGATACAGTGTAAGCTTGGCTATTGAAGGCAAGATCATTGGCAAGTATGCTTTGCGGGTTAAAAGTCACCTGCTGGTAAATGTAGTGCAATAGTCCAATAGTCCACAATAGTCCACAATGATTCAAGGCTCCACAATAGTTCAGGGCTCGGGAGCAGAGTAACGCGGCAAAGCGGGACTCCACGGGACTCGTGTTTTCTAACCATCTCTGGAATAGACTACACACTGAAGCACAGGGTGGATCTTAAACTTGCTTCCTGTGCACTGTGCTTGAACTTGGCGATTATATTGCTTTGTTAATTCATGCAACTTCTTGTTTTGTATCATTGGGCCTCATTACATGGTAGGCGGTAAGGGTTTACCGGTACCGGTATTTTACCGGTACCGGTAAACCCTGACCGCCTTACTACGAGGTCCCTTTGCGGGCCCGACATTAACGGCTGGTGTAGACCAGCTGTTAAATGTGGGACCCGCAAAGGGACCTTGGTGCTAATTACGGTACCGCAATTTGCGGTACCGTAATTAGCGCCTTCCCCATTCCCATTATGCCCTATGGGGCACAAATGGGAATGGGGAAGGGCAATGGTGGAAGGGGGAATTACCGCCCCGCCAACCTTGGAATAGGGCGGTAATTCCCCCTTCCACCAAGGCGGTGCCAGTATTTTACCGGCTTGAACCATGGCGCTAATAGCGCCATGGTTCACCGCCATCCGTGTAATGAGGCCCATTGTCTCACTCTCTATATTTTGTATCACCCAAGAAAATGTGTTTGAGTCTGAATCTAGAATCAAGGGACGGGGCATAATCCTTGACTCTTTCACATTGTTTTCTGAGTCCAATGAATTTATTTCTGAGGATTCTTTGGTTCATATTCTGCAGTATCCAAAGAAGGTGGCCATTTCTGCTTCTTCCACCAAGCAGCTTTTGATCCTACTCATTGCAACTCTGGTGGTCAATCACTTAATCCATCACAAAACAAGTGTACTGTTTGCTGGACATTAAAACACATCTTCATCAAACCAATAGACATACCCTTAGCTTTTAAGTTGATGTTGGTATGTGCCACTGGAGAATTGCAGCCTCTTTCATAGAGCAGTTGTTCTTGCACACACTGTCACACGGTCACGTGATCCTTCACAAATTAAACCATACACGGGTGCCCTCTCCCAGGCATCCGCTTAAGGGTCAATGATAAAGTGCTGTGTTCGATTCTGGTTTGTCCACGTTGGCGAATCTGAGGATGCCGTGCATTCTCCGATAGGGGGAAACCTTTCCCATGGGGCCAGGGCGGTGTGTCCACAGTACAATAATCCCCCTGGGGGTGGATCACATGGGGGAGGAAACCCCTTATGGGATTAGGGATGGCCTCTCACAGAGAATGTGGTAAAGCCTTTCTCGTCAAACCCTCCACTTTTCAAAGTCCAAATCCTCCTTGCTCCCTATTAGAGAGCTCTAAGATACTTTTCGGTGGTGTCAGTACTTCTAATAAGGAAGACCAGAGTAAGGTACAAAAAAATCAGACATTCTTCTCTTATTATCCCAATACCAGTACTGTGATGAAGAACGTGAACAGTATGAGGATTACTCCATCAAACCACACAGAGCAGTCGTAGTCTTCTGCGAGAGTCCATTGGCTCTAAACAATGTGACCAGGAAGTGCAGGAGTTAAAAATTGCCTCAGAGATGGAGAAGGAGAACCGGTGGCAGCCAGGAAGCAGCTGGAAATAATACCCCAGCAGACCCGGAGAAGGAATACCAAACGCTGTTCACGGAGGACGGAGACAGGCAGCGTACAGTCCCTGACACAGGGACGATACAGTAGCCTACCAAAAGCAACCTCTGTGCATCCCGGGGACTTGAGCATGGCAGCTGCAAGGAGAAGAACTCACGGAAAGATGTTGTAGCCGGTGCCACAATGAAGGCTAGCAAGTGGCAGAAAACTGTCAGAGCCTTGCAGAAGCAGTGCGCTGCTCAGAACCCGCTCACCAAGAAACAAGGTATGAAGGCAGACCAAGAGGGAGCAGAAATCTGGGAAAGTTTCAAAATAAGTACAGAACAGAGAATAAAATAGTCGGGACCCTGATAACACACTGCGAGCCTGGGAACCGCACTGCTATGCAAATAGGAGACTGAATGGATCTGGGACCCTAAGAGTGATCATCAAGGGCCACCGCTCCTTAAAAAAAACTGGCTATATAGACCACAACCATGCACCAATGGGTCTGACCTCCTGTGTGCCATTACCCATCCCAGTGCTGACAGGCTCTGCATAGACCTCAGCACTGTCACCAACCTCTATTTCGACATCTTCGGCACATGGGCACCCTCTAATATGCACCTTTCCTTATATGGCCCTTTATGTCAAAAATGGGTTGGATCTTCAGTGACGGAGGGGACCCCCGTACCCTATGGGATGGAACCCCTTGACCTTGGAGAAGAAAGTGACTCCCCAGAGGAGTTCTATGCAGAGAGTGGAGATTTGGTAGAACTGGCCATGGATCTCAAGGAAGCCAGTGGCCTGGATACTCCCTCCTCCCCCGGAACTGGACACACGCCAGCTTAATCTCTGGGGAGGCCCCAAGTATCTTGTCAATGGTTGAAGGCCAAGGTGATGGATACCATATGGTTGCTCCACCCACTTGCCCCCCATCCAGACCTAAAGTTCTGGATGAAGAGCCCACAAATTAAACATCATGCCTTTCAATGTGTCAGTAATTGCTCAAGTCCTGGATGCTGTGAGGAACCTGCCTCAGTCCCGGTTGTAAACAGGAGTTGGCATGTACAAATCATCCAATTCCCTCTGACCTGGCTTTTCTTTCCACTCAGGCCTCCCGCTGAGAGCTTGGTGGTGCAAGCTGCTACTGCCAGCCTGCAGATATCCACTAGCTTTGCTCGAACCTACCTTAGCTCGGGTTGATGGGCCATTACCAGCCATGTCTGCCCTTCTGAGCAGGCACGAAAGCCACATTTAGTTCCCAAGAGGAACTGTTTGGAACAGGCACATTGAAACTAAAGACAGTTGTGCTCATTACGAGGTTAGTGGTGTATACAAAGTGGCAATAAAGTGATAAATCCATTATAGCCACTTTCATGCACCACCGAATTATGAATTTGAAGGTAAAATGGAGGAAATACCTACAGTAGTTGGCTGGAATTTGCTCAGTGGGATTTACCATAATGGGGAGTAACACAACCATTGTGCCTCTTGTAATCGGGCAGATTTATTCTAGATCCTGATATTCAACACAGAACCTCTTGATTTTGGTTACATCATGTATGAGTCATTAGATAACAGCATTAACTGCAGAAACAAACTCCCCAATCATCACACTTTGTTAAGTAGGGCCAATTCTTTGGTTCCAGTATGTTACCAACTAAAAGTAAACAGTACGGTTACATTCAGCTGAAACACAGAAAATTGGAGTGGGTAATTATTTTAAATAAAACATACAGGTATTAAAATATATACTGTTCACTTGGTAGTATTGCCTGCACTGTGTTTGCGATCAAATACTCATCTTCAGCTAGCTTTCTTTGCTCTTTGACAAACTATTACAAGCTATCAGGTTGTGTGGTGGTGTTGAAAGGAACAAACATCAGACAAAGGGTAAAGGAATTTAAAAAAATACAGTCGCCACGGAAAGAGCCTGAGAACTCATGATCACATACCATGTGCACTGTATATGAACAATAAAAAAAATGGTACGCCATGCAAGGAGGTTTGGTCAGAAAGATGTTAGCAACCCGTCAAACACACTGCATTTGTTAGTTTAAAATATTTGCTTATAGTAAAACACCATACCTTGAAGTATGCTATTGATTTGTGTTATTTCATTTGAGGTAGGTTTTATTAATATAGTACTTAGTTGGTCATGTAACTGAGTGTTCATGATGTGCAATAATGAGTGTAGCTTCATCAATAACCAAGGTAAATGGTCTGTTTCATAAACCATTACATAATTTATGTCAAGCAATCTGCGTTATCGAGACATTATTTTACACGTGAGGTTTTCTAAGTTCAGCTGCAGGGCCATTGCTTATGGCATCAGCTAGAAATGAATCCCTGTTTGTGTTGTTAATTTCACAACTTTTAACATCGAATACCAACACTTTTTAACAGCAAGTCTCAAATATTATGCCCTAAGTTTTGCCATGCCAGGAATGATGCAGCAGTACCCACACTTTTGAAGAATTCAGAAATAAAATACACCCAGATGTTTAAACTGTGTGGGTGACGAAACAAATACAAACGTTGCACTCATTTAATCCTATGTGTCACGCGCCTACTTGAGAGGTTGTAATATTAGGGGGATTACAACATTTTTACATGAAACGGCATGCATTTGCTTAATGCAATTCTGTAAAGCAGCCCACAACACCAACTCTCTGTTAGCTGCTGGGCAGCAACTTCTCCACTGAAGAGAGAGCCTCCCTTTGTAATGCATCCGGGAAGTGAGTAAGGTGTGAATGGGAGCCGAGCAGATTCACCATAACAAAGGCTCTGCCTTGCCCTTTACTCTGCTTCCAAGGTAACCTGCTTTGCCCCACCCCCCATCTCCTCCAGATTGTTGAACTCCACCCTGTGAATAAGAGCTTTGGTAGCTGGCGGGTTTGTGGGTATTTGCTATTCTTGTATGTGATGTTTATCCCGTGAGCGTTGCAAAGATGAAACTGAAAAGTCTGTTATTTTGTAACGCGCACTAAGGTCTGTGCTGTGAACTCGATCAGCACATGTGGGTCTGCTCTGCAAGTACTCATTGGGATGAGCACACACTCCACCTGCTGTGCTGTACGGCAAGCACGATAGACCTTGATAATAGACAAGTAATATATTGTTTAATTTTCTCCTCAAAGTGATCTCTACTTAGAGTGCGCTCTGTGAAGATGCAAGCTAAAATACGCCAGTAGTAAAACATGAACAGAAGGGAAATATAAGTTTTCCTTTCTTGACTATTTTTGCTTTTGTTCTATGTGCGCAGGGAAACAGTTTTGCCTGTGGCCTTCGCCCTTCTGTAATCCTCCAGCTGGATGAAAACAAAAGGACGCAGGGTTGCCAAGCTAAATGCCTTTGTTTGTTATTGATTCAAAACATTCAATATATCCCTGTTTAGAGATATCTAAATAGAATGACAACATAATGGGCATAATCTATGGAATTACTGCCAAAATCGGTTACCTTTACTGCCACTCTGACCCATGGCATTAACACAGGATTATGAGTGGGTTAAGGCAGTGTTAATGCCCATTTTAGCAGTCGATAGGACTTCATGGAGATATTCAATGTATTTACCATGAGTGTTAAAGCCGCAAGGTAACTCTGCTGAGTATTGGGTGTAAAGTGGAGGATGTACCCCAGCCAAATGCTCAAGGCACAACCTCCACTTTACCTTCAAATCTGTAGTGCAGCAGTTCCGTAATGCTGCTACAAAGTGGACGTAATTGTATTGTTTATTTATATAGCGCCTATACACAGGCAAGTGTTTCAAAGCACTCAAGGAGGGTGGGAACATGGGGGAAAAAACAAACGCTCAGAGCCATTGGATTTCTGAGACAATAATAGTCTGCACAGGCAGAGTAAGTGTGTAAAAATACATTTACACAGTTCGGGAGACAGCAATAGGCCTGGCGGCAATTCTGCAATTAAGGGGTGAAGACAACAGAGAACAGAAGGACACTCTTCAGGCCCGGTAAGTAAAGATCGAGCAAGTGCACAGACGGTCACAGAGGGGGGGAATCAAGTGCACCCGGTCAGTTGAGACTAGGGTAAGTGCATAGAGAGCCATTCTCTAGGGTTGATTTCTCAAGTACCTTGTGTGTGGGTGAGTGTAGGGCTCTGAGGCAAGTGTGAAAGAGGACTGGCAGGGTTGCCGGGGTCCAGTGAGATTCTCAGGTACACCCGTCGGCCAGTTAGCATGCTGTAGGGGAGAGGAGGGAGAGAGGGAAAAAACAAAGAGCTGGGTTAGCAGGGTAGAGGGAAAGAGAAGGAAGAGGAGAAGAGGAAAGTCACGAGAAGTTTCTGGAATTTAAGGAGATCCGGCTCACGACGTAGGGCAGCAGGGAGGCTATTCCAGATGGAAGCACATGCTGAGGATAAGAATCTCCCTCCAAATCTCTGTTTGGAGAACCGGCACACTCAAGGTTGGAGGTAGATGAGCGGAGGGCTTGTGAGGGACAGTATTTAGGTAGGCAGCATTGCAGGTAGGTAGGTAGGACCAAGTCCCCAGAAAACCTTGTGAACAGTGCAAAGGGTTGAATTTGATCCTTGCAGCCACAGGGAGCCAGTGGAGGGATTTCAGCGCCAGAGAGATGCGGTCCCTGGGCTTGAGGCCAAGGATAAGTCTTGTGGTTCTGTTCTGGATGAGTTGCAGAGGGTGCAGGGCAGAAGAAGGGAGGTTGAGGAAGAGGTTGTTGCAATAGTCCAGCCTAGAGAGAACCAAGTGCTCTAGAGACAGTGAGGAGGTGAAGTTGAAAGTTAGAATTTTTAAATGTGAGAGGAGAAGGAAAGAGTGGAGTCAAAGTTGACCCCAAGGTTTCTTGCTTCACGGGTGAGTGCAGACGCAGGGCCAAGGGAGGCCAGCCAGAGCGAGAGTGGGAAAGTGGGAGTAGGGGTCTGGCATTAAGGCAGAGGTCGTTTGCAGTACACCAAGACTGAATAGTGGACAGACAGTTAGAGATGAGCGAAGAGGAGGAGGTGGCTGAGAGTAGCCTGAAAGATAGTTGTGTGTTATCGACACAGCACTGAAAGTTAGAGGTGAAAGTCGCACTGACCAATGTCAGGGCAGCCGTATAGACATTGAAGAACCAGGGGGATAGGTTAGATCCCTTGGGAGCGCCACAGGTAGAGTGATAGTCGAGTGAAAGTCTCTGAGTTCCACCTGGGATGGGCAGTCAGAGAGGAAGGAGAGTAACCGCGTAAGAGCCTGACCTGTGATTCCCAGGGTGTGATGGAGACGTGTGATCAGGATGTCGTGGTTAACACTGTCGAAGGCAGAGGAGATGTCAAGGAGAATGAGGATAAAGGGGGTGTTAGTGTCAAGATATGAGAGCAGGTTTTCACTGGTGTTCATATGAGCAGTTTCTGTGCCTATGGATGCTCTAAAGCCAGGTTGATGGTCGTGAAAGCAACCAATAGATTCAGTGTGGAGGGTCAGCTGAGAGATGGCCAACTTCTTCAGGAGTTTGTCCAAGAAAGAAGTGATGGAGAGAGGGCAATAGTTTGCCAGAATGGAGGGTTTGGCAGAGGGTTTTATAAGCAGAGGGTGCAGAAGGGAGTGCTTCAGGGCAGTTGGGAAAGCTCGAAAAGAAGAGATTGCAGAGATCAGCCAAGGCTTGGGCGAGGGAGTCGATATTGTCTTTAATGGTTTTGGAGGCGCAGGGATCCACCTGTTTGGATGAAGCCTTCAGCTCAGCTATTGCTAGTAAAGCATGGTGCACCACTATTCAGAACGCTCTAGCCAATAAAATCATCTCCCTCCAAGATAAAATCATTGCTAAAAGAAAATTACTAGACAAATGTACTAATTTCACACCCACTGCCCAAATCGAAATTCCTGACTCAGTAACACAATTTTATTTCTCACAAGTCACCCAGGATCATGTTAGCAAAGTGATCCCCTCCCTCAAACCCTCCTATTGCAAAGGTGACAACTTTCCGGCTAAACTAAGTAAACCCTGCTCACAAACTCTAACTCCCAACTCGGTCCCAGCTGACGTCAAAGAAGCGTGGATAACCCCACTATTGAAAAACCCACCCTAGAACCCACCATCCCCACTAACTACAGACCCATCACCACAGTCCCCTTCCTCCTTGGTTCGAACCTTTGGTGGTAGCATTGTAGGTAAGTACAAAAAATAAAAAGACTGCGGCGGTGTCTGTGTGGTATAGTGAGCGGGGGTTGCGGGGGACACCCCTGCAGCTCCCGAAATAGAAAAGGACCCTGCAGTGCCGGTTCCCGATCACGGACGTGAAAGGGAACTGGAGCTGCAGGGACTCAGCGTGTAAAAAAGTAGGGTTTGTTTATGTTGAGGGTGTCGGTGGGGGAGTGTTGTGGGTGTGGGTATGTAGGGATTTTCAATGCATGTTCGCATGGGAAATGTGCGAACCTTTTGTGGTTCGCACATTTCTCATGCAAACTTTTCCTTTGCGGACCTTTCCGCGACAGAAAAATCAAGCAGATCCGTTTCGACCTCACTGGTCATCTTCAAGGCTGTAAAGAAGTCACAATGTACATACAAATCATAATGTTTCATATTTATACAGAACAAAAAAAAAAGTCATAATGTTTCAAGTGTTTTGAGAAAAATTAAAAGGCAACATACCACACAAAAGGTTTTCAGATGAAGAGTCGCAAAGTCATGGTCAGATTATATGGAGAAAGAACATTTGAACCCAGTGAAGGTTGAGACCAACTGTCCCCAAGGCGCTCTGCTCATGCCGCACACCTTTTCCTTTTTTAAAGAATCCCTGTGTGGCATCACGTGGGGATGTCTTTTACTCTAATTTGTTACATGCTTCCTCCCATTAAAATATCCTCAACCTTGAGGATGGCCTTGGACTGAGTTATGTTATGTTATGTTATGTTATTTTGCATTTATATAGCGCCTTATATACCATTGGTATGGTCTGAAGGCGCTGGTAGGTTGAACGCCCTCGGGAACCGAAGTTCGGGTCAGTAGAGAGAGAAGAGCGAGTCAAAAGTGCGTGTGTGCACCAGGTATGTGTGCAGCTGGTGCGGAATTCAGATGGTAGCTGCTTCTTAGCGGTAGGTGTGGTGGTTGAGAGATCATCAGTATGTGTTCGCTCTGGCTGGCTTTATCCAGGACGAATGTGGCTGCGTTAGGCCTGAGGAGAACGCCTGGCTGGTGGGTGTGAGACCAGCAGTGTTTACATAGAGTGTTGTGGAGTGAGCGGGAGATGTAGATATGAGAACAGTTATACCGAATGGTGTCATAGTATCTCTGTGTTCTAGTTGAGTGGTGATGTAAGGGAGAGAGTAGGCGTGAGGTGTGTTATGATAAGTACTCTTTCAAAAAGTTCACTGCATTCTAAAACATATTATGTATGTCACGCAGTTCCGAGCGGGCAGGTCCGTTCTATTCATTTTGTTCATTTCAGGCGTTTGGGATTGTACTACACATTCATGCTTGCTTGACTTATTCTTCTCCAGTGTGCCTCACATATGCTCTCATGTGTTCCAGAAGTGTGCACTCCTGTCTTTCTTGTGCGTGCATTCCAGTCTACCCAGCGTAGTTTTAGGGGAAGAGCCAGGTTTTCAGTACTTTGCGGAAGGCCGTTAAGTCTTCAGTTAGGCGGATGTGGGGTGGGAGCGAGTTCCATAGGGTTGGGGCTAGCGTTGAGAATGATGATCCGCCTAACCTGGTTGAGTTTGTCTTAGGGATTACTAGGAGGCCGGCTGAGCTTGATCTTAGGGTGCGAGTGGGGTGATAAGGTATTAGCTTGTCTTGAAGATATTGCGGTCCTATCTATCTAGCTAACAACTAGCTCCACACACCCACCACTCCCCACCTGACCTGAGACTGGGTGATCTGCTCCTCACTGTTTCCTCCCCTGATTGTTTGGAGATGCCTTTCCCACCCTCCATCTCTGAATACCCTAACAATAATAATAATGATAATAATATAAGAATAATTGAGCCGGGGATTCCAAGATGTCCGCCTAGGGAGCAGGACACGTCGCCTCACGCTCCCGACCTGCGACCCATCCGAACCCGTCCACGGTTACAGCTGCCCTCCCCGGCACTGGGACAACTTGCCGCTGCTTCCTGGCATATCGCGGCCCCTGAAATACCGTGGCCCCCCTTGTGACTGTTGCCAGCCCCGGAGAAGACCGTGGAGGGCGCGCCCGCGGCTGGGGGCGCTTTGGCGGCTCAGAGCTGGTGAGCCCGGTTGGGGAGCGGGCCGCGCCGGCTCCCGAGCGCAGTGGGAGTCTTTGGGCCACGGCGGCCGGAGTGCGCTGGGCGGCTGGTGTCTCCCCCTCCCCACGGATCCCGCTCGGCGGGGCGGCGGGAGTTTCGGCGGACGGCCGCCAGAGCTCTGGGGCCCCCCTCCTTTTATTCCTTGGAGCTCCGCCCGCCTGGCGGGTCTTGGCCGGCCGGTGTGAGGGGGGTGCAGGGGAGACCCGCGGCCCGGCCCTGGGGCCTTCAGTGAGGTCGTAGGGTAGTGGGGATGCCCCCCCACCTTGGAGGCCTGTGTGGACATCGGGGAGGCCGCTTGGCCCCGCGGGCGGTGGGGCTGGAGGGATTTCGTTGTGCTCATCTGCAGAGGAGGGGAGGATTCCGGGTGGACAGTGGGTTGCCCACTGCTAATTCTGTTGGAGAGGGCGGTCTCCTGGTGAGGCAGTGGTGTGGCGCCCTCGAGAGCCGGTGCGGGGAGCAGCTCACTACATTAAGGACACTCATGCCTGGCCTACACTGAAGGGACACTCACAGGGCTCGCGCTGGAGCGGGACCCCCTATATCTATCCTTGTCCGCCACAGGGGTGATTCTGCTGAGTTTCCCCCGCGGGGGCCCCGACGGTTTCTTGACTTGGGGCTGCGCAGCTGCTTGGGATTTGGTCTGCCTCGGGGGCCCCTCACTCCTGCTGCCCACCGCTTGAGGCTCTGCGCCCCGGGAGCTGTTATTGAGTCCATGAAATTGTCTGCGTCCTTCGGGGCCATGTCGCGAATTAAGAACAAAGATGGCCCGCCCCAGGGGAAGACCCCCAGAAAGACGCCAGAGGCCCCCCTCACGAAATTTTGGTCCAGGGAGGCGGACGCGGTCGAAGATAATCAGCCATCCCAATACTTCTCTGATACTGCCCCCGCATGTGCCCGCGAGGGGCAGGACAAACCAATTACTCAGGCGTGGCTCACGCAGTTTATGGGGGAGCTAGTGGAGAAAATTACTGCTGCGGGACAGCAACAGATGGATAAGCTGCGCGAGGACCTAGCTGCAAATCTAGGGGACCTTAAAAGAGATGTCAATAAAATCGAGGAGCGGGTGGACATTAATGAGCGGGCCATACAGGAGCTGACGGAAGATGCTAGAAAAGCTGACACTTTGCTTGAGTCTCTGGCGGTGGCCACGCAAAACCTGGAGCTGATGGCGGAGAACCTAGAAAACAGGCCCCGAAGGGCAAATATCAGAGTGAAAGCATTACCGGAATAAGTCCAGGATTAGCAGCTAGGCCCAGTCTTGAAAGCCATTTTTGTTGACTTGCTGGAGGCTAACTCCGACCCTGAACTGCAGTTTGACAGAGTCCACAGGGTGGGTCCGCATAGGGCCGAGCCAGGTTCCAGACCACGAGACGTTCTGGTTGCCTTCCATAGCTACGCGGTGAAGGAGAAGGTCATGGAAAGAGCGAGAAATTAACCTGTATCACCTACAATGGCCAAGAACTTTTGCTTTATCAGGACCTGGTGAGGAGCACCCTAATTAAGAGGCGGCGGATGGGCCCGGTCCGTCCTTCTTAAGATCACAGCATATCCGGTACAGATGGGCCCACCCCTTTGGTTTATCTTTTATGTGGCACGGATCTCATCATAAGGTCACTACCTGCGACCAGGGCTTTGTTGGGCCTAGATGACCAAGACCCCCCCCCCCCCCAGCAGAGGGTCTCGAAAATCCATCCGCCACTCGGAAACCATGGGAATGGTCTACAGCCAAGCGCAGGAGAGGCCGCAAGAGACCTACGGATCTGGACCGCGCAAAGCCTTTTGCTGATGGACCCACCGACCGGTTGACGGGTCGGAGTGGTGATTCGGCAGGATCATGAGACTTTCAGGAGTAGAAATGGTTAATGATTGAGCCCGGGGAGGGCATCACCGACAATTGTTTTTTGAGCGGTTGATGGGTTGTTTGAAAGGGTTGTGGGGGTGGTGGGTCGGGAGTGGGGGGGGCGGCCGGGAGTCTTGGAATGGGGAAGGGTTTCCCTGCGTTGGGTGTTTCCGGGTTGGTTACTGGGAACGGTTCTCGTGATACATCGCGAGGGGGGCAGACGGCCAGCCGTTCCCACCTGGAGGGTTTGGGGTGGGGGGGAAGGGTGTAGGGGGGGTGGCATAGGTTCTAGATCCAAGGTTCAGGCTGAGGTTCGGGGACATGACGCCCTTGGTAGTTGCATGTGACGCTAATAATGAGGGTAATACTTGAGGTGCTGCCTGCAGGGTTATTCCAGTGTCAATATACCCCATGTGAATCAGGCTAATGGCTAGTTCCCAGGTGGTAAAGTTCCTTTCCCTAAATGTAAACGGTCTCATCTCCCAGGTAAAGAGGCAAAGAGTCGAGAGGTTTCTCAAGAGAGAGCAGCCTCAGGTAGTCGCCTTGCAAGAGACCCACATACATACCAAGGATTTACATATAATTAGATTTTGGGGATACTCTCAAATGGTTCAGGCCACCCAACCTAGCAAGAAAGGAGGGGTGATGATTGCACTGCGGGACGGTTCAGGTCTTTCCTTTACAGACAGGCAGAAAGACACTCAGGGACGGTATCTGGCCGTGTTAGTGGTAGGCATGGGAGAGACTTTCACGGTAGCGACTGTATATGCCCCTAATCAGGCCCAGGATGCCTTTTTACAAAAATCCCTCACGAGATTGGGGAATTTCGCTGTGGGTAACATAGCTCTTATGGGGGACTTCAACTTGGCGTGGGATCCCTCCATAGATAGGAGCTGCGCATCGTGGGGGAACCAGGGTACTCCATCAGGGGATCTGGAAAAGAAACTGAGGGATTTGGCCGTGGTAGACACTTGGCGGGAACTTTATGGGCAGACGAAGGGCTATACCTTCTATTCACATGCCCACAGGTCTCATTCTCGGATAGATTATTTGTGGATCTTGAAACCATTGCTAGGGAGGGTCACAGCTTTGGAGATAGGTGTGATTACATTGGGAGACCACGCCCCTCTCACCCTGAGTATGGCAGCCCTCAAGAGCCCCTGTCTATTTGGAAATGGAGGTACCCAGTCTCCCTGTTTAGGGATCCGGTATTGGTGGAGGAGATAGAGAAGGAACTGGGGGAATACTCTGACTATAACAAATGGGAGGACACTACCCCCCAGAACTGGTGGGACGCCCTAAAGGCCACAATTAGGGGGAGGGTTATTGCCATTAAAGCTATAAGGGACCGGGAACTGAGGCTAGAGGAATCACATTTGGAAGAGAGGCTAAAAGGGATCATGGCTCGCATGGGCATGGGGATGTCGGCAGCTACCAAAATGGAATACAGAGCAGTGCGGGGTCAACTAAACCTCATACAAACAAGAGCAGCCGAGCATGGCCTCCTTCGTCAGAGACAAAGATACTAAGTCAAAGGCAACAAAGCTGACTGTTTGCTGGCCAGAAAGTTGCGTAAGGAAGCAGGCCATAAGACAATACTGACATTAAGGGCAGACGATGGAGCTTCGCTTACGTCGAACTCCGACATTGAAGCTCAATTTACTAAATTCTACACGGCCCTTTATAGCTCAATTTGCCCCGATTACTCAGCTCAGGATGCTTACCTGCGGGAGGTCCACATTCGGCAGCTGTCGCAGGCCGATATGGACGCGCTGGAGATGGAGATTACGGCAGATGAAGTGAGGAGAGCTATTGCTAACCTCCCGCCCAGCAAAGCCCCGGGCCCTGACGGGTTTGTCATTGAATTTTACAAGACCCATAGGGTCCCATTCTCACCCAACTATTTAACTGTATAGGGGCGACAGGCTTTCTTCACAATTCTATGAACAAGGCCAAGGTAATTCTGATACATAAACCGGGCAAGTATCCGACGGACTGCGCGTCTTACCGACCTATTGCTCTAATTAATGTAGACGCTAAGATTCATGCTAAGATTCTAGCTAACCGCCTTGAATCCATTCTCTCTAAGTTAATTCACTGTGACCAGTCCGGCTTTATAAAGGGCAGACAGACCTCGAATAATGTTAGACGGTTGGCTCACCTGGTTGAAAAGGCACGAAAAAAGGATATACCGGCTCTTCTTCTGGCGATCGATGCCGAAAAAGCATTCGATCGGGTTGAATGGAGCTTCCTGTTCGAGTTCTTGGGTCGGATGGGGTTTGGCCCGGGTTTTATTACTAGAGTAAGAGCGAACTACCGAAGCCCGGTCATACGTCTTGCAATTAATGGCCAAGTTTCTGCCCCGATACCGGTGGGAAGAGGCACCAAGCAGGGTTGTCCGATGTCACCGCTCCTTTATGCTCTCCACCTAGAACCGTTCTTAGAGGCGGTGAGAGGAGCTGATGACGTTAAGGGGGTTCCATCTGGGGGAGAGATTCACAAAATTGCAGCCTTCGCCGACGACATGATCTTTTCGTTGACCCACCCGGACATTTCCCTGCGAGCAGTGGGAAGAGAAATGTCCAAGTTTGGGAGGGCAGCGGGTCTAAAAATTAACGCCCATAAATCGGAGGCGCTTCCCCTTACGTTGCTTCCTTCTGCCATTCGGGATCTCAAAAGGGTTTACGACTATAGATGGGTGGACTCCTCTCTGCAATACTTGGGGATTCAGTTGACCAAAGATGTGGAGCACCTTTATATAGCAAACTACCCCCCGCTTTTGCAGAAGGTGAAATCCAAGTTGGTAGACTGGGGACCCCTGGAGATTTCTTGGTTGGGCAGAGTCAATACCTTAAAAATGGCGATTCTTCCACTCCTCTTATACCACTTTGTAGCCCTTCCGATCTGGGTCCCTGCCTCCTTTTTCAGGGCCCTGCAGAAATTGACTAGTAGGTTTGTATGGAACCATAGACGCCCAAGGGTAGCAGCTTCCACAATGAAGGCACTGCCGGAAAGGGGTGGATTGGGAGAACCCGACTTCCGAGTTTACTATATAGCAGCACAATTGAGGATTATTAGAGACTGGCAGCGGAACGATAGAGGTAAGGTGTGCCGGTCGATGGATAGGGCGGTAGTGGGGAAGGACCTGGAGGGGGTTCTGTGGCTCTCAAGGCAAGACAGGCCGGCCTGAAAGTACTGCAGTGCAATAACGACAACAGTAGGGGAGGCCTGGGATCAAGCTGTAGTGAGGGCTTGGATTACCTCCTTCCCGTCTCCATTCTCACCCCTGCATGGTAACCCACAATTCTCCCCGGCAGCTGCATACGACTCGAACTTTGATCCATGATTCACGGGTGGGTGCAGGATGCTGCGGGATATGCTGCAGGTGGGTGAGGTGAAACAGTTTGAGCAGTACAAGAAGGAGTTTGGAGTTGGGGCGAAGCAGAGGTTTACATATCTCCAGATTAGGCACTGGCTATCTCATCCATCAATAAAGCAGGCGGGTTCTCGCTCCCTAACCCACTTTGAAAAATTTCTAGAAACGGACCCGGGTGATAAGGGTTTAATCTCCTCCATTGGCTCATGTGGATGGTGTAAATGGTATACAGAGTTTATGGTAATTCTGCGGATCCTCTGGTTAGGCAGGTATCCTTTGATGAGGACCACAAATGGTCATGCAATGTTGGCATATCCCACAGCAAATCTCTGGTAGAAGTTAACAAATTCAAGGAAATTCTGTAACTCCTTCAAGTTCTGAGGTCTTGACCAGGTGAAGAGGGCTTCCGTCTTTGTGGGATTTATAGGAATGCTGTCTGCAGATATGATGTTTCCGCTGTATTTGATGCTTGTCCAGCAAAACTGACACTTGTTCACACTGACCTTTAGCCCTTGCTCCCTTAGGTGATCAAGCACCTTCATGAGCTTCTTGTTGTGTTCCTTCAGGGTCCTTCCGAACAAAATGAAATCATTCATGTAAACCATTACCTTCAGGTGGTTCATGTGACTGATGGTCTTTTGCATGAGGTTTTGGAAATCTGCTGGTGCACCGAAAATTCCTTGTTGTATCCTGATGAATTTGTACAATCCAAGCAAGCAGGTGAATGCCATTTTCTCAACATCTGCTGGATGCATTGGGATTTGGTAGTACCCACTCTGCAGGTCCATGACCAAATCGGTTTTCCCATACTGATGTCCACCTAGAACGTCACATAAACCTACCTTTTTAATACCAATATAGCTCAACATATGAAATAATGACAAATGTTGCCAATACTTGTAACATAACCATATGTATTTATAGCTTGCCTGCCACCTCTTTGTTATATGAAAATACATGCAATTATCAATGTAATACTGCAGCCGCGTTGAGTATATAACTGGTATTTACCGCTTACTGTTATTTCTATGCCTTCCCACAATTGCTGATTCTTGTGCATGTGAATCTATACTTGCATGACCGATCCTTAGTCTACTTTACTCCATTCTCATTAGGACACCCAATATCCAGCCACATGTATTGAGTGATCTTAGCCTTGGTCTCCACTTGCTAGGATTCTTTGCCAAGAAGGACCCTTTTTAGAACATTGACTTGTTTGCGCCTAATGGTTGCATTCAACATATTATAGCCAACCTCTTGATACCTATCCACCGTGATCCTGATTGAGCCCTGCTTTTTGCCTACTGTACTGCTGTATTCCTAGGCGAGCCCCGCATTCGCCTTTTGTATTACTGTATCTCTGGGCGAGCCCCACATTTGCCTATTGCACTATTGTAATCCTTGGTATTCCTTGGTGAGCCCTGCATTTGCCCATTGCATTGATGTATTCCTTAGGGTGCCTCGCACTTAGCCACTGTATTATTGTACTATTTGGTGGGCCCAACATTTGCATACTTTACTGCTGTATTCCTGGGTGAGCCCCGCACTTGCCTATTGTAGTATTGTACTCCTGGGCGAACCCAACATTCACCTAGTGTATTGCTGTGTGCCTGGGAGAGCCCCCCATCTGCCTATTGTATTATTGTATTCCCTAGTGAGCCTCGCATTTTGAGCCCTACATTCCTGTATTCTATGGTGAGCCCCACATTCGCCCATTGCATTGCTATATTCTATAGTTGCTTCGTATTGAAACACTGCATTGTGATACTCTATGGTGTGCCCAGCATCTACCTATTGTATTGATGTATTATATGGCTATTTCTAAAGGTTTTATACTGCCATTCGAATCGTACCACTGATTGTGGGACAGCTCTCCTGGCACAGTAGCATACCACACAGCATGTCATACACAACTGATTCTGTACCGCTTTGAATTACGCCTCAAATGCTGCGCTACTGCTTCTGCCAACTTTACGGAGCTCTATATCACCGGCGTACTGTATACCCCACGTTATCACCCCATGGGGAACAGCCCCCCTCTTATATCTCCCAAACACAACATGCATGTTGCCTGCCTCCTTCTAGCTACCTTACTGTTCAGTCTAGCTCAGGCTCGCCATCACCTCACGCTGACCCATCATTCGACCTCACAGCTTCCCAAAGTCACAGCCATTATGACCCTAACCCCTTCACTAGGGATCAAACCTCCCTCGCATTGGCCGTACCCAACAACTTCACCATTGTGAGAGCTGACAGAGTCTCGTCGCAAAGGGGGTGGCATTGCCTTTAATACCAAATCTAGCCTAGGGCTCAGAGCAACCCCCTCGCCCACTCTTAAGTCCTGTGAACTACTTACAGTTAAACTTCCCACGTCCAAGACTAGCACCCTTACCATTCACTTAATATACAGACCCCCTGGCCCTATTGGTACCTTCGAAGAAGACGTCATGACATTACTTTCAGACAATACCAAGCCCTCATCCCAAATCTTGCTGCTAGGTGATTTCAATTTGGGTTCTTCATCACCCTAACGATACACAAGCCAAGGCACTATCCAACATCTTAACCCAACTGGGCCTTACTCAAAGAGTCAATCAACCTACCCACGAGAAAGGTAGAACTCTTGACTGGGTAGCGGACATCAATAAAGAGACCCCCATATCATCTATCCTACCTTTAACTTAGACAGATCATCTCCTTCACCACTCAGACCAAACGAGTAGAAACCAAAACCAATCAGATAGCGCCGCACCTTCTACGAGGAGCAAACAAAATATAACTACCGTCAGGCTCTTGCCTCTCCTACTACCCACCTCGAACACCGCTCCAGAATCAGTGGACCCAGCCGAACTACTTGAAATGTACAACGCCACCATGACCTCTGCGCTAGATGCCATTGCACCTCTCAAACTGCGTAAAAGCAAATCCAAAGCCCATCTTAACACCTGGCTCACCCCCTTGTTAAAATCATGCATGCAGAAAAAAAGAAAACTCGAAGTTTTATGGAGAAATCTCCTATCCAAAGATAAACTAAATTTAACCGAATCAGCAAGTAAATACAAAGCTGAAATTCTTCGAACTAAACGAGAAACTTACAACAACCGGATCAGCAAAGCCAGTTCCAACACCAAGGAACTCTTCACGATCCTAAGGGAACTGGAATACCCCATAGCCCCTGAAGATCCCTGTACCAAGGATAAAATATGGTACAGAGACATTCAAAATGCTCTGTCAAACAAAATAGACACCCTCCAAAAAAAGATTGTAGCCAAAAGGCTCAATATTGCCAAACCTGACTCAGACCCAGAACCGGCAAAACCCCATTTGAAATGCACCCCTGAAATAAAATCCTCACAAGTTGCAATCATAGAGGTGGAAAAGAATCATCACATCTCTCAAGCCTTCCAGATGCCAAGGCGACATCTGCCCACCCCCTCAAATAATTAAAGAAGCTGCCAGAGACCTTGCCCCATTTATCACTAAATTAATAAATGCTTCATTTCGTACCTGCAAATTCCCAACCAACCTGAAGGACACCTGGGTCTTACCCTTGCTAAAGAAAGCCTCCCTAGACCCAACCATCCCCACAAACTACAGGTCAATTACCATGGTCCCATTCCTCCTTAAAACTTTAGATAAGGCGGCCTACTTACAGATCCAGCACTATCTGGAAACAAAGAAACTCCTAGGACTCAAACAATCTGGCTTCAGACCACCTCATGGTACTGAGACCCTCCTGATCAACCTAAAAATGCAAATTGACTTACTCAAGGACAAAAGGCAATGTGCCTGCTCCTCCTACTTGACTTGTCGGCCGCCTTTGACTTGGTGCACCACATTATTCTTTGCAAGCACCTTTCCACTGCGGCTAACTTCTCGCACAAAGCCACTTATTGGATCCAATCCTTTCTTAACAGGTCGATGAGGGTCTTCTCTCAGGCAGCTGCCGCTGACCCCTCCCCAATCACATGCAATGTCCCTCAGGGATCTTGTGTGTCCCCCACCATGTGCAATATATTCACTAAACCGCTATTCAACAAACTGGACCATCTGCGGATCAACTACACCAACAATGCAGATGATACCCAGATACTACTCCCCTTATCAGGTGACTACGACCGAGATCTAGCCTTCCTAAACAACACCTACCAAGTCATTCAGGCATGGTCCATGAATTATGCCTGGATGACAAAAAGACAGAAATCCTAATCCTAGGTGCTCCAGCCCAACACAATAAACTTGATGCACAATACTCTGAATTTATTATTAATGGCATCACCATCAAGTGGCTAAAGAAACGAAAACCCTAGGCTTCTACTAAGACTCCACACTGAACATGGGAAAACAAGTCAACGCCACTTCATCCGCCACAGTGTACACTTGTAAGCTTATACATGCCTGCAAACCTTACTTATCCACTAAGAGCAACACCACCATAGTGAGAGCCCTAATTATGTCGAATCTCGACATCTGCAATACCCTCTATGCAGGAGCCAGCAAACAAATCACTAACAAGTTAAAAATCCTTCAAAACAATGCTCTGAGATCCGCTCTAAGCATTCCTAAGAGAGAACACATCTCTGCGGCCAGAAGAGAAACCAAAGGGCTTCCCATCAAAGATCGGATTCTATTCAAACTAGTTTCAATCACCCACAAATGTCTGAACAATGCTGCCCCATTGTACCTCCAAGAAATAATCAGCAGAAAATCTTCACCTCGCCCTACCAGAGTGGCCCAATCTTATTGTATAACAATGCCCAAATTTAACCTGAAAAGAGCTGGGGGGAACGGCTTTCCAGTCTAAGCCGCCCTCTACTGGAATGCACTACCCCTGCACCTGCGAAAAGACCAAACCTTCCCAAGTTTTAGGAGAAATAAGAAACCCTGGTTGATCTCTAATGAAATCTGATTGCTATCTCCATGCTCTGTATCTACACTCTTGTCTTTTGGATTATAATACTGTAACGCTTCATTCGTTACTGGTAAAATTACAGCTAAACTCAAGGAATCGTGGGTGCTCCCACTTCTAAAAAAACAGACATTGGACCCAAATTTCCCTACTAACTACCGACCCATCACTACTGTGCCATTCCTGCTGAAAATATTAGATAAAATGACTTACTCACAAATTCAAAAACATTTGAAATCTAATTCCCTATTAGGCTCACGTCAGTCTGGATTCCGGCCACAGTATGGAACCGAAACAGCTTTACTAGACTTAAAGGCACAGATTGACAAACTCGGAGAAAAAGAGACTCCCGTCCTCCTTCTCCTATTGGATCTTTCTACGGCATTTGACTTAGTCGAGCCTGGAGTCCTATGCAGTCACCTTGACACTGCCGCCCATTTCTCAGGGGAAACTATAGTCTGGATACAATCCTTTCTTAGTAACCGGACTATGAGAGTCTTCTCAACAACTGCAGCTGCTGACCCTATCCCTATCACTTGTGGAGTGCCTCTGGGATCATGCGTCTCACCTACTCTATACAATATCTTCACCAAGCCCCTTTTTGATGATCTGGATCATCTGGGTGTCACCTATACTAACTATGCAGATGACACCCAGATCCTCCTACCTCTTTCTGATGATTACGACAAGGATTTGGCTTTAATGAATTAATGGTCAGTCTGAAACCCCCTCACACTCAGTCCAGCTGGCTACTGGAAGCCGATTTATGAAGATGGTGCATGTCTATCTGCTGTGGTGGCAAATCACAATTATTACAAGAATATAAACAAATCCTTATCCACAAATGTGCACAAAATCCTATTTAAACAAAAGAAAAATGGAAACTTACAATAGAAATATGTACACTAACCCCGAGAAGAGAAAGGGTAGGTATGCCTAGGTCAGTAGGCAGGGTAGGAAAGGTATAGGTACACCAGAGGTGAGCTCAGCAGTGCCTCCAAGAAATGTAAGGGGGGTGGTTTTGCCACGCTCCACCCATGAATCCCCATAAGGTTTGGTGGTGAAGGTCATGATGGCTAGCTTCCAAACCAAATTTTCCCCCTTTTGTCTCATGACAGGGGGAGCAAGGGACTGGATGCTTAGGGGCACAGGATATTAACTACGGGTATCCTTACCCTGAAAACACTAAATGTATCCTGCACCTTGGCCAAGTTATCTTTTGAATTTAGGGCTGTGGTCTCTAAAGCAACAACAAATCTCCTAAACGGAGAGTTGAGGGACAGCTTCAACATGCCGGTAAAGAACAGTCGTAAATTTCATGCTAAATAAATGAGCACAGTTAAGTAGGTGAAATGTGGCAGACGTTTAGCAGAAATGTAAAGGATTCACCTCCAACTATGAACTGGAGGTAAATCTGCTGACCCTATACACATTTTCAGCGAAATTACTGCGGCGGAATTACTGCTGCAGTAAGATAGATTTTCTTCTGAAGTCAGAGAAAGACTGGGTCATCTTCAGGGAGGGTGGGAGTGAGTTCCATACCTGGGCTGCCATAACTGGGAAACTGTTTCCTCCTGCTTTTTTAGTTTGTACCTGGGACTACCAGACAGGAGGTATTTGATGACCTGGTGACCCATACTGAAGATCTGATGTTGAATTTTTCAGTTAAGAATGGAGGGGCTACATGGTTCAGGGATTTGTACATGAGACATGGCTTTGAGTTGGATCTTATCCTTGATCCTTATCCTTGATCCTTGATCCTTATCCTTGATCCTTATCCTTATCCTTATCCTTATCCTTGATCGACAGCCATTTATGCTGTCTTCTTGTTTGGGAGATATGTTCTCTCCTTGATATACTCAAAGCAGTCCTAAGTGCATTATTTTGCAGGATTTGTAATTTATTGATAGCGTACTTACTTGCACCTAATTAGAGTCCCTTACAATAATCCAACTTGGACAGGAAGAGGGCTCTGGCAAGTGTAAGGTAACACTCCTTAGAGAGCAGAGGTTTGCAAGCCCTTATCAATTTACCAGTATAGGCAGTAGCCGAAGCTGTGGTGTTAACTTGTTTTTGTAAATTGAGTGTGGAATCTAGAGAAAAACCTAATGTTTTTAGCTCTTTAGCCACTAGGATATTGTTCCCATTGATATTGAAGGAGGCATAATCTGTGTTGAGTTTATTCAGGTTAGCTGGGGATCCTATGATCGGAAGCTCGGTTTTATTGTCATTCATGCAGAGGCCATGGGTGGCCATCCATGCCTGAAAGATTAGATACATTGTGTTCACTAGTGTACATCAGTGTCATAAGTACCCGTTAATAGGAGGAGGATCTGGGTGTCCTCTGCATAGTTAGTGTAGCTGACACGCAGATGGTCCAGGTCATCGAATAGGGGCCTCGTGAAAATGTTGTACATAGTCGGTGATATGCAGAAGCCTTGGGGGACTCCACATGTAATGGGAATGGGGCCAGCTGCTGCTGATCGTGAAAAGACTCTCATTGTCCTGTTATTTAGAAAGGATTGGATCCATGTAATAGCGTTCTGCGAAACGTGAGCTGCTGAAGTGAGGTGATTGCATAGTACTCTATGGTCGACCAGATCAAACACAGCCAATAAATCCAACAGAAGTAACAATGTGATTTTCCCATTGTCTTTGAGTTTGGCAATCTGGGTTTTTAAATCAATCAACGCTGTTTCATTACCATATTGAGGTCTAAACCCAGATTGCCAAGTCCGTAGGAGATGGTTAGTCTTTAAGTCTTCATGGATCTACAGTTATGCTACCCTATCCAGTATCTTCAGTAAGGACAGGACCATAGTGATTGGCCTGTAATTTGTCGGAATTGTAGGGTCCAGTGATTGTTTTTTAAGGAGGGGTAGGACCCACGACTCCTTTAAGTTGATGGGTACAATACGAGAAGTAAATGAAGCATTAATTAGTTTGGATATGAATGGCACCATGTCTCTAGTGGCATCTTTAATTATTTGAGCCGGGCAACTATCTCCTTGGCACCTTGAGGGTTAAAGGGATGCAATAATTGTTTGTACCTCCGGGACGGAGACTTTGGAGAATTAAAAGCATTGGGATGGTTTAATGGATGGCTTTTGGGTGTGGTGTGGAGTATCTGAGTTTTGTAAGTTTAGGCATTTGTCAGCAATTTTACTTTGCAGTGTGCCTATTTTATTGGTGAGAGCATTCTGAATGTTTGTGCACCAGAGTTTGTCCTTTAGGCACGGATCCGTAGAGGTAATGGGTGTCTCCATCTCTCTACGGATAACAAAGATCTCTTTAGTGCTGGAGCTAGCGTGATTAATTCTATTGTTGTACGACTCGCGTTTAGTATGAAGTATCTCTTCCTTGTATTTAGCAGATAAATTAATCAGATTGGTTTTATTCTCTGCGGAAGGGAGGTGTTTCCATAGAGTTTCCAATTTTCTTTTTTCAGCCCGTAAAGATTTTAACTGCGGAGTGAACCAGGGGTTCAGGTAAACTCTTGGTTTGCCTTTGCACATTTTGAGAGGGGAGATAATGTCCAATGCCTTGGTCATAGTGGAACAGTAGATCTCTACTAACTTGTTGGGATCAGTGGTGCTCTCTAGGGAATTCAGAGTAGGGATCACTTGTGGCAGGATAGCATCAGCTGTAATGTTCCGTTTGTTCCTTGTAGGACATGGAGGCGCTATCAGGTTATTTGTATTTGTATTTTGTTTATTTATAACGCGCAAACCAGCAGGCCCGGGTGCATCAGGGCGCAATTTGTACAAAGTTGCAGAAAAAGAAATACAGACAATACATTACATTACAAAATTTACAGTAATAGCATATTAACCATCTTTCTAATTACATATATTACAAAGATTACAGTGCCACTAGGAATAACAGAGGATACACCCTAGGGTGTACAGTAACAGTACGGCGGTAGCAGGCCAGAAATAGTATCAGAGGAAGCAGACCGGAGTATGTGAGACAGACGCAGAGCATGTCTTATTGCTGATCAAAGAGCCACGATTTGGTTTTGGTCTTAAAGGTGTTGAAAGAATCTTCAGCTCTGATAGTGGCAGGGAGGGTGTTCCATAGTTTAGAGGCTAGGACAGGGAAGCTGGTGCCCCCCGCTTTTTGAAGCTTAAACCTAGTGATCGATAGACAATGAGTCTGGGCAGTTCTTAGTGGTCGGGCGGTAGAGTGGCGAGATAGCCGACTACAGAGATAGATCGGGGCATTGTAGGCCAGGCATTTGTGCGTTAGGGCAAGTGTTTTTAAGGAGATTCTCTGTTTGACAGGTAACCACTTTAAGTTGGTTCTGGCTTCTGAAATGTGGTGGTTGCGGGGGATGTTCAAGGCCGCTCGAATGGCGTTATTCTGGGTGGTTTGGAGTTTGCTAAAGTTCTCTTGGCTGGTACCTAAGTAAAGAGCACTGCAATAATCAATGTTTGCCATAATGAGGGTTCTAGCTAGTGTGACACTGTTGGGGGTGGTAAGAAACGGTCTGCAGGCTGCAATAAGTTTGCACGTGTAACCAGAGGCAGACCTAACTGCATTTATTTGTCTGGATAAGGATAGGGTGGAGTCAAGGTAAAAGCCTAACGTTTTGGTGTCTTTTGAGACACGTATGGTATTACCGTCTATGGTGAATGACTGATAGGACGGCTCCAGTTTGCTCAGGCGTTGTGCGGTACCCAGGATAAGGAGCTCTGTTTTATCGTCATTTAGACTTAGCTGGTGTTGGGCCATCCAGGCTTGGATGACCAGGTAGACGTCATTGATGGCCTTGGTGTCAGCTAGATAATCACCTGAGATGGGAATGAGTATCTGGGTGTCATCCGCATAGTTAGTGTAGGAGACACCCAGATAGTCGAGCACAACAAAGAGTGGTTTCGTAAAGATGTTGTAAAGTGTAGGTGACACGCAAGAACCCTGAGGTATGCCGCAGTGTATAGGGGAGGGGTCCGCGGCTGCAGATGGTACAAAGACCCTCATGGATCTGTTGCTCAGAAAGGATTTGATCCAGGCCGCAGCGGAGGAGGAGAAGTTGGCAGCAGAGTGGAGGTGCCTGCAAAGGATCTGGTGGTTGACCAAATCAAATGCGGCGGAGAGGTCGAGGAGTAATAGCATTGCTAATTTGCCTTTGTCCTTCAATACTTCGATCTGGGATTTTAGGTCTATTAGAGCAGTTTAAGTCCTGTGTCTGGGCCGAAATCCGGATTGTCGTAGACCTAGCAGATTGTTGGATTCCAAGTAGTTTTGGATCTGAATGTAAGCTGTGCGGTCCAGTATCTTAAGCAAAAACGGTACTGTAGTGATCGGTCAGAAGTTCGTAGGTATACTTGGGTCTAGGGAAGGTTTTTTGAGTAACGGGATCACCAACGCGTCCTTAAGGTTGTCCGGGACAATACCTGTTTTAAAGGAGGAGTTGATGAAGGCCGTAATGAATGGAGCTAGATCATGGGCAGAGTCCTTAATGATGGGAGCTGGGCAAGGGTCACCTTGGCAGTTGGATGGTTTAATTCTCAGGATGATATTTTCTACCTCAGTAACAGTGAGCAGTGAGAAGGTGAAAGGTATGGTGTTAGCAGTGTCTGACGGGAGGGACCTAGCTGGGGAGAGTGCGCGGTTGTCAAGCTTCAGGCTGTCCTGCTTGTCTTTAATTTTGGATTGAAGCATGGAAATTTTATTTAGTAAGGCTGCTTGAATGCTAGCACACCAATTACTATCTTTCGTGCATGTGTCAGGAGGGGAGACTGGGGTTTCGAGCTCTTTTAGGATTCTAAAGAGTTCCTTGGAGTTAGAATCGGCTTGCAAAATACGATTGTTAAGCGACTCTTTTTTAGCAGTGATGATGGCATCTTTGTAGGTAAGGGAGGCAAGAAGGAAGCCATCTTTATGCTCATCAGACGGGTGGCTTTTACAGCGATTTTCCGCACAGCGTTTAGCTTTGCGGAGGATTCTTAGCTGTGGAGTGAACCATGAGTTAAGATGTGCTTGTGGTTTGGCCTTCCTAGGTTTGATGGGTGCTATAGAGTCTATCGCCGTGAGCATAGTTTGGTTATAGGTGTCTGCTAGGGAGGTGGGATCAGAACATGAGTTGGTAGCCGCGTTGAGGGAAGGAAGTAGCAGTGGGAGGAGTTGTTCCTTAGTTATGTTTTTTTTACTACGAGTGGGGAGTGCTGGGGCTATCTGTGTCGGAGCCCACGGGGTAGCTTCAATGTTCAAAGTTATGATGTGATGGTCAGACCATAAGCAAGGGGAGTTGTTGAGGACCTGAATTTTCAGAGTATTAGCTGAGAGAGTAAATGACAATAGATAATGATATGTCCAAGATTGGGGTCTAATAGATGTAATTATAGTATCACAGTTAAGGTTGGCTACCCAATCTAGGGTCCTTCCTTTGCCATGGGGTAAGTAATATACAATTTCATTTTTAAATAAATACTGTGTTGAAGGCTGTCTCGAAGTGGTACTTTTATTACTCTCAGCTGGTAATGTTTTGATTATGGCAAAAACCTTTTTCAGTATATTCGCCAATTCATTTCCGTTTTACTTGTAAATTCGAATTTCTAGCATACAACCCCTCCCAAATGTTGTTGGGGACCTAAAGAAGTAAGCACATGGGATTTGCTATCTGTGTTTTCAAGGACATGGCATAATAATGCTCATGCTCCCCATGCAGTGAGTACATTCCAGAGATACACCACCTTGTGCATTGGACACCTGCTCTCCAGCTGTCTCGTCATGCTCCCAATGCAGTGAGTGCATTCCAGAGATACACCACCTTGTGCATTGGACACCTGCTCTCCAGCTGTCTCTTCATGCTCCCCATGCAGTGAGTGCATTCCAGAGATACACCAACTTGTGCATTGCACACCTGCTCTCCAGCTGTCTCTCCATGCTCCCCATGCAGTGAGTGCATTCCAGAGATACACCACCTTGTGCATTGGACACCTGCTCTCCAGCTGTCTCTCCATGCTCCCCATGCAGTGAGTGCATTCCAGAGATACACCACCTTGTGCATTGGACACCTGCTCTCCAGCTGTCTCGTCATGCTCCCCATGCAGTGAGTGCATTCCAGAGATACACCACCTTGTGCATTGGACACCTGCTCTCCAGCTGTCTCGTCATGCTCCCCATGCAGTGAGTGCATTGCAGAGATACACCACCTTGTGCATTGGACACCTGCTCTCCAGCTGTCTCTTCATGCTCCCCATGCAGTGAGTGCATTCCAGAGATACACCACCCTGTGCATTGGACACCTGCTCTCCAGCTGTCTCTCCATGCTCCCCATGCAGTGAGTGCATTCCAGAGATACACCACCTTGTGCATTGGACACCTGCTCTCCAGCTGTCTCTCCATGCTCCCCATGCAGTGAGTGCATTCCAGAGATACACCACCTTGTGCATTGGACACCTGTTCTCCAGCTGTCTCTCCATGCTCCCCATGCAGTGAGTGCATTCCAGAGATACACCACCTTGTGCATTGGACACCTGCTCTCCAGCTGTCTCTTCATGCTCCCCATGCAGTGAGTGCATTCCAGAGATACACCACCTTGTGCATTGGACACCTGCTCTCCAGCTGTCTCTCCATGCTCCCCATGCAGTGAGTGCATTCCAGAGATACACCACCTTGTGCATTGGACACCTGCTCTCCAGCTGTCTCTTCATGCTCCCCATGCAGTGAGTACATTCCAGAGATACACCACCTTGTGCATTGGACACCTGCTCTCCAGCTGTCTCTTCTCTTGGTGCTGAGCCCCATAGAATACAGTTGAGTCCCACAATGTATTCAATACAATTGTACACATAGCTCCTCTGCCTTTTCCTACTCATGACTTCCTGTGCATCATATCTATCCCTCACCTTCATCCAACTATCTACCCAACTTTACTTCTCCCTGCCACTACTGAATGTACTATAATACTCCTTTGCCTATCTGATAGCACATTTGTTTCTCCCAAACAGCATTGCTAGTTCCCAGATGAAACTTCATCCATTCCAATTTGGACTGCCATGTCATATTGCAGAAAGCTATGGTTTCTGAAGGGATCCCCAGTGACTCAGAGGTTAGACCATGTGTTTACAAACTGCAGGTTCAAGTCCCCTCATTGGCCTGAAAATAGTCAAATTGGTAGGTTCAGCTGTGCATTGGGTGGACATAGGTAATATTTCTGTGTGTAATGCTTTTTTACTGTTATACAAATATTGTTTTTTTATCTTTATTTCCATTTCAAATGGCTCAGACCAGCACCTTTGTTTATCCCAACCGGCATTGCTAGTTCCCAGGTGCATCTTCATCCATTACACCTTTGACTGCCATGTCATAATGCACAACAATATGCTCTCTGGAGCAAGATCCAGTGACTCAGACATTAGAGCATGCAGGCTCGGACTGGCCTATAGGGCTTTGCCCGAAAGCGCCAGCCAATGATTCTATAATGGGCCAGGTATTTGTTTACAGCATGGACCACTTTTGGACAGAGTAGGCCGGTTTCATTTGTTTCCACACTAGTTTTAACCAATTTTACTACGCCTTGGATAGTACTCAAACAGTCTGTTCTGGATAGTAATCAATAGTCATGTGTGATTGTGGGCCACTTTTTCATTGGTGCCTGTACTAATTTCATGCCCCAGTCTGACCCTGCCTTGGTGCACCTCGTTTGGAAGTGGACGTGGGATCAAAATGCACAGATTATACTGGGTATGCCTTTTAGCACACAAAACGTAAAGGCAGACAGCAAAATGCTGGTGTATGGTTTGTTTAGTTGATCTTAAGATTTTTTCCTTCTCCCAGTACACCAGTAGATTTTTATATTTTTATATAAAAAGGGGCAATCACACAATACCATTTACATTATTAACCTTCCTAAGCAGCTGAATGACTATAAACAGCAGAGAAAAGAGTTATTTTAAAATATAAACAGTTCTTCTAAAATATAAAAGTCTGTGTTGTGATGGTTCTATGGCAGGTATGGCAGCAGCATGTGGGGTGAGTCCCCAATGTTTTTGGGGATGGGCAGTTTATGCTAGGGGCAGTCCAGCATTGATGGCAGCCTGGGAGCAGGGTCCAAACCAATGCTCCACCCACGCTGCACCTGGCAGATGCAGCCCTGGGAGTCTCAGAGGCCTGTCTTGGCAGCGGCCAGGCCTTAAACCATTACACAGCGCTCCCCTCTCTATACCAGAGAGCGCTGAGCCTGACAGAGCGAGAGAGGGGGCAATGACTGGGGGCGCTTACCGCTCAGGGAGCACTGTGGAGCCAGGACACGGCAGTGACAGGACTGCCAGGAGGCGGTGGTGGGTTCTAGCACTCCCCTACCTGTCAGGGTCAGCTTGGGTACGCAGAGGTGAAAAAGAACCAGCAAAGGTGCGGGTGGAGCACTGTTCCACCCTCCTCAGTGAAGGTTGAGACCAACTGTCCCCAAGGAGCTCTGCTCGCGCCACAAACGTTTTTCTTTTTTTAATGAATCTCTGTGCTGCATCATTCACGGGTGCCTTCCACTCTACTTGTTGCATGCTTCCCCCATTTAAATATCACAAACCTTGAGGATAGCCTTGGCCTGATTTATAAATCTATCCAGCTAACACCTAGCTCCACACACTTTCCACTCTGAATCCAACCTGAGATTGGGTGATCTGCTCCTCACTGTTTCCTCCACTTATTGCTTGGAGATCCCTTTCCCGCCTTCCCCTTCCAAATACACTAATAATAATAATAATAATAATATTAAAATAATTGAGCCATGATTTCTAGCTAGAGGCCACCTGCCACAGTACCCTATAATTCCTAGGTTCATGTCCTCTTCTCTCACTGCTAGTGTCAGCTCAAACTCAACCTGGACTCAACCTGGACTGGGAGCGGTTGGTTCCGTTGTAATGTCTTGATGTTCCTTGGCTGTACTCCTTGTAGACAGGTAACTCTCCTAATTGTTGCTCAATGATGAATGGTGGAACCTCCCACTTGTCTCCCAGCTTGTTCTGTCCACTCTTTCCCAGGCTATGGATCAACACACAATCGCCAGGCGGAAGAGCGTGAAACTTAACCTTGGTGTTTTAGCAGCGTTTGTTTCCTCTGTTGCCTTCTCCACAACAACTTGGACAAGCTGATGACCTTGCTCTAGTTGATGTTTCAGCTGCTTCACATAGCTGGCATAGTTCTTGTCACATGTTCCATCTGCGGATACTCCAAAATACAAGGTTACAGGCAGTTGGGCATCTCTTCCCAACGTCAAGTAGTATGGTGTAAACCTGGTGGCTTCATTCTTGGAACAATTATAACGATGGGTCAAATTAGCCACATGCTGACACCGCCTGTTCTTATCAACTGGCATTAGGGTGACCAGCTTCGGAGAGAGGGTTTGATTGAATCTCTCTATTTTGGCATTCCCCTAAGATTGGTATGGAGGCATACTGGTCTTCTTGATGGCAACCAGCTCCAGTATCTGCTTTACAAGTGTCGACTCAAAATCCGGTCCCTGGTTGGAATGAATCCTTACTGTCCAACCATAGTGCACAAATGATTTCTCCCACAGCACCCTGGTAACGGTGGTGGCACACTGATCATTAGGAAGGAACACCTGAGTGCTCAGAGTACAGTGGTCTGTCACCAGCAGGAAGTTCTGCACACCTTGCCTGTCCATCTCCAACATGATAAAGTCGATGTAGTTGAGGTCCATGCGAACCTTGCAGGTGATGAAAATAAGCAGCATGATGAGTTGCAGTCTTCTTGGTGACATACCTGGAACTGTGCTGACAATAATACTGCATATCTGCTGCTAGTGTAGGCCAGAAAACCCTCGAGTGGACCAAACAAAAGATCAGTCACTGCCAAGATGTCCATGCTGGTCGAGAAATGCATACACTACTGCTCAATAGATCCAGTGGGAAAACCAGGCAATGCAATAGCGAAATTCCAACTTTACTTACCTTATTTAGGATTCCTCCCATCTGCACAAGTGTCTTCCACTCCTTCAGCATTGCAGCCTGTTCTGGGTCATGATAGCCATCGATGTCTGGAAGCATCCAGCTTAACTGACTTCAACACATACATCAGGGGGTTGTTGTCTCTCTCTCTGGTCTCTGAAAGTCGCACCATAGAGGTAATCCTGGAACTTGTCTGTGAAAGCCCACCTCAATACCAGAAATGCCAACTTGACTGGGTAGTTCCTCTGCTATGCATGCAGACCTCACCAATCTCTTCTCATCATTGTTCTCCTGGCAAAGGACAGCTCCCAATCCCTACAGACTTGCATCAATGTGTGTGCCAGATGTAAGGCAACTGAGGATCCGTGTAGGCCAGGACTGCAGGGAGGATTCAAGGAGCTCAAGTGGTGAGGGTCTGCTTGAGCTCCTCGAATGCCTCCTGGTATTGGTTGGTCCACCTATCATCAAAGGGCTCGTGTGGATGGTATAAATGGTCCACAGAGTTGATGGTAATCAATGATAGGAGAAGTGTAGGGGTTCTTGGACTCTTGGATGATCCCTGCCTCCAGAAGATCCTCCGGGTAGTGGTGTAAATCCTCTACATCTCCTGGGTCTAGGCATCATAATCACTCCCTGAAGGGCATCTCGTCACTCACACAAATCCATTATTGCACTGTTTGGGCCTTGCCGATGTCCCAGGGGCTGGTGGAAAAAGCCTTGGCGCACATGGCGACCTGTTCTCTCAGGTGGTCCGGGTTTTATTCTGACATCAGTAGCTAAAGTCCAAGGTCTTCAAATCCAGTACCTGTCATGATGCATGTCCCCAGTCTTCAGGGCCAAGCCAGCCTTTCCAAGTTGCAGGCCTCCAATGGGGCTTTAAAGGCCACAAATTGTTATCAGAGGCTCTCCTGGAGCCAGTCCTGGCACCTTTGGCACCAGGTTCATGCTATTTGACCACATGGAATAAGGTTCCAGTGAACATGGAGGCACACATAGCCCAGTCCTGAAGAACTGAGCTATGCAGTCTAGTTTCTAGGGTGTGGCTGGTCCTGGAACTACTTTAGCTGGGACTACTTTACCTGGGCTATATAAACCACACCCAAAGAGCAGAACACGCTTTGCGTTATTCTGCACTCCTGCAGCGCTCACTGTGCCAGCTCTGCTTCTGCTTACCTGGACTTCAGCCACACCCTGTTAACTTCATCGGGAACCACGGACCATCAGCACCTGCCGAACAAGGGAAAAACAAGAAGAAGAACATTAGTTAAGTTCTTACCTGAGAGAAGCAGTCTTTCCAATTCCATCCGAGCGGCTCTTTCACCCGCCGCTCCTGAGGACCACCGCACCCGCAGAAAGGCGACAAGAAGAGAGAACGAAACTTACCCGGAGGCATCAGTCATCTCAGGATTCCATCGAAGCGGTCCACGCGGCCGCTACTCCAGAGCATCACCACACCTGCAGAGGAAGGAAAAAGAGACACCAGGTTAGCCGCGCAATAGAAAAATACTTATTTTAAAGTACATTTCGACGCCGCGCTCACGCGCTAGCACTCACCTGCATAAATACTGCTCGACGCCGTATTCAGGAGTCCGTTGCTTAATCTGGCATCTCCAAGACCGCTTCTGCAAAATAATAAGGACAATAGTGAAACTTTGGCAACAAGAAGAAACACTTAAGCAAAAACAGTTACCAAGAACCAATTGGTACCAAGACTTACTTACGGAGTCACAGCTGGTCTGGATTCCACTACAGGCCGTAGGATCAGTGAAGGAACTAGATCCAGGGAAGGTGCCTAAGAACATTAAAGCGCCCCTGCATTCAGATGCAGGATGGGGAGCCCAACGTTAAGATACCTAAGGTGAGACATAAGCACAGAGGGAAGCAGTTGGAGGTTTGAGGGAGGTGGGAGTCTTGCCCACCCTAAGCAGCAAGTTAACTTCCCCGTTCATCACTTTAGGGTAGCACCCAAGCGTGAGTGAAGCAGTGGGACAGGAAGAGACGCGCGCAGACGTTGACCGTTCAGCTTCGTGCAACGCCCCTGTGGAGACCAGGTGAGCGTAACAGTACCTTCTCTGATTGGCTGTTAGCAACACCTGCTAGGGCTACAGGAGGGGTCAGGTGTGACTGCATGATGATGATGATGATGATGCATTCTGGTAAACATATGGTCCTATTGGCCACATTAATGACCAATACCTTGATGGTCTTGAGGCACATGCTATCCATTGTCACCATGGTCTCTTGTACTAATAAACCCCTTGGGATCTCCCCTAATTCTGATGACTCCATCACCAGACATCTTGGGTGTTGCTCCCCACTGAGTCGCACTCTGGCAGGAACCCTCACTGTGGCATATGCCAGGACTGTGATCTGGTCCAACCAGTTGTTGTGGACATCTACAACGGGTCCATCAGGTAAATCTCTGGACCGAATTTCTATCTGCAAGCATGCCTACTGGCACATAGGGTGCATGGATACTGTGCTGACATATCGTGGTTCAGCCATCTCCCAACATAGTGCAGCCAATGCATTGAACATCGAGGAATTGGTTCTAATCACCACCAGTGAGTGGGTTCCTCGCTCCGTTTGCTGCACAACAAAGCCATGGAGACGATGGAGGTGCTGACTCCAGCTACATTGCATGGAAATTGCAGCCTGCATCAGATGTATGCCAGATATTTGTAGGGGTGATCTCTCTTGCAGAGGAGGATCAGTCCAGTCAAGGGATCCAATGGGATATCAGTTAGGGGTTTTCTATAGAACCATTCATACACAATGTTCATCTGTGAGCTGCTTTGCAGTAGCGTTTGTGCCTGCTATCCATCAATGGTAACTGTCACAGTGGCTGGTGGTCATGGGAGCCCTTTAGGTACAAAGTGTTCCAGTGCTTCTCTTGATGGTAGTTAGATTACAGGTGATCTACCTCACAGGTGGGCTAGCCAGTTTGGGTGGATGCTGGTTCTCAGATGATTTTCCCACAAGTGGTGCCACTGCAGCTTTGGACCTGTCTGGTGGCACAGACTTGCAGTTCTCTGTCTTTACACTGTCAGTGCATAATAATTGTGAGGATATTGTTGCTCCTCCGTCTGGTCCTCACTGGCGTTCCCCACCATTGCGCATGTTGGAATGTTCAAGGCCTGGAACTTCTCTGCAACTCGGATGTAATCTGGTGGGTTTGTGCACATACAGAAAGTGCTACTCTGCTGTCCACACCTTTGGCAGAACTGCCGGACTGCAGCGGTGCTGTTCATCACTGGTACACTTTGGGCAGCCGTGGTTCTTGAGCTCGAAGAGCTGGCATTTCCTCTCCTGGGCGGAGAGTGTAGAGTCTCTTCCAAGCTCTGGTAGCATGGGTGACCCTAAAGGCAGTGTCCTGGCTGGCGCCCTCTGCAGCTGCATCACCAAGCTGGTCTGATTCAATTTCACCACTTGATGTCTCCGGTCATATCCTGGGGCTGTGTAAGGAGACACCAGTTGACTAGGTACACTATACACTGTGTCCATCTCTCCTTCCGGGCCAGTTCATCAAAGGAAGGTGGTTTCGGGATCCGTTCTCAGAGTCATAGCTGCAGAAGCATCAGCAGCACTGATCTTGCTACACACATTACGTGTTGCTGCCTGACCAGTTTCAGGTTGTTTGGCTCAACCTCCTTCTGCTTGTAAGGCAGCTGCAGAATCGGTTCAGTTCTGGCCATATATTCTGAGAGACTTTCACTGTGTTGGAGGTGGTTGGCATAATACTTAAATGTCAGCTCTAGATCTGACTCAGTGGCTCCAAAGACTCCATCCAGCATGAATAATGTCCTTTGATGTGGGGTTTGGGTGTGTGGCAAGACTTCAGAGACTCTCAAGAGCACAGCGCCTTGTCTCCTTGTCAGGAGCTCTCCAGTCGTGGATTATCTGGTTGGTCTGGTCCACCCTTAACCAATATTCCTCTTCACATCTCGGGGTCGGTTTCTCACCTGAGAAGGGTCTCAGGCAGAAATAGGGTCCATGTTCTGCTGGTGTCATGATACCCTCCATTCAACATATGCTTGACAGCATTCGCCATGAGGAAGCGTTCAGTATGGTGCCTCTATCCTCTGGTGTAGAACTGGTGCGTGCTACACCCAGGTGAACTAGGGTTGCTTGTGGGTGCAGCTATGATGGCACCTACAGTGGTCACTGCAGGGTGAATGTGTGCAGTGTTGGTCAAGGCAGGGCAGGGCTTGAGCTAGGCATAGGTGGTGTGGATGGTAGGCTAGCCTAATACACTGGCCAGATGTTGAATGCCCAAAGAGGATAGGACACTATTGAGTCACACCTGTGGATGGTAAGGGGCAATGTCTCAGGGTCGACTTTCTTAGGGCCATGGCAGACCAGGATGCTGGTCTCTGCTAGGCCAAGGTCTTTACCCAAGCACTTGACCTAGCCTGTGAGGGACTCGACGGACATGGTCATTTTGAGCACCTGTTGTAGGGGTGTGCTCCATGGGACATCACCTATAATGAATTAATGGTCAGTCTTAATCCCCTCACGCTCAGTCCAGCTGGCTACCGGAACCCAATTCATGAAGCTGGTGCCTGGCTATCTTCTGTGGTGGCAAATCACAATGAATTCAAGAATATAAACAAATCCCTATCCACAAATGTGCACAAAAAACCTATTTACACGATCGAAAAATTGAAACTTACACTAGAAATATGTACACTAACTCTGAGAAGAGAAAGGGTAGGTATGCATAGGTCAAGGTAGGGTAGGATGGGATAGGTATAGGCACTCCAGAGGTGAGCTCAGCAGTGCCTCCAAGAAATGTAAGGGGGTGGTCTTGCCACTCTCCAACCATGCATCCCCATAAGGTTTGGTGGTGAAGGTCATGATGGCTAGCTTCCAAACCACATTTTCCCCCTTTTGTCTCCTGACAGGGGAGCAAGGGGCTGGATGCACAATATATCAACTACGGGCATCCTTGCCCTGAAAGCACGAAATGCATCCTGTAGCTTGGCCAAGTTATCTTTTGAATTTTTGGCTGTGGTCTCTGAAGCAACAACAAATCTCCTAAATGGAGAGTTGAGGGACAGCTTCAACATGCCTGTAAAGAAGGACAGTCATGAATTTCACGCTAAATAAATGGGCACAAGAAGTAGGTGAAATGTGGCAGAAGACCTCACATTTGCACAGAAGAGAAACTAAAGATATTTGGACTCATTACGAGTTGGGCAGTGCAGTAAAAATGCAGCAGTAATAGCATTCACGCCACATTACCACACCACCCGACTATGAGTTTGGCAGAAATGTAAAAGAGTCACCTCCAGCAATGAGCTGGAGGTAAATCTGCTGACTTTCTACCCATTTTCAGCGAAATTACTGGGGTGGAATTACTGCTGTAGTAATTCTGCCAAAATGCCCCATAGAGTCCAATGGAGTCTGAAAAAATGGGAACATACTCCGCCGCCACCACATGTGATCCATCGGTAAATCTGCCAGACCAAGTGTTTATAACGGTAAGACCAGTGGATTTACAGACAGAATACCGCCCAACTCGTAATGACCTCCATTGTCAGGTGAGATTTCATTCAATTTCTGACTTGGCCATGTACTAAGCAGAGGTCGATGTAACATTGCCATTACATGAGTTCAAGTTAACATAAAACACACTCAGGCCTATAAATACTTTCTTAAATTATTTCAACATCTTCACCAACCCTCTCTTCTACTTCCTTGAAGCATTATATATCTGTAAGGCATTTAATATCAAAGAGCCCACATACAAAAGTTTAATATCATAATACATCTTCATTAAGGAGACTTCAACATCATCACATACTATCCATTGTTAGGCAGAAACCTGTGCATTTCCCTCTGGGACCACTGCAAAAAGTTTAAGACTACAGGTATTGGCAGTAAACCCAATTGGTAGCAGTCTGTACCACCCAGAGTTACCTGGTAGCTGTGGCCGAGCAGTCAGACTTCTCTCAAGAAGAGTTAGGCAGTATAAAGAGCATACACAGTAGGGAGGATAACACAGTAGAATAAGCAAACACTGACCAGAGCTTTGGTATTAAAAAGTATAGATTTATTTATTTAAAACACACTTTGTAAAAATACACTAACACTAATGAGGCAAGCAATTTCAAACACAGTCACTATAAGTATATACAACCCCCTTATAAATATTCGACAAGTCTAGGTTCAAGACACCACTTATTTTCAGACAGAGGTGAGCGCATAACCTAGATGGCACTCTCATATTAAAAGGGAGGGAAAAAGGCAGGGTATGAAACCAACTCAGTACCAACACTTTTAAGAGACAAATGCAAGTCAGGCAGGCAAAATCTACTGTATAGCACACAAAGTCAAGGGCCAGGCCCACTCTTGGAGAGAGCAAGGCTGAATGTCTCAAACACCACAATGGAAAAGCACTTCCAGTCTTTGTAGAAAAATGTCACAGAACGGTTGGACCAGTTTCGAAAAGAAAGTTTAAGAAGGTCTGGAGGACGACCCAGTGGAAAGGTGAGGATTTACAGGACACCCCACTCTAACCGTTACAAGGGAAGTCAGGCGGACACAGTACCTTTAAAGTGGGGAGACAGCTCCAGCGGGGGCAGTTGTTCCTGGCAGCGGATGCAAGTCAGGGCTTTGTCTGGAGGAAGAACAGATCTCGACATGGAGGAAAGCTGAAGATCGTTGCACTGCCAGGGAAGAAACCAGCCGCGGAGTTCTCGGTCACAAGGCACCACCTTTTGTTCGCGGTCCCGTGGTAAGTGTGGCTATCCGGTTGCCGGGGTGCTTGGCACGGGCAATTCGATCACACGACGTCGGGGGTGACGAAAAGAAAGGCAAAACTGGTTGTTCCCACCAGTCAAGGGAAGAAGACTCTCCAGCAGGGAGATCTCCTCTGTCGTTGGGAAGTGGTGAGTCGGTTCAGCAGGGCTCCAACGGTGGTGTTGTCGTTGCAGGTCAGCTCAGCTTCTCCCTCTTCGGATTCTTAGGTCCTGTGGCGACTTCTGAAGTTCCAGTCCCCAAAGGCTCTGCTTTTATGCACCAAAACCCCCATTCACACAGCCTAGCTGTCAATCAAACATGCTAAGTGGTGAGCACACAAGAGTGCGACTTGAGTTGTCGAGGCAACTCAGTCCAGGGTGCCTAAACCCCCTCCCACACTCCCAGACAGAGTGGCACCACTTTGGAGGGCTTCTGTGCAGAAGCCCGCCAAAAGTGGAACAAAGGGCTCAACCTTGGGTTAGAATTACAGAGGCGAACACCATCTCCATTTTAGAACCGAGTTATGGCAGAAAATACCAACCGGTGAATTAATATTAATGTAATAAACCGGCGGTATGTCTGAGGCTATGTTTAAAAAGTATTAGCCTCGAACAATGGGAAAATCCCGTAGGAATATATTCGCGGTCGAATATAAAAAGTAGTATCCACTGCCACCAGCCAAAACTCGCTCAGGGGGGACGGGACAGTGCCCCCTCGAACAACAGACCCGGGGCAATCGAATTGCCCCTACCAGTACGTCCACAATAGGATGGCTTGTACTGGTTCTGTTAATAATTTGGGACTAGTAAAGCCAATGGTGACTTTACATGCCCTGGGAGACAGTAGTCAGACCCAGGGTATGGAGTCTATGTTTGGGAGCCACTATGACATCCCTGTGTTACTGCACGGAGGGTGCTTTGTAACACACATAGAAAAAAACACATGAAACCCTATGGGGTGAAAGATCCCCATAGCCCATCAAACACAGATAGTCAAAGGAACACCTCAAATCATGTCCAAGAGTGTGAGGAAAAGAGTCTCACTCTTGGTAGGAGAAAAAAATAAACCCCAAAAATCCAGCAAAGCTGCTGGGGGACTCACTAGGTTCGGGAAATTAGCCTCTACAGAGAATTCTCCCTAGCATCCATGTGAGGACTTCAATATCATCACATATCATCCATGTGGGGATCGCAACATCAGCACACACCATCCATGTGAGGACTTCAATATCATCACACATCATCCCTGTGGGGACCTCACCATCAGCACACACCATCCATGTGAGGACTTAAATATCATCACATATCAACCCTGTGGGGACCTCACTGTTAAGACGGATTTCTGAACTCTGTCCTGGTGGCGCAGAAGTTCAGAAGGCCAACCTAATTACTTGGAACAGGGTAACCTCTGGACAAGCCAGACCAATCAAGGTAGCGATCGCGGCGGTCAAGACTAGGTCTCAAGAGGGGTGAGGGTGACTGAAAGCCCGCAATGAGCACACAAAGCAAGAGCGCTTACAAACTACTCCAAACAGTTGTTATATCAAAAATAGATACACATTTATTTTAAGGCCTTTAAAACAATGACCGTAGTGAGAAAATCACAATATCACAATATTAAACCAACACATACCATATCAACACAATATATATACAAATACAACAGTCGCTAGCGTCATAAGCACGAAATGTGTAGTCCACCTGAAAGGGAAGGAAAACAGGCAGTGCGATAATGCTTTAGACTCAGTTCGCCTTCAGAGGCACCTAACTAGATGGAAGTCCGAGCCCTGCGAAGAGTGGAGCCTTGTGCTCAAAGTACCTGCCACGCCGGTGCCAACGGGCAAAAGGAGAAGCTCTTCGGAGGAAGTCAGGCAGTTCGGGTTAGTGCACAACAGAAGGAGAACAGGTGCCGCGACTCAAGCGCAGCCTCCACAGCGAGCAGAAGCAGAGCGCGAGTACGGACAAAAGGGTGCTGTTTTTACACAGCGGGGAAAAGCAATGGGCTACTGCAGGAGGGCGACCAGATCCTAGCTAAACTACTCACCGGTCCCCGAAGCAAGCAGACCCAGGCTTCTCCACGTTAGTTTCAGCAGCTGGCAGGTTCAGAAGAGCAGGGAACGCCTCGTAGTCGTGTAGAGCAAAAAGACGTCCCAATCGACGAAACCAGCACAGTTTGTTGCCGCAGCAGGACAACGGAGCGGCCGTGTGTATTCGAGCCAAATGTACACTCCTCCCTTCAGACTTGGGAACGCCAAGTGTACGAAGCGTGGGAGAGTGACAAGGACTCGAAATACAACACAACCTGGCGGCGGTTACAGAGCAGGACTCCCTTGTAAGCTGGTCAGTCAACTGGATGGCCCAGAGACACTTCCGAAGGCTTACTTGGCAGGAGTTGATGAAGTCGCCGGGAATAGCTGTTCCTGCTATTCCAAAGGTCGAAGCACCAGTACAGGCATTCTGGTTCGATCAAAGGAGGAAAGGGTTTCACAGGACGACAGCAGTGCAAAGGAGGATTCCTTCAGCGGGTCACCAGCGATTCCTCGGTCCAGCCTCGTGGTTGCAGGATACTTGGCTCCTGTATTCCTTCGTTCGTGAGAACTCAGGAGATCGACATGGTAGTGGTGTTTCCAGCCCCCTCTTATCCACGGTTCCCTTCGCGCCAAAACGGAGGGGAGCCAATGGGAGATCCGCTCATCAACACACATACCATACGTGGACCAATCACGGACCACGGTGGTCACATTCACACCACCCTAGACTCTCTGGCACCCAGGATGTGTATTGGGACCAGACATCCCAGCCCACACCCTGGAGGCACACAAACGACATGTAGAAGCCCGCGAAAGCAACCACGTTTCGCGGGAAAGTACATGCCCAAATAAGGAAGGCCCCGGGTCGCTCGACCTGGGGAAGGTGAAGGGAGCAAGACGGTCAGTGGACAGGACAAAGGAGCCTCGTGGTCTGGCCATTTTGGGAGCCAGGCCACCATTTTGGGTTCAGTGCGAAAAACGTGCTCAGAACGCCAAAAGGAGCTCAAAATAAACAAAACGATCACTGCCACCATTCCAGTCCCTGAATGATTTGCACCGATCAAAATACCATCCTAAAAGAGTATCTAGGGCCTGTAGAAGGCTGGAGACCCAAGTGAGCTGTAACTTAGCTTACAGTGCCCTCTTGTGTCATGTTGCGCGAAAGCCGCAACATGATAGAAGAAACTACGGGAAACAGCGTTCCCCGGTACTGACTGTCTTAAGGGCATGTCAGTTTCCCCGTAAGAAAGGAGCGAAAGCCCACAGGAGTGCGGCAGAAGGCTGCACTTCTCTGGCAAAGTCAAGAACAAGGTGAAAACACAGCAAAAAGTTTAGGGGTTGCCACATGGAAGAAAAATTACTTACAATTACGAAATCTTTCCTAACACTCACCATCAGCACACACCATCCGTGTGTGGACTTAAATATCATCACATATCAACCCTGTGGGGACCTCACCATCAGCACACAACATCCATGTGAGGACTTAAATATCATCACATATCAACCCTGTGGGGACCTCACCATCAGCACACACCATCCATGTGAGGACTTAAATATCATCACATATCAACCCTGTGGGGACCTCAACATCAGCACACACCATCCAGTTGGAGGATTCAATATCATTGCATTCCATCTCTACTGAGACCTTGAGCATAATTACAAACTATTCTTATGGGGCCTAATATGCCATGACACACCATCCCTGTGAGGACCTCTATGTCATCAAACAACATCCCAGTGGGGACCTGAACATGACCACACACCATCCTTTTGGTGGACTCAGTACCATCATATCAGCTCTATGGGGTCTTCAGCATCATTACATTCATATTCACATACCTTTTTTGGCCAATTGGGTGCATCTGTGGCTTCATTTGCATCACCTGAATGCATTTTCCTTCACTTTTTGGGTATTTTTGGTTAAATCGGGCACTATTTTTGGCAGTGTTTCGTTCAGTATTTTAACCTGAAGATAGGACGGAATTAGCATTTTTATTTCCAGCTCTAATTCCACTGGAGGATTTAGCCCCGGGGACATTATCACTGGTTTTCATTGCTTATTCCTCCAGTGCTAATTTCTTCAGGGTTAATTGCACCAGAGGAATTAGCGTCCATTTTCAATAACCCTTATATCAACTGATTGATCAACGTGGCAGCAATTCCAGTATTGCCACTTTGACCCTTAGAGATGAACTTGTAATGAAACCAAATTAGTATCAATTAAACATTAACCCTGTGAATATGTTTGTATAATCAGACAAAATGTGATGCCAACATTCAATTAATGTACATATCAGACTATAGACAAGATGACATCAGTGGACATAATGTGTTGGCTTCACAGTGTGGACAAGATGACATCAGTGCACATAATGTGTTGTCTTCACAGTGTGGAATTCAATATCAATTCACCCTAAATAACGCAATGCAGAGTAATCTGGAAAATACATTTGACAGTATAGCCTTTGAGCAACTAATTAAGGTTCCCACAGATATTCTGGGTAATACCCTGGATTGGGTAGCAACACAGTGAATGTTAGCATGTGCCACACTTAGAGTTGAGAACATTAGCCTGCGCTGTATCTAGACAGGATTGTGAATGTTAGCGAGTGCCACACCTAGACGGAATTATGAAGATTGCCAAGCACTACACTTAAAAGGAATTGAGAATGTTGGCATGTCCCGCACTTGGATAGAATTATGAACATTGGCCTGTGTGGTATCTAGATGGTATTGTGAGGGTTGGTGAGTGCCACACTCAGACTGAATTGTGTAGTTCAGCACGCGCTACACTTAGACAGAACTGTGAATGCTTGCATGTTAAATGCCACATAACCCACTAACCAATATAAACTCTAACTCTCTGCATACTTAAAAAACTCACACAACCATCTCTCGCACAAGCAGCTGCACGCACTTCACCACACTGCAACAACACATAAGCCGCACCAACAGCACACGCGGACCGACACCGATCCAATACTCGCACCAAAGCTCAGCACCCGGTGTCTACCGAGTTGAAGCTGCCAACAGTACACCACTCCTCTCACTATCCTACGCCCTCTTCACCCTATTAACCCATCCCACCTTCCCATTTACAGATCCTCCAGAGCGCCTGGGGACCAATTCTGTTGGTGATGCTGCGCTATATAAGTACCGTTACCATAACATAACATCATCACACACCACCCCTATGGGGACCTCAACAAAATCACAGAAAAATAAGGAAGTAAAGTAAGTCACATTGTGATTGGTTTGTTACAAAAGTAGCCAATGCTTAAAATGAATCTGGAAGTGTGTTGTGCAATGAGGGAAGACTTATGTTGCGTATCAATTATATCCAATTCTGTAAACATACAAAATACACAAAAAATAGCTTAATTTCATTATTTTACATTTAAACGCAGAGTTCAGGCCATTTAAAACACAATTGAATTTGTGTATAAATGGTTCCCATGAATCTGCTGTCTGCTACCTAAGCATGTAGGGCATCTGATTTATCAAGTGTGTTTAAATTCCTGTCCGTGTGTTGATGACTGCAATACCACACCCAGCCTGCGGGGGCAGAGCTGAGTAAAAAATCAACACACCAAAATAAACACAGGTCCCCACAAAGCCATTTTTTTAAAAGTTCTAAAAATTGGCACAGATATCTTTTAAGTTGTTTTAAGTCATTTGGAAGGCATTACCATGTGGGGACCTGGGTTTAGGTCCCCACAGTGAAATCAAGTCCCCACAGCGTGTGCATGTTTACACACCCAAGTCCCCACAAGGATAGTAACACAAACTCACACACACACACACACACACACACACACACACACACACACACACACACACACACACACACACACACACACACACACACACACACACACACACACACACACACACACACACACACACACACACACACACACACACACACACACACACACCACCCCTCCGCCCCTCCGCCCCCTGTTTCCCGGCTAAGTGAATAACTGTGTGAATCATAGTATAAGATTAGTTACCAATTTGACCAATATCCTGGGGAGGGGAAATTGGATCTGGGCTCCGGAGTCGCCTGTTACCAGTGATCTAGAAGCCTGTACCGAAAGAACAGGTTTTTAGCATCGCTAGTTCACATCTATCCTGCCAGGAAAACACTATTGTCATACTTGGTGATTTGGAATTGATTATAATTCGGTAATGATTCCTGATAGATTCTCTATTCATGGTTTTATTATATGTCAGCAAATGGCTTTGAAAAATGTACCTGGTAGGCCTCGGCAGGGGGGCGGGGGATTGCTGATTGCAGCAAAGCAAGATTGGTTATGTTTCCATCCTCGTGTCCATGCAGTGCGAGTTAACACCCAATGTAACCTGGGTTCACTATTGATCATTAGCACCCTACATGTAGGCACTGGCAAATCAGACAGCACGGAATGTGGGCTGTACTGTATGGTACAAGCCCGCATTCTGAGTTTCCTGGACAGCTCGCGCTGCTTGTCTTCCCCGCTCCCCCAACCCCCTACATTTTAGCAACTGCATAGTTCCCTACATGGGTGCTAAGAGGTCCCATGCCTAATAAATAAACATACCTTTGGGGGGCGGCCGAGCGCCATGCGGTGCTGTCTTTCCAGGCAGTCCCTCTTCAATGTTCATGACATTAGTCATGAACAATGAAGAGGGACTTGCCCGGATGACAGTACTGCGGCATCTGGAAGTTTAAAAAAAAGAAAACATTAGCGCCCATGTAGGAATTGCTGCAGTCGGGTCCTTAACTTGGGCGGCAGGCCCTTACTTACAGGGTTGGCCCACCATCTCGAGGCATATCGCCTCATTAACGGTATGCTAATTATCAAGAAGGGACCCAGGCAGTGTTGAGTGGTTGGAATCTATCCTAATGCAGTATCAGAGTGACCAGAGTTCTAATCACTTGTTGTTAGCTGGTGATTACAATACCAACTGCCGAAGAAATGCATCACAATCATAGAAACACCTATAATGTGAGGGGATTGGAGTAGAGCTTGCAGATGCAGTGTTCGTTTGCCCAGTTGTGCTTGGGTGCAAATAGTTTTGGCTCATGTATGCAGACGACATCCTGCTCTTGGACCACTCGTGGGTCGGCATCCAACGTCTCCTAAAGGCCTTTGGTCATTACGCAATGGAAAACGCATTGATAATTAATACAATTAAATAAAAAATTATAGTCCTTCATGCCTCCCATAGGAAACTTTCATCCAACGAGTTGGATGTTGAATTCGCAAAGAATCGAAGAGATTTGAAACTTGAAATATCTAAGTTAATGGAGTAAAGGGGAAATCGTTTTTGATCGAACAGGTAATTGTTAGGACCAAACATATTTTATGCCAAATAAAAGCTTTACATCTTCGCTATGGTAAATTCTAACTCAAGCCGGTGGTCAAGTTTTATGAATCCAAAGTGGTTCTGATCATTGTTATGGGTTGGAAATTCACCATCAGCTAACAGAGAATAACTTTGATTACGTTGAAGGGCTGTTGTGGAAAATTACTTTGGGTCTTCCAGTAAGTCAAAAAACATACTACTATGGGAACAAAATAAGATCACAAAGACACGGAAATGGATATTCAAACAAATAAATGTTTATTGTGCATGGCAGCAGTCACTAGTCACTAACAAGCCAAGCCCCCAGCACTAAGCACTTGCAATGAGACCTCTAGCAAATGAGCAATCTGCACCCTCTAGCAATGAGAGCTTCAGCAATACCACCCCTCCCAGCAGACCTTCTTACTGAGAACTCACCAGCCCCCTCCGTCTGCCTGCTCTACTCTAGCTCGCCACTGACCAGAACAGAAATCCACTGTTATACATAGTGGCATATTGGCATTGACGCATATTACATGCGTAGAAAGCAGTCCATAGCAACAGCATTTTGCCTATGTGCACACATTTCAACATAGCATGAACTGTACTGGAACACAATGCCATGTTCTTCTATAATATTCTAAGAACAGCAAGGCATATTGTACTAACATTTCTTCTCTCGCACGAGACAGAAGGACTCTGCAGAACGAAAACATCAATCATGCTATTCACAGTTAAGGCTATATTCTCGGCTAAAGGATAGCTGACAATCTGCCAACAGTGGCTGTGTTATAATAGCATCTATTCGCTGTGTTTAGCTGCGTGTAAATCATTTCCTTTCGCACTCAGAAAAGGCATGATTCATAATGGACAAAAACAGACCACAATTAGCGCTTCAAAACACTACAATGTGCGCTTTACATAATAACAAGTGTATAAAAACATCTTTCTGCATGGTTCTCAGCAAATGTTGCTCCATGATAGCTCAGGACAAACTATATTGCTAAACAGATTTTACAATAAATGACGAATGCATGGATTATCCCATGCTAATTAACTATATAAAAATGCATATCGACAAACCGTCCTTTTAGCGTGTGCTAAGCCATTCTAGGACAGTAATACTAGGCAGTAGTTGGTACATTGACATCAGGCAAGTGATATGACAGGTGTCAGTCAGAACATGAATATAAGAAACAAGTAGTGTAGCTAGATACTCCGGCATATTTAAGGCAGTAACATGGACAGTGCAATACTGCGTCTTAGTGCAAGAAGGCAAATCTTTGGCAATTTACTATGATATATAGCATGGAAACTAAGCAAGCTGAAGCACTATATACAGAGGCATCATTCTGTGGCAAAACTGTCCATATCCTCACATGAGCATAGTTCAGTTTATCAGTGTCAATTAAGAACCTCACTGATGTAGGCTCTAGAAGTTCATCCATGGGTGGCACTTGACCACATGTCTTTCCTCAATTCAAGTCTTCTGTTCCCTGCCCCCCTCTGCTTCCAAGCATCTTTGGGCGGAATGGAGAGACCAAATGTAGATTTCATGTGTGTGGTACACAAATTGCAATTTCTGCAACACTTTCCTAGCTTTCCCTACTGCAAAAGGTCTTTCCCTATATTTCCTTGGTACAGATTGTATCGTGTCACTCCTGGCACAGAGTGATTTTTGAACAATTCAGAAAATGCACATCTCCACAGACCCTCATGCTACTCAAAATAAGAATCGTTATTTTTTTCTCTGAATGAAAGCACACCGGGTTATGTATTTGGCTCGTATTTCTCTGTCCCGCAACCCCTCCCTCTACCCATTTCAGGGCAGAGGCAAAGGTAAATATTTCAGATGTGTATCATGGATCCACTTTCTCTCTTGCTCTCCATGCGAGCAGCTTGTATAATGTACATATGATCAAATTTCCATTTTGTAAAACTTCAGGGAAAAACATCTTTCAAAGGCAGACAGCGTCTACGAGCATCTTGCACTCTGGGATTCAAGCCAGCAGCTTCATTCTGTGTACTTTTCAGGTGAAGTGGTTATCATGCTCGGACTCTAAGGCATTAAAGCATTCCACAGATCAGCTGTACTCGGCAACATCACTTGGCAATGTTGTTCAGATGTTAGGCCAGTTCTGTGTACGGATCAGTAGACCAGTCTTCCCGCATCAGATGTAGCTCAAGAAACCAAAAGAAAAGTGCAGTATCAGGCATGGCATATTGTAAAACTGTGTCAGAGACAGCAATGCTAGGATCTTAGTGTTAGGCCATTCCAATTCAATGTGTGCTCGTTTCAGGAACTGACAAAGGTGGGTCAAACAAATCTATTCTCTCTTTACTCTCGTGTTCAGTGGAATACACACAATCATGGTCATCCTCATTCACATCATTTTGCTCAGCAACTCAGCTGTGTTCAATAGGTTACATCTTGTGATCCTAATGTGTGCTGTGAACAGAGTAAGTTCATAATTCGAGCTGATGTGACATGTTTCTGTCACTAAAATATCAACTGAGTAAGGCACCATGGTTAATCAGTGACCCACATGTATGCCTTCACTTTCTTTGCATGATGCAACTGCTGTAGCTACTGCTCTAAGACATTCAGCTAGCGCAAAAGAAACAGGACCCAATATAAAGAAAAAATATCCCCATGGACTATCTTTCCCACCATGTTCTTAGACTAGCACTGCCAAAGCACATCCATCTTTTACATACACAAACCTAACAAACCTTTTGACATAATTCGAATTCTCCAAGATTTGAGCACAACATAAAACAGTTTTCAGTATGACAAATGTGTTCTGACAGTGAGCATCCCATGACAATGGTGATGCAACATGTACTCTCTCTGAGCAATGCTCCTACCCTCCTTCAACAAGAGGTACCCTACATAGGCGTACTCATGTTGACAGAACTGGTACTTTATCAAAGAAACTTTGTGACCAGAATTTGCAAGATCCTTTAGTAAACTAATAGTTCCCTTCTGGCATACTTCACAACAGTCTGTTGCAACTATTAACAATGTGCAGTATTGGGACAACTGTAATCTATCTACCTGTACTCTAAGACCTCTGCTGTAAATGCTATTACTCTGTGTATCCTCGTGGTATTCTAGCAAAGGTCAATGCATCAGTCACAGAAAAGTATGTTTGTTGAGCAGAAATCATAGTCAATTTGTCCTTTAAGTAAATAAACGGTAGGGCAAAACATTGTCACCCTTTCTAAAAGCTGGAAAATGGTGCTCTTAAATTTCTGTCAGACATTCCCTCAATTACACCTTTCCTCATCAGATCAGAAGGCAATGCTACATACTGTGTGGAAACATTTCTCTGCTGGGACACAGTTAAGTATACACTATCAGAGCTGCAATGAAACATTGTGTACAATTCTTTCAACATATTCAATCCCAATAGCGTCTCTCCACTATTGGATGTTAGCAAGAAGTGGCATTTATCTGTAAATTGACCAACAATAATGGGTACTGCCTGAGACACAGGGCATATTTCTGGTGTACATGCAAACTCTACAAAAACTGTCTATTGCCCTGACAAGGCCATATCTGGAACCAGTGATCTGTCAATGGAACATTTCTGTGACCTGGGATCTCTCTCTTGGATGACCCCTGTCTTTTCATTCTTCCTTTGTACTGACTAGGGGACCACATCCCAATTGTCCAACATACTCCTCAATCTCCCCCGTGTTGCTTTTAGTTCACTAAGGTACAGAGTCATTATTATTTCATTCTCAAACCCTGTGGGATTTTTCTCACTACAAAAATCTTGACAACATATGTGAATTTTTGTAACATCAAGCATCTTTTAAAAAAAAAAAAAGTTTCTCTAGCCTGGCAAAATATATGCATACATTTTTCAAACAAACAAACTTGGAGCAAGCTCACCTAACATCAAAGAGAATCAGCTGAAAGTGTTTTCAATCTGGCACACACCCAAGTCAATGCCTAGCGTGTAATGCACAACTGAAATCCTTATTTATTTTTGTTTAAAAGTTATTTTATTCTGAACGATGTACGACTCATATCACACCCCTCTCCTGGAACCCCCCCGGTCACACTGAACCAGAAATCAGGCTGCTTTGCAAAGTTAAAATTTATTTAGGTATTCACAATTTAATCACACTATGTTTTAATGGGTATACAATAATCACCAATGGGGTGATGTAACACAGAATCATCTCTTTAATTCACAAGGAGTAATAGTGAGCAAAACAAATCAGCACAGATATAATACTTTTGTGTGTGTGTAGATCAAATAGCACTGTGGTTAAAGGTTCCCCCTGCACACCCCTCAACCCCTCAATAGGCAATGTAAAGACATAGGACGAGAGAGCAGGCATTCAGGAATGGCAGAATTCAAACAAAATAACAATCCCACTTTCCCCCAGCAAACACAAGAGAAAACAGAATGGACTGTCAAGCTGTCTGAATGGATTTTAAAGTTATCTTGAGAATGGATTGGGCAAAAACACTAAATATGGTTTAAATTGCTGAAATTGTTATAATTCTTATGGTAGCTGCTTGGGATAGTTTCACACAAACACTAACAATGATTTAATACCAAGAAACAATTTGAAATCTTAAAATTAAGGTCGGGAGCAATCATAAGCTGTTTTACAGGTGTAAGAATTTCCCTAAAACGAAATTTGCGGCAAACTTTTCACTGCGTGATAATCGCGATAACGACATAACTGTAAGGATCTGGGATGCAGTTTTAGATGTGATTTAAAACTTTGGATGTTAGCTACAAGCAGAAGCTGAAATTTTGTTTCGAGCACAATAACTGAGGAAGTTATGAACGTTTTAGTGGAGGTCATTTTTTCTAGATAGGCACAAGAATGGGAAACAGGAATGCACTTTTAAAATGACAAAAAGGATTTCTTAAACTAGAGGATAACTATGAAGACAACAAATACCACACAGGAATACAGCCACTTGATCAGGGCGACTGCCTGCTGTGGTCCCGCCTTCTTCAGGTGAGAAAAGATCAGCGCAGAGATAGTTTTAACAAAACTAGCAATAGAGGAAGATGGGAGGTATTGGATAGAGAGTTCAGGCAATTCAAAAATATTTCTAACAATGCAGGTTCTGAAGACACGATAGGATGGATTTAAGATGGGGATTGGACTAAGCAATGTACATATGCTAGTGACACATTTCTATCTATAGATACTCACTAGATATGTTTCAAACAGGACTGTCAGGGATTCTGGGCAGGGATTCTGGTCAGGACAGACCTCTGGGCACATCGGATTTGGGCAGCGTCAAGGCGCTCCCGACACCACAGGACTGGATCTGATCTGCAATGCACTCAGGTCACAGCACGGCACAGGACTCGATTGGATCTGCCCTTTTTGGTTTTTGGTTCTGATGATAATTATTTAAGCAGGCAAGCAGTACAGTGCAGCCCGGCTGTATTTTAGTTCCCCTTAGGTTGGTGGGTTGGGTTCTGGAAATTAAGGCCTAGCTGAAAGTGATTCAACTATGCAATGGGTTCTGCTTTGCCAAATTTCTGGAGTCTGGAGCAAGGAAGATGGAAAGTTCTGCAGCAGAGTGCTCCGCCAGCATCGGGATAGTGGGTGAATCTGTCTGTCTTTTTGAGTGGTGAGCTGTCTCTATTTATGCTATGATGACGGGGTGTGTGGGCTGGTCTAGTCTAAGCTCACCCCTTTGACAGGGATTGGTCAGAATCTCCTCTCTGCCTTGATAGGAGGAGAAAAACAGGGTGTCACCTTTATGGTGTGGGTTTATGAGGCTTAGAGTCCCCCCCCAGCCTCTTGAACACAAAATCTACTTTTGACACAATACATATTTACACATATGCAACGTCTATAACAACCACATATATAGATGACATATTTTGTACAGAAGCTACTCCTCCAAACCCCACAGCTGTGGGATCTTGTGTCTGCTTTTCGCAGAATTTCGCCCTTTTCATCAGGAACACAATGTCCCATTTTTCAGCAACTTTCTACAAGTGTGCGCATATCACGTGGGCATAAGTGTATAAAGTTTCATACTTCTAGCAGAAATACATTTGGTGTAAAATCACATTTTCTGCCGTTTCCCTCCAAATTATGTCACACGATTTTGCCGCCTCTTGAAATGTGCAGCCAAAATTAGATTTACAATTCTGTTATTTTTGTGTTTGTGACAAGTGGCAAGTTATATGTATTCAAACAAAATGTCCTTTGTGAATGTTTAGCCACAGATGGTTGTTTGTCTCCGCCTCCTTCTGTCTCATTTCAGTTCAGGAGAAGTCTCCTTCCTGTTCTCTTGGCAGAGGCCATTTTACGGCAGTCTTCACACCTAGCCTTTCCTGCTTTGCAGCTGTTCATTGTTTCCTTCCCCACTGCAGACCAGGTTCTTCTCCCACCCTAAAATTATCATTTAGGTCTGATTTCCTGGTGGAGGGAGCTGGAGGGGGAGGTATTGCCTCTGTGAGGAAAGCTGTTATTCCAGTTTTGTTGCTTTAGCCAGGCTTAAATTTAAATGCTAATTCTGTTGAATTTTCCCTTAGCATACAACAAACCTCTGGAATGAAATCACAGCTAAATACTTCTTCAAGATTTTAAACCATGGAATCAAAACAATTACAAGATGGGTTACTCTCAATAACAGGCCTCTTAGCTTGCAAACATTTGATTTTAGTCTATACATGTTTAAAGTTTTAATCCTGCAGGCCCTTGACAGCTGTCATTCAGGCGGCCGATGGTACTGCGCCCAGATTTTGACAGATCCACAGAGCCACTTTTGCTGTGGAAATCCCTTGATGCTTTCAGCTTTTCAGGACATTGTACGTTCACAATGGTTTCTTGCACTAAGTGAATTGTAGCACCCAGCAAGAATTCTGGATGTTTGAGGGTGTTTTGTACCGGCATTCTGCAGTTTCAGCAACAAAGAAAAAGTGATTTAAAGCAAGATTTTGGGTTTCATCTAGCAAAGCACTGCCTTTCCTTCTGTACTCCATCTTCACATGTTGTGGAGCCCAGTGACCTGTTTCAGGAGTGAGATCTCTGTTCCACCACTGACATCATGAATGGCAGATTGGGCAGCCATCTTTTTGTGCGTTGCAAAGCACAATTTCCAGAGGTTTTGGCGCGCACATGGGTTTTGCGGCCATTTGGATGTTTCTGGCACCATAAGAACACAGTGTTGCCGCATGGCAGAGCAACAAGTGGGTTGAATCATCCCATGGAGCCCCCCCTCACGACTTGAGGTTAACCGTCCGTCAAGGGGAAGGCGGGAGATTGCGATGTTCTTTCTTTATTTGGTCCAGGTGGAGAATATGGTCTGCTTCTCCCATCAGTGCTGGATCGACATGCTCTCCTCGCCGGTTCTGGATGGGAGTATGGAGCGATACTCTGTGCCCCTTGGGTCTTTCTTCCCAGTCCCCGAGTGGTCCTCCTTGGTACTTAGAATCCTTGGTTTCAGTGCTATGAGACAGAACAGAGCATGGTTATGGAATTTTCCCCACTACTATTCATGTAGTGGGGCAGATGCATACATTTGACATACAATCTACAATATTCTCCGCCTGTAATTCGTAATGATTTTGACAGGTGGAATGGTTTTAGCAGTTGGAATTTTTCTAGGGATCCAGATTGTCCTCCTTTGGGTTTCCGGTTGGCTCCTCTATTTGCCGCAAAGTATGCCTGGGATGGCAACACATAAAGGAATGGTTCAGTCAGAAATGTTTATTGTCCCTATGGGTCGGCCATGTGTTTTTAAGCCTAAATTGCTCGATTTTAGGAAATGTTCCTATGGGCCTTACCCTAGTTTTCGTCCATTAAACGCACGCGAAAATAGGCACCAGAGCGCTGCCATTTTGTGATAATCCTATCACTTGCCCCGTCGCCCTGGCTAACCTGCTTTTGCAGCACTAAATCATATCCCCCGCCCCTAAGCCTGACATTATCAAAACATTCATATTCTCTGCCTCTCTCTGTGACGTTACTGTGCTGCGTAGGCAAACGCGCCCAGTCGTCTTCTATGCGACTTCACACAGAACCCGGAAACCAACACAGATGAACTCACAACACAGCGTGCCACAATTCGTAATATGAAACTGTACTTTAAAATCAAACAGCAATACCGTACATCTGGTAAAGTACGTTTATTTGACATTAAATGTTTAGAGAATATTCAGCAATTGGCATATTAAATCGGAATGGAATTTTTTTTCTTTTCTCTCGATCCGCAAATCCTGTAAAGTTTATGATGAGTCACGCGCTGTTCCTTTATGGTACACAGGGTGTTGGTTTTCTTTAAAAGAAGCACTTTGGTCTCACAGTGAACCGCAAGGCTGTTCTATCAACTAGGCACTAGGCCACCGTAAAGGTTGATATGCTGCTTCTAGCCGCTAGTACTGCGTAAGGGCATATGGGCCCTTGGCGATCGTCCCATAAAATTGTCAACGTTGTGCAGTTGTTTGCAAGAAGCTGCAGCTGGCGATTAAAACATTTGTCGGCCGGGGTCTGGAATAGGTGGCAGTAGCAGTATGGTAGGATGTACCTGTTTAGAAAACATAAAAATTGAAATTAGTTTCACCAGCCGATCTTTATTACTATTATTCATTTTATTTATTACGGCTAAGCTGAAACTATTTGCTTGCGAGGATAGTGCAATGGAGTATGTTCGGCTCTAAAAGCAATGTGAAAACTTAAGGAAATAAATTGAGGTTAACACACAATGTAATTATTTTTTAGCGTTGAACCACTGAGAAACGACTGTCTACATGCGTGTTGAATGGGCACATGCATGCCCATGTGCCCGGTAGAAAGAGGATCCCACAAATGTTTTACTTGATATTCATTCATTCATTCATTCATTCTTCATTCCGGTATAAAAGCGTCTAAAGAGTTACTTACATTATATTTGCCATTTCCATTGTGTCTCTGTGTAATGCAGTCCGTAAATCCCACTGTGTTCGTGCCAACGATTTTTCATATACTGAACTAACATGAAACTTGGTCTAGTTTCAGAATTTTCAGCCTTATCGTCCCTTACGTTGTTGCACCCCTCCTTCAAATGAAGTCCTTTCGGCATGGTCCCTGTCTCTCAAGGTCAAAAAACAATAGATCCTTATACTGCCAGTGCGAGTCGCGGGCCTCTTCAGCCCGCGAGCAAAAAATCAAAGCCGTTGACCTTCACTCTGCATGAGCATACATTCTTACTTTGGAACATCCCGTTTAAAGCCATCTGTGAGAACTTTCGTCTCCATCTTTGTACTAGGCCTCAATGTGAAAATACAAACTGGCTTCTCTCCCATCTGCAATGCATCGCTTGGCGCATTGTTAGGCCCCCAATTTTGTCCTCGTTGTCCGCGAGCTTTGCAGCCCTAGAGAACCATAACTATGGAGACATTGACATTTTGGGGAAGGTCAGGGAAAGTATAAAGTACCCGAGGAGTTGAGTTGAAAGTGAGATTTATTGTTTGTTTGTTTTATTATTTGCAATGCGCAAGCCTCCCCTCGGTTAACAGTGCACAGCATTTACATGAGATTGCAAAACTTAGTTAGAGCAACAAAAATATATACATACACATATTCACAAGGTCAGCAATATGAGGTGAATAGGGAGAGAAGTCAAAGATGACACCCATGCTGTTCGCCACCCAGGATGGTGAAGGGAGGGTTTAGGGTTAGCATACTTTGTATGTACTCTGTACGATAACATTTTTTTAAAAAATACAATCCGATTACAATGATTTAAACCTGGATTTGTACTTCTCAACGAGCTCTGCTTTGGGTGGACATGGCACAGTGGCAATGTTTGGTGGCAATGCTTCAGTGCTGTGCCCAGAAACGCTCACAATTCCATATCTGTGCTTCTCTAGTACAGTAACAATAAGGCCTTTAACAAAGTCGAACTCCATTTCCTCATATACTGGTTTCACCACCCATTTCTTACTTCTTTTTGCAAAGGCCGTAGTGTAGCGAGGCATCCTTACATTTCCCATAGTCCTAGATTGTTCACGGCACACATTCTCGTTATGGGCCAAGACCGCTAGTAGAGTCCTATGTTTCATGCCCTGTATGCCGAAATGCAATCGCTTTGGTCTGTACTTTAGGCACATATTGTGGAACACCTCCAAACCTCCTGTGTGACAGAATCCTGTCAGTCCCCTCAAATCTCTTGATAGAGTTTTATCGAAAACAATCTTCTCAATGGCTTTGTGTGTAGGTGAAGATGGAATCAACCACTTCTTCTTCTGTGCCACCTCTGTGGAGAAAGGGCCATGTTCGCATTAGTGGAAATGTTGGTTTTCTGTCTAGCGGTGAACGTTGGTACAGTGGTGCATCAGTGACCACCATTTTTCAAGTAGGATTTCCACTGACCCTTCACAAGTTTTGGAGCTCCACCAAAGATGGTTGCTAATAGACTGGGACCACTGTGAAATACTTTCCAAACCTTTTTTTCTGCCTGCAGCCGAGATTTTCTTATTGATTGATTTAGCAAGATGCCATACGTCAAATTGATGTTTAATGTCTGGGAACTGCTCTCTCATTGTCTTGGCTATTGAAACGTGTCTGTCTGTGGCTATGAGGTTGATGCGCATTCCCCTCGATTGTAGATATTCCAATGATTTTATAAATCCTAGTTTCTCCATGGCCACTGAGGATTTACATTGGGACACCCTGCACGACCACCAAACTCACAATTTTCTTACTATCCATGTCCTGAAAGTGGTACGTGCAGTACTTGGCAGAAAATCTAGGGCTGTCGAACTGTCCATCGACGGCTAGCCTGAATAGTTTGCTTTCGAATGTACTTTCTAGAGACAATTGTTCAATTTTCCAAGCATCACTAATGGCCGGAAATAGATAATCATGTTGGAATTTGTAGTACTGCGTTTTAGAAATGAAATGGAGTACCACAAACTGAAAGAAAGACTCTAACTTTCTAAAACTGGAGCCACTAAAAAGTGAGGCAGCTGCACACAGTAGATTGCCTGCTGGCAGTTTCCCCAGCATCAGTTGTGCAGACCATGATAACGTATGATTAAATCTACAGGCGGCATGTATTTTGACGTTACTGCCTTGTTTTTGATGAGTCACATGAATCAATGGCTTCCCACATACTTTCCCTCTAACTGAATGCCCACATTTCAGCATACTTATAATATCTATGAAGACAACAACTGTTGAATACTATGTATTTGCCCTCTTTCATTAGACTGTCTTCCGGCGTCAAAGTTGTTTCGGACTGTATCGTTGAGGACATATCACCACAATTGAAAGAAATATTGCTGATATCAAGTTCTGATGCGTCAGTGAATACTGCTGCTGGTTCATTCTCTGTCATTCCAACATCTGTTACTTCAACATTGATGGGAGAACACAACAATGTCGACAGCTTTTTGGGTGGCATTTATTTGGCGGGTGTTGATTGTGTGAATTGATTTGCGACTACTACAGAGCTATCTTCAATACATTCAGTATCATCTTCTTGTGGTGGTACGGTCGCACTGTAGCAATGGTGCAATAAAACATTACTGGATTCTCTGGACAGATTCAATTCATGTTCTGGCCATTGGACATAAGCATCTCGAGTCTCAACACGCCGCGTCTGAATTAATAGTTCCTCCATAGTGTAAATGGTCTGGCAAGCAACATCTCTCATTTGCTTCACTGTCTATGCATGTATAGTTCGTACACCCACGGGTAACTAGAGGACAGATTGGAAAAGGGATGTTCAGTTTAAACACAAGATAAAATATAGTACAATTGACAGGAAAAAAACATAATATAGCCCCCAGCACAAAACAATTTCTAAAATTATGAACTGTTTGTAACTAACCTTATTTTTGTTTCTTTTCTTTGCAACTTTCTTGACTCGAACTTCAACATCTGCACGCTGTTGCTACGATTTGTTTCTGCATGTCTTCCCTTCCTCTTGCGCTGCAACGACTATATTTTCTGGATCCGCATAGACAGCACGGAATGCAGCTCCATCGACTCCCTGATGCATAGTACTTGCGTTAGTATGGTTTTCAATATTGTAAACATAACGCACACTTGGGGTCGACGGCACAGGTACATATAAAGAGATAACCACAAATGATGCATTGTCTAAAAGAATCAATGGATATCTAAATATGAACCGTTTTAATCGACTTTTTTCTCCGATTTCTTTACATCTGCATCACCTACAAGGGATGTTGTGATCTTAGAGGAAGTGCCGTCGTCTCCCTGAAACACAGTACTTGCGTTAGTATGGTTTTCAATATTGTAAACATAACACACACTTGGGGTCGACGGCACAGGTACATATAAAGAGATAACCACAAATGATGCATTGTCTAAAAGAATCTCTGATTTATTTACATCTGCATCATCTAAATGGGATGTTGTGATTGTAGTGGGAGCTCCTTTGTCTCCCTGAAACACAGTACTTGCGTTAATAGGGAAGAAAGTATAGCAAATGGAATCACGTTACATGATCACGCTCAATGGAGCTGTCAGTATCCATACCTCTTGCTGCTGAAGAATATCTATGGATGTTGTAAATGTAATGCGCACTTCCGAAATCTGTTGCACCAATTCGTATACGCATGGTCCCGCTTCCACTTCCTCCGCTCCATCAACTGCCTGAAACATAGTACTTGCATTAGTAAGGATTACAATATTGAAAACATAACACACACTTGGGGTCGACCGCACAGGTACATATCAATGGCTAACCACGAATGAAACATTGTGTAGAACAATCAAACGACAAGTATTCCAGCTCTGATGATCTAGTTTGATGGAGCTGTCAGTATCCATACCTCATGCTGCTAAAGAACATCTAGGGATGTTGTCAATGTGGTGGACACTTCAGCATCTCCCTGAAAAGACAGTACTTGCATTAGTATGGATAACACTAATTATAACTGAAAACAAACACTAGTGGACGATAACTAAGGTGTATATCAATTGGAAAGCACTAACCAAACATTCGGTAAAATAATTACACGATACATAAAAACTATAACTTGACATGCATAAAATAAGTCTGTAGCGGAATAGCCAAGTAAGATTACCTGATACGCGCTGGAAGTGGTTGATAACTGCGAGCACGTCACGGATGTAGAATGTTCTTGCTTCAGAATCAAGCGATAGTCAAGCAGTTGTAATTGTAAATTATTGTTTGATAATGAAATGCCAATATTAAAAATTGCCATGTAAGGCGACAGAATACTTGAGAGTAATGCTATTGAAAATGCGCAATATAGTACAGTTCCCTGTGCCCATATATAGATTTCGATTGTGGGTTATGAAATAGAAAAAGAATATATTGATAAATGTCATTATTCAAAAAGCTAGACACTCCTATCAATGTCGAAAGTATTACAAGGGACACATCACCTAAAATATCAATTAATCCATTCAGCTACCTACACACTACCGCAAGGCCTAAAGCTAAATCCAGACACTTGACTCACCAGTGGCGGGATGTGGACGAATAGAGTGGGAATAGCGTTTGCGAGCAATTTTCGCGTTGTTCGCCGTTTGTTCTTCTTTGTTACCCAAGATGTGGCGTACATGTTCGAGGAAAAGTGCCGGCTGCAGATGCGATATCGATCACCCCTCTTGTCCTCTGGACTCTACTTTCCAGCTCAAACAGTGGATATCCACAATGTCTGACCCATTCTCTTATTCGATCAACAGTTTTTGGGAATACATGCATTGTAGTGCCTTCAGATTTAGCATGGGTCTTCGAAGGGCAACCACTAATCGAACAGGGAGGCATTGTTGAAAATTCTGAAAAGTAAGTATCGACGTTCGTTATTATACAATCTTGATGAATAAAAATGTGATACAAAAGTAAATGAGCCATACCATGTTCAATGCAAGGTTTGTTTTGGTCACCGGAACTATACCAGTTGATAATGTGCGGCTTAGTATTTGAATAAATTGCAGAAATTTATAAATGATGTGACTAAACTCTGGACATGTGACTCGTCCCTTGGATGTTCTGCCTTGCACGAGAAGGAAACATGCTTACATTATAGACTGGACCACCGAAGGATGCAATTCGATGACAATTGACACAGATGAAAATAAATAGATCTATTGATAGCATAACAATTGAAACTCAAGTCAATAGCAATGAGACCAATGAACATAGCACTATTGAGTACTCTACTCGCAAATAGATAGAAATGTAAAAATCAACTAAATATTACTAGGATACATGGCCTTACCTTGACCAACAAACAGTTGGATTCAGCAAGCAGAGCAGTATGTTGCAGGAGAACAGGTAGATGGCCACAGGTAGCACACTGACGAGTTTGCTCGAAGAGGTCACAGAAGTTCACGGATAGCACGACGACAAGCAGATTAGCATAGATCTCAGTGGTTCTCAGTTAGCACGTTCAGGCGTTGACTTGAAAAGCAGAAAGATGTTCTCATGAGACATATCAAGTGGTTTATAAAGTATTAGAAACAGGGGTGTATTTGTGAATGACGTGTGTATGTCGTGGTATTATGTGGTTTGCCGGTGGCTGGCCGGCGTGAGGGGGGTCCTGGAGACACACGTCTGAGGAGGCCATGTGAGCGATGGCCCCTGGGCGTGGGATACCTTTTGAAGTTTACATGGTGTTTGGCACCTTGGCCGTTTGCACCCATGACAGCCCCCCATGGCAGCGCACATCCACTGGCGCGAACCGCCTTTGATCGGGGGGGTGGATGGGCCGGTGGGCGTGCAGGCAAGGCACAGGAAGACTGCTGAATGGAGACACACTTATGTGGATTGCTTGGGGGGCGGCCAGCATCAGGGGAGGCCTTCCTGGAGACATGGGGCTGAGGAGGCCATGTGAGCGATGTCCCCTGGGCGTGGGATACCTTTTGAAGTGTACATGGTGTTTGGCACCTGGGGGGTGGATGGGCCGGTGGGCGTGCAGGCAACGCACAGGAAGACTCTTGAATGGAGACACACTTGATGCATTTAAAAAAATCGAAATAACCGTTGTTAAAATATATGTGGTGTTTTATTTTGTTTCTTATTTTGATGGCACAAAAATACAAAACTTTACACATTGTACAGGTCAGTTTGCAGCACAGCGAGGTAAAATCCCCTGTACTGACCGCTGTCACTGGGGAAACTTTGTTTTATGGCACGAATGGCACAGGCGGGTGTAACTCTTCGAAAACGGTGTCCAAGCCTCCCGTGAAGCCACCATGTAAAGGAACGATAGGCCACCAGCCTGTACCACCTGTGAAAAAGAATGATACAAACTGTTTTTAAATGACCAAGATAAGTTTATTACACGTTTGTTTTCAATGACAATTCTTGTAACTAATGGTATTCTGCTCGGACAAATGCTATCTAGACACTGCACACTATTGAACGACTTTCATGCGTTACAATGATATGTAGATGTAATTTCGGATATAGGAGACAACCATGAAATAGTAGTGGCATCACAACCAGAGTATACTTACTCGTTAATCGGATTACGAGGACGAACAATTGCACGAAGTTCGAGCATAAGCACCATAATTATCCTCAACACGGACCGTGTGAGGCAGGCTGCCCTGAAGTCTAGCAGCTCGGTGATGCTTTGCGGCCGTGGATCGCCTTCCGAAATGTAGGACACGCATCCCGAGTTTTCACAGCAGGAGCAGTTGTCGTCCTCGGTTGGCATGAGCTTGCACCGATTGCATGTGCATCAGGTGGAAACATGTCCATGCGGCTAAGTCCAGTGTCTTCATCCGTTGATTCGTCCTGCCAACTGCCGTCCGAAGCCCCATCGTTTTCGCATGTTTCCCTTTCCAGTAGTTCCTCCTCGGTATACTCGGGATCGTACATGTAGGGCATTATTGTAGCCATTGTGTGGTAAACAAACTAAAATAATTTATAGCGATGGTACATGTGTTCACACGGGCTACAAGCGGCGAAGGAAGCTGACCAGAGCACAGAAACGAGTCACAGAATACTCAAAGTAACACAGAGAGAGGAATGGAATCGAAAATCTGCTGCTCTGTGTTGTGAAACGGTCTGTTTATACTTATTGAGGAAAGAGGCGTCCTGCCATTTCCATGGCGACACGTCATTAGCTGAAGCGCAGCGATTGTTGACACGAGACGTGCGTTGGTGCTGTAAAATGGGCGATACGTGTCTGCTGATGACAGGCTCAGAGGCCGGGGGATATGATTTAGTGCCGCAAATGTAGGTCACCCAGGCCAATGGGGTAAGTGATAGGATTATCACAAAATGGCTGCGCCCTGGAGCCTGTTTTCACGTGCGTTTAATGGATGAAAACTCAGGTAAGGTCCATAGGAAATTTTTCTAAAATCGAGCGACTTAGGCTTAAAAACACATGGCCGACCCGTAGGGACAATACAAATTTCTGACTGAATGATTCCTTTAAGCTGATTTATGTGGACCCACTTGTCTTCCCCCTCTGCCAAACTGCCCTTGGGGATGCAGATTTTGTAGGCGACTGGTGAGATTCTGTCTACAATTTCAAAAGGACCCCGCCAACTAGGGAGGAACTTGCGCTGTTTGGCTTGGTTCCTTTGGTAATTGTGCAAGTAGACCCGGTCTCCTACTTGGTATTCTTTTTTAGTTGTCTTAAGGTCAAAGTGGGTCTTCATACTGTCTGCAGATCTTTCTAGATTCCACTGAGCATAGGCAAAAGCATGTTGAAGGTGTTTTCTCAGATTCTCAACATGCTCATGAGTTGTGAAGGCATTTATCAAGGTCGGCTCTTGGGTTCTGTAGAGCAGATGCTGGGGAAGCACCATCCTTCGTCCAGTCATCAGCTCAAACTGAGACATTTTTGTTGCAGAAGAAGGGGTTGATCTGATGGCCATCAGGACAAGAGGTAATCGAATGTCCCAAATTGGCCCAGAATCTGCCACAAACTTTTTTAATATGCTCACAATAGTATTGTTGTATCTCTCAACTCCACCACTAGAGGCTTGCCGGTAGGCAATGTGTAATTTCCTTTTGACACCAAGTATCTCCCACATATTTGTCATCACTTCACTAGTGAAGTGACTACCTCGGTCTGACTCAATCCTTTGAGGTAGTCCAAAAAGCGAGAAGATGTGATTGATCATCAGGGCAGCTGCTGTTTCAGCCTTGCAATTTGCAGCCGGGAGACATTCCACCCATTTAGTGAACAAACATGTTACTGTCAACATGTACTTGTTCCCCCTAGAGGAGCGAAACACGGGCCTGATGAAATCGACTTGTAAATCTGACCAATGCAGTGTCACCCCCCTCTTTTGGAGGGGAGCACGGTGTGTGAGTGATGTTGGCTGAAATTGTGCACACACAAGACACCCCTTCAAGTATTGGTCGAGGTCCTGCCCCATGTGTGGCCAGTATGCAACCTCTCACAAGATTTCTAGTGTTGTATGAAACCCCCTATGACTGGCTGTGGCCGCATCATGGGCATGACTTAGCATCAGGCTTCGGAATGAGGTGGGGACCACCCACTGGTCATGGCCAGCTATGGATCTCCTCACCAACAAACCGTCTTGGATTCAGAACATTTTTGGACATTTCATCAACACTCTGAGGTCCTCTTTCCCAATGTAATCGGTATCCGTCAGGGGAAAGTTCTCGGGGTCCTCAATGTGTTGATAAAACTTAACAATTATTGGATCCCCTTTTTGAGCCGTAATCAAATCAGCATCTGGGGACTCCTTACTCCATTGTGCAGTTGAGAGTTCATTGTGAGAATTTGTCTGGGAGCTAGTGATAGCAGTGACCTGAATTTCCCCCAACAGGGATTCGATCTCAAGTAGACCCCCTTGGATTGCTCTGGTTTTGGCCAGCTGATCAGCTAGGTCATTTTCAGTTTTGTCTGGTCCCTCTACTTTAGAATGACCCTTGATCTTTTTCTAGTAGATGGTCATCCCATTGGAAGTGACCAGATCATCAATATTTTGTGTTAATTTTCCATGTTTGAATGGTATATTATTAGCACATAACATGCCTCTGGTTTTCCAGCTAACCAGGTGCTCCACGATCCTGTTCCGTACATAATCGGAATCAGTGATTATGACCAGTTCGTGGAGTTGGTGTTAGGCAGCAGTGAGGATGGCTTGATGCACAGCCATCAGCTCTGCCAATTGACTACTTTGGGGACCGATTTTGTACCCAGTGGAGGGTTCTGGGGCATCATTCACCCATGCATTCCCGTTGTTGTCAACATGGTTGGAGCACCTATCCACATAAACAGTGGGCATTCCCTCACACTGGTCTTCTTCATAGACTTTGTGTGGGGAATTAAGGTATGCCTCCATGTTGTCCTTGATTTTAAGACTTTCGTCCTCTAGACAGTTTTATCTGGCACAATCATGTAAGTTAGCCAGGGGACTCTTCTTGTTTTGGCCATATCTGACCTCCACATGAAAGCCTTGCATTGACAGAATCCAGGAAATAATTTGGGAATTACACGGCCCAGATTCTGTCACTCTGAAGATATTGCAAAGATTGGTTTGGAGTCTGCACTATGATGTGTTGACCCTGGATAAACTGGCGGTAATTCTTCAATGCCCACACCGTTGCCAGGAGTGCCTTCTCACAATTGTTGAATTTTTCCTCCACAGAGGATAAAGTCTTACTCGCATAGGAGATTACTTTATTGACCTTGTCATGCTTTTGATATAATACTGCAGTCAAGCATTTATTTGAGAACCCTGTCTTCAAGAAGAACTCCTTGTTTTTGACAGGGTAAGCTAGGCAAGGCACTTGTGAGAGGATTCTTTTGAGTTGTCTTACTGCCTCGGCTTGTTCTGGATCCCACTCCCACTTGACCCCCCCCTTCAAAAGATGGATCAGGGGTCTTGTGACCTCTGCGTAGTCCTCAATGAACTTTCTGCTGTAATTAGCTAGTCCAAGGAGGCTCCTTAGTGCCCGCAGAGTTGTGGGGTCTTTTACTTTCTGGACTGCTTCCACTTTCTTTTCCTGGGGACAGAGACTCTGAAGAAAGGGGCCCCCAGGGGTCCCTCGTGCTGTGGAAACAAGGCAATGACCATACACGAAAAGATGCGCCAGACACGAGGTTTCAAATTCCCAATGCTATGGTTTATTGCAAGCAAAAGATAGTAGCAATTGGCCAATTCTGATCTCACGCCCCGCGACGTGAGGTTCCTAGACCTCGAGGGACGCAAGAGAGCGAATTACGTACATCAGTTACATATATACAAAATGCATATCATACAATCAGCAAAGTCATGTTCAACACCCCTCTATATTAAGTTGCTTTGAACTCGGGATGACGATGGATATATCCGACGAGTATGTCGATCATAATGCTTTCGATGTCTATTCTAGTAACAATGTGCAATTTAGAAAGTGCGGAGGGATCTTTTAGAACACGGTGGTTCTGTTCTTGGAAGCAATCTGTACACGGGGGAAGAGCCACATTCCAAGCTTTGCTATCTATGAGGTTCTATTCGTGTCCTGGGAGCCGACATGTTCTAAGGGGTTTTGCGAAGGGGGGCTGTAAGAGAAGCATAATTCAAGCCTTTAACTGTATTATTCTAACATATTCTACCATCGTACGAGACTGGCTGGCAGCTGTGAAGTGATTAAATCCCCTGCAGCTTCCTCCCCAGGCTACAGAAAGGGAGCGTGGGCATTCCTTTCTGGGCTACTCATGAGGAGTTCAGCAAACTCTTCGGTCCCCCGACCTTGTCCTTTCATATTCAGACAAAAATGTTAACAGTTGAGCAGAATCTGCAAGAATTGCAAGCTGCAAAGCGGTTTTTAGACAGAAAGCAATCAGCAATGGTTAACAAGCAAAATGGCGATTCTGCTACATTTAAAATGGCCGCTTGTTGGTCAAGCATAACAGTCTATATTTCTATAATTAGGTGCATAAGACGGTTGGCCCATGGCCATCAAGTTACGTCTGTCATTCAAATGAAGGGTATTCATTTTTCCAGATTGACACTGAGGAGTTATCTCATGCCCCAAGAAACTGACACAGGTTCTGCCCCACTGTGCCTTTTGAAAGGAGAGTTTTGCTCCGGCAGCCCTCCACTGTGTCAGAACATAACGGATCTCCACAATTGAGCTTTTGACTGAAACATCAGCTACATAGGACAGGTTACCCCTTTCACCCAAGTCGGGCATGGCCTTGTGTAGAAAGATGTTAAATTCATTGCCAGAGTTTATGTTTCCGAAGGGAGTCTGGGTCCACGTGTACTGCTGCCCCCCGATGGTGAAGGCCAGCTTGTATTGGTCCTTCCTACTGACAGGTACAGTCCAGTACCCATTGGTCAGGTCAATGGCAGTGACTACCTTTGACCCCTGGATCTGGGCCAGCCCTTGGTCAATGTAGGGAAGAGTCCATCGGGAAGTATGGACCTGTTTGTTGAGCTCCCTTAGGTCAGTACAGAGACTCCACTGGCCGATAGGTTTCTGGATTATTGAAGGTGCTGTGGACTGGATGAATTATCCCACGGGACTCAAGGTTCTTAATTATTTCAGTAAGGGACACCATTGATGCGAGAGCCAAGCGATATTGCTTCACAAACAATGGAGTCATGCCAGGGTCCGTGGGAATGGTTGTTGTGTGCATGTCATTGCGACCACAGTCATATGAGTCCACCGCAAAGAGATCTTGAAAATCTAAGAAAACTTGTTTCAATGTTTGCTTTTGCTCCAGAGTCTCACAGGCATCAGCTAGGTTGACTCTAGCTTCAACCATCTGCCTGAAGCCTGGAAAGACTTCCTGTTTGGCTATCTCAGCGGCCTCCTACAGCTGGGTGGAGAAGTCCTTGGTCAAAGTGCTGATTTGTACTGATGGCTTCAGGTGGGGGAGGCAGTCCTCATGGACTTGAAAGATCATCTCACAATTTCTTTACCATAAGGGCAGGAAGAGTACACTTGGAAATTCCCCCCATGCCGGGTGAAGATCCTGTCTGGTGTTGCATCATCGTCACTCTCACTGTCAAAACAGTCCTTGGGGATTGGTCCTAACAGTTCATTACCTAAATCTATGGAAAAATGTCGGTCATCAACCGCCATTCCAATAATGGTGCCTGCGCCCAGAGTGATACTCTTTAGGTCGCTGTTATCCACCTCTATTGGAATGGTGTCATATTCTATGTTGGCTAGTGGTGTTGGGTTTACCCCCAAACCCTGCTGTTGGAAATGAGCATTAAGATGGGCATAGGCGTCAGGGTTTTTCAGTTTCTGTCCTCTTTTAATTTTTACTTCCAGTGAGAATTGTCGGGTCGTTCTGGGATGGTGATTTCCTCTCCAATTTGAATTTCAACTGCAGATAGCAGCAGTTGAGCTGACTGAAATGCTTTCTCTGGGTCATCAAAGTCCATGGGATTACCTGCTAATCGGAACCAAGCTTTGAAGTTTATTAGGTCCAAACTAATGGCAAAGCGATTGAGAATGTCACTGCCTAAATAAAATGCAGCAGGGACATCTCGCATGACCCAACAATTATGGACTATGCTTTTGTTGCCCATGGAACTTTTGAGCATACACCTGCTAGGCAGGAGATGTTTGGAATTGGGTGTTTCCAGGTCCATTTCCAATTTGTTTACCAGTTTAAATGTGGGAATGGCTGGATCTATTGGAAGTTTGTGGAACATGGCCTCGCTGATGAAGCTCTTACCGTTGTTCACACATACTCAGGCGAGAACAGAGTCCTTCCCCTCATTTGACTGAATAGGGATCAACAACTGCTCTCTGATTTTCTGAATATCAGCCAAGCTTTGAGCTGATTTCTCATCTTTTTGGACTATAGGAATGGGTTTTCTGAGTGCGAATTTGTATAGAATTTCAGAGTGTTTCCTTCCAGTGTGGAATACCACCTTAGACTGGAAGGAAGGTTGATTTTCAGAAATAGAGAGGACTCCCCATCACCAGTTTGCCGTCCTACTGCAATTATTGTCACGTCTGGGATTTGATTATTCTGGAAGTGAAATTCAATTTGGTCAGGTTTTTGTTCAACCATGTGGCATGTGCCATTAAACTAACATGGTTGACACTCTGTTTTAATTTGATTGGTGGCTAGTCTGGTTCCAGAGGACCTTGTTTACACAATCTATGAGGGGAGACAACATACGCAGGATGTCATTGCCTAGTAAACAAGGTGTGACCTCTGGAGTCACAACTATGACCGGGGGCTTCTCCTTGGGTTGCCCAATTTTAATGTCTAAACCCGCAGTCCCCTCGATGGGAATTTCCTTCCTGTCGAAGTTCTGAAGTTGTCCAGGAAGAGGGGTGAGGGGAATTTGGTATTTCTCCCCCTTTCCCGAATTCAGTTGATCAAAGGCCCTTTTTGACAGAAGGGTGGCTTGGGATCCAGTGTCCACCAGTGCCAAAATTGTAAATTGCCCCTGTATTTGGACCGGGTCATACAATCTTCCCTCCTTTTCCTCAAAGGGGCAAAGATAATGCACATTTTTGACCAACTGGTAGGTTAATATCCTTGTTTTGGATACTGACAGAGAGGTGATTTGGGCTGGGTTTTGTTTTGGATCTTGGGAACCTGTAAGAAAGAGGTGACAGCTAGATATGGGGGAAGTGTTGGGTTCCCCTGGTTCTGATTCTGAGCTGCCCCCCCCTCTTTTGGAGGCAGTCACCAGCATGGGTTTGAACCAGAGGATTTTCGTGCTGGTCATTCTGGGGTTTGATGATGGGCGGTTTTAACTCGGTCCCCACATCTACCCAGTCTAGATTTGGATCCTTTGGGACCCATTTTTCTTTGGGAGGAGTTCCCCCATCCCTGAAGGAGAAAATCCTTTTCCCAGGATCCTCTGAGGATCCTTCTCCTTCAAACTGGAAGATCTGCACCTCCTCCACAAAATGGGCCTTTTTAGACTCTTTATTTCTCCTACCCACCCTCTGCTCTTTGGGTTGCAGACTTTCGGGGGCAGGAGATTTGGGTTCCGGTTTCCAGGTTTCCAGGGGCTTTTCAGAAGTGGGGAATGAAGCTTTACACTCCCCCTTCCCTTTGTGCCTCCTCCCTGGGAACCGGTGGGTTGTCAGGGTTCTCCCCCCGTCATTGTTCTGGAGCACCAGACCCTGGATTTGAGGAAGTCTGAGCCGTCATGCTCATCTGAGGGTTCTATTGTGCCCTCAACATGCGACCCAGATCCTGTGCCATGTTCTGGACCTGGTGCTCTAGTTGGGACACCCGCTCTGGCTGGTACGGGGTCCTCAGGTCTACCCTGGGTTGATCCCGTGAAGGGTAACTATCCCTTCTCGCAAAATACCCCTGGTTAGGAAAGTTTAGGTACCCCTCCACCCTTGACCTCCTCTCTCCTGGATTGGTCTGTCTGGGCTCAGGGAAGTGGGGAAAGAAAGAAGGGTTGTTTTGGGGGTTGAAGTTTGGCGGACACTGGGGAAAGAAGTGTGGTGCGGTATTTGGGGGATGACTGCCCTCCTGAGGAAATTGAGGAGGGAAGTTCCCTGGGTTAGCTGCTGTCTGGTTGGATCCCCCACCCCTTGTGCTGGAGGAGTCCACACCTAGCCCAGGATCAGTCTATTTCCCTTGTAGCGTGGGTTGATGTAGTCAGGGGAGTTAGAGGTCCCATTTGTGGGGCTCCATGGCTCCCTGTTTGAGATTGGCCTGAGGGCCTTCTGGGTTTGGGGTTAGTCTGATTCTGCGCAGGAAGATTTTTAGGCCCCCCCATCTCCAGATCTAAAATGGGGGCAACCTTCACCTCAGCCACCTTAGCAGCAGCAGGGGTGTTGGTTGTTATGGGGTTTTTGCTAAGATTTTTATTTTCCAAAGACTTCTGTACTTCATAGATGTGCGTTGCTTGTTCAATGACGCAGTCTAATGATCTTTTCTCATGAAAGTCCCCCACTAGCTGGGTCATAATATACTTAGGGAGAGCATGAAAGAAGGTGTTCACAAATTCCTTACTTTCAGTGCACACCCTTCTAGTGGTCTGCGGAAAGGCGCGTTTCAATTCCTGAACAAATTATTTTGGGGGCCTGGTCTTCCCCACATTGTAAGTCGTAGGCTGCCTTGCGAGCCTCTTGAGGGTTCCTATGAATGGAAAAATGTTTCAGGATGGCCGCCCTGTAGGTGGACCATCTGGAATGGTTCTGATCCTCCAGAGAAGCTGGAGTTCTCAGGAGAAAACATCCACTTTACATACTGAATGCAGCTTTGGCTGTCCTTCAGATGGAAAGTTTCCATCATCTGCTCAAATAATTCAAGATGCTCCCAAACCGAATATTTGGCATTTTTGTGGTAGGGCGTGATGACGCTCCTAATAGCTTTTATTTGTTTAAGGGGATCCTTGAGTAAAGCCCTCATTTTTTTTTTTTAGGTTGTTTCTATTGCATTTTATGATACGAAACAAAATAAAACAGTGAGACTCGAACAATGTCCCTCTCAGCTCCCGACCCTCCCATCCCCTCCCCTGCCCCTCACCGGCTGCTGAGTGTTTATCACCGTATTATGTCCTTAAACTTGTCTCTCATGTGAACTTGTCTAATATTCTGATTTTGTGTGGTCACCATTGTAGCATATAGTCACTTTGTAGGTGTTCTAGCACCGGCCCCAAGTCTGTTCGGATGTTTTGTCGGTCCCCTTGGATGTTATATGTTATCCGCTCCATTGCTATGAATTGCCATACCCTCTGTAGCCATTCTAACGAAGCTGGCAGTGATTTCTGTTTCCATCTGTGGGCTTTTGTTACCCATGAGGCTATGAGGCGACCAATAAAGTTTCTCTTCTGAATCTTCGCCAACGTCCTGTCTAGGGGGGTCCCATATGCCACACATCCACACCTCTTCTTTTAGGAGTTCTGCCCCTTTAAACATCTCCTGCATTTGGGTTTTTATCTCTGACCACAAGACTTGCAGTTTAGGGCAGCCCCACCAGATGTTTCTCCATGTGCCCTTCGTCTCGCAGTCCCGCCAGCAGTTGTTTAGTTTCATGTTGAACCTTCTATGCAGTATTTCTGGCGTATAATGCCATTGGATCAATACCTTCATCCAAGCTTCTCTCTGTTGAATCGCCCGTGTCCATTTTGGGATTATTTGCCAGACATATTCCCATTGGTACTTCGTGATTTCTCTCCCCAGGGTTGTATCCCATCTCTTCATATATTGCCATTTTGTGTCTTCAGCCTGGACATTTATGAATTTGTACAATGTGGACACACATTTTTTGTCTCCTGGATGCAACATGATATATGTCTCGAATAGGGTTAGATCTCTCGTTGCCGCCTGCGTTATTCTTGGGGTGGAGAGCCAATGATGAAGTTGTTCATATTTGTATCCGTCTTTTTCCGTGAGGCTTAAAAGAGTGCAGCATTCCTCGAACGTTCTGATCTGTTGGTCTTCATACATGTCCCCCACCTTAGTGCATTTAGAATCTATCCATTTTCTGAATTTTTCTTTCTCTGTGCCCAGTTTGAATTCCGGGTTCTCGAATAACGGCATGAAGGGTGCCGGGTGTATAGTTAGTGTTTCATTTTTTGTCGCCTTGTTCCATATTTCCAGCGCTGCGCCCATGATTTCACTAATTCTGAGATTTTTGTGTCTATGTTCGGGACTGGTCCACAATAGCTGTTGTAGGTTTTTCTTTGCCAATGCCCTATCTTGTGCTTCCCAAATCTTATCTGAGTTGTTGGGAATCCATTCTTTCATGACCCACAGTTGTGCTGCCTCATAATATTTCCGAAAATGTGGGAGTGCCATTCCTCCTGCTGTCTTTGGGGCCGTTAGCGCTATGTTGGAGATTCTTGGGGTTTTGTTCTGCCAAATGTATTTGTTCACCATTTTGACTAGTGTTTTGAATAACGTGGTTGGGATTCTTATTGGGAATTTCCTGAAAGTAGTATAACAGTCTGGGCAGTATTGTCATTTTTATCACTGTAATACTGCCCCACCATGAGATCGACAGCAGGTTCCAACTGTTCAAGTCTTTTCTCACCTGAGCGATCAGATTCGGGAAGTTTCCTGCATATAGTCCTTTGATTGTATTGGTGAGCGTGACCCCCAGGTATCTTATCCCTCCTTCAGCCACTCGGAGTTGTAGCTCCACTGCTCGCTTCTGTATTTCCTGTTTGTCGCCTGCCAGAATCATTAGCTCCGATTTTTGCCTATTTATCTTTAGGCCCGAGACATGGCCGAAGTTTTCTATCGTTTCTATGATAGTGAGTAGAGTGTTTTCCGGTTCTGCTAGGGCGATCAACGTGTCGTCTGCATAGGCTGCTATTTTGTGGCTCATTCCTCCCATCGTGATGCCTTTGATTTCGGGTGAGTTTCTTATTTTCGTCAGCAGCGGCTCCACGAACATTGCGTACAGTATTGGGGATAGGGGGCAACTCTGCTTTGTGCCTCTTTCAATTCTTATTGTGTCTGAATGTTCCCCATTTACTGCGATTCGGGCTGTTGGTGAGTTGTAGTTGGCCTGTATAATATTGATGTAGGTTTCGCCTAGACCACATTTTTCCAGTGTTCGGAAGAGCATGGACCACCCTACTCAGTCAAACGCTTTTTCCGCCTCTATTGCCAGAAGGGCCGCTGGGGTGTCAGGGATCCCCACTTTCTCTATCAGGTGGGTGATTCGTCTGATGTTATCATGCGTTGTTCTGTTTGGGATGAATCCCGACTGATCCTGGTGTATCAGTTTGGGAAGCAGGGGTGTGAGCCTATTGGCTAATATTTTGGTATATAGTTTGGCATCCAAGTTTATTAAGGCATTGGGGTGATAAGAGGCTGGTTCTTCCGGGTTTTTCCCTTTCTTATAGAATACCAGAATTGTGTGTGTGATGTTGGCTGAGTCTTTAAATGTGTTGAAGAGTTCCGTGAGAACTGGACTTATGGAATCCACATAGGTTTTATAGAAGATCGCTGTAAAGCCATCCGGTCCCGGGGCCTTGTTTTTGGGTAAGTCTATTATCGCCTTCGTGACTTTCTCTAACGTTATTTTGTCAGTCTACAAAAATGGATACCTCTACTTTGTGACCACAAACATATTTTGATGGCCGTGGGCCAACCGTCTCATGCACGATATGACAGAATATAGGTTTTCCAGTTTGCCAATGAACGGCCATTTTTGATGTAACAAGAATCGCCATTTTGTTTTCTAACCACTGCTCATTGCTTTCTGCCCCTATTGCTTCGCAGTATATTTTCTGCTTACACTGCTCGACTGTAAAACATTGTTGTCTGCACGTAAAAAGGACAAGGCCGCAGGGCCGTGAGGATAACAAGAGTTTGTTGAAACCCAACGTAGGCAGCGCCAGGAAGAATGCCCGGCTCCCTCCAGAATGTAGCCTTGAAGCAGAGCTGCAAGGCATTTAATCATTTCGCAGCGGCCAGCCAGTCTCGTTAAATGGTAGAATATGTTAGAATAATACAGCAAAAGGCTTGAATTATGCTTTTCTTATGGCCCCCCTTTGCTGAGCCCCGCTAGAGTGTGTCGGCTCCCAGGACACGAATAGCACCTAATAGATAGCAAGGTTTGGAATGCAACTCTTCCCCCCGTATGTAGCTCGCTTCCAAGAACAGAAGCGCTGTGTTCTATTCAACAACTGAAAGATGCCTCCGCACTCACAAATTGCAAATTGTTACTAGAATAGATGTTTGAAGGCGTCATAGTTGTCGGAGATGTCCATCATCACACCAAGTTCAAAGAAACCCAATAAAAGGGGGGTGTTAAACATGTCATAGCTGATTGTTTGATATGAATTTTGTATATATGTAACTGATGTACGTAATTCACTCTCTTGCGTCCCTCGAGGTCTAGAGATACACGTCGCGGGGCGTGAGACCGAGTTGGCCAACTGAGACTTTTGCTTTGCAATAAACCCTAGCTTTGGGAATACAACCTTGTGTCTGTCGTATCTATCGTGTGTGGTGACTCGCCTTGTTTCCATAGACGTTAGGGACCCCTAGGGGCCCCTTTCAAGATAGCGCCCGAATAGGGACCCTCCCCCACTTGTTCCATCGCATAATGTTGTAATTGAGTAAGGCGGAGAACGGCGAGGACGGGACTATCGAGCTGGGATCAAGAGGTGTTTGGGGCGCCCTGTAGAAGTGATGAGAGACTCCTTTGCAGATCTGCACACATCTGATCCCTGTTCGACGTGCCTGGCTAGAGAACAAGGAGGCGAGGGTCCCGAAACGAGGCGGAAGTCAAGAAACGCAGACACGACATCATTTGGTGCGTCGTTATACAGACGACTTGATCTATCAGGTGAGTCATTCCCCGATTCAAAGTAATACTGATATTGGTTGAGAGTTGACTTTGCAAAATCAAACGCCCTAGGTAAGGTTGATTAACCAGGGGGAAGGTTGAAACATGCCTGGGGTATTGTCCACCTTAGCTGGGTTTTTCCGCTGTGGTAGACAATCTTTGGAAGATGGCCAAATTGTACCACCTGGGGGAACGCCGGCGTATGAGATGTATGTGAAGTATGGAGTGGGTGCGATAATATTCTGTGAGACTTGGCATAGGCAAACTAGAAAGCAACAAGACCATCAGTGGCCGATTAATGGTAGTTTTGAGATAGCGAGAATAGATAACTTGGAAAGGGTGTTGATAAGAAAGAAAGCGCGTCCTGCAGCATTTGAGACTATTAAAGACTGGAGAAGGGAAGCAATGCTCTGATTTAAAAGCAGAGCGAAGCATGCGTGCTGGCATAAATCGAAAGGTGAATTAGCGGAAGAGAAAGAAGAGGAGGAGTGGACTGAGAGTCTAAGAAGGGCAGGTAGGCGTGACCAGTTGAATATAGAAAAGATATATCCACAACGAGAATTACACATAGCAGATGAATTGATAGAAAACATATTGACCCATACAAAACAAGGCCCAAGATCAGAAGTGAGGCCAGACACGCCAGTAGCTATTGCCCAAACCCTGCCCGTAGCCCAAGCTCTCCCTCCGGTAGCTCAAGCCCTTCCACAGCCACAGACCGCACACGTAGCACTTCCTATTAGCCAACCAGGCCCACAACAGACACTCCCTGTTCTCATTGTCCCATCCGCGCCTCCCGCCTCTGACACAGACTCAGTACCGTCCGTTCCTCTCGGGGTTGAAGTTGAAACCGCGGGGCCAAGAGGCGGGACTGACCAACGAGGATGCACAAGGGTAACTCGCAGTGCGATCAGCAAAGAAAGGAAGGTGGAATTGCAGCAACAGGTCGAGATGTATATAGACGGGAATGATGGGATGGCAGCATTGGCTTCGATGTATGACTTTCGAAGAAGCAACGAAAGACAGGTAGTGTTGGAATGCATGGGTGAATATTTGGTGGAGAAATGGAAACAGTTAATTGGGAAATTACCACCGCAGCGATTGTTAGATATGAATGCATTAGCACGCTGTAGGGAGAGGGATGAAGAAGTGAGAGAACATGTATATGGACTTTTTCAACTTAAAAATGAATTAGATAATGATTATGCCGAAATGTTTGCTACACCTGGTTACAGGGGTAAGGATATTGGAGACATCGGAAGGGAATGCAGGGGTCCCATAATGAACGGCAGCAGTTACCATCACCGGGGCAGAAGGAAATGGTGGACGAATTATCCTTGTTAAGACGGATGGGGGCAGACTTGAAAGCATGCCTATTGAAAACGCAGGTACTACTGCAGCAAGTAGTAGGACATAATAGAGGGTGAGGGAACGCACAAGGTAGGAGTAATTCGAATATGCATGGGGGAACAGTGGGACCAAATCAGTGTGCGTATTGTAAGGAGGAAGGACATTGGCGGGCGCAATGTCCGCATCTGCAGAATAGAAATGGGTCTGGTCAGAGGAGACAGCATAGAGGACAGCAAGGAGCGAATGGACCAAATAGGAATAGTATGCAGCAGCATCACAATAATAGAGGTAATCAAAACCAAGGCCAAATCCAAAATGCCCCAAACCAGAGTCAGGGACAGCAAAACCAACAGTATGGAAACCAGAGTGGGGGAAATAGAGGAAAGAGTGGGAAAGTTTTCGATACACAGCCAAACACGTATTACAGTAACAGCAATGATTACACATCGGACGATGTGTTATTTCCCCAATAGGACAGCCCATGACAGGGGTCGGAACCAGTGTCTATTCCCGTGAATCAGTGAGGACCCTACGTAGAAATGAGAGTCGGGAATGAGGAGCACCGCTTTCTTGTAGATGCAGGAGCGCAGAGGTGTTCAATAGACCACCACTTGGTTCCGGATATACCACTGTCAGGGCAAAAGAATGTTTCCGTAGGGTTTGCAGGTACACCATTCATAAATCCAGTGTCCAAACCAGTCCCAGTTATAATAGGACCATTTACTGAACATTGTCCTTTCCTTTTAACAGACAATTGTGGGGAGAACTTGTTGGGATTAAATTTGTTGAAAAAATTAGGTTCCGTTATACATTGCACGGCAGACGGAGTGTTCCTAACGATTTGGCCACACGATGCCCCTGTGTCAGAATTCATGTCCGAAACTTTACCAGGTGAACTAAGTAAAGTGCCAACCTGTATATGGGCAATGCATGACAATGATGTAGGATGCTTAAAGATAGAGCCAATAAAGATCATTTTGAAAGAAGGTGTTACCCTACAGCGAATTCCCCAATACAGAATTTTGGCTGAAGGTGAGAAAGGATTGAAGAGTATTGTTACAGATTTGGTGAAACTAGGGGTAATCGAGGAAATTACAGGCAGTACATGCAACAGCCCAATTCTTCCAGTTTATAAAAAAGGAGGCAATGAAGTATCATACCGTTTTATAATTGATTTGCGCGCATTGAACAAGGTAGTAAATCCACAATTTCCTCTAGTGCCAGATGTCACTACAATATTGACAATGATACCTGTTTCAGCAGAATATTTTAGTGTAGTGGATTTGAAAAATGCGTTCTTCAGTATTCCAGTGGACAAGGACAGCAGATATTTGTTCGCGTTCACATTAGGAGGACGATCATTTACATTTACGCGGATTCCACAAGGTTACACGTAAAGCCCAAGTATTTACAGTAGAGCATTAAAAGAGCAGCTAGACATGCTAGAATTACCAGTGGGTTGTGTACTCTTGCAATACATAGACGATCTATTGTTAGCTGCAGAGACAGAGGAGATTCGTAAAGAAAGCACTGTATTACTACTGTCACACCTAGCGGCACATGGCCATAAAGCTAGTTTGAAGAAATTTCAATATAATCGAAAGGAGGTGGCCTATTTAGGCTACCTACTTTCGAAAGAAGGGAGAAGGCTAACGCCAGAACGCATAGAAAGTATTTCTTGTATGCCTATTCCAAAGACACAAAAGGAGTCAGAGCCATAATAGGCATGGCTTCATATTGCCGACAATGGATTGGTAATTTTGCGTTAATTGTAAAGCCGATGGTGAATTTTACTAAAAAAGATGCGGTTATGCCATTACAGTGGGATGAGGAATGTCCGAAAGCATTTGATGAATTGAAAACTGCATTATACTCGGCTCCAGTTTTGGGTACGCCGAATTAGGAGAAGATTTTTAGACTGTTTGTGTGTGAAAGTGAAGGATGTGCATTGGCAGTTTTGACGCAGGAACAAGGTGAAAGAAATAGGCCATGCGGCTATTTTTCTTCTGCGCTGGACCCTGTGGCGCGCACTACCACGATGTTTGCGATCTGTCGCGGTGGCTGCTGCGTCAGTGAAACAAACAGAAGGGATGGTATTGGGGCACACTTTAATTTTGATGGTGCCACATGCCATAGACGTTCTATTAAATAGGACACAGACGCAACACCTCACCTCTGCTAGATTGACAAGATATGAGATTATCTTGTTCGCGCCCCATATCCAAATTATGAGGTGTAGCGCTTTGAATCCTGCAGAATTAATGCCACTACCCATAAAAGAAATTGGGGAGGATGAATCACCCCCCCCCACAATTGCTTAATGGTCACTGAGGAAGAAACCAAGGGGAGAGTTGATTTAAGTGATACCCCACAGAAAGAGCCAGATGGAGAGTTTTTTTGTGACGGCTCATGTTTTAAATTACCAGATTGCACGACAACTGCCGCATATGCTATCACTACCCTAGAGAGCGTTTTAGAAAACAAAAGAATTCCCTACAATTCGGCACAAGCCACAGAGATAATAGGATTAACCAGAGCCTGCGAGATTTCTGAAAATTTGAATGTGAATATATATATACTGATAGCCAGTATGCTTTTGGGGTGGTTCATAACTTTGGTCGACTCTGGGCTGAGAGAGGGTTTTTGACATCACATGGCGCCAGAATTCAACATGGCCCTTTGATCGTACGATTGCTGTCTGCACTCACGCTTCCAAAATGCCTAGCAATAGTGAAATGCGCACAGCCCTACGCACATCTGTGCGAAGAAGATAATACAGCACCTTTCTACAGTTTGGCAGAATGTGAACATAAAAAATAATGCAGAGGTTGGTGCAGAACTGTACCACGTGTTTGCAACACAATGTAGGGAAGGGAACATGATTCCAACAGGCAGTTTTGGCCCGCCCTCTATGCCATTTGAGGTGATCCATTTTGATTTCATAGAGATGGAGAGATGCCAAAACTTAAAATGCGTCTTAGTGGTGATCTGTGCATTCAGTAAGTGGCTGGAGGCATATCCCTTGAAGGACTGCACAGCAATGAGCATGGCAAAAGTAATGCTTAAGGAATAACTTTCCAAATTTGGCTTGCCCCGTGTCCTATGGTCTGATAATGGACCACATTTTGTGGGCGCAGTGGTGTTACAGATATGTGCTGGTCTTCAGATTGATAAGAGATTCCATAGTTCAAGGCATCCGAGTTCTGCCGGTCTTGTGGAGAGGCACAATGGGATTTTTAAATCAAAGATTAGCAAGATTTGTGCGGGAAGCAAGTTGAGTTGGGTGGATGCATTACCAATAGCACTATTATGCATGCGTACGTCTGTACAGGCTAAAACTGGGCTCTCCCCGTACGAGATCGTAATGGGGAGGCCGGAAAATGTATGGTGCACACCACAGCCAAAACGACTTAGTGAGGTAGAACATCCTGTGCTTAGTACTTATTGTGGCCTTTTAATGCAGAAATTGCATTTGATTCATCAGCAGGTGCAGGAGGCATTACCAGTGAGATACACCGTCCGGGACACGCGCTGGAGCCAGGAGACTGGGTGCTGCTAAAGAATTTTGATGGAAAGTCATCGTTAGCACCCAGGTGGCGCGGGTCCTATCAAGTACTCTTGGCAACGCAGACGGCAATACGGGTGGATGGAAGGAAGTCGTGGATCCATGCCACCCATGCCAAGAAGATTCCAACTTCACTGAAAGACTTGGCTGACCCTGATGACCAGAAAGAGACAGCGGTCCAAGGAACGGAAGAAACTGTTGCCAGTAAGCAGCCACCAAATCTGCCAAAACGAGAAGTGAAACTTGAAACAAAGCCTGAGACGATTGCCAAAGAGGGGGAAGGGCAAAGAGTGCCCCAACGTTGCCCAGCAGAATCGACATCACTGCTGGCCGACACGAAATCTGCCTTGCAAATACCAGCAGAAACAAATCGTGTACCCCTTTGGAGCCCACTAGCACTTGCCAGCACGCCAAAGAACGGATCTGCATCATTGGTGCGGCGCACACCAGCACCTGCAGTAGAGCCACAGGCTGACTTTGAGCCTGAATCTGGAAGTGCACCGGCACTGTTCACGGATCACACGATACCAGGAGTAAGGCGATACAACTTGCGGCCTCGAAAGACAATGTGATCCGCAGTTCTTTTTTGGTGTTTATGTCAACCTCTGGTTCAGCTCATGGACGGAGAAGGAACTAGAGGTGTAGAGGAGAGAAGCGTGAGAATTGTGCAAGTCGGACAATTCAAGACTCGCGGCTCCTCTGTGCGATCATAAAAGTAAATGTGTCAGGAACCAGAGCGGATAAGCTGGGCGCACATGGTACTAAGGCAATAAGATAACTGATCAAAGGTCCTCTGAGCAGTATGAGAAAGGACAAGTGATCTTGCCTAAAAATGAATAAACAAATTCAGGCTATTAAGGACTGGTAGAACTGAACTGTGACAATTCCATTGAACTTATTGACATCAGAGCAAGCGCGACGAAGAGAGATATCCACGACGAACTGTGATAAAGAAGAAAGACGACGAGAAACATGCCGGGACCGGTTCCAGCCTCCTCCTGCACCACCACTGCTGAGAATGAGTCAATTATACAGACTGTAAGCTTAGAAAAACACATGTAATTCTGAAGAAAACAAATTGCTGGGTATGTGCCCATTTACCACAGCATGCTGGGAAAGGAATAGGGTGGTATGTACAGCCATTACCATTAAGTCCTGCATGTAGTGCATCTTTGGGTGCAATGTTTTATGGGAAATGGAATGAGAGTAGTACCGGTCAATTAGACAGAACCAACATGAATGAGTTTGAGGAGATAATAATGAAGCCTGTGGGTTGTTCCATTTTCCATAAGCCCACGAGGAAAAGTACACGAAAGATAACACGACAAAATAGACAAATAGATTGTCCCCACCAGAAAAGACATCTGTAATGACGTTTCGTGTAAGAACAGAAGGGGACAAAGATGCAATCCCCCCATATTACACTGTGAATTATAGCCCAAGAACTGTCCCTTTTTGTCGAAAAAAGAAAGGCTCTTTTTCAGTCGGAACATATACTGGATGCATGAATACACTGGTATTAAAATGGGAAATAGAACCAGTATATGTAGGTGATCCAGTTTATTTTATATGTGGAGAGAAAGCATATCCTTGGTTGCCCAGAAACTGGGGAGGTACTTGTTACCTAGGTCTACTGTTCCCAGGAGTATTCCTCTTAGAAACAGCAGACATGGCCAGACTATCCAGAACTGAGTCAAAAGGACTGACGAGGGTGTTTTAATAGCAACTGATGTAGCGAAATTATTCATTCCATTCTTAGGGCAGATAGTGAACTCCTATAAGGCAGCTGTCCAGAATTCTAAAAAATACCATAAACACAACAACAGATATACTATTTAACATGATGTTGGAAGAAAGAGGAATCAGGTTAATGACGCTGCAAAATAGAATGGCTTTCGATGTGATCCTGGTTGATCGTGGGGGGAATTTGCAAAATAGTGGGATCACCGTGTTGCGTTTATGTCGATAGCTATTCCCCTACGATCTTTGAAGCGATAAAGAAAATGTGTGTCCTAAGCTCTGAACTGCCTACTGAAGAAGGGGGCTGGGGAATAGGATCTTGGTTTTGGGGAATACTACGTTCTTGGGGGTGGAAGTTGATTTCAATATTAGTAGTGGTGTTTGGAATAGTCCTAAGGTGCTGTTGTTGCATACATTGCCTACCAATAGTTTGCGCTGAGGTAACTGAGGGATGTACTTCAGACTCATCACTAGAGTAGGTTTCAATAAATAGATGAGATTTTTTGGCATACGGCCAAAGGAGGGTTTGTCAGTCTAGAAAAATGGATACCTCTACTTTGTGACCGCAAACATATTTTGATGGCCGTGGGCCAACCGTCTCATGCACGATATGACAGAATATAGGTTTTTGAGTTTGCCAATGAACGGCCATTTTTGATGTAACAAGAATCGCCATTTTGTTTTCTAACCATTGCTCCTTGCTTTCTGTTCCTATTGCTACACAGTATATTTTCTGCTTACACTGCTCTACTGTAAAACATTGTTGTCTGCACGTAAAAAGGACAAGGCCGCAGGGCCGTGAGGATAACAAGAGTTCGTTGAAACCCAACATAGGCAGCGCCAGGAAGAATGCCCGGCTCACTCCCGAATGTAGCCTTGAAGCAGAGCTGCAGGGCATTTAATAATTTCGCAGCTGCCAGCCAGTCTCGTTATATGGTAGAATATGTTAGAATAATACAGCAAAAGGCTTGAATTATGCTTTTCTTACAGCCCCCCTTTGCTGAGCCCTGCTAGAGTGTGTCGGCTCCCAGGACACGAATAGCACCTAATAGATAGCAAGGTTTGGAATGCAACTCTTCCCCCCGTATGTAGCTCGCTTCCAAGAACAGAAGCGCTGTGTTCTATTCAACAACTGAAAGATGCCTCCGCACTTACAAATTGCAAATTGTTACTAGAATAGATGACTGAGACTTTTGCTTTGCAATAAACCCTAGCTTTGGGAATCCAACCTCGTGTCTGGCGTATCTATCGTGTGTGGTGACTCGCCTTGTTTCCATAGACATTAGGGACCCCTAAGGGCCCCTTTCAATTTGTGCGTTGAGTGTTGACTGTTCTTCTGATGTAGTTGTCGGGAGATTTGGATCTTTTAAGTAGTTTATCTGAGTTTTCGCTGTTGGTTTATCCGACGCGTATAGTTTTTGGTAGTAGTCTCTGAATCTTTCTTTTATGGCTTTTGATTGTGTTCTCACTTGGTCGTTATTATCCTTCAGTGCCTTTACAGTTTGTCTTTGTCTGCCTTTCAGTGGTCTCGCGAGTAGTTTGTCTGCTTTGTTGGCTTTCATGGCATACCAATGTTTCAGGTGTAGTAAGTGGTTCTCCGCCCTTTTGGTTCGGATTGCCTCCAGTTGGCCTTGTATATATCTGTAGGCTCTTTTTAATTTCTGGGTGTTTTTGTTTGTCATTTCCTCCCTTATTTTCTAGCTCTTCTTCCCATTTACGAGATTGTCTGTCCTTCTGTGCTTTTAGAGCTATTAGGTGGCCCCTCATATCCGCTTTGAAGGCTTCCCATATTGTGGCCTTCTCTGTTTCTGACGAGTTGTTCTGATCGAAATACTCTTCTATGCAGCCTCTGATTGACTCCCGCATCACTGGGTCATGCATGACTTCTCTCGGAAGGGTCCATCGCCAGAGACCGGATTGTTTGCGGATGGCCGGGATCGACATATAGATAGGTGCGTGATCTGAGATTGAAATAGGGCCCGTCTCAGCCTCCTGTATTTCCCCTAGAAGGCTCACAGATGCCCAAATATAGTTGATTCTGGAGCTCGTGCCGTGCACGTGGGAGTGTTCGTGTACCGGTGTCGGGCCTCTAATCTTCCGCCAGACGTCTTCTAGTGCTAGTTTATCCATGGTATTCTTTAATGATTGAGACGGGGAGCCTTGTTGTGAGAGGTTTGGGTTTGACCTGTCTTCACCTGGTGTCCAGGCCATGTTGAAGTCCCCGGCAAAGATCGTCTCTTCTTATGAGAAGTGTTCTAATTTGTTCAAGGCGTCTTTCGTGAAGCTGTCCTGGCTGGTATTAGGAGCGTATACCGTGGCGAGTGTTAGAGCACGGTTCTCGATTCGAATTTTTACTGCCAAAAATCTCCCTGGCTTGTCCTCCAGGGTTTCTCGAATTTGAACGTTGAAGTCGGCGAATGCTATCAGTACCCCCTTTTGTTTTCTTTTCCCCATCGTTTGCATGAATTATCCGGTTATATCCTTTCAATCAGATTTTCCCTTTGTCCTTTTTCTGTATATGTGTCTCTTGTAGCATTATTATATCATATTTCCCCTTCATAGCTGGTGTTCTACTTTCTTCCTTTTGATGGGGAGTTTAATCCTCTGATATTATGTGTAAGGATTTTCAGCCCCATCCTGTTGCGTGTTTCTTTGTGTTTGTTGGATCTTTTTTGGTTTGTTTTCTGTTGATTCTTTGCTGAGTGCCAGTGAGTTCCCTTCCCCTTCGCTGTGCTTGTCCCTTGCTTTTCCCCTTTTCCATTCCCTTCCCCCTGTTGTGTACCCCAACCGCCCCCCCTCCCTTTCCCTTGTAACATCCCTGAGGAGGGCTCTGGGACCTATGATCGCTTGGGCGTATTGCCATCCGCGCCATGTCCTCTCACACTCGGGAGTAACTATGTTGTGAGGAGCCCTAAACCTCACTAAAGTCTTTTAGAATTCCTGAATGGTCCCAGCTCGCCGTTTTGTGTAAGTACCGGTGGCCGCTTCTTGGTTCCTTATTTTGTGTAGGAGTCCTGGTGGTCGTCGTTCTTCGTCTGCGTGGAGGTTTATGACCTTTATTTGTGTCTTGGTGGCTCTTTGGGTCGTTTCAAACTTGCCTTTACTGTGGACCAGCCTCTTGGGGCTCTTTTCCCCATGGTTGCTTCTCTATCGTTGCCAGGGGGTTCCTCCTTCTCCTGAAGATTCATGATCCGCTCCACTTCCTCGAACGTGGTAATTATTTGTTGCTTCCCTTCCCATGTGAATAATAGACCGAAGGGGAATGTCCATTTATATCGTATTTGTTTTGCCGTCAATTCTTTTGTTATTTGTGACATCTCCCTGCGTTTTTGGAGGGTGGATTGTGCCAGATCTTGGTAGAATTGTATTTCTGTTCCATTCATCCTGATATGGTCCATCGCTCTTGTAAAGCCCTCTTAACCTTGTTAGCCTTTTTAGTTCTTGTCTCCCTGGTCCACTCATCCTCTTACTCAGGCTGTCTGGTCTTCTAGACTCGTCTGGATTCTGCAAGCCTGGGAATGGCTGGCAGAATGTGGGGGCCTAGTTCCTTGGATCCTGTGGCGCTCAGAAGAGTCTTCTGACTCTTCCTTGCTTCCAGGATTGGTTGAGTACCCCCCACCCCCCACTGTCCTAGCTGGGAAGAGGTTTTTAGTATGTTCTTAGTGGGCCTAATCTATTGGAATTCTTCACCAAATTTCCCTGCCTGATCTCATGATGAGTTATATTTCTGAGGATCCATTTCTTTGATTCTCCCCTCACTGGAGTCTCCCTGATCAGAGAAGATGGCCCTAGCTCTTGAGAACCTGTACATAGATGACCGCCCATCCATTTCTGGGAGGCGCTGACCTATTAGCCCCATATTCCCCATTGGGGTTGAAGTCCACCATCCCCATAGCCCTTGGTTCATGTGAGCCATTGGACATGGGGGTGGCAGTGTTCATGGAATTGAATGGATTAAAGTCTCTGGCGCCAGGGTTCCTGAGGTTATGCTCAGGGGTTTCCCTCTCCCATCTGACCTCATCTCTCTCAGCCCCTACTCCCTGATTGCATACAAAAATCTGACACTTTTGTTCTTCTATTAAGGCCTTACCGGTCTCTATTAGTTGTTCCTGCATGGCTATTTGTCTATGGAGCCTGTCATTTTTCTCACAGGGAGCCTCATTGTCTCTCTGTGCTTCCTGCCTGCTTTGGGAGTATTGGGACACTTTTTGCTGCAGGAGGCTCACCTCCTGAGTTCTGTCCTTACTGGCTTGGTCATTCTTTGCCAGAGCATCTTCCACCCTCCTGGTGTGCTCTAACAGCTTTTCATAGTCCATTTTGAGTTCTCCCATTCCCTGAAGGGCCAGGTGATTTTCTTCCACCTTGGTTTTTAAATGGCTGACTTCCTGGCCTAAGGCGTTCCTTTCCTGAATTACAGTATCCCTCTGCGCAGCCAGGTCGTCCCTTTGTTTTCTAATGGCACATAATTTCTGGCACTCCTCATCAAAATGCGTTTGAGTGTGGAGCTCCTTCACAATTAATTTATTATTTTCCTCCTTTATCTCATCAATCTGATTTTCCAGGGCGATTATCTGCCCTGCTCAGGCCCTATTATAATTTAATTGCTGTTCCAGCTTTTGTTGGCTCTGTAGTAGAGAATCCAACCTTTCTTGGCACTCTTTTTGCAGCGTCAGTGATTTGGTGTCTTGCTCTACCCTCTCTTGCTGCAGGAGATCCAGATCTTCTTTTACTTTTGTCAGGTACTGTCTGGTTTCACTCTCTGATTCTTGGCTCTTTTGTAGCCTTTGCTCTGCAGAGTCCAGATCAGTTTGGGTCTTTTAGAGATTGTACTTGCCCTTTTGCCAGGTCTAGGTTTTCAGCATTTTTTTCCACTATTACTCCAATATGGAGGTACAGGTATGACGTTATTTTGACAATATTACATTGCTCTTCTTTTACCCTTGGGGCCATATACAGTTCACTAAGTGCCTGGTGTAATGGACCCTGGTCCTGTCATATATCTAATTATGTGGCAGTGGCTTGTTGTTTGATTTCCTGCACCCAAACACCATCCTGCTCAATCCATTTACAAATTTGTGCACTAGGTGTTCTTTTGCCATATTAATTTCCACTGGGGTCGCCATTCCGGAAATAATAATTTCCTTCTGACTTATCTCAGGGTTATTTTACTTTTTGCAAAACAGGCCCAACTCCTTTGAGTATTTCTATTGAAGGGTGTTTTTACAGTGTAGCACAGTGTGGTAGCCCAACAAGGTGTATGTGCCCCGTCAGTTAGCACGCTGTGCTTGACTGTCACAAGTGGTATGTCTAATTCAGGATCCCGCGACAAGCCCCCAAGCTGTAAGTGATTTCAATCCGGCACACACCCAAGTCAATGGCTAGCATGTAATGCACAACTGAAATCCTTATTTATTTTTGTCTAAAAGTTATTTTATTCTGAACGATGTACCACTCATATCAAACACCTCTCCTGGAACTCCCCCGGTCACACTGAACCAGAAATCAGGCTGGTTTGCAAAATTAAAATATTTATTTAGGTATTCACAATTTAATCACACTATGTTTTAATCGGTGTACAATAATCACCAATGGGGTGATGTAACACAGAATAATCTCTTTAATAAACAAGGAGTAATAGTGAGCAAAACAAATCGGCACAGAAATCATACTTTTGTGTGTGTGTAGATCAGATAGCACTGTGATTAAAGGTTCCCCCTGCACACCACTCAACCCCCCAATAGGCAATGCAAGGAGATAGGACGAGAGAGCAGGTATTCAGGAATGGCAGAATTCAAACAAAATAACAATCTCACTTTTCCCCAGCAAACACAAGAGAAAACAGAATGGACTGTCAAGCTGTCTGAATGGCTTTTAAAGTTATCTTGAGAATGGACTGGGCAAAAACACTAAATATGGTTTAAATTGCTGAAAATGTTATAATTGTTATGGGAGCCGCTTGGGATAGTAGCACACAAACACTAGCAATGATTTAATACTGTGGGATGCATTGACCCACTAGACTCTGCCCTGCGACATCACTGTGTGCTGCTTTCACCAGAAACAACAGAATGGCCGCCAAAAAGCCCTATGCGTGCTAAAAACCTCCGAGAAGTGCGCAGGGAAACCGGAAAAATAGGCTGCCAATCTACTTTTCCTGTGTCAGTGGTAGAACAGGAGACCACTCTGCCAAAACCTGTCATTGGGCTGCCCACAGAGTGACATGGAACTAACTGAAAAGGCAGTGCTTCATTGCCAGGAAAACCCAGAAGTGCTCTAAAATCCGTTTTTCCTTGGCTGTTGAAATTGAAAAATAACGGTTCCCAAACATCAGAAAAGATCCAACATCCTCGTTGGGTGTTAACCATCACCTCATCTAAGGAATCCCCATAAGCACAATGTCAGGAGAAGCAGATTTCATCACAAGAATATCCACATTAAAAAAGGTGCTTGCCTGGAAACATCAGTCAGAATATGGGTGCAGTACCACCACCTGCCTGTATCAAAGCTGTCATTTAATTACACTGGCAGTTTAAAACTTGTGCATTAAAATCAAACTGTTGAAAAGAAGTGACTTGCCATCAAAAGCAATATATGTTGCCACTATTTAATCTCTGTTTTAAAAAGAATGGAATTAGAGATCTGTTTGCCTATTTTGAAATTTGATATTTTATCAAAGACAATTTTAAACAAAGTGTGTTAAAGTAACCTCTGATGCCAGCCACAGAACTTCAAAGGCAAATTCCTAAGCGTGCCCCAAACAAAGGTGCCTTCCTTTTTCTCTCTGCCCAGGAACCCTCAGTTAGATGCTAATGAAAGGAGGAGGAGATTTTGCTCTGCTTCTCTGGGGAGAGACAATAGGCTTCCTGGACTGAAAGGGAACGCAAATTCAAGTGTCAACAGAAGCTACTGCCAACAGGAAGAGAGGCCTGGATTGCTCTTGGCCCAGCAGAACCATGGGGGTGGGACCAGACAGATATGCTGTCAAAAACACCATAAGAGTGGGAAGTGTCGATATTCTCCCCCGAACCACAGAAGCCAAATGAAGTCGACCCTCCACCCGTGGTTGGCACAGGTACCTGATATTTATAATACAGGAAACCACGTGGCAGCCAATGGCGGGAAGAGGGTTAGGGAGAGGTTGTGGACGGGGAAGGAGAAGGGGAGGTTAAGGGAAACCGGATAGAGGTCTAGGAAACACCTACAGTGGATAGGATAGGGGGAAACACAGGGAAAACAACCCTACACTGTCTAATATGTAGCTAGTAAACCATGACACATAACACACACATAGACCACAAAATATGCCTCCTTAATACAGGTTGAATAAGGACATTAGCTAGTGTAATTGTGCTCTCTAATAGCCTCTTGATACAGGCACATGTAGTAATTACCAGAACATAGAATACATGTATGCAAGCGTAAATGAAACAAACTCATGGGACATGATTCCCAACATGAAGAACATGACACATGGCCCTTTAGGCAAACAGAAGCAACATAAACATTCATAGAACATGTAGGACCAAAGGTGTGAGTTCAACACCAACAGAGAATGGATTCCAACAAACATATACACTGAGGGAGCAGCCTAATGTCAAGCTGTGTGTGGTACGTCCTGACCGCTTATTGCCTCCATAGTAGAAACATTCAGTAATCCCTAAACATGGACTAATCAAAGTTGGTTATATTGTAAATATGCTTTATGTGAAAAATAGATTTACTGTACAGAAACAAAGGGAGGTACTCCCTGGATTGTAAAATACAGCATCACCATGACACTAGATTTCCTTCTCAAATCAGGTAAATACTCGAACCAATAGGATTCCTAGAGGGTGTGCCTAGTATAATTCAGCCTACCCACCCTATAGGGAAATACATAAATAGAGAAATTTTAGGAGCTAGACACAGACACAGATTCATCCATGAACTGATTATTGGCGAAGCACTTTGCCGGAGCAACCCATATCCAAGACTCCAGAACTTTGAAAGCAGAGAGGCCCAATTCCAAAGTTGAACCCTTCCCAGCTTGGCCTTTTAAAATCTTGAAACCTGATTTTACCCCCAGACTTCCGAGGGGCACAACAAAAAGAACAGCCTGGCGTGCTGTTTCTGCTTTCCTGCCAAGAACATTTGCTAGAATCCAGAGATCCAAACCAGTAGAGCAGAGCTGTAACCAGATAGCTGCAACCCAGAACCAACCTGTCAGATCCAGTCCAGAGGGCCGTGCAGTGCCCACAGTGCCGTGCTGAGTGCAGAACCGAGTGCCCTTAATCCTGTCCGGTGGGCTAGCAGAATTCCAGTCCAGAAATCTTTGACCAGATCCTAGACGGGCCTATTCCAAACAGTAGTTGTGAGTATCTATAGCATAGAATTGTCCATAGTCAATCTGTTATCCTTAAGTAATCCTATCCAAACCCTTCTATCATATCCAGAACTGCATTATAGAAAATCTCTTGTTTTCCTGAATCTTTCTCTCATCCCTATAGTGCTTTGGTAATGGTAGTGAAAATATCATCTTTGCGCTAATATAGTTGCTGAAGAAAGACAAGTGTCTCGGCAGGTAGATACCATCCGGAGACGTCGCTGGATTGGTGGCTGTGCTGTCGTGTGGCTTGTGGCTTCATAGACTCCTTAGTGTAAAGAAAATCCTGTTTGTAATTCAAAAGCGCATCTTTCAATTGAAAATCTTGACTCTTTCTGAGAAAAAACAACCTCTGCTAAAACCTTCATAACTTCTGTACTGTGCATGCTAGAAACGCATTCCAACTCCTTCTAGTTTTCCCGCAATCGCGTTTCTCAAGCGTGGAAAAGATTGCCGCGAATTTTCGTTTGGCTCAATATCATCACGTGTAAAACAGCTATTCTTTACATCCGACCTCAGAATTCAGTTTTCAAGCTAATAGTTATTCAACCATCATTGCTAGTGTTTACCTGAAACTATACAAAGCGGCTCACACTAGTTTGAATCAAATTTAGTGAATTAAATCAATATTTCAGTGTTTTTAAACATTCATTCCAAGCCACATTCAAAAGCATTTGACCTGTTTGAAAATCATTCCTTTTTCTCTCTATGCTTCCTGGGGGAAATTGGGATTGAAACTGTATTTGTTGAGTTTGTATTCCTGAAACCTGTTTTCTCTCCTTCCATCTCTTTATCTTGCATATTGGGGGGATTGAGTAGTGTGCAGGGGGAAAGAGTGACATTGCATTTGACTGAACCCACACAAAGTTTTATTCTATGATGCATTGTTTTTCCTATCCATACTCCTTCTGATTAAAGGGATTGTTGATTGTAACATCATCCATCGGTGATCATTGTATAAATATTAAATAGTGTGATATATATATATATATATATATATGTATATATTGTTCAACTCCATAAAATAAATCTTTTAACTTTGCAAAACAGCCTGCTTCCTGGTTCAGTGAGACCGGGGGGGATTCAAAGAGAGGGGCGTGATATAAGGGTACATCATTCAGAAATAAAAGAACTTATAGACACAAATATATACTTAAGGGTTCTAGCTGTGCATCACATGCTAGGCATTGTCTTAGGTGGAGTGCTGGGTTGAAATCACTTACAATACCAAGAAACAATTTGAAATCTTAAAATTAAGGTCAGGAGCAATCATAAGCTGTTTTACACGTGTACAAATTTCCCTAAAACGAAATTTGCGGCAAACTTTTCACTGCGCGATAATCGCGATAACTGTATAACTGTAAGGAAGTCGAAATTTTGTTTCTAGCACAAAAACTGGGGAAGTTATGAACATTTTAGTGGAGGTCATTTTTTTCTAGATAGGCGCAAGAATGAGAAACAGGAATGCACTTTTAAAATGACAAAAAGGATTTCTTACACTAGAGGATAACTATGAAGACAACGAATACCACACAGGAACACAGCCACTTGATCAGGGCGACTGCCTGCAGTGGTCCCGCCTTCTTCAGATGAGAAAAGATCAGTGCAGAGATAGTTTTAACAAAACTAGCAACGGAGGAAGATGGGAGGTATTGGATAGAGAGTTCAGGCAATTCAAAAGTATTTCTAACAATGCAGGTTCGGAAGACACGATAGGATGGATTTAAGATGGGGATTGGACTAAGCAAGGTACATATGCTAGTGACACAGTTTTATCTATAGATACTGACTAGATATGTTTCAAACGGGACAGGCAGGGATTCTGGTCAGGGATTCTGGTCAGGACAGACCGCTGGGCACATTGGATTTGGGCAGCGTCAAGGCGCTCTGGACACTGCACGGCACAGGACTGAACCTGATCTGCAATGCACTCGGTCACAGCACGGCACAGGACTGGATTGGATCTGCCCTTTTCGGTTCTGATGATAATTATTTCAGCAGGCAAGCAGTACAGCGCAGCCGGGCTGTATTTTAGGTCCCCTTAGGTTGGTGGGGTTGGTTCTGGTTCTGGAAATTGAGGCCTAGCTGAAAGTGGTTCAGCTATGCAATGGGTTCTGCTTTGCCAGGTTTCTGGAGTCTGGAGCAAGGAAGATGGAAATTTCTGCAGCAGGATGCTCCGCCAGCATCGGGATAGTGGGTGAATCTGTCTGACTTTTTGAGTGGTGAGCTGTCTCTATTTATGCTATGATGACGAGGTGTGTGGGCTGGTCTAGCCTAAGCTCGCCCCTTTGACAGGGATTGGTCAGAATCTCCTCTCTGCCTTGATAGGAGGAGAAAAACAGGGTGTCACCTTTATGGTGTGGGTTTATGAGGCTTAGAGTCCCCCCAGCCTCTTGAACACAAAATCTACTTTTGACACAATACATATTTACACATATGCAACCTCTATAACAACCACATATATAGATTACATATTTTGTACAGCAGCTACTCCTCCAAACCCCGTAGCTGTGGGATCTTGTGACTGCTTTTCCCAGAATTTCACTCTTTTCACCAGGAACTCAATGTCCCATTTTTCAGCAAATTTCTACAAGTGTGCGCATATCACGTGGGCATAAGTGTATAAAGTTTCATACTTCTAGCAGCAATACATTTGGTGTAAAATCACATTTTCTGCCGTTTCCCTCCAAATTATGTCACACGATTTTGCCGCCTTTTGAAATGTGCAGCCAAAATTAGATTTACAATTCTGTTATTTTTGTGTTTTTGACAATTTTAAGTGGCAAGTTATATGTATTCAAACAAAATGTTCTTTGTGAAGGTTTAGCCACAGATGGTTGTTTGTCTCTGTCTGCTTTCAGTTCAGGAGAAGTCTCCTCCCTGTTCTCTTGCCAGAGGCCATTTTACGACGGTCTTCACACCTAGCCTTTCCTGCTTTGCAGCTGTTCATTGTTTCCCTCCCCACTCCAGACCAGGTTCTTCTCCCACCCTATAATTATCATTTAGGTGTGATTTCCTGGTGGATGGAGCTGGAGGGGGAGGCCTTGCCTCTGCGAGGAAAGCTGTTATTCCAGTTTGGTTGTTTAGCCAGACTTAAATTTAAATGTTAAAGGATAGTTCCGGGACTTTTTTTTTATTGTTCCTATGGTTCGGCCATGTGTTTTTAAGCATAAATCGGTAGATCGTAGAAAACTTTCCTATGGACCTTACCCGACTTTTCGTCCATTAACGCACTCGAAAACATCCGCCATTTTATGATAATCCTCTCACTTGCCGCATCGCCCTGGCTCACCTGCTTTTGCGGCACTAAATCAAATCCCCCGCCCCTGAAACAGACTTGATCAAAACATCCATATTCCCCGCCTCTATCCGTGACGTGACTGAGCTGCGTAGGCAAACGCGCCCAGGCGTCTTCTACGCGACTCCACACAGAACCAGGAAATCAACACAGATGAGCTCAAACAACACATCGCGCCACAATTGGGAATATGAAACTGTACTTTTAAATTAAACCGCAAGATTGTAAATTTGGTAAAGTACATTTATTTGACATCAAATGTTTTGAGAATATTCAGCGATTAGCATTTTTATTTGCTCACGTTCCAAAAAGTTCGTTTCGAGGCACACGATGTTCCTTTGCTGTACACAGGGTCTTAGATCATCTCACAATACAGCGCCACAATTCGGAATATGAAACAGTGGTTTAAAAGCAAACGGCAAGATTGTACATTTGGCAAAGTACATTTATTTGACATCAAATGTTTTGAGAATATTCAGCGATTTGCATTTTTAGTTGCTCTCGATCCAAAATATTTCGTCTTGAGGCAAGCGATGTTCGTGTGCAGTAGACAGGGTGTTGGTTTACGATAAAATAAGCTCTTCGGTCGCACTGATAATCGCATGGCTATTCCAACAACGAGGCACTAGGGCACCACAACGGTCTGTATGTTGCATCTAGCCGTTAGTACCGCGTAAGGGCATACTTGTACTTGGCGATCGTCCCACAAAATGGTCAGGGTGCTAACGTTGTTCACGCGGAGAAGCAACTGGCGGTTGAAAAACCCATCCGCCGGTGTCTGGTACTCGTGACACAGACAATAATGGACGATGTATCTATTTGAAAAACATAAAAAAAGGAAATTAGTCTCACCATCAGATCTTTATTAAAATTATTCATTTTATATATTAGGTCTGGAAATTATTTCATAGCTAGGACAGTGCAACTGGGTTTTCTACGTCAAGGGGGGCTGTAGGATACTGAGACAGTCCCCCAGTGCAGGGGTTGACAGGGAGTGCAGGTGGAGAGTGGAAGGGCCCAGGACCGAGGTCGCAGACAGTGGACAAGTTAGATAGTGCGCGGTACAAAACAATATGCCACATAGAATGAACAAGTACAACTTAACCCGTCTTTAAAGCTACTGTATAGTAATTAAATTGCGGTATAAACTCATCTAAAGAGTTACTTACATTATATTTGCATTTTCCATTGTGTCTGTGCGTAGGGCAGCCCCGAAATACCACTCCTTCTATGCCGACGTTTTATTTCTTCTAATGAACGAACATGAAATGGCTTTCGTTTCTGAAATTATATTCATTATCGTTTCTTACGTGGTCCCGGCCTGTCAAGGTCAAATAACAATAGAACCTTATGTTACGACTCCTGCACCTACCAGCACTTCCGAGTTGGCCACGCCCCCACCCTCGTCCTCCTGCCATCCCACTCGCTCACCCATATACACAAGTGCACGCACGATCAGGCGCCCATTCGGGCATCAGTCCCAGGGGTTTTCTCATACACCTGGCACTTACCTTCCTTCCCGCTCCTGGCAGTTGCGTTGGAGGCTCCCAGGTTACCGAGGTGCCCTGAATGGACTTAGGAAGATCCGCCCGTCACGTGTCACGTGACTCTCCACTGCCTCCGTATCACGTGTTTAGCCCCTCATCACGTGATACGTCCTGCTGGATAAAAGCGTCCTGAAATCAATGAGCGTCGCTTCACAGCTGTTTTCCAACGGGATTCTGCGACGCTCATTTTTGCCTTACTCTACGGATACACTCGACCACGTTTTTGTACCACGGACTGCCTCTGCCTTGCCCTTGTGTTTATCTTTGGATTACCAGTTGCCGGACCACCCTTCTACTTTTGGATTTCCCCGTGTCCTCTGCCTCTTGATACCACGCCTTGGAACTGTTGAAACTGCTGTCTGACCTTTGGACTGTCCCTGGTTTTGTCTTACGGATTTCGTCTTTGCTCCTGGACTCCTGGCCTCTGACCTCACGCTGGGCGGTTGTTTGCCTGCTTACCTGCCATCTACCCTCCGCCTTTTGGGGTCCCCAACGCCCGCTGTTGTTACACCTTTGACACATAGGTAAGCCAAGTAGGATCATACCCTGCTGTTATATTCCTGTCAGGTTGTCTGTGCTTACCTATAACCCATTGCCTTGCTTACCTTTAACCCATTGCCTTGCAGCGATCGGGGGGTCCATTTCCGGCGGTTCCTGAATCCAGGTCTACGAACTACTTCACCTGTGGCCTCAAGGACCGCACAGGCAGTATTACTGGTGTTGCCTGTGCGTTACTTGGGGACGGAGGTATCCTTACTCTGCACGACCATCAAGTCTATAACAGACTGTGAAGCCTCTGGCCGTCGGAGTATGGATCCCTCCGCCGGGGACCCCGTGATCGCTTTAATGCAGGCCGTAGCAGCCCTCAGGACTGACATGGCCACAGCCACAGCCGCCATACACCACCGTTTAGACCTCCTACAGAACGCACAACAGCCCCTGCCTGCAGACATCGAGTTTAGGGATCCCACCCCTCCAGTCCAGGCCGCACCTGTTCCCGCTCCTGCCCCTGTTCTAATCCCAACCACCTCTCCTCTTGCTGCCCCAGAGCGTTTCCAGGGAGACCCACGGTCCTACCGCACCTTTATAAACCAATGCAGGCTCCACTTCCTATGTAGACCCCAAGCCTTCCCCGATTCAGTTACGAAAGCCGCCTTTCTCTTATCACACTTATCAGGCATAGCGGCCACTTGGGCTAATCCATTCTTAGAGGGCAACCATCCCCTATTATACGATTTCGAGCTTCTGATCACGGAGATGGCTAAAGTATTCGATACCCGCTACAAGGCCCAGGCAAGAGACCTGGAACTACTGGACCTTACGCAGGGCAAACAATCATTGATCGAGTATATCACCCGGTATAACCAACTTGCCGCTGAAACCTCTTGGCCTGAGGAAAAGAAGGCGATCGTGTTTTACCGAGGACTCAGTAGTGCTATGAAGGACGCCCTTTCAGTGGTTCCTGCCCTTCCTTCTGTTTTCACAGATCTTGTAGACCTTGCTCTACAAGTGGACGCCCGCAAATCCGAACGAAGGGTAGAATCCTCGTTTGGGCAGCCCCATCCAGCTCCCTCTTCCGTTGGTTCTGAGCCCATGCAAATAGGCGGGATCCGCAGTCCTATAACACAGTCAGAACGTGAACGTCGAAGAGCCAACAACGCTTGTTTCTATTGTGGTCTAAACGGACACTATGTGAATGAATGCCCCCGTCGACCGAGAAACAAGGCGCCGGGTTTTCAGAAGGCTCGCCCATGATGTCGGGGGCACCGGCGAGCCCATTCACGACCCCCGCGGACCCTACGTTTGGTCCTATCAGACCCGTTACAGTGCAAGCACTATTGAAGCCCACCAGAGACATCATACACGCTGTTCAAATAGTAATAGACTCCGGAGCCACGGGTTGTTTTATGGACATTGCACTAGCACATCGACTGAATCTACCCCTGATCCAAAAGACACGTCCCGAACAGGTACAGGCTGTTGACGGCACATCCCTAGCATCCGGCCCGATTAAACACCAAACCGCGCCCTTGGAAGTGGTCATTCATGGTGTACACAAGGAAAACTTGTCGTTTGACCTCATTTCCACGCCCCAGTTCGGGGTCATACTAGGTATACCCTGGTTAAAGCACCATAACCCGTTAATCAACTGGGGTACGGGGCAAGTGCAGTTTGAGTCAGAGGAATGCCAACATTTCTGTCTATTGGAACCGGAGTCACACTTATCTCCTGCTTCCATTCTCGGCGCCATGGCTTCTTCTCATATCAGCAATACGGCACCCGACGATATGTCAGCACACACCGTGGGAGCCGTTATGGCAGGCATTCCTAGGGAATACCAAGATTACCACATGGTTTTTGATAAAGTCATAGCGGAAGGCCTGCCTCCGCATAGGCCCTATGATTGCCCTATCGATTTACTCCCAGAAGCCCCTATACCCAAGGGAAGGGTTTACTCGTTATCACCATCCGAGGAACAAACCCTAAAAGACTATATACAACAGGCCTTGCGTTTGGGTCATATCCGGCCTTCCTGCTCTCCGGCTGCCAGTCCGATATTCTTTGTACCAAAGAAGGAGGGTGATTTGCGCCCTTGCGTGGATTACAGGCGCTTGAATTCCATCACAATAAAGAACCGATATCCCATCCCTCTTATCTCCACGCTCCTGGATAGACTGACTAGGGCAACAATCTATACCAAACTAGACCTAAGAGGGGCTTATAACCTAATCCGAATACGGCGCGGTGACGAATGGAAAACCGCGTTTTGTTCCCGACAAGGGTTGTTCGAATACACTGTTATGCCCTTTGGGCTTTGTAATGCACCTGCTACGTTCCAACGTTTCATCGATGATATTTTTTCCGATGTCTTGGACGCGTATGTGGTGGCTTACTTAGACGACATCCTGATTTTCTCTTCCTCGTCGAAGGACCACGTTACTCATGTCAGGGAAGTCCTATCACGACTGAAGAAGAACGCATTGTTTGCAAAACCCGAAAAGTGCTCGTTCCATGTCAGAGAGGTGGACTTCCTGGGTTTTCATATTTCTCCTGGGGGGCTATCGATGAACCAATCCAAGGTCCGCGCTGTCATGGAATGGCCGATCCCCGGCAACACCAAACAGTTGCAGTCATTTATCGGCTTTGCTAATTTCTATAGGCGGTTCATAGTAGGCTTTTCCTCCATTGTATCTCCCTTGACTGCATTGACGAGCCCCCTTGTCCCTTTCATCTGGACCTCCATACACCAGGAGGCGTTTGACGCGCTCAAATCTAGATTTATATCAGCTCCCGTATTACAGCATCCCGACCCAGAATTACCGTATATACTAGAAGCAGATGCCTCGTCGTTTGCCCTAGGCGCCGTGCTGTCCCAACCATGCCCTGCCACGGGCTGTTTACATCCGGTTGCCTTTCATTCGCGGAAATTCACCACAGCCGAATCCCACTACACGGTGACTGAGAAGGAACTCCTGGCCATAAAAGATGCCCTTCAGGCATGGCGGCACCACCTCATGGGAGCCAGGCACCAGACGATCGTGTACACAGACCATAAGAACCTCCAGGACCTGGCCTCGCTCAAGTGTGCTAATAGCCGACAGGTGCGCTGGCACCTGTTCTTTGCTGCATTTGACTTTGTGGTTAAGTACAGGCCAGGTTCGATCCATGGCAAAGCTGACGCCCTCTCTCGTTCCCCTGGTGGGGAAACATTGCCTCTGTTCTCAGAGACGATTTTAGGAAAGGGCCATGTCATATGTCTATGCACGCCATCCCCATCCATGCTTACGACCATCAGGCAATGGGTTTCCCAACATCCACACGCACTTAATGAATGGGATATCATTATTCAAGAGGGGCTACCATTTGTTCAGGGTAGATTGTACCTTCCCACGATCGACGCCCGTAATCAGGCGCTTGCTTGGTCCCACGACGCAGCTATCAATGGCCATCCCGGGCAGCAACGCACTCTTGAGTTACTGCACCGTTGGTGTTGGTGGCCATCCATGAGACGAGACGTGATTAACTATGTTAACACCTGCTCAGTATGTGCTCAATGTAAGGCTCGTAGAGGGCGTCCTTTGGGGTTACTCCAACCACTACCTGTTCCACCCAGGCCTTGGCATACCATCTCCATGGATCTGATCACTGACTTACCACGCAGGCAGGGCTATGATACAATATGGGTCATAGTCGATTCCTACACAAAAATGGCCCGCTTCATCCCCTGTACAGGCATTCCCTCAGCCCCGACCCTTGCCCGCCTGTTCTTTAAGACCGTTTTCTGTCTTTTCGGTCTTCCGCAGGTTATGGTATCAGACCGTGGGTCACAGTTCACTTCCTGCTTCTGGCGGGCCCTTACCAGGCTCTTAGGTATTGCTGCTCACTTTTCTTCTGCCTATCACCCAGAAAGCGACGGGCAGACGGAGAGAGTAAACCAAGCACTGGAACAATACCTGCGTTGTTTGACCCTCCAGTATCAAGATTCCTGGGTTAACTTACTTCATCTCGCTGAGTTCGCATACAATAACGCCAGACATTCTGCCACAGGTTTTTCTCCCTTTTATTCTATGTACGGCCAGCATCCCCGCACTCTCCCGTTACCTGACCTCACTTCTGCCACTCCTGCGGCTAATGCCTGTGTCCGCGATCTGACCGATGTCCATGCCCAGACCCTGGTCCATCTTCATGAGGCGCAAGTAGTCATGAAATCGAAGGCTGACAGGAAGCGGGCTGCGGCCCCTGTATATCATGTGGGTGATCGGGTATGGCTATCGACCCGACATCTACGCATCCCTGGTTGTCGCAAGCTGTTACCACGCTTTGTTGGTCCCTATAGGGTCACTCACGTCCTGAACCCTGTTGCTTTTCGTCTTGGGGTCCCTTCTGCCTGGCGTCTCCACCCTGTTTTTCACACTTCCCTTCTCAAGCCTTATCTTGCCCCTACTCGTATCGCTGCGCCTCCTGCTCCCGTGTCACTGTCCGCCCCTGATGAGTTCGAGGTCAGTGCCATTTTGGGTTCTCGTTTTCACAGGGGTCGCCTTCAGTACCTCGTTGACTGGGTGGGTTATGGCCCTGAAGATCGCTCCTGGGTTCCCTCCTCTGACGTCCATGCCCCTCTCCTGGTTGCCCAGTTTCATAGGGACTGCCCTGCTTGCCCACGGGGTCGTGGGCCTTTGAGGGGCGACTCTGTTACGACTCCTGCACCTACCAGCACTTCCGAGTTGGCCACGCCCCCACCCTCGTCCTCCTGCCATCCCACTCGCTCACCCATATACACAAGTGCACGCACGATCAGGCGCCCATTCGGGCATCAGTCCCAGGGGTTTTCTCATACACCTGGCACTTACCTTCCTTCCCGCTCCTGGCAGTTGCGTTGGAGGCTCCCAGGTTACCGAGGTGCCCTGAATGGACTTAGGAAGATCCGCCCGTCACGTGTCACGTGACTCTCCACTGCCTCCGTATCACGTGTTTAGCCCCTCATCACGTGATACGTCCTGCTGGATAAAAGCGTCCTGAAATCAATGAGCGTCGCTTCACAGCTGTTTTCCAACGGGATTCTGCGACGCTCATTTTTGCCTTACTCTACGGATACACTCGACCACGTTTTTGTACCACGGACTGCCTCTGCCTTGCCCTTGTGTTTATCTTTGGATTACCAGTTGCCGGACCACCCTTCTACTTTTGGATTTCCCCGTGTCCTCTGCCTCTTGATACCACGCCTTGGAACTGTTGAAACTGCTGTCTGACCTTTGGACTGTCCCTGGTTTTGTCTTACGGATTTCGTCTTTGCTCCTGGACTCCTGGCCTCTGACCTCACGCTGGGCGGTTGTTTGCCTGCTTACCTGCCATCTACCCTCCGCCTTTTGGGGTCCCCAACGCCCGCTGTTGTTACACCTTTGACACATAGGTAAGCCAAGTAGGATCATACCCTGCTGTTATATTCCTGTCAGGTTGTCTGTGCTTACCTATAACCCATTGCCTTGCTTACCTTTAACCCATTGCCTTGCAGCGATCGGGGGGTCCATTTCCGGCGGTTCCTGAATCCAGGTCTACGAACTACTTCACCTGTGGCCTCAAGGACCGCACAGGCAGTATTACTGGTGTTGCCTGTGCGTTACTTGGGGACGGAGGTATCCTTACTCTGCACGACCATCAAGTCTATAACACCTTATACTGAGTCGTGGGCCATTCTGGCACCCGAGAAAAAATCAAAGCAGCTGACCTTCACTTTGAACGAACACACATTCCTAGTTAGCTACATTCAGTGTAAGGCCGTCTTACAGGACTTGAAATTTACACTCCATCTTTGCATTTTGTCTGCTTGCTTTGCTGCCCCACAGAACCATAAATACGGAGACATTCTATATTTTTGGAAAAATAATTTATATTACTGTTTGGTTTAATTTAATGCGCAAATGAACACGGTTGGATATATAAACATATTCAATGGGCCTGCAACATGAGGAGACTCGAGAGAACAGACAATCAAATTACAATCATTTAAACCGTGATGTGTATTTCTCAATGAGCTCTTCTTTAGGTGGACATGGAACAGAGGCAATGTTGGGTGGCAATGCAGTTGTCACCTGCACAGGTTCGTTCACAACTCCATTTATGTGCCTATCTAGGACGTCAACAATAAGTCTCTCAATAAACTCATATTGCATATCCTCAAACACTGGTTTGATCACCCATTGTTTACTTCTTTTAGTGAAGGCCTTATTGTAGCGAAGCGTCCCTAAAGTTCCGGTCGTCCTACTTTGTTGACGGCCAACATTATGGTTATGTGCCAAGACCGCTAGAAGAGTCCGATTTATCATGCCCTCCATGCCAAAATGCAATCGTTTTGGCCTGTACTTTAGGCACATATTGTGGAACACCTCCAAATCTCCTGTGTGGCAGAATTCCGTGAGTCCCCTCAAAGCTTTTGTTATAGTTTTATCAAATACAATCTTTTCAATGGCTTTGTGAGTGGGTGATGAAGGAATCAACCACTTCTTCTTCCGTACCTCCTCTGTGGACAAATGGCCATGTTCACAATTGTGGAAATGTTGGTTCGTGTTCCAGCTGTGCACGTTTGTACAGTGTAGCATTACTGACCGCCATTTTTCCAGTAGTATTCCAACGACCCTCCACATGTTTTTGAGCTCCACCAAAGATGGTTGCTGATTGACTTGGACCACTGTGAAATACCTTGCATATCTTTTTTTTTACCTGCAGCCGACAATTTTTTATTGATTGTTTTTGCAAGATGCCAAACGTCAAATTGGTGATTTATATTTTTGTACTCTTCTCTCATTGTCTTGGCAATTGAAACGTGTCTGTCCGTGGCTATCAGGTCGATCACCATTCCCCGCGATTGTAGTTCTTGCAATGATGCTACAAAGCCAACTTTCTCCATGGCCACTGAGGATGTACTTTGTGACACCTGCACAACCACCGAACTCACAATTTTCTTACTTTCCATGTCCTGAAAGTGGTAGGTGCAGTACTTGGCTGAAAATCCTGGGCTGTCGCACTGTCCATCACCGGCTAGCCTGAACCGTTTGCCCGCGAATGTACTATCAATAGACATTTTTTCCATTCTCCAAGCTTCGCTAATGGCTGGAAATAGATAATCGGTTTGGTATTTGTAGAACTGAGTTTTCGCAATGAAACGGATTCCCACAAACTGAAAGAAAGACTCTAATTTTTTAAAACTTGAACCACTAAAAAGTGCAGCCGCTGCACAAAGTAGATTGCCTGCTGGCAGTTGTCCCAGCGTGGGTTGTGCAGACCATGAGAAAGGATGATATTTTGTACAGGTGGCATGTATTTTAAGGTTAGTGCCTCGAATTGCACGAGTCACATTAATCAATGGCTCCCCACATACTTCCCCACCTACCGAATGCCCACATTTCAACCGAATAATAATATCAATCAAACAACTATCGAATACAATGAATTTGGCCTCTTTCCTTATACTGTCACTCTGCATCCCAGCTGGTTCGGCCTGTAACGTTGAGGACATGTCACTCACATGAAAGGTAGAATCTCTGATATCGTCTTCCGCTATGTTCAGTGATATTGAAGGTGTTTCATTGTAGTCCACTTCATTCTCTTCCATTGCAACATCTGTTCCTTCTCCGGCAATGGGTGAATAGGACAATTTCTTCAACTTTCTCGCGGTCTTAGTTTTTGCGGGTGTGGATTCTGTGAATTTATCTCCAACTGCATCCGAACTACCAGGAGGACATTCACTATCAATGGCTGGTGGTGGTATAGCTCCGTTGTCAATCACTTCATATTCTTCCCATTGGCACGATGCATCTCCAGTCTCAAGTCCCTGCCAAAAGGTTTGACAAGCAACATCTCTCGTTCGCTTCACTGTCTGTGTAGATCTAGTTCGTACACCCACTCGCAACTAGAGGACAGATTGGAAAAGGGATGTTCAGTTTAAACACAACTTACAGTATTGAACTATTAACAGTGAAAAACAACATAATATAGTGACCAGGACACTAACCTTCTTTTGCTTTCTTTTCTTTGAAACTTTCTTGCCTCGAACTTCAACATCAGGACGCTGTTGCTCCGACTCGTGTGTGCATGTCTCCACTTCCTCTTGCGCTGCAACGACTACATTTTCATGATAAGCACATCCATCACGCACTAACGCTCCATCGACTCCCTGAAACATAGAACTTTCATTAGTATGTATAATAATATCGAAAACACAAAATGTACTTGGGGACCAATACCCACGTACATCTCAATAGCAAAACACAAATGAACGCTTTGTGTAGAACATTCAAACGACAATTATTCACGCATTGTTGATCTAGTTAGATGGAACTGTCAAGATCCATACCTCGGGCTCCTCATAGACTTCCATTGATGATATTATTGAAGATGATGCTTCAGTGATTCCCTGAAACACAGTAATTGCATTAGTATGGTTTTCTATTTTGATAAAAAGAACAGAAACTTTGTGCAGGCGTGAACGGCTCATCTAAATAGACCTGCACAAATGATCAGTTGTCTAAAATAAATAATGGATATGTAAATATGATTCGATTTGCTTGATCGTTGGAAGTGTCACCACCCAGAGATCTGCATCAACTACTAGGGGTGATGTTCTTGTAGAAGAAGCTCCGTCATCTCCCTGAAACATAGTACTTGCGTTAATAAAGAAGGAAGTATAGCGGATGTAATCACGTCATATGATTTCGCTTGATCGAACTGTCAGTATCCATACCTCGAAATGCATAAGAACATCAAGGGACGATGTAACTGCGGTGCACACTTCTGCAAGCTGTTGCGCCGACCCGTAACTGCATGCTCCCCCTTCTTCTTGGACTAATGCTCCATCGACTCCCTGAAACATAGGACTTTCATTAGTAATGAACACAAAATTGAAAAAAGAAGACACATAGGAGGGCGACGGAACTGTCCTGAAACGTACCTCGAGCATCTGAGTGACATCAACGGTAGTCATCAATACGCTGGACTCCTCAGCATCTCCCTGAAAGACAGTACTTGCATTATTTTGGATAACAATAATTATAACTGAAAACAAAGACTAGAGGACGAGTACAAGGGTGTACCATTAGGTAACATAATTACACGATAAATTAAAACTATTGATTTACATGCCTAAAACAAGTCAGTGGCAGAATAGCCAAGTAAGATTACCCGATAGGCGCTTGAAGTGGCTGATGACTGCAATAACGACACGGATGGAGAATCTTCCGCCTTCATATTGAGTGGATACATAAATGGGAAATTATTGTTAGCTAATGCTACACACTACCGCAAGGCCAAGAGATAAATACGTAAACTTGACTCACCAGTGTAGGGATGTGGACGAATAGAGTGGGAATAGCGGTTGAGAGCAATTTTCGCCTCGCTCGCGGTGTGTTCTTCTTTATTAGCAATGATGTGGAGTACATGTCAGAGGTAAAGTGCCTGCTGCAGATGCGGTATCGATCACCCCTCTTGTCCGCAAAGACCTCTAGGACTCTACTTTCAAGCTCAGACGGTGGATATCCGCAATATCGGACCCATTCTCTTATCTGATCTATTGTCTTAGGGAAAACATGCATTATAGTACCTTCAGATTTATTATGGGTCTTCGAAGGGCAACCGCCAATGGAACAGGCAGGCATTGTGGAAAGTTCTGAAAAGTAAAGATCAACAATTCTCTATGAATACCAATGTAAACTCAGAACATGTGACTAGTTCCTTGCATGTACTGTCTTGAACGAAAAGAAATTGGACGCAAAATGATTATCGTACATGGCCTTACCTTGACGAACAAACAGTTAGATGCAGGGATCAGAGTAGTGTCTTGTCGTAGAACAGGGAGCAGTTCACAGGTTGCAAACTGACGAGTTTCCTCGAAGTGGTCACGGAAGTTCACAGAGACGAAGAGCAGATAACCAGCACCTTCACGGGTTGACTAGCAAAGCGCAAAAAAGTGCTCATTAGAAATATGAAGTGGGTTATAAAGGATTCGAAACAGGGGTGTGTTTGTGAATGAATGACGTGTATATGTCGTGGCATTATGCGGTTTGCAGGGGGGCGTCCAGCGTGAGGGGGATGCTTGGCAGGAGACACGGGGTCTGGAGGTAGACATGGGAACAACAACCCATGCTCTATAGACCACTTTGAAGTGTACATGGTCTTTGGCACCTCTTGGCCTTTATCGCTCCCTGACTGCTCCAGTTGCCAGCACAAGTACCCCGGTGCGAACTGCCTTTGATAGGGCGGGGGGGTGGATTGGGGCGGTGGTCGTGCAGACAAGACACAGGAAGACTCGTGAATGGAGACACACTTATGTGGATTGCAGGGGGCCGTCCAGCGTGAGGGGGGATGCTTGGCAGGAGACACGGGGTCTGGAGGTAGACATGGGAACAACAACCCATGCTCTGTAGACCACTTTGAAGTGTACATGGTCTTTGGCACCTCTTGGCCTTTATCGCTCCCTGACTGCTCCAGTTGCCAGCACAAGTACCCCGGTGCGAACTGCCTTTGATAGGGCGGGGGGGTGGATTGGGGCGGTGGTCGTGCAGACAAGACACAGGAAGACTCGTGAATGGAGACACACTTATGTGGATTGCAGGGGGCCGTCCAGCATGAGGGGGGATGCTTGGCAGGAGACACGGGGTCTGGAGGTAGACATGGGAACAACAACCCATGCTCTGTAGACCACTTTGAAGTGTACATGGTCTTTGGCACCTCTTGGCCTTTATCGCTCCCTGACTGCTCCAGTTGCCAGCACAAGTACCCCGGTGCGAACTGCCTTTGATAGGGCGGGGGGGTGGATTGGGGCGGTGGTCGTGCAGACAAGACACAGGAAGACTCGTGAATGGAGACACACTTATGTGGATTGCAGGGGGCCGTCCAGCGTGATGGGGGATGCTTGGCAGGAGACACGGGGTCTGGAGGTAGACATGGGAGCAACAACCCATGCTCTGTAGACCACTTTGAAGTGTACATGGTCTTTGGCACCTCTTGGCCTTTATCGCTCCCTGACTGCTCCAGTTGCCAGCACAAGTACCCCGGTGCGAACTGCCTTTGATAGGGCGGGGGGGTGGATTGGGGCGGTGGTCGTGCAGACAAGACTCGTTTGCCGCAGGGCCTCACCAAGGAGAGGCCATCTAACTGCATGTAAGAGGCTGGCTGCAGGATCTAGTACGTGGAAGGCAGGGGGGTGAGTTTATAAATACCTCACCCTCCCAGGAGAATATATGGGTGCAGTTCACCCTGGAGACCCTGGATGCCTAGGCAGTTAGTCAGCAGCAGGCTGGCCTGTGGTGGCAAGGCGGCACGGGCCAGAGGTGGTCATCTCTGTACCCGGTGCCCAAAAGGATGATTTATTATGATCAACCATATTTACCTATAACCATGTTTTGTATCAATAAAATACAACGGCCTTCCTTTTATTGCCAACGCTTGAACAAATCAAAACAACCATTGTTAAAATATATATTGGGTTTTATTTTGGATCTTAATTTCAATTGAACATAAATAATAAACATTACACATTGTAAATTTGCGGTTGCAGCACATCCAGGGAAAATCCGCGGTATTGTCCACTGTCGCTGGGGAAATGTTGTCTAATGGCAAGTACCGCACAGGCAGGTATTACTCTCCGAACGCGGTGTCCGAGCCTCCCGTGAAGCCACCAAGTGAAGCAACGATAGGCCACCAGCCTGTACCACCTGTGAAAATGAAAGATGCAAACTGTATTAAAATGACAAAACTTTCTTATCACTGTCGATTCAGGTAAAAAATGTCATTCTGCTTTGAAAAAAATTCGATCTAGAAAATGCTCAATATGGAACCAATTTACATGCATTCGAATGATATGTAGATGTAATTTTATATGTGTGAGACGACCATGACATAGTAGTGGCATCACTGGCATCACAAACAGAGTATACTTACTCGTTACTCGGATTACGCGGACGAACAGTGCCGCGAAGTTCGTGCATAAGCACCATCATCATCCTCAACACGGTCCGTGAGAGGCAGGCTTCCCTGAACTCTGGCAGCTCAGTGATGCATTGCGGACTTGGCTCTCCTTCCGAAATGTAGGCCAGGCATCCCGAGTTTTCTCGGCAGCAGCAGTTCTCCTCCTCAGTTGGCATTAGCTCGCACCGATTGCACGTGCACCAGGTGGAGACGCCGTCCATGCGACATGGTCCAGGCTCTTCATCCGTTGACTGGTCCTCCCAACTGCCGTCCGAATCCCCATCGTTTTCGCGTGCTTGCCTTTCCAGTAGTTCTTCCTCGGTGTACTCGGGCTCGTACATATACGGCATTATTGTAGCCATTATGTGGTAAAGAAAGTAATAAAATTTATAGCGGTGGTACTGGTATCTGTTCACACGGGCTACAATCAACGAAGGTAGCTGACCAGAGCACAGAAACGAGTCACAGAATACTCAAAGTAACACAGAGAGAGGAATGGATTCGAAAATCTGCTGCTGTGTGTTGTGAAACGGTCTGTTTATACTTATTGAGGAAAGAGGCGTCCTGCCATTTCCATGGCGACACTTCATTAGCTGAGGCGCAGCGATTGTTGACACGAAACGGGAAATGGGCGGTACGCGTCTGCTGATGTCAGGCTCAGGGGCGGGGGATTTGATTTAGTGCCGCAAAAGCAGGTGAGCCAGGGCGATGGGGGGAAATGATAGGATTATCATAAAATGGCGGATGTTTTCGAGTGCGTTAATGGACGAAAAGTCGGGTAAGGTCCATAGGAAAGTTTTCTACGATCTACCGATTTATGCTTAAAAACACATGGCCGAACCATAGGAACAATAAAAAAAAAGTCCCGGAACTATCCTTTAATTCTGTTGAATTTTCCCTTAGCATACAACAAACTTGTGGGATCAAATCACAGCTAAATACTTCAAGATTTTAAACCATGGAATCAAAACAATTACAAGATGGGTTACTCTCAATAACAGGCCTTTTAGCTTGCAAACATTTGATTTTAGTCTATACAGCTGTCATTCAGGCGGCCGAGGATACTGCGGCCAGATTTTGACAGATCCACAGAGCCACTTTTGCTGTGGAAATCCCTTGATGCGTTCAGCTTTTCAGGACATTGTGAGTTCACAATGGTTTCTTGCACTAAGTGAATTGTAGCACCCAGCAAGAATGCTGGATGTTTGAGGGTGTTTTGTACCGGCATTCTGCAGTTTCAGCAACAAAGAAAAAGTGATTTAAAGCAAGATTTTGGGTTTCATCTAGCAAAGCACTGCCTTTCCTTCTGTACTCCATTTTCACATGTTGTGGAGCCCAGTGACATGTTTCAGGAGTGAGATCTCTGTTCCACCACTGACACCATCCATGCCAGATTGGGCAGCCATCTTTTTGTGCATTGCAAAGCATGATTTCGAGAGGTTTTGGCACGCACAAGGGTTTTGCAGCCATTTGGCTGTTTCTGGCATCATCAGAACACAGTGATGCTGCATGGCAGAGCAACAAGTGGGTTGAATCATCCCACACAACACGATCTCCCATCAAACTCGACTCGATTTCCATGACTGCTGATCTTCATTCAAAAGATGCAAAACAGCATCACGGCTGCAATGCGGTTCAAACCCTGGCCGGAGATGATCTTGGTTAACAAGTGGATCAGAAGTAGCAGCTGCTGCAAGGAACTTCGTCCTACTTTGCAATGATCCCTGATGCCCTGGTCCAAATAGCGTCCTCGATCATACTTTCTAAGGGTCCCTATTCGGGCGCTATTTATAAGTCCAAAGATATACTACTATAAGAACAAAATAAGATCACAAAGACACAGAAATGGATATTCATACGAATACATGTTTATTGTGTATGGCAGCAGTCACTAACAAGCTAAGCCCCCAGAACTCGGGACTTGCAATGAGAGGTCTATCAAATGAGCAATCAGCATCCTCTAGCAATGAGAGCTTCAGCAATACCAGCCCTCCCAGCACACCCTCATACTGAGAGCTCCCCAGCCCCCTCCCTCCCTCTGCCTGCTCTACTCTTGCTCGCCACTGAACAGAAAAGAAATCCACTGTTATACATAGTGGCATATTGGCATTTACGCATATTACATGCGTACAAGTGATCCATGGCAACAGCATTTTGCCTACGTGCATACATTTCAACATAGTATGAACTGTACTGGAACACGATGACATGTTCTTCTATAATATTCTAAGAACAGCAAGACATATTTTGCTAACATTCCTTCTCTTGCATAAGACAGAAAGACTCTGCAGAACGAAAACATCAGTCATGCTATTCGCAGTAAAGTCTATATTCTCAGCTAAAGGATAGCTGACAGTCTGCCAACAGTTGCTGTGTTATAATAACATCTATTCGCTTTGTTCAGCTGCATAAAAACATTTCCTTTCGCGCTCAGCAAAAGCCTGATTCATAATGGACGAAAACGGACCACAATTAGCACTTCGAAAAATTGCAATGTGCGCTTTACAAAATAACAAGTGTAGAATTACATCTTTCTGCGTGGCTCTCAGCAAACGTTGATCCATGATAGCTCAGAACAAGCCATATTGCTAAACAGATTTTTCAATAAATGATGGATGAATGGATTAGCACATTCTAGCTAACTATATAAAAATGCAGATTGACATCCCCAAATCAGTTTGATCTTATTTTGTTCTGAATTCCCTTAACTCCAAGCTATTATGGAAGAGGAGCCAATTGGGCATGAAAGTTTATCAGCCACCCCTGAACCCTATCTTTGAACAGATGGAAATAGCCAAGGTCAGAGTCGAGAGTCTTCTTATTCAGTCATGTAGCTCGCATATAAGCATCGCCGCTACTGGTTTGTAAGAGGCAACCTCCAATAGTCTTTTAGCAAGGACGAAAATCGGGCAATATGACTGGATTAACATCTGTGGAAAGTCTAATATTTACAGGTGTTTCTAAGATCTAAACAGGGCAAATCGTAAACTGGGGTGCTGTGCTTCATATTTTCTATTGTACCCTTCCTGGACTTTTTCTTCAATTATATTGTATTTCAGATTAAATTTACTCCCAACCCAGAAAAATAAGTGTTGCTGGAAAGTTAAAGCTGTGGAAGATTCGAACTGTCAATACTGCTACGTTCATTTATTCATAGGAATTAGGTTTGTAAATGATTTTGTGTTTTAATTTTTTCCTCTTGGGTTTTAAATTTGGACTGCTTGATCGAATTGAGAAAATGTAATTTAAAGGTTGTAATTGTAGATAATGAGTTGTGTTAAGGTCTATTAATTTAGACCATAGACACAAATAAATAAAAAATAAATCATAATCATATTTTGGTGGATTCAGGGCAAAGCGATCAACTAACACAACGCCTGCATAACTGTGGCTCTCCATATGTTTTAGACTATAACTCCCATGCTACATCACCATTGATAATGCTGACTAGGGATAGTGAGCGATTTAGTCCAAACCATCTAGAGAGCCGAAGGTTACAAACCCCTGAACTGACATGACATTGCTTCATGTTTTTTCCTTCCAAGTTGTAACCTTCTTCACTCATCCCTCTTTCTCGCTCATGACTCTATCCCCTCTTGTTCCTCAATGTTTGGGGGCAAAACATATCATGAATCATTGGCAAAACCAGCATTTCTGTCTTTTGCGTAGGAATGGGATTGGCATTTGCAAGGCACTGCCATAATGGTACTACCTGGCCATAAAATGGCAAAAACTGGGAAATGGTACGAGTATCTGGGCATATGATTTGCCTGGCAAATGCCCATACATACTATTAGCTTTGCCAAAGCTTGTTTTTCAGAGGTTCTCAGAGGTGAGCACACACATGCTGGTTATAAATCAAGTGGCCGAAGGCACCCTTGGTTAAGACATTTCTATTACACAAATAGCCCATTTACAGGTGCAATTAAGTCATTAACTCTAGCAAAACTGTTTGGAAACACTGGCAGGCCCATGGCAGAAGAATGTTTCATGGTATGGGAGGTAACTCACGGAGATCCCATGGGTAAGTCATTTGGGTGGTGAGGGTCAGGTTGTGGGTTGGAATGGCCATAGTGACTTGCAAAGCCTTAGCCATAGGCTGTCAATGGCTGGGTTAATAAACAAATAACACCCTTGTCACATGCCATCACGTTTCTATATGAATTTCTAGTGTCAATAGTTTGTTTATATGCAGCGCTTCACCACCAATTAACATGACACGACTTATTAATGAGAGAACTCTAGTCCATATGTTTCATTCAACATTTTCACCAATGAGTATGTAATATAATATGAATACGCTGTTTCAGTTAGCAAGACGCATGTCGTTCCACCTAGTAGCCATTCTTGGAAGTTCGCCTTCAGTCCAAAACCACAGAGCAATGAACTATTACGCAAACTAGTGAAAAGCTTCCATTTTAGCTCCATATGAGACCATTTTCATCGTCGTTATTTTATACCTACACTGCGTTGCTTTGTGCTTTGAACTGGAGGTGAACTCTAAGGAGGAGGATAGCTTAGCGGCAACATGCTCGCCTTGGAAGCAAGACGACACGGAGCAACACAGGTATGATCTCCGGGTCCACGCTTAGAAACATCTGGGTATTAAGCGCGTTATAAATAACCTATCATATCATATCAAGGGATGGCTACGAGGTGGCCCTGTGACATGTAGGGCTTGTTCACAGAAGTGGTCTGTTCTGCTTTAACATTACAGGTGAAGGTTGTGTTTATTGCATTTTTAACCCACAATAATATTGACAGTATTATGCAAAACAAAAGATTCAAATACAAATGTGTGGTATATTATATCCCTGGAAATTGGTCCACTAACTTAGAGGTTTCATCCAAAACATTATACAGGTAGATAATTGACCTAATGGTAATGATACTCTATACCCTTCTTCCCCTTTTTTTCTCCTGTAAAACAATTCCCAGCCATGGATGAATCCCTCCCTGTGGTTAGCCCGACGTATTTTACCAAGGGCGGAGCATCGATGGCTCAAACCTCAATCATCTGTTGGTCTTCTGCTCGTGATGACCTACTATTCACTGCTAAAAAAGATGACTTCACCTATATCGGAATCGTATCTTGTCACCCCTTCCTCCTGATCCCGTAACCCTTTCATCTCTCCATGCTACAGACTTTGCGGAATATTTTACAGACAAACTTTCCGCTCATCTATCTTCTCCTCTCTCACTGCCTCCTCAACCTCAGCACAGGTGGGGAGACAGAAGAAAGATTTGCAAACTGATTCTGGTGTCCCCTCTCTCTCTTATTCTGATGTCACCTCTCTTCTTGCTAAAGCTAACCTGACCTTTGAGCCTTCTGATCCCCTCCCCTCCTTTTGGATTCCTCCGGTCTACCCTCTTCTTATTCTTTTGCTGTCTTCCCTTCTTTTTTCAAACACGCTTCTATCGTACCAATCTTGAAGAAACCTTCTCTTACCCCTACTCATCCTGCAAATTGTCATCCTATTTCTCTTTTACCGTTCCTTTCCAAGTTCCTGGAGCATATAGTTCATACAAAGGTTTCCTCACATGTCTATACTAACACATCTCCGCTAAAAAACTCTTGTCGCTCCTCACCAATTTGGTTTCCGTCCTCATCACTCCACTGAGACTGCTCTCCTCACTGTTTCTGACTCCCTTCTCACCTCTCGTTATTCTAAACTTCTCCAGCATGGGGTCTGGCATGGATTCACATGCTCATGAATATTCCCCGTCGTCAGGCTGGGAATCCTCGGTAAAGAAAAATCAGTATCAGTTTCGTTTCTGATCTGTCTTTCGTAGTAGTAACCAATCACTGATCTCTGCGTCAAACTGACCACAGCCAATGACTGCCCTCTCCCTAAGCCCCGCCTCTGGCAGCCATCTTCAGATTTTTACCGCACGTTCAAGTGTTGGGATCCTCGTGCTATTGCTCTCGAGCGTTAGTGCTTTTTTTCAGGCTTTTTCTTAGGAAAATGTTCTCTTTTTCGGTCAAAAGAGCCTCAAGCTCCACCGTTTCTTTACCCGATCAACGGGGACCCGTGTCGGATTCTTCTACGCCCCTCAAGGGTGAAGATTTCGTCGAGCCACGCTTTTGGAGGACTCCAGAAGTTTCTCAGGCCCTTCTCGAGCATGGCCCAGGAGAAGGGAAGCTCAACGCCCGGAAAGCTGTTCAGGGTCTGCCCTGGATGCCAGCTTCAGAATGTCTTTAAGGAGGACGAACACTCCCTTTGCCTTTACTGCCTGCATGAAGACAAGACGCACGTGGAGAAGGACTGTGCGTTTTGCGGCAATATGTCGGAGCGGACCATGAAGGACCGCCATCAGCGTCTCGCCAACTGGCTGGAAGGAAAGAGCCCGTCAGGCGAGAAGAAGAAGAAGTCCGAGCGGTCTTCTAAGACCTTTGAGGGCGCCCCGGCGACGGGGGTCCAACAGAAGGCCAAGCACCGTGAGTCCGCTGGCACCGGGAGCGCCGAACGGTCGGGCTCTACGGGCGCTTTGCAGGGCGCATCCTCCCCGGCGCTATCAACCACGAGCCAACGCTCTGGCTCGGGTAAGAGGAAGGCCGAGCACCCGGCGAAGTTCCTGGAGAGACCCCGCTCGTGCTCGAAGGCCCCATCGGAGGGGGAGCGAGGTGGTGACCCTCCCCCCAAGGAGAAGGCGGTGAGCGCACCTAAGGTGGTGAAAGCCTTGATCCATCCGGCCAAGGCCTCTACCGAGACGGTCGCGGCGGCCCTGGCTCAGCCTCCAGTGGTGGCGACCTCGGGGCCCAGAATCTCCCTGCCACCGCGGAGGGAGTCCTCTTTCATGCCCATCGACAGGACCCCCGTGAAACCTCCGACTGAGAAAAAAAAGGGGGGGCAGGAGGTCGTCGTGGATTCGGCCTCAACCTCTGAGGAGGAGCTGATCGAAGTCTTAGGCCACGGCGCTGGCGTGGAAGAAGACCATCCTGTCGGGAGGGACCCCGACGTGGGAGACGACGAGAACGTCGAGGGTGCCGATGGGGCTCCTGATCGCCCGTCGGAACCCCCTCAACCAGTGCCGCAAGACAACTCGGCGGCCATTTTGTTGGCTATACAGTCCTTATGCTTGAGATAAGGACGAGACTTCCGTTACCACCAACGGAGGAACCGCTCCCGACGGGGGACCCGGAGCCAGGCCCTTCTGGGAGCCCTCCTCTTAAGAGAAGAAGGATTCATCCTCCACCTCCTTTTCAACCATCGCGCCCTGCTCAGCCCTCCTCCCCGTCCACGACACGTGGGGATGATACGGGGACTGACACGGCCGCGACGGGTACAGACGACGAGGTTTACGACGAGGATCTCCCGTCGTCACCTGCCACCCGGGCTTCCCCGCCCGACGAGATTGGATCGTTTCACGCCATGATCGCCAGGGCATCCAAGCTTTTCCAGCTCTGCCCGGAAGAGAAGAAGAAGGAAGGTTTCCTTTATCAACGGCACGAGACCAAGAGGAAGACGGTCCTCGCTGTACCTCTACTGGACGATATCTGGGATGAGGGTCTCTCCCTTCTCAAGAACCCATCCACAACGCCGGCTAGAAGGGATCGGTACGAGAAGAAGTACCGGGTCCTGGACGCGGCCCCCTTGTGCCTTTGGGCACAGCCGACCCCGGACTTGGTCGTCTCCGCGGCGGCCAGGAAGAAAGCGGGGGGGGGCGCGGCCTCTACGTCAACCTCCCCGCCGGACGGCGAGGGAAAGAAATTGGACACTATGGGACGCAGAGTCATCTCATCGGCAGCGACGACGATTAAGGCTGCCAACGCCTTGGCTATCGTAGCCCGCTACGACAGGGAGTTGTGGTACAAACTCACCCCCCTTCTGGACTTCCTACCAGACGACAAGAGGGCGGAGGCCCTAGAGATCTTGCAGGAAGGAGAAGTGGCGTCGGACCACGCCATTACTATAGCGACGGACATCGCTGACACTGGATTTCGCCAGTTGGGCAACGGCGTGTGCCTTAGGCGGCGTGGATGGCTCAAGGCTACTGACTTCCGTCAGGACGTGCAGACCAGAGTCTTGGACATGCCGTTCGACGGGAACAACCTGTATGGGAAAACAGTGGACGATTCCCTACAAGCCATCAAGGCGGACACGAAGACGGCCCGGGCTCTTGGTGTTCTCCAGCAACGACGGCCGCCCTTTCGGAGCGGCGGAGGCAAACAGGGTGCCTCCAAAGGTTCCAGCGGCGGATTTTCCACCTATCGTCAAGCGGCCCGTTCGTCGTCACAGGAAGCCTACAGGGGACGAGGCAAGTCGGGCGGACCCTGCCGTCGTCTCCAAGGCGGCAAAGCCTCCTCGAAGCAGGACTGAATCGGCCGTGGGGTCGGGCCCCCACCGAAGCACCCCGGTGGGAGTCCGGCTGGCGAGCTTCGTCAGCGTGTGGGAGTCCATCTCCACCGACCGTTGGGTGCTGGACGCCCTGGCTCAGGGTCACGCGCTCGAGTTTCTAAAGAGGTGCCCGCGCGTCCCCCCTGTGGCCAGGAAGGAACATCACGTCCCTCAACTTCTATTGGAGGTAAGGGCGATGCTCAGGAAGGGCGCCATCAAGCTCGTCCCAAAGAGGCTTCGGGGCTCCGGAGTTTACTCAAGATACTTCCTCGTGAAGAAGAAGACGGGAGGATGGCATCCCATCCTGGACCTACGACGACTGAACAAATTCATCAAGGCACAGAAGTTCCGGATGGTCACCCTCCAACACGTCCTGGATCAACTGGAGGAGGGCGATTTCCTGTCGTCGTTGGATTTGGAGGATGCCTACTTCCATATCCCCATCCTAAAGGGACACCGAAAGTTTCTCAGGTTCATGGTCCAAGGGCGTCACTACCAGTTCAGAGCCCTTCCCTTCGGATTGAGGTCGGCACCCAGGGTGTTCACCAAGTGCCTCGCACCGGTGGCGGCGCGGCTGCGCCTAGAGGGGATCCACGTCTACCCCTACCTGGACGACTGGCTCATCCGAGCAAAGACGAAGGAGCTCGCCGCGGAGCACACGGCAAGGACCGTCCAACTACTCACGGACCTGGGATTCTCCATAAACTACGCCAAGTCCCACCTGGTGCCCGCGCAAGACGCACTGTTTCTGGGAGCGAAGCTCGACACAGTGTCGCTTCTGGCCTCTCCGTCGGAGGAAAGGAGGAGGGCCATCTTGGGCCAGGTGCAGCGGATGCTGGTTGCGGACGCGGCCAGGGTGAGGTCCATCAAGTCCCTCCTCGGAATGATGTCTTCTTGCATTTATCTCATCCGCCTGTGCAGGCTCCGGATGAGCCCGTTGCAGGAGTTCCTGGACGCGTGCTGGATCCAGACGACGGGCAGCTTCGAGGAGAGGATCACACTCGACGAGAGTTTCCGACGAGCGATCCGGTTGTGGGGCACCCGCACGCATCTGACGGCGGGCATGGACTTCCAGACCCCCGGCAACCAGGAGACAGTGACCACGGATGCCTCCCTGGAAGGGTGGGGAGCGCACACCGAATATCTGCACGCGAGAGGCCTTTGGCTTCCGGCGGAGAAGTCCCTCCATATCAACGTCCTGGAGCTCCGTGCAGTGTTTCGGGCCCTCAGGTCCTTTCTTCCGTCCCTCAAGGGCAAGGTGGTGAGGATCTTCACCGACAACACCACCACCATGTTCTACATCAGGAATCGGGGCGGTACCAGATCCCTAGCCCTGTCCAAGGAGGCGCAGGATCTGTGGCATTGGGCCGTCGCCCAAGGGATGTTTCTGGTGCCGTTTCATCTGGCAGGAATAAAAAACCCCATTGCCGACTCGCTGAGCAGAGAGCTGCGCTCGTGCCACAAGTGGGAACTACGACAGGATCTAGTGGACCGCCTCTTCTGACGTTGGGGCACACCCCAGATCGATCTGTTCGCGACGGCGACGAACTCCAAGTGCCGGAGGTTCGCCAGCAGGTTTCCCCAGCCGAGGAGCATGGGCGATGCTTTCTCGTTCCCCTGGGAGGGCCTGTTTCTATACGCGTTCCCTCCATTGCCGTTGCTGATCCGGCTCATCAACCAGCTCAAGAGGTCACGGTGCAGGATGATCCTCGTCGCACCTGCGTGGCCGAGGCAGATATGGTTCCCGGACCTTCTAGACTTGTCAGCGTCCCCGTCAATCAAGCTGCCAGTGGACGCGGATCTTCTCTCCAGGGAAGGAGGCGCCATCCTCCATCAGGACCCGAAGTCGCTGAACTTGCAGGCCTGGCTCCTGCAGCGTTAGAGTTTGGAGGCTACGAGATACCGGCCCGGCCGACTGCAGAGAGGTTCTTGCAAAGGCCAGGGCGTCCTCAACTCTTAACCCTTTAAGTGCCATGGGAATTTCTCCCCAGTGCCAGAGCCTTTTTTGGTGATTTTGGTATGTGGCCATTCAATGGCTTGTAACTTTTTCGTTACATGAGATATCTCGGCCAAATTTGGCTCCTTTTTTTCCCACATGTAGGCGGTCGTAACGCCACCCAGGAATCCCAGGTTGCTGTAGGGGGGTGAGAGAAAATAAGGAAAATGTGCGAAAATTTTGGGTTTTTTCAAAAAATGCCAATAAAATGATGTACAAAGAAGCCTGTGTTTTTTTCCTTGTAAGAGCTAGGAACAAATGGTTTGCTGTGCTGAGTTCCCCAATGTGTTGGCTTTCAGGAACAGGTTGAGTGGAAATGGAAAAAAATTATTTTGATGGGGTTATCAACTGTTTTGTGAGAGGTAGGCCATTTTTGCCATTTTTGCCAATTGGACATGCATGGACGGAATGGAAGAAAAGGGCAGGAAAGCCAAATTGGAGGACAGAAAGGCATATATTTCTGAAAAGTAGACACGATTCCAAGTTTAGGAAGGGGTGATTTGCATAGGTCAGGCAACAACTAGGTAGGGGAAACTGCCATCGAATGGGGAAAAGCGGGAAAATGACTGAAAAAAAAGGTATGTGTTGGACATGGTTATCTTGGTACGGCAATGGCTTCTATGAATTTTGAGAAAAGCAATGCTCCGCTACATTCCCCCGACTCTTGCAGTTAGGAGAGCATACCATTTTTGTAGTGTTTGTACAAAACAAGCAATACCACTAGCCAAACACTGAGCCATGGTACACAGGAGTTTTACGCTCACGGCCTGACCAGACGCACTTAGCATGTGTAAATTGGGAAAACCAATGTGGTGAGGAACGGCAGCCATACATTTTTTGAAAGAGCACAGGCAGACCTTTTCAAGGGTAGGTGACTTGTGCAGGTTACAAAAGTGTATGGTGGCTAAAGCAGCGACTAAATGTAGGTCACATTTGGGAAAAGAAAGGGTTGTGAGACAAAGGGCTCCAGCAAATGGGTCAAAACGTTATGAAAACCACACAAACACAACACATGGCCTACCGTCCCGCGTTCCCACAGGTGTCCCGATGAAAACAGTACCCCACATGTGTGTGTTCACCTACCTGGCCGGCAAGGGGAAAGCCTAAAACACAAGTAACCCCAAGTCTGTTTTCAGAGGGAAATCTCAGACATTTTGCCGACCGGCACAACGTACAGATATGGGCGGCCTCGGGTGTCCAAGCCACCGAAGAAAACGGGGAACCCCATGCATTTGCGAAAAGAGGACACCTATGGGAATCCGCAGAGGTATGATTTGCGCACATCGCCCCAGATTTTTTTACCCAGACACCCCTGCAAAGTCCGAAATGTGGGGAAAAAAATGCTTTTTCCGCACATTTCGCTCGACGCACCCATTGAAACACGCCCCCAACAACACATGGCCTACCGTCACGCGTTCCCACAGGTGTCCCGATGAAAACGGTACCTCACATGTGTGGGTGCACCTACCTGGCCGCCAAGGGGAAAGCCTAAAACACAAGTAACACCAAGTCTGTTTTCAGAGGAAAATCTCAGAGATTCTGCCAACCGGCACAAAGTACAGATATGGACCTCGGGTGTCCAAGCCACCGAGGAAAACAGGGAACCCCATGCATTTCCAAAAAGAGGACACCCGTGGGAATCCGCAGAGGTATGATATGCCCAAATTGCCCCAGAATTTATTACCCAGACACCCCTGCAATGTCCGAAATGTGGGAAAAAATACGCAATTTCCGCACATTTCGCTCGGCTCACCCATCGAAACACGCCCCCAACAACACATGGCCTACCGTCACGCGTTCCCACAGGTGTCCCGATGAAAACGGTACCTCACATGTGTGGGTGCACCTACCTGGCCGGCAAGGGGAAAGCCTAAAACACAAGTAACCCCAAGTCTGTTTTCAGAGGGAAATCTCAGACATTCTGCCAACCGGCACAACGTACAGATATGGCCTCGGGTGTCCAAGCCACCGAGGAAAACGGGGAACCCCATGCATTTCCGAAAAGAGGACACCCGTGGGAATCCGCAGAGGTATGATATGCCCAAATTGCTCAGAATTTATTACCCAGACACCCCTGCAAAGTCCGAAATGTGGGAAAAAATACGCATTTTCCTCACATTTCGCTCGACTCACCCATCGAAACACGCCCCCAACAACACATGGCCTAATGTCCCGCGTTCCCACATGTGTCCCGATGAAAACGGTACCTCACATGTGTGGGTGCACCTACCTGGCCGCCAAGGGGAAAGCCTAAAACACAAGTAACCCCAAGTCTGTTTTCACACCGGAAATGTCACACTCTCACATCATACAGATATGGGCATCGGGTGTCCAAGCCACCAAGGAAAACAGGGAACCCCATGCATTTCCGAAAAGAGGACACCCGTGGGAATCCGCAGAGGTATGATATGCCCAAATCGCCCCAGAATTTATTACCCAGACACCCCCGCAAAGTCCGAAATGTGGGAAAAAATATGCATTTTCCTCAGATTTCGCTCGACTCACCCATCGAAACACGCCCCCAACAACACATGGCCTACCGTCCCGCGTTCCCACAGGTGTCCCGATGAAAACGGTACCTCACATGTGTGGGTGCACCTACCTGGCCGCCAAGGGGAAAGCCTAAAACACAAGTAACCCCAGGTCTGTTTTCAGAGGGAAATCTCAGACATTCTGCCGACCGGCACAATGTACAGATATGGGCCTCGGGTGTCCAAGCCACCGAGGAAAACAGGGAACCCCATGCATTTCCGAAAAGAGGACACCCGTGGGAATCAGCAGAGGTATGATATGCCCAAATTGCCCCAGAATTTATTACCCAGACACCCCTGCAAAGTCCGAAATGTGGGGGAAAAAACGCTTTTTCCGCACATTTCGCTCGACGCACCCATCGAAACACGCCCCCAACAACACATGGCCTACCGTCACGCGTTCCCACAGGTGTGCCGATGAAAACGGTACCTCACATGTGTGGGTGCACCTACCTGGCCTCCAAGGGGAAAGCCTAAAACACAAGTAACCCCAAGTCTGTTTTCACACCGGAAATGTCACACTCTCACATCATACAGATATGGGCCTCGGGTGTCCAAGCCACCAAGGAAAACAGGGAACCCCATGCATTTCCGGAAAGAGGACACCCGTGGGAATCCGCAGAGGTATGATATGCCCAAATCGCCCCAGAATTTATTACCCAGACACCCCCGCAAAGTCCGAAATGTGGGAAAAAATACGCATTTTCCTCACATTTCGCTCGACTCACCCATCGAAACACGCCCCCAACAACACATGGCCTACTGTCCCGCGTTCCCACAGGTGTCCCGATGAAAACGGTACCTCACGTGTGGGTGCACCTACCTGGCCGCCAAGGGGAAAGCCTAAAACACAAGTAACCCCAAGTCTGTTTTCAGAGGGAAATCTCAGACATTCTGCCAACCGGCACAACATACAGATATGGGCCTCGGGTGTCTAAGCCACCGAGGAAAACGGGGAACCCCATGCATTTCCAAAAAGAGGACACCCGTGGGAATCCGCAGGGGTATGATATGCCCAAATTGCCCCAGAATTTATTACCCAGACACCCCTGCAAAGTCCGAAATGTGGGAAAAGATACTCAATTTCCGCACATTTCGCTCGGCTCACCCATCGAAACACGCACCCAACAACACATGGCCTACCGTCACGCGTTCCCACAGGTGTCCCGATGAAAACGGTACCTCACATGTGTGGGTGCACCTACCTGGCCGGCAAGGGGAAAGCCTAAAACACAAGTAACCCCAAGTCTGTTTTCAGAGGGAAATCTCAAACATTCTGCCAACCGGCACAACGTACAGATATGGGCCTCGGGTGCCCAAGCCACCGAGGAAACCAGGGAACCCCATGCATTTCTGAAAAGATTTTACCCGTGGGAATCCGGAGAGGTATGATATGCCCAAATTGCCCCAGAATTTATTACCCAGACACCCCTGCAAAGTCCGAAATGTGGGAAAAAATACGCAATTTCCGCACATTTCGCTCGGCTCACCCATCGAAACACGCCCCCAACAATACATGGCCTACCGTCACGCGTTCCCACAGTTGTCCCGATGAAAACGGTACCTCACATGTGTGGGTGCACCTACCTGGTCGCCAAGGGGAAAGCCTAAAACACAAGTAACCCCAAGTCTGTTTTCAGAGGGAAATCTCAGACATTCTGCCGACCGGCACAACGTACAGATATGGGCCTCGGGTGTCCAAGCCACCAAGGAAAACAGGGAACCCCATGCATTTCCGAAAAGAGGACACCCGTGGGAATCCGCAGAGGTATGATATGCCCAAATCGCCCCAGGATTTATTACCCAGACACCCCCGCAAAGTCCGAAATGTGGGAAAAAATACGCAATTTCCGCACATTTTGCTCGGCTCACCCATCGAAACATGCCCCCAACAACACATGGCCTACCGTCACGCGTTCCCACAGGTGTCCCGATGAAAACAGTACCTCACATGTGTGGGTGCACCTACCTGGCCACCAAGGGGAAAGCCTAAAACACAAGTAACCCCAAGTCTGTTTTCACACCGGAAATGTCACACTCTCACATCATACAGATATGGGCCTCGGGTGTCCAAGCCACCAAGGAAAACAGGGAGCCCCATGCATTTCCGAAAAGAGGACACCCGTGGGAATCCGCAGAGGTGTGATTTGCGCACATCGCCCCAGTTTTTATTAGCCACACTCCCCGACAAAGTGTGATATTTGGTGGGGAAAAAACACAATGTTCACTTTGTCTCGGGATCTGGGTAATAAATTCTGGCCCGCTTCGCGCAAATCAGACCTCTGTGCTTTCCCACGGGTGTCCTCTTTTGGGAAATGCATGGGGTTCCCTGTTTTCCTTGCTGGCTTGGACACCCTACGCCCAAATCTGTAGGTTGCCCACATGAACAAGTTGTGCTGTGGCGAAAGGCTTCGGGTTACCAGCGGGTTACCCTTTTCCTTTTGCGCCCCCGGTAGGTGCACCCACACATGTGAGGTACCTTTTTCGTCGGGACACCTGTGGGAACACGAGAAGGTATGACATCTGCTGTTGACGACGTGTTTCGGTGAGTGGACACAGGGAAATGTCTCTGAAATTGGCCGGAAATTAAGACAATTCTCAGACATTTCGCTCTGGCCACCCACCGAAACACACCGCCAACAACACGTGGCTTACCTTCCCGTGTCCCCACACGTGTCCCGATGAAAACGGTACGTCACATGTGTGGGTGCACCTACTGGGGGCGCAAAAGGAAAAGGGTAACCGACTGGGAACCCCAAGCCATTCGCCACTGCCCATTTTGTTCATGTGGGCAACCTACAGATTTGGGCCTAGGGTGTCGCAGCCAGCAAGGGAAACAGGGAACCCCATGCATTTCCCAAAAGAGGACACCCGTGGGAATCCACAGAGGTCTGCCTTGCGCAAATTGCCCCAGTTTTTATTAGCCACAATCCCCGACAAAGTGTGATATTTGGTGGGGAAAAAACACAATGTTCACTTTGTCTGGGGTTCTGGGTAATAAATTCTGGCCCGCTTTGCGCAAATCAGACCTCTGCTTTCCCACGGGTGTCCTCTTTTGGGAAATGCATGGGGTTCCCTGTTTTCCTTGCTGGCTACGACACCCTAGGCCCAAATCTGTAGGTTGCCCACATGAACAAATTGTGCTGTGGCGAAAGGCTTGGGGTTACCAGCGGGTTACCCTTTTCCTTTTGCGCCCCCGGTAGGTACACCCACACATGCGAGGTACCTTTTTCGTCGGGACACCTGTGGGAACACAAGAAGGTATGACATCTGCTGTTGGCGACGTGTTTCGGTGAGTGGACACAGGGAAATGTCTCTGAAATTGGCCGGAAATGAAGACCATTCTCAGACATTTCGCTCTGGCCACCCACCGAAACACACCGCCAACAACACGTGGCCTACCTTCACGTGTCCCCACAGGTGTCCCGATGAAAACGGTACCTCACATGTGTGGGTGCACCTACCGGGGGCGCAAAAGGAAAAGGGTAACCGACTGGGAACCCCAATCCATTCGCCACTGCCCATTTTGTTCATGTGGGCAACCTACAGATTTGGGCCTAGGGTGTCGCAGCCAGCAAGGGAAACGGGGAACCCCATGCATTTCCCAAAAGAGGACACCCGTGGGAATCCACAGAGGTCTGACTTACGCAAATCGGCCCAGAATGTAATACCCAGAACCACCAGCAAAGACCCACATGGGAGAAGGGTGCCCAAGGCCAGGGATATTACCGCCGACTTTGCTGGAGCCCTGGCTGCCCTGCGTTACAGCTTCTCCCCACCAAGGAGTCTCGGCAGTGTGCCAATACCTCCCTGAAGGGAAAAGCTGTAATGCAGCCCAGCCGCAACTCCAGGACAGTTAGAAGTGATCTGCCCAGACGGGCCATTCCCACCCACACCACCAACAATCCAGCCCCAGTCTCACCCACCCCACTGACAGTGGGCCCTAACCATAGAATAATAAAAAACAGTACTCACATAACGTTGCAGCTGCTCGGGTAGAAAAAGCTGTAAACAAAACAAAGAACATGTGTTACCTACGGTCACACCAGCAAGATGTAGCCCTCCCCGGGGGCAGATAGGGGGGGGGGGTTGTCCTGCACTCCTCCCTGGGCTCAGGCGTCCGCTCCTAGGAGCAGATATCTGGTCCCAGGAAGGGCTGCATGACTTGGCACCCACTCCATTGCGGGTGGGGGGGAGGGGGTCAACGCCCCATCCCATTAGAAAATTCCCTGACCCTTTGGGGTGCCGCACCGCCCGCCCTAAAAAGCGTTCCACCATTTTCATTTTTTTCCATTGGTAACCCAACTCCCCTTGGTGCAGAGGGTCACATTGGTGTGCCAATCTGGCGCCGGGGTGCCCAAACCTTACTGCCCCACCCACTGGGGGGGCCTGTCCCACCATTTTTGGGGGCCCTCTCCCCCCTCATCCCAAATGGCTGGGGGACACACCTCATGCAGGCCTCCATGGGCCTCCTCCAAACGGATGTGTGAGGGTACACCCCACCTCCATTTGGGGTGAGGGGGAGAGGGCCACCCCAAAAGGTGGGGCAGGACCCCCAATAGATGGGGCAGTAGGGTTTGGGCACCCTGGGGGCAGATAGCCACACTAATGGGCCCATCTGCACCAAGCAAAGTTGGGTAAACAAAAAACAAAATACAAAATCACAGGCTGCTTTTTAGGGGGGGCTGAGGGCCACCCTAAATTGGCAGCGCATGATGTACCGCAACGGGGGGTGGCCCTCAACCCCCCACCACCCCAAATGGAGGGCCCCACCTCATGCAACCCTCCCTGGGGGCAGATATCTGCTCCTAGGAAGGGGCATCTGACCCCAGGGAGGGATGCATGAGGTGGGGCCCCCCCTATCTGCCCCCAGGGAGGGTTGCATGAGGTGGGGCCCTCCATTTGGGGTGGGGGGGGTTGAGGGCCACCCCCCATTGCGGTACATCATGCGCTGCCAATTTAGGGTGGCCCTCAGCCCCCCCTAAAAAGCAGCCTGTGATTTTGTATATTTTTTTTTGTTTACCCATCTTGGCTTGGTGCAGATGGGCCCATTAGTGTGGCTATCTGCCCCCAGGGTGCCCAAACCTTACTGCCCCATCTATTGGGGGTCCTGCCCCACCTTTTGGGGTACCCCCCTCACTTTTTGTCAACTTTGGACCTGTCAATCAGGGGAAGGCTCTATCGAAGGCCTCCATTTCCAGATGGCTCTCCGGCTGTATCATGTACTGTCATCGGTTGGCAAACCGACCGCTGCCTGGCCGTCCGAGAGCCCATTCCACCAGAGCGATCGCAGCTACCACGGCGTTCCTATCTGGTGTGCCCTTGCTGGACATCTGCAGGGCTGCTACATGGAGGTCGACGCACACCTTCACGAAATTCTACTGCGTCGATCGGGATTGCAGGGAGGAGTCCAGGGTCGGCCAAGCAGTGCTGCGCAACCTGTTCGCCTAAGGTGAGCCTGGTGAGGAGGTAAGAATTGCTTAATGTTGAGTTTTGGATATAATGCTTAATGTTGAGCCTTTGCCACCTCCCGTGGTTGTGCATGTGTGTACTGCTATGTATTCTTTTATTCATGAGCATGTGAATCCATGCCAGACCCCATGCTGGAGAAGGAACAAGTTACTTACCTGTAACTGTTGTGCTCCAGCATGGGTCTGGCATGGATTCACATGCAAACCCTCCCGCCTACCCCTCTGCGGCTCTTCACCTGGTCATACTGCCACTTCACGTGCTACCAAATCTGAAGATGGCTGCCAGAGGCGGGGTTTAGGGAGAGGGCAGTCATTGGCTGTGGTAAGTATGACGCAGAGATCAGTGATTGGTTACTACTACGAAAGACAGATCAGAAACGAAACTGATACTGATTTTTCTTTACCGAGGATTCCCAGCCTGACGACGGGGAATATTCATGAGCATGTGAATCCATGCCAGGCCCATGCTGGAGAACAACAGTTACAGGTAAGTAACTTGTTCCTTTCCTCTTATACTCATGAATCTTTCTGCGGGCTTCGACACTGTTGATCACATACCCTTCTTTCGGCTCTTCATCACCTTGCTTTCTTTGGAACTGTTTTGAACTGGTTCCCCTCTTACCTTTCAGCACAAACGTTTGTATTGTCCTGGCATTGCCAGTCCTCTTGTAATTACCCTTTCATCACCTAGAGTGTGCCTCAAGGTACCGCCCAGGGTTCCTTACTTCCATCTCTCTGCACTGTCACACCTGCTTCTATAATCCCTTCCTTTGGAATCTCCCGTCATCTTTATGCGGATGATTCCCACATTTTTCTATCCTTTTCTGCCTGCACTTCCACCCTCCATTCTACATTTCCTCATCTTTCCTTACGATCCAAGCTTGGATGACTATCCACTACCTTCACTTAAACCAGTCAAAAAGTGAGATCATCACTTTTCCCTGCTTCTACTATCCCCCTCTCTTCATCCTATTTATTTTCCGCCATCCTCAGTTGTAACCTCGGCTACAGCCTGCAATGTAAGGGTCATTTTCGACTCGTCTTTATCTTTCACTGCTCATATCTCTGCCATCTCTCGGCCCTGTTGCTTTCAACTTTACAATATTCTTAGGTCCTGTCTATTCCTCACCACAAATACCACAAAGTCTTTACTCTACTTTCTTGTATTCTTTCCCCATTTTTACTGCTCTGCTATCCTTCGTGGTCTCCCTGCGTACTGAATCCCCCCACCCCCCGGTTCTTCATTTATCTCCTCGCTATTCCATTTCTTCTGCATTACTTTCCCTCCATTGGCTTTCTTTTGACTCTTGCTTATTATATAATTTCCTTACATTGGCTTTAAATGTCTCTATGGTCTCGTCCCAGCCTACCGTTCATCCCATCTCTTTTTATTCCCCTTCTCATTCTCTCAGGTCTCAATACCAACTCAACCTGTGCTTTATCTTGCTTTCGTTCTTTCTCTCTTCTATCCCCTAAATCTTGAAACACTCTCTCTATCCATTCTGTCTCTAAATTCATTCCTTTCAATATTTGCCTCAAGGAACATCTGCTCTCTCTGCCTGATCATGTCTTGATGTGCCTGCAAGTTGTTGTACTGTGTTAAAGACTTTATTTATATTTTCAATAAAATACAAAATAGGCTCAACAATAGGTAATAACTCTCAAAGTCCTAACATCAATATTCACAAATTTCACAGAAGCATCAATGAGTTAAACAAGTGATTCTTAAAAGAATACAAATATTCAAAGAGTAAATTAACAAAATATTAGCATCCTATTGTTGTCATCCCCTATACATCACTAGCAAACTCGTACAAGCCCGAAAAACAAGAAAAAGGGGAAGAAAATACGTAAAGAAAAAGAGGGAAGAAGAAGAAAAATATATATATAAAAACACACCCATTCATCATAACCGGCATCTATAAGTGAATAACTAATGACAATCACCAAACTCGCTTCTATGCACCATATAATTATTTAAAAGGTGACCAGATATCCAAATAAACCCCTTCCTGATTCAGTACTGTTTTCATTTTTGTTCAGCTCCTTAACGTAAAGCGCTATAGAAATACAATAAAATACAAATACAATACAAATAATGAGGATTCATTCCAAGGCTGCTGGTGACCCCTTGCTTCTTCTCTATGACTATTCTAGGGTTCAACAGGTCTCTAGCCTTCCACTACATAGATACCTTTGGCTTCAACATTCCCGTTTTTTTGCTAAGAGCTTCTATCACCCCTTTTTCCGCACTCACATCGTCTAGGTAGGAAGAAAGGCTAAATCAGTCCTGCTGTAATTGGAGGCTCAACATAGATGTCTGGGGCAAGCTCTTAGCTCACTGAGCTATCTTGCTGGCTCATCATAGAATATTAATATTTGTACGTCTTATACCAACTTCTACCATTTATTTTCAAAGGCACATGCTTTACATTCACACAGAGTTCACAATCAAGCAGAGGTTTAAGTGGCATGGGAAATGGAGCCGGGGCTCAATAAGGGTGTGTGGCCTACAAGGGGGCATGGTTTAACGGGCAGCAGGCAACCTCAGGTGATAATCCCTGCATGTTTTAGCTAATGGGATGGGGTCTGCACCACACCTTTCAGCCCTTAATTACTTGTGGCGATTTCCCACCAGACATCCCTTTAACTAAGAGATGCAGGATGTGTGACCCTCACACCCTGGGGGAGCGGATGCTGGTCTGTGCATTTCTTAATAAAAGGGATCCCTGCCGGGTGTTGGCACCCCTATTGTCTTCCTTAATGGTGGTCTGATCATCGCCAGAAATATGTTTAGCTAAGAGATGGTGATCACTGCATTGCTTTGTTAAATAGATGCCTGGCGGTAGCAGTGCCACGTTTATGGAAGAAAAGGCGAGGTCATGGCCTTTTTTCTAAACACAGGTGCAGAAAAAATGTCCTTGGCTTTTAGCCTTTTCTTTCATAATTGTGTCACTGGACCCATCAGGCACCGGGGATGAGGAGTGTGGGGAGGGCGTGGATGGCGTGCTCCTCAATTGTGAAATAAAAGCCATTTTTCTCTAAAGCTGGAAACTCTTGTACATAAGCGAGAGTTACGGGGTTTAGAAAAAAGGTTGCCCTGTGCTCATTAGCAGGGGCTACCGGGTACTTTAGGAAGCCCCGGAAGCGTCCCCCGTCTCGGAAACATTTTTCGGAGACTGCCGGCCCGCTTAAAGCCCTGCAGTCAAGTGAAACTTGGCAAAACGTGTCAACAAAAGGAAGCATGCAGCATACCCTTTCCTGTCTAGTATCTATCCTCTTTATATTGAGGAATCGGAAGTTGACAGCGTAGCACCAATGCCAGGGTTGTTCACCTTATGAAAAGGGTTTGTGTGCTGAGCCTGAGCGCGAAAGGGTGGTCACCGTATTTTGTCATGGTATGTGCTGTCACAGTGGCCAGGCACACAATTTGCTGCAATGCTGAGCAGAGTGTGGCCACAGCTGGTTGCTACCATTTGACCTCTCTCTCTTGCTTCCTCTGTCTCACTCCCCTGCTTCAAAAAGCCAAAGTCCCATTCAGCCCGCTTCTATTATTTATGTCCACAACTAAAGAGACCACAGATGAGCACCACCGGACACACCTCGATTGATAATATCCCTGTCTTCTTTAATGCCATTCATAGTATTTAGTGGCCAACCCTGTCATTGCTTTTAATTTCTTAGTACAATGGCATTGTTCGAAATATACAAACATCTCCTTGTCGCAAACCCGTTACATGCCAGTAAACATTTCCAGATACTCGGAAAACCGACTCGTTTATTAAAGAAATTTTCTTTGTTTATACAGTCTATAAAACCAGCCCTACTTCAGCCCGAAGAATAGCGGGAAGTGCTGCCAGGGAAAAAAGAGGTTGATCGACGACAGAGTAGAAAAAGAGAGGATCTGCAAGCAGCAGCAGAGGGGAGAGTGCGAGCAGGGGTTACTACTGATGGGGGGAAGACTTGGGCTGTCCGCTTAAACCTATACCTATGCTCCATTTGTCACACGTTCTCCCCAATTGATGTTGTGCTTTAAGTGGACAGAGAAATCGGGTGCCATGCAACGGGTGGCGGCTGCCTTTACACAGGTGGCACACACAGTTCTCTCTTAGTGTCTCATATGGTTTTATAGAGAGGAACACATGAAAGTACCCGTTGTGACATACAGAACCACTATCTCCTTAAAGCCCTGTCATACTTTCTTATAAGTCTTATTTTAGGTTATGTTACTCTACTTTTATACTGCGCCAAAACGCCACTTGTAGTATTTTCAGAGCACCTCATCCCGGTCCATGGCATATTGCGCCTCCGCCCGAGCAAAACCGAGGAATGCAAGATCAGAGAGGGGGCAGAAAAGGAGGATATTTGGGCAAAGTGAAGCAGTGCGATTCTGATGTTGGCACAGGGAAGGCTACTTAGTTTCTGCCTCCCTGTTATACATGTGCTGATCCGGATAAACACTTCGCTGCAGGAATTTCAGGAATTGAAAACAACAAGGCTAACAGGAAAGGCCAGAAAATGAAATGCTGCGTTTGTTTTGTGCGCTTAAATGTAGTCTTGGAGCATGCCCCCTATCCTTGACACCCCTCCTATTTCTATATCCCTCTGCGTGGAAGCGATGAGCATCGCCAGCCCCTGGGTTTGACTGACAGTAACTTTCCTCCATCCGGAGGACGAACCATGCTTGTAAAGTGACACGAGGGGTGCGGGGGGAAGGAGGCTCAGACCCTGCATCCAGCTCGGCTACCCTGGCCTCTTCCAGGAGCACGGAGCACTGCTGGAGAACGGGGACAGAATGGACAGCAGATCACTAGTAGAGCAGTTTGCCCCTCAATGGCACCCTTCTGTGCTCGGGGATTTTGGTATTAACCCACGCGGCGACCTAATTAACATGAATTGAGCACAGACACGGAGCTCAGGAACATATATCTTTGTCTCCTCTGCAACTGCGCGTCGCTTCCCTAACCCCTCCCTTTCCACCCGACCCACACCATGTACCCACAGGCTCCCTCCCTTATCACACGGTTCACCATCATAACGTCACTAGCGGCACTACAACCTCTCCCTCTTTTAAACACAATGGGCCTCATTACGAGGTTGGAGGTAAGTAACTGTCCTTACCGGCATGGAGCAATTACTGTGTCCGTGTAGGAAAGAGCCCGCTAATAGCGGGCCATTACGAGTTCGCGGACACAAGCTTTACGCCATGCCGCTAAGGACATTACCCCCATGCCGCTAAAGACCCAAAAAAGGCCCTTAGCGGCATCAAGGAATGCGCTGATAGCACTACCGCCATCGATGGACCCGGCATTAGCGGTGACCGATATTAGCGTGTGGATGGTAAATAAGCGGAACCGGAAATAATGTCATCGCACATGAACGGGAAAGAGCATGAGGCCAGCTTTAAATACACAATCCATTGCCATCCTCAGCACCCAGGACCTGCATCAGCACAACAGCAGCCCCAACTTCACCTAACACTCCATCACAATACCCAAGGCCCAGAAGAAAGGTGCTGCGCGCCAGTGCAAGGTCCGTTTCTCTGTGGAGGAGCTAAATATGCTTGCCGACACACTGAAAATGCGGACGTCGTGTTTGTGCAAGACATGCGGCGTGCCGCCCAGATAAGAAAGAAGGAGATCTGGGAGGAGGTGGCCTGCAAAGTCAGTGCGGTGGGCACCACCCCCGCACTGTAAAGGACGTGCGCAAGCGCTGGGATGACCTGCGCCTCTGTGTCAGGGGCATTCTTGCAGCCAATCGGAGCCAGGGCATGGGAACAGGTGGTGGAGGAGGCTCCCTGATCAAGATGACACACTGGGAGGAGACATGTGCCAGCACAATTGGCATAGAGACAATCGAGGGAGTGGGGGAAATGGAGCGTGGAGCGCCGTCATAGGCTGATGGAGGTGAGTGTCCACACAAACCACTGTAATGCAAAGCATGACGATGTCCCCCAAATGTAACAGAGCAATGAGGCAATGCATGGGCCATCACACACACATGTACACAACCCTGCCTATAGGCTGTCCACAGCACCATCACATCCCCATGCATGCAGCACCTCATACATGTGTCACCCAGACATATGCCTGCATGACCAACCTATATGGCAAGCAACCTGTATGTCACAACTCAAAGTCCAAATAGCCCCAAATGTAGAGAACTGCAACAATACCAATATATGCATGATGCACGTAGAACCATCACCGATGCTGTCCCTCTCTTGGTCCCCCACAGGCTCACAATCTGACAGTGAGGATCAGGACTCTGCGGCGCAGGCTACAACACCAATGAAGAAGGGCAGGGGCATGGAAGGAGGCAACAGTCCCACCACATCAAGGGGCTCTGGCAAACCAGGACTGCCGCTGAAGCCCAAAGCCACTCAGGATGCTACGTCACCAAGCCATGAAAGGGGCACTGAAACAACAATAGCACCCACACCAGCCACTACCACCACACAGGAGCCAGTGGAAGGCTTACTGTCTGCGGCCAACAGTTCGGTTGGAAAAGCAGCTGCCACGGCACCCCTGTCGGATGAAGAGGGCCAATGCCAAACACCCGTAGGACAGGGCACACCCAGCCTGCAGCCGTCAACCTACCTCACCCCACGCCCGAAATCTAATGCCAGCAGCCATGAGATGTCTGCTGGTGAGTCATTGTCAGGGAGATGGAGCCCCAGGGAGAGATCACCTGATGGCGGACCCATGCCGCACGCTGTGTCAACATCCACCGGTGTCAGGGACAGAGACCAGGGAATCAGCCTCGTCCAATAGCGCCAGGAGGAGCTCACTGCACTGGTTGGCCAGCACGTGAACGAAGGTGCGCTGGTGAGGGAGGAGTGCCATGAATACGCTACGGCCATTAAACTCACAATACAAGCGAGTATCACACGCATCTGTGATGAGTTGGCAGGTGTGAGGCAGGTCCTCAGCCACAACGCGGATGCCATTGAGAGCCAGCGTACCGCACAGGTACTGGAGCAACCAGGCACCTCCTCCTCTGCCAGCTCCAGGCAGACCAGCCCCCTGCGCAGGTCTGCGCAGACCTTGCGACGGCCAGACATGCAGCCACCCAATGCTGGTAGAGGACATGGGAAGTAGGGGCAGCCTGTTATTGGTGACTCTTGCGGACAAATGCTGCACTGAAGTGCACACCATGTGTGGGGGAGTTGTGGGGGCAGTGGGAAGGGGATAGGGTGTTTGCGGGAGTTGTGGGGGAGGGGGAGAGGGTTTTTGGGGGAGTTGCTGGGGGACAGGAGGGGGGAGAAGGTGTTTGGGGGAGTTGTGGGGGAGGGGGAGAGGGTGTTTGGGGAGGAGGGTTTATGCACTTTCTATTCACTTTATGGTTAATACACCCGTTGTGTCAAGAACAAACACATGACTCGACATTGGTTATTGTGTATGTGTGCATTATTGGTGAACCGTGCACAGTGTCCATTTCCCCCCAACACTCAGTGCCCTGAGACCCACATCCATTGCACCCTCCGCATCCATGTGTATTAGAAATATTGGTCTATCAGATTCTGGCGCACAGCACGTCCCTCCTGTACATTGCCACCTGCCTGACGTGCAACCCCATCTTCTTCCTCCTCCTAAGCATCACCAGGCGGTTGCAGTTCAATGTCAGGGGGCAGAGGCACGTTGCGTCTGATGCACATGTTGTGCAGCATGACACATACCATGATGATCTTGGCCACCTTCTCATGCCCGTAGAGGAGTGCCCCACCCGACCTTCTGAGGCAGTGAAACCGTGCCTTCAAAAGGCCAAAGGTCTGTTCGATCACCACACGGGTACGGGTATGTACACGATTGTAGTCCTTTTCGTGCATGTTCTGCGGGTTCTGGACAGGGGTAAGGAGCCACCTCTTCAAGGGATAGCCAGCACCACCTGCATGGGTGCAACATTGGTTATGTGTAAGTGATTTCATCAAATTGAACCTGTACCTATCACACACAAGCCTGCAGTGATTTGTTGCTCACATCCACATATGCCTGCATGAATGGAGATATTCAAAGTAACCGCAATGTGTGAAGTCACATGATACACAGGTGTGCGTAGCATCGTTTAGTTGATGCAAGGGTGTCCTATTCCTTGATGGTGTTCATGCACTGTGGTTGCCTACGGCAGTTGTTGCCATGATCTAGGTGATGTGTCTTTAATCATATGCTTTGATCCGGTCACCGTTGGAACCAGACTCTTAATGATCAGCCATTCCACGCTTGATGTCCTCATGCTGGCATGCTGCACTTCTGTGGTGGTGTGCCAGTGACATTCTGTATGTTGGCTTCGTGTGATTCCTTTGTATGCACTCATGAACGCATGCCTGGTGTGATGCTGTTCAGCGGTCATTTTCATTGGGCATACTGACAGCATGTTGCTGTATTGTGTTGTATGGTCTGATGATGTGCAGTGTACATGTTGATGGATATGGTATGGTTGCAGTACTGGCTTGTTGTCATTGTTGTGCAGCTTACATGTTGCATATCGCTTTCAGGTGTCAGGTTCAGTCTGGCCTGCTTTGGGGCACAGTGTATTACAGTATGGGCATTGTTCAGTCTCTCAACTACTACCACCCAGGTAAAGTATGCATCTCTCTCGCCCCACCCCACAATCTCACCCAGGTGAAGTATGCATCTCCCATCTCCCCCAATCTCACCCAGGTGAAGTATGCATCTCCCTCTCCCCCCAATCTCACCCATGTGACGTATGCATCTCACCCCCACCCCCCAATCTCACCCAGGTGATGTATGCATCTCCCCCATCACACTGCCATGTGCTTGCCATGCAACTCACCAAGTAGCCAGGAACGTTGTCTGGCATGTCGCTCCATGTAGCGTGGTATCGTGGAGTTCCGCAGGAACATTGAATCATGGGTTGATCCGGGAAATCAGGCACAACAATGTGTGATGATATTGTCTGAGTCACATTCCATTTGCACGTTGATGGAGTGGTATAGTTTACGGTTGCAGTACACTACCTCCATGGCATGTGGGACCACCAATTCCACATGGGTGCAGTTGAGTGCACCGATGCAATTTGGGATGCCTGCCAGTGCATGGAAGCCACTTTTGGTGTTGGAGATCTCCTGGGCAGTCCGTTGGTTCAGCATGCGTGAGAATAATGGTTGCGATATGCCATGCATCTGCCCTACCGTGTGCTGGTAGGTGCTTGTGGCCAGGAAGTGGAGCACAGACACCACCTTCAGTAGAGGGGGTATGACGGTACGGATGTCTATGAGGCTGATGTTGTTGTGTATCATGTCCACAATGGTGGTGATGGTGTCCCGGTCCAGACGGTACAGGGTGTGGATCTGCTCAGGGGTTAGGTTGAATGGACTGGCTCTGATGCGAGGGATTGGGGGCTGCCTGCGTGGTACAACTGCCTGCACTGGTGGGGCATGCTGTGCCTGTCTCACCCTCCTTCTCCTCCTGCGTCTCCTCTGTGCTGCTGTTGTTGTTGTTGTTGCTGGTGTAGCAATGCAAGCATGTCCTCCAGCCCCAGTATTGCTACTAGTATTGGAATCATTTTGGTGTGGGAAGGGGTGTGGTGTGCTCCTTTTGTGCTGGCCCAGTCTACATTGCCTCCACCTGTGCTGATTGTGTGCACCTGTGGCAGTTGAGAACACTGCACATGGCAGTTTACGGGTGGTTCGCGATGACGGTATTGCCGGTATCCACTTTTAGCGCCTTCTTCATGCCGTCCACCTGACTTGTGATCACCTCCTGTTTACGGCATACCGGTATTGCCGCCATGAAGGGTCGCGTGCCCGCACCCATGCCGGTATTAGAGGCACCGTTATTTACGGTGTCGCTAATAGCGGGTTGGCAGGTCGGAATAGCCTGGAGCGGTAAGCGATGCCAGTCTTTTTAGGGGGATATGCCCGCCTCCGCCTCCACCCACACCTGCTGTGGTTCCCCCGGCGCAGCCTTTGCCTACGGTACCTCCCCTTACCCTTCCGCCCTTGCCTCCGTAGTAGCCTGTGGACGAGGCAATCAGGACAGCGAAGACCAGCCCTGCTCTATTAGAGCTTTTCACGACCGGGTGCTGGACATTATGTGCCTATTGGATGTTGAAGTGCCTGAGGCACCCGCTCCGCAGGAGGGTGTGCTTTCGGGGGCGTTCACCTTGTCTCCTTTGGAGCGTACCGGCCTGTTCTTGCAGAAGGACGTTTTGGCTGAGGTCCGTAGAGTCTGGGAGAAGCCACACTCTGGGCTTTTCGTCAATAAGAAAATTGACACGCGCTACAGGCTGCATTCTTCAGAAGAGGTGGCCCTAGCATCTTGTCCGCCCCCCTCCTCCACGGTGGTGGCTGCGGCCACTTTACAGTCCAGGCCTGCAGCATCCTCCTCTATGACGGCTACTCAGGTCCTGGGGAAAGAGGACAGGCTTCTCGACTCCCTTGGGAGGAAGATTTTTGCTAACTCGGCCCTGCAGCTGCGGCAGGGCAATGCAGAACTGGTGTTAGCGGGGGCGAATATGAAGATGTGGAAACGTCTGGCGGAGTTCCAGGAGTTCATTCCAGTCGAGAAGCTGGATGACTTTAAGGCGGGATTGTCGGATGCCAGGGTCTTGGCCCAGGATCTGCTGGAGGCCGCGGCTCATCACGTTGACACTTCGGCTTGGGGCCTTATGCTTGAAGTTCATACCTCTCGGCAGGCTTGGTTGCATGCCACCAAGTTCTCCAAGGAGGTGCAGGACAAAGTGTTGGACCTGCTGTTTGATGGTAAGGAGCTTTTTCATTCCTCGACGGATGTAGAGCTCACCAAATCGAATGACAGCACCCAGACAGCCAAGTCCTTTTCCGTCCTGGTTAAAACTCCTTTTAGGACCCAGAGACCGTTGTTGCAAAGCCGGCCCTTCTCTGGTTTCAGGGGGTATCTAGATCGGAAATCCCACAGAGTGGATACCCCTTTGGGAAATTCCCACCGGAGGCAGCAACGGACTCGGTTTTTCTCCCGCTCCTCAGCCTCCTCCTCGGGTTCAGGTGGTAACACCACCGAAAACTTGCCAAATGAGGGTTCTCTGTGCGTGCACAAGACCCCGGTGGGAGGATGCATCGCGTCTCATTGGGAGATGTGGTAGACCATCACCAAGGACCGGTGGGTCTTGTCAGTCTCTCAGGCGGACTTCCGCTAACCTTACCCCCTTCCCCACCCTTCAAACCTCCTTTTCAGCAGTTGGGATCATCCTCCCTCAAAGCCGAGGTTCAGAAGTTGCTGGACCTCAGAGCTGTGGAACCCGTTGCCCTAGGGGAGCGAGGGGAGGGCTTCTACTCCTGACTGTTTACGGTGCCCAAACTCAACCAGACTGACCTGCACACCATCCTGGACCTTTCCCAGTTTAATCTGTTCCTAACCCAAGAGAAATTCAAGATGATAACGCCCGGCCAGATACGGTCATTTTTGCAGATGGGCAATTGGCTCTGGTTGGTGGACCTTCAGGATGCGTACATGCATATTCTGATCTGGAATCCACACAGGAGATATCTCTGTTTCTCTGTGGGAGAGGAGCACTTCCAGTTTCGAGTGCTTCCTTTTGGTCTCAGCTTGGCGCCGTGTGTCTTTATGAACATGATGTCGGTGATTGCGGCTGATCTTCATCTGCAGGGTATCCATGTGTATCCGTATTTGGACGACTGGCTCTTACACAGCCCTTGCCCATTGAGAGCCGCGGGCAATCTTCAGTCTCTCCTCCAGCACCTGTTTCATCTCGGGCTGTCGGTGAAGTGGTGGAAATCTTCCATGACGGTCTCTCAGGACTTGATTTTCCTGGGTTTTTGCTGGAACACGATCGACTGCAGAGTTTACCTGACCGGGGACAGAATGGCTGATCTGTCGGCCACATGTCAGATGTTTGCGCAGTCGGAGAGCATGTGGGCCTGGTGGTTCCAGAGGCTTCTGGGCCTCATGGCCTTGTGTCTTTTGGCTCTACCTCTCGCTCGTCTCAAGATGAGGCGGACTCAGATGGCTCTTCGGAGTTCTTGGCGTCAGGCTGTGGATCCGGACTCCAAGTTGATATGGATTCTGGCTTCCATGAGAGTGGACCTGGAGGGGTGGTCGTCTCTCAGCAACCTGTCGGTGGGTGCAGGTTTTCAGGACCCAGCCCCGATGGTAACGGTCACGACGGACTCCTCCCTTCTGGGGTGGGTTGTGACGTTGGATCTTCTTCAGGTCTCGGACCTTTGGTCGCCTCAGGACAAGTTCCTCTAAATAAATCATCTGGAGCTCCTGGCGATTTTCCTAGCGCTCAAGGCGTTCAGACCGATCATTGCCAACAAAGTGGTCAGTATCCGCACGGACAATGTGGTGTCCATGTACTACATCAACAAGCAAGGGGGCACCAAGTCTCCCCCTCCCGTGGACCTGCCCATCCAGATTTGGGAGTGGGCATTTCTTCATGGTGTCTGGCTGATAGCAGTACACATTCCGGGCCATCTGAACGTCACGGCAGATGTCCTCAGTCGGCGGACAATGATCAGCTACGAGTGGGAACTGAAGGCAAAGATCCTCTCATGGATTTCAGAAATGGTCTGGGAGTCTCCTCTCTGGGGGATGTGCTCGAGATTCCTTGGCACATGAGGGCCTATGCTTTCCCGCCTCTGATTCATCAGATGATTTGCAATCTGAAGAACACGGTTAACTGTTCTTTTCTGCTCATAGCCCCGTGGTGGCCGGCCAGGCTCTGGTTCTCAGAACTTCAACACCTGCCGGTGTGTGCACAGATCAGGCTGCCGGTGACTCCCGATCTTCTTCATCAGGGGGATCAACAGCTGTGGCACCCCTCCCCACAATCATTCAGCTTGTCGGCATGATGTCCGAGTTCAGGTCTTTAGAACATCTCAACCTTTCTGCTGATAACATGCGCATTATTGAGGCAGCCAGGAAACCCTCGACTAGGTCTCAGTATAGAAGCAAATGGCTTAAATTTTGTTATTGGTGCTTAGACAAACAGCTGGACCCAAGGGCGGCTACGATTGAGACTGTGCTGTCTTTCGGCTTTGTCGGGGGAGCATCCCTTCTTGGTTTTCCACAAGGATAAGGTGGTTCTACGGACAAACCCTTCTTTCCTGCCGAAGGTTGTCTCTGATTTCCATCTGAACCAGTCAATCTCCCTGCCGGTCTTTTTTCCGAACCCTGCATCAGAGGCAGAACGGGTTCTACATTGTTTGGATGTTAGAAGGGCTCTTAAGTTCTATCTAGACAGAACATCCGAATTTAGGAGCTCTTCTCAACTGTTGGTAACCTTTGGTAATCCACAAGGTAAACAGGCCTCTAAGGCAACTATCTCCAGATGGATTGCGGTGTGTATTACGGAGTCTTACACTGTCCAAGGACTGCAGCCTCCTAAAGGTATTCATGCACACCTGGTGCGTGGCAAGGCAGCCGCAGTTGCCTTTCAAAAATATGTCCCGTGGGAGATCATCGCACAGGTGGCTACTTGGGCCTCCCCATCGGCTTTTTGTAAACATTATTGTCTAGACCTGAGCTCCAGATCTGATGCTCAGTTTGGCCAGGCTGTGCTGAAGAACCTTTTTCAGTAAGGGGGTTTCCATCCACCTGTAGTTCCTGTGAGGAGTGCTTGGGAATCTCCCATAAGTATGGAAGAAAGGGGACGGGATTTAGGAGCATAACCAGGTTACTCACTGTAGTGACCACCTTACTCCTAGTTCATAGTCCCCTTTCCTCAGGTACCTGATGTTCTGTGACCAATGCGTACGGTTTTCCATATAGGAACAAGTGAAAGTGTTCACAGGCCCATATTACAGCCAGTCCTTCTTTCTTGGCCTACGAATAAGCTTGCTTAGATTTTAAGAGGCATCCGGCTGGCATATGATACGATGTGTTGTTTTCCTTCCTCAGCTGGGTTGATTTGGATTGAAATTGCACCCAACCCCACTGGGCTGGCGTCAACGAGCTCCAACTCCCTTGCCGTGTTGAAATATGCAATGTTCTTTGCAGATGAGATGCGCTGCCAAATTACCTCAAATGCGTGTTAGCAGGGCTCGAACCACACAAATGGCACTTGCTTTTTCGTGAGGGCTTTCAGTAGTTCGCTCACTGACGCAAAGTCCAGGATGTACCAGTGCATGAGCTGGTGAGCCCCAAGAATGGCTACAGGTCCGATACGTTGGATGGGGGCTTTGCACTGTTGAGTGCAGCTACCTTCTTAGGGTCCAGAGTCATGCCCTGAGCTGAAAACACGTGCCCAGAAAAAGTAAAACGTCCCTTTCCTGAACTCGCACTTCTCCCTGTTGAGCATGGGATGGGCCGCTTCCAGCGCCATGCATACACTTGCCAGCCTGTTGCTGTGTTGTTATCGGTCTTTCCCAAACACCAGTATATCGTCGCTGTACTTGAAGCAGTTAGGAATATGGTTGATGACATTGTGTATCTTTGCTTGGAAAATGTCTGCAGCTGACGACACCCCAAAGCTGAGGCGCTTATATCTGTAAAGGCCCAGGTGCGTGATGAAAGTTGCGTTGTACCTGCACTCTTCACTGAGTTCGAACTGGTGGTAGCCCTTGTTTAAATCCAGCTTGGACAATACTGTAGCCCCATTTAGCATATGGACCATGTCAGTGATCCTGGGGGGTGTCCAGTCAATTCGTCGAAAGAAAACTGGTCGACTGCAATTTGGTCGACGCAATTTGGTCGAAAACCAAATGGTCGAATTTTTTTTTATTTATATATTTATTTTTCGGGTTTTCGTTTAGTTAAAAAAGGGGTTTTTAGAGAAAAAAAAGGGGTTTGGGGTGGACCCCCACAAAAAAATTTAAAAAAAGGGTTAAAATAAAAAAAAAAATAATTTCGACCATTTGGTTTTCGACCAAATTGGTTCGACCATTTGTCTGGTCGACCAATTTATTTCGACCAAATGTCTGGCAACCATCCTGGGGGGCTTAGTGCCGTTCTCTCAGGATGGCCTTGTTTGGGCTGCGCATGTCCCCACATATCTAATGTAATTTCAGCTCTTCTTGGGGACCGGGACTATCAGTGGCACCCACGGGGTGGGCCCTACCACCGGCTGAATAATATCCTGTTCCAACAACTTGTGCTGTTCTTCTTCTACTTGACTCTGTACGTTCACAGGGATTCCCCGGTAGTGTTGGGCCACTGGGTGTACTTCCTGCTTGATATGTAGAGGAGTGATCTGTCAGTGCTTCAGCTTAACTAGACCTTTAAAGAGCGTGCTGGATTTTTATTGATACTGATATTTTATTTGCATTGCGCTCGTACACAAGTGTTTCAGAGCGCGACAAGGCAAGGGAGGGGAACAAGGAAGAACAAGAACAACAATCTTACTCGGCCCAGTTGATGGGTCGAAATACTTGTGGGCCTGTGTATCAACCCCATGTCCAACACAGCTTTAAAGCTGAGGAAGCACCCGCTGTCTGTGGCGGCTTCCAACACGTGCTTGGGTATCTGTTTTGATTGAGTCTTGTATTTGCATTGGGCCATGAAGTGTCCTTTGCATAGCAGCAGAGTCTCTGCTCCATATGATAGATGTTCACCTCTGCAGGTCTCAGTTTCAGGGCATGTGGAATGTTGCCATAAACTTCCTTGCTGATGACATTTACGGTGGCCCCTGTGTCAAGGGGGAACTTGGCGGGCATGTTATTCACCTGGAGCAGCAATAGGGGGCTCTGTTCCTTTGCGGTAGGCTTCCCTAGGGCATAAAGATATCCTTTCTTTCTTGGCTCATTCGCAAATGATTAGCTGGACCCACTGGCCATTTGAGATTGCTCTATCAGGCAGCGGACATATCTCTTTGGCCTTCTCTTAGGTCATGCTGTAGATGAGCAGCTTGATCGCCATTCCGGTGGTCTACTCTCGTATGTCCTCCCTTCTCTCCATTCCTGAAGTTTCCGGCGATGGGTCTCATAGAATTGACTGGTCCACGTTGGGGGTCTTTGGGGTTGCTCTCTCATGCGTGCCATGGTACTGCCGCTACCTTCTCCTTGTGGTTGACTGCGGGACATGCGACAGACAGCTTTAAAGTGGCTGTTACTCCCACATGCTGAGCACTGTTGGCCAAGCGCAGGACACGCACCTTCATGGGGAAACTCCTATCCGCATCGGTAGCAGAAAGGTTCCCTATTGTCTTCGTGCAGTGGTGTGGCCTCCATTTTGTTTATCCCCCTCCAACTGTACATTGTAGATTTTGACATTGCTCATGGCCTCCAATTGTAGCGCTAGCTCCACATCTGATCTTGCCAGGTGAAGTATTTCCTCCAGCGATCAAGGCCTTTGGAGCAGTCTTTTTCTGTCATCGGCACATTTGCATCCTTCAATGATTTGGGACCGCAGGGCCTCCTCGTTGAAGTAGTTATTGAAATCACAATGTTTTAGACAGATAAGAAGGCGCATGACAAAAGCATCTATTGATTCACCTTTAGTTTGTTTAGTTGTGCGGAATACATGACGTCCATAGTCCACATAGGTATGGGGCATGAAATATTCCGTAAGGGCAGCTCTTAAACCCACATATGAGTCAGTTGATCCTGCAGGGAACTCGTCCACTATGTTACGCACATTCAGACCTATGGCCAGCGTCGGCAGGCTGTGTTTTTTCTCATCATCCAAGGGCCTGTGGCCCACATATAAACATCAAAATCCCTCGACCACCATCTCCATCTGGGCCCTAGGTTGCTGGTCTTAGAGTGATCAAAGTGAGTGGGTAGTGTGACAGGCACTGTCAATTTTTCTGAGTCAGACATGATGTATTTATGCAAACTCCAGGCATGGGCAATGGAGCTCTCACTAGATTCCCTGTGGCTTGGGTGGCTCGTCTGTCTCAATAGCAGTCAGAGTTGTGAGTTACTGTGAATGTTCACGAGCCTTTCCTACACGTGCACTTTTAGTACTTTTGTGAAGCCCTTACTGGCCTCTCTGTGGATGTGGTAGCTCATGGATGACAATGGCAGCCAATGGCATTGGGGGACTTGACTGTGCGTGTGCCCTTCCTGCACATGTATTTTTAATATCTCCTTTCCTTTGGGAATAATTGTTCTGTGCCGCCTTTGTTGTGACAACATTCTTTTTTTTATCTCTTCACCACCCTGGTGTGGCTGGGCTCCTGCCCCGTTAGCAGTGCTCTTCCACTGCCACACTGTTGCAGGTGCCGGTTCATGATATTGCCTGCACGAAATGGAGCTTGCGGCACAGGCAGCCTTCCTTGCTCGCTCACCTTCTTTCATGGTACGAATCTGTGGTGCCTGCAAGGCCCCTCTCAGGAGCAACGGAAAACACCCGTCAACATCCAGCAGGGACTGTGCTCTCACTCCGCCTGCAGCATCTGGTACTTGCCACTGGCAGAGGCGTAATCCACACAACAGCACTTGCCGATGCTTGTCGCGTGATGGACCGCACCACTCAGCACAGTACGGAACAAGCAGGCCGACCTCCTTCATCGTCAATTTGGTATTCACCCACACAGCAACCCAATTAACATGAATTGGGCGCGGGCACAGAGCTCAGGTGCATATATCTTTATTTGACTCCTTTCCAGCTATAACTTCTCATCCCTTCCCTAACTCCTCACTTTCCGCCCGACCCACACCCCGTGCCCACAGGCTCCCTCCCTTATTACGTGGTTCACCACCATAACTTCACTTGCGGCATTACAGGGATCTTCCTGGTGTAAACAGGCGTGTGGGGCCTTCTCATGCACTGCCCAGGTTCTGGGAGCCATATTCCCCTTCCACACTGGAAACCACTAACTTCAAAATATTTATTTTATTGCCTATTGTTTAAAGCGCAAACTCTACCCAAAGGTGTTGGAGTGCTGTACAGCTAGAGTTAAACTTACAAATCGCATATCAATAATAAAAAATATACTCTCAAATTACCTAGCAGGTCTTTCCCCTTGACTTTTTGGTCTACACCACAGCAATGATACCCCACACGAACAGAAATTACTGTGATATTCAGATTCAAGACTCAGGCTGAATTTTTAAATATCAAAATTAATTCTAAACAAACCAGTTTGTAGCCTTTGTCAGAATATCAACTTTACTCGATGCCACTGAAAGACGATTCAAGCTGGCTAGAGCCTTCCCAGAAAACTATTCTGACATTGCCTTTATTTTTTTTATTTTGAAGTCTGTAAGAGAAGATCTTTCCCTCTTAGAGTACAAGCCCTACCTGAGATAGCCAATATTTTGGCAGATATCAAGGTGCCTTGAGTTTCAAAGCCTTAAATCTCAGAAATTCTACCAGGAAAGTGTGACATGTCCAATAAGAGCCGGCAGAGCAGTTTCTTAATGTGACCCCTCTTTTTTAATCGTCAGATATCCGCCTAGCTGCAGCTTTTGTTGTAACTTTGAAAGGAATTAAGACACGTCAGGGACCCTGGCAAGCACTGCCCCTCTGATGGATGCCCCTCCGATATCCAGTCTCAATACCACCAGGACAATTTTTGTAAACCTAGATAATGGTCTGTGAGGCTTCCAACCGTGCCTAATTCTGTATTGAGGAGAAATCCCAATGCTTTTTCTTGTTCCGATAGTACTTGAGAAATTTCTGCCACTGCCAGAGGTTTTAAGGCAGGTCTAGACCTAGACAAAATGTGTCATCCAGCTTTTCTAGACATCTCTGCAAGTGATGAAAGTAATTAAATGATAAAATCCAAAGGCATGTCGTCTGTGTACTGAGCATGGTGACGCATTGCTCCTGCAATACGTCTGCCAGTCACTACGCATTAAAAGTTACATAGCATGGGACGGCGATTGTTCCCTGAGGACCCCATGCAGAAAACGGCCATGGCAGTTCACCACATCGCGCATCGTTACCCACCAGGAAGGAAGCAAACCAGTTCAGTAGCCATCCGCTAAAGCCATGCGGTCCAGAGGTAAGCCACCATCACCCCATGATGAATTATTTCAAAGGCTACCCGGCAAGATCCAACAAAACCAGAAAACGTATGCCACCCAATTCTAAATATTTTCCCAACAGACACACATGGGAAATCTGGTCCATGGTGCTAAATTTGAAAGATTACATTTTTGTCACATATGGCTCAAAGAATACGCCAACTTTCAGAGATCATTCAAAGATTTGTATTAATTGGTTCAGTAGGGCCCTAGGGCTGTACCAATCATCTAGAAACTGCTTTTTCTACCATTACCCAGGTGAAACCAGCCCTGTGTTAGTATTTTGCAAATATTGACCCCTTCTGTCTAATCTGTAGGCCCGCTGCCTGGCATGACGTATTGGTAGCCGTTTTATCGGTTCTATGAAGCTTTGTTACATTGTTTTGCTGAATGGCAACTTCACTGAATTCTTTTGTAGCAAATGTACCTTTTCCGTTTACCACAAAGGAGTTGGTTGTTCAGTTGGATGCAGTCTGGCTGCCCCAGAAGCATTGGCAGTGTTTCTTCCCTGTTTACACGTGTTATGTTTGAGGAGGAAGTTCTTTTAATCCTTAGACCAACGCGGAGCAGCCGCAGAGTTGGCCGTTGATTTGGCTGCAGTCTGGCAGCATTGGCAGCATTAGCAGCGTTTCGTCCCTGTTTACACGTGCTTTTAAACCTTAGACCAAAGCGGAGCAGTCCCAGCTTTGGTGGTTGAGTTGGCTGCAGTCTGGCAGTCTCCGGCAGTTGGCGGGAGCATGCAGCAGAACTTGGGGCAACCCCCACCCCTGGCACCGCCGAGTGTGCTGAGCAGGAATGGACTGACCGGAAGTAAACACTGACGAGCGGTCCGTGTGACTACCACTGAGCAGCTAACGTGCAAAGGCCATGCAGCCCATCCGGTGACCCATGTAAGTTTAATTTTAAACTGAACAATTGACTATGGTTGGAGTGTGTGGCGAGTGTGGGTACATGTGTTGAACGGTGTCCCATAGCCCAACATAGCCAACGCGAGTCAACGACTCCATCCGCTACTTATTTTATCTTCGATGTGAGCCTTACCTTGCCTCGATCCTCCTTCCTTCTTTCTTTTCTATTCTGCATCCTCGCCTCCCTCCCTTTCTTTCACCCGGACACATGATTTTTACTCCAATTTAATTGAACCCGGATGCTGTGACCGGCACCCATCTTTAATTTCCTCACTTGTTGTCTTTGAGTATGCGGTCCATACCATGAAGAACAAACTGCCCTGTAGGTCCGACCTCAGCAGTGAATCCTCAAAAATGGTAAAACGGGCATGGATCCATCCAAATCCTCACAAAGGCAGCCCAGAGGCACCTTCTACAAAGAAAGGCAGAAACGATTGCGGTAATGGGGGCTAAACCAGTGCCTAATGATCAGATGCCTATTACTGGCTATTTGTAGGCCGTTAGCCAGCCTGGTGCTCAATTTTCAATGTCATGCCCCTCAGTCACCCAAGTGAGAGATAGTCCCTCACACAATCCAGAGGGGGACAATAATGTGCGAGAGCTAAAGAAAAACATAATTGCTGCAACCAACACCATTGCAGACACAGCTGATGAATTTGACAATCAAGTGCAGAACTCGCCAGAGTCTCTGAAAAATAACGGCTCTTTGGTATCCCACAAAAATATAATTGGAGGAAATGTGTCCAGTACAAGCGTTAGCTGGCACCTTGGAAACCTCAGGAGACGTAGGTTATGGAGGGTTCCATCAGTATCTCACAGGGTGAAGCCATTGCCCTCGACGTGGTATCTCTGAAATATCAGCACAACACTATTCTTTCCAAAATTGAAACCCTATTTGTCCTCTGCACAACACTGGCTGCTGAACAACATGATATAAAGACTATAACAGCAAAGGTAATGGACATTATCTTAGATGGTACTGCCTCATCTTTATCAAAAGCCGGAAAATAAGGGAATGGATAAACCAGGGAGAGGACCCAAAACCTACTGCCTGGGCCCAGGACCCCCCACCAAGTACACTAGTCATGGAGGAAGGCATAAAGGACCTATGTGAGCACTGGGACAGCCTTCCACTCAGCATTCCTAGCTCACCGGCCTCAGTAATCCCCCAAGACTCAGTCAACATTGCTGCATGCAATGAAGAGGACGCCCTTGAAGCACTATGCAATGAAATATCAATGATGGAAAATTCTCCCCCAGTTGACTTCCCGAGGCAGCCACGGAGGTCCAACTCGCACACATCACTTGCAAGGACAACCTCTGACACCTTCCGGAAAAAACTCAAAGCATGTTTGTTTGCTGAATAAAACCAGCGAGCTACCCCTAACCCGACAGTTAGCCAGTGGAGAGTATCCCCGGGAACCTAGAGCGATTATTAGTGTACAGGGCGATGGCACAAAGAGGAAAGTAACCTTGAGTGGGCCACTAGAGAAATGGGCTCAAGTAGTTCCAAAACAACCTATAGTAAAAGTCCAGGTTGTACCGGAGAGCGGTTTCTCTCGATGGGCCCAGAAAAAAGATCCTGAGGTTAAGTTTTACCACACAGGTAAGAGTCAGCCCATTGGTACAAATTCAGTGAATAGCCCCACGCCAGTTTCTGGACATTTCACCAGGCACCAGCAAGGGCCTACTGTTCACTGTCAACCAAGCATAAAGCCACCTGACGGAACTTGTCTTCCCGTTTTGCAAAACAAGTGGCTCAATGGATGAGGATGTTACAATCCTTATTATTATAGTGGCTCTGACATCAGAACCCTGAAGCTTGGGGTCTTAGTGAAAATTGAAGAGACTCATTCAACTGCAACCAGTCCTTTCTTAAATCGATCATCTCTGCTTCGTATGTGGTCTACGATCCCTCAGCTGTCAATGATTTCTTCAGCAGACATTTTACAACTTGAACTTTTGGAAGTCTAACTAACTGGGTTTTGATACGATTTGTATCCTCTTTAACAGTATCTTTGTTATGCTGCAGTGTTGATGTATTGCATAGCCTGGGTCTTAAACTAACTGTATGCCATGTGGCGGCTGTAGCGGTGCCTGTACCTAGTACACAGGCGCCACAGTAACATCTACAACTGGCGGGAGGCAGTTTGTGGAAAGGTTGTTGGTTGATCCTCCCTCAAGGGTTTTTGATGATTTAAATGAACCCTATGGCCCCCCTAATTGGTACATATAGTCTGGGCCATATTCTAATAGACCCACATGTAGATATACACAGTTTAGGCCCAACCTCAGGATTCGGCCTGGGAGTACCAGGCTTATATCCCACCCAGGGGCCAATTGACTAAAGGAAATTGAATTTATAGGTTTGCCCGCTGGAACACCTGGGGTCATAGACTCCTTATACAGACCAGGTGGTCAATGCAAATGTTAACTACCTGTGACGTCTTCCTCCTCCAGGAAACCTGGCTTGACTCTCCACTCTACGTGGACGGTTACCACCTTTACCAAGTCATGGCCAAGAAGGGGATTAGGGGTCGCCATGTGGCGGTACCGTTTAGCGAGGGGATGGTCCAAGTGGTTGAATTAGGTACAGACTCAAAAGCAGAGAATGGGAAGGCACTGATTATAAATATCTATAACCCGCCCGAAATGTTCTGTATGGAAGAAATCCATTCCCAACTCGATGAAATCTTTGCAGCATATGGAGGGCTCCAATATAACCAAATAGTATTGTTGGGTGGCGACCTGAATGACAGATGTTCTGATGAAATTGAGTGTGCCTCTTATCGAAATATAACCAAAAAGTGTGAAATGGTCCAGAACCTTACTAACCGTAAGGGTTCAAAATGGATAAATTTCCTGGGACACTGGGACTTAATTCAATTGAATGGTAGAACTAGAAGTGATATCCCAGGGCATTATACAAATAATGGGGTGTAAATAATAAAGTAACTGTATTATTTCTTTGGTATTAATGCATGTCTCATACTCAGGGGCAACGTGCTTGCCTTGGAAGCAAAACGACACAGAGCAACACAGGTTGGACCCCCCTGTTCGCGCTTAGAAACCTCTGGGTATTAAGCACGTTATAAATAACCTATCATATCATATCATGTCTCATGGCAGACCAGAAGTCGAGGTGAAGACCAATGACTATAGTGACCATAATATTTTGGCTCTTACCATTAGCATCCAAAAGGGTGTAAACCCCCAGGCCTGCTGCCCTGGCTTACAAGTAAACCACGCTGTTAACTCCATATGTTGGACAGCAAGACATGTCCAAAATTCAAGTGTAGCGGTGGGATTGCTCACCAGTGTCGATTTTGAACATCTGGGTAAGCTAAACGTTAATGAAATTGAAGCTTGGCTAAAATAATTTGCCTCTCTCACTGGAGCCCTCCCAGCAAGGTACCCAGTGATGATTGGAAAGCATACTAGCCAATTTGATGGCGCCATCTGTGATACTAAGAAAGAAATGAGATGGAAACTGAGAGCGGTGAGCAAGTCTGGTGGCCCTGCCATGCACAACGGTCTCAGATTTTAGCAACAAAGAAAGAATATGAACACTGGTTTAAGCGCTCGAGACACTCTATTAAAAACCACCACTGGCAAGCAATGATCAGCGCTCTGAGTACTGGCAAGCCTAGAAATATCTGGAAGATACTGGCAAAGGCTAAGGGAGAAAGCAGGAGGCAAACCCTAAACCCGATAAGTGAAAGTGCCTGGTTCAAGCACTGAAAGACACAGCATAATCCCATAAGGGCGACGGTCCCGCGGTACATCCCCGGGGGTTGACCCATGTTGGCCAGCAAGGAAGACATAGAAATACAAATTCTGAAGCTTAAGAATTCTAGGGGCCCCAGGCCTAATGGGCTTGCCAATGTTGTATTAAAACAAGATCGCAGCAGGTGGGCCACGATCTTAAAAATCCTCTTCAATAGAGTGTGTATTACCCAGGTTATTCTGATTTCGTGGAAGCATTCTGTTCCCCTCCCTGTTTATAAAAAGGGGTATATGCTTATGCTGGAAAATTATAGACTGCTGTCAGAGGGTTGAAGCAGGGTTGCACGCACACTTGTCCCCCTGGAGCCAGTAGAATGTTCGATACACTAGTCTCATATGCAGCAGACAATGATTTAACCTAAATATGGAGAAGACAAAGGTAATACTGAAAGCCTCTACGAGTGTCAAACCCCGCACCTTTACCACCAGCTTGGGGGGGGCATTTAGAGTACGTCGTGAAATAGCACTACCTGGGCCTCGAAATGAGTGCCAGTCGTAACTACTGTTATGTAAAAGAGAAAAAAATGGCAAAAACTCACCATTTGACACACCTGACTGAGCAATTTGCCAAGCAAACGGCAGACTTTTCTATGGAGGGGATAATCACACTCTATATGCAGTGTCTCTGTCCCATGGTTTTGTATGGACTGGAGGCCCTGATAATGCAGGACATCAGTTGGTTGGATAAACTAGACGTTTACTTCTGAAAAAGGCTACTGAAACTTTCTCTCTCTATACCCCAGTTGAGTATCTGAGGTTGGAGTTAGGTCTTGTTTCTCTCAGAGGTAGGTTGTTGGCCAGGCAGGGATCCCTACATTTAAAAGCTAGTTCACACCCCAAATGCTAGCTTTAGAGGAAGGTCCCAGGGACCTAACCTACTGCATAGTGGTACTGAGTTTAATTGCTTGAATAATAAAATATATAGCCATATTAACTGCCATCCCGATTTTGCACGTGGAACCAGGTTAGCTACTTTAAAACGTATGTTTAAATATATAAACTGATGCAATGGGATTGGATTAATAATTATGCACATCTTTCGACCTTAAGCACTTATAAACACGTTTCAAACGTCACACATAGAAACCTACAAACACAGAGGTACCTATTACGGTGTCCCAACCCGGCTGTGAGGAATGTTATGCTTAGACTACGTACTAAACATCTCCCACTACTGGTGTTTAAGGGTTCCTATAACAGGACCCCCCTAACTGATAGGGTCTGTCGAATATGTAAAATACCAGTGAACATCGAAACCGCTATGCATTTATTCACGGAGTGTAAACAACTGGGCCCAGTCTACATGACCGCTTTTGGTACATATATGTCCATAACCTCGATGCAGTAAAACATGAGGGCTTCTGGAACTATTGTCTTAATACTGAAACAGAAACTGTTTACATTGCTTTGTATTGGTTGCAGTGTGCAATTTTGAAACTTAATAGTTTATAGTACAGAATAATATTGAACCTGTTGTTTTTAGATTCTTGGTTCTTAAATCTCGCACTGTTTTATACTCTCGGATGAACTTATTATAGCCATTGAGACACGCTTGCTTTTCGAGGCTCGTATTAGGAAATTATTTCAAATGATTTGAATGAATTTGATAACCAGCATAGGCTAAATTGTGTAAATTGTTTAAACTAGTGCCCGTATGTAACTACAGTTAATTCTAAAGTGTATTTTGAAGTGTATTTTATTTTTTAAATCTAGATCCATAGAATATCTTAGTTGTAAATATATGTGTAACTGTACATTGGACCGCAACGAGATGATGAAGAACTGTGGCCCAGCAAGGGGCGTTAAGTCGTTGGCGTCTCTGGGGTCTTTAGGTGGTGGAAAACCCACCGGCGGATGCTCCTCGGCACGTCGACGGTGGGGTTTTCTCCGTGCGATGCAGACGAGAGCTTCCTTGGCTCAAATTAAGTTCTTAGGCAAACAGGAGCACGGCATCTCCAGTTGGTGACAGCTGTCGTAGACAGTGGCGGACAACAGTCCGGGCGCTTCTCTTTGGGATTCCGCAGCAGTCCCCGTCTCCGGTCGGCAGCCTGTCGTAGGTCTGTCTTCCAGGGAGCTTTGGCAAAGATCAGCTGTTGCACGATGGTCCCTTGTAGCTCGGGAAGAGGGCGCCTTACCAGGTCCTCTCTGGGTCAGTTCTTGGAGACACAGCAGCTTTCAGATTGTGAAGGAGAGCAACAGCAATACTTCTCTTCCAGCAGGGCTTCAAGGTTAAGCTTCAGTTTCACTCCAGTTACTCTTCAGCTTCTGAACACGAATTCTAGCAGTGAGAGGCCCCCAGATATACTAGTTGATCTCCCATTCATTCTGCTGGGTCACACTTAGGCAACCAATTGGTCAGAAGGGCATTCATGCAGGCAGGCATCCAATCAGGTGCATAGTGCATTCAGGCCATTCACTCCTCTCCAGACACTCACAACAAGTTATGTGTATTGGGACAAGTACCCAGCCATTCAACACTCCACACTGCATTCATACCAGTTTCAGGCAGGGCTGTCTCAGTCATTGTGTCAAACACCAGATACTAGACACCCACAACACAGAATGCGTATTCGTCACACACTCCATTCACCCAGGTCACACCCACCGGTTGCACCCACAACATAGTCACTGGGAAGGCTCCAGCCAGTCTGGCCTTGACTTCACAACAACACCATATATAGAACTTCCACCCAACAGCCGGTCGGGGGGAAGGGACAGAGCCAGGGCTTCCCAGGACTTTGGGAAAACAAGGTAATAGGCTATAGAAAGCAAGATGCCACAGGGGCCATCTTGTTTCCTATCAGGAATCAACTGATTCCAATGGCAGGGCCTGGGTATCCCAAAATGGAGGATACTCAGGGCACCTGTCAAATTCAGCATGGAGCTGCCACCAGCCCATACTCTGCTCTGTGGGCCACAAACAGGTGCCCAAAAATATACACTAGGGGCACAGGGTTGTACCCCCACCCATGGGTGCCATAAGGGTATCCCATGGGTCTGTACACCAAACCAAAAGAGAGAGCTGCACGCCAGGAGTTCCACGTGAACTCCTGCGTGGAAATACGACGGAACACACGATAAAAAGCAGTAAAGGACAAGGATACAGAGGCCCTGTCCCTCCGATGCATTTCCAGCATCACAGTGACATACAGCTAAACCTTTAAATAGAGCATTAAGCTTCATCCCTTTTCTCCACGTGGGGAGGCCGTGAGGTAATAATGACAGCCCACCCAGCACAGTGTCCAGGTTCATGTCAGAGGGCCTCGGCATGGCTTCCTCGATAATTAGTCTTTGCTGGTGGTTATCTCTCTTGTTTAGGTCCCTGGTGGTCTAGGGTGTCTGCAACGAGTTTGCTGCTGAGTTCCCTGGCACTGGAGAGAGGTGTGCAGCATGTCAGACGGCCCGTAAACTCTGAGCATCCTCTTTTTTCTCTCTCCTTTTGCCATTATGGGGATTCTGGCACTAAAGAGCAGATGGTATGGGGCTCTTATGGAATGTGCTCTCTTTGCTCGTTTCTCCATGCAGCTGCAGCATTGACTTTTGGACAAAGAGAGAACACTTGGTGATTATCTGTATTAAGTGCCATGGGGTGTGATGCATGTGGGTACTGTCCATGTACAGACATGCACTTGGGCAGGGACAGGTATTTGGGCCCAATCGACTGTGTGAGGAATCCAAGGGTGTCACTTCTTTTCCCAATATAACCTCCTCCCAGCTGGCCAGGGAAAGGCCATTGCTATCGGATCGTGATCCTGGGGTGGATATGCGAGCGAGGATCGCCTGTTTGAGGAGACTTGGGGAATGGGGTAGAGGCACCGTTGGATGAGACGCTGTATATTTCCCTTTCATAAGGAGTTAAATATCCCCCAGCCCTTCATAGGGTTTTACAAATCCTGTCCCTATTTTTCCGTTGACAGTTACTCATGCACACACCATTTTGGTACTGGGATGAAGAAGAGGAGAACACGAACAACCACATGGAAATGGAATTCCCCAAAGAGAGTGAGCGGTCTAGTTGTCAGAAGACCAATCAGTCTGGCGGGGACTTTAAATTCCCCAGCACCTGTAAAGGAGTCGCAGTGGCTGAAGCCATCTAGGAGAGCCATAGCCAAATTCTCTGGCATGCGCGAAGGCAAGAGGTTTGCAGTAGTACCGGGAAGTGCAGAGCTGAGGTAGTGGAAGGAGGATACGGTGCAAGGCAAAGATCCAGGCTGAACTGCTGGAGTGAAGCAGACGAGAGCAGGAAGACCCGCGAGGAAGTGCCCGTTCTGCTGACAGCCTGCCGGTGGAAAATGCAAAGCCGCTGAACGCCATCACACCACAGATGCGAGACGGTGCATGGAGATGCTCAACCGTGGCAGGCAGGAGACTCGCAGAACCACTATATGCATAATCCGTTGAGTCCGCCTAGCGAAGGGTGCCCAGGCATGGCGAGGGAGTGGTTGAGCCCGTATGAATTGTTGAACTTTAAGTATTTTTGAATATTAACCTGAAAGATTGAAAGCTCAACAAGGAAGAAAGTTGATCTAAAGGATGTGTTTGAAAGACATTGAACTTTAAGAATAAACATGGCACAAAACAGCAAAATCATAACACAAACATTGGCCAGCTTGAGAGAAATTTGAAAAAGAATATTGATACAAATCTTGTGGGTGACGGAAAACATTAACAGATGGAGAAACTACACATGAAATTAGGATAAGAGAATTCCTTTAGCCAGACAGGCAAATACACCAGGCTCCTTTGCAGAATGCAAGCAGTGGCATCATGTGCTTACAGGAACTTATGAGAAGCACCCAATATTGTGTATCAATTGCGTGACCTGTAATGGGTGGACCGTGTTTTCCAACAACGGGTCCTAGATCGAGGACACATGTCTATTGAATATAAAAGAAGTTTTGTGTTACAAGAAACCGGTAATCAAAGATATTGGAAGTTCTGTGTTTCAAGTGAAAATAATTTTTATTTTGTGAACCTTATGAATGCTAAGAAGAGGTGCTGGGACATTTCCGAGGTAGTTGAACATTGAAGATGCTGAAAGTCTTGACGCTTGGTGAAGGGAACCCCTGCGATATTGTGAACTGTCTTGCAACTTGGGAAAGGAACCCCGTTGCAAGCCAGGAGCTGGAAGAAGCTCTAAACTTGGAGGTGGACACTTTCCAGTTTGATGCTGACATCCCTACAAGTTATGTACAATTAGGTGTGAGGGCATGCATAGACTTTTGACACAGGCGTTCACTTTGGACTTCCTGACACATACTATCCTTAGTTTTAGTTAGGTAGAGAAATCCCCTCTTAGGGCAAGACAGTCCTTTTTCGAACCCTTTTTACGTTGAGTAAAAGTTTGTATCCCAAACCTCACTTCTGTTGTCTGTGTCTACTTCATGATGCCTTCATAACTGCCACATTGCCCTCTGGCTTCAAATCTGGCAGGCATCCCACCCCAGTTTGAGAGGGTTTCCTAGCCCTTGTGGCAAGGTACTGACCTTGTCACACACCTTCACCCTTTCTGCCTCGTCTTCCCCATCTCACTGACCACTAACAGAATTAGGAATAATAAAAATGGGTCTCTTAACTTCTGAACCACTTTGAGACACAGGTCAAACAGTGGGAAATCGGTTCCCAGCAGACCCTCTGGCAGTTCTGGCATGACAATCATGGGCATGGTGACTTCCTGGTATAATGCGGGAAGTGTGACATCTGTTTGTGGGTATTTATCTATGTCTCCATAGACGCATTTTATTCGTGTTAGGTTCTGCAGGTGTATCTCTTTCAAAGCAATCATATTAGCTGGATAGTAGTAGTAGTTTGTCATTCATATAGCGCCTTTATCCCATTAATATGGCCTCAACGCGCTTGTAGTGGGAATGTTCTCGGGGGACCGAAGTCCAAGGTATGGGAAAATTGTCAGAAGGATTACAATGCGTGTGTGCATTTAGCCAAGATAGGGAGTTAGGTGGGTGGGCTGAGCTCCATTATGCTACCCATGAAGGTCAGGCGTGTGGATGGGTGCTGAGGTGGTCTCGAGAGTGTGCGAGTGCAAGAGATTTGTTAGGTATCCAGCTAGCCTGAATTTCTGCCGTAAGTCGTTGCTGCATTCTGATGGTAGAGGTATTGTGCTTTGTGTTTTAGTCTGGTGTATGGTGGCGAAACATTATGTGCCCAGCTAGTCCAAATTATTGTGATAGGTTGTTGCTGCATTGGATAGCGTTTTTCTTACTCCTAGTACAGAAAAGCTTTGGCCAAAAGACCATGGACTTAACAAGAAGATTACATTTCTGGTCAGTTTCAACCCATAGTGCATATTGTCCAAGGTACGCAAGGTATTTGGGCTGTTGAGATTCTTCTGCCCAGTCTGGTTGGTCCTTGTCGTCAAGAACAGTCCTTGAGATTCTTTGGAGTAGCCATTGGCTCTTCTTTGCTTTTCTCAGTGCAGAACTAGGGCAGGTGTCCAAGTTTCCCACAGGCGTAACATTTTTCAACCTTGTGACGGAGGGCTGGGTTTTTACCAGTCTGTTGGGATCAAGGCCCTGGTTTTAGTCTCAGGATTCAGGATGTTAGGGCCTGGTTTTCTATAGTGGGGATCTCTATTTTCCCTTGCACCAGCCGTCGTATGTCATTTTTCTTCTTGGGCCCGGCACATGCTTCTCTGCAATATATAGCTCTTTGATGGGCATTGGTGGTTTGGATCGCTTCCTTGAGCATGGATTTGTGTAACTGCAATGTTACCTTTTGAAGGTAAGGAAGCAATACGTCCATGAACTGGTCTCGTACCAGCAGCTCCTTAACCTCTTCATAGGTTCTGTTGGCCAACCGTTTGTTCAATCGGCCCCAGATTCAGTACGGCATTTGACGTGTAGTTTCCCCCTGTCGCAAGTGTAGGCAGTGCTCCAGGTAAGATTTTGAAGTGGGAGTATTTTATTCCCTATTTTTAAAGGATTATTTAGGGAGTTAAAGTATGTCCCATTCCAAATGGGAGTATTTTATAAGCAAATACAAATATATTTGTAATAAATATTTCGAATGGATTGTGTCCTCCCACGTATTCCTTATCCACTTCCAGATTGCTGGCCTTGGATTTTTTTTTTTTAGTAGAGGGCGCTGCGCGGTGACCTCCCTCGAGTCTGTGTTTCTCAAAGGCCTTCGTATCGTCACCGACGTCACCACATATATAGTCTTGCGCAGAGTCCGTTGTTCAGTTCTTCTGCACTTCGGAAGCCTCGGAGACGCAACGCTCGGTTCCTCAGTGAATCTTTCCAAAACTTCGATTTTCTTGAAGAAAACTTCAAATCTGCGATGGCATCTTTGTCGGCTTCATCGACGCCACAATCCGGTTTTAAAAAATGCCGGGATTGTGGAAAAAAGATGTCATTGACCGATCCTCACAGAGTCTGCCTGTGGTGCCTGGGCCCAGAGCACCCGTGCTCAGAGTGTGATGAATGTATGTCCATGACGGTGAAATCCTTGAGGGAGCGTAGGGGGAAGCAGGGAAAAAGGTAAGACCATTAAACCTTCTCGAAATTGTCCTCGGCCAAGACATTCGTCTTCTCGTCATCGGAGTAAACATTCACGCTCGAGATCTCAAAGTGGTTCTCTCATCCAGATCGAGACATACCAAGAGGAGGCGCTATAGATCACGTTCCTCTTTGTCTTCCAATTCACCAGAAAGGGTCACCTGCCCCACGAAACATAGCTCTCCGGCTAAGTGGGAAGAATTTCTCAAAGAAATGCTAAGGGTCTTCGAGAACGCGCCCTTGTCCCCCTCGGAGATGCCTAGAGGTGATACCCTGTGTGAAAGACTTGAACAAGAGAAATGCTGTGAGTCATCGACCTCAGCAAATAAAAATCCTCGAGAGCGTCACAAACCCTCGAGTAGAGACAGGAGCCCTTCGCACAAGACTGCGTCGTTGACGCCGTCGTCGACGGCTCCTTCGACACACAAAACTGCGCCAAAGACGCTGTCGTTGGCCCTGTCCAAAGGGAAGTCAACGAAAACTCATGCCCCGACCGCTCCATCCGCGCACGAGGTTTCGAGGGATCCTTCGAAGGCGTCCAAAAGGACTTTGACTCCATCGTCGACATCGAGCAGAATTCCGATTCTCTCGACAACATCGAGGCATACTCGAGTATGTCGATGCGGTTTGTGTTTGTCGAGACCTATGACATCTACATCGACGACTACAACCCTATCTCAAGCAGTGTCGACCAATTTGGCTCCCTCTTCGCTTGAAATGGGTTTTGCTCCTGTATGAGAAAGGGAAAGACTCTGATAATGAAAGGCCTTTTGGCTTACAATCTACAAGAATTCCTATTCCAGATGAGCTCATATCAGAGGAAGTGAGATTGAAATATCTTCATGAGTCTTTATAAGATGCCAGTGGCATAGACACCTCCCCAGAGGCAGACTTCGGCAAACCAGAACCTGGGGAGCATGCAGAGATGTCTTATAGATCTCTCATGGCTAGAATTATGGAGTTTATGGGGTGGTCATCACCTGCACCCTCTTTTCACCAAGATGACTTAACAGACATCTTACATAGACAAGAAGACGCCATAGTTCCTTTTCATGCAGCATTACACAGAAAGATAACTGCAAATTGGGAAACACCAGAGGTTACACCTGCAGTAAACAAAAACCTCTCTGCGAAATACTGAACGTCGGTCTCAGATCCTCTGTACCTAAGTAAGCATCTGACCCCAGAGAGCTTGGTAGCACAGGCTGCGACTTTGTCAGGCAGGCAGTCAGCATACCCCACAATACCACAATATTGGGACCACAAGAAATTTGACGGCATGGCCAAAAAGGTCTTCTCGGCATGGGGCATGGCACTTAAGTCAGTTAACGCCACTTGCACACTACCGAGATTCAGCCACAAACTTTGGGAGTGCGCTTCTTCGGCGGCTGACCGTCTCCCAGAAGGGGAGGAACGAGACGCATTCTTGAATATCATCAAGGACGGGAAGGATGCGATGTGTGAGTCCCTCCAAACAGGTCTCGACTCTGCTGACAGCATCAGCAGAGCCATGGCGGCCAGTACCACAATCCGCAGATTTGAGTGGTTGCAGAAGTCTGGTTTTGCTCCTTATGTACAAGCCAGACTTCTAAATATGCCCTTTGACGGTGCCTCTCTATTTGGCAAGAAAGCTGATGACAGTTTGGAGAAATTGCAATCCTCCAAAGCGGCAGCCAAATCCCTTGGGGCTGCAATTTGTCAAACTCCAAACCGCCCCACAAGTACGTCCTGGAGAGGAAAGCCCTTTCGTTTTTACTCCGCACTCGGAAAAGGCTGAGAGCAGCCAGCTCAAAGGGGCCAGAGATGATTTACCCGTGGTGGATAGGTCAAAGGTACCAAGCCCGCATCAGCAGGTTCTGCCTTACCCTCAGCATCTGCGTCAGCCACTCCAAAATCTGTGGTCTCTCCACGCAAAACACCAGTAGGAGGCAGGTTAACTCAACATCTGACAGAATAGCAGGCTATTACGTAAGATGGTTGGGCATTGGAGACAATTGTCCAAGTTTACTGCCTGCCTTTCCTACACACTCCTCAGAGTCATCCACCGGGGGAGCAACTCCCTGAAGTTTACAGACCTGCTCCTTATTCAGGAGATTTTAGACCTGCTAGAGAAAGGTGCCATAGTACCGGTACCGGTAGTGGAGAGGAACAAGGGTTGGTACTCCCCATACGTCCTAATACCAAAAAAGGGCAGAGGATTGAGGCCCATCTTGGACTTACGAGAATTGAACAAATTCCTTAGGAAGGACAAGTTCAAGATGGTAACCCTTTCTCAGATCTTTCAGGGCCTCCAGTTTCAGGATTGGTTGGTATCTCTGGATGCTTACTTTCATGGGCCTATCCATCTCAAGCACAGAAAGTACCTGAGTTTCGCCATTGGCAGCTCTCACTATCTATTTTGGATTCTGCCATTTGGACTGACCTCCGCCCGAGGGTCTTCACCAAGTTAATGGTGGTCGTAGCAGCAAGTCTAAGGAGGGGAGGGATTCATGTCTACCCCTACCTGGACGACTGGTTGATCAGAGCAGTGTGCCCGGAACAAGCTCAGATCCATCTAGTTTATGTTTGCCACTTCCTCCACAAGCTGGGCTTCTCCCTCAACTTAAAGAAGTCACATATGATACCATCACAGAGACTCCAGTTCATTGGAGCAGTCCTGGACACATCCCTGGGAAACGCCTCGCCACCAGAGGTGAGGGCTCAAGATATTCTACAGATGGTGACCAGATTTCAAAATGCCCAGCGTCTACCAGCCTTCGATTTTTTGAGGTTGCTCAGCCTCATGGCATCCTGCATTTTTCTAGTGCCAGAGGCTCGCCTGAGAATGAGATCTCTCCAGTGGACGCTAAGGAGCCAATGGTCGCAATTCTCAGGAAGGATGTCAGATCTCCTACAAATCCCGAACAGAGTAGCAGGAGATCTCCATTGGTGGGCCTGTCAGGAGAACATCTTGAAAGGAGAACTGTTTTGCCAACCATGGCCGGAGATAACAGTAGTCACGGACGCCTCACTCACAGGGTGGGGAGCCCATACCAACGACTTAACCATCCGCGGTCGTCGGTCTCCATCGGAGTCCAGACTACACATCAACTTATTAGAGCTGAGAGCAATCAGGCTAGCACTGAAAGCTTTTCTTCCATCAGTACAGGGAAAAAATGTTCTGATAATGACGGACAACACAATGGCATGCACTACCTCAACAAAAGAGGAGGCATAGGGTCACTGCCACTGTGCAGAGAGGCAATGCAGCTCTGGTTCTGGGCAATCAAAGAAGGAGTCTCTCTATCTGTAGTTCACCTAGCTGGAGAGAAGTGCTAGGCCCTGAAGACCCTGTGCATATGGAAACTAAGGCACACTCATCATATACCAGTGATACGACAGACACAAGGTTCAATTTTCCAAGTATTATGGTTTATTGCAAAATATGTTCAGCCGGCCAAATGGGTCTAACGTAATAGCCTGCTATTCTGCCAGACCTCGTGAGATGCAAGAGAGCGAACATCAGTCAAGCAGTAATATATATACAAACATGCAATCTTTTAAGGCGTATAAAAACCGCCCATAATGTATCTTCTGGAGCTAGGTGGAGCTAGGGTTCGGTGATTGACAATTATGACAAATATGACACATCATGACAAGTTGTCTTACTCTATTATATTTTTCAACAGTTGCAGACATAGTTCTTTGTTATAGAGAACATAAAGCACTCGTTCATCAAGGATATCGGGTTCGCGGGAGAGGCACATTCCAAAGTACGTTACCTATCAGCGTCTATTCCTGAACTAGGGGTCAGCCTGTTATAAGGAAGATCCGTGAAGGAGGACCGCTAGAAAAGTATAATTCATGCTTTAACTGCCTTGTGCTACAGTTCTAGTAAGACAGGCCGGCACCTGGGCCACTGATTAACTGCTGTTTCTGCTTGCCTCTAAGGACTTTGTGAGGGAGGAAAACAACGTATTTCTGAACTGTTTGGCATTCCTGTCTGGGGTGGTCTTTCAACATGTAGGCAGTGACTTTGCACCGTGTATGAGCTTTCTGAATATAATACATTTTGCGAAGATTTTACAGAAAGAAAAGGAAGCAAAATGGCGGATGTTACACAAGATGGATATACTGTAGTCGTACTGATGAATCTATGTTTGTGATGTTGATCATATGATGTGATTGGTTTCCGGCCAACATAATATACCTACTATACTTTGGTTAGGGTTGTTTCTTGGACTAACAGAAGAACACGGCGAAGGACGCTCTGAGCAGGCAGACCACATTCTCCCACGAGTGGGAACTAGCTCAGGAAGTCTTTCTAGAGATCTTCACCGTTTGGGGAGCCCCTCGGGTAGATCTGTTCGCAACGAGTGTCAACAAGAAATGCGAACTATACTGCTCAAGGGAATTTCCCCTGAGAGGAGCTCTAAGAGATGCGTTTGTGGTGGACTGGGAGTTTCCACTTCTATATGCGTTTCCTCCAGTCCCCGTTATTCCTCACGTAATAAGTAGGCTCAGAAGATTCCGGAAACCCATGATTATAATTGCCCCGGATTGGGCCAGAAGAACGTGGTACTCAAATCTTCTAGACATGTCCATCTGTCCTCCGATTCGTCTTTCACAAAGAGAGAATCTTCTCCCGCAAGAGGAAGGTCAGGTTCTCCATCCGGATATCAGGACTCTCAACCTTCATGGTTGGTTTCTAAAAGGTTGAGATACAAAGATTGGGACTTCCCTTATGATGTAATGGAGGTGTTGCTTTCGACCAGAAGTCCAGCAACTAAATCTTTACACTGCTGCCGTTGGAACAAATTCTGCAGCTGGTGTAGAGATATGGATATTGACCCTTTTTCATATAGTACACCGATGGGGTTATCTTTCCTGCTAAACTTGGCAAATTCAGGACTTCAAGTTGGCACAATCGAGGGTTACCTCGCTGTGCTATCAATATTTAAACGCACGGCAGAGGTACCTTCATATTTCCAATTGCCTCTAGTCATTCATTTTCTGAAAGGGTTGAATAATGTCTCCCCACCCCCCAACTCCTTTTCAGGTTCCCCTGTGGGATTTAAATCTAGTCTTAAAATTTCTGATGGGCACTCCTTTTGAACCTCTTCATTCCTGCCCATTAAGGTTTCTCACTCTAAAAACAGATTTCCTAGTGGCTTTAACTTAACTACAAGCTTTATCTTGCAAACCTCCACATACTATTTTTCACAAAAATAAAGTAGTTCTTCAAGTGAAACCGAATTTCCTCCCAAAGATTGTCTCAGAATTCTATATCACATAAAAAATAACCTTGCCTTCATTTTACCCTCCTCCTCACCCAAGGAAAGAGGAAGAGAAATTGCACAGGATGGATCCAAAGCGTGCCTTGAGTTTTTACATTAACAGACCCGCAAAGATTAGGCAATCAGACCAGTTGTTTGTGGGGTATGCAGGATATAAACTAGGTTTACCCATCACGAAACAAACCATCTCAAGATGGATAATTCTATCAATCATAGAGTGCTATAAATTGGCAGGAAAATACCCTCCTCAACACCTCAGGGCTCATTCAACCATGGGTATCGCAGCCTCATCAGCTCTCCAAAGAGGAGTTCCAATAAAAGACATTTCTTTAAAAATTTTATTTTATTTTATTTGTATTCAGTTAATACAATCTTTAAAAAACGTCATCAAAGATAAATAAATGTATGATATCAATATATCCAATAAAATGAGTCCATATGTGCACAAGACAATCCATCCATGAGTATCACAAAATGATTTCTTTTTTAAGACAACATATTAAATATACAACATTAAAGTATTTCAAATTTCATCATTTGCTTATTACATCATACTTTTTCTAAAAGTGCAAGATCTTTTTCTATGACCCTTAGAGGGTGGCCTAATGCGCAGATTAGGGGATAATAAGTACCATTCATAAGTGTATCCCATAGAAATACAGTACAATCAGCAATTTCCGGATTGACAAATTTCATTAGAAATAAAGTGCAAGGTAGTTTAAAGTCGGGGCATTCGAGTACCAAATGCTTCAAGGTTTCATATGGTTTGTTGCAATTAGGAAAGCTGCATTTCGTCACTTGCATGGATAATGGCATATCTGCCCAGTATCTACATCGCTCTTTGGTTCGAAATTGGTTCAATTTAAAACGAATGTAGTAAACCCTTAGGGATAGACACGGAAAAATAGATATATAATGACAGCATGGCAATCTCTTCCGTGTAAATTTCGCGTATTCTGCAAACATAGAATACTGTTTCAATTGCTCTAATGTACAGATCCAATCATTTTCAAACAGTTTCTTTTTAACAAAAGCTGGTCTGAATCAAAGATCATATTGGGGTACAGATAGACTATCCAATACGTCTTGCATATGTTTTTGATATTGTTAATAGAATAAACAGTTTTTGCTTCCATCAGCGCTTGCAGATCGCTGTATAAGCAATTACTCAGAGAGTTTAAGATTTTTGCGTAGTTAGATAACGAGCGCCATAATACACTGCATGAGAGTGAAATGAAACTGAAATCATGCTTGATTGCACAGTTAGGTATAGATAATGCTAAGTGCATGTCTCCTTTGAGGAGACGACCTTGTAAGGAGTCCAAATAGGTACTTAGCTCAAATGGGCACATATCAAGGATATAAATTAATACTGCTTGGACTTTCATTATTAAGAAGTCCCATAACGGTATGCGTGGAAAAACAGCAATATTTCGAGAAAATCAGCTTCAGTTGGCTCGCTAAAGGATGGGCTTTCAGGTTGAGCCTTTCTTTCCATATGCTCAATTGGTACCCTAGATAACAGATCTCAGTTAATTGCTGAACCTAAAGTTCGCTGATTTTCCATTTAAATGATTTAGTTTTCTTCCTGCATGAAGAACGACTATACTGGTTTTGCCAACATTAGGGACTAAATTCAAGTTATATGCATATTTTTCAAATAGATGTAATTTAACCTGCAGCCCTGCTGGTGTGGCGTCCATGATGATTAAATCATCGGCTAATGCTAGCCAATGGAATCTAAGATTGCCCAATCTAACTGGATACATTCCCAACCCACTCCAGAAGTCATCAAGGTCACAAAGATATAGATTAAAAAGAATTGCTGCAAGGTTACATCCTTGCTTGAGTCCAATGAAAGTTTTAATGGACTCAGTAGTGGCACCCTCTCTGGTGATTTTGAGCTTGTATGCAGTAGAAGAGTGCAGCCTCATCAACCAGCATACTAGTCCTGCCGGTATCCCCAAGTGTAGTAATTTGCACCAAAGCAAATCTCTCACGACAGAGTCGAACGCAGAGGACATATCTTTACTTGCAATATACACAGGGTATGTTCCTTTCTTTTTGGTGTTAGCGATAATATGTGACATCAGGGTCACATTCAATGAAGCCCCCATTTTCTTCCTAAAACCGATCTGTGATTTAGATAGAATAATATTCAGTGCAATGAATTTCTCTAGATCATATAGAAGCAAACTCGAAAAGATCTTAGCGCAGGTATTAATTAAGGAAATTGGTCGATAATTTTGGTGATCATTTTGATTAACTTTCTTGAATATTGGAACAATTATAGATGTTCCCCATTCTTCCGGAATATTCCCTATCTTTATTATTAGATCAAATTTGATATTGACGATAGAAAACCATAGGGCAGAATCTGCTTTGTACACACATGATAGAATCCCATCTGGGCCAGGCCTTGGAGTGGGTTAATTTATTTATTGCCCAAATAATGTCATGCTCAGTCCAGGTAAACCAATCCCATTTCAAAATTTAAGATTGCAGATTTCCTTCTTTTTTTAAACATTTTAGTGATTGAATTTTGGAATCATATTTCACAGATATTGACGTTCTTTTCACTACAGGTTTAACCCGTATAGAATGAATAGCATGGTAAACAATATCACCTATGATTTGTTTTCTTTTAGAAAATGGGTTGAGTGATGACTATGTAACACTGATGCCATTGCAAATTCATTTCTTACCTTGTCGGTTATTTCGTTACATAGAACAGGGTTCCACCTAATCAAGCTCTTAAAACAAGCATTTTCAATAAGAGGAAGCAAATGATTAACATTTTAACAGAAATGGGACCTTGCCAAATGTAAATGTATCAGAGCATGATCACCAGATGTAATTGGATGAATCAGAACCGGTGCAGCTAGATGCATCAACGTATGGGAAATAGCGAAAAAGTCAATCGTCGAGACAGAATTCCCTCGACTCCACGCTAAATGCTTTCCTAGATTTTGTTCATGGATCATTACCCCATTCATATCTACACACGAGTTAAAATCACCAGCAATAATAATATTGCAAGAGGGCTGTTGAATAAAAACATATCAGCGAACATATCATCTATCAATAGTTTCAAAGGGTTCCAATATAATGTTATTACAATTAAAGTGACTTCCACATCTTCATAAACATCTATTTCAATTGCCAACACATTTGCTGATGAATACAAAATAACAGATTTGCATTTGATCTTGTTATTGATTGCAATCGCAAGTCTGCCCATCGGGCGTCCCATTTTACCCTTAATTGCATGAATACAAAAAGTATTAAAACCTTCAAGCGCTATTCCATGTACACTCATTGTTTCCTGCAAAAGAATAATATCTAAATTGGCTTTGTTAAAAAAGGAAGCCAGCCATCCATGCAGCAACAAATGGCCACATGAGTTCAACGAAACAATCTCAAAACCCAAATTCCTTGCTTGCTAAGTCGAGGTTTTCACATTTTTAAAAGACGCAATTGAGTGCAGTAGCAGTTCGACCCAGGCCAAATCGTGCTTGCCTGCCGCCATCGCAAGCAACTGTGAAATACAGTTTTGTTCTACAGATGTTCCATCCGATACTCCATGAGAAGCGAACACCTCGCTCCTCAATACAGGCTTCTGCAAAAACTCATCAGCTGCAACTTCACAGTTGAATGTGTGGAGGCAGAAGCCCAAGCCCTTTAAATCGGATCTATATCCCCAAATGTATTTTTGCACATTAACATTAGAGACATAGCACATCATACAATAATTATTCACGTGTGCAAGGGCAATCCGATCAAAATCCCCAGTAGTGAGAATACGGAGTGAAGGTATATGTGCAAATAAATCCCAAAAATATCTTCGATTAATCCGTTCACCTCGAAGGATATCAGGGTTTCCCTCTAATCCAATAATGTTAAACTCTTGCGATGGTAACTCGGTATCCTTACTTATTGGAACAGGGTGTGAAACCTGGAGTGATGTAGGTAACAAGGCAGATACACCTTCATCATGTTTCTCTAAACTGGGTGTAGGGTCCCCCACATTAGATGGTAAAGTAGGGGGACTCAATTTCAGTGCACCAACGGGGAGAACGTGAGATGGAGGGTCAGCGTCATTTAACACCCCATCTTGCGATTTGGACTGTTTCACCCCAATAAGATTCAGTTCTTTTGCCAGCGTTTGAGATGAAAGTTCACCGATTTCGACCGCTAAATTTAGCAAATGAATAATATTTGCATAACTCTATGAGTTCGGCAAGAGTCTGCTTACTTTGCCATTAAGAATAGGACCAAGGGGGACTCTGCATGGGGAGATAGTCCCCAAGGCATCACCAATGATTGATGGCTTTGATGAGCTTCAATGCATATTCACAAGGACGCCATTATCTGCTAGATCTAAAGACATGTTTGTGACATTTCGTATGGAGTCAGTTACTTCCAAATAAGAAAGGCCTCTACATTTACCTGGTCCACTAATGATGACATAATCATTTTTAGTGAGGGGATGGGTCGGTTTCGAAGATCCATGTGCAGTGCTACATAACTCAGCATAAGAGGCCCCTGGACCTGCGTGAAGATCAACAAAAACTGCAGAATTATCCGCTGTAGATTTATTAGTAGAGACTTCTATGTTGGAATGTACTGGGTTCTCCACCCTATTCACTAGTTTGTTACAAGTCTTCATACCTGTGCTGGGAAAATATTTTGTCAGATCACTCTGTATTTTTTTACTTTCGTGGGTGGGAGATTGAGGCAGCACTATCTGACCTTGTGGATAAGGTCAGCTTGTCACATTCGCCTTTGTTAGGGATACTAACAGGAACATTCCTAGATTTTTTGGAAGGTAGGGTGGGAAGAAGGAGAGCACGACTCTCCTCAGATAATTGATCGACATCAATTGCGTCATCCCCTTAAAGGCATAGGGCCTCATTACGACCCAGGCGTTAAGGGTCAACGCCGTCGTTAACCCTTAACGCCTATTCTGATTTTAACGGCTGCTTTTAGCAGCCGTTAAAATCCATGGCGCTAACCTGCCATGATGCTAATTAGGCCACCGTAATTTACGGTGGCGTAATTAGCGCTTTCCCCACTCCCATTATGCCGTATGGGGAAAAAATGGGAATGGGGAAGGGAAAATGGGAAATGGGGATTTGCCGCCCCACTCACCTTGGAATGGGGCGGTAAATCCGCCATCCACCATGGTGTAAACGTAGTTTACACCATGGTGGTAAAGTTGGCGCAATTAGCGCCTGGGTTGTAATGACCCCCATAGAGTCAACTTCTTCTCTTTGAGATCAATGTGTTCGTCTTCTATGGGTCTATTAGTAGAGTTTTTTTCTGAGTTTCTATTGTCTTTCCTGCGCTTCTCAGCGCGTTTGACAGCTCTCAGATGAGTTTTCTTTAGGCGCTGTGATAGATACTTGGGTTTCTCTTTAGGAATGAACTTGTTGTCCTCATCTTGTGAAGCCTCTTCAATAATTTGCACAAGGATGGAGGGACTGTCCGGAGTAACTAATTCCTGATCAGGTAAAGGAGGCGAGGAAGGTTGTTGACCAATTGTTAAATTTGGCGTAATTTCCCTGATATCCTGTTTAATAAGTTCAGTATTACTCAACCAACTTTCAGGGGTCATAGCAGGACGGGGATCACGTGGTCATATAGGATCCTCTTTCACTAATTGAAGCACATCGATTATCTCAACTTCACAATGATGGGTCTGTTCGTCTACATGGAGTGGTCTTTCATTTGCATTTCTTAGTTGGTTTAAAATGTAATCGCAATGACAGTTGGTTGGAGGACTAGCATATTTTGCCATAATAAAGCCTTCAAGGCGATTAAGTTTGTACAGCATCTCGTTCGATGCGGCGTTCAGCTCACGTAACTACATATGCGTGAAATCATGACCTTTATCAAGTAAATCTAGTATCCTGATAATAACTGAAAATGAATATGGGCTGGTAGGAGGGGCAGTGTGCACCAAATCAATACCCTCCTCCACATGCTGCCCTTCAAGCTTGATGTTACTAATGGGATCATTTGTCTTAGGGCGATCGCAATATGAAGTATTAAGAGTAACCTTCCCTTCCCTCTCTATATTGTTTAAATTAATAGGGGATCTGAAAGTGGTTTCTTTGGATGGCAATCCCGTGGGAAAGGGATGCATAGCAAATTGTGAGGTAGATCAAACAGAAATTTGCAGTTAATCAAAGGGGTCAGAACACCAATACAGTCACTAATACGCTTATTCAATTCATAAATTGCTTGGGACCCATCTACAGGTATATCATTAACATTACCACTTCCCAAAGAGGAAGTGGTCAGTGAGTTGTTCACACTGGAAGATACAGCCTCCATATCGCACGGAATGCCAAAAGTTAACGAGGGACACCACTGCATTTAAAGATTTCACGGTCGAAATACATTTTGGAATGATAATTTGGTTCACTTTGCATCTTTTTACCTATATTGGGCAAACCCTTGTCAGGCTTGCTCAAGGGAACGCATTTAGCAGGAGATATAAGCTCAGGCGTACTATCATTGATATTCTCAATGTTTAAGTTAGTTAAATTGGACACCTCCAAGGGGTTAGAATAAACAGTGTTACCGGAGCATATTAGTGCATCAACGTTCAAAATATTTGAAACAGGCGGCTCCGTAAGTCGACCACTACGCAAACCAGATGCCACTAAAGCTATATGCATAGTGAAAGGAGAAGATGATCGTCGAGAAAGCTTGTCTACTTGTGGAATCGAATTAGTAACCCTACAAATACTGTAGATTTGGAATAGGGGCCCCCACTCACCTATCACTCTAACAGCCCAACAGCCAGGTCACTTGAATAGCCACTTGCGATGCATGCGTGGTGCACGTTAACAGTGGTTTTGAACCCTGTTTCCTGTTGCAGTTGGGGCCGGGGCCGAGGGAGGGCTCTGGAACGTGGTAATAGCGTGAATCAGTGCGGTCTTGAAAACATAAAAATAAGGACAGGTAGGGAGATTACTAAAACTCCCTTCTTTGAACCTAAGAACTAACACTAGAAACAACGCTAATGCACACAAACAGTAATGTGCACACAAACAGTAATGTGCACACGCACATATTTTCTTTTATCAAAAAATCAAAAGAATGATCACTAATCAAATCTTAGTGAGGACTTGATTTTTTGATAAAAGAAAATATATTATATAAACAAGGTCTCGGAACTCATTTTTCTATGAACATTTCTCAAATTAAGAAGAACTCAACCAAAACTATTTGGAATTGTTTTTTCGAATATAATTACCCAGACTGGGTATAAACGGAGAGCGGTTGTGTGACTAGGTTTCCCATCTAGTCTATTGCCTCACTTGTTTCTTTGGGTCAGGGTGACTCCAGACCCTTCTCAGCCTGCTCCCGCAAGTGTTTAGATATCTCTTTGCTATAAATTTAAAATACAAATACGGACTGTAGACGTATTTAATAATATTTACCCTGTGGTGCCCACTTATTTCTCTTTTTCAATGTAATCATGTACCATTAACCCTTTACTGGTTTACAGTTTGATGACTTGTTAACCCTTTACTGGTTAACAAGTCATCAAACTGTCCCAGAATCTCAAGACTGCTCCCCAAAAGACATCACTAGTTGAGTGACTACCGAAGGTTCTCGTTTGATATCCTATCCATTGAAATGTGCTACTCAGAGCCATCAGCTCAGATGCCAGGGATGGTGGGGCTCAACAAATGGTCCATTGACGTTGGTGAAATACAACACTTTTATGGGACTTACGCTTAGACAAACACAAGCAAGCAAGGGAGGGAGCTGTAAGAAAAAAAACGTACACTTATAATATCAGAAGAGCCGATTACTAGGTGATGTCCAGCTAAAAGGCAAAGTTAATTACCAAAGAAATGGGAACTACTTGTGGAGTATTGTCGTCAAAATGTACTTGCCAATAGGCATGATCACACTGGAGCATAAAACTGCCCCAATGAAAAAGCGGCCCACAGTTGCAAATGGATATTTATTCCTTTAGTCACAGACTGTTTGAGTAGTACCCAAGCAGGTGTTTTTTGTTAAAATGTTAAAATGTAAGCAAATTGTGATATTTAAAGAATCATTATTCAGCAGCAATGGTCAAAACTACTAGCTGCATAGTGAAGCAACTCATCAAACTGGCCTACACTGGCCAAAAAAGTGGCCCCTTTTGACTGGCCCACACTAGCATTTTGCATTTTTGGTACAGGCATTGCCCTATAGGCCAGTCCGAGCCTGGAGGCTCATCCATAATCGGCGAGGTGGTGTCCACCCAGTAGCCCCCTCACCCATTATGGAGGAGCTGAGGAGCCAGCCCAGTGAAACACTGAGCACTCCCTCAGTTGCTTTTTACAGCTGAGGGAGTGCTCTTGGGCTGGCTGAACTGTCAAAGGGAAACACTGTTTCCCTTTGACGGTTTAGTTCCCCAGCCGCACAAGCTCACTGAACCATGCAAGGCTGGGGGCGTTTTTCTTCGCTAGCCTTGCATAGCTCATTGGAAATGCTGGCTGGGGCACTGCATGTCTGTATGTGCGAGGGGGAGATCCTGCGCCTCCTCGCATATATGGACAGAGCAGCCTGGAGTGGGGATTTCAGCACCCACGTGCATGCCCCTGTAGACGGTATGTTTATGTTCATTTATTTTTTATTTAAATATGTGTATGGATGCATGTATGCTTGAGTTATGAGTGAGTGTATGGTGATGGGTGCTTGTGTGAATGATGGTTATTGCTGCGTGAATGTGTGTATGTTTTGGTCAATTGAGCTAATTTCTTTCAAGGGGGAAGGAGGGTTCTCCAGCATGGGGTCTGGCATGGATTCACATGCTCATGAATATTCCCCGTCGTCAGGCTGGGAATCCTCGGTAAAGAAAAAACCAGTATCAGTTTCGTTTCTGATCTGTCTTTCGTAGTAATAACCAATCACTGGTCTCTGCGTCATACTGACCACAGCCAATGACTGCCCTCTACCTAAGCACCGCCTCTGGCAGCCATCTTCAGATTTTTACCGCACGTTCATGTGTTGGGATCCTCGTGCTATTGCTCTCGAGCGTTAGTGCTATTTTTTCACATTTTTTCTCAAAAACTTCGTTTTTTTCGGTCAAAAGAGCCTCAAGCTCCACCGACTCTCCATCCGATCAACGGGGACCCGTGTCGGATTCGTCTGCGCCCCTCAAGGGTGAAGATCTCGTCGAGCTACGCTTTTGGAGGATTCCAGAAGTTTCTCAGGCCCGGACATGGCCCAGGAGAAGTGAAGCTCGACGCTCGGAAAGCTGTTCAGGATCTGCCCTGGATGCCAGCTGCAGAACGTCTTTAAGGAGGACGAACACTCCTTTTGTCTCTACTGCTTACATGAGGACAAGACGCACGTGGAGAAGGACTGTGCGTTTTGCGGCAATATGTCGGAGCGGACCATGAAGGACCGCCATCAACGTCTCGCCAACTGGCTGGAAGGGAAGAGCCCGTCAGGCGAGAAGAAGAGGAAGAAATCCGAGCGGTCTTCTAAGACCTTTGAGGACGCCCCGGCGACGGGGGTCCAACACAAGGCCTAGCACCGCGAGTCCGCTGGCACCGGGAGCGCCGAACGGTCGGGCTCTACGGGCGCCAGGCAGCGCGCACCCTCCCCGGCACCTTCAGCCACGAGCCAACGCTCTGGGTCGGGTAAGAGGAAGGGCGAGCACCCGGCGAAGCTCCTGGAGAGGCCCCGGTCGAGCTCGAAGGCCCCATCGGAGGGGGAGCGAGGCAGTGTCCCCCCCTCAAGGATAAGGCGTTGAGCGCACCTAAGGTGGTGAAGGCCTTAATCCATCCGGCCAAGCCCTCTATCGATACTGTCGCGGCGGCCCTGGCTCAGCCTGTGGAGGCTACACCAGTGGTGGCGACCTCGGGGCTCAGAGTCTCCCTGCCACCTCGGAGGGAGTCCTCTTTTGTGCCCATCGATAGGACCACCGTGAAACCCCCGGCGGGGAAGAAAAAGGGGGGGCAGGGCGTCGTCGTAGATTCGGCCTCAACCTCAGAGGAAGAGCTGATTGAGGTCTTAAGCCACGGCCTTGGCGTGGAAGAAGACCGGCCCGTCGGGATGAATCCCGACGCAGGTGACCACGACATCGTCGAGGGTGCCGACGGGGCTCCTGATCGCCCGTCGGATTCCCCTCTGCCAGTGCCGCAAGACAACTCGGCGGCCATTTTGTTGGCTATACAGTCCTTATGTTCAGAGATGAGGACGAGACTACCGTTGCCGACGGAGGAACCTCTCCCGTCGGGGGATCCTGAACCGGACCTTCTGGTGCTCCCCCACCCAAGAAAAGAAGGATTCACTCTCCACCTCCTTTTCAGCCGTCGCTCACCGTCCAGCCCTCCTCCCCGTCCACCCGAGGGGATGATACGGGGACTGACACGGCAGCGACGGGTACGGACGACGAGGTATACGACGAGGATCTACCGTCGTCACCTCCCACCAAGGTTTCTCCGCCCGACGAGATTGGATCGTTCCACTCCGTGATCGCCAGGGCATCCAAGCTTTTCCAACTCTGCCCTGAGGAGAAGAAAAAGGAAGGATTCCTTTATCAACGGCGCGAGGCCAAGAGGAAGACGGTCCTCGCGGTGCCTCTACTGGACGACATTTGGGATGAGGGCCTCGCCCTCCTCAAGAACCCTTCCACGACGCCGGCTAGAAGAGACCGGTACGAGAAGAAGTACCGGGTCCCAGACGCGGCCCCCCTGTGCCTCCGGGCGCAGCCTACCCCGTACTCCGTCGTCTCCGCGGCGGCCAGGAAGAAAGCGGGGGGGGTGCGGCCTCCACATCGACTTCCCCACCGGACGGCGAGGGAAAGAAATTGGACGCTATGGGACGCAGGGTCATCTCGTCTGCAGCGACGACGATTAAAGCGGCCAACGCCTTGGCTATCGTGGCCCGCTACGACAGGGAGCTATGGTACAAACTGGCTCCCCTGCTTGACTTCCTACTGGACGACAAGAGGGCGGATGCCCTGGAGATCCTACAGGAAGGCGAGGTGGCGTCGGACCACGCCATCACTATTGCGACGGACATCGCCGACACTGGGTTTCGCCAGTTGGGCAACGGCGTGTGCCTTAGGCGGCGCGGATGGCTCAAGGCTACGGACTTCCGTCAAGACGTACAGACCAGAGTCCTGGACATGCCGTTCGATGGGAACAACCTGTTTGGGAAAAGGGTGGACGATTCCCTTCAGGCCATTAAGACGGACACTGAGACGGCCCGGGCCTTGGGGTTCTGCAGCAACGACGGACGCCCTTTCGGAGCAGCGGAGGCAAGGGCGCCTCCAAAGGTTCCGGCGGCGGTTTCTCCACCTACCGTCAAGCGGCCCGCTCGTCGTCTCAGGAGGCCTACAGAGGACAAGGCAAGTCTGGCGGGCTCCGCCGTCATCGCCAAGGAGGTCAAGGCGGCAAAGCCTCGTCGAAACAGGATTGAACCGGCCGTGGGGTCGGGCCCCCACCGAAGCACCCCGGTGGGAGGCCGGCTGGCGAGCTTCGTCAGCGTGTGGGAGTCCATCTCCACCGACCGTTGGGTGCTGGACGCCTTAGCCCGGGGCCACGCGCTCGAGTTTCAAAGAAGGTGCCCGCGCGTCCCCCCGTGGCCAGGAAAGAGCTTCACGTCCCTCAGATTCTCCTGGAGGTAAAGGCGATGCTCAGGAAGGGCGTCATCGAACTCGTCCCAAAGAGGCTTCGGGGCTCTGGAGTTTACTCGAGATACTTCCTCGTGAAGAAGAAGACGGGAGGATGGCGCCCCATCCTAGACCTGCGACGTCTGAACAAGTTCATCAAGGCGCAGAAGTTTCGGATGGTCACCCTCCAGCGCGTCCTGGGGCAGCTGGAGGAAGGAGACTTCCTGTCGTCGTTGGATTTGGAGGATGCCTACTTCCACATTCCCATCCTAAAGGGGCACCGAAAATTCCTCAGGTTTGTGGTCCAAGGGCGTCACTACCAGTTCAAAGCCCTCCCCTTCGGACTGCGGTCGGCACCCAGGGTATTCACCAAGTGCCTTGCACCGGTGGCGGCGCAGCTGCGCCGCGAGGGGATCCACGTCTACCCCTACCTGGACGACTGGCTCATCCGAGCCAAGACGAGGGAGCTCGCAGTGGACCACACGGCAAGGACCGTCCAACTTCTCACGGACCTGGGATTCTCCGTGAACTACGCCAAGTCCCACCTGGTACCCGCGCAAAACGCACTGTTTCTGGGAGCGAAGCTCGACACAGTGTCCCTTCTGGCCTCCCCGTCGGAGGAAAGGACCAGGTCCATCCTGGGCAAGGTACAGCGGATGTTGGTTTCCGACGCAGCCAAGGTGAGGTCCATCAAGTCCCTCCTCGGAATGATGTCTTCTTGCATCTACCTCATTCCCATGTGCAGGCTCCGGATGCGCCCGTTGCAGGAGTTCCTGGACGCGCGCTGGATCCAAACGACGGGCGGCTTCGAGGAGAGGATCACACTCGACGAGAGTTTCCGCCGAGCGGTCCGGTGGTGGGGCACCCGCGCGCATCTGACGGCGGGCATGGACTTCCAGACCCCAGACCATCAGGCGACAGTGACCACGGATGCCTCCCTGGAAGGGTGGGGAGCGCACTCCGAAAATCTGCACGCGAGAGGCCTCTGGCTCCCGACGGAGAAGTCCCTCCATATCAACGTCCTGGAGCTCCGTGCAGTGTTCTGGGCCCTCAGGTCCTTCCTTCCGTCCCTCAAGGGCAAGGTGGTGAGGATCTTCACCGACAACACCACCACCATGTTTTACATCAGGAAACAGGGCGGAACCAGGTCCCCAGCACTGTCCAAGGAGGCGCAGGACCTGTGGCATTGGGCCGTCGCCCAAAGGATGTTTCTGGTGCCGTTTCATCTGGCAGGGATAAAAAACACCATCGCCGACTCACTCAGCAGGGAGCTGCGCTCGTGCTACGAGTGGGAACTACGGCAGGATCTAGTGGATTGCCTCTTCCGACGGTGGGGCACACCCCAGATCGACCTGTTCGCGACGGCGACGAACTCCAAGTGCCGGAGGTTCGCCAGCAGGTTTCCCCAGGCGAGGAGCATGGGCGATGCTTTCTCGTTCCCCTGGGAGGGCCTGTTCCCCTACGCGTTCCCTCCTTTGCCACTGCTAATCCGGCTCGTCAACCAGCTCAAGAGGTCACGGTGCAGGATGATCCTCGTCGCACCTGCGTGGCCGAGGCAGATATGGTTCCCGGACCTTCTGGACTTGTCAGCGTCCCCGCCAATCAAGCTGCCGGTGGACGCGGATCTACTCTCCAGGGAAGGAGGCGCCATCCTCCACCACGACCCGAAATCGCTGAACTTGCAGGCCTGGCTCCTGCAGCGCTAGAGTTTGGAGGATACGACATACCGGCCGACTGCAGAGAGGTTCTTGCAAAGGCCAGGGCGTCCTCGACTCTTAAATGCTACGGACACAAATGGAAGAGGTTCTCTGTCTGGTGCCACGCACAGAAGATTAACTCTCTACGGATTACGGCTCCCCAGGTACTGCCGTACCTGCTGACGCTGGCCAAAGCTGGACTGGCACACGCGTCCATCAAGATTCATCTTGCTGCGATCTCCCGATACACCAGAACCACGGGCCGGTCGTCCCTGTGGTCTCATCGTCTGGTGAAAGAGTTCATGAAGGGACTGTTCAGATCGTTCCCGCCGGTGAAGGCGCCGGCCCCGGCGTGGGAGCTCAACGTGGTGCCGACCAAGCTCATCGGACCTCCGTTCGAGCCTTTGCACTCGGCCCCGTTGAAGTTTCTGTCGTGGAAAACAGCGTTTCTTGTGGCCATTACCTCCGCACGACGGGTGGGAGAGATCCAGGCCCTTTCCTGCAAGGCTCCGTACTTGACTTTTCACGACACGAAGGTAGTGCTCAGGACGCACCCCTCCTTCATGCCCAAGGTACCGTCGGACTTCCATCTCAACGAACCCTTGGTGTTGCCTGTGTTCTTCCCGTCGCCTTCGTCGCCGGCTGAGAGGACTTTGCACTCGCTGGATGTGGCTAGAGCGCTGAAGTTCTACGTGGACCGCACAAAGTGTTTTCGGAAGACGTCACAACTCTTTGTGAACTTTGGACCTGTCAATCAGGGGAAGGCTCTCTCGAAGGCTTTCATTTCCAGATGGCTCTCCGGCTGTATCATGTACTGTCATCGGTTGGCAAACCGACCACTGCCTGGCCGTCCGAGAGCCCATTCCACCAGAGCGATCGCAGCTACCACGGCGTTCCTTTCTGGTGTGCCCCTGCTGGACATATGCAGGGCTGCTACGTGGAGGTCGACGCACACCTTCACGAAATTCTACTGCGTCGATCGGGATTCCAGGGAGGAGTCCAGGGTCGGCCAAGCAGTGCTGCGCAACCTGTTCGCCTGAGGTGAGCCTGGTGAGGAGGTAAGATGCTTAATGTTGAGTTGATGTAATGCTTAATGTTGAGCCTTTGCCACCCCCCGTGGTTGTGCATGTGTGTACTGCTATGTATTCTTTATTCATGAGCATGTGAATCCATGCCAGACCCCATGCTGGAGAAGGAACAAGTTACTTACCTGTAACTGTTGTTCTCCAGCATGGGTCTGGCATGGATTCACATGCGAACCCTCCCGCCTACCCCTCTGCGGCTCTTCACTTGGTCATACTGCCACTTCACGTGCTTCCAAATCTGAAGATGGCTGCCAGAGGCGGTGCTTAGGTAGAGGGCAGTCATTGGCTGTGGTCAGTATGACGCAGAGACCAGTGATTGGTTATTACTACGAAAGACAGATCAGAAACGAAACTGATACTGGTTTTTTCTTTACCGAGGATTCCCAGCCTGACGACGGGGAATATTCATGAGCATGTGAATCCATGCCAGACCCATGCTGGAGAACAACAGTTACAGGTAAGTAACTTGTTCCTTGTAAAACAAAGGCATTTTAAAAATGCCTTTGTTGCACAATCCCCCTACCCACCTGCCAAAATCAGCTCGCCTTCTGAGGCGCTGTGGAGCCCAGGAGATAGGGATGGTATTTTTTTACTGGATATCTATCATAGATGTTCTGTCAAAAAAGACCGTGCTTTTCCCCTTGGCCCCCCAGCACCTTGCATACATACACACATAATCATGATGATTGTGTTGGGCACTGTGGTGTCCAGGGGACAGAGATGGTATCTTTTTACTGCACATCTATCATAAATGTCCAGTAAATAACATCATGCCTGCCCCCTAGGCCCCCCAGCAGCAATTGCAAACTGTTTGGCTTTTTACCCATTTTTTTTAAAGTATGCTCTAAAATGCAACGTTGTAACCCATTATTTTTAATGGTCAGTATTGCATATCTGGTGGAACTATTTATACCCCTCTACTTCAATTCACCAGCCACCATTGGCCCTGGGACTGTGCTGGGAGCAGGAGGGGAGGCCCAGGGACTGTGGTGGAAGCAGGATGGGTGGGAGCCATGGGATAGTGGTGGGAGCAGGGTTTGGAAAGCCCAGGGTCTGTGGTAGGGTGCTGTGGGGAGAGCACATGGACTGGGCTAGTAGTGGAAACACGGAGGCCAGAGACTGTGATGGGAGCAGGTGGGGGAGCCCAGGGACTATACTGAGAGTAGGGTGCGGTGACGGCACGCGATAGTTCATAGCCATTTGGACTTACTGTCCATTTGGCACTTTTGGGGGGCCCGGCCTGCTCACATTTTGCTCGGGGGGGCCCAGGCCTAAAATGTTTGAAGAGCACTGTGCCTGCATCCAAGTAGCTTCATCACTATCCAGCGCTGCCCAACAGTTCCCAAACTGCTCCATTAATGCCCAGAGTAGCACTGCAAGTTGAACCATAAAAACTGTAGCTCAAGAGCTTTAGGGGGTCATTACGAGGTAGGAGGTAACCATGGCGCTATTAGCAGCATGGCTACCCCCTTGCCGGGTACCGGGTCCCGGTTCCTTGAATGAGGAATTACCGGCCCATTCCGACCTTGGAAGGCCCAGTCATTTCTCATTCAAGGAACCCAGACCCTGAACATCCCCATTCCCATTTGAGCCCCCATAGGGCTCAATGGGAATGGGGAGCATGCTAACAATGGGCCCGTTAAAAACTGGCCCATTGTTAGCATGCTGGGCTGCTTGCGGCACCCGCTAAGGCCGTCTGGTAAAACCAGGCGGCCTTAGCGGGTCCCGCGAGCAGAACTCGTAATGAGGTGGTAAGGGGTTGACGACTCCGGCACCTTTACCGGTGCCGTTAACCCCTTACCGCCGGGGTCGGAATAACCCCCTTAGACTTCACCTGTCTATTACTATCATGTAATGCACATTGGTGCTATCTATCGATCAGTCAATTTGCTCTGGTGTCAACAGTGAACACTCGCATGCAAAACGAGAAGCCCGAGAGGGAGGCTGACAGGTTTTGGCAGAACACAGTGGGAGGCAGGTGGAGGGTATTCTCAGGGCACCCAGAGAGCGAGTGGGAAATATTAGGGTATTCCCATGAGGAGGAGAGAAACGTCAAGGGAGAGAGGAGGTGCTCTAAGGCGAGGAGACGGCAGTGTCACTGTGAATGCTGTGGCTGAATGGTTAACGACCATGATGAAAGGGGAGGGGGCTGGAAAGTAAGACACACAGACAAGCAGGGCAGAGCAGCCAGCAGAACAGGAATCACTGCCCAGACAGAATAGCAAATAACGGCCATGTTATTGGAACTCCTGATTGGCACAATCATTGTAAAACACATACTCATTGGCTTAAAGGTAGAAAACCACAAAATAACCAATTCTGCCTTTTCCTGTTCTTGCCTAAGTATTGTCAGTTAGCATGACAACAATACTAATAATAATTTATTTCTTATATAGCGCTAAACCCCAATAGGTCTCGGAGCGCTGAAAAAACAGAAGACATTATTATCCCACAGAGTGGTACACAATAAGTAATCTTGCTTCTCAACACCCCTTCTTCTCATCTCTTTTCTGATAACAATACTTGGCACACACAGGTGATGCTAGCACCACCAAATGCACTAAAATCAGTAATCGATGGTAAGCATTAAGTTGGTTACAGTAAACTTCATTTGATTCCTTTTTTTGGGCTAGCTGGAAATATTATGCAGAGATGGAACAATGCATTAGCTTTAGAGGTCCCATACACTTCTTCATCAGATAGTGCGGAGTGAAATAATTGGAAAAGAAACACCTGCTCGTCAGGTCAATTTTCAAGGAACTAAAAGAGCACTTTCATTTTAATCTCCACTGGATGTAGGACTACTATGCATAGAATTGAAGGTCTGGCATGGCTGCCTGATCTAAAGGGCCACCAATCTGATCGAAGATGGGAACTGTGATGAATTCAGGGTATTCGTCCCTTGTCCCCATGGGAGAGCCTCCCCCTTTGAATCTAGAGAGGCGACCCCGCTCCACACCACCCTTGCTGGACAGATTCTGGGCAAGTGGGACCTCACCATGAGAGACTCCCCCTTCGGGGACAAGGACTCCTGTTCCTGTGAGGAGCTGCCTAGACCCTCCACACTAGCAGCGTATATGGGAATACCTGCTGAAAAGAATACTGTAAGATCTGGGTTTATCGACAAAGACAATACTGAAACAAACTCTTCTGGAAGAGGAAAAGAATCTGTCTCTCTTTAAGTAGAGACATATATTTAACTAAGACGAGTAGACTGACAAGGTTGAGAAAGAATCAGAAGCAGGGGAAGCCCCCTGACTGCACCACGCTTTGGAGAGGCGAAGAGAGAGTACTGTAAGCAGGGTAAGCCCCCTGACATCATCACGCCTGGGAGAGGCAGTTTGGAGGAGACCCGCAGAGCCCTCGACTTTCGAGGAAACACAGAACACCAGTCGGAAAAGCTGGTGACACGCTCTTTGCGGGAACAGAGAAGCTGCTGTAAAGCAGCAGAAGGGAATTCTAAGTCTTGTGATGGCAAGGCCAAAATGACATTATGGTGGGCAATGTACCCAGTGAACCTCGCCAAAACCATCCCTTTGGGGAGTGTACGAAGCTCCAGAGTGCCCATACATGACAGCAGCAAGCGAGAAGGCTGTGCACAGGAAGCCGGCAATACCGAGAAGCACGCAAGCATAATCAGAAGATGACCAGAGCGTGTGCTGAACCCCGCAGTGTTCCCCACACATTCAGTGCTAACGGGAGAACTAGGAGGCTGCCGGGCCATCATTATGAAGAGGGAAGAACATGTCCCATGAGACAGACGAGACAATAAATATAAGGTTGTTTAACTGGAGCTGTGAAAATACGATAAAGAGCATAATGCAGAGATATCAATTCTACGATTATAAATGGGGCATAAAAATATCCTCAGAGCAAGATAAGAGAAGAGATAATCAGAGTGAAAAATCCCATAGAGGGGAAATGTTAAATTGGAACAAAGCATGCCCAAACTAAGGAAGCATGGCTTACCAGACTGAAAAAGGCCTAAATGTTTAGACCAGAGTATAAGAAAGTGTATCAAGGAGAACTGTCGAACACCTATACCTAAACAGGGAATAAAACCCAAGTATTTATATATATATATATATATATATTTTTTTTTTTTTCATGATGGGGATTGGCTTGAAATAAAACTTTCGCTCGTCAAAATAAAATAACAATGGACAGCTTAAAATCACAAGTCCAACACAAAGAGAGAATTTTGTAGCATAAATAAGCGATAACAAAATCCCATAAAACAGAGAGACGTTTATAACAACAACACATTATCCTAAAAAATCTCAGGGAGCATTAAGTAAAAAAGCATGGACCTCCTCGCTAAAAACATCAAGAAACATTCACCATCCGTGGGTTATCTGCAGCGATCATTTAAAAATGTAACGGTAGCTAAAACGAAACCAGTATGAGACCCACTGCGTACCAAGGCCCAACAATCTTCCCCTTTAAGAATTCTGTACTGCGACAAGTGTCTCAATCTGCCTAAATCTGGGCAAGAGACTAACAGATACTGAAGGGTTTCAGTAATGGAGGTGTCTCTACAAAACCTACAACACAGCCCATTTCTTTCAAGTTAGCAACGACGTCCCAGCACTACCAGAGTCTGGTATAAATCAGAAGGACTCTTAAGAATTGGGACTTCGATGCAGGGTTAGGGAACCTATGTATGTAGTTAGGAAAAGTATTTAAAGGCTTCGTCTCCTATTGGACTGGTAATATGATTTATACATTTTGCATTCTTGACATGCAGATATCCAATCTTTTAACCACATTTGGCATTTAACAAATATCAGGTGCTCCATCAGCATATCCACTGATGAATCCAAATAATTTAAAATCTGTATGCACTCTTTCCAATTCAACAGAAGCGTATTACTATTCTTTACAAAAAAGGCATTTAGTACAATGAAAAGGGTGTTTTTTTGGATCTACGTGATCTGACCACAGCTGATTTTGCTGCGGCCGTAAAGTTTGCATGAGAAAGGTGCGAACTACCAAAAGTTTGCACCTTTCTCATGCGTACACACGTACATAACCACACCCCCACCACACCCTCAACACACCCCCAACATAAACAAACCCCACTTACCTTCTTCATGCTGGGTCACTTCGGTGCCAGTTCCCTTTCACTTCCCTGATCGGGAAAAGGCGCTGCAGGGTCCCTTTCTTTTCATTTTCTTTTTTTTTTTACAGAAGATTGCAGGGGTTCACCATGCAACCCTCGCTCACTATACTATAAAGTATAGTGAGCGTGGTGATGTGGGGACACCCCCGCAGCCCCAGTTTCTTTTTTTTTACAATGCTACCACCAAAGGATCGAACTTTTGGTGTTCGAATCTTTGGTGGCAGCATTTTTAGATCTAATGGTTCATGCGAACCATTAGATTCGGTAAAAAAGTACAAACTCGCTTTTTTCAGGTACCAGACATTTCCTAAAAATGGAAAGGAGTTTCCAGGGAACCATAGCATCAAATGATAGCAGCCCCAGCTCATAACAAATTCGCTGGATGGGACACCCATTGGCAGGTTCAAAACCTTTTTTCCAAAAATGTCCTCCAGATTTTTCCACAAAGATGAAGACACTGGGCCTCATTACGACCCAGGCGGTAAGTTACCGCCTGGGCCGTGACTTTACCACCATGGCGTAAACTACGTTTACGCCATGGTGGTTGGCGGACTTACCGCCCCATTCCGACCTAGGCGGGGCGGTAAGTCCCCAATCCCCATTTACCCTTCCCCATTCCCATTTTTGCCCCATAGGGCATAATGGGAGTGGGGAAGGCGTTAATTACGCCACCGTAAATTACGGTGGCGTAATTAACTCCATGGTCCCTTAGCGCCATGGATTTTAACACCTGCTAAAAGCAGGTGTTAAAAGCACCATGGCGCTAGGGGACCTCGTAATTGGCGGTAAGGGGTCGGCGCAGCTAACGCTGGCGTTAACCCCTTACCGCCAGGGTCGTAATGAGGCCCACTGTAAATGTTGTTTCCGCGCCATATGTAGGCCCAGGAATGACCTTCATCTTGTCGAATTGCCAGCATGGCAACCTTTAACATATCTGTTCTATGTGTTACATTTGCACTTGCCATCATGCAGAAACCCAAGTATATAAAAGATGCAACCAGACCCAACTCCACGTTACGCACAAACCACTTATGAGTTTTTTTCTTTCTTCTTAGCTAATTTCATCACCAGAACTTTAGATTTTGGGACATTAATGGAGAGACCATTAGTGGCAGCATATAGTTCTAACATGTGAAGTTGGCGCCGTAGTCCTATAAGCATCTGATCCAACAGAACTAGATCATCCACGTATAAAAGCCAATTTATAGCTTGACCAAAATACAGCCCTGCTTTAATTCTCTATATGTGCACCCCATTTAAAATGTTTTCCCCCATAAAAGACTGAGATTGACTCTACCAAACGCAAGCTTGAAGTCTTTTTAAATAAAACTATTAAGAACAGTGCCGGAACCCTTTACAAAACCTACCTGAGACCCATCAACCTTGTTGCTCTACACTGATCCAATTGAACTAGCACTATGGAGGCGAAGATTTTCAAAGGACTTAACCGTCACAAATATTTCTTCTGAGGCAAACATATAATCAAGGAGCACACAGTGAGCACTGCTAGTCCTGGTGTTTTTTTAGCGGGGATGCTGCCTAAAACACAACCATTTAGAATGTATAGACCCCAGATCCCCATAAGGGATAGCCATGCAACCGCCTGTCCTCATTGACGCAGAATCATTGATTTTATTTGCCACAGGATTCCTGTTACCATAAAGGTAAGAAGCATTCAGGTCCCCAGAAATCAGTATAGATCTCGAGCCACCAGCGGCCATCCAAGTGTCTAGAAAATGTTCAATAGTGTCTAAAAAATAATTGGGAAGTTATACAGGAGGGGTTCCAGTACACATTAATAAATAGAAAGGTCTTCAAAGCAGGATAACACACAAGATCCCAAACTAGTTCAATGGCCTGAATACGCTGATTAGGAGATGTGCAAGGAGAGAGTGCCAGGCCCAATTCACCAGAAGATTCACTGAAGGACACTCTTTGGCACCCTTTAACACCGGGTTTATCAACAAGAACTAGCTATCAAGCAGGGGTGTTTTTAGAAACCAGGTCTTTTGCAGAGCAGAAAGGTCATACTGAAGTAGATTATGACCGCCGTGTTGAAATCGGTGGGAGAAGCCAACGTTTCTTAGTGTCTAGGGCAGCAGCGAGCCATGACCAGTTTCTATCATGAACTGGGTCTAGCACCTTCCAGGCTCCCTCCCAAACCACTCTGGGATGCAAGTCAAGTGTTGAACACGTGACTTGAAGAGGAGGAAAGAGCGGGGGCAGTTTCTATCGTATATGTTATTCTTTACACACCTTTCTTGCGTTTCTAATATCCAGGTTCTGACTTCGGTAAGGTTGTAACCCATAGGTAACAGTAAAGGGGCCGCATCCAGTAAAGCCTTTCTCATAAGCCAGGATTCTATGTGAAGCAGAACTTGCTCCAGCTTCCAATTATTTATAAATTCCACTTCCAAGATGTCTCTAGATGCTATGGCGTGCAGTGGCGGCATAGCGTCAAAGCTAAGACATTACTTCAGTTCAGAGCCATCTTTTCAGCAGAAATAGGCAAGCGTGCTAAGAATAAGCAGCTACAAGAGGCCTCAGCTTTTTTAACTGGCTCAGGCAACCTTCCAGTCCAAGAGTCTTTCAACACTGGATTGTGTACTGTTAGGGGACTTTTCCTAAAATCCCACTGATAGTAAGACTTTAGTAAGCTATCTCAGTTGTTTGTAGATCCCCAACTCTTAGTATCAGTCTGTACTAACTCAGTACCTTGGTAGAGTGGCAGATCAGTCAGACTTATCTTAAGAGGAAGATATGAGCTGTTGGTAAGTACACTGAACCCAGCAAGTAAGGTACATCAAAGAAACACACTTAAATGTATATTAAAATATATATTTATTATATTTACTCAAGAGTCACTGTTAAATGCTTAGCACACTAAATCATCACACATAGGTACACTTTTCAGTACTTGCAAAAAAGGTACTTCTTAGTTGGTAGTTGCTGAATGCATACAATTGTTACAGGAGTTTGACAGTTATATTGGTAATACCACTCACCCACAAAATAGTACCGTAATTGCAGTAATTCTGCATACACAAATTTTTTGGGAGGAATACATTTGGTTAGGGTTATCCTAGTAGAGCTTCAGGGCCTAGAGGCAGTTTCGCAGCATAGTAAATCCTTTAAAGTCAAAAATGCAACCCTAGTTAAAAATTATTTTGTATCTTGCAAAACCGAAGAAATCAAGAAGATACATGAAGGCTTAACCAATGTTGGAGACCCTGGGAAAGGACTCTCTAAAAGGACACAAGCAGCGGCTTGAATCGGAGGTAAAAGGGGCTTGCCCTGGACACCTCTATGCGCACTCCAACGCTCTGGAGAGACTTTCTGGAATCAGTAAGCAATACCTTTTTCCCCAAAGTACCTTAGGTTAGAAGAAAAAAATTGTGATGGATGCTCTGTGATGTTGCAGCTCTGGACCAGACCTCTGGATTTCTTGGTCTGATGAATGAAGGCAGGAGACTGGACGGAATCACTCATCAGCAGTCTCTAGGGAGGACATGTGACACAATTTTCAACAACTACTTGGTTCACTCTGCAGTTTTGGCGCCTTTTCTGCAGCACCAACAAAGGATGCGATTCGCAGGGTCAATCTTCTTCACTTCCTGCAGTCACACACTCTGAGGGGGTCTGGTCGAGTTGGATTGGATCTCTGGAGAGTCCAGCAAATATTTGGACGGATTCTGCCTTCCCACGACAATGCACTTGAAATGAACAGCCGTTCTCCTGGTATTTGGGTTCTGCAGCCCCGGAAACTCATAGGACCTCGGGAGAAGGCTCAATTTGAAGTTCGCCTTGGGACTAGTTGTTCCCACCAGCCAAAGGGAAGGAGTTGTCCTCTTCGGAGCTCCTCTGTCGCATAGATAACAGGGTCAGGACAGCAGTGGTTGCTTCAGTGTTGCAAAGGGTCTGCAGGCATCTCTGACCGTCTTCTTCTTTGGTAACTTCAGCTTCCAGTGGTTGACTTGCTTTTCACTCCAGAAGCCTCACCTTTTATACAGTCCCAGCACACACTCCTCTGCAATCTCTCTCAGCATTTTACAGAAAAGTCGTTTGGCTGTCCAATCAGGATAGCCAGACCCCCTGTGGGAGCTGGTCCTATTCGGGCACTCTGGCAGGCAAAGGACAGTGGGATGGAAAACTCCTCCCCACTTCCTGCCTGTCCAGAAACTCTGGAGCCTAGGCAGGGACACCCAAGGGCTCCCGCCATAGGCAATACACACACTGACTTCCTCCTCCCAGAATGGTAGAAGAAGGGCTATCAAAGAACAACCACCCTAGGAATGGCAAAAAAAGGGAGGGCCCAAGTTGGTACTTGGGTGCCCCTGTTGTGCACTACCGAGGCTATGGACACAGCCTGCGGTACAAAGATTACACAATACTCGGTAGAACACGTCCACTGCCACCAGCCATAAGTTAGAGATTTTCTATGTGACTAAGAGAAGGGGGATAATAAGTATCCCTTTGGGACGCCACATGGTGGTGTGTGCCAATCTCTTATACTATAACGTTTTGGGAGAAATACTTAGGATCTCTCTATCCTTAAGAACAGTAGAAACACTTGTGTATAGGCGCGTTACAAATACCATATCATATCATATCATATCAGGATGCAGGAAAGTAATCTCAAAGGAGGACCCTAAGGGATCCCCAGCAACACTGCCCATAAGGAGCTGTGTGCTGCAATATAAACATACAGATGCCTTTAAGAACTATGAAGCAGACAGACTCCATAGTACATGTAGAATACAAATAATAGAGTTCAAAAAGACAGAGCCCACAAAAATGAATAAGTGAAAAAAGGCTCCACTCATTCAGGATTTAAAGAAAAAGGTCCAGAAGTCCAGCAAAACGTGCTGGGGGCGGTCTCACTAGGAGAGGAGATGAAGCATAACAATGATACATCTCCCTAACATGAACCATTACATTTCTTTTTTGTTCTAGGGTGAGGAAGGGAGGCTGCCTCAGGCAGGAGGCTCTTTGCACGGGAAGCTTCATTGGTTCCGTATGACAGTGAGAAAAAGAGTAAGGTTGAGCTCCCGCGGGCACTTCACTTATAGTTGTCTGATAAGGTGTAACCAGTCTCAGGACGCTCCACCTCTAGCCTCAGTGTCATAGTTGACATTTAAAGAATAAGTAGACATGGCCAACAGGTTCTCAGAGTCCCCAACTGTGACGAATCAACTTCCGGGTCACCAGCGGTCCAATGTGAAAGCCTATATCAGTTTCTTCGCATATGGTCTTGGGTTGACTGAATGTGCTGCAGGTTCCGTTAAAGAGTGCAAGAATTTTATTGAGCCACAATTGCCTCATTATTTACTGATTTTACATTTTTGCTCTTTTTCAATTCATTACCTCCCCCATGCCTTTTTCTTCGTCGTTGATAAAAAAAATGGAATAAATAAGAGACTCCGACTGGCACCAGCAAGTGAAAGATTCACTTGAGGAAGAGATTGGTGCAAAACCATAGTGTTGATTACCTCAGTCAGAATGGTTGCTAGTTGCCACTTCAAAGCAGGACGGAGAACCCGCCAGTGATTCTTGAGTTGTATCTGTGCAACTACTAACATATGGGAAAACAAGGGTGGAGCGTTATGCTGTAATGAAGAACATTTCCATATGTAACGTATGAAGCAACATCACTTGATCTTTGTCGGTGGAGTTAACTTTATGATATGAGCGACCCAGTGATATTAAATCGACAATCAGGGCTAAAATAGTAGTGGCGCCCATTGGCTGACCTCGTGTACAGGGATGGGCGGGGAGGCACAGGAAGAAAGATGGAGTCATGGCACATGATAAAGAAGATGAGCTTTCATTGTTCACAGTGACCGAATTGCTTCCAAAGACAGTCGTAGCAGTTACACAGTAGGAGTAGACGCAGCCTACTACTTGTGGCTTAGGTATGCGGGAAACACGTAATGTTAAAATCACAGCTTTTTTTTTTAGCAACCATATTCCTTCCCCCGACTTGTTGGCATGTGTGAGCTCAGAGGCTTTACATTGGCCAGGGATATATCGGATGATGAGCTCCTTGCATGTGCACAGGCAGTGGACATACCTGCGGCTTTGCCGGTACCTGTCTTAACTCCCACACCTTCTCATACTTACGTTGCCATTGTTCAGGAGGAGTGTAAGGGTATCAAACAGTAACACAGACACAAGTGATCACAGTTCAAGGTGTTTATTGAACTTCAATTGGGTTTGAAAAACGCCTATCTAATCCGAAATCTAAAGCAAGCTACGACCATCAAATAATAGTGACGCAGTCTTAGTCGAGTCTGCCAAAATAAAAGGGCCTATACTAATAAACCTATTCCAATCCTTAATTCTAAATACAAATAGTGTGGGAAACAATGGTATGCAAAAGAAAAGTGTTCAAGAAATTATATGTCAGCTTGTATGCACAGTACAAGGCGGCACACTCAAGCTTAGCACACTCTCTGGCTTCTTAAGCACGAGGATGTAGTTCAAAACCTCAACATCAGGACCTGCTGTGCCAAAGTCTCTTTGCCATTCAAAGTCTCTTATTTCAGAGGTCCTGATGCAACACGACTAACATTAAAATTCCTTTTTTCTTAGGATTTCACATATACAATTTCTCGGGTGATTTACTGTACAACCCGGGTCCCCCACTGCCGGGCTCAGACCCCCATTAACACAAAATCTTCAATTGGTCTCCCTCTGGTGGTCTCCGACCAATTTTATCTACTTTTCCAAACTTTCTCTACTTCATTAAAACCAAAGACATTGGACTGTGCGCACAATTTTTCTTGACCCGTTGCAGAACCACTTTGATTCCTAATTACTTGTTCTCTTCTTGATATAACCTTTCGAATGGATTAACCAGATGGCGCTGCGTTCGAGGGCGCGGAGTCGAAGTCCCTCGAGAGCCTCCGTCGAGCGTCAACGTCATCCCCTACATAATTCGAGCAGTGCCCGTTACCTCAGTTCCCTTTTTCTGATTCAACTGCTTCGTGTTACGAACAGCGTATCAGATTTTTCTTCGACAATGTCCTCGTCACCTACTCCCACCACACCCAAGACAGGGTTAAAAAAAATGTCAGACGTGTGGTAGGAAAATGTCAATAACCGACCCCCATCGGAATTGCCTCTGGTGCTTCAGCCCAGACCATCGGGTTGACGAGTGCGGTTCCTGCCAAGCCATGTCCAATAAGGCTCTTAGGGAACGTAGAGGTAAGCTGGCAGTGGGGGAGGAAACCTATAAGTCTTCCAAAAGGCAAAAAGATTCGGATGAATCTTGTCGAAAATCTCAACATGAGTCGAGGAGGTCGAGATCAAAGAGTCGCTCGGGGAAATCCTCCTTGTCTGAAAAAGTCAAGAAAGCGACATCACAGGTCTTCTTCCTCCTATTCCTCTTCTGAGAGGAGAGTAACTTTTCCATCAAAGCACAATTCCCCAGACAAAAAGGTAGGTCTTTAGGGCTTTGATGCTTAAAATATTCAAGAAAGCCGCCCAGATCCCCACGAAGATGCTGCGTGGTGATCATGCCTCTACCCACTCTAAAAGTGACAGAGGGAAATCAAAATTTAAACACGCGAGAGCCGAAAAAGAGTCGAGAGTGTCATCAAGGGAAAGTTCCCCGACCCCTCGTACTAAGTCAAAACCTCGGGTGCATTAATCGGTGGTAGCGGAATCGACATCTGCATCGAAACTCGACTTGACACAGTCGATGACTACGGCGTCGAAGCCGCCGATGAAAATGGCATTGACGCCTATAACTGTATTGAAGCCTTCCTCGCCTTCTTCGAAAGTATCGAAGCCACCTTCGTAAACGTTGAAGACAACGTCTTCTTTATCAACGCCTTCAACGCCTTTATCGAGGCATTCATTAATCCCGATACCCAAGTCGACGCCATTACCCATGCTTAAGTCGATACCACCCTCTTTACCTGAAAAGGTTTTCCATCCTCAACCTTTTTCAGATCCATGTCATCCATTTATGATGAACACTCTGAAGAGGATGCCACTACACCTGGAGTTAGGTTTGGAACCAGGGAGGTCCCTGAAGAGCTAGTGGATTTGAATTCCAAAATAACAGATCTTTATGACCATCTCCAAAATGCCAGTGGCCTAGACACTTCACCTGAAAGACCAGTCCCCACAGATCATGCTGATCCTACTTATAGGAATCTTATGGGAAGGGTCATTGATTTTATGGGTTGGAGGTATGCCTTCAGTCAGGACTGGACACTGCCGATAATGTAAGCAGGTCCATGGCATCTAGCACGGTCCTATGCAGGTTTGCATGGCTAAGGAAATCTGGCTTTGCACCTGATGTGCAGTGTCGATTACTTAATATGCCCTTTGACGGCTTGAGGTTGTTTGGAAGTAAGGCGGACGAGAGCTTGGAGAAGCTGCAGACCTCAAAAGCGGCAGCAAAATCACTTGGCGCTGCTATAAAACAGCTTCAACAACACTCTTACGCAGGCTCATCTTCCTGGAAGAGTCGTCCCTTTTGCTTCTACTACTCTTTTGGAAAAGGGAGGGGACAGGCCAGTCAGAGGCCAACAGAGAAAACCCTTTTGTGGTGGAAAAGGCAAAGGTGCTAGATCAGCCTCAGCAGCGGCTATTGCCTCCTCAGCCACTGCTGCAGCCGCTGCAAAGCCATTTTGAGGTCTTCACCCACAAAACCCCAGTAGGAGGCAGAATCACTCGGTATCTGGACGAATGGCGGGGCATTACGTCCGATGCCTGGGCACTAGAGATAGTGACCCATGGTTACTGCCTTCCTTTTCATCAAAGACCTCAAGATCGTCCACCGGGAGCCAACTCTGTAAAAATTCCAGACCCGCTCCTTGTGCAGGAGATTTTAACCCTGCTAGAGAAAGGTGCAATAGAACATGTACCTGTAGCGGAGAGGAACAAGGGTTGGTACTCCCCTTATTTTCTCATCCCCAAGAAGGACGGAGGATTGAGACCCATCCTGGACTTAAGAAACTTGAACAAGTTCCTCAGGAAGGACAAGTTCAAGATGGTGACCCTTTCTCAGATCCTTCAGCCTCTTCAGCTTCAGGACTGGCTGGTTTCATTGAACCTTCAGGATGCTTACTTTCATGTGCCAATCCATCTCAAGCACAGAAAGTACCTGAGGTTAGCAATTGGTGGTTCCAATGATCAATTTTGGGTTCTACCCTTTGGTCTGACCTCCGCCCGAGGGTTTTTACCGAACTGATGGCGGTAGTGGCTGCGAGTATCAGAAGAAGGGGGATTCACGTCTACCCTTATCTGGACGATTGGCTAATCAGGGCGAGTTCATCCGAACGAGCCCAGGAACATCTGGCCTTGACCTGCCATTTCTTACACAGAATGGGCTTCTCCCTCAATTACAAGAAGTCACAAATGATTCCAAGCCAAAGACTCTAACTCATCGGAGCAGTCCTGGACACTTCCTCAGGGAAAGCCTTGCCTCCCGAGGAGAGAGCTCACCACATTCTACAGATTGTAACAACGTTTCAAAATGCCCAACATCTACCGGCATTCGACTTTCTAAGGTTGCTAGGCCTCATGGCATCCTGCATTTTTCTGGTGCCAGAGGACAGATTGAGGATGAGGATGAGATCCCTTCAGTGGGCCCTCAGGACTCAATGGTACCAATTTTCGGGGGAGATGTCAGATCGTCTGCAAGTCTCAACCAAGGTGGCTCAAGATCTTCTATGTTGGGCTTGCAAGGAGAATATCCTCAAGGGGTAACCTTTTTGGCAACCATGGCCGGAGATAACAGTAGTGACGGACGCCTCACTCACAGGGTGGGGAGCCCACACCAATGATCTGACAATCAGCGGTTGTTGGTCTCCATCGGAGTCCAAACTACACATCAACCTTTTGGAGCTGAGAGCAATCAGACTAGCGCTGAAGGCCTTTCTGCCCTGTGTACGGGGAAAGAATGTCCTGATAATGACAGACAACACAGTGGCCATGTACTACCTCAACAAAAGAGGAGGCGTAGGATCACTCCCAATGTGCAGAGAGGCATTGCAGCTCTGGTTCTGGGCAATGCAAGAAGGAATCTCTCTATCAGCAGTTCATCTAGCTGGAGAGTTGAACACAGCGGCCGACGCTCTGAGCAGGCAGAGCACTGTCTCCCACGAATGGGAGCTAGCTCAGGAAGTCCTTCAAGAGATCTTTGCCTGTTGGGGAACCCCTCAAGTGGATCTGTTCGCGACTGGTGCCAACCGGAAGTGCAAACTGTACTGCTGAAGGGAATTTCCCCCGAGAGGTGCTCTAGGCGACGCAGTTGTGGTGAACTGGGAATTTCCACTCCTATACACATTTCCTCCAGTCCCTGTGAGTCCTCAAGTAATCAGGAGGTTGAGAAAGTTCAGGAAGACCATGATCCTAATTGCCCCGGATTTGGCCAGGAGAACGTGGTACCCGCACCTTCTGGACATGTCCATCTGCCCTCCAATTCATCTTCCACAAAGAGAGGATCTCCTCTCGCAAGAGGAAGGTCGGGTTCTCCATCCAGAGGTCAAGACACTCAGCGTTCACGCATGGTTTCTGAGAGGCTGAGATATAAGGATTGGGACCTCCCAGATGACGTCATGGAGATTTTGCTTTCGGCCACAAGGCCAGCAACAAAATCCCTGTACCGGTGTCGTTGGAACAAGTTCAGTAACTGTTGCAAGGATAAGAATGTGAATCTATTCCTTTGTAATACTCCAACAGTACTTTCTCTTCTCTTACACATAGCCAATTTGGGACTCCAACTTGGTACTATAAAAGGATATTTGGCAGCGCTATCTATCCTTTAAGCGTTACTCCGAAGAGGTATCCTATTTTAAAATGCCCTTAGTAATTCAATTCTTGAAAGGGCTAACAAATGTGTACCCCCGACACCTTTTCAGGTACCCATCTGGGATTTGAATTTAGTCTTAAAATTTCTCATGTGTGCCCCTTTCGAACGTTTACATTCTTGCCCTTTAAGACTTCTCACTCTTAAAACTATTCTATTGGTGGCTATAACATCGGCCCGCAGGATAAGTGAGTTGCAGGCACTGTTTTGTAAGCCTCCTCGCACCATTTTCCATAGGGACAAGGTTATTCTAAAAGTCAAACCATCTTTCTTGCCTAAAATAGTTTATGATTTTCATCTGTCACAAAAATTACATTACCTTCTTTTTATCCTCCGCCTCATGCTGGAAAGGTTGCATAGATTCGACCCAAAAAGGGCTCTCAGTTTCTACATTTCCAGATTGGCAAATCTTCCACAATGTGACCAACTATTTGTTGGGGATACTGGACACAAATTGGGCCTTGCAGTGTCTAAACAAATTCTATCCAGATGGATAATTCTAGCAATCTCTGAATGCTATAGCTGGGAAAGTGGCTCCAGATGGATTAAGGGCTAATTCAACCCGGAGGCATGGCAACTTCCACGGCTCTTCAGAGGGGTGTCCCGGTGCAGGATATTTGTGCTGCTGCCACCTGGTCGTCAATGCACACCTTTGTAAAGCATTACTGCTTGGACTCTACTTAATATCAAGGTGGACTCTTTGCAAAAGCTGTCCTTCATTCAGTCCATAATTAACATTTCTAGTGCTGCCTCCTCCAAAATTACCACAGCAATGGGATTGTATCATAAAATGAGGAATACGTGGGAGGACACAATCCATTCAAAGAACAAGTTACTTACGAACTGTAAAGTTCTTTTGATTGGATGTTCCTCCCACGTATTCCTCATCGACCCTCCCAACCTACCCCTCCGTACAGTTTAACGTCAATTGCACTCAAACTTCCTTAAGAGCCTGAGGACTTAAAGCCTGATCAGCTGATGCGACCATGAACACCGTAAAAACAGAACTGAGGTAACGGGCGCTGCTCGAGCCCTTTATGTAGCGGATGACGTCGATGCCCGACGGCGGCTCTCGAGGGTCTTCGACTCGCGGCCTCAAACGCAGCGTCCTCTGATGAAATTTTTTTCCAAAGCAGCAGAGCTGGTATGCGATTATCATAAGAGGAGGAACACGTGGGAGGAACATCCAATCGAAAGAACGTTACAGTTGGTAAGTAACTTGTTCTTTTCTCACTTTCACTTTTGCCACTTTTCAGCTCAATACCTTACAGAGACCTTCAATTGAGCACCCACGTGGTACCGGACAACTCTGTCAAAGGTATTATATCTTGCTTTTAAAGTTCAATCACTCATCAGCAGTCCAACTTTACTTGCATCTCTTATCACACGGTTTTAAAAATGTTCATTCCAGTCCTCGCCATACAATGTTGCTGCTTGCAACCTTGGCTTCAACGCAGGCCGGTCATGTATCGTTCTCCCCAACTCACCAGCTGTGTTGATTTCATTGACCCTGCTTTGTTTTTGGAGCCAAGGTCGATACCACAGAGGCTTTTGCTTCTTCCCGTCTTCATTATTGACACAGGAGGGCCCCAGGTATCTCTCGACACACAATGCAGTATTCTTTAGCCTGGTTTCCTGGTCTTACGCTTTTTATTATTTTTTATTGATTGATTTAGATGAAATTCAACCTTTCAATAGTTTATACACATTCAAATTAACAGTTATAGCAATAAAATTCATTACAATTTTTTCAAAATATGTAAAAGAAATACACTCAACATTCATGTTTTGTATATACAAATAGATACAAATGAGTCTAATCATCTCATTGGGGGTCGCTTTGCTTCATAAATGACCCAAGGCTCACGGTGGTAGAAAGAATGAATGAATAAAACCAACCAGCTGCGAAGATTTAAGCACATTCTCTTCCACCGTACCACCATTGCAAATATTATGAATGTGACATTGTAGTTTGTTACGTAGCTGATTAGACACATGATCACGTCTTTCTCATTTTGTCCTTCCCCACAATAAACATTTGTGATAAGCACCCAATCTTGCTCAGTCTCAGTTGCAAATTGCAACTAAGAGATTTCCAGATTATTTCTACCACACAAATCTAGGTATTTGTTAAAATGACAAGTGGCAATACGAATACTCATCAAGGCCATCTATTTTTTGTCAACATATTTCCCAAATACGCCAGATGCTTATATAAATGTGTTACTCTTGATTGAATTAATGCTAGGCAGTTCACTATGAGATGTTCGATCGTTTTTTTTCTTTGTGTGATCCAAGCAGAAACGACAAAAATGTTGGTGCGTGTTGATGATTTTACGTTCTGCCAACAGATCTTGTGTGGGCCATAAGTTCAATCGCAGCCGCGTTATGGACTGCCTAATGTCGGGTGAAGGTGATCTGCATAGATAGGGTTCCATAGTTTTACTATACCAGTCAGTGTTGAAATGTTTATACAAAGTACACAATCTCTGGTTTCAATCCACTCACATTGGTAGATTTTGCATTTTGCTTGGTCAGGATTGGTGAGGAGGACTTCTATGGATACATTTTCGTTTGCCAAGATCCTCATTATGTGACTAGTCCATGCACAAGCAAAATAGTGTTGAGAAAAAAACATGTACAATGATATTGTTCTTAATACAATGTCTACATTTGTCGAGATCAAACATTTAAGGAATAGGGCGCATAGGCACAATTGTACAAGGCAGTTAATGAGATTAGTCCCAGCTCATATCGCAGCCAGGGTCCTGGTACAGTTTGCGGGAAATGAAGAACTTGTCACCAAAATTTGGCCTCGAGTTTGTTAAGGGCTGCAGTTGGAGTGATAGATTTTGTTTCCAGCCCAAATAGAAGTGTCAGAATGACTTTCCGTGTCCAAAATATTATGGCCAAATTAATGGAAAATGTCCCATATCTGTGTAGGAACAATCTGGTCTGCGAGATAGCAGTGACCAATTTATGTTGTATTGATTCCCACTGTGACTTACAGTTGGGTGAACCACCAAATAGCAACCCTAAGTACATATATTCCAAAACAGTTTCCACTCTAGCATTCTTGATATTCCAATGCATTCTATGCTTCTTTGAATTAGTGGGAGAGTAACTCACAGTCTGGGTTTTCTTGAGATTTATTATCCGCTCCTTTTTGGTCCAGGTACAATGAAAGAGCTGTCAATAGTTTCTGTAAGACTATCAGAGTTTTCGATATGAGAAGTAGGTTGTCTCATACCATAATGCTTGAATAGGTAAATTGGGCAATTTTGGGTGAGTCAGAACTAATATGTGTGAAAATATGTTTGATGTCCTGTATGAAAAAGTTGAAGATGGCTGATGCAAGGGTACATCCCTGCTTGAGCCCTCTTTCAGTTGCAATGGGTGATAACAGGTGGTTAGTCTAATTTGAATTGACGTTGCTGTATGTAGATCATGTATTATATCACACAAAGTCGGAGGGCATTCTGCCTTAATTAATTTGGCCATAAGTTTAATTCTCGACACTGAGTCGAAAGCAGAGTGCAAGTCAATGAAGGCAAGAAATATGGGTTGCATGGGCTTGGGCTTTGAGGGCATGTAATGTCAACAAGTTGATCATTGTCCCCATTCCAGCCATGAAGCCAGTTTGATTCGGGTCCCACTGTTGATGCTTTTGAGTCCATTCGTTGAAGTCCCTCGGAACCAACCTTGTGAATATGTTTCTGGGGGCATCGAGGAGGGTGATTGGATGATAATTATTTGCCAAGGAACGGTCGCTCTTTTTAAAAGTTGGGACGATCAATGACTTGTGCCACGTGGTGGTCTTTAGAATGTCTTGATATATATTATTCAAGATAATCGCCCATTGTGTCTGGTGTGCCTTGAACACAAAGTTGCTCAAGGCATCCGGTCCTGCTGCTCGAGATTTAGAGGCTTTTTAAATTAAATCGGCGACTATCTCCACGTTATAGTCCAATTTCCATGACTGTGCGGCTTGTTGCATATACTGATAATCTTCAAAGCTTTTGTCCACATGTAATAAGCTGAAATGCTGTAGCCATTGGGATTCTGATACTCCATTGGCTTGTGCAATTAACTGTTGATGTGACTCTTGTTTATTAAGTAGGTCCCAATTTGAGCACAACTCTTATTGGTAAGAGATGCAAGGAAGCTTTCTCCATCAGATTGAAAAATGTTAGCTTTTCTTGCCCGAAGCCAGTTTTTATATTTGCATTTGGCTGTTCTGAAGGCATGCTCTGGTTCTGAGGAAGGAAGCATTCATATGTTTTTTCATTGTTTCCTATAGTCCGCTCTTACTTGTCGTATATTTGGGTTGTAAGTATGTCAGTGTTTTAGTACAAGAGGGCCACTGGCACTACAGGAAATCTCGTATGGAAGGAGCGTCTGGGCGTAGGAAACTTGAGTGCTTGAGCAACTGGTGTGTCTGAAGATCTTCGTGGAGTGAGTTCAATTTTGCTCCAGTGCACCGAAACTGCGATTTTGCGTTGTTTATGATCAGTGTTTGTTTGAACCAATCACGGCTAGTGATTGGAGCTAATTCATCTTCTTGCCAGTGTAGAGCAAGGAGTTGATGGTCACTGATTTTTGATGTAAAATCCAAACTTTTCTGCTCGTTTGAAGAGTTCATCATTCACATAAATGTAGTCAATGATGCTGGTTGATGCAGCTCTCTTCCAGGTGAATTGTGGAGGAATGTCACTGGGTAGGGCCCCATTGGCCATTCTAAAGTTACGATCTCTCATGAACAGCTCCCATCTGATTATATCATGATCCTGGGACTTGCCAATTGCCGGTAGGCATTTTAAATTTAAATCTCCTACCACGATGGTGTGTTGGATGTCAGATACTTTTGCTACAGATTCCAATAGAATGGTTAAGGCTTTGTAAAAAGCATTATCTGTGATGGCTGCCGGATTTCGATAGATGTTGATTAGGGCTATTAACTTTTCCAGTTGATATTCGTACCAATTGAAGAAAATTGTCTGGAGAAGCCCATGGCTGGAGAGTAAGCCCAGCGCTTGTTTTTACTGCAACTAAGAGGCCAGAGGTCGGTCTACCTCGAGTGGCAGACTTTGCTGGAAGTAGTACTACATCGTGGTCCTCCCATATCGGGGTAGTTAGCATCCATGTCTCCTGGAGAGCAATGATGTCAAAATTATTTATTTGGTTGTTCATTGCTAGTTGTAGATGTGTGTGGCCACGACAGTTCCAGCTTGCTAAAGAGAGTTACTTTGATTTGTTGTTCAATGATGGTTATGCGGAGTGTGTGCAGTGGAGCTGTACATGAGTGATGCTGACATTGTCGCAAAAGGCACATTGACATGCTGCTATGGTGTTCTTTGCATTTGTTATTCCTTCTACAGGTCCTCAGGATCTTCTTGTTGCTTGTTTAATCTCTCAGGGTCTTGTGCTACTAGGACACCTAATCTGAATATATCCATTTTGGCTTTCCAGATGCTGTTAAGCACTAGGCCTGATTTGATCCATAGTCTGACTATTGAAAGGTTGTGATCAGACACAAATTCCACCTGGTCAATGTCGCTGGAGGAAATATCTTCTAGCTCGTGAATGTCCCCAAAGATGTTTAGTATACTTGAGCGACATAGATCATATTTTGTAAATGGAGCGTCACAACATTTCATGATCAGAGTGTCATAGTTTTGCATTCGTTTTGCTGGCCCCATCCTTTGTGCTCTTTGATCCACATGCTTTTGGTCCCGATTTTTGTCTCATGCCGGACTCCATGGCTTGCTTGCACACTCCTCTTGCAGGGAAGCCAGAAAGGTTGATTTGGAACGTGCCCGTATTGGACCTACTAGAGCAGGAGGTCTTCCCACACTGTACTGATCAGAAGCAGACTGCTTGTTTTGCATCTGCAAAGGTTTGCACACTGCATCTGGGGATGTACCTCTTGTCATCATCTTTGATTGATGGAGTTTTAACGGTGAGGTGTCCTTATGTTGCAAGGTCTCTCGCTGGTCGAATGTTAGTGAACTCGGCACCGCCGTCACTGTCTGACACTTCATGATCACTTGAGATGGAGGTGTTGTTTTCTTGTTAAGGCGTACTGCAAGGTATTCGTCAACAGTTGCCTTGATCTGCAAAGTTTGAATTTCCAAATCTGATTTATGGATGTTACTTTCAAGGCGATTTGTGTTTATTTTTTCTTTGATTGGCGCTTGTTCCTTCTGCTGTGGTTCTGTTGTAGTGGATTCAATAAGTTCCACTAATGCATCAAGTGGTGCGTGTCTCACAGGTTCATTGGTTCACGAATCTACGCACATAGCTAAGGTTGCCATCATACCGGGAGTCATCAGATATTTATCCATTGTGGTGGAAGTCACGTTGTTCGTCAGAATCGGTCCAGCTGTCACATCCAATACCACTATCTTGTTGTTTGACGTGTTTTGACATCATATGTGTTTCTTATTGTTGCTGTTTTTATTCTCCTTACGGTTGGCTTTGGTTTTACACGTCCCTCTTTTTTTACTTATTTTCTGTGAAATCCTTTGTGGAATGTTTGGGGAGATAATGACGAGTGTTTTGCTGTGTCTCGTCTTCATTGAGCAGAATGGATGTGTCAACACTGAACAAGACTCATTGTTTGCGGGACTGGTGTCATGTTCCACTGGTCGTAGGATGTCCTTAGACACTGATAGTGCAGTTGGCGCTATCTTCATCGTGCTCTTTATAGATGGAAGGTCTTGGTCATCCAAAATTTTTGTGATTAATGAAGATTTCTCATTAAGAGGCAGAAGTCTCTTAGCCTCGGACAAATCAGCCATTCACGTGACCAACTGCTGGATTTGGGCCGATTGCCATGTAATTTTCTCTTCTAGAGATGAGAACAGTTTGAACACACTTGCAATGGTTGTGTTAACTGAGGTGAGAGTGATTTCTGGCAATGATGTGTGTTCCACATTTCTTGCTTTGGCTTGGAGTGACGGACCTCGATGAGGGGTCGGTTGCGCGTATGTTATTGACACTGATTGGATTGAAGAGTCCATGGAGCAGCAAGCGGTGTAATCCGGAGATAGCAACTCATCACACAAACTCCGCTCTCCGATGCCGGCATGAATCGAGATGTCAGACAGCACCGCACTCATGTCTGGAAGGGCACTAACAATAGGTGCAGGCAGAACATTAGGTCTGGTTGCCAATTTGAGAGGAGTCTTGGCTACATTCAAGAGGATCACATCCGATATTATCTGGGTCTTTGGCAGGATGGCCTTCTCTTGTGATATTTCTGGGAGGCATGTATGAACAGCCGCTCCACCTCTGGTGTCTGGTGAGTCAGTTGGACAAGAAGCGGTGCTTGTTGTTGCTCGATCTTTGTGGCAATCTTTTTCATTGCTCACAGCACAAAATGTGCGAATGTCTTGATTGGAGACTGGAGTTCGCAACACTGGTGAAAGCGTGATGGCTTTCCTTGATATTTGCTTAACACGTTCCGTCATTTTGGCGTTGAGTTTGGAAGGGGTACTGAGGTTTTTGGGGTTATTGGGCATGTTTGTTTTTAATGTGTATAGTGATCTCAACATGTGAGCATGTGAACAATGAAATGACACTCAGGATGGAATAACTAAACAATCTATACCTCCTCAAACCGCCTCCACCCTTGAACGTACCTGGACCGCAAAGCCGCTACTCTGCTGCACCGCGGCAAAGCGGTATTTCCGGTGCTTGCTGGATGCGAGCGCGCTGGTGCGCGCACGCTCTTGGTTAAATAGGCACAGCCCAAAGGGGGGTGTGTCAACAGGTGAAAACACACGTAAAACAAACAAAATACAGTATGAGTATAAGGAAAAGTGTCCACTATAGTGTCTAAAGCAGCTCCATACTAAACACACCTCTTTGAAAGTCTTGGAAGTCTTTATCCAGTATAATGCACTATTCAGAGTGCAGGGATCTAGTAGGAGCCGTCAGAGTATCACGGCAAAGCGGTGCTTCGGGTACTTGCTTGGTTACACTTTCGGTTCTCTGGGTTTTTGGAAAGTAACGGTTCCTTGTCGAAAAGGTCAAGGGAATTTACCTCCTTCCGATCCCCTTCTGTTTAGCCGTCTTTCTTCTCTTGTTCAGCTGCCATCTCGAAACTGTTTCCTCGTGTGCTTTGCCTCTCTGAGTGTGCTCTTGTGCTCCGCCTTTTATCTGTGTGGGGAAGCTTAATGGAAGGTGGAAGTTAGGTGCTTGTGATGTTCAGTAATTTCCTGACCATTGTATTGGGACACGTCAGGTATACTGCTCGGGTGTTAGTCTATTTTCTCTCATAGTGGGCTGTCTGTGTGAAAGTGTTTGTGCTGTAAAAGGGGGGGAGGGGTAGAGTTCCTAAATATTCTACCTGGTAGGATGGGGTAATGATGTTACAGGGAGGGGACACTGCGTCTCACCATCCGGGTGTCCCAGTCCCACTCTCCAAACACCCCTCACCCAAGTGATCCTCCTGCATTGGTCCACCCCAGGAACTGGATCCAAAAGCGATGGCTGTGTCCTGGCCACCTGGATAACAGATCCCCAGGGACTGGTGGGTATGACACCTTCTGGTTTCTCACAAGGCGTCGCTTGAAAGCAGGGCATCTTTGTGGGACCCTCTCTCAAGCTCACTATCCCTCCATCTGCCAATGTTTTTCTTCACAATATCAAAAACCTAAATACTGCAGTGGCTATGGGTCCGACTGCATCTACTCCTACTGGGCAACTGCTCACACTGTCTTGGGAAGCATCCCCATGCAGCTCACTCACTGTAGGATTATTCTTGCTGTATGTACAAATGGGCCTTCAAGGGAGAAGTACGCCGTTCTCCAGGCTGCCTTTCGTGTGACTGCAGTGAGACTGCACTTCAGCACTGCACTTACGCGCTTGTGCTTCGCACCATGTGTCGGTTATAAGGGTAACTCTTCCTGTTTGCTTTCAAGGTGTAGAATCCCTACAGTGCCGCAAAGTCCAACGCAGGTGTATAACCAAATGCCTCTGCTCTCCTTGCTCAGTCAAGCTGCAATCGGACTGCACTTCAAGACCGCACTTATATTACAAGAGCTTATGAAGGAGTCAAGAAACTATTCAAATAAACCATACTAAAAAACCTCAGCATAAAGAAAAGACATTTCGAAGGGATTGTGTCCTCCGACGTATTCCTTATCTTTGGTAGATCATCTCCCAGCTTGCTGGCCTCAAATTTTTTTTTCAGTAAAGGGGGCTGCGCGCCGACGTCCCTCAAACCGATGTCCCTCGACAGCCTCCGTATTGGCGCAGACGTCATCACGCGTATAAATAGACTTGCGCAGCGTCCGTTGCTCAGTTCCGTTTTTCCGCGCTTCATGGGGCCTCGGAATATCGTTGCTCAGTTCTTCAGTCAAATATACTTCATTATTCCTTGTGAATACCGACTCGTACTCGATGGCTTCCTCACCCGAACAGACGACTCCACGGTACGGCTTCAAAAAATGTCGAGACTGCGGAAAGTAAATGTCGTTGACGGATCCTCACAGGATCTGTTTGTGGTGCCTGGGAATCGAGCACCATTGTTCGGAGTGCGAGGACTGCATGTCCATGACGGCGAAAGCCTTGAATGAGCATAAGTTCCCATCACTCTTTGAGATCTAAGCATTCAAACAAGAGACGGATCTAAGCATTCAAACAAGAGACGTCGAAGATCCCCTTCCTCGTCTTCTTCTTCTTCCGTTTCCCCAAAAAGGATCTCCTGCCCCACAAAACATAGCTCTCAGGCTGAGTGGGAGCAATTCAGGAAAAAGATGCTGAGCGTCTTCGAGAAAGCGGCCTCGACCCCCTCGAAGACTGCTGAGGGTGATACCCTGGGTGAAAGTCCAGAAAAATCAAAACGCTGCGAGTCGCAGCACCCGACGAAAGAAGCCACTCGAGAGCGTCATGAATCCTCGAGTAAAGGCAAAGTCGCGACTTCGACACCGTTGTCGAAGATCCCTTCGACGCATAGATCGGCGTCTTTGACGCCATTATCGAAGGGTTCTTCAACGCACAGGTCAGTCGAGTCAGCACCGTCTTCGACGTCGACGCCGAGAAAGGACAAACCCACGGCCACCTCACAGCCAGTGACCATACCCAGAGCCTCGTTCACGAGAATGTCGCCAACAACCTCGAGTAGAATTCCGATACTCTCGAGTTCATCGAGGCCTCTACCACCTTTCTTGACGCCTTTTCGATGGCTTCGAAGCCTTTAACGTCCGCGTCGACGACGTTGACGTTTTCTCAGCCAATCATGACGAATTTGGCCCCTTCTGCTCTGGATATGGGATTTACACCATTTTCAAGACCTTATCACTCCAGAGTCTTATCATCTATTTATGAAGAAGGGGAGGATTCGGATCAGGAAAGACCTTTTGAGTTGCAGGGATCTGCAACTCCTGTACCAGAGGAATTTATCTGTGAGGAAGGTAGGTTTAAAGACCTCCAAGAATCCTTACAGGAATCAAGTGGGTTGGACACTTCCCCAGAAGTGGAATTTGCCAGACCAGACCCAGGGGAACATGCTGAAACCCCCTATAGAACCTTGATGGCAAGGATAATAGAGTTTATGGGGTGGGCCACACCCTCACCTGCTTTTCAGCAAGACGACCTCACAGACATTTTGGTCAAAGGTCCACAGGAGGATCCTGTGGTGCCATTTCATGCGGCATTACAAAGGAGAATATTGGCAAACTGGGAAACACCTGAGGTAATCCCGGCGGTTAACAAAAAATTATCAGCTAAATATAGGGTGTCTTCTGCTGACCCCGAATATTTATCCAAACACCCAACTCCGGAGAGTCTGGTTGTTCAGGCAGCTACTTCATCAGGTAGTAAATCGGCTTACCCTACTGTTCCACAGGACAGGGATGATGAGAGATATGACTCTATGGCCAAAAAATTCTTTTCTGCATGTAGCATGGCGTTGAAATCCATCAATGCTACTTGTACGCTCGCAAGGTTCAGCCACACACTTTGGGAGTGTGCTTCATCAGTGGCTGACTGCCTCTCGGAGGGAGAAGAAAGGGAAGCGTTCCTAAACATCATCAAGGATGGTAAAGACGCCATGTGCGAATCCCTTCAAACTGGCATTGATTCTGCTGACCGCATCAGCAGGGCAATGGCGGCAAGCACAACAACCAAGAGATTTGCTTGGTTGCGGAAGTCTGGTTTTGCTCCAGATGTGCAAAGCAGACTCTTGAATATGCCCTTTGACGGCTCTTCCTTGTTTGGTAAGAAGGCGGATGACAGTTTAGAAAAGCTTCAAACATCAAAGGCAGCAGCAAAATCCCTGGGAGCTGCAATCTGTCAGACACCATATCGCCCCTCAGGAACCTCTTGGAGAGGTAAGTCCTTTCGCTTCTATTCTGCATTTGGAAGAGGCAGAGGACAGCCGGTTCAAAGGGGTCAGAAAAAATTCACCCGAGGTGGACGGGGTAAAAATACAAAAGCCGCAGCAGCAGCAGGTGCCTCTTTACCTTCGGCATCTGCATCAGCCGCCTCCAAACCGCTCTGAGGACTCTCCTCACAAGACGCCAGTAGGGGGCAGGTTAACTCAACATCTGACGGAATGGCAGGCTATTGCGTCAGATGCTTGGGCATTGGAGACAGTTGCCCAAGGTTACTGCCTGCCTTTTCTACGCATCCCTCAGTCATCCACCGTGGAACAGCTCTCTGAAAGTTCCAGATCCGCTCCTCTTGCAGGAAATTGTAGACCTGCTAGAGAAAGGTGCCATAGAACCGGTACCTGTAGCGGAGAGGAACAAGGGCTGGTACTCCCCCTACTTTCTCATACCGAAGAAAGACGGAGGACTGAGACCTATCTTGGACTTATGAGGATTGAACAAGTTCCTCAGGAAGGACAAGTTCAAGATGGTAACTCTCTCTCAGATCCTTCAGGCTCTCAAGCTCCAGGACTGGCTGGTATCTCTGGACCTCCAGGATTCTTATTTCCATGTGCCAATCCATCTCAAACACAGGAAATACCTGAGGTTCGCAATTGGTGGCTCTCATTATCAATTTCGAGTTCTGCCATTTGGGCTGACCTCCGCCCCGAGGGTCTTAACCAAGCTAATGTCGGTAGTGGCTGCAAGTCTAAGGAGGGAAGGGATTCACGTCTACCACTACCTGGACGATTGGCTGATCAGAGCTGTATCCCCGGAACAAGCTCAGATTCAGCTAGATTATGTCTGCCACTTCCTTCACAAACTGGGCTTCTCCCTCAATTTAAAGAAGTCACAGATGATACCATCACAGAGACTCCAGTTCATTGGAGCGGTCCTGGACACTTCCCTGGGAAAAGCCTCGCCACCAGAGGTGAGGGCTCAAGATATTCTGCAGATGGTTACCAAGTTTCAAAATGCCCAACGTCTCCCAGCCTTCGACTTTTTGAGGTTGCTAGGCCTCATGGCATCCTGCATCTTCCTTGTTCCAGAGGCTCACCTGAGAATAAAATCTCTTCATTGGGCACTGAGAACTCAGTGGTCGCAATTCTCAGGGAGAATGACAGACCTCCTTCAGTTTCCGGACAGGGTGGCTCGAGACCTTCAGACCTGCCAGAAAAACATCTTGAAGGGAGAACTGTTTTGGCAACCATGGCCAGAGATAACAGTAGTCACAGATGCCTCCCTCACGGGGTGGGGAGCCCATACCAACGACTTGACCATCAGCGGTCGTTGGTCTCCATCGGAGTCCAGACTACATATCAACCTGTTAGAGCTGAGAGCAATCAGACTAGCGCTGAAGGCTTTTCTGCCATCTGTACGGGGGAAAAATGTCCTGATAATGACGGACAACACAGTGGCCATGCACTACCTCAACAAAAGAGGATGGTAGGATCGCTGCTACTGTGTAGAGAGGCAATGTAGCTCTGGTTTTGGGCAATTCAAGAAGGAATCTCTCTATCGGCAGTTCACCTAGACAGAGAGAAGAACTTGACGGCGGACGCTCTGAGCAGGCAGGGCACATTCTCCCACGAGTGGGAACTAGCTCAGGAAGTCCTTCAGGAGATCTTCGCCCATTGGGGAACCCCTCAAGTGGATCTGTTCGCCACCAGTACCAACAGGAAGTGAGATCTGTTTTGTTCAAGGGAAATTCCCCCGAGAGGAGCTCTAGGGGACGCGTTCGTAGTGGACTGGGAGTTTCCACTCCTGTACGTGTTTCCACCAGTCCCTGTCTTTCCTCAAATGATCAGGAGGTTGAGAAGATTCCGGAGGACCATGATCCTAATTGCCCCAGACCGGGCCAGGAGAACGTGGTACCCGAACCTTCTGGACATGTCCATCTGCCCTCCAATTCGTCTTCCACTCAAGGAGAATCTTCTCTCACAGAAGGGAGGTCAGGTTCTCCATCCAGACATCAGAACCCTCAACCTTCACGCCTGGCTTCTGAAAGGTTGAGATACAAGGATTGGGACCTCCCTGATGACGTCATGGAAGTGTTGCTTTCGGCCAGAAGGCCAGCAACAAAGTCTTTATACTGCTGCCATTGGAACAAATTTTGCAGCTGGTGTAGAGAAGAGAATATCGACCCCTTTTCATGTGGTACACCAACGGTGTTATCCTTTCTACTCTACTTGGCAAATTCAGGCCTTCAAGTTGGCACTATCAAGGGCTATCTCGCAGCGCTATCGATCTTTAAGCGCACTGCAGAGGAGCCATCGTATTACAAATTACCCTTAGTAATACAATTTCTAAAGGGATTAACTAATGTCTATCCTCCAAGGCCATTCCAAGTTCCCTTATGGGACTTAAATTTAGTCTTAAATTTCCTGATGGGTACTCCTTTCGAACCACTCCACTCTTGTTTGCTAAGATTTGTCACCCTTAAAACTGTCTTGTTAGTGGCTTTAACATCTGCTAGAAGGGTGAGCGATTTACAAGCTCTATCTTGTAAACCCCCTCATACAATTTTTCATAAAGACAAAATTGTCGTACAGGTGAAGCCTAATTTCCTCCCAAAGGTGGTTTCTGAATTCACATCACTCAGAAAATTACCTTACCTTCGTTCTATCCGCCTCCCCATCCGGGGAAAGAGGAAGAAAGGCTACATAGGCTGGACCCAAGGCGGGCTTTAAGCTTTTACATCAGCAGACTTGCTAGGATTAGGCAAGCAGACCAACTGTTCGTAGGTTACTCGGGGCACAAATTAGGACTACCGATAACAAAACAAACCATTTCCAGATGGATTATTTTGGCCATTCTGGAATGTTACAAACTAGCAGGAAAAGAGCCTCCTCAAAATCTTAGGGCTCATTCAACCAGGGGTATTGCAGCCTCCTCGGCCCTCCAAAGAGGGGTTCCGGTTCGAGACATATGTGCGGCTGCCACATGGTCATCCGCACATACCTTCACAAGATTTTACAACCTGGATTCCTCCTCTAGTCAAGAGACTAGGTTTGGCAAAGCCGTATTACATTCTGTTCATTCCTAAAAGGAAACATGGCGTTTTACTCCCACATCTTTAAACGTTTTGGCCTACCTTTGGTCCTGGTCTCCGACAGGGGGTCGCAGTTTACTTCCTGTTTTTGGAAGGCTACTGGTTGACGGCAGATACTCCTCATCCTACCATCTCCAGACCGATGGTCTCACAGAACGTACTAATTCCACAGTGGAGCAGTATTTACGCTGTCTATGTCTTCAATATCAGCTCACTTGGTTATCCGCTTTGCCTCAGGCTAAATTCGCCTATAATAATTCTATGCACTCTGCAACAAAGGTCTCGCCATTCTACGCCTTCTATGGCTTTCACCCGCGCTTCTTGCCACTGGATCCAATGTTGCCTATTGACAACCCGGCAGCCCGGTCTTGAGACATGGACCAGGTACATCGGGATGTGCAGTCTCACTTATTAGGCGCCCAAGTCCGGTCTAAGAGATTTGCAGATGCACATTGCATCACGGCTCCGGATTACAGTGTGGGCACATCTGTGTGGTTGTGTTCGCGACATTTGCGCATTCCCGGTAAGAAGTCTCTTCATCCTTGCTTTAAGGGTCCTTTTCGGGTATAGGATGTAATTAATCCTGTGGCAGTGCGCCTATCTTTGCCCGCCTCTTGGCGTGTTCATCCGGTATTCCATGTGTCCCTTTTGAAACCCTGTCCGCCTGGCACCCGTCTCCAGGTCCGTCCTGCCCCGGTTCTAGTGGATGGAGAGAAGGAGTTTGAGGTGGCCCGTAACCTGGATGTTACGGTATCTAGATGTTCTTTGTACTATCTGGTGGATTGGAAGGGCTATTGCCCCGAAGAGAGGACTTGGGAACCTTTGGCTCACATACATTCACCTGACCTTTTGCGGGAATTCCATGCTTCCAGGGGGTTGCCGCTCTCTTTGGGGGCAGATGCTGTTATACGTAGACGCCGTCCACGCGCTTCAGACCGCAGCATTACCGACGCCTGAAGGATCGGGTTTCATTCCGAGCCTCCCCGTTCTGGCAGCATTGGCGGTTGCTGGGGAAACCACGTCGTACATCTGAGCGACGGTTCCACCATCAGCTGACAACGCCCGCCTCAGCGGACAAACGAGCATAGGTAGCACACGCCCTCTTCCGCATAAATAACCACGTGACTCGAAGCCCAGCGCTTCTAATTAGCGTTTTTTTTTTCACCGGCTTCCTTGTATGCAGAATCGTGCTTTCTCCTGTATTTTGACCTTGGAACTTTTTACTGACTTTGCTACTGCGCGTCCCTTGTCTGCCATTTGGATCCATTGGCTGTGCTTCGACTCTGGAAAGTTTCTGACCTGCCTTTGTCTGTTCCCTCTGGGTAGCGGATTCCAATCCGTGAAGTCTCCTGAACACACTACTGTGCCACTATTCTGTGTGGCTGTGCATTCCCAAACTCCTACTGGTGCCCCACAAATACTCCTGTGCTGTTTTGGTTTCACTGGTCATCTTCCTGATATCAGCAAGAATACTTCCACGGTGGGAACAGTCAGCCACCTGTGACTTTTTGTGTACCCCTACCTTCAGTCATCAATGACAGCAATCTGTGAATTGTGAGTGAATTGGACTTTCTGGTTCCTATCACTAGTGCAAGTTGGACGCTCTGCTGTATTCCTTGCACCAACCCGACTCTAGCTGTGACGCTCGTGCCATTCGGGAAGTCACCCTCTATTAACCCTTCCTGTTTATTATTTTATACCTCCGTTGTCTTCTTTCTGGACATTCTCAACAACCAGGGGGTATAATACTTCTCTCTTTCCTCCTATTTTATTTCTACCATTGCACAGAAATTTGATTGTGTGACTTCTCTTCTTTGTCCTTCATTTAAGATATCTTCTATTCAACTAGCTGCCAATCCTTTACAGGTACTTTCTATTTCCTACAACCTCTTATAGCTCTGATTGTTATTCCAGTGCAACCTGTAATCTTGTTTCATGCAGCTTGGTGTGGCGGCATGGTTCTCCCCGCTCTTTTGGGTAATACACCAACCTGCCTGTTATATTTGTACAGTCAAGAGGGTCCATTATCGTAAAGAGCTGCCTCAAGTGAGGCAGTCCGGTTTGAGGGGTCCTTTTTGGGCTATATCTCAGCAGTGACAGAAGTTTCCCGGTTCATTGAGTACTCTGTCCTCAACGCCCCGTCCAGTCCATCTGGTGGTGAGTTACACTCATACACAATGGTGACCTGGGAGCCACTGTCCAGTAGTGCAATAGTTCTTCACACTTCCAGATCTACAGGGATGGTCATTGTGGGGCCAATGAGACCAGTAGGAATGCCCCAGAGAACATATTTGGCCTGGGGTCGCAGTTTCTGGCAGGTCGCTGATGTTCCTTTCTTAGAGTTGCAGAGCTCCTGGACTAGGTGGATATGTTCAGCTGTGGGACTCCCCTGAGCCTTTATGGGGTACTTAGTGGTAGGTAATTCAGAATGCCGAGTCCGGACAGAGCTGTGGTACTGGTTTGCCGAGGATCTCATTCCTGTGGTCGAGGTTCTAACTGCTTCCTGCTACAACCTCCTGGGCGTTTCCCGACAATGTTCGGGCTGGAGTTGTTTTCAATGCAATAAAACGGGCCGCTACTCGGGCATAGTTTTGGTCTTGGTCACACCGACGGATGTAGTATGAGTCATCTCCACATCTATAGCAGAATTTCCATGGGGGCAATGGAGTAGATGAGGCAACATGTTCTCGTGGCTCTTGCACCCATCGAAAAAAAGCGGGGTGTTCTCTTTACCCATTAGAAACTATAAATAAATAAATACAAACTGTGTACTAAAATCAGTGGAAGTAATACATAGAATTAATACAATGCAGTACTAATACCAAGTTACAGATGCAGTGTGGCCTGATGAGTGAATTTTCGCAGCCTTAAAAGATAATTCAAGTTCTCAATATCAATACTGTTATTGTAGTGTGCTCTAGCACCTTGAAGTGTCTCTTGTGCTAGATGGAATTACCAATAAAGGTCTCAGACCAAATATCAGGACAGACTCAAAAATATCCCAAAATACTACTTTATTCTCAATTTACTAAAGCAGGGCAAACTTGTGAACAACGGACTGATGCTCTCACACTCATAAACCAACTTGATTATATAGAGGTTATATACCCCAATATGCATCATTTATGACGTCATCCTACGTGGCAAACTACAAAACCTATTGACAGGAAAGATTGGTTAAGGGAACATAGGTACCTATGGTATTAATATGGGTTAGTTCTTAATTGGCTGCCCCTTATCTGTAAGGCATGCCTCAAACTACATTTAAATATGTATACTACTGATTATAGCAAAGAAAGTGGCAGCGGGTTGGTCTTTGCAATATTGTCTAGCATGTTGGCCCATAGACCCTCTGATTGGTTGATATTCTCACCCAACCTTGGACTTTGGCTCGTTAGCAGCACGTGAGCAAAGAGTCTTGGTCACTCCATCTTGTATAGACCTTATCGTTTGTTAATTGTCCAATACATGGCTCTTGCAAATGTTTTCTTCTTCTTTAATCTAAGAGAAATATGTCTTATGTACAAGGCATATCTGTCTGCCTACCCTTGTGCCTTGCAAATATTACATAAAATAGCATCCTTGATCCCTGGTCAACACAGACTCCTCTTTACTTTGCTCACAAAGCTATTTCTCCAATGTCTCTTGACTGCATCCCTGTTCTGTCTCTGAGGTAGCTGAATTGAGTCTTGACCCAAACCGATGTCCATCTTCCTATTATGGCTGCCTTAGCCACATTATATTTTCCTCTATAGCAAGCTCCTATATGTCTCATCTACATTGTGGTTCTGCATATTTACACTTATTAGTCAGCAAGTTACTTTTTCTTCTTTGTATATATGATTACTTTATCATTTCGTACATATTTCTCTTGTCACTTCAGTTACATTGTTACTCTTAAGTATTTTCATATCATTTCAGTATGTTCTCGTATATCTTCTTCATGACATCAACTTGCTCTCGTCAGATTTCACTCTCCATGATATCCAAAGGTGCATGCTGACATCCTTCCACTCTTTCAGTACGAGGGTACATTCGGTATGTGTTACGCTCACCTGGTCTCTGCGGGGGCATTGGGCCACGGTTGGAGCCCTCCCTGGACTGGACTCCTCTGGTTCAGGCTTCACCCCCAGCTGCGATAGTGTGGACTGCTCTGGTTGCTGGCAATACCCTTGGGAGAAGGTAAGAGGCAGCGAAAATGCTGCGGTTGAATTGCGATCCCCCTCAAACCCTTTTCTCCAGAGTGAGATGAGGATGCGTTTTCCCATATGATCTCACCCTTTGTTTTGTAAGGATGAGCTCTCCGTCCTGCTTTCTCTCAGCAGGGGCGCCATTGCTTGACCAAGTTGTGTCACTGGTCCGTGTGCGTGGTGCCCAGTCCGGCTGTGACCAATCCACCTTGAAGGTACATTTTTGTAGCCGTGATTATTGTCTGTGTCCTTTTGTATTGACTTTTCCCCAATGATTATTGTCCGTAATTTTGTAATGTGTTTTCTCTCCCCTATAGATGTGAAGATGGCCACGCAGAGTCGCAGTGATGGAAGCGAATTGAAACGGTGCCAAAGGGGATTTTGGAAGACCCCACTAGAAGGTAAATTGGGTTTCAGGGTGGTTCGCAAGGTTTGCGTATTGTGCGGCCAAGCGTTAAAAGTTTATGCAGTTGCTAATCTTGTGCGTTCTGTCTCCCTTGCAGGTTCAGTCTGACAACGCTTGATGGCGAGCGGTTATCCGAGGACCTGTCGGCTGCCCGATGGATGGATCCGTGAGGATGCTGAGCCGGAAGATGTCTCCCGTGCTGTTGGGTGTTCGGAACAGGTAAGGATGCGAGGCGCTGCAGGCGATGGATTTGCAGAGACAGGTCAGGTAAGATGTGTGTGGAAGCTGCAGAGTTGGAATCAGGTAAGCAGCGCTTCGAGGGATGGCATGGCTGAACTCCTTTAAGATGCACGCTGTAGTTGCAGAATGGAGATCAGGTTAGCTGCGCTTCGAGCGATGGCGTGGCTGGACTGAGGTAGGTGCGCGCTGAAGATGGAGTTCCAGAGACTGAAGAGAAGCGTGCAGAGCTGGAAACAGGTAAGAAGTTGCAGACAGCGGTAAGCGTTACGCTGCACATAGCAGACTAATGCGAAGCACCAGCATGTGGATGGGGCTGGCTTATATAGTCTGGCCCCAGCCACTCCCTTTAAGGCCCGCTTTGTGACCCCACCTTACCACTCCCTCAGACTTCTGCATGTGCTTCCAATGCTTTTGTATGGCCACGCCCGGCCTGGATGCACGTGCCTTAGGCACACTGTGTGCAGAGCACACTTTCACATGAGCCTGGCGCCAAAGGCACCAGCACTGGGTACATTTAGACCCTGTAGGGCATAAAGGTAACGGCCCATGACCAGTGTCCATGACAGTATGGTTGCCTGAGTGCATATCATGTCTCAGACACTCAATGCAGTATATGCACAGCACATGGGGTCCCACATATAGCTCTTCTCCTCTTGTTGTTGGTGGTGAGGGGCTGGAAGGTAGGGATAACGCATCCACCTGCTCCTACATACCCCCTTCTCCTCTTCAATCTCCTTCATCTTCTCTTTATACTTTTGTTTCTTTGGGATCCATATCTTTGTCACCCCCCTCAGGTAACCTGCGTTATTTATATGTTTATCCACACTTCAGGTCATGTGACAGCATTCTCTGGATGGTGGACAGAATATCGTATGCCTTAAATATTTTCTTTTATTCTACGGGTAGTAAAACCTAATCCCTGGAGTTGCCACGGGACCTTTCTTTAAATTCTCATGGGTAATATACTCATTTTGCATTTATTCACCCACTCCAGCATCTATATCAATCATTATCTTTATCCCAATACCTTTCTTGGCTGTCTTCTGGCACTGTCCCAAGATGAGACAAAATCCTAGCAATATCAATACGAGTATTGCTCAAAGTATTTTGAAATCTTTAGGCAGCCAGGTTGGAAGCCACGGTAATAGAAATGAAAACCAGTCATCTCCTGCTATCTCATCAACTTCATCTTCCATCTTCGGATGCAGTGTCATCAGCATAGTTATTGCTTCAATCAGGGTTCCATGTTCTCCATCATGAGATGGTATGAAGGTACAACAAGAAGGCCTGACGTTGGCGCTCACACCCCCTTCCATTGCTGTAATTAAATCCAGGACATACCTCTTCTGGAGAGACATCAGCCTGATTGCTCTCAATTCTTCTCTGATTGCATTAAATCCTTCTATGGTCGCATTGATTGTCTGTAACAGCTGCTATCATCTGGTAATCTGCAGCCACTTGGCGTTCACTGCAGTCTGGAGTCCTGGCATGAATATAGATGTCATTATCGTTGCTGTATTGCTGAACAGTTTATGCTCATCTGTAATATCTGCATTGGCCTATATTAATTTTAATGAGAAATAGTTCTCCCATTTCAGCCAGCAAACAACAAGCGACCTCTTCCTTCTCTGGTGTTCATTCATTTTTGGAAATCCATCAATATTGAGGTCACTTTGTGGAATCACTATTGCTGAAACATGTTCCTCCCCAACTTTTAGGCAAACTGCAGCTAATATTGGTCAGTACTGCAGTTCATTCATTCATTCCTAGGACCTCGATTGTCTGTCCACATCCTTTGTTTTCTCCAACCAGAATCGAGCTTTCATTCTTGAAGCATATTGTTGCATTCTTTAGTGGTATTATAGATACTGGTCCTGCTTCATTGTCGATCCATGTTTGTAACTTAGAATATTTGGCCCATGACTCTAGGCATCAGTCATTCACTATTTGCACTAAGCTTACTGGTTCCTTCTTCAATAAGTGGGCAGGGCAAAATAATAGTCGTTCTTCCCATCCGGTACTGGTGGCAACACTTTCCCATACACCAATAGCTGAGGTCTCTCCCAGCATCCTGGTTCTCCTGATTTTCAGTCATGTCTGAGCAGTCCACCCTCTTCATCTTGAGGATTTCTATTCGTTCTTCAATTTGGGATGGATACATACATTTTTTTGCTTGTCCACCCCATCCTACTTTCCATTCTGCTTGTTCCACATAAGTATCTTCATATGGAAATGTTCATCTTGATCGCCATCGTAAAGTTGCCCATTGTCCTTCGATTTGTCCTCTGGTTGTATGCGCTGCTAGACGACAGACATTTTGCATCATGTGCAGGCATTTCTTTGCCAATAAATGTCCTTGCTGCGTTCATGGCATACAACATTAAGGAACAGACGTAGTCGTTTTCATCTGACGTTCTCTCTCCGAACTCTTTTGTGTGCTGATACCATACATTTAATTATTTTAATGAGCCGAATTATCAAGAAATGTATTTATATCTTCATGATCTTCCCCATCATTCCTTTTAAATCGAAATAGGTGCAGTAATGGAGGCATGGTATCACAAGTATGACACTGACACAAGAGTTACAAGTTTCAAAACCTTTATTAAATTCTCGAGGTTTGGAGAAACTCCTTCTTTGCCCTATCGCTATGATGGGAGTAGTCTCTACCATCAAATAATAAAGAAAACACTGTCCTAGTCCGTCTATGTCAAATCAAAATGGCCTATACTTTCAAAACCTAATGCCTGCCCTGTCTCTTATACAAAAAGTGTGTAATGGGGAATGTGTATGCAAAGGAAAGTCATTTTTATAACATAAAAGATCAAGGAGACTGAGTCAGCTCTCCTTCTCACTTTGGACAGCACGAAGTAAGGAGGCCCTGTAGAAAGGATGACACAGTCTGGCTCATGTTATCAAAACAAAGCTAGTTCAAAACGTGGGTCGAGACCCGCTTGGCCTTCCACGTTAAAGTCACTTATTGCAGTTTTCCAAAAGTATTTCACAATTCAACAAAAGTTCATGTAGGTCTCCATCAGTCCGGTTCGGACCGCGCAATCCTAGCACTTGCCGGGGTACCCTTCCCCAAGTTTGATTCACATTCATTAGGGGTTCCCTTCCCCTAACTTATTTCATATTTAACGTCTCCCTCAGTCAGGCTCAGACCTTTCACTGATGTCGAAGACTTACAAATTTGCGATGCTTTTTCCATAGACCGCTGCAGGACCACTTGGAGTTTCACTTTATCTTTTCCTTATATTATTTGCCCCAGTGTCTCTTGGTCTCGGTAGTTCCATAACACAATCAGCAAAGTTCAAAGAGATCTTTTCGATTAAAGCAATCACCCTTTTAACTTCCCCTTTCAACAGGGTTAATCTTGACCATTGCGCACTTCAAAGTCTGTTCACTTTGTCGCTTTTCAAGAAGACATCACACATTTCGCAGAAACTTTCGAGTTGGCTACTTCCTTTTGCCGTAACACTCTGCTACTCTGTATCACTGGCTGCGCAGTTTTCGGAATTACTGATTTGCTTTCTTTCACGCCTCATCAGCACGCACGCAACCTTCAATTGTAAGATACACTGTTGCGGCTTCAATCTTTCCTTGACACCAACCGGTCTTTCATGTCTTTCACCTCCTCTCCGGTTGTGTGCATCCTTTCTTTTCTCTGCAACTTTGATTCACGAGTCAAGGTTGATACCCGAGGCTCGGCCCCACCTCCCCAACTCTGTGGTTCATCCAGGAGGGTCGCTGGCATACTTGAAACACAATGCAGGCTTCTTCTCATCTGGGATTTTGCTTTTCCTGTATATCCTTCAGTTTCCTGGAGGCAACAACCTCCTGCAGGGAGCTTCAGGGTCTCTCTATCCCTCGCTCTAGTCCCTCAATCGATCGTCCTGCTCCATTGGGTTTGCCTTCCTGCTTCTTCTCATGTCTCACCTTGCTCAGAGTGTCTCTATGTTCTGCCTTTTATCCGTGTGGGGGCAGCTAATGGGTATCGGATGTATGTGATTACGGTCAAGTGCCTGACTTTGCTTGACCTGATTAAGGGGACATGTCCATTGAGATATGTAAGGGTTAGCCTCTTTATTCCCGGTCGTCCTCTTCCTCAGCCCAGTGTTTGTGTAGAAAGGGGGGGAGTTGGGTCGTTGGAGAATCCTAAAAAATAGGATGGGGTATGGACATGGGAAAAGGGGGAATACCGGGTCTCACCATCAGCTGTCTTAGATTCTTGGATGCCTTCTTACTAAAGCTGGATAAGACTGTAGTATACATGTGAAAACAGCATTTCAGGAATGTGTGTATTGTTATTACAATGGGTAACATAAGAGATGAAGTGTGCTTCTTTTCTTTCTGCTCCATTACCTTAAAACGTTGTCTCTTTAGTTGATCTAAAAAGTTCCAGGATAACTGCAAGTCTGTTTATTCCATATATAATGTTGAAAGATATTAGTCCTTAATTTAAAGTGCTTTTGTGATCTTCACTCTCCCTGTCTTTGCTCTTGGCCATTGAACGAGTCTGCATGCATGGAATGTCTTCTCTTGCTTAACCATCAGTAGTTGCAGGAGGAATCTTAGTTTCTTCTTTATATGGTTTGATGTCATGCAAATGTAGCCAAGCTCCACTTCATTTTAATTCAGTGACTTTGGGGGTAACTTCTTCCACCTCATATGGTCCTTCAAAACGTGGCATACTCCAATTGCCTACAAACTTTCATACCAGCACCTGGTCCCCTAGATATAGACTGGGTCGCTCCAATAAATCCTCTGAATCAATCGGTTGGCTGTCTTTTTCACTTCTCTTTGACCCCTCCCTTCGGTCCTTGACCTGTTGAGACATGAAAGAAACACTTGCAGTCATTGTTGTTAGGTAATCATGCATTTTTTCACCTAATGTCTTTGCTACACTATTCGCATCAGTTTTTAACCTAGTCGGAGGAGCAAGGGGGGGGTTCTCATATGGCGTCCAGTCACCAACCCAGTCACCAGCCCATGAGGAGTTAAATGGTGATCTGAGCCAGGCTGATTTCTTAGAGCGTACAAGGCAAGGGGTAAGCAATGTAGCCATCCCTTCTTTAAAGTCATTTTTTATTTTTGCAATTGTCTCTTTAAACAGACCTTTTAATCTCTCACAGAAGCCATTCTGCTGTGGATGGTAAGCTGAGGAAAATGTATGCTTAATGCCTAATATTTGTTCAAACAATTCATTTACAAAATGCTGTCCTTTGTTAGACCGCGAGACCTCGCACACACCCCATCTTGGAAACACCTCACGCACAAGGAATTTGGCAGCACATGTGGCATCACGGTGCGTGCATGCTGCCTCGATCTATCTAGAAAAAGGACATACCACGACCAGCATATATCTGTAGCCGGTGCATGTCTGCAGCATATCCACATAATCTATATGTAGGTGCTGAAATGGGCCATTGGGTCTAGGGATTGCTCCTCTCACTGTTTGCAAAGTGTGCCTGGCAGTGCAAGTCTGGCACACGATACAATTTACAATAAACTGTGCCACATGCTCCAACATATTTGGCAATTCTAGCAGCAAGAATCTCTTGAGCCGCATGCGCGGGGTAGTGAAGCTGCTCCATCGCTACCCTCAATAATGCTAGAGGCATAACTGGCTTTACAGTGCTATCCTGCCTCCAAATTGACTCTGTGGGGTATAAAGGAACACGCCTGTTTCCTCCATAAATCCTTCTCTTCTCGTGGGGGTTTGGCCTAACATCACAATTAGCTGGAGAATAGATAGCATGTGAAAGCCCTCCTTTACCAACATGCATCATCCTGACCTTTTTTTTAACACTTTCTATTAAAAAATTAGAAATGGTTGGGAAATAGGCTGCCTTTTTGGCTTCTAAATCTGCAGCCTTTGCTGATTAATGCGAAAGCAATCTCGTGATTGTCACTACCTCAAATTTACCTTCTTGGTTCAGCGCCCCTACCACTGATCCAGTATGCCTTTGCCTTTTGCCAGTTGTTTGGTCAATTATTAAAGAGCCATCAATAAAAAAGAACACCCCCCACCCGGCACCCACTGCCACCCCCCTCCCCCTAAGAGCATTTTCTCTAGCTTGGGGAATATCATCATAGTATACATTGTGCAATCATGTACATAATCATCCTCCCCTACTGGTTCTGCTACGAGCATTGCTGGGTTCACTGTCTTGCATCTACCAATTTTGATCGCAGGATTCAAAATAATTACCTCGTATCCTGATGCTCTTTGAGTTGTTAATGTACTTTTTGCTTTCTCAAAAAATCGCAAATAATGCATGCTCTACAAATAGTGTCACTGAGCACCCCATTGTTATACCTGAAGCTTTTTCAGTCACAAATGCAGTAGCAGCTAAGGATTGCTCACAGGGATAATGCCATTTCATAACTGGATCTAAAATCCCACTATAATAACAAATGGTTTATGTCCATGTCCTAATGACATTTTCTGTGTAAGTACTGCTGTCACAACTTCTTCATTTGAATGAGAAAATAAAAAGAATTCATCAAGATAATCTGGAATTCCTAACACATGGGCTGTACTGATTGCCTTTTTTAATTCTTGAAATCCTTCAGCCATCTCATCTGTCCATGTCATTTTACTCTTACTCACCCGTGCTTCTTTAAGTCCTTTTAAAAGTGGTTGAATATATGTTCTGTAATCGAAAACCCAGGCCCTACAATAATGACATAGGCCTAAACATTGTTGCATTTCTCCAGTTTTAGCTTCTGAAGTATTCATAATTGCTTCTGCTCTCTCACGTCTCTTTCCTCCCTTCGTGAGAAATCAACTGTCCTATATACAAGACCTCTTCCTGACAATATTGTAACTTTTCTTTGTCCAACTTATACCCTTTCTCTGAGAGTATGGTCACAAGCTTAACTGATTCTTCTCTGCGTCTTTCTTCTGTCTCACTACACGCCAAAATGTTGTTCACATATTGAATTATTGCACTTTTGAGCTGAATATTACCTGGGTCCATCTGAAGGACTCTGTTAAAGATTGAAGGGGTCTCACAGTGCCTCTGGGGCAAACAAGTATGTTTCAGGCAAATATTTCTATATGAAAAGGAAGTCCACTCTTGTGAGTCTTCATTGATGGGAATTGAAAAGAATGCATTCTTTAAATCTATAACTGTGAAGTATCTGGCCTTAGATGGGATGTTGCACAATATTGTCGCAGGATTTGGAACTAAAGGAAACTTCGCCTACATGGCTTATGAGGCGAATGTCCTGTATAAATCTCCATGACCCCCTCTCCTTGATTTGTTCAGTGGGTACACAGCTGTGTTACATGGAGAATCAGATGGCACCAGTATTCCTTGCTTTATTAAAGCTGAAATGTTCTCCAATATACCTTCATCCCCTTCTCTAAACATGGGGTATTGCTTTGCTCATGGCAAAAGAGCTTCTGGTTTAAGCTTGATTTTTAACTGCTCCTACTCCTTTTAACAGGCCCACATCATATAGACATTTGGGCCATAAAACATTTGGCACTTTCCCTAAATCTTCCTGGAAAAATTGCAGTTTCTTTTTTACCAGCACCATTATCTGCGGTATTTCTCTATTCTCTACTTTAATCCAATAAGAGAGACTTATGAAAAATACTAGTTCATTGTCTGAGTATTCATCCTTAAACGGCTACTCGTATGTCAACCTGTATCCTTCACTACGGGCTATCACTGTCCTCATCCTCTTCCCTCATCATCTGTCCCATGAGGAACCACCCTTTCCTCTCTGACCACTGCAGCTTCTAACTCTAAGGGGATAATCTGCCCTTCTTCATCATTCATGGGAATTTCTGGTCTAAACAAAAACTCATCAGGTATTCGTAATAGTTTTCCTATCAAATTTCCAGACAAAAGACTCATGAACATCTTTTTAAGAGCACGCCTGAACTTACTCCCCACGCGGGAAATTCTCTGTATCAGACTGCAGTCCAAGTCTAAGGAATGCAGACTCTGTGCAACATCTGAAGAGCCTGAAAATTGAAGACACCTGTTGACTACTATCGGGGGAAAATGCTAAGTGGACTAATACTGCAGCAAAACTTTTCACTATTGCCCTCAGTAAAATCAATGATCAAAGATCTGTCGACTACTAAATACACGAAACTTCATCTCTTTGGAGAAACATTAACGTTCAGTTGTTCCTTGTAAAAATCACAATGTGATTATACACAAGTAAATAAAAAAATAGTTTTCCTATCAACCTGGGTAACCATGTTAATAAAACAGTCACTCCATACAAAAATACTTCTGAGTCTAAGGGAACTCCTTGTAATACCTTCTGTCCTGTGAAGTCTAATATAAGCTCTCTCACAGTCATACAATGTATCCTAGGAGTAGAACACACTATTCCTTCACCAGTAAAAGATATTGTCATGCTAAGTTCATCATTAAGTCACACCCTTATATGTTGACTGGCGTCTGCCTAGAATATAATAACGGCATTGACGCATTGTGTTCTCCTATAGAGATTGGTAATTCGTCCGTGAAAGGAACTAAATTCATTGCCCCAGAGAATCCCTGCACAATACCTGGCATTGGATATTTTCCCTCACGGACACAGGAACGAGTTGCTCCAGTGTCTGCAAGAAATGAAAAGATCTTACCTCCTATCGTCACCTTGACCCTTTGTTCCTCTTTGGGATTTGATGTCACAGACACTACTGAGCAGATCAGGTCGCTCTGTGGGCTGTCCTATTGTGGATATAAATTCATCCCTGTAACTGTGAAAGGATTTCCTCCTACCAAGGTCGCACTCCCTATTTTGTGTGCGGGTGCTTGCTGGTCCCCTTTATTCATATTCCTGTGATAAGGCGGAAGAAGAATAGGAAAACCAGAGCCAATTAAAGTCCCTTTTATTGGATCATCAAACCAGGAAGGGTTAATGAATCATGTCCTGATGGGAGGGTCTCTTCTGTTCTGACAGACATGTGGTTCCTCCAATGAGGGATAATGGTTCCTTTTCTGAAAGGTACCTTTCTCTAATACTGGACTTGTGTATCTTCTTATGTTTTAAAAAGAATGAACAGGAGAGGTGTTTCCCCGATGAAGAAACTGTTTATGAGTGGGCTTATTGAAGATGAACCTGTCGTGAAAGATAAGGCAGGAGGTGCAACCGTTGTGCGGAATGTGAAGATTCCTGTTGGCCCTGTTTGTGCCTGTGTTGAAGTGTTTATGAAATTGATGAGGCAAGGTGAGAACCTACTGAGGCCCTAACCGAACTGCCAAAGTCTTCGGAAGTGTTACAAATCAGCTGCGTCTGTGTACGCGGCTCCCCTCTCAGCCCCCACCTTCCCATAGGAGGTGCCAAAACGGGGAAAGAGCTTTGCCGTACTTCCGAACAGCTGGGAACAAACTACGCGAAGACACGTCTACCCCCACCTTCCCTGGGGAGGAGCCGCGGCGGCACACCTCCTGTAATGCGGCTGGAAAGAGAGAGGGGCCCGACCAAATCAACCACTACCCGTCGAGGAGGTTGATGAGGTTGATGAAGTTGAAACAGCTGACGCGCCCGATCTGGTCTGCATAGGAGGGGCTGGAGCCAATCCGAAGAACACAGAGGAGCGGCGAGCTGATAAGCCAGGTGAGCGGCACTGAGATTCAACGTTAGCAGCTTGGGGAAAAAGAATGAACCATAGAATGTGAAGTTAAAGGACCTCTCGATTCAAAGCTAGTAAATCAGGGAAGCAAAGCTGAGGCAATTTACTACTGTAAAAAGAAAATACTGTGAAAAGAAGACAGTTACGAATGCAATTCTTTTGTTGCACATGACTTTAGTCTTTGGCCAGCGCCAATAGAGGAACATATATAAAAGACGTTGAACTATGTCTTAATACTAATAATCCCTAAGAAGTTAAACCCCTGGAGAAAAGGCCAAGCCACCTAATTCCAACTAGGCAGAAGACTCTTGGTATGTTGCAACGTGGTGTAGGAGTCCAGCCAAGCTGAAGAGTGTTAGCCTACATCTACTGAGTTAAGGAGACTGTCATAAACCCATTTGTTATTGAAATATGGTTTAGACTATCTTGCTGAAGAACTTAATTTGTTAAAAATAAACCCAGTTTTGTTCAAGTTAACCAGCCTGCTGTGTGGTCTGTTCCCATCCGCACTTGTAACATTTCCATTGTGGCATCATGGCCTATTGTGTCTGCGCTTGCTCTGTCTGCTGTAATTGCGGTGCACGTCTGAGTCTGCATGTGATTTTGGGCATAATACTCCTGTGGTTCTGTATTATGTTGCATTGCCCATCCCCCCTCTTGGAGTTTGCCAATTTTACTGCATGCCTCTTCTGCTTTTACATGTTCTGGCTACCGGGCATATTCTCCCACAATGCCAACATTGTGGTGGTTGTCTGATATTAAACCCTCCTCCTTGAATTTTCTAAAATCCACCTTGTCGTCCTTCTCTCACCCCAATCTCTCTTCCTCTTGGCCAAGAATTGTAATCACCCTGATCCTTGGGGTACACTGCATTATTTTGCTGCACTGGTCGCATCTCCTGTGTCACCACACCCTCATTACTCATCAATACTGTCCCTCTATGGCTACTTTTGATAACTGCTTCTAAACTAACTTTGCTTCCTCCAGCTTTCTACTCTCTGCTTTCTTCTTATTATTTTCCTGTAACAATCGGCAATGATGCACGATCGTCAACTATATTTCAGGCAATGGTTTCACTTCCACTCCCACCTGTTTCTTTATTTGCCGTTGCACTGGCTCGGGTAGTCCCTGACACAAAATGTGATAAAATAATGCTACCGTTAAATCCCATGGTTCTCTCGTCTCAACGCGCCATCTCTTGACTATCTTGAAAAAAGGCAACAGGGTCTTCATCTCTCCCATTTTCCTAGTCATAATCGCGCCCATATCTGATGTATCAGGATATTGTACTCTGAGTGCCCACCAGACATCTGTTCTGCAATTATTAAATGGCACTTCACCATGTGTCGTGTTTTGTGCAGTCACACCTGCTATCCTGCTTGCTTCCAAATGTCGCCAGCCCTCTCCCGTAGAATGGCTGCTAACAGGCCTTTTACATCACCTATGGCTAACGTAAATCCTGATGTCATTCTCTCTAGCTCATAAATCCATTTTCCTGCACCAGAAGTTAAACTTGGTAATTTACATTTTAAAATGTCTTTATCCATTTGTGGCCATGGAATATACTGTGGTTATCCTCCCCCTTTCTCTAATAATGGTTATTGTGAAAAGTCTGATCCAAAATCATGCCTGTCTACACTTCTTGTTTTCCAGACGGGGCTAGTCTCACCCGTTTGTCTCGGTCCTGTTAGTGGCCTTAATCTGCTTACATAAGGCAGGGATAGATCCACTGTACTGTGTGATCGTGCTTGTGGTCACTCAGTGTATAGTGTTGATTATGGTGTTCTTTCTTTGGGGTCATCTAGATCAGACCATTTTACCCCTTTCTGTACACTCGATTCTTTTGAAAATCTGCATGCGCTCTCCCTTCTTCTTCCCTTTCTTCGTCTGACATCATTATGCCCCAGCTTGTATGATTATTATCTTTTTCCACATCATCAAGGTCTACTCTGCTTAGAGACAGCATGCTGTACTCATCTGTTATGACATCTTCTGACCTACCTCCCGTTCCCCTCAAAAGAGATCCTTCGACATTCTCATAGGTTTTATACACTTCCTTATCCCTCATTTGCATATATAAATCCCCAATTCCTTTCCCCTACTTTTTCTGTTTCCTGCTCGACAGCCATGTTGGTATTCATGGTATCCCTTGCAGCTCCCTGCAGGGCTGTTGTGCCTCTCTCTCTTGCCCATGTCCTTCTTGTGCTTCAATCGGTACTATGCTGCTTTGACAAAGATAATCTATCTCGTCATCTTTTAGTTCCCTACTTTTGTTAATTTCTTCTTACCTTCTCCTCATCTCCCTCAATTCATCTTCCTCTCGCCTTCTTTGCAACCTACGTACTTTCATTCTTTGTGCTTCTACCTCCCCTAGTTTCTTCTTCTAGCCTCTACTTTTCTTGCCTTGCCTCATATCGTTTTTGTTCTTCCCTTCACTTGCTTTCCCTTTCCTTCTCTTCTTTATATGCTCTCTTATTCCTTTTCTTCCCCGCTCTTCTTTCTTCTCTTTCTCGAACCCCATTAATGCCCTTAATGTCCAGCTTAATTAATATTTGTCCTCCCATCCATTCATTCTGTACTATTGTTTTTCCCTTATCTTTGTCCTTTATTTCGTTCTGTTTCCTTGCTTCTTTCTCTTTCTCCATCAGTCTATGTTCTCTATCCTTTCTCACATCACGCCGTTTACTTTCATTGCGTGTTAATATATATTTGCATTCTCTACTTTTGCTCTCTTATGCATTGCCCTCAGTGTTATAAGCGGGGGGCTCGTATGTCGGATTAACATACCCTGCCACTGCTTTCAGTAACTTTAAAATCACTTCTCCTCTATATCTACGCTCTTATTTTCAGAAGGGGAAAGGGAATCCAAAGCCGTTGCATCCTCCCCTTTATGCTGATTAAGCATCCACTCCTTCTCAGCTGTATCTTCTTTCCCACTCTGATACATTTTCCATAACTCTACAATAGCCAACCTTTTCTGTAACGTCTTTCCCTTATATGTAGCATGCAAATATGTCATCATATGTCTCAATACTGTTTTTGACAACAAACCCTCCTGAGGCCACAGCATGAGTGGCTTATTGGTTGTGCCTCAAACCCACTACTAATGATACTCCCTTAATTTGGCTGTGTATTTTTTACAATGTACTGCTTAAGTGTAAAAGAGGAGTGTCCCCCCATGATGACAAGTCCACCTCAACTGTCCATACTTACCCAAACTTTTATTCTTCTCTTTATTCTGTCAAATATACCACACTGATTAATTTGATCAGGCACCATCAAGCGCAGCTTATTATCCGTAAATCAAAATATTTTAATCACTTTTAAAATCTATGCAACAATGTTCTTTTTTGTTCTTTTGTTTATGCTTTCTATCAATGTTTAGTATTTTGCTATTTTATCATTGATATTTTAAGAATCTCTTCTTTATTTATTTATTAGTTTCCTTTGATTTGTACCCTAATTGAGGTCGATCTTTTGGTTAATATAAACACAACACAAAGTGTATAATGACAAATTATAACCTCATACACACGTGAACTTTAATTAAGTTTCCCCGAGTACGCTCTTACCATTAGTAAATGTATCTCATCTCATTTTTCACTCCATCTTGGAGTTTGATACACACTCGTCTTGTTGGCCTTGCCTCGGAAATCCTTTACAACCCTATTTAGAGGCTTTTTAGTGCAAACCCTTCTGTCCCCTTGGAGCCAGGAATCGATGTATCTAATTCTCTTATTCATAATCTCGAAAAAATCCCTCTACTTTTTAACCCTATATTTACAACACTATCCCTCCCCCTATTTTTTGCCACCTTCAATGTTCTACTTACATCCATGGCTAGGCTCCAGTCCCTCATCCATGGCTAGGCTCCAGTCCCTCGGCATAGACTCTCCCTCAACCGACCAGTTCGCCTTCAGTCTGTGGGGCACCTGCAGGGACCAGACAGGAATTTTATCAAAGAGGGACCTGCCAACTGTATCTTCTTACACATGTTTCGTTACGTGCCATTCTCCACAGGAAGCTCTGCGGTCTTCTCGCTAATGCTGGAAGCAGCCAAAAGTCTGGGGATCTGGATCTGGGCCTAGGCCGATTAGACCTAACCATCCGCACTACTACCTAAATGCACTGAAGTGTCTCTTGTTCTAGATGGAATTACCAATAAAGATCTTAGACCAAATAACCGGTCAGACTCAGAAAATATGGCAAAATACTACTTTATTCTCATTTTAATAAAGCAGGGCAAACTGACAAACAGACTGACGCTTGCACACTCACAAACAAACTTGATTATACAGAGGTTATATACCCCAATATGGGTCATTTATGATGTGTCCTACGTGGCAAACTGTAAAGCCTATTGATGGACAGATTGGTTAAGGGAACATATGTACCTATGGTATTCATATGGGTTAGTACTTCATTGGTTGCAACTTATCAATAAGGCACGCCTCTAACTACCTCTAAATACGTATAATACGAATTATAGCAAAGAAAATGGTAGTGGATTGGTCTATGTAACGTTGTATAGAATGTAGGCCTTTAGACCCTCTGATTGGTTGGCATTCTCGCCCAACCTTGGACTTTCAGCTCGTTAGCAGCACGTAAGCAAAACGAAACCCAGGTGCTTGAGTCACATCTGATTACCTCCCACATTCCCAATTAATCCATCATTTCTCATCAGTCCGACCATAAGCCAAAGTTTCCCGTCTGTAGTTGACCATGTAGTCTACTCTCTGTTCTGGAACATTTGAGGGAGTGTAAGCACACCACTACCTTCATCTGCAGTTTAATAAATAGCCCTTGTTTTCGACTTCTGAATCACCGCAAATTTGTCAATTTACTGCTATTTGATTTCCTTGTACTGCATGTTCTTGCTCCTCTTGGCCTCTAGAGACTTGCTCACTCCATCTTGTACAGATCTTATCCATCGTTAATTGTCCGATACTTGGCTCTTGCAAATGTTTTCTTCTTCTTTAATCTAAGAGAAATATGTCTTACGTACATAACTTATGCGTCTGCCTACCCTTGTGCCTTTCAACTATTCCTTAAAATAGCATTCTTGATCCCAGGCCAACAGACTCCTCTTTATTTTGCTCACAAAGTTATTTCTTCAACGTCTCCTGACTCTGCATCCCTGGTCTGTATCTGAGGTAGTTGAATTGAGTCCTGACACAAGTCAATGTCAATCTTCCTTTTATGGCAACCTTAGCCACGTTATATTTTCCCATATAGGAAGCTTCTACATGTCTCATCTACCTTGAGTTACTGCATATTTACACTTATTGGTCACCAAGTTACTTTATCTTCTTTGTATATATGATTACTTTATCATTTTGTACATGTTTGTCTTGTCACTTCAGTTACATTGTTAATCTTAAGTATTTTCATATGATTTCAGTATGTCCTCATATCTTCTTCATGACATCACTCTGCCCTTGTCAGATTTCACTCAGTGCTCCATGATGTCCAAAGGTGCATGCTGACATCCTTCCACTCATTCACTATTAGAGTACATTTGTTATGGTTGCCTGAGTGCATATTGTCTCTCATACACTCGATGCGGTATAGGCAGAACACATGGGGTCCCACATATAGCTCTCTTCTTGCTGTTCCAATATGATGGGGGTTACGGGGCAAGAGCTGTGAAAAACGCATCCGCCTGCTTCTCTACGGTACGCCAATGGGGTAACACACATGGCAACAGTGACATGTCAGAAAAGAACAAACTTCCACCTTTATATACTCTTAAGGGAAGCCAGCAAATAAGAGGCACATCAGAATCTAGCGATCCCCGTTAATATGTCCATAGCCAGTGTGGTTAACTCCTCTAAATGCAGGCACCAAGATAGTGAGGAAATTAAAACTCTAAAAGATGTATACGTGCAGAGGGCTCCAATAAAATAAATACAAAAAATAGAAATAGAATAACATAGTGTTGTGACCCAAAGCATTGTACAAGAGGGCCTATGGGAAGGTGGGGTATCTTCTTGTTGGTGGATTCATATAGTACATGGTACAGTGGTTGATACCTAAACCGAGCAGCAAAGGGTAAGGAGATGGGGCCAATCCATTAGAAAAGGCTCAAAAGGATGACTCCTAGATATTTGGAAAAGTAAATATTTAAAACCATCATCCAAATATGCAGAGTCAATTGTGACTCATTAGGGAGGGCTCATATGTCGCAGAGTCTGCTTCCAGAGGGCGAAGGTGGTTCTCTAGTGCCATCTCGAAGCCCTTCAAAATAAGAGTATGTTTGATATCAGTGAATTCGAGTGTGTGGGGGACCACAAGAGATGAGTGAAAGCATGAAGCACCATGGGTGGAATGGGGGACAGCTAGGTGAGTAGTGCTTGGGAATGCAGAGTGTGAGGCATACAATAGCAGGAAACAGGATCAGCAGGGCGAGGAGGGAAGATTCTATGAATCAAGCCCACCAATGCAAAACAAAGTTAGATGTTTTTGGTCCTCATGTCCACTTACTGCATCTAACTTCGGCGAGTGCTTATCCCGCATGCCCATTGACGTATCTCTATGCGAGCCATTCCTACCGATAGTAAATCAAAATTGATGTGCTGTATGCTAGTCATACCCTTTGAAGGCAAATCAGATGTGTTCTTAAGCTAGTCATGCCAAGTGATTGCAACTCAAATTTAGATGTGTTTTCTAAACTAGTCATGCCAAGTTATTGCAACTCAAATTTAGATGTGGTCTATGCTAGTCATGCCCAGTGATTGTAATTCAAAGTTAGATGTGTTCCATGCTAGTCACGCCCATGGAAAGTAAATCAAATAGTATGTTTGTATGCTAGACATGCCCATTGACTGCAGACTAAATTTAGTGGCTCCCAAAGCCTTTATGCTCTCCATGCCATTCGCTGCATCCCCAAATCTGATATTGTTGTAGGTGCCCCAAAACCCCATAACTACAAATCAAATATAGGTGTGTCTCTATGCATCTCATGCCCACTGAACACAAAGGTAGTCCACATGTGCACCTATATTCTTCAAGCCCATTGGCTGTGAATCTAATCCAATAGTACTACCATTTAGAAGCAAATCAAATTTAGACAAGCCCTGTTGACTCGTGGCTGATCACCTAACACATAGGCTCAGCCAAGAACATCCACTACTCAGCAGATAGGCCTTTAGCTGATAATACTATTCCTGGTAATCACAGATCCCCTAAGTGACTATGATTCATATTTGGGGCCTCCACTACCCACTATCTGACCAGCTACACCAGTCAAAATGTCCCACGCCCCATGCAAATGGTGCTCGCTTCCTAACTCACTTGACATCCCACCACTTCCTTCCTAAAACGCAACCATTCCTCCTGGCTACGGACTTTCTAACCACATCCAGGACCACCATGGATCAAAAAACTCAGAACCCCTTGGAGCCTAGAAATGAGCCCCCAGCTATGCCGTCTACACAGCTTCTTGCTCCCTTGAACACAGAAACAAACGTTTAGCCTCCTGCCAAATCCTAACTCACAGAAATGCCTCTGCCATAACCCAGAGCAATTACTCATGCACCCCTAGGACGAAGACCTTCATGCCAACCTATAGCCAGCACGCGGCTAAATGAACCTGCAATCGTCCAGATAATGTTGCCCTCACCAGCCCACCTAAGCTAATTAATCTTCTATTAAAACCACACTCCACTAGGAATCTCAATTCACTCCCAAACGCCAAACCCACAGCGGAAAAGAAAGATAATGGGCCTCATTAAAAGGTTGCCGGTCAGGGTCCTACGGTACTGGTAAGCATGCCCGTACCGTAGTTCCCAGACCGGCAGATGCGGATAAGCTTGGCCTGTACACCACAACCCTGATGAACAGTTCCTTTGCCACCAACAATGTACCAGAAAGCCTGAAAGCAGCCTTGGTACTCCCTGTGCTTAAAAAACCTAAATTAGACCCAAATGTCCCAACCAACTATCGACCGATCACAACAGTTCCTTTTCTCCTGAAAATTCTCAACAGAGTTGCATACCTACAGATAAAAAAATACTTTGAAACTTATAACCTCCTTGGCCTCCGCCAATCAGGTTTCCGCCAGGGTCACGGCACAGAAACGGCCCTCGTAGACCTCAAAATACAAATGGACCAAATTAAGGATAAATGGGACATGGCAATCCTCCTCCTCCTAGACCTCTCCGCAGCTTTCGACTTAGTCAATCAGAATATTTTATGCCAACACCTGGCCCAGGCAGCACACTTCTTGACTAACGCCATCAAATGGATTAAAACCTTCCTAACCAACCGCACCATGAGAGTCTTCTCTTCCACTGCTGTTGCCCTTCCTGCCCCAGTTACATGTTGAGTCCCCCAAGGATCCTACATCCCCCCAACACTACAACGTGTAACAAACTACTTATAATTGGCAATCAACCCGGACTAAACACACAACCTCAATCCTACAAATCTTTTAATATTGACAGCAACATCATCCAGGTTGCTAAGGTGGTAAAAACGTTAGGGGTTTATCTGGACTCTTCAGTGTCACTAACAAGACAAGTTAACGCTATTGCCTCAGAAGCAGCCTACACCTCCAAACTAATTATCACTAGCAGACCTTTCCTAACTACAGACAACTGTATCACCTTGGTCAGAGCACTTATCCTGTCAAGAATCGACTACTGTAACTCCCTCTTTGTAGGTTCTAACGCACGAAACATCAGGAAGCTACAAACTACTCAAAACAATGCAATCAGAGCCGCCCTCAACATCCCCAAAAAGGAACATATCTCCTCAGCCAGGCGCAATCTCCACTGCTTACCAGTGCGAGATCGTATCAAATTCAATCACTAACACACAAAGGCTCCAACAGCGCCCCAATCTACCTTTCCAACCAAACCTCCAGAACCCAGTCCAACAGACCTACCCATTCAGCCTACTCACACCCCCTCACCATCCCTAGATTTAAACAACAAAACGCCTGAGGCTGTAGCTTCCCGGTGATAGTGGCCGAAAGAAATGGTACTCCATGGCACCCCTCGCTTTGATCCTTCCGCAAAAGCCTCAACACCTGGCTCTTTGCTGAAGAATCCTAAAAACTCATCTGATTTGCATCTGTTTAACCTTGTATCCACTGCAACGTAGTAGTAATCCACAATCGCTGTAACCTATGCAAGCAATGTTTCTTAAATGCAATCACTGTAATCAATTGAACACCCATGTAAGTCTATGTGCAACGTTTGTAATCTATCATCACTGCAAACAACCCTCTGTAACCATCCTCTTAGGTTAAAGTGCCTAATGTGAAGTGGAGGCTGTATAAGCAGTTCAGATTTCTTTATTTAAGTTCAGCTCACAGCGACAGCAGGCACCACCCTTGAAAGCAGAACCCAACTGAAGCTTCAAGAACTCCACAAATAATAACACTCTGAGAACACATATACATCACAGTGGAACCGAATCATAAACACATAAATAGAACATTGTAATTGGTCTGGATCCACATACAGAACTATGTTACATTATAATTGATTTCTCAATGCATGCTTCTTATGTAACAACATAAGTAAGTAGACTCAACACATCTCCCCCTTCCAATGACACAGAGTTACTCTAATACATAGTCTCGCAACCAAAGAGGTTTTCCTCTCCTCCTTTCTGCACCGATATTAACATCTCTGTCTTGTTGAACACTTTTATCAACTCCTCCGGACTCATACACCAACTCATTGTCATTGCCGTTGTCATTACCATCAACATCTTCCCCATCCTCTACTGCTTGACCATTGTTATTACATTTTACTAATCTGGACATGGACCAGCATTCTCCACCTTCCATTATGACCACATTTCCTCTTACTACGGCTATTTTCTTGGGCCCAATGAATTTGCTCTCGATGCATTTAGGGGACAACCTGGGTTTTTTTACATATACAAGTTCACCTTCTTTCCATACCAAACTCTTGGATTTCTTTTCCATGTCAAACCTTTCCTTGTATACATTTTGGGCCTCTTTGATGAGTGTCACAATTTTATTCCTGTCAACATTCACACTCTTGGCCAAGTCAAGCCACCCTGGACAGAGTTTTGTGCCTGGCTGTCTGCCCTTGAGAGACAGTGTGGGGCGTCGTGCAGTAGTTCCAAACCATCTCTCTAAACACTTTTTGCCACTCCAAACCTGCCGCCATTGCTAACTGCAGACCTCCCTTCACAAATTTATTGGCCCTCTCTACCAGCCCATTAGCCCTGGGTTGATAAAGTGCCGTTCTGTAGTGCCTTATGCCAAATTTTCGGAAAAACTCCACCATCTTGTCAGAACGAAATTGGACACCATTATCTGAGACTAATTCCGTAGGGAAACCTTCCCTGTAAAATGTTTCTTCAAAAAATATTATTTGGGCCGTGGTGGCCTCACTAATTGCCTTCCACTCTATCCACTTCGAGTGGTAATCTACTAGCACAATTAAGTACTTGAGATTCTCCCCCAAATTCTGCAGTGGGCCCATCAGATCCACAGCCACCTTTTTCCAGGGTTCACCCGGAACACTCACAGGTCTCATGGGTGCTTCCCTAACCACTTTACTTTTATCACTCCTCTCGCACTCTCTGCAGTTCTTAACACACCTCTCTACTTCACTGTCAACTGCCAGCCACCAATAGAATTCCCTGATGTATCTCTTGGTTCCTCCCATCCCTAGATGGCCTTGATGAGCTATACTCACCAGTTTCGGTCTAACGTTACTGGGTGGGATCACTTTAGTACCCTTCCTGAGTTTTAGACCGTCTTCTGATAGACTCAGCTCATCCTTTATACAATAGAAGCAGTCACATTTTTTTTCCACAACATTTTTGTGAGGCCACCCTGTCCTGGTCCATACTTTGACCTGTTTTAATACAAGATCCTCACCATCAGCAATCTCCCACTCATCTTCAACTTCAGAAATACTCAAACCTTGCTCTAAATATACTTCCTCCGTATCTTTACTCTTCACCGGCAACCTAGACAAACAGTCTGCTACTACATTGTCCCTACCAGCTATGTATACTAGCTTGAAATCATAGGCCAGGAGTTCAATCATCCATCGAGATATTCTGGGTGATCCTTTGGCCCATTCCACACTACCTAGTAGTTGAACTTACGGTTTGTGGTCAGTTTGTACCGTAAAAGTTTGACCTCATAGGTAGAACTTAAAATGTGCCACAGCCCAAGAAACTGCCGGCGCCTCCCTCTCAATAACAGAGTAGTTTTCTTCCACTCCCTTCAATGGTCTATAGGCAAAAGCAATTATATGTTCAGTTTTACCAGAGTCCACCTGAGACAACGCCGCACCTAGACCCATATTGCTTGCATCAACCGATAAAACAGTTTTCCTTCCTGACACAAACCCTCCCAAAGAGGGTGCTTGTACTATGCACTCTTTTATTTTCTTAAAGTCTTCTTGGCACTCACCCGACCACACAAACTTCAACTTCTTCTTCAACAACTCTCTCAACGGAGTAAATGGTGGCAAAACCATTTACGAATTTATGGTAGTACTCCGCCAGCCCCATGAAAGAACGTAACTGATCTTTGTCTTGTGGCTGGGGAGCACTGCTAATGCTATCAATAAGAGACCTTTTTGGAGCAATACCATCACCAGAAATTCTATGACCTAAATAGTCTACTTCTCTAACAGCAATCTTGCATTTTTTCCTTTGTACAGTCAAACCAGCTTCTTTAAGTCTTACTAAGACAGCCCTCAAAATCTCATTGTGTTCTGCTTCATTTTCAGCAAAGACTAGTATGTCATCTTGGAATACCGGCACTTTCCTTAACCCTCTAAGAACTTCCTCCATCACACTTTGAAAAACAGAAGCAGCGGAAGCTAATCCAAATGGCATGCGACTGTATTTGAACACTCCCTCAGGAGTGATGAAAGCAGTAAGATGCTGACAATCTTTGGACAAAGGAACTTGATGATATGCTGCTGACAAATCAATGATGGAAAATATCTTCGGTTCCCCCAGAGTGGAAAGAGTTTCAGATATGTTGGGAAGGGGATGTCTCTCCACAACAATGTTCCGATTTAGGCTGCGCAAGTCAACACATAGTCTCAGATTTCCATTTGCTTTGACTACTAGTACAACAGGCGATAACCATTCAGTTGCTGTTACTGGCTCAATTACTCCTTTGTTCACCAAGTCATTTAACTCATCACAAAGCTTACTTCTCATCTTCAATGGCACTTGCCTTACCTTGAGTATCACCGGTTGTGCACAATGTTTAAGCTTAATATGGTTTTTCCAAAAATTTCTGAGTTTCCCTAATTTCTCAGAAAACACCTCAGGAAACTCTTTCGTCCAGACGTCATCTTCCACTTCAGCAATAGATACTGGTTGAGGGGCATTCGCCTGTATTCTTACACCCAAGTTCTTTTGTTCCTCCCAACCTAATAAAGAGGCTCCCTTTTTCGCTACCAGAATGTTAGCCTGGCATTCCTTTCCTTTGTAATGCACACATGCAGAAAATTCCCCCAATACCTCTATTGTGGATTCTCCATATCCACAGGCTCTAACATCAGTGGGGCTGATTACGGCTTCACTCTTCTTCAATATGTTCACTAAAGTATCTCGTGACACTATGGTCCAAGGAGAGCATGTGTCAACTTTCATGACTAGACTGCGCCCATCAATCGGAAAGGTGTCTGCCGGTCCCTTCGCCTCACTTGAAATAGCTGAAATTTCAAAAACAAACTTGGGACTTGGTTCCTGGGTAATCAATACTTCCTGAATATTGTAACTTCTCCTGACCGATTCTTCAATGCTGGGCCTGTTCTCCACTCTGGGTTCGAGAAGATTGATGGAAGCAGCTTTACACACATTTACAAAGTGCCCTCTACTCTTGCACTTAAAGCATTCGGCAAATCTGGCAGGGCACGACGGAAAGTTGCCACCATGTCTGGGGTTACCACATCTGGTACATGCATTCCTCGCAGTCCAATTTCCTTTCTTTCCTGTGGGAATGTTTGTCCTTTTCTTCTGGTCTATGGCACAGACCGACATGGTTGTCGAACTTTGTTTGTCACTCTTGAGCTCCTTGACATATAGGGACGTCTGTTCGATGCTCCTGGCTAATTCAAGTGCCTCATCCAGCTTCATATCTTTGGCCAGTAACTTCTCTTGGATCCTGGCGTTATTGGTGCACCTGAGTAACTGATTCCTGATTAGAGAATCAGTCAAGTGCTCAAATTCACAGGAGTAACTTGGCGACCTCAAGCATGCGACATAGGATTCAACTGACTCCGATTGTTCTTGTACTCGCTGGAAAAATGTATGCCTTTCGAAGCTGACATTTTTCCTGGGTTCAAAATGGTCCTGTAGTTTTTTGAGGGCCAATGCATACTCATCCGCATCACCAGCCTCCAAGACCTGGTCCCCAACTAGCCCATCGAAGATCCTGCGTCTTTCCACGCCCAAATTGTGGACCAAGAGAGCCTTTTTGCGAGCTGAGGAAAATCTGTCTCCGCCCATTGCCACCAGGTAATTTTCAAATGTGTCCTTCCACTTGTCCCACCTGAGGGGGCGGCGGCCTGGTTCATTGAGGAACGATATGGGTGGCGGAATTGATGCTGCCATGATGAACCAAGAATGGCACCAACTATGTAAGTACAGATGGCTGTGGTGGCTGTGACGTGGCAGGACTTAAATGCCAATGCTGTGGTGGCTGTCAAGTCAATTGACAAGTATCTGTGCACTGTTTACTGTATGAAACAATTGTCTTTGTTGTACAGGTCCCTAAATTCCAGCGAATAGAGCTTTATTCATTTTTTTTTTTTTCGTGTGCCTCACTGGAACAAAGTGTCTTTGTTGTTGTAAGTTCCAGCGTTCCTTTATGTCTCCCAGCCGTGAGAGTCCTGCTGCCAGTCAAATGACTGACGTCACAATGGAGACCGGGGTCCGTAGGAGTAGATCCGACACGTTGCCAGGCAACTGGTGTCACAATGGAGACCGGGGCTCGAGCCGACACGCCCCCCAGAGCGTGTGCCGCAGCACGTGTGCCTGCGCGCGGCCAGAACCAGCTGACAGCCGCGTGCGCTAGCACGCATGCGGTGAAAGGCGGGGCTTGCGCGCTTGCAGCGGTCCGCGGCTCCCCCAGGGCTCGCGGGGGCCTGCGCTGTAACTGCAATGCTCGCGCAACTCCCTCACGGCTCGCGCAGCTTCCCCACGGCTCTCCTTCCCCAAAATAACGCTGACTTGCCTGCGTGGTCCGCCTCTTCGTTAAGTTGCTCCTCGCTGCCTTCCGTCAGTCTGCCTGCTGTTGCTAGTGCGGACGGAAGGAGCACATCGCCGCCGACCCGGCACAGAGAGCAAATCGAAGCACAGTAGCTCCAGATGGCCGCCCAGCGGTCCGTGAAGGAAATCCTCGTCGCCAATGTGAAGTGGAGGCTGTATAAGCAGTTCAGATTTCTTTATTTAAGTTCAGCTCACAGCGACAGCAGGCACCACCCTTGAAGGCAGAACCCAACTGAAGCTTCAAGAACTCCACAAATAATAACTCTCTGAGAACACATATAAATCACAGTGGAACCGAATCATAAACATATAAATAGAGCATTGTAATTGGTCTGGATCCACATACAGAACTATGTTACATTATAATTGATTTCCCAATGCATGCTTCTTATGCAACAACATAAGTATGTAGACTCAACACCTACATGCCCCCAGGCTTGGTGCGCTGTGCAAATCATCAAATAAATAAATAATGATGAATTCAATAGGTATTTTCAAAAGGGGGCGGTTTTCCAAGTCTAGTCCTGTTTGGAGTCGTACTCCGATGTGAGCGTGTAGCACGGGAGATAGGAAAGGGTGCTTTATTAATGTATTGAGAGGAGGAAAGCAGTAGCAAGCCATGAGTAGGCCCGAGCAGTAATCCACCATGCTAAGGAATTATGTCAAATAAAGATTTTCTAGGTACGTTTTTATCTCCCAGATACTATACAAATGTGGAGTTTTGCTGATTGAAAGGACATTGAGAAATTCTGAGAAGAAAATATAACCTAAAGGAAGGGCCTCTATAAAGAATGCACCCTTGCCTAAGCCCTAGTTCACATCTGTATTCCCTTGAAAAGCTGAATCATTTATGCTTTATTTAAAGTTTTTCAGTGGCTTGAAAAATAAGCATTGCTTAACTGTGGATGTTCGTCCTATAATGGCATTTCAGGATTAAGGTGATATTTGCCTTTAACGTGTCAACCTAACCCATATTTTGCAGTTTGTGCCATGCTTTTTTGGTCCGTGCTGGGACATGTTATATAATATAGGCATAACGTGTCCCAGGAGCATTTGACCACATTACAGAGACCACTTATTGTAGCAGGAACACCTCCAGCATAAGGTGCTGTACATAGAATGTTGTGGTCTGGGGAAAGAGCAATTCATAAATCAGTATACATCAATCAGTATGTAATAGGTGTGATGGCGGCGGCAAGCAATTTGGGCAGTACCAAGCAGCACAAGCGATTACATTATAAATTAAACGTGTTTTCATTGTGTGGCGGGTTGAGGAGCAAGGGGTCTGTTTAAAGGAGTGCAACATCGTTCCCAGACTGATTAGGGGTGGTGCAAGTGTGAGTGAGAGACTGAACTCATTCCCACATCTTTGAACCCTGTGCATAACTACTCTAATAGCCGTGAACATAGCAAAGCTGTTGGAAACGAATTATGAAATAATTGTTTTTACTTATTGACACTGGACGGATTTAAAAAGTTGAAGTACAGAGACACATAGTGATTTGTGGAAGGAATCACTTGATACTTTTGGTAATCTCCGAAATCAAGCATTATTTTGTATGCATCTGTCTTGAAAGTCATCATCTCCAGTGTTGCTGAAAATGATGTCAGGCCTTCATTTGCATAGGCTCAGGCGCTGACATCACAATCAAGAAAGCAGGAAACGGACAACAGCCTCAGGGGCTGCCTGGGCTATGACTTGGGGGGAAGGGGTTGGGGTTTCTAATTTAAGGGTATGATTTTCAAACCCAGTTTAAAAGGAGCGGCATGACAGAGAAGCAGAGTGGAGCAGAGGGGGATCCAAGCAGCCTTCCACCCAGATCAGCAACAAACCAATCATATGGCGCATGGTGAGGCATTGGCCAGTGTAAGATATAAAGGACTTTTCATATATCCCCTTTTTATTTTATAATTATATTCCTACAGAATTGGTATTTTCATGGATGTCAGAGTAGGTTATGTACAGGTTCGAAAGATGTGTTAATGTTCCGAGTCTCTGGCCCGCACCACACCTAACCATTCTCATGAAAGATCTTGCCCTCCCTCTTCAAGCAGCACCGCTTGGTCCTCCACCCGCCTCGCAGGGAAAACATATTGAACACATCATGAGTACAGGGATCTCAAAGTCATGAAGCAGACCAATATCCCTGTGTACATCGCCCTTTTCGCAGAAACCTCCAACTCCTCTCATCATGTAAGCAATCTCTCAACTGTCTCTTCAGAGATCGGCAACCTGCCGCTCTCCAGATGTTCTGCACTACATCTCCCATGATACCTCACCATTGACTACGTGAGCTACGTTTGGTGTGCTTTGCAGTCTAAAATATTTGGAAAACCAAAGGTTGCAGACCATATTCACCTTTTCTGTGATCTATTGCTTCCGTTAGCTATGTTCACCTTTTAGAAATATTCAAAATATTTTTTAAACTTAAGACATTATAAAAACAAATGAAAGCCTACCACCTCCATTAATGCCTGTATCTTTAGGGGATTTAACATATCTGGTTACTGCTGGATTTGCCTGGTCCTGAGATATGTTGAGCAGTGTGATTTCAAAGAAATGATTGATGGCATTCTAGAAAGAATAAAGAAATATGGTGGATCAAACCCTCGACTCGCTGAGCACCGCCTATCGGGTAGAGGCCTCACCACCCTGCCCTCATAGGAATGGGCTTTCCCTTCTGAAGCAGTGACGACATCCTGGGATTCGCCACAGCTGGCACAGATAAATGCCTGAGCCAGTGGTCTTCAAACTTTTCTGGCCAGGGCCCCCCTGAGCCAAGTTTGGGCAGGCCGGGCCCCCCTAAAAGTGCCATATAGACAGTATGTAGAAATCGCTATGAACTTTTGCGATCCGTCACCGCACCCTACTCCCAGTACAGACCCTGGGCTCTTCCCACCACTTTCCCAGTGCTGCCGCCCATCCTGCTCCGACCACAGTCCCATAACACAAGCATACACACATCCATACGCATTTAAATAAAAAATAAATTGCCATAAATGCACCTTCTGCAGGGGCCTGCCCATGGTTGCTAAAATGCCCCGCTCCAGGTTGCTCTGCCCGTATGTGCGAGGAGGCGCAGGAGCACCCCCTTGCACATACATACAGTGCCCCAGCCAGCATTTCCAATGAGCTATGCAAGGCTGGGGAAGCAAAACAATCCCAGCATTGCATGGCTCAGTGATCATGTGCGGCTGGGGAAATGAACTGTCAAAGGCAAACAGTGTTTCCCCTTGACAGTTCAGCCAGCACAGGAGCACTCCCTCAGCTGGAAAAAGCAGCTGAAGGAGTGCTCAGTGTTTCACTGAGCTGGCTCCTTGGCTGCTCCATAATGGGTGAGGTGGCCAGTGGGTGGACGCCCCCTCACCCATTATGGATGAGTCGGCAGGCTTGGACTGGCCTATAGGGCAATAGGGCGATGACCGCACCAAAAATGCAAAATGCTAGGATAGGCCAATCAAAATGGGCCACTTTTTTGGCCAATGTGGGCCAGTTTGAGGAGTTACTTCACTATGCAGCTAGTAGTTTTGACCTTTGTTGCTGAATAAATATTCTTTAAATATCACAATTTGTTTACATTTGAATAAAAAACAACCCCTTGGGTACTATTCAAACAGTCTGTGACTAAATGGCCAGCAGTTGCAAATATCCATTTGCTGGCCATTTTTTCATTGGTGCCTAAGACCGTTTTATGGTCCAGTCTGACCATGTGAGCTGCCCCCGCCCATTTCCTCCAATCTAAAAAAAATAAAAGTGTTTATTTTTTTTTTTACATTTCATGCTGGGCTCTGGCGCCCCCCCCCCCCCCCAGGAGGTGGCCGCGCCCCCCTGGGGGGGCACGCCCCACAGTTTGAAGACCTCTGGCCTAAGCCCATATGACCCTACTTTCACACACCATTGAGGGCAGGGCTAGGCACAGGAGGTCTGCGCGCACAAGGCACCATCACATCCCTTTTCCTATTATGAAAGGCCTTTTATTATTTTTACTCTGATTAATAATTAATAACAGTCTCGTAATAGTCTTCACATCTTAACTGATGCATTGACTATGTCAGGGCTGCTTCATTTTCTAAGAAAAAGACTAGCACAACCTACAGGCTTTTTAAGTCCTTGCCTGTATTTTTCATTTAGATGTAAAATGTTATTTTGTACTTGGCCAACAAATGCCTATTAATTTATTCCACCTATTAATAAAACATATTTATTAGCTTTAGTAGCTGAGAGAGACTGCCTAGTGGAATTCTGTGTGTTGTGCCTCCTAGATAACCGGTGCTCTTTACTTCTGCTGTCCTCTTTTCGTTTGCTTTTTACTGTTTTCAAATTCTTTATTGTTGACCAGTGTGAACGCCTGGGCACATGGGCCACAGTGTGTGAGTAGAGACATTTTCGGAGTGTTAATATTCCTAAGGCAACAGCTCCCTTTAGCGGTGACAACAGGTGAAGCGGTCAGTCTCTGCTGCGCGTGACTGCATCAGACAAACATACAAATGGCCTTTTATTATATTGTATGATGTGTTGGGCAGGGGCACAAGATAGTAGGTGGACTGACCAAAGCAGACAGAGGTAAATCCATTGCCATTGAAACAAATTGATCGTGTTCGTGTGCAACAATGGATTTGCGTGGCCACAGCTTCTTGTCAGGTGGCTACTTGCATTTTAAACAAGCATTGGCAATGTGAACAGTTTGGGCTTTTGCGTAGGCATGAGAAAGGCACTTCCCAGGCACTGCCGTACTGGAATTAACTAGCATTGATGGTAGCAGGTACAAAATGGTGAGAGTGCCTAGGCATCTAATAGTCTGCCAAATGCTGAATACCTATACACAAGCCAAAACTGTTGGCTTTGCCAATACCTGTTTTTAACAGAATTTCTTTGAAGGACACGAAGCGTACCTATAAATCGAGTGGCTGAGGCAGACATTTGTATTACACCTGGTTAAGACATTTGTATTACACCAGTAGCATGTAGACGCCTTTGAAAAGGTCTTGCTGGAGAGATCTTTAGCTCAGTCAAAGCTCTTGCAGCCTCTAGAGGCACCTTGGTTTCAATGTGATGCAGAAAGAAAGTATCATGGTCAAATCTTCGTTACTGTGTCATCCATTTTGTAGGCGCACGTTTAACTGTCTCAGTTGGGAACACAGTTGCCAAATTGTTGGTTTAAAGAAATGTGCTTTCCAGGCCGCGTCTTACATTTCTTTGTTCATATTTTATGTTAAGTGCTGCGGCTCCAATGATCTCTGCCTTTATGTCGGTAAGACAGTGATCCTTCTCATTTGGACTCCTGTTCCCGTTGTTCACTTTGGCTGCCCTCCTTAGGCCCTCTTCCTTCTCCTTCCTGTGAGGCAAAAAACCTTGGTGTCATCTTTGACTCCACACTCTTTCCCTCCTCACATCTCGGACATCGCCAACAAGTCCCACTACCAGCTGCACCTCCTCAAAGGTACCCTTCCCTTTCTCACCTTCCCCCAGAAGCTCACTGTCTCCAGAGCCCTGGTTCCTTCTAGGCTGGACTACTGCAACAGCCTCTTTCTCAATCTGCCTTCCGCTACTCTCTGCCCTCTGCAACTAATCTAGAACTGTCTGCCGCACCAACTGTTTGCTTGGCTAACCTCAGTTTCTCACTAGGTACCAGGCTCTCTCTTGATCGGTCATGGTCACCCCTGCACTGCCTCTGGGTCTTCCACGCACTTAGGGGCTGTAACTGGAATCTCTACAATCCCTTACCTCCTTTGCACTTACCCAGAGCCGCACTGCCTTGTGCTGCACTTACTCAGAGCATTGCTGCCATGTTTTCCTGTCCCTCTCCCTGGCACTTCTCCCTAACACCTTCTCCTTGCCCTTCTCGTTCTCGCACTTGCACAATCTGAATTATATAAGGCCTATTAAGATAATTTGATTTGTCCTCCTCTGTCTTCCATCGCTTGTCTTGTCACACCTAAAAACACCTCTGTACAGGTGCGTTATAAATGACATATCATATATCCTATCATGTCATGTTTCATCTATTATTATTATGATCATCAATAATACTGCTTGGGACATTGATTTTTTGTCACCATTATATTTTGCCTTTTCATTCTCTTTTTCTTTCATTGTTAAAGAATATAATATCTATGATCACCACATAAAGATTAGCGGCTCAGTGATGCCGAGAGTGCTTTTCATTGGTCCATTACGTCTCAACAAAAATCTTTGTTTTCATGGGCATCATCTTAGAATGTTAGGGCACATCTTATTGTTTGCATGTGTATAATGTAATGTAATCTGGTCTCTTATTGTGAACCTATGCCGTTTTGGAGGACTTTTGTGCATGGATGTTGTGAGACAGGCATGGTATCAATAGAGATACAGACTCAAAAGTGTTAGTTTCACAATCTTAATTTACTATGGTTCCTGGGTTGGTGTAATGCCTGACTGGCCCTAACTCTAAAGGGATGGTTCCCTTAACTGTTGTTTCTAAAGGCTGTCGATGTATTATTGTCCAAAATAAAAGTCTGTGTCTAAACGTATGCTTGCTCTCAGTCTTCATAAAAATGTGATAGGGAGTCTTTCAAAAGGAAAATAGTGGTTCAACAGAAAATCAGAAACCAAAGTTGGTTTCAGGTGGTATTCTCACCAGGTGTGCTTTAGTCAATGTCACACAAATGAGTTCAATCAAAAATGTCTGTTCGTAAGACCTTCTCTGCAGAGCCCTTGCAATATTCTGAAATACCTTCAGTGTCTTTGGATTCCTTGGGGTTCCCTTCCACAAGCTTCAACTTGAATTCAAGCTCCAAAAACCACAAAAGAAATATAACACAGTTCCCTTTTAAGCTCCTCGGGGTACCCTTCCCCAAGCTTCAATTGTTTCAACACTACAAAACTATATGTATCCAACTTGGTTAGGCCTCACAGGTTTCCCTTCCCCAAGCTCAGGCCCCTTTCAGTTTCCCGTTAGAGTATCTAATCGACCGTGGCAGCAGCTCGCCCGAGACGCCGTCTGACAGGTCGGTGTCTGTAAGCATTCTACCAACAGACCAATCCTCAAGTACTTTCAACGTGAAGAATATAACAGGAATTATCCAGAACATTATAACTTCTGTTGCCATCCCTAAGGATCCTTGAGACTGCTACACTGAGAATTTATGCAGCCCTTTAGGACCGTTTACCGGCATTTTTAGACGGTTTGGCCTGGACTACTTCCCCTTGTACTAAAGACGAGAGGTTGTGTACAATCAATTCTCTGTATTGTCCGTTGGGAAACAGTACTCAAGATCTTACACTGCCGCGACAGCTCTAACTTGTCAAGCCTCATCCTAATACCACCAAGAAGCCGGTTCTTTGCGTTTTCACGCCGGCCTATTAATACCACGGAAGAAGTTCCCATCATCAACCTTAACGATTAGAGGAATAAAACGTGTAGGGTAGCTATGGATACTACCATAACGTATCTAGATAAGCACTAGAACCTCTGAAAGGTGCACTTTAGGTACTTTTTGACCAAGCCACCCAAACAAGAGTCATTGGTAACTAAGGTCTCTGTACAAATATTTTGTATATTATGTGGTTTTGTTGTTCTAAAAATCAAGGTTTGAATAACATGAAACTGTGTATATTAGCATATGTACATGTGATGCTATTACAGACCTCCAAGCGAGAGATATAGATGGATTGCGTAGTTTTGCACATTGTCACTTACTTGGTGATTGACACTTAACACTAGTAGCACTGGTCACTTTGTTGGGATTTATGCAATAGTTTTTTGTGAATGTTTTAAACATTATTTTTTATTAAAATTGTCAATTTTAAAACAGTAATTATTGGAGTCGGGTTGAATTCTCCACGGACTTCTACTTGTCATTGTCTGAACTGCTTTTGGAAGTGTGAAAGCCCTATTATTATCCAGGAAATTGTGTGTCCAAACCTATAACAGGTGTGGGAGCTTATTGTTCTTGTTTGTCATGTGTCAGGTTTGCCCCCTTGAAACCTTTTAGACATACCTGATTTCCCCCGAGTTATTTATAGCCCCCCTTTCAGTTTCCAACACAAATTTAGATTTGTCAGGATGTACTTTGCTTTCTTCGTTAAGCCTCTCAGGGTTCCCTTCTCCGAGCTTAGGCCCCTTTTTAGTTTCAAATACAAGTTGAACTTGTCAGGATGTACCTGTCCTTTTAAACACAGTTCTTTCACACACACTTCATTTGTGGGGCATAATCAGACTTTCAGCACTTTGTTGCATCCCGTCGAGCCTACTCACCAACTCGCACCAGACTCAAATCAACAGGAATCCTGGCTCGATATAATCTAATATCTGAAAGTAGATACAACGGTATATAAAAGTGGTTCTGTCCCCTCCCAGCCTTGCTCTATTGGCCCTAATGACACTTAAGACCCTACTTTATGCCTTAAAGACATATTCCTGAACTTGTGTGACTTTTCTATAAGACTATTTACCTGCAGACCTGCAGTCTTCAATACCCATTGTGCTCCTTTCTCTCAAAGCCTGGTTCTTTGTGGTTCCCAGGCGTGACCGCTTTGATTTGTAACCCCTCTCTTTATCCATAGCTCTTCTTCTTAAACCTTTCACCTCCAGGTGCTTGCTGCCCTCCTTCTTGTCTTCCTTGGCTTCTTGCTCGAGCACCCTTGCCACCTTCCCTTTGCTATTCCTTTTGTTCCACAGTGCACTCTTGCACTTTCCTTTACTTTCTTATTGTGCCTTTTGCGCACCTCACATACTTTTGGTTTCACTGTGCACTCTTGCAGTTGTCTGTTTTTATCTCGTGCTTCCTGCACGCTTAACACACTGTCCTCTCTTTACCATGCACTTCTCTTCATTGTACACGCTTTACCCTCTTTCAACTCTTCACATGCCTTTCTTTTGCTTTTTCTTTTCTTCTGCGCGCTGGCACTCCTTTTCTTCCTTCTTTTTCTCTTTGTTTATTTCTTATGCTTTATGTCTTTCGTGCACTTTCAAACTTTTCCGCTCTTTGCTGCTTTGAAATGGTGTCTTTCTCCCGCCCGCTTTAGTCAAACGCACACTCCCGTCACTCTCTCTCTTACCGGGTAGCTCCGCGATGACAAGCGGTTCCTCCGGATGCACAGGGTTGAGGTCAGGGTTCTACCACCTGCCGCTCAAGCGCCCTTGGGACCAGCACCCATCCCAAGGATACAAAACATTTTCCCAAATGCCACCAGCAGGATACAGGCTGCCTTACTCCGGCTCCTTGGAGACACAGCTCCCTACCCACGCTGCAGCACCTCACAAACACCGGGCCACCGTCTCAGCATGCTGTTGTCCTCCAGGCTTTTACTCCTGCTGCTCTCTGCTCCTTGGCTTCTCGGGTCCTGACATCATCCTCAGCTCGCTCGCTTCCTTGTGAAAAACCACACCTTTTATAGTTGATAACACAGTCAAGTGGAGTCAGGTGTGAGTTATCATTATTAAATGCATGACCCTGCTTGTCTCTTATTAGTGAGACAGCGTGTGTTCTTTCTACAGTAGGTTTCCCTTACTTTACCCATGTTGCTTCTATGGGTAATCTTTATTGCTCTTAGTTGCCTCCTCGTCTCAGCATTTTTTGTTTGGAAATGGGGAGGGGGAGATGGGGTTAGACTGAAAATATCCCATGAAGGTTGAGAGAGTGGATTGGGGTATTACTGGGACTGGGAGAATACCATGTCTCGCCCTTGGATATCCTCCTCCCAATCCCTTGTGATGCTCCACTCAGGTGATCCTCTGTCACTTGTTCACCCCCAGGGTCGGGATCCAAAAGCAGTGGCTTTTCCCTGGCCACCTGAATGGAAGATCCTGAGGGAGTAGGTGGGAGAATACAGTCAGGTTTCTCAAAATGTGAAAGAATTGTATTGTTGGGGCGTTAGTGGGATGGGGGAGGCAGATGTGAAAATTGAGATGTTGATGAGTGGGAGCTCGTAGTACTTGTATTGAGGACATTGTGAGGGGCCACAAATGTGTGGCAGACAACTGTGTGAATGTTTCTCAACAAATGCCATTTTATTAAATTAGAAGGTTGGATAAACGCTTCACTATCCTTATGAGGGTTTCCATGCCTTAAATAAACTAAAGGAAACACTCTAACAAAGGATATCTGTCCCTCACACTTATACATACAATAAGTAATTGAGGAAATGCATGGCAGTTCAAAACAATTATGATTGCATTTGTAATGTATCCACAGTCTCTTCTTATAACCTGGACAAATTCCCTTTCCCCAGAATCAACAGGATTAAGTGTCACAGTTCAAGAAACTAAAGTAAGGAAATCCTGGTTTGCAACAAAGTTCCAACACAGTTCTTTGCAACTTCAGCTTGTTAACAGAAAGTTCCAGCAACTCCAGTGATTCAACAAAGTACAGAAAGATTGTTCTTTTATTTCCTTGTACAAGTGCACAATGTATCCTCCTCAGATAAAGGACCATTTCTCAGTTCATCAATAGCAACAATAATTGTCTTGGTCAGGATGATTTGCCACAACTGATAACAACAGAAGAAATGTAACTTATTTGTAATAGCTTTTCACAATTCTTCCTTCAGCCCCACAAACATAATTTGTCTTTGTCAGGATCAATTCATAGCATTATTTAATCAACTTCTACCTGATTTACTTCCATTCCAGACCTATTACATCAGTTGACACCTGGTTTACTCCCATTCCAGGTCTACTCCATCAAAGGTTTGCCATCCGGGTATATTCCCTTGCCAGAACAGTGTTTTCACAACAACAAGCACTTTTGTAATTAAGATCTATTTACAAGAAGTTCACAACAGCTTCACAGTATCAACGGTTGGCAGCTTCAAATATTTTAACACATTTTCAGGGAAAACAAGATTCATATTGGTGCTTCTCAATAATGCTCCTCTCCTTCTGAATATCCTTTTCTCGAAGGGCAGCCTTTTTGACACTCTTGTTTCTCTTCTGCATAAGTAGCAAAAATGCTCACAATGATAGGGTGTTCTTCTACTCCTCTCTTGACTTTGGTAGTTTGAATTTATCCCTGCTTTTACCACACGTTTTGTAAAGTCTGGCAAACAAGTTTCACAACTCATGTATCTTTTATTAGCCCCCTTCTCTTGTTGGTTATATCTACTGGATTGTATTTGCCTTGATTTTAGTCTCTCTTGGCTTGAGCAATACTTGTAGGTACTACTTCTTAATCATATTGCCCTACCGGGTTGTTGGGTTTTCCACAAACTTGTGCATTTAAAGTTAAAGTCATTTGGCTTGGTTATGTAAGGTTTTTGTAGTTTTTCAATGGTTCAGTATTCAAAATTAATTTCAAAGTTACTTTCATTCATACACGATCGCTACTTATTCACAGAATGCCTGCTTTGATCACGCGAGTGGGTACGGAGAGCTCTGGGGTCACTAACAGCTTGTGAACTCACCAGGTAAGGCTTGCGCTTCCCATCTCCTCATCGTCTGCAGGACTTCTGCTTCTGTAGCTCCTTGCTACCCGGCAAACTGTTTATTTTTGTCTGCCTTTGCCCACGCCACCTGCAACAGGAGCTCCCTTGGCTCCTGAGGCCCTCGGGTGCACGCCAGCCACCAGGGACAGTCTCAATGCCCTCGGGTGCCACCTGAGACAGTCTCCTGGGAAGGAAAGCTTCCCTCGCTTTCGCTTCCCACTCTGCAGAGTAGTTCTCCAGAGAGCAATCTTCAACATAGAATCTTTTTAGACTTCTTCCTCATCCCAGTACCTAGGGAATTATAGGACTTGAAGTCCCTAATGGCAAAATTAGGTATTATCATTTCTTCTATTTTACAGTAAGCCGTTTAGAAGAGTAGGGTTTTGCAGAAAGTTGAATAAGGGGGCTTCCCATTCCTCCTAACCCGCTTCCTCCCTCCTGTGATCCTTCCGCAAAACATCATAAAGCGTCTGGCTTTCACTGGCCACACGAGAAAAGTCTCATGCCAGATTTTCTGGGGGAAACATTGCTGATTCATAACAGTTGATGGACAAAACCTCAACGAGCCAGAGAAGAGAGAGAGTGGAAAGCAGACGTTGGCCGGGGAAGACCCAGAGCCGCGTAGCACCTGCAGGAAGCTTTGGACCAAGAGAGCCTGTGAGTTTCAAACTCACTCTACTGCACAGAGCGGAACGCCAGAGCAGCAGAGTAGCAGCAACATGAGAATCCAGCAGGGCAGGAACCCGAGAATATATGATTGTGGGACGACAGGAAAGTAGCCATGGTCGACCGCTGGTCCAACCAACTTCGCCGAGACCATCGTAAAGGGAGAAGCCAGAGTGTGTCTTGTCCCACATTCGAACAGCGGAGCACCTGAGAAGAGATGAGAAACCAAGGGGAGAGGTTAGACTGTGAGGAAGCAAACGCAGATGAAGGAAAGGCACCAGCAGTGGAGTCCAAGCGAGAAGGACTCTTACGAACCCAACTCCGGAAGACGTTCTCCTTCAAAGAAGGATGTAACCTGGAGTGCATGAGTCGCAGTTGGCCTCGAAGATGGAATCATGCTGTATAGCCATCTCGTCTCAGTACTAATTATGAAGCAAAGTTAATCTTGAAACAAGTCAATGTAAAGACTGAGATCACAAAAGAGGAAGCTATTGAAAAGCTGAATAGAGAGAAGAAGCAATCATTGCAATACCCTGGGAAAAGGGGAAAAGAGTCACAACTATTGTAAAGTTGAATGAAGAGAGAGAAAAGACAGTGATAATAATTCTTTGGGAAGAGACCCAATTGAACTGAACTGTAATACCCCAAGAGGGATAATAACCCCAAGCCACAAATATAGTCAAGAATATATTGAGACCTAGAATCAAGAGGGATAAGTAATCTAAAAAGATGATTCCTAAAGGAAGAGGAAGGTTTGCGTGCCCATTGGAAGAGTTACAGAATCTGATCAAAGAAGTAACAAGAGGATAATTAAGGTTTCTATACTAATTTACAGACTGATACTTAGAGTATCCTAAGGAGAAGGGAGTCATTCTTCGTGCCTTGGTTAATTTATATAATGGGAGGGTCGTTTTGGACAGCAGACTTATTTATTTGAACTTCCACAACACATTAACAAGCACATTAGTTAGTACGAAATGTAGGGAAACCCCATAGAGATATGGAAGGTTAGGCCTTACCATTCTTACTTTAATAAACCATCTTGAAAATGCCATCTGAGAGTCGATATCCTCCTTCTGACTCGCCACAGCTGCTAGTTTGGATAGGTGATTGAGTGCAACATCCGTTGTTAGAAGGTGGGATTTGAACCTTGTTTTAAAGAGTTCCACTAAAGAGATGCGTTAATGGATGGGTGAGAGGATTCCAGTGGAGTGGGGAAAGTAGAGAAAAGGAGTGAAAGCAGGAGGAGGCACAGGTTAGGTGGGTGACTGATATGCAGTGAAGAGTCAAGGAGCAAAGAGTTTGAGAGGGTAAGTACAGTGAGATGCATTCAGTGATGGGGGGGAGACCATTGGTGGAACTGATAGGCAGTGAAGAGTCAAGGAGCAAAGAGTTTGAGAGGGTAAGTACAGTGAGATGCATTCAGTGATGGAGGGATACCATGGGTGGATTAATGTATGAGTAGCAGGAATTCAAAGAATGATTTTGCATGAATAGCCATCCTGTATTTTGATAGTATGTAGAGATGGGGAGAACCTGGAGTGACGCATAGATGAGGACTTTGGTAAGGAGAGCAAAAGAGTAGAGGGTTAGTTCAAGAAGTAGGCTCTTACAGTAGTCCAGATTGGTGTGTGAGGTGTGGGCAGATTTTTGTAATCATTAGGAGGTTGAGTCTGATGGCAGTGGGTGTGATGAACTGGTAGAGATTCACGTCACTGTCAAAGTGAAACCCGTGATTGCAAATCATCGGAGTGGGGTTGAAGAGCTAAGGGAGGGAAAGTGATAGAAGCGGGTAAAGTGGGGTTGGCATTAGAGGCAGGGAGAAAGATGACACCTGTCTTTGAAGAGTTTAGCATGAGGCACTGTAGAGCTACCTAGTTGTGCAAGGCAGTTAGGCAGTTGGTCATGCTGTCAGAGATTGCATGGTTGAAGGAGGCGAAGGGATGATAGTTAATGCCAAGGAAGGAAATGGGGTTTCTCAAGGGAGCAGGTATAGTGGGACACACTAAGGAAGAGATGCTGTGGAGGAGGTGCTGGAGTCCCATGAGACGGAGATTGGTCAGGGACATGCACTGTCTTGTGCGCCCTCTTTTCAAGAAACGCTCAGTCGAACCCTCCTACCCGGCTAACTATTGCCCGATCTTCATCACTCCTTTCCTGGGCAAACTCCTGGAAAAGCTGGCCACCTCCCAGCTTATTCACACTGAATCTGTTGGTTGTCTCCATGACCATCAGTCTGGCTTCAGAGCTGCCAGAAGCATGAAAACTGCCCTCCTGAACATCCGTTAAGACCTGCTCTCTAACCTTGATTCTAATCTGCACTCTGTCTTCATCTTACCCAATCTCTCTTCTACTTCTGCCTTCGACACGGTCAACCATGCCATCCTAGTCAATTGTGTCCATGGTAACCTGGGTATCACTGATCAGGCCCTGGCCTGGCTGACCCCGTACCTCTCTGATCGACCCTCCCAGGTCCAACTTGGGTCCTTCCTTTCCTCTATCTCACTCTCTACCTGTGGTGTTCCCCAGGGGTCTAGGCTCTCTCCCTGGCTGTTCAACCAATACCTGACACTTCTCGCCCACTGCATTGCTGCTCTCTGCTCCAACTTTCACTGCTATGCGGATGACCGCTTGTTTTCAGGACCCCCTCTGCTACCTCTTCTCCTTCTCTCATCCCTGTCTGTCTGCTATCCAGGAGTGGTGTGCCACCAACGATTTATGCCTAATGCCAGTAGACAGATATTCTCATCATTGGTACACCTGCACCCTCCTTTCGTTTCACCCTCTGGCTGGCCTCCCTTGGCCCTCTTGCTGCTCCCACCTGTGAGGCTAAGAACCTCTGGGTCATCTTTGACTTCACACTCTCCTTTTCTCCTCACATCTCTGACGTCTCGAAGAAGTCAAATTACCAACTGCACCTCCTCAGAGTTATTCTTCCTTTCCTCTCCTTCCCCCAGAATCTCACTGTCTCTAGAGCTCTGGTTCTCTCTAGGCTAGACTACTGCAACAGCCTCTTTCTAAATCTTCCTGCTTCTACTCTCAGCCCTGTCTCTCATCCAGAACAGGACTGCAAGACTTGTCCTTGGCCTCAAGCCCTGGGGTCGGATCTCTTCAGCACTGAAATCTCTGCATTAGCTCCCAGTGGCTCCAAGGATTCAAGACCCTCTGCATTGTCCACAAGGCCTTCTGGGACCTGTGTCCTCAATACCTCCACCTCTCTCTTCATAAATACCTTCCTACTCGAGCTCTTCGCTCCTCCAGCTCCAACTTCCTCAGGGTCAGTTGCTTCTCCAAGCAATGAGTTGGTGGTAGATCTTTCTTCGGCTGGGGCCTCCCTCTGGAACAGCCTCCCTGCCTTTCTGAAAATTGAGGAGAACCATCTCCGGTTCTGGAAGCACCTAAAGACCTTCCTCTTTGCTTCTGCCTTCTCTCTTCCTCACCCCTGCTGATTTCCTGTCTGATACTGCACTGGTCACCTGGCTACCCTCTGATTTCAGGCCCAGGTCCCTGCCTGCCCAGTTGCACACCTGCACTGCCTCCCGGAAACACTTGCACTTGGGTCTGTATCAGTAACTCTACAGTCCCCCTACCTGAACTTTTGGACACCCGCTGTCTGCACTTACCCATGCACCTGTCACCAGCTGTCCGCATCTCTTGTTATTGTTTTGATGCCATGTACAGCACTGCTCCTTCCCCTTTGCCCTTCCCCCTCTCCTGCACTTGTGCTATCACAATGTCTCTTGGCCTAGTAAGATCATTGTCTCTGTCCTCCCTCATGAGGAAAGGTCCTTGCCTCATCGCGCCTTGAAACACTTGTGTATAGGCGCGTTACAAATGCCATATCATATTATATTGTGGGACGAATATGGTGTCCTTGAAGCCAAGGAGTTAAAGAGTTTGAAGGAGGGAAGGCTGATTCACTGTGTCAAAGGCAGATGAAAGGTCTGGACGAATGGAAGTAGAGTAGGTGTGAAAGTGGTGGACAGTGGTACGGGATTGGTGACGTGGATAAGCGCAGTCTCAGTGGATCGTTTAGACCGGAATCCTGATTGGATGAGTCAATAATGCAAGTGCATGTTTTGGAATTGCTGGGACCTATTTTGCTCCTGCATAGGGTCTAGAAGAGCCCGGTTAGCGTGGTACCAATAGCTGCCAGGAGCCACCTTTGGCTCCTCATGCCAACTGTTGTCACATAAATGTATCTAATATTAACTCTATATATCTGGGAATTTGCATTAGTAAACCTCTAGAAGACATGCAAACAAGAATGGCCTTATGGATTTTACACAAAGTTCTAGTTGCATCTCATTTGTAAGTTAAATTTGTTGTATACTATGTATTAGCACATCATTATGCAACAGCAGCTGAGAAAGAGAGAGTAAGGTTGCATCACAAAAAGAGGTGTCAGCACAGGGAGAGTAACTGGAATAAATGCATTAACAAATGTAGATGCTGAGTTATGACATAGTGTAAAAAATAGGTAATGTCTAAATGGGAGGTAGCAGCAAGATGGATGAACTGTCAGAAAAGACATGTGAAATAAATAAAAGGGATAGAAACGTAAAGAGAAAGTGAAAAGGGTAGACACAAAGTAACATGGCAAGAGACCGAGGATCCAAAAAAAATAGAGTACAAGACATAGCAACAAAGCAATAAAAGGGAATGTTCAAAGCATGTGCTGCCATCTTTCAGGCGCTTCATTCACGAGACTGAACTATAATAGATCCTGGGTGACAACAAGTAACTCCTGGTCAGACTAACATCCTGACACCCAGAAGCTGCTTACAGCTTCTGGTCAATGAATTTCAATTTCGCCCGCCTGTAGTGTACCTCAACATATTTCAATATGCAATTTATAATCACCCTCTTGAGGATTTTAGAGTGGTAGGGCATGTAGAATGAGGGGTTGTTGGGGTCAGCAGTTGTTTTTTTTGGAATGTGACTGTTTTGTTACATGAGGGAATATACCAGTTGAGATGCACATTCCTTAACAATTTGTGGTGCAAAGGGTTTCGGATGGAGTGTGCTATGGGTTGGCAGAGCGAAGGATGGGTAGAAGATCATTGGGGGAGTTTGAGGGAGAATTGAGATAGGAGATTGTGGCGAAGATGGGAAGAGAGGACAACGAGGGATGTAGTGGGGGGGATTTAATAGTGGGAAAGTGTTCCTGAACTTTGGTTATTTTAGTAGAGAAGTAGGCGGTAAAGTAATACATGGAGAGAGGGGACGAAATGGAGGGGCTCTTTATTTATACCGCGCGAGAAAGCCCGGAGGACTTAAAACAAAAAAAGGACAATAAAACAAAAAGCAAAGATCCGAGGAGAGGTCAGAATCAATGCAGATCGGCTGAAGAGGGTAGAAAGGTTCAATCAAATAGGATAGTCTTTAGCCTGCGCTTAAAGAGATTGGAACTGGAACAGGATCTAAGATCTAGAGGAAAGGCATTCCAGATCTGCGGAGTGGCATACGAAGGCAGTTATTGTTAGATCTCAATACTCAATACTCTGCAAGTAGCTTGTCGTGAGATCAGGTTAGATAGATTCTTAGGAACCTGCCCAAAAATGCATTTGTGCGTAATGCACATCACACGGTAGGTGATTCCACTATGGACAGGGCAATGTAGCACTCTCCTTGCTGTTGTAACATGTTCTCTCCTTTGCAAGCCTGCAACTATGCGTACTGTATTGTTTTGACCCACCTGTAAGCAAGTAAGTTTGTGGTTGGAGATGCCAAGCAGAAGGCGGGTACTGTAATCCAATTTAGCTCCTATAATCGCCCGCACAACCGTAATACGGTTGGCAGATTGAGAGGAAGGGCTGCAGCTGGGCCAGTAATTTCAGATGGTAGCAAATGCTAGACACAACGCTATTCACCTGTCCTTTCTTTTTTTTTTAAACTTTGTTTTATTAGCATTTACATAATGGAACAAACGGGCATGAAACGCTTTCAGCAGAAAAATTATACTTGTAACAGGCCCAGTGACCCCCCCCCCCCCCGCTAACTCCCCCCGTGGACCCACCCCCCCAAACAAACGTAGTCCCCTTTACGCCTACTTCTTTTAAGGAGACGCGTAGAGAGCTCAATGTATCCGGAGCTTGAGAAAGAGCCTGAGCGTTGACTGCATATGTGGCTGTGTAATGTCCGCCGTCCCCCGGGGCATGGGCGCCCGTTCCTTCCATGACTCTACCCTGTGGATCAGTGAACGTCCCATCCCCATGTCTCGTGTACCCCGTATCAGTTGGCTTGGAATGTGCCCAGGCCATTGTTCATCAATGCCGTGAGTTTATCCATCAGGAACATGTTTTTAACCTTTTTTAGCCAGTCCTCCTTTGAGGGGGTCTCCGGGCTCTTCCATTTCTGGGCCAGGGCCACCCTCCCCGCCCTCGGCATTGTTTCCCACATTCTTGGGTATCTGGCTATGTCCGTGTCCTCAGGAGGGAGGCCCAGTAGCATTGTTAGAGGGTTTAGGGGGAGTAGTTCCTCCAAGACTTCAGCGATCCAGCCTCTAACCTCCGCCCAATATGCCTGTGCTTTCGGGCAGAGCCACCATATGTGCCCTCTTGTACCGACCTGCTCCCAACCCCTCGGGCATGCGGGGGACACTCCCTTAAACATCTTCGACAACTTTGCGGTGTCGCTATGCCACCCCTGAAGGATCTTGAGGTTGTGTTCCATGTCCGCTGTGAATAGGTTCGCATGGAAGGCTATTTTAAATATCCTTGCCCAGGCGTCTTCAGAGATCTCCTCCCCCGCCAAGTCATTCCAAAAAGTACGGAATCTCCTCCTTTCCCCCAGGTTAACAGTGTTCAGTATTCTATACATCCCTGAGGCTGCCCCCTTCCTGGTGGTCGCTGTGTCCAGTAATTTCTGAAAGGGGTTCAGCTGTCTTTTCAAATTCTGGCCCCAGGATTGGTCGCATAGGATTCCCTTCAAGCAGAGATATTCAAATATGGTGAGGGACCCGTGCCCCAAGGTCTCTCTCAAATCCTCATAGGGCACAAACTCTCCTTCCCTAAACATTTGCCCCGCCCACTCCAACCCCGAGTCGGACCAGGACTGTGCGTTGCGGAACTCCCTGCTTCCCAGTTTGAGGGGGTGACCCCAGAGCGAGGACATCGGTGACGGCCATGTCGTTAAGTGAGCCGTCTGGGGCCTTCCTTCCAGATCGTCCAGAGGACTCCCAAAGTTGGGTGAGATTTGAGTCTATTCGGGATGAATTTGCTTGGGGCCCAAAGGAGGTCCCGAACCTTAAGCGGGTGAGCATCCATGTCCTCCAGGTACGACCAGTATGTGCCCATCCCCTCTTTCATATGTTCCAGAAGTACGCGCAGCTGGGCAGCGCGGAAGTAGAGTTGAAAGTCTGGCAGCCCAAACCCTCCCTCTTCCCTCGGCAAGGTCAAGACGGCCTTTGCGGTTCTCGGGGTCCCACCCTGCCATATAAATTCACGCACCGCGTTCTGGAGGACCCTGAGGGTTTGGTCGGGGACTTTAGTCGGGAGGGCGGTAAAGAGGTATAGTAAGCGCGGGAGTATGTTCATCTTCACCGCCGTCATCCGACCGTACCATGACAGAATCATTGCCCCCCACCTCCTAAGATCTGCAGTGACCCTTGACACAACAGGATCATAATTGGCCTGGGCGAGGTTGGACAGGTCCCGGGTGAGAAGGACTCCCAGGTATCGAATGGAGACCTTCCCTATTGTTATCCCTTCCAGGCTGGTCCAAGACCGGGTCCAGGGATCTAATGGGGAGCAGGACTGATTTAGAAGCATTAATCTTAAGGCCCGAGAGGCGCCCAAAGGCTGCCATCGGGGACAGGAGGGGGGGAAGCGAGGACACTGGGTCCACCAGGTAGGCCAGGATATCGTCCGTGAACAGGGAGAGTTTGAATTCCACTTCGCCTCGCCTTATCCCCCTTATGTCCGGGTGAGCTGTGACCGCAATGGCCAGTGGTTCCATGGAGAGGACGTAGATCAAAGGGGACAAGGGACAACCCTGCCTTGTTCCCCGCGAGAGGGGGAATGGTTCTGACAACTTGCCGTTCACTTGAACCCTAGCCCTTGGGGCCCTGTATAACTCTGCCACCCATTCTCTAATGTGTGTCCCAAAGACCATTTTCCGGAGGGTGAGTTCCATGAATCTCCACTCAACCCTGTCGAACGCCTTTTCCGAATCGAGGAACAGGACCCTTGCGTCTAGGTCAGACACCTGGCCATAGAGCAGATCAATAGTTTTACGGATTTTATCTGAGCCCTGTCTTCCCCTGATGAACCCCACCTGGTCACCATGGACCAGTTTCGGCAGGATCCCCTCCACCCGCCCCCCTATCACCTTGGCCAGGATTTTTATGTCAATATTCAACAAAGAAATTGGACGGTAAGAGGAACACTCCTGCCCTCCTTGGGGAGAACCACTATGATTGCCTCCATCATGGAGTCCGGGAGGGAGCCCCCCCTCCAGCACCGCGTTCAACACCTTCACCAAGTGGGGGGAAAGGGTCAAGCGGGACCTCTTATAGAAGTAGACCGAATAACTGTCCTCCCCCGGGGAAGTGCCCACTTTCATACCTCGGATCGCCCGTTCCAACTCGTCCTCGGTCACCGGACCCTCCAACCCCTCTGCCATCTCTCTGGACAGGTCTGGGATCTGTAAAGAGCTTAGGAGCCCCTCAATCTCCGCCTCACCCCCATTGTATTCCGAAGAGTATAACTTCTCATAGTATCGGCGGAAGGCCTCGCCAATGTGGGGCGTATCGTGGCCCACCACACCCGCCTCATTCTTCACTGCCTTCACCAATCTACTTCTCTGAACCTCCCTCAGTTTCCAAGCCAGGATCCTGTCCGCCCTGTCCCCCTTTTCGTAATACTTTTGTTTGACCAGTTGGAGACTTCTCTCCGTCTTGTGGAGGAGGAGATCCCTCAGCTGGAGCCTGTAGTCGGCCAGAGCGGCCACCTGAGCACGGTCCAAGGGGGCCGTGGGAGGGCCCCCCGGTTGGAGTTGGGCAATCTTCACCCTCAAAACCCTTTCCTGGGTCTCCCTTTCCCTTTTTTTCTGGGCTCCCATTTTGATCAGGACTCCCCAAAGGGTAGCCTTGAAGGCGTCCCATAAGGTATGCGGACCTACCTCCCCATTATTGTTGATTTCAAAGAAATCCGTGATGGCCTCGAGAACCTCCTGGGCTAGGACCTCGTCTTTCAACAGGGAGTCGTTGCACTTCCACCTTCACCTGCGATCGCTTAGCCCTCCCCACGCTATAGTGATGCGGACCAGATCATGGTCGGACCAGGAGACAGGGTCAACCCTGTGGCCCGAAATGAATGGGTGCAGGATCTCGTCTGCCAGAATGTAGTCTATCCTGGAAAAAGACGTGTGGACCGCTGAGTAATATGTGAAAGAGGGGGCGTCCGTTCTGGGGGTCGGGATCGTGTCCATCAGGCCCAGTTCTGAGGTGACCCTTTGGAAGTTACGAGCCATGATATCATCTGCCGCTCTGGAGGGCTGGGGTCCTGCACGTTTCCTATCTCGGACAGGGTCCAGGACCATGTTGAAGTCCCCCCCCCCCACCACTACCGTGCCCTGGACGAAATGCTTGAGTTTATCGCTCACCTCCTCCCAGAATTGCGCTTGGCCCTCGGGGCCGTAGATAACGGCAAGGGTGAGTGGGGCCCCATCCTCGCATTAGCAGATAGCGGCCCCCTGGGTCTTTCAGCGTGGCCTCGTTCTCGAAACCCACATTCCTCGCTACTAAGATGGCGACCCCCCTCTTTTTGCATTTGTGGGAAGCACTGAAGACCTCCCCGATCCCTCCTCCCCGCATCTTGGGCTCCTTCCCCCGTGGCCAGTGAGTCTCTTGCACGAAGAGAAAATCGAGGTTTGCCCGTCTAAATTCCCTGCAAACCAGGGATCTCTTCGTAGGGGTGTTTAAGCCTCGTACGTTAAGGGAGCCCACCCCCAGGGCGGGCAGACTATCAGCCATGATCTAGAATTTCCTCTCTCACGGTCAACTTCTTCCCTTAGCTCTTCCCTGCATGCTCCCATTGGATAGTTTTTTGTTCCCCTGCGCCACCCTCCCCTACCCCTCGGGTGGGCCTAGAACGAATCCCCAACTGCCCCCCTTCTCCAAACCCTAACTGAACAACCCCAACTTTTGTGTACCCCCCAACTCCCACCACGGCGTCCAGCCAATTAGTTCCGCCATCACTGGCTTTTGGCCGAACCACCAGCCTGCCCACCTCGGCCAGGAAATCCATGTAAGAAGCTCATCCCCTTGAGCCCCCCAGAACCCCCCCTCGGCTGCGTCCCATGTGTGAACCCATCATACTTGCTGTTCAGTGAGACGGTGTAAGTAGTGAGATCTCAGGATCTGCGCCCATCTGTTAAGGACCCGATTGGTCGTCCCCGTTTTCAGTTCTCTGAGTCATTCCGTTCTCCGTCCTTCGCTGGGGAAGGGGTATTCATTTTCCTGTATTTCCTCGTGCCGGTGCGCTTTCTTCTTTCACCGGACGGGCCAGGGCCATTAGGTCTGCCATGCTCCTGCCCCGTTGGGCCCCTCCTGGGGTTCGAGTCCACTGTGTACTCCTGAATAGCCCCCCTTATGTCCGTGATCAGGGTCGAGCGTTGGCCCATGCATTCAAAAGTTAGGGAGAACGGGTAGCCCCATCTGTAGCGTATGCCCTTTTCCTTGAGCAGTTGCGTGAGGGGGCGGCACATTCTACGCTTAGCCAGCGTGTAGGCCGAGAGGTCCTGGTATATGGAGACCTGGGCGTTATTGTAGGTGATTTCTCTGGCCTTTCTGGCCTCCTCCAGCACTTTCATTTTCTCCGTGTAGTAGTGGAACCGGACCAAAATCGATCAGGGGGCTCCCGCCCTGCCCCCCGCTCTGTGTACCCTGTCGAAGGTGGGTTCAGTTGTCATCTCTTCTGCGAACAAGAGGGTGATGATCTCGCGCACCACTCGGGTGATGTCCCTCTCCGTTTCCCCTTCTGTCTCGTGCACGCCGAAAATTCCGAGGTTGTTTCTCCTCTCCCTGTTCTCGAAATCGTCCATCTGCCGAGCCCTTTCCTCGTCCCTCTTCTCCAGGGCCGCCAGCCTCATGTATGTTTGTACGTCCTGGGCTGCAGATGACGATTGGTTGGTCTCGACCTGCAACAGTCTGTCCTCGACCTTGTCCACCCTTTGGTCCATTTTCTCAAATTTCTGGGCTATGTCGGACCGCATGTTTCTGATTTCCTGTAAAATCGAGTCAAAGCCCCTTTCCACTGCAGCTGAGGACGGGGCCGCACCCTCCGAATGGGCCATGGTCCTCTTGAGGCCCGTGCCCCCGCCGTCCCCTGCGGTGTCCTGGAAGCGGTATCCCTGTAGGGCTTCCCTCCAGCTCATCTGACGCTTCCCTGTGCGCTGCAGGCCAATGCTCCGCGATCCCAAGCGGGGGTGGGGGGTCCCCTCCGGACCAGTCCTTGGCCGCCCACACGGGCCGTCTCGGGGAGGGGGAGTGTGCTGAAGAGGGGGAGGCGCGCTCCGGTCACCCCTTGCCCAGTTGGGATCTTCACCGATGCCCCCTGGGGAGCGTTGTAGACACCCTGGTCAAGCTCGTCGTGCCAGATTTGGGCCTCCTCTGGTCACCCTGAGAGTGGGTGATGGCGCCTGGAGGGCCCCTGTTGCCTGGCCAGGTGGGTTTTTCTCGTTGGGCGGGGGGGAGAGGGTCCGATGCTCTTACCCCCAGCCAGTGGACACTAGATATGAAGTTAGGGGTGAGGGGGACCACCCCCGGGCGGGCACACGCCCCACCAGCGGCAGGCGGGGGCCTCTCACCCGGGTATCCCCCACGTCGAGGTGCGCTGGCTCTGTGTCTCCAAGAAAGGGGGGGGCCGGGGCGTCCAAGCAGACGGGGTGAAAGGTGCCACAACTCCCGCACCCGACCGGCGTGGGCCCGGCAACCTGGCCGAACATTGTTCTCCAGAAAGTAGGGGGGTGGGGGGGCCACCTCCGGGCGGGCCCACGCCCCACCCTCTGCAGGTGGAGGCCTCGCTCCAGGGTAATTCCAAGGGCCTATGGCCCAGTTTCTGTGTCCGGGGGGGGCAGCGTGTTCTGTTGGTGCTCTGCGGCCCCTACCGACGCCCTCCAGGGGTCCCGGGCTCCCCGCGGTCCAGCCGCCACGTCACTCCACAGGGCCGCGCCGGCCCGCGATCGAAGTGCCCGGGAGGGGGGGGGGGCCAGATTTGCACTGTCCACGTGGGCCGAGGGCGGGCACCGGGCCCCGGACCCGCCGTGTCGGGCCTTCGGGTGCCAAGGTAGTCCCCATCCTCCACCTCGCTGGGGGATCCTCGTGTGGTGCCGTCCGGGTCGGGGGGAGGGTTGAAGGGCGGGGGGGTCCCATCCCCCGGGCCGCTGTGGTGTCTCCTGTGCGTCGGGGGGCCAGTCCCCATCCAGGCCGGTCCTTTGTTCCAGTTAAGGAGGTCGGTCGTGAGGAGGGGGCAGGCCAAGTCAAGGATCCAGAACGGCGCAAGAGGGGTCCACCTCTCCTCCGGCTCCGCGGCCGCCCAGTCCACGCCCTGCAAACCGCCCAGGAGTCCCGGGTCCCGATCTACGGTTCCCCCGGCCGCTCTTTCGCCTGGTGGGTGCCCGGGGGTGCCCAGGCGAATCCGTCGAGGTGGGCCTGCGGAGTGGGTCGGGGGGGGGGCTCAATCCCCTGCGATAACCCGGTCAAGACGGGAGCTGTGCACTCAGGCGGCCATTGCCTGTGCGCCCCCTGGTGGCCTCCCCACCTGTCCTTTCATAGATGATTCTTGATCAAAAATCACCCCAAGTGTAAGGATATTGCAATCTGCCATTTTAAAGCAAAGATAATCTGAGTCAAGCTTCCTTAACTGCGTGGCGTTATCCAGCATCATGAGTTCTGTCTTAAAACTGTTAAGGGCAAGCTTACTGTCTTGCATCCATGTTTGGAAGTACTCGTAGGTGGAGCTCAGAGAAGCAGAGTCCGAGACATGGTCCTCCGTATGGGGAATGAGGCATTGCAGTCATCAACACAGTTGGCGTATAGGATGCTCAATTCATCAAGTTGCTCGAACAGGAGGAGCATAAAGATGTGGAATAGGGTGGGTGACACGCAGGAGCCATGATGAACCCCGCAATTGAAAATAAACTCCTCAGCCCGGGCACCCTCACAGAACACCCTTGCTCTACGATGCCAGGAAGGATTTGACCCTTTCGGTGGCAGAAAAGGAGAAATGCACTGTAACCCGTAGTTTCTCTGCCAGAATGGTATGATCCACTAGATCGAAAGCAGTGGAGAGACCCAGGAGCATAAGCATGGTGGTATTTCCCTTTGCCTAATCTGCAATATATTTGTTTTAAGTTCAAGTAAGGTCGACTCTGTACTATGAGCTCTTCTAAAGCCTGATTGCTTAGGCCACAGGATGTCAGGTTCAAATAGAAAGGCCTCGATCTGTAAATGTGTTACTTTATCCAAGATTTTTAACAGATAGGGCACATTCGTAATGGGTCGATAGTTTCCTGCAATGACAGGGTCAAGGGAAGGTTTTTGGAAGCAGCATAGCCTGGTGGGTTCTGGATAGTTTGCAAGGGTGTGAGTGGAGAGTGTAATAAGAGCAGTTGGCCTTATTGAGAGATGGTCAGTAGAGACTCTTTGTAGGTAATGCGATGAATGGGGGATCATTTTGTGCGCCTGTGGCATGCGTCCTCAGCAGCTGGATGTCAGGGTAGATCCATGGTTGCGGATGCAGATGGGATGGGCTAAAGAAGCAAGCAGGCTAGCGATTATTGAAGGGGTAGGCCATTCATAGCTGAATTCTGTAAAGAGTGGTTCAATGGAGCGAGTAAGTGGAGGAGAGTCAAGGTAGGCGATAATGGAGTTAAGTTTGAATGTATTTTTGGTCTCAGATGAGGGAGGAGGATGGTAGAGCGGGGGAGGAGCAGAGAGGGTGACTTAAGGACATGAATGATAGAGTCGCCAGGAGGGCAGTCAATTGTGGGAACAGAGGAAACCAGGGTGGAAAATAGAAACATATTGAGAGAGTTGCTTTGCGTTTGGGTTGGAAGGTTATGTAGGTTTACTACTGAGTTGTCAGAGGGAGTCGAGTCATTTTGGAGCAGTTAGGTTTTTGTCATATTGGAAAGGTTACAGTCACCCATCATGACAGTAGGGACATAAGCTGGGAATGTTTCAAGTAAGAGATCAATATTAAAGAAGAAGAGGTAGAGTGTGCCTGGTGGGTGGTAGGTGATGAGGATAATAAACAGTGGTGGGACTGAGAAGCTGGATGGAGATAGGCTCAAAGGAGGTGAGATTGAAATCAGAGAGGGGAAGGGGTGTGTATGGTGTGTCTTTGCTGACCAGGAGACCAACAATGCCCCATTTGTTAGAAGGACGAGGGGAGTTGAAGAAAGAGAGAAAGGCGGTGTGAAGGGCTGCCAGGGTGGAGTTGGGGTGATTAATATAGAAAAGATTTGTGAGAAATTAGCTTTTATGGAGGGTGGTTGGGAATTCCAGAGACCCTGGGTGAGATCAATAGGGGGAGCATAATTAGAGGAGGCAGTTGCTGGAGTAGACGAAGGGTAGTGGGTACAGTAGATGTGGTTAGATTGTGTGGGGTGGGAGAGAAAGAAGCAGCATGGATGGCAACGGGAGGTGAGTGAATAATGGGGATGGATATTTTGGGGGAGTGGTGGCACGAGGGGGGTGGGCAGAGAGAGGTGGAAAGAGCAATACGTAGGAGGAGCAGGATTAGCAGGTGTATGGTAGCAAGGAGTGACAGGTAAGGTGTAAACCAGGATAACTGGTTTCTAGGCAACCAAGAAAGTCCTAGATGACCAAGAAATGCAATTTACAAGGTGTAGTTGGTTCATGTATTGGTGCAAGTACATAACAGTGATTGCGTATATTTGGGAAATGGGACTTGTGTGGTGATTCGGCATTCATGGGAAAATTAATGCATGGGGATAACTAGGCAAAGTGGGTGGACCAAAAACCTACCAGGGCTAGACAGCACCTGCCCTTTTCTGTGAAGTTCTTTGCTGTGAACACCGGATGCTGGATGCCTCTGTACAGGGATTTAAGGGATGCACAGAAAGGCCAATGTGAAAGCTGCCTGATTCCAAAATGGCTGCTTATAGAAAAAGGTTAGGCAAAATGGTGGTCGAAGTTCAGAATCTTTAGCTGAGCAACTCTACCAGGGAGTGATTGTGTGGTGCTTGTAGTACCAGAAGTTGCTTTGAGACTTAGGTATGTGTTTTAACTACCGGGAAGAACCCACAATCTGTTAAATGATGCTGCTGCAAAACTAGCCAGCTGCTGGGGTGGGGGTTGTGTGTCGGAGCTGAAGATCTGTGCTCTGTCAAGTGCTACACCAATAGGCATACACCTCCCATGATAGGGTCAATGCAGTGGAGGTGGTAGGAAATGGAGAATTAAGTCAGTTGCTTGAGAACAGAGACAGAACTTGGGATTAGTTAAGAAGATTGAACTGTTCCGAGTTTCAGTCTGCTGTCGACCTGGGAGTGGTGGTATTTGTCTTGGTTCCCATTGCGATGCAGTGATTGCTGTCCTGGGTTCTATTTCATGGCACGAGAAGGTGCAACTGATCTGGAATCCCAAGTTTCTTGGTTGATGCGTTGTGTGCAGGCGTGTGGGATGTGTTGTTGAGATTAACCCAAAATGGTCCAGTCTCTGTTTTGTCCTGGTTTGTCCTGGTTTGCGAAGTTGGTGTTCTGGAAGTTTTTTGCTTCGGAAGGTCTTTTGAGTCCAGTTCCATGATGTTAAATTGTAATTGGGTTACAAGCTCGTAATTGGAAAGGGAAAATTCAGAAAGGAAAATACGTGTGTTGAAAAGGGTTGGGTATAGACGAAGTGAAGGAGGAAGTGGAAGTCCAAATGGGGCCAGTTGGGGGAGGATTTGGGATGCAACACCCTGAAAAAGCAAAAGTAAAGTGTACATCAAAGCTCGATTTCAAATGAACATTTTTGGCAAGGATTAATTTATGAATACAATATATAGACCCAAAAAACAAAGAAACACAAACGCACACACACCTTCCCCCCCCACCCCCACTCCCCGAGCTTTACTTTACATGCTTGCCATTAATGGGATACATATTCATGGTTTGGTATGGTAAGCCATCAGAATGAGTTTGACAAATTATGGTTCTCAATTGTGTTTGTGAATGAATGTATGATTGCCAGCTAGTGGGATTGAATCTGTGTCAGAACAGAACACAAAATAATTTCTCCCAAATTAACTCTCTGAATTTTAGGCACTTTGCCAGAAGGAAGATAAATGGGTATTTTAGCAGTAGATTGGCTGGGAAATCGTTCACAAACCCTTACAAAACCCATGCGAGATTACATTAAAACATTGTGAAAACGTGCATTCATTTGCACCAACACATATTTCATGCAGCACGAAGACATGCATTTTAGTCCATTAATTTCTTTTATTTCCAAGCACCTTTCTCCGTTAGGTGTATTCCCCCTTTTCCTACCCACTTCCCACATAAACCCAGACCCCAAAAGCAACATTTGCTTCCAACCCAAGAGTAGAGGTTAACGTTTTGATTTCAAGCTACTTTGCCCTGTTCTTTAAGGAGTACAATTGAGAAGTAATTTTGCCCACCTAAAATGAGGATGTCCAACTGTCAGTCAGAAAGGAGCCCATGTTTCCAACAAAAATCCTGTTTTCTAATGCCACGTGTTTTAAAAAATATTTCTGCACTAGTCACTACCATAGTGGTCTACCAGAGCCAAGGCTCGTGCCCAGAGAGGGATATGGAAGTAAGGATTAAGCGTTTGTTGTCCTGTGGGGCTTTACTAAAAAAATCCTATCCTCAAGCTTTACAAAGCAAGACCATTTGGATTTGCCAATGTTTGTTCCTTTTGGATGTCTAATCTATCTTTTGGGAATTTGCGACACTGAATTGGTCCTTATTACACCGAACCATGTGAACACTAGAGTCTTTTTTGGGGTCAATACTGACATTGTTAAGTTTGATATGCATCCCAGGCAATGGATGATGCAAACTATAATGTTCAATTGTCATGTCAGGTGCAATGTATCTTGGCCTTAAGAATAATGATGTGTAAATTCAATATATCCGGTGTATTCTTCATGTCTGGGAAAGTGAAACAATGGCAAAGCATGATCCCCGCTGTTAACAATGAAACTAGCTTGGTATAGGTGAGGATGTAGATAAATGAGTTGTCAATACAAATTGTGCTGCATAGTGAAGGTTGTGGAAAGTGTATTCCTAACAATTTAAGAAAACTAAGAAAACTGCAGGAGCGCTGAAGCTGCTATATGCATGCTTCTCTTGTCAACCAGACTGCACTTAAGACACCCGATGAACATTAAACCATTCATGCATGTTCTCAATGATCTAAAAGAGAATGTAGTAAATGGCCCTCTGAACAGATCTCATATTTTTGTTTAGTGTTGCATGAATTTAATCTATTTTTATTGTACTGGATCACATGTCAACTGAGTTAGCTGAGTCACTCAGCAACCTGGTGCAGATCAGCTGATAACGCAGCAGGGAAATTCACAATAGACTTTATTAATTCTACGGGGAAATACTCGGTTTTTGCTTGCCTATTTTGCTCAATTGTTACCGAAATCTTCCTCATAAAAACGATACGAAACCATGTTAACAAATTGACAGATCTTTGGGGACAATAGAGAGCAGAAGGAGGGCACTCATGACTTGAAAGGGGAGATCAGAGGCTTAACAGAGATCCTTAGCCTTTGCAGGCTATCATGTGGATATCCGCTTGTCGTAGAAGAATAACGCAACCGCCCAGAATGTTGTCAACGAATTGACTACGGAAGCCTCTAGTGAGCAATCCATGGCCCGATGTCTCACAGGTTCTTTTTATTTCACATTGTATATGCATATGTTGCCATTTCCAATATGGAGTCTAAGCAGACTCAGAGTGTTTCCATGTTGGTGGAATTAGTGGTTATCCTATCTGGTTGAGAGCATAGTTGCTAGTCTACGTGCCCCTGAACTTACAGTTCCCATTAAGAGCACCTCAACATTTTACAGTTGTCCTGTACAAATATAGTGCTTATCATATAGGCACTATATCTCTGCGTCTGCAGATTGCCTTAGCAGGTCCTCCTGACCTATTGAGCTAGTGTTCAAAGCGCTGTTCTAGCACCTTCCCATGTGGACCTTTTAAGGTGCCATAGGGTTATAGGAATGTGTTTGTCCCCTCAGCGGGAATAGGAGTCATATATTGGAACATTTTTCTAGAACTTCTATGGTACTCTCACAGGTGCTCTGGATGATGGTGGTGTTGATTCGCTAAGTAAAGTGATTTACTGCCATACTGGTACTCCCGTTGTTCTGTGTGGCACCCTGGAGTGCCAAAGCTCAAAGCCTATTTGTTTCCCTATACTGCTCCCCAGTGCTCTGTGGCTGGACCCTTCTGAGCTAAAGGCATCAATCATAAGGATATAACTGCAGATCTAACGTCTTGCATTTTATCATAGAGCTGAGCTTGCCCTCCAAGTGGAGCAAAGCAGGGGCGGAAGTGAGGATTTCGAGTCTCAAAGCTGTCTTTTTTTACCATTGATTACCCAGCCATCTACTTTGGTTAGATTGTTCTACTGTATTGCACTCATTCAGTCATATTTCTGAGCTGGGTTCTATCATTGGGTAATGTCAGGAAGCATACAAGGACCACCAGACATAAGGGATATGCTTCTCAGCAGGTCTTTATTAGGGCAAGAAGAACACACAAATACACGCTCTTCGGTATCATGAATGTGCCTCAAACAAAATCCTGGTCAGGGTGTTTGGCCCCAAAGTAAATATAAGTGCTCCTTGGGAAGGCTCAAAAGGTCCAAACGAAAGGTTGTCAATTCTTGTCGGGGCATGTCACTGGTCCTTCCGGGCTGCATAAGCAAACAAAACTGATGGAGAGGTAGGTGCTCAGTGTCCCAAATCAAGCATAAAGTGTTCCAAGAAAAAAGTCTCAGAGGAAATTATCAATAGTCAGGGCAAAGTCTCAGTCACTGGTCATTTCTGTGGCAATGTTCTTGTGCAGTTCGTGTACGGTGGGGAGTCCTCCTCCCGGGTCCCAAGTCTGTACTGAAGTCTGATGTTTGGTTTTGCATTTGATGGCATGCTGGAGCTGGCCTTAAACTAAGACCCAAACCTTAGGAAGACAAGAGGCTACCCTATAATCTTTACAGTGTTCTCTCTAAGCCTCTCATTAGCTCCCTCACACAGCGTTCTGTTACTCCAGCCACCCAGCCCAAACCATCTTCCATACTCAACTTCTTGCCACAAGCTTGCACCTGGCTTCTCTAGTTCCTTCTCTCTTAACGCTTCACATTGAGCTTGTTCTTCCACCCATCCCAGGCTTCTCCCTGCACCTTCTCTCCACCCTCTCCTGATCTTCCGTTCATCCTACTTCTGGTGATTCTCTGCTTCACCTGTCCTTTTTCTTTTCACAATCTTTTCACTTTTCACTTTCATAAGCTCCTCTATATTAAGTTCTAGATTCTTCACCCTTCTTTGGATGCCTCTGTAACCAGACCTAACTTACCAATCTCTCTATTGCAACTTTGCGTATCCTTTTTCTTTTTTTAACAACTTTATTTATTTCAGTTACAGCATAACAGGTAGGTTATCCACAGTTGTACATCTCCCATCATTAGCGACATGCATGCAATTTGTTCATTACCTCCCCTCGGCGGACCCCATTGCGATCTCCCCTATGTCCGCGGTGTGCTGGTGATCTGGGGGTCCGTCTGGGCTCCATGGCCCTAGAATGTTACCAGGCACGGTTTAAAAGTCAACGCTGGGAATTTGCTGTGGTAGTCCAACACTGGCGCCCAGCAATCGGTGAAGCGATGGAGGGTCCCCTCTTTCGCTGCTGTGACTTTCTCAGCTACTAGTATTTCCCAGACTTTTAACCACCAGAGAGGCAGTATGGGGCCCTCTTGCGTTTTCCTCTTGCAGGCCACTGTAATCTTGGCTGCTAATAATAGTTGCATCAGCAATTTAGCGGAGCGTCCTGTTTTCGGGTAGCAGTCCGGGCTTGCTACTCCTTTGAGAATCACCTCTTGGGTCAACGGCATTCTGCCGTTGGGTAATGTCCTCAATGATTTGTATGATCCCCCTCGAGAAGGCCTGCACAGTTGGGCAGCCCCACCACATATGGAAGAAGGATCCCCGCTCACTACAGCTTCTCCAACAGCTTGGATCAAGAGATACGTTGCAATGATGTAGGCGGACCGGGGAGAGGTACCAGCGATGGAGGAGTTTGAGGGCGCATTCTTTATTCGTAACGCATCTGGAGGTTGAGTTGATCCTTGTCCATATCTCCACCCTCGTCTGGTCCTCGATGGGGTGTCCCAGATCCGTCTCCCATCCGGCCATGTATGGGGGCCTGACCTCCAATATATCCTCCTGGAGGAGGCGATGCAGCTTGGTGATCCGCCCTCGGTGTGTGTCTTCCTCCAGTGCGTGTTCCAGGGAGTACAGGGCGCGGGTTGCCCCCGACGGACTGCCGGTTGCGAGATCCAATGGCGTAGTTGAGCATATGTGAACCTCTCCCTCTCCGTTACCTGGAGGCGGTCCTTGCATTGTTCAAAACTAAGCGGGGAGTTGCCTTGTAGAGTTGCGAGAGGGAGCGGAGGCCTCCAGCGGTCCATCGACTGAAGTTTGGCGCCGCCATCCCTGGGGAGAAGTCTGGATTCCAGATGGTCGGAGAAAGCAGGCCCAGGCCCTTCGGCAGCTTCTTCCTTCGCCGGGCCCATGCCCATGCCTCCAGGGTTGCTCTGGTAGATGTTCGCATCTGTGGTCCATGGCTCCAGAGGGCCCTTGGGGTGTGCAGTAGGGACCGTAGCAGCGGTTGACAGTTGGCTTGCTTGATCCGGGCCCATTTCGGGAAGAGGGGGGGGATTCTTGTTCCATCCAGGCGGAGGCGTTCGCTAGTTGGGCTGCCAGGAAGTAGTTTGTGATTTTGGGTAGCCCTAGGCCGCCCCATTTAACAGCCCCTGTCATGACTTTTAATGGTATTCTGGCCCTGCGACCCTTCCAAACAAATTTTGCGAGCTCCTTTTGCAGTTGCTCCAGGGCTTGTTTCGGGGAGAGACTGGTAGAGAGGAGCATACGTACAGCAATCTGGGGAGGAAGTTCATCTTGCATGCTGTGAGCCGGCCCAGAAGGGAGATTTCTTGGCAGTCCCAGCGTTGCAGGTCGTTTTCCAATTCCTTGAATAGGGGCCGGGGGGGGGGGGGTGGCTGCATATAGCTTTTTATAGCTTTTTGTGAGGCGTATCCCTAAGTATGCTATTGAGTCGGAGCTCCATGTCAATGGGCAGAGTGCTTGAAGGGTGGTTATGAGGGGGGCATCCAGGTTGATGCTCAGTGCCTCCGATTTGGAGTAATTCAACTGAAATCCCGCTACTTGTTCAAATGCCTTTAGTTCTTTTAGGACGGCAGGTAATGAACCTTGCCTGGCTTCAGGAGCATGATTGTAGTGGACTCTTGCATAGGTGGGTCTATAGATCCTGTGTCTCGGAAGGAGTTCAAAAGGTCCGCCAGCAAGATCAGAAGTAGGGGGCGAAAGAGTTTATAGAACTTGGGTGGGAAGCCGTCTGGGCCGGGGCCTTGGGTTTCAGGCCCTTGAGTGTTTCCTTCACCTTGTCGCTCGTAATTGGGGCCTCTAAGGCAGTTCTGTCTGCTTCTGAGTGCTACGGTAGCCGGGCGCCCGCTACAAATTGTTCCTGGAGAGCCTGCAGGCGGGGGGCTGAGGTCAGGGTGTTAGCCAGATGGGCTGCCGCTATTTGTAGTTTAGCTTCTTCCCCATACCGGGTTCTGCCCTCCGAGTCCTTCAGGGTGATGATGTGGTTTCGTCTGCGGGTTCTGGCTAGTTTGCTCACCAGGTATCCGTTTACATAATAGCTCTGCTTTGTCCTGATCAGGGACTGCGGTGCTGTGTCCTCCACATAGTGGGCCTCCAGTTTCGTGCGGGCTAATCTCACCCGTTTGGCCTCCTTAGGTAACCATTTCTTCTTCAGGATCGAGTCTGCCTCAGCCATTTCCTCCTCCAGCTGGCCCCTCCCCACTGCTCGCCTCCTCCTGTACGCGGCGGCTTGGGCTATTAATTCCCCTCTAATTACGTCTTTCATGGCATCCCATCTCGTAACTGTTGAGGTAAGGTAGGGGGGGGGGTTTCCTTAAAGTAGTTCTTAATCGCCTCCCGGACCGCCATATCATGTAACATTGGTTCATATAAGGCCCTTTGGCGTCTTTCAGGGGGGTCTGAGTCAAAGATCCTTGCGGTGAGGAGGATCGAGGAGTGGTCAGATAGAGCCCTTGTGCCGATTTCGACTTTGTCCGTGAACTGCAGGAGCTGTGGGCTAGCTAGGATCAGGTTGATTCGGGATTAGGAGCGGTGCACATGGAAGAACAATAAGTAATCTGCTGTGTCCGGATGGAGGACCCTCCAGGTGTCCACCACCCCCAGGATTCTGAACACGTGGCAAAAGCTCAGAGCAATCTTGAAATCCCTGGGTGATGGCGAACCTGATCTGTCCAGCAAGGAGTTGGGGACCCCATTGAAATCCCCACCCAGGAGCACTTGGCCCTCGAGAAAGGGAAGGAGAGACGACTCCAGTTCGCGGAGAAAGGCCTCTTGACCGTTATTTGGTGCGTGGACCGCGATCAGCGAATGGAGTTGGCCATACAGGTCCCCCTAAACCACCACAAATCTGTCCTCTGGGCTTCGGAGGGTCTTTTTCTCCTTAAAGTGTGTGCCTTCGCTGTGCCTCCTTTTTTGCCAGCTCCTGAGGCCAGGTACTGGGTTGGGAAAGCCCAGCACCGGAGCCTGGGGAAATCTTCCACTAGAAGATGTGTTTCCTGGAGGAATGCTACCAATGCTTGGAGGTCTTGTAAGCGGTGGAGGGTGGACTTGTGTTTTGCGGGAGAATTCAGGCCCCATACGTTCAGAGAGATATAGCATAGCTTGGTGTGTGGAGGGGGGGGGGTGAGGTCCGCTGGTCGTCTTCAGTGGTTAGGCAAGCGGTGGGAGGGGGTTGATTGATAGCTGGTGGGAGTTGTCCAGTGGGGGGTAGTAGATGTGAGTCAGCTGCAACCGGGCTTTAACATTAACCCAACCAGGGCCAAACACGGCCCAATAACCCTGGGGGCCGGGAGGGAGCCTAGCCCAACAAAAAGGTAACAATTCAAAATCAACCAAACTGGGCCCAGAGGGTCTCGTGACATAGTGACTGTCCATCCACTCGGCTGGGGCATTGCGTGGGATGCCCGGATGCCAAGAGTATAACTTCCGGCATGGAGAATGGCAGTTAATTATTAGTCGTGTGCGGCAGGGAGCTTCCCACCCTTCAGGACTTTCCTCCAGCGACTGCGCTGCAACCTTGGGTTTCAGCTACGTGGTTTGTCCGTCGGGGAGGTAGTCAGGTCTTCTTCAGGGGTCGAGGGCTCCCCCCCCATGATACCACAGGCTTCCTCAAGAGCCTGGATCACCCTTGCCTGACCCTCGAATGTGAACTGGAGCAAGTCCAGATAGAGCCAACAATATTTGATCTTCTGCTCCTGCAAGAAGGCTGTTAGTGGTCGTAGGACTCATCGAGATTCGACGGTTGAGGCGGCTAGGTCTTTGTAAAGTTGCATAGTGGCCCCCTGGTATGTAAGGTCCCCCTGTGAGTGGCTGGCCATCATAATATCTTGCTTCGTGGTGAAGAAGAGAACTCTGGTGATCACCTCAGGGGCAGCAGAAGTCGGGGTGTTCCTGCAGCCTCGCAGTCTGTGGGTGCGATCCAGGAGGAGTAGTGATTTATCACAGTCTTGGAGGAGGGTTTGGAAAAGGTACCCAATGTAGGCAGGAAGAGCTTGGCCCATTATTGCAGCGGGGACCCCCCTGATGCAGATATTATTCCTGCGTGCCCTGTTTTCCAAGTCTTCCTGTTTGCGGTGAATGCTTTCGGCATTGTCCTCCAGGGTTAGCGTTTCCATTGCAGTTCCGCGATCTGGGCTGAGTGCTCCATGACTTGGTCTTCTGTGTCCCCCACCCTGTGTTCCACTTCTCCACTCGGCCGTCCAGGCCCTCTATCTTGGTCATGACTTCTGACATACAGTTGCAGAACTCCGTCTTGATATCCGCTAGGAGATTGTCTTTTGTGGCCCATAGTCCTTGAGGTCTCGTGAGGCATGGGGGTCGAGTCGGGGGGGTCCGGTTGTTTAGATTTGTCCTTCAACTGCAGCAAGTTGGCTATGTCTGCTGATTTTGGGGCCTTCTGCTTGGACATTTTGATGTTTGAGTAGCTGACCGGTCGCGTAGGTTTGGTTCCTCCTGCAGTGGATGAAATGCTTGCCAGGCCACTTGTCACTTGAGCGTTATGTCCAAGGTGGGGGAAGGGTTGGACCCAGGCAGTAGCGTGGGCTAGGCTGGTTCAGGCTGGCAGGGTGTGCCAGGACCTGGGGCCTCGCTTCAGTTGGTAGTGGTTGGGTGTAATGGAGGGAGTGACATCTCAAGTTTACCTCAGATCTGGTGAATGTGGCCTCAGGGGGGCGCCGCTTGGGGTGGGGTCCTCACCACAGGACTCCCCCAGGTCCTTTGGTGGTCGCTGGCAGCGCATAGGTTGGGAGAGGGTGCAGCCCCGGCAGCCGGATGGTAGTTGGTGTTGGTGGGGCGATGGGGCGTGCAGTGGTGTGGGTGCCCCTCCAAGGCAACTCCGTGCTCCGGGGCACCAGGACAGAGATGCTCCGGTGAGCGCTGGTTGAGGCGGTGTAGGGCACCCATGCTGGACCCCCTGGGCGCGGGATCCCTGCAGCCCACTGGGGATCCTCCACGCAGCTTGCAGCCACCGTTGGGCTGCTTGTTGGTGATGATGGAGTGATGGGGCCCTCAACCTAGAAGCTAGTGGAGGGGGAGGGCCCCCAGCTGTCGCTGAAGGTCCGTGGATGCTCCCGCAAGGTGAGTACAGGTCCCGGCGCCGCCAGGAGAGAGACGCTCCGGCGAGCGCTGAGTGAGGAGGAGCCATGCTCCCACAGCTCTCCGGGCTCCCCCTCGTTATGTGTGGCCCCGGCGGCACCAGGACAGAGCCGCTCCGGCAAGCGCTGGATAGGCGTGGGGAGGAGGGCCCCCATGCGGGTACCCCCTGGGCGCAGGATCCCTGCAGCCCTCCGGGGGCTTCTCCACGCCGCTTGCAGCCCCGTTAGGCTGCTTGTTGGTAATGGGGGGGTGATGGGGCCCTCAGCCCAGAAGCTGGTGGAGAGGGAGATCCCCCAGCTGTTGCCGAAGGTCCGTGGTTACTCCCCCAAGGTGGGTCCAGGTCCGGCGGCACCAGGGGAGAGATGCTCTGGAAAGTGCTGAGTGACGAGGAACCAAGCTGCTGCAGCTCTCCGGGGCTCCTCCTCGTTGCGTGCGGCCCCGGCAGCACCAGGGCAAAGCCGCTACAGCAAGCGCTGGGTAGGGGGGAGCAGGGCACCCACACGGGTCCCCCCTGGACGCGGGGTCCCTGCAGTCCTCCGGGGTACCTTCTCATTGCCTGCAGTCCTCGTAGGACACTCTGGCTGCAGGGCGCGGGGCTCAGTCAGGGAGGGGCTGCGGCCTCCCTCCAGGCGTTATCGAGGCCGGGGGTGCCTCAGCTGTGGTCCTGGTCGGCAGACCGGGGTGGGGGTGGGTTCTGGAGAGTCAGTGCGGAGAAACGTCTCTGAGGCGGTCTACAGCCCCCTGGGTCCGGGTCTTTCACACAGCCGCCATTTTGGGTTCCGGGTCCAGGGAGAGCCCTAACGGTTGGGCAAACTGGGGCTTCCCTGCTCCAATTTTTGTGTAGAGTTGGGCTACAGGCTTCTGAGGCGTTCCGCTGAAGAGCTGGCCGTCTCCATGCCGGTAGTAGAGCTAGGTCTTCTCTGATCTAGCCACTACCTCACCCACCATCATGTTATGTGGAGTACCTCCAGGCTCTTGCCTCTCCCCTACCCTCTACAACATCTTTACTCGCCCCCTCTTTCTCATCCTTTACGCCATGGGCATCTCTTATACTAACTACGCGGACGACACGCAGATCCTTCTCACACTCTCAGGGAACTCTGACACCGACTCCACGACTCTCAACAACATATACAATACCATCCAAAAATGGATGGCTGTCAATGGTCTTTGCCTCAACTCGGACAAAACTGAACTCCTACTTGTAGGATCCCCTGACACCCTCAAAAACCTGGACACCTAGTTTAGCCACTTCACCATCGACTCCATCAGAATTCCAGTATCTGACACAGTAAAAACTTTAGGTGTCTATTTAGATTCAAATCTATCTATGACTAGGCAAGTAAATGCAATCGCCTCCTCTGCTGTCTACCATGCAAAACTTCTCAATGCAGCCAGGCACTTTCTCTCCAAAGACATCTGCACCAGCATAGCCAGAGCCATCACTGGATCCCGGCTGGACTACTGCAATGTTCTCTTCTTAGGGACCTCCACCAAAAATCTTGAGAAACTGCAAGTAATTCAGAATAGCGCATTGCGTGCGTCACAAGGCATCTCTAAAAGAGAACACATCACTGCCACCAGAAAAGCATCCCACTGGCGCCCAATAAAGGAGAGGATTATCTTCAAAGCCCTGACCCTCGTCCACGAATGCATCCACCTCTCCGCACCAGCCTATTTGTCACAAAGAATCCACCCTTCCTCCTCCACAAGACCTACCAGAACACCCTATGCCAATATGCTCTCCGTACCCAGGGTAAAAAGAGCCAGAGCAGGTGACGCCAGCTTCCCCTACCTTTCCTCAATACACTGGAACTCCCTCCCCACTATCCTGCGAGCCGAACCATCACTCATTGCCTTCTGCAAGGCTATGAAAACTACCCTGTTCGCCTGATCAACCCTACTTGCTGATGTTACTACCTTCCCGTTCCTCAGGGATACTGCGAATGTGCCACTACTGCAACTAGCCTGCTGTACTAATGACCTTCAATGCATATTATGTATAATACCCATGCTGTCAAATGTTTGAACTCTGACCCCACTGTAAATAAGTTTCCTACAAGTAACAGCGTCACAATTTCCTTGGGCTGTCTGTGCGCTATACAAATGTAAAAAATAAATAAATAAATATATTACTGGGCCTGTCTATGAACACGTCTACCCAGTCTTGTTTTACACTATAATTGATACAATGTTATGTTAGGTGCAGTTCTCCAGCATGGGGTCTGGCATGGATTCACATGCTCATGAATATTCCCCGTTGTCAGGCTAGGAAACCTTGGTAAAAGAAAAGACAGTTTCACTTTAAAACTGTATTTTTCCTCTAAACCAATCACTGTCCTCTGGGTCATACTGCCCCCCATCCAATGACAGTGCTTTCCCTAAGTCCTGCCTCTGGCAGCCATCTTCAGATTTTTACTGCATGCTTCGGTTTTGGGAGTCCTCGAGTTGCTCTCCGTTTCTCTTGTATGTTTTTTGGGGGGTTTCGACGAGAAATGTTCCAATTTCAGTTCCAAATAGCCTGTATGCGCTTTTCTACATCTGCCAGCAATGGGGATCCGTTGTCAGTGAAGTTCCACGCCTCTCAAGGTGTCACGCTCACCTGATTCCCACGGAGGCGCAGGTCTGGCTTCGAGTGCTGATGCTTCTTCTATGGTGAAGCGCAGGACTCTGAAGATGGACTCACTGGCTCGCAGGAATATTCCCCTGTGCGTGAAAAGGGAGCATTACCTACTGACGGAATAATGCTCAAGCCTCCCACTCCCTTCCAACCCTCCACGATACCCTTCCTCGATTCCCCGTGAAGTCTCACCTTAGGGTCTGGAAGGATGAGTTCTCCATCCTGCTTCTGATGCAGGGGGCGCGTTGAAACCCAGTTACTTCACTGGATTGAGGTTTGATGGGAGTTCAAATAAGCTTGACTATTCAGGTAAGGCGCTGTAAGAGTTCTGTAGCAAGTTCAAAAGGTCAAGTTTAATAATAATGTTCATTGTCTTATTGCTGCAAGCGCTAACGCTTATGTCTTTTTCCCCTTAGGGGCCGGGGTTCGGAATGCCGGAGATATGGCGCCGACCCGAAGTGAAACGTGCAGTTCCAGTAAATGACAGGTAAGTCCTGGATGAGCGTTCGGGTAATGTCTTTGCATTCGCTCATTCAATGTCTTTGTCTTTTTTCCTCATAGGGGCCGGGGTCCGGAATGCCAGGAAGCGGCAGGACCCGAAATGAAATGGGAATGACCCAACAGGTAAGTCTTAGAAGGAAACTGAGCTTTTCCTATTCCCTTCCTTCTCTCACCTTGTGTTCTTGTCTTTTTCTCCCTAGGCTCTGGGAAGTGGCTGCGGATCCGGATGATCGCTGCTGAAGATGGAGGTGCCCAGGAAAGGTGAGTGAAATGCAGCGCTGCAGCGATCGAAACGAAATGCTTTTAAAATGATGTCCTCCCTTTCAGGATCGTCGGTGTGAAGTCTCTGTGATGCAGCTTTAGCAGGTAAGGTCTTCTTTCTCTCCAATTCTCTCTTAGCAGGTGACCCAGGGTGCTGACAGGCGTGGCTGAAGTCCAGATGCAGGAGCTGACACGGTGAGCGTCCAGCTGCGAGGAGCAGAACAACGCGAAGCGTGAGTTGCTGATCGGGCGTGGTTTAAATAGCTTTGGAAGAAGTTCCAGGTATGTATCCTTCCACCGATCAGGTATGTATCCTTCCCCGACCACACCCAGGGGAAAGTAGTTCCACAGGTAAAGTAGTTCCATTCAGGCCTCAAGAGGGCCTGGATGTAGCAGCATGGTCTGCATCAGGTAAGTGCACCTTAAAACACTTGAACACATGTCTAGCTTTATGAGCCTGGCGCCTAAGGCGCCAGGACAGGGGTCCAACATGAGCCTAGCGCCTAAGGCGCTAGGACTGTGTCCAAAGGGCCCCAGCTTGGGCCCGCTGGCACTTCCCTGGGGGAAATGATGCCTGCCTCTGGGGTTGCTGGGTCAGACCTGGCTCCTTGGAGGTAGGCATCATGACACAAGGGCGAAGATTCATGGAAGATTCTTGAAGGCCTTCTTGGGTCTGGTTCGCTCCCTCTGACCATGGCGGAGAAGGAGGGGAGGTTCCTCTTCAGACCCTGCACCAGATGTGGGCTACGGAATGTGTTTGTAGAAGACAAGCATCTACAATGCCTCTACTGTCTACAACCGGACGATAAGGAGGCAGGGTGCAATATATACCTAGGTTTCTCTAAGAAGACAATGAAAGACAGGCATAGTAGGCTTGTGGAATGACTTAACTCAAACAAGGTCTCTGACCTGTGCTCCGAGCAGGGTCATGCCTTGTCCAGGACCGGCAGGTCTGAGGAGCCGTCTTGTAAGTCCTATGAGGTTGCCCCATACGTGGATGTCCAAGATAAGGACAAGATCTGCAAGTCTGAGTCCACCAGATTCGGCGATGATGCAGGTCCCAAGTTAGGTAGGGCGCGTTCATCATCACCTTCCGCTTCTATTGCCAGCATACTGTCGAGCTCCTCTTCAAAAAGAAAGTCCTCAACCCCGGCTAAACTACGGGAGAATACGCATAAGCCATGGACAGAGATGAAGAAGGCCGCGCAGCCTAAGGAGGCTCAACCGGCTCACTTTGTCGACGGCTACTACCACAGCAGTTACGGCGCTGATCCTACGAGGGTGGCTCCCGCACCTCAGAAAGTCCCCCTGCTCCCATGGGCGACACCACCGCAGAGGCCTTGGTAAAGACTAAAGGCTCTCTAGATGGGGTAAAGGTACCGGCCCAGACCCCGGTTCAGAACCCTTAGGGAGCAAAAAAGGCAGGGAGATGGGAGGAGGCCCCAAAGCAGTCCTCCTAGGTCGCCGCTCAAACTATAGAGGTGTCGTCGACGAGGATGAAGAGTCCATGCATATGGTCCACGAGGACGACCATCGCACGGCCCAGATTTATTTCTTTATCTTCTCAGCCGAGGGACATTTCATTGGACATCCTATCAACTTGCCACACCTTGGCGTTAGAGGTCCAGTTGAGAATGCCACCGGCACATGTGCCTGCAGTGCCCTAGGCCCCGATCAGCCTCTGTCTAAAAAGAGGAAGCGTCACGTGACACCCCCATATCAACCTCCTCCACCGTGACGGGGACAGATACGGCCATGAGAACGGATGACGACGAAGATTTCATCCCAGCATACAATGACAAACAACATTGGATGTTCCTCACAGGGTTTCCTCACCGGATGAGATGGGATCGTAGCACTACATGGTGGCCAGGGCCGTCAAGCTATTTCATCTGGTGCCTGAGGAAACCAAGAAGAAGAGATTTTTGTACCAAAGGCGAGAGGCCAAAAGGAAGACGATCATGGCTGTGCCTTTTCTCGACGATATTTGGGAGGAGGGCCTGCCCCTCATGAAAAACCCTTGCACGGCTCCAGCTAAGCATGATAGGCTGGAGAAGGATAGGTTGGCGGTCTCCGCACCTAAGTTCATCTGCAGCGATGGATGAAGGCCACTAACTTCTGTCAGGAGGTCCAAGCGTAGGTACTGGACATGCCCTTCGATGGGGAAAATCTGTTTGGGAAGGCCGTTGATGTGTCCCTCCAGGCCATCAAGATGGATATGCAGACGGCCTGTTAACTTGGCCCTTTCCAGCAGCACTGCTCGTCTTCTTTTCGCTCCTCCAGGGGAATATCGAGCAGGTCATCAAAAGGTTTCTCCATGTGTTACAGACAGCTTTCCCGGTCCTTAGTGCAGCACCACACATCTTTTTTTCGCTCCTCCAGGGGAAAATTGCACAGGTCATCAAAAGGTATCTCCACCTCTTACAGACAGCTTTCCTGGTCTTCAACGCAAGAAGCATACAGAGCCACTCCCAGGCTTCAGTAGCAGAGGACAACATCGCTGTCACCCACAGGACGTCGGTCCCCAAGTAAGTCTGAACCGGCCAAGACAACGGGGCCACACTTGTGCACCTCGGTGGGAGGCCGGTTGACGAGGTTCGTCAGCGAGTGGAGGAAGATCACCACCGACAGATGGGTGCTAGACGCTCTCGCCCTTGGACACATCTTGGAATTCCAACGCAGGTGTCGTCGTATTCCGCCGGTTCCCCATCAGGAGCAGCACATCCCTCAACTTCTGGAAGAGGTACGAACCATGCTGTGGAAAGGGGCGATGGAGCTAGTTCCCCAACGGCTCCGGGGCTGCAGAGTCTATTCCAGATCCTTTCTAATGTGGGAAACTCATGGTGACAACCAGTAAGACAGACACAAGTGATCACAGTTCAGGGGTGTTTATTGAACAATGAATGCTGTATGCAGGATGGAAAAACATCTAATCTAAACCTATATCTAAGATGGGAGCAAGCGTCGACCATCAAATGAAAACAAAGGCAGTCCTAGTGGTGTTGTGTCAAAATAAAATGGCCTATACTAAGAAACCTATTGCCAAACCTCACAACTAATACAAAAAGGGATGTGGGATAGTTTTCAAGAAAAAGAAGAAGTGTTCTCAAATAATAGGTCAGGATGCGGTAGCCTGGGTCTCCCTTCCCCACGTTTTGGACATAGGGTAAGATGGGAGCTTAGAGCACAGGACAGTCTTGGGCTGCTCCAGCACGAGACGACAGTTACAATGGCAGTTCTCAGGATTGTCAATGGCCAAGTCTTGTTTCCTTAGAAAGTCTCTTGCCTTCGAGGCCTGATGTGCTCAAATAACAAAACAAAAAAAGTTCCTTTAACAAATGAAAGTTTGTTCCAATGTTCGCTGGGTGATGGGTTCACCCCTGGGTCCCCCTCTTCTGGGAGTTGACCCTTCTCAATCGTTAATCCAAAATATACCACAGTTTCTTTATCAAACAACTTTGGATGACACCTTCACCCCTGGAGCTCAGACCCCTCTTTACTTCAAAACTTCTCTTTTACACAGTTTACTGTTTGTGGGATTCACTTCCCTTTCTTTCACAGCGCTTGTAGATCAAAGTCTTTTGATTGTACAGGGATTTTGCTTGACAATCTGTATGACCACTTTGGCCTATTTCGCTGGCCCTCCCATGGCCTTCTAGTACTTGTAGTTTCTCTTATATGGGGCTCGCCCAGAGCCTCTTGAGTTAGCACCCACATGATGCTGATTTCCCTTTGCAGCTGGTCTCCCCTTCACACTTTTAATACTTCATTCACAGTTCATCCGCTTTGGTTCAAAAGTTGTCACTTTGCGATTCTCATTCAACACAGCCCAGTTTTTATCGATTCTCCCCTCGACTCACTGGCTGTGATGAACTGCTTAGCTGTTGCCTCTCTGGATTCAAGGCTGGTACCACGGGCGTGGGAGCTTCCCTCGCTCCTGTTTATCTACATAGATTTGCCTAATGTACAGCTGACATCTGCTGCAGGACACTTGTGCTATTGTATGCGGTCTTACTCTCGCTTTACCGAAGGCTCTGCCAGTCTGGGATGAAAAGGGCAAGGTCTCTTCTCTCCTCGCCACCCTCTCGATTCCTGACGCCTTTGTCCTTCTCTTGACCTACCACTTGTTAGCCGTCTCATTGTACTCTCTGCCGTGCTTGCCTTTCTCGTACTGTGTTTTCTGGCTCCACCTTTTATCCCTGTGGGGAAGGGAAAGGGCCGTCAGGTATGTGTGATTCTGATCAATTGCCTGACCTTGCCTCACTGTTGTATTGGGACATGTCAGGTAAACACCTTGGGTGTTAAACTGTTGTCCTTTTTGTTGTGCGAAAGTGTTGTTTGGAAAAGGGGGGGGGGGCTGTGGTTTAGAATGTCCTACGTCACCGGAGAGGGAAAAGGTGTCAAAGAAAGGGGGATTCCGCATCTCACCCATCAGTGTCCTATTCCCACTCCCCATGGACCCCGCATCCAGGTCATCGTCCCTCACTGGTCCACCCCCAGGAACTGGATCCAATAGTGATGGCCGTGTCCTAGCTAGAGAGACACCTTCAGGTTCTCACACTAGTCAGAAAGAAGACAGGGGGCTGGACCTATGACGTCTGAACAAATACTTAATGTCCCAAAAATTCAAGATGGTCCTATTGCAGCACGTGCTAAGCTAACTGGAAGAAGGGGATTTCTTGACGTTGTTGGACCTGGAGGATGCTTATTTGCACATCCCCATTCACAAGAAATGTCTACGTTTCGTGATGCAGGTCCAGCACTACCAGTTCAAGGCCCTACCGTTTGGCTTGAAATCGGCCCCAAGAGTGTTCACAAAATGCCTGGCACCCGTGGCGGCACATCTACGTCTGCAGGGCATACAAGTATACCCGTACCAGGACGATTGGCTGATACAAACCCGCTCGCGGGAGCTGGTTGTCGAACACACGAAGGTGACCGTACGACTATTGACGGATCTGGGATTCTCCGTCAACTATCCAAAGTCCTGCTCAACGCCATCGCAGAACATGCTGTTCCTCGGTGCTACACTCAACACAGTGTCTTGCCTGGAGTCACCCTAGAAGGAGAGGCTAGCAGCCATTCAAGGAAAGGTGTAACGACTGTGGTCCACAAAGACGGCCACAGTGCTGGCCCTCAAGAAGTTGCTGGGCATGATGTCCTGCATCTACCTCGTCCGTCTCTGCAGGTTGAAGATGCAACCCCTACAAGAAGATGCCCGTTGGGTACAAGTGTCCAGAAGTTTCAAAGACAAGATCCCTCTCAACGAGGAGTTCCGACGAGCGATAGAGTGGTGGGGGCAGTCCGCTCCCACATCACCCAAGGCACGGGATTTCAAAACCCCCATACCAGGAGACAGTCACCATGGGCACCTTCCTTGAAGGTTGGGGAGTGCACTCCGAACGTCTGCCCACCAGAGGCCTGTGGCTGGAGGAGAAGGATCTGCATATCAACATCCTGGAGCTACAGGCAGTGTTCTGGGCCGCCCTCAAATCGCTCTTACAGTCACTGAAAGGCAAGGTGGTGAGGATCTTCACGGACAACACCACCACCATGTTCTGCTTCAGAAAGCAAGGGGGCATTCGATCCCCGGCACTCTCCATGGAAGCTCAGGACTTGTGGCACTGGGCCGTCGGACTGGGGATGTTCCTCGTCCCGCTCCACATGGTGGGAGCCAAGAACACCATTGCAGACTCCCTGAACAGGGAACTGCACTCCTGCCATGAGTGGGAGCTTCGTCAGGATCTGGTGGACCGCCTGTTCATCAAATGGGGCAGACCACAGATCGATATGTTTGCACGGCGGCAAACTCCAAATGCCAGATGTTTGCCAGCAGATTCCACCAGCCGAGGAGCTTGGGGGACGTGTTCTCCTTCCCATGGGAAGGGCTGTTTCTGTACATGTCCCCTCTTCTGCTATGAGTCATCAACACACTCAGACAGTGTCAATGCAAGATAATACTCATCGCCCCGACGTGGCCGAAGCAATTTGGTATCCAGGCCTTCTCAGCCTATCAGTGTCGCCTCCAATCAAGTTGCCGGTGGTTCTGGATCTGCTCACCAGAGACGGAGGCACAATCCTTCATCATGACCGAGGAACGGTAAGCCTGAAGGCTTGGCCCCTGCAGCATTAGTGTTTGGAGGTTATGAGTTGACAGTGGACTACAGGGAGCTCCTCACCAAGGCCAGGGTGTCGTTGACTTTGAAGTGCTACGGCCATAAGTGGAAGCTTTTTGCTACGTGGTGCTGGTCGCAGAAGATTACCCCTCTGCGGGTCACGGCACCTCATATCCTTCCATACTTGCTGTCCCTGGCAAAAGATGGACTGGCTCACGCATCCTTCAAGGTACATCTGGAGGCCATCTCCCGCTACATCAGGTCCCCGGGGAGATCCTCGCTGTGGTCCCACAGACTCGTGAAAGAGTTCCTCAAAGGTAATTTCTGATCCTTCCCGCCGGTGAAGGCTCCTGCCCCGGCATGGGAACTCAACGTGATTCTGACGAGGCTCATGGGGGCTCCCTTTGAGCCTAAGCATCAGGCCCCACTAAGTTTCTCTCATGGAAGACGACTTTCCTTGTGGCCATCACCTCTGCTAGACGTGTAGGTGAGATCCTGGCCCTATCCTGCAAGCAACCGTACCTGAGTTTCCACGAATCGAGGGTGGTACTGCGTACGCACCCCTCTTTCATGCCGAAGGTTCCGTCGGAATTCCACTTCAACGAGCTTTTGGTGTCACCTGTTTTCTTCCCGAAATCTTTGTCGCCGGCAGAGAGGGCCCTGTACTCGCTGGATGTTGCTTGTGCGTTGAACTTCTACGTGACGTGCCCAAAGTTTTTTTGGAAGACTTCACAATTGTTTGTGAACTTCGGTTTTGTGAACCATGGAAAGGCCTTGTCCAACGCTTCCAGTTCAAGTTGGTGATCCGGCTGTATCCTGCACTGCCATCGGTCATCGAACCGACCACTGCCGGGCCAACCGGGAGTTCACTCCACCAGAGCAATTGCTGCGACAGTGGCGTTCCTTTCTGGTGTGCCCCTGCTAGACATCTGCAGGGCTGCTACATGGAGGTCCACGCACACCGTCACAAAGTTCTACTGCATTGACAGGGATTACAGGGAGGTGTTTAAGGTCGGCCAAGCAGTGCTACGCAACCTGTTTGCTTGGGATGGTTCTGTACCAGAGGTAAGAGTTATTTGTTTCTGTTGAACCTTGCCACTTCCCGTGTTTGTATAATGTTGTACTGCTGTGTATTTGTTATTCATGAGCATGTGAATCTCCATGCCAGACCCCATCCTGGAGAAGGTTTAAGTTACTTACCTCTCCCTATGGCCCCTCTGCGGCTCTTCTTGGTCATACTGCCACTTTACGTGCTTAACAAATCTGAAGATGGCTGCCACAGGCGGGGCTTAGGGAGAGGACTGTCATTGGATGGGGGCAGTATGACCCAGAGGACAGTGATTGGTTTAGAGGAGAAATACAGTTTTAAAGTGAAAGTGAAACTGATTTTTCTTTTACTGAGGATTCCCAGCCTGACAATGGGGAATATTCATGAGCATGTGAATCTATGTCAGACCCATGTAGGTAGGTAACTTAAACCTTATTTTCTATTGTTATTTTCTCCTTTCTTTGCCTTCATCCCTGTCCTCCTTTCTCCCCTTTATTCTTATAATTTTTTCCTGTATTTGTGCTGTTTTTACTTTTCCCTCCTTATCTTTAATCTCTAATTTCATCACTATATGGGGGGATGTTGTAGACGTGGTTCCAGAGCCTTACTCTGTAGAAGCATTGGAACACGACCTCTGTAGGGGTTCCATAGGATAGTTGAGAGGACTACGAGAAGCTAAAGAGCTGTTGCCACACTGCTGTTGCGGTGCCCAATAAACCCACTCTTAAACTTACCTTGTGCCTGTACCATATGTCCACGACAGAGGCATTTGGGAGAATGAGATGAGGAGAGGGAGAAGGAGGAGGTGAGGGAAATAATGGGAGAAAGAAAAAGTCTTCGATTTGGAGGGTGTAGGTGGAGAAACCAAAGTCATACAGGATTGGACCTCCTAGAGACAGATAGAAACTAAGAAGTGGAGGAAATCGGAGAAGGCAGAGAAATGAAAGAAAATCTAGGAGACATTTGCAAAGGAATGTCATGAGAGATTAAAAGATTTGATAAGTGTCATAATAGCGATAGTATAGATGGAGAATAGCAAAGGGCCGAGAACAGAACCTTGGGGAACACCACAGAGAAGGGTTCTATGGGAAAATGTCCTGTAGGAAAAAGTTGCCTGGTAGGCAATACTTTTTTTTTCCTGCTCCCCTAAAAGCCTTTTCCCACATATTTGAAGATGGGTATTAATTACTATTATAACGCCAGTCCTAGAATATTTGGGGAACGTGCTTGATATGGGGAAATGTCACCCCCTGGTGACCTTTCCCCAGCCGATTTCATCACTGGATGCCTAGAGAAGAGGGCAGGGGATATAGTGTTACCCACCCATGAGCCAGAGTAGGTACGCTTACAAAGGTAGGAGTGGAACCATTGTATGACAGAGCCAGAGGAACCTAGAGAGGGGGTAAAAAGAAGAGTGCAATGGTCTACATTGTCAAAAGCTGAAGAAAAGAAAAGGAGCATAAGGATTGAGGAGAATTTAACGACTGGGGAGAGATAAGTTAGTGAGGTGAAGGAGAGCAGTAGAGTGTGCAGGACGAATGCCAGACTGCATAGAAGACAGAAGAGAGTGAACATTGAGATGAGAAGATTTGAGAATAGACTTCTTGGCGAATAATGGAAGTAGTGAGATTGGTCGAAAGTTGGTAGGGGAGGAAGGATCCAAGGAGGTTTTGTTAGGATATGAATAATGATTGCATGTTTGAATAGTCTTGGAAAGAGTGAGGTAGAGAGACAGAACTTCATAAGGACAGTGAGATAAGATGTAATTTGAGGGACTATAGATGCAGTATATAGGGTCAAGAGGGGAAGCTATAGGGTGAGCTTATAAGGGGAATGAGGAAGTATCAGAATCAAAAAGGTGAGAAAAGAAGTAAAAAGCAGAAATTACGGGTGATTGTTGATTACAGAGAGAGGAGGGATGAGGGGGTTTGGAGAGAACAAAAAGTGGAGATTGGAAGCTTTACAAGTAAAATTGCAGAGATTAGAAATTAGATGGATGTGTCGGCAGGGGGAGGAGAGGTTAATTTATTCATCAGTTGGAATAGGCGACGAGTGATGTCAAATGGAAGTAGTGAGAGAGAATTAAAGGTTTTGGCCATTAAGTATAGCAGTATTATATGAGTAATTGAGAGCAGAGAGGAGTGGCGTGAGCAAAGAGTTTAGGAGAGCCAGGGTTGGGGAGGTTTTCGAAATGGGAGAAAAAAGCGTAATGGGTCAAGGGAGTCCAGGGTAGAGGACCGATTGGTGTGCAGAGTGGAGATGGCTAGTTCCTGGGAGAGAGTGGACGAGAATTCAATGGACAAAGAGTAGAGGAAAAAGCAGTGGAAAATTCAGAGGGAGAGAACTGGCACTAGTCGCTGTGGGAAAAAGAGGTTGGCGGGAAACTCTTCAGTATGTGGAAGCTGAGTGGAGAAGGAGAGGATACAATTAATAGATAGGATGGAGGCAACTGAGGAATTAGTTGGGATAGTAGTAAAGATAAGATCAAGTGAGATATGGGACGGAGGGGAAGGAAGAGAGAATAGTGATTAAGAATGAAGAAGAGGGTTGGGGGGAGAAACATGGGTAGATGACAAGTGGGCATTGAAGCCTCTGAGGAGGTAAAAGGAAGGAAAATCGGGGGGAAGGAGAGAGGGCAAAGAATCTAAATCATTGTAGAAATTCGAGGGATTATGGATGAATCTGGTCAAAGAGGAGAGAGAAGCAGGAGTAGTAGTATTTGAAGGAGCAGGCCACATTCCCATAAGACAAAGAAATTGAAGAATGAGGCGAAAGAAAAGATCAAGAATGGAGTGGGTGTTTTTGCAGTTAGAACGTACATTGAGTAGCCCAATAGAAGTGATAGAGGGGTGGCTAAAATACGAGTCGAGATGGGAATTTCTAAAAACAGGTTCCTCGATTGTGTTTGTTTCAAAGTTACCCTGAAACACAGAGAGAGGTGCAATTAAAGATTGAAGACATCAGGATAAGAGACCTCTTTTTATCAAAATGTATCAAATGTAATTCATTTGGTGCCTTTTCGATCTCATTTTTCTCCCTTGAAGGATTCTGTATTGAAGAGGAGACTGTTCCAAATTGTGGTTTTATGTACTTTATTCGTATTGCCGCTTTGAGACCAGACTTTCTGCCATGTTTTTGCATAGGTAACTATAGTTTTTATTTTTATTTTTTTTTATTTAGTATTATTGAATTCATAAGCCCAACAGGTTTGGCCATTGCCCTCTAGAAATTCAATGATAGATTTTCTGACATTAATAACTATAATCAGGCCCTCAGGTTTTTTCTTTTTTTACCTCCAGAAACTATGCAATAAATTCCGGGGCTTCCCATTCTACTTCCTTTGAGATCATACATTTGTTATTGGATATACAGTTCTTAAGGCGGATACATCCATTAAAAAAAGCAGTGCCGATAAAACTGTTTGACTGAAATAACAAAGAGAGTATAGACAATTTAAGATACTTTATTTGACCTGTGCAGGCTGATCTAAGAGTATTTATTTGTGTTCAACCTTATCCTGCTTAGTTTATAGTCGGTGTTTAGGGGGGATACATCTCTTTTCAATTTATTGTGAACCAGACACTCGGATACTTTATTTTTAATTTACCAGATTTGAGTGGAACTTACATCTCACTTGAAGTATCTTGGTCTTTAAGATATTTACTTTTTATCTTGAGACCTGTAAAAATTCCCAGAGACTTTAAACATGTTTTCCAATGCTTGTTCTGGATCCTTGGTGTAGATCAGTTAGTCATCAGCATAAAAGGCAATATGAGGTGCTCATTTGTTTTTACACTGGAGCAGTGATGTAATGATTTAATTGCTCTCAATGGGTTCCATGTAGAGGGGGCAGCAATGGGTTTAGGGGGAAGCCCTGCATCGTTCCTCACTGAATAAAAAAGAAAGTAACTTGCTTTGTTATTTATCACCCCTAGGCTTAAGGGCCTCTATATAATTCTTGCATGGCATTTAACAATGGATTGCTGAGAAGACTATTATCCTCATAATGTCTATAGACATTTTCTCGTACCCTGTCTTACTTTTCAGTATACATCAGTATTATTGGTGATGGGATTTGAGTTTATATAGCATCTGAAAGGCATTCATTAAGTTTAGTAACCATGTTGTTCTCTAACCAACTGAGGTAGATTTACGTTCAGTCTTGTAGCAAGAATTGAGGAATATATTGTAGAATCATATTTGTTACTAAGATGTGCACTTAGTGGAATCCTTTCCTGGTTTGGGGAATTAATATCTTGCAGTCTCCTTGTTTGCAGCTTATTTTGTCTAGACTTATTTTTAAAAAGTAATTTCCGAGGCCTTCTGGGCGCAATATTCCATTTTTGAAAAGCCCTCATCTATTTCCTAATATAGTTCCTTATTTAAAATATATAATCTGCATTGAATTGTATTAGATTCAGTTACTTTCTGCTTTGCTACAGGATTTCATAGTTTATCTGTGCAGTTTTTCGCCAACCATTGACCACTTTGAATATTTCGAATTTTGCTAATCTTTTTACTGAATTTGTAAGATTATTTTTCCAACTAGGTAACGTGGGACTCCTTTGTATAGCTTTGTTTTAGCAGTTCCTGTTTTGATGTAGTTGAGTCCTCAGTAGAGCATTATCTAATTCCTCAATGATTGTATATGCACATGTTCTAATCTATTTATCTCCGACAAGCTATCAATATCACTTCAAATAATGTATTTGTTTTTTTTAGTCCACAATTCTAACTATTTTGGCTGAATTCTCAACTCAACTATATTAGGTTTCATGTGTTCAATGAATTGAGCCCACTCAAGGATTCTTTTAATGATAGGCCCAATGACATTCTATTTTTGGTAGGATTTAATGATAGGCCCAATGACATTCTATTTTTGGTAGGATTGACCCTACTCTCAATACTGGGATGATCTTAATGATGAATAGGGCTTAAGTGAGTTTTCTTTAACACGTGCATATCTTTAATTAGATCATATTCGACACACGGATATTGTTTGTGTCTTCAACTTTTTGGGCCTCAGCTCACTCAAAATGTCAACCAAATGAAAGTCTTTAATTATATGTTTTAAGACTTCTTGAATGTTGACGTCTACAGAAGACTCATCCATTCTGGTATCAACGGGTGATTGAAATCGCTGTAAATTATGAATGGGCTTTGAAATAAGGCAAGTTCTTCCCTAAACATCAGATATTGACTGGCATTGTCCAGGTTTGGAGCAAAGAAAGCTGCAAGTATTGCATGTATCCCACATTCCCATTTTTAGGTGATGCAGTTCATTCACAGATTTTGGCATTTTAATATTGTGATTCCACGAGTTTGAGTCTTCTTAAGTGTCAATAATAATCAAATATCACTGAGTTCCCAGTCATTTCTGCTGATATGAGTTTCCTGGAGCTTCTTATTTCTTGAGATTCATCCATCAACAGTCCAGGGGGAAATAAATAAGAGATTAACTTGTGTATTCAATAACTAGGTGAATTGTTAGTCACCTCGTAGGCATACTGGCATGGTGAGTAATAGGAGATGTCTCCTATAAGCATTGTTTTTTCTGTGTTGTTTATTTGTGTGAGTTCGGTTGGGTAGGAATAATCATTTTATCCTGGGAGTGGGAGGGAACAACAAAGCTGCAGGCCTTATGAGGGCGTGATACCACCTGACCATCCTCGTTGTCAAAAGGGGTAGGTGCTACATGCACAGCAGGGGCTGGGCTGAGAGTGTAACACTGAAAGTTACTGTTTGCATGTTTTAAGCACTCCATTATCAAAGAACCATGGCAGGCCCCCCACCCTGCTTGTGACACCCAGTGTTCCCTTGGTTCATCGCTCTCTTGATTCCCGGCTAGGTTTGCGCTTTGTAGATTAGATATATGCATACAGCAGTGATTGTGGATTGTTTTGGCATGAGAGTTGAGAGGGCTTCATTAACATTTGAGTGTCAAAACTCCACAGAGCTCCTAGTTACTCTGTCGGACTATCAGTACTTCCAAAAAAAGAACTATTATACAGAATAACATTTTCTTAAAACCTATTAATGCTGTAGAGTCCACTTCAATGATATCTGTTGCATTTTATTTGTGGGTAGAGCCTACAGTGTTTCCTTTTGGCAATTCAGAACGAACATACACGCCCTTAGCAGTTGAGGATGAGAAGACATCGGGTATTTTTCATCGGTAGCCTTCATTTGGGGTGCGCTTTTAAGTCTATAAACGCAAACGAGTGGAGAGTTCACAGGCCTCTCCTGTCATTCCATATCAAATGGGACATGGTCAGTCCTGGCTTCGATAACTTGTATAGTTGAAAAATAAAACGACCAGCACTGTACAGGTTTGTAAAATGACATGAACAAAAATATCTGACTTTGCAAAGTATCTCGGACCTTGCCGGGAGCTTTTCTTTTGAGAACTAGCCAATATTGTTCTTCGTTTACCTAGACGTAAAATTCCGTTCAATATTGTAGCAATAATCGAGAAGTATATTTTGAATTTGAAAACCTGGCAGGGTACAACGTGAACGCTGTTTACAGCTTATTTTCGTACGCGTGAGCGTGTGAGAAAGGTGTGCCGTTTGCCAGTGTAATTACCTTTACTGAGCTTTCACAGGTTTTTTTTTTTCTTTTTGCTCATCAGTTTACTTTACATGCAGGGTAGCCCTCAGTCTATTGAAGACTTCTATGGCTTACCTCTAATCCATGGACATCATGTGCTAAATCCCCTACGTGCTGTTCTGGCTGTCTGGATCGAAATTTGAAAGGGTCAAATGAATGCAGCCCATCAGTGGCAGTTTGGGGATATTAGGGCTATGGCCACGAAGGAGAAAGGTTCCCTGAAATCCATGCTTTGGCACAGGTTCCCAAACCAGACTCAAAGCTTATGAAAGCTAGAACATTACTGACAAGCCCTTGCAACCTGTGTGTCTCTTAAACAGGCAAGAGATGATTTTTAACTTGCAAATAGCTACTTGCCCGTATTACATTTGAGTCTCTTTCTTCTGGGATTATGATGTTCAGGAACACTGCAGTGGTTCCACTTTGCTGTGATGCAGTTATATTGGAGACAGGTGGCCATGTTGGGATAGGAAAGCCAGCAGATCATAGGGTCATTCTAAAATGGCACCAGGTAGTGCAACCTAGGCATAGTATGTTTCTTGTGCCTTTTCAAAGTAACGAAACTGTTGAATCCCAGGCACTGCTGCCATGTGGATACTTAGGATGCTGTTAAAAACACTGTAAATTGCTGCTCCAGTCCACCCATTTCTCGCCCCTCCCAAACTGAGTTCCAATCTGCAAATGTCGAAGGACCCTCTGTAAAATCCTGAACCTGCCATTGGCATCACTGGGACTTGCAGTGCCAGAATGGTACATGCATGCATGCATGCATGCATGCATGCATATGAAATCAAAATAACAAAAAACAGCACGCGTATGGTTCCCATTAGGAGTGATGCTATCTATAAAGGTTGTTTTATGAATACATGGAGGAATAAATCTTCAATGTTTCACAATCCTTTCTTAGGAGACAACATTTACACAGATATAGTGTTACCTACCCCAATTCTCGATTGGTCAAATAATCAGTAGTTTATGTTTGCCCTTTAACCCAACGAGTACCCCAGTTGAAAAAAGTAGGAAGGAATGGTTCAAAACAGGGGTATGGTCAAAATTCCATTGGATATGTTGATTCCAGTGAATTCAGCAGTGATGTGCCAGTAGAAGCCACCCTACTGTTGTTAACGGGTCTCAAAATGAGTAATTTTTTGCTGCAACCCACACAAGTTTGTATTTGTTTACTCCCAACTTTCAAAAGTAGAGAGAAAAATAGCCCTAATTAAAAAACACAATCATAGCTCGTTGAATCAGATAGCAAAACGGGAAGCACTTGTGTAAGGTCACTAGCCTCACAAGCCGTCGGTCTACAACCGATTCCCAGTTGTAGAAAAAATCACTTGTAGAAGGAATCTTCTACAATCTTACAAGCTGCAGACATCAGCTGTGCTCACAGGAACATCTGTAGGGACATCAGTAATATGATACAAGAATAGATATGTTCTTGGCTGTCCCCAATCTGTATCCCCCCAATGAAGGGACACATTTTAGCAATTACTATGGGAAGATGTTGCACACATTCTGGTGACGGTGGATCAGGGAAAACATAAGGAAAAGGATTTTCTTTTGGGTGTTTTCCTGCATATGCCCTTTCTCCAGATTGCTGTGCTTTGGCGGAATTGTGTCCCCATATCGCCCACACACGTGGGCATGCAATGATGCCAGACCCATGAATCTGACCATTGGGATTATTCTGCTCACAGCAGATTTGTCAGAATTAAGCGGTCTTCCCAGTGAGATCCTGCACCACCTGGAACCAGTTGCAGCACCCAAGGTCTCATAAATAAATTCCAGGTGTTGGTGGTGGTGATGGGGTGGGGGTGCACATGATTTCCGCGGGAGAAATAAATATAAACAATTGCCTTTTTTCTCCCTCTGTGCACCCTCAGGACAGCAGAGGGAAGACATGGTTTGTCTGTGCGCTTGTGGAATCCCTTGGAGAGAATCTTTTCACATGGGTTTTAGGATGCCTGGGGACAATTACTGAACCCCACCCACATGGTGCAAATCGAGACAATCCCACAACGCACAGATAGGTAGTGGCTCAGGCTCTTCATGCAAGATACTGCTTTTCGTAAACCAGATTAACCTGTGACATCTTTAGAACCTTATCCAATGCTTATGTTTTACCAGTGTCTAGGCTTCGCTGTTGCTGCACTGGCAGTCTGCCTATTTTGCAGATAGAGGGAAGAGCTTTGACAAGAAGCTATCTACAGGGTGACATACCTGGAAGTAGAGTCTCATGTCTGGGTGCCTTACGATAGAATCCAAGACTCATTGATGGATACCCTTGCTAGATGAGTATTAAAGCCATGGGAAAAATACAGAGATTAACAATTAAAGAAAGAACAGATTTTACTCCTATGTTTATGTGGTGGAGAAGAGTGGCGAAGGTGAAGGGTGTTCCCTTGGGGAAAGAGGTGCGTTGTCTGGGCAGTCCTTGTTACCCCATGTTTTTGGCAAAGTCTAGTTAAGCTGGAGTGCCCATCTGGCATGTAGGGGTTTCAGAACACCAATGTCTTAATTGCACTTCGGACTTTCCACAATTAATCTGAATGCATGATCTGTCATCTTTATAAAGAATGACATGTTACCAAAAGTCCATGCTCAACACATTACTTCCTTCCCCCCTCTTCTGCTTCCCCACAGAGCTCTGAAAGAGCATTAAGGCCCAGTTAATACTAAGCAAGCAAACAATAGAACTGCTCTCTTGGCAAATTCCATGGCGCCTTGTTCTCTCACGATATACTTCCCTGATGTTCCCCCCTTTGCTTTCCTTTGCCCTGCCTCCCTCTTCAAATGGATTTTGTCCTCCCATGTATTCCTCATCTTATGATATCTCCATATCTAGCTTTAGCTGGTTCGGAATCATTTCCAAGCAGGGGGCGCTGCACGTCAATGCCTGTCGACTTGATGTCCCCTGAGGGCCTCCGTCTTGGTGTCAAGGTCATCGAAGGTATATAGCGCGCACAGCGACGGTTGGCTTCAGTTCCATTTTTCCGCGAGAGCTAGCGCTTCAGAATATCATCACGCTTCGGTTACTTGTCAAGAAACTTTTCGAATTTAATAAAACGTTGTCGGCATCATCGACTCCAAGATTGGGGTTAAAATAAATGTCACGACTCTGGGGACAAAATGTCCATTACAGACCCCCATCGGGTGCTTCTGTGGTGCTTAGGAGTGTGGGTCCTGCCTATCGATTACAGCGAAACCCCCGAAAGAGCATAGAGGGAAGTTAGCTGCAGGTAGGTCTCTTAAAACCCCTTCGACAACCCTGTCGAATAAGCAATCCTCTGACGAGTCGAGAGATGACTTTCCTTGTCGGAAGAGAGCTAAAAGATCCCAATCAATCAGTAGCTCACACCACTCGTCATCCTCGCGGCGATTGAAGAAATGGCGCCACAGATCGCCGTCTTCATCGTCGAGTTCCTACCCGGAACGGGTCTTGTGCCTGATCAAATCGGCTACACCAGCTGACTGGGAGAGGTTCAGACTAAAAATGCTCATAGTATTCAAGATAAGAGCAATGCCCATGTCAACAAACACAGCAAAGAGGCAAAGGGCAAAACCTATGCGCCCTTGGGTCCGAGTGCCCAGGAGAAAACTCCTGGGGAGCCCTCGAGCAGAGAAAAGACTCCTTCGAAGACAAAATCATCAATGCCATCAGCGTCGAAAGACTCCAATTTGATCCCTAAAATAGCGTTGACGTCAGCAGCATCGAAGACTTCGACGCCATTGTCGACGCAAATAGCTAAACCCTCGAAGGATGTCGAGACATCTTTCACCCCACTGCCTAAGTCTCTTTCCCCAATTTATGAGAATGGTGAGCCATCTTTGGATGAATCACGTCCCTTTGAGTTGCAAAATAGGACACAAAATGCTCATACTATTCAAGATAAGCCTTATTTCAGAGGACTCAAGAATAAAAGACCTTCATGAAACCCTGCAATCTGCAAGTGATTTGGACACTTCCCCAGGAATCGAATTTGGCAAACAAGATTCCTCTGACCATGTCGATGGATCTTACAGACAACTGATGTCTAGGGTCATAGAATATTTGGGATGGAAAAGGCCTGCACCACTTTTTGGGCAGGATGACCTGACTGATATTTTAGATAAGGAACCCCAGAGGACCATATCCATCCTTTCCATGCAGTGCTACAAAGGAGAGTTGATGCAATTGGGAGTTGCCAGAATTAATTCCAGCAGTGAACAAAAAACTACATGCAAGTACAGAGCATCAAGCAGTGACCCATACTATCTGACAAAGCATCTAACTCCCGTAAGTTTGGTAGTTCAGGCTACCACTTCTACATCCAAATAAAATCCAGACCCAACTACCACCCCGGACCAAGATGACAAGCGTTATGACGCTTGGGCTAGAAAGGTTTTCTCTGCGGGGAGTATGGTCCTTAAATCTGCAAAAGCCACGTGTCTGGTTTTGCTCCAGATGTGCATTCTAGACTTCTGAACATTTGCTTTTGGAGCACGCATTTATCTGGCAACAAGCCTGACGAGAGCCAGGAGAAGGTGCAGACCTTCAAAGCAGCAGCCAAATCCATTGACGCTGCAATGAGACAACCGCAACCTTGTCCCACTGGTACAGCTTTGAGGGGCAGGTCCTTTAGATATTGCTCCTCAGTTGGAAGAGGGAGAGAACTGTTAAAGAGGTCTGAGAAGATTCCCCCATGGTGGACGGGGAAGAGGTGCTAAGACTGCCCAGGCAACGGCTGCTTTCCCCTCAGTGCTGCATCAGCCACCTCAAAACCTCTCTGAGGCCTTACTCCACAAAACCTCAGTGGGAGGTAGACTCTCACAGCATTTGAAATAATGGCGGGGCATTACCTCAGATGCATGGGCATTGGAAATAGATGCCTAGGGTTACTGGCTTCCCTTTCTAAAAAGGCCTCAGGATCATACACCGGGGAACAGCTCTTTCAAAGTCCCAGATCTGCTCCTTATATATGCAGGAAATGTTCACCCTGCTGGAGAAAGGTGCTATAGAACAGGTACCTGTAGCGGAGAGAAACAAGGGTTGGTACCTGCTTACTTTCTAATTCCCAAGAAGGACAGAGGATTGCGACCCACCTTGGACTTCAGAGACTTGAACAAGTTCCTCAGGAAGGACAAGTTCAAGATGGTTACCCTTTCTCAGATCCTTCAGGCCCTCCAGCTTCAGGACTGGATGGTATCATTGGACCTTCAGGATGCTTACTTTCATGTGCTAATCCATCACAGGCACAAAAAGTACCTGAGATTCGCTGCTAACGGTTCTCATTATCAATTCTGAGTTCTGCCATTTGGGCTAACCTCCGGCCCAAGGGTTTGCGCCAAGTTGATGACGGTCTGGCAGCGAGTCTCAGGAGGGGGGGGATTCACGTCTACCTCTACCTAGACGATTATCTGATCAGGACACATTCCCCCAAATAGGATCTTGAACATCTCAGCTCCATCTTTCACTGCCTTCACAAACTGGTTTTCTCCTTCAAATTGAAGTCCCACATGATACATCTCAAAGGCTCCAATTCATCGTAGCTATCAACGATGTTTCCTTGGGAAAAGCCTTGCCACCCGAGGTGAGGGCTCAAGACATTCTGCAGATGGTCACCAAATTCCCAGCGTCTTCCTGCCTTCGATTTTGTTTTCACACTGACTATCAGCGGTTGTTGGTTTCCATCCGAGCCTGAGGGCAATCAGACTGAAGACCTTTCTGCCTTCTGTATGGGGAAAGAATGTCTTGATAATGACGGACAACACAGTTGCCATGTACTACCTCAACAAGAGAAATGGTCTCGGGTCACTACCACTGTGCAGAAAAGCAATGCAGCTCTGATTCTGAGCAATTCAAAAACAAATCTCTTTATTCAGCTAGCCAGAGAGACGAACACAGCATCAGTCGCTCTGAGCAGGCAGAGCACAGTCTTCCATGAGTGAGAACTAGCTAAGGAAGTCCTTCAAGAGATCTTCACACTTTGGGGAACCCCTCAAGTGGATCTGTTCGTGACCAGTGTCAACCGGAAGTGCGAACTGTACTGCTCTAGGGAATGTCCCCAAAGAGGAGTTCTAGGGGACGCATTCATAGTGGACTGAGAGTTTCCACTCCTGTACACATTTCCTCCAGTCCCCGTCATTCCTCACGTGATCAATGGGTTGAGAAAGTTCAGAGAATCCATGATCCTAATTGACCCAGATTGGGCCAGGAGGACGTGGTACCCGGACCGTCTGGTTATTTCCATCTGCCCTCTAATACGTCTTCCACAAAGAGAGGACCTTCTCTCGGGAGAAGACGGTCAGGTTCTCCATCCAGAAGTAAAAACACTCAACCTTCATATATGGTTTCTGAGAGGTTAAGATATAAGGATTAGGACCTGCCTGACGACGTAATGGAGATTTTTGCTTTTGACCAGAATGTCAGCAACAAAATTATTATACCGCTGCTGTTGGAACAAATTCTGCAGCTGGTGCAGGGATAAAAATGTGGACCCTTTTACATGCAGTACACCTATGGTTTTATCCCTCTTGTTACACCTGGCCAATCTGGGGCTCCAGGTTGGTACAATTAAAGGGTAACTAGCAGCGCTATCTATTTTCAAGCGCTTCTCTGAAGAGGTATTTTTCTTCAACTTTACACTGATCATAAAGTTTTTGAAAGGATTGACAAATGTTTTTCCTCCGATCCCTTTCAAGTCCTTGTTTGGGATCTCAACCTAGTTCTGAAATTCATAATGTGTGCATCATTCAAGCCTATCCACTCCTACCCTTTAAGATTGTTAACCTTAAATACCATCCTTTTAGTGGCTCTTGCATCAGCATAGGGTGAGTGAACGTCAAGCATTGTCCTGCAAGCCTCCTTAGACAGTCTTCTTTAAGGATAGAGTGGTCCATAAGGTTAAAACTACTTTTTTACCAGAAATTGTGTGGGAGTTTCATTGAACTAAAAAAAAATATATATATTATTCTACCTTCTTTCTATCCCCCACCTCATCCTGAAAAAGGAAGAGGAGAGGCTACACAGACTTGACCCAAAACATGCACTTAGCTTCTACATTTCCAGAATTTCTAAATTAAGAAAAGACAATAAACTTTTTGTTAGTTACACAGGCCATAAATTGGGTATTGCGCTCTCTAAACAAACTTCATCTAGGTGGATCATCCTAGGAATCTCGGAATGCTACAGGTTAGCTGAAAAAGATCCTCCCGAGGTTCTCAGAGCACATTCGACCAGGGACAGGGCTACTTCCTCTGCCCTCTGCCTTAAAGAGGGAGGTGTGGCTGTCACATGGTCCTCAGTCCACACTTTCACCAAGCATTATAGTCTGGGCTCCTCCTCAGGCCGGGAAGGTGTTTTGGGGAAGGCAGCGTTACATGCTGTACACTAGGGGTGTCACGGTATTAGTTTTATGATGGTACAATAACCTTATTGCCAAATGACGGTATATCATGGTTATCGCGGTATAGCAGGTGGAGTTAACTAATCTTAACAAATATTTTCTAAAAGGTCATAAATTGTCATATTTATCATCACAAACAAAACCAGGCACCCAGGGTCAGAATTGGGCTTTTCAACATACTTTCCAATGTAATGCCACCCCGTGCTTCCACCAAGCACAAACACACATGTGGAGAGGAGGAGGGGGCAGCCCTGCTGCGACTGGCAAAGCAAACTGAATAGCTTTTCTTAAGTGGTCCTTTAGGCTTTTAGCTCCCCCACTGGCTACTGGTGAAGATGAACATGTTGCCATCTTGATAACCTGCATGCCACAGATCACTGGAGCTTGATGGTAGTATACGCTTGTGCGCATACACATACACACACACACACACACACACACACACACGCACTCTCTCTTTACGTTACAGCCTTTAGTTTACTTGCAGGCCAAAAGGTGTTCAGTAATCACGGACATGTTATCCTTTGGTATGGCAGCAGGGAATACCCTCAGAGATGAGTAAACTTTTCAGTGTGACTTATTATATGTAAATTCAATGATAGAATCAGGGAAATCCCACATTGTCATATGTTTAGAAAACATTATCCATTATAAATATATAAACCACAAAGCCGCCAACCCAAAGTAAACCCCTTTCCTTCTTGGCACTGTATTTATTCTTCCTATTGCTAACATATTGATTTTGTGTCAGGCGCGTGTGGTTTATGGAATGGCATTAAAAACTGCTCCAACTGAAACTACTTGGCACACGGCACATCCAACGGTGCAAGACCAAGACTGCGCAGCACTTGCTTACTGCAGCCTTTCCAAATCAGATTGAAAAGCACACTTAACGGTATGAACGGTATACCGGTATAAACAATGTGATGGTTATTATTGTTCAATTAAGTGGTTCACGGTATCTTTAACGGTATACCGTAATACCGTTACATCCCTAGCATCCCTACTGTACACATACTGTGCAAATACTTCTTTTGGAGTCTATCATAAGAGGAGGAATACGTGTAAGAACACAATCCATTCGAAGAACAAGTTACTTAGCTGTGGTAACATTCTTTCAACTGTATGCTCCTCCCTCGTATTCCTCATTGGCCCTCCCAGCCTACCGCGCAGTAGAATTTCCATGTCATTGCAGTTTCAGTGTGAGTAGCTGTTGGGCATAGGATAAACCAATACACGTAAAAAACAGAACTGAAACCAAAAGTCTTTGCACAAGCTATGTACCATCGATGACGTTGACACCGAGACGGAGGCCCTCGGGGGACATGAGTCGACAGGCATCGATGCACAGCGCCCCCTGCTAAAAAACGTTTCTCAAGCAACTAAAGCTGGATATGGCGATATCATAAGATGAGGAATACGTGGGAGGAACATCCAGTCGAAAGAAAGTTACCACGGGTAAGTAACTTGTTCTTCATTTCGCTCACAATGCATTGATGCAGCCATAGAGCAGCAATAAAGCACTACAAGTAACCAAAATAATATGAAACAAAGAAGCGAAAAAACATAATAATGTGTTTGATATCATGTGGTAGAACTGTTTTCAGATCTGCACAGTACTGATATATATTCTCGTTGAGAGAGGAAATATAAAACTGTACATTGTAACTGTACTGGCCAGTTAGGATTGAAAACATGCTTACTTTTTTCAAATTTCAGATGTTAGATACACATATTTTTAACATTCACTATTTTCTCTCCCTGTACCAAAGGCTTGCCTCTACAATTTACCATCTGAGCGGCCTACATTTCTTACTCACCATGACGACGGCTATCCTTGAAAGAATCAGCACATTGTCCATCAGTGGCCAGCAGCTGAGTCGCCTTCCCCAGCTCCTGGAAGATGGCCTCCCCAAGATGCCCTCAACTGTCAAAGATGATGACGTCCCTCGCCTTCTCAGGGAACCTTATATCGCAACAGGATACCGGCCGATAGACCAGGAGTGGCGCTACTACTTTCTCAGTCTCTTCCAGAAGCACAACGAGGCAGTCAATGTCTGGACCCACCTGATAGCAGGATTTCTTGTTCTTTTGAGGTTCAAAATCTTTCTCGGAACAGAAGGGCCCGATTTGAGTTACATAGCTGCGCCATTGTTTATATTTGTGCTGGCCTCCCTTACCTACCTCACCTGCAGCACTTTAGCTCATTTGCTGCATTCCAAGTCGGAACTAACGCACTACACTTTCTACTTCATGGACTACGTTGGAGTTAGTGCTTACCAATATGGCAGCGCCCTGGTCCACTTCTACTACAGCTGTGACCAATACTGGTACGCCAAGGTGGAATTGTTCTTTCTACCAGGGGCTGCGTTACTCGGTTGGCTGTCTTGCGTTGGCTGCTGCTTCGCCAAGTACCGATACCAACGGCCCTATCCAGTCTATAGGAAGTTGTGCCAGGTGTTGCCCGCTGCACTCGCCTACATGCTGGACATTAGTCCCATAATTCATCGTTTCACAGTCTGCCAGCAGGTGAGTTGCACGGAAGAAGCCTTGCAGTACCACGTGCTTCAGATGGTCTTCTTTCTCATTGGAGCCTATTTCTTTTCCTGCCCCGTGCCGGAGAAGTATTTCCCAGGTTCCTGCGACATAGTTGGACATGGCCATCAGATCTTCCACGTCTTCTTGGGCCTCTGCACCCTCGCCCAGCTGGAAGCTGTGCTCCTGGATTACAACCACAGGCAAGAGGAATTCCTTCCGCGCCACAGCAAGGCCGCCACCTACCTGGACTGTAGCCTCTTTTTTGTGCTGGTTATGCTCAGCGCCGCCACCGCGTTTTACCTGCGCTGCAAGATCAAGAAGAAGCTGGTCCATAAAGACGCATGAGAGAGCGACCTTCAAATCCAACCACAAGTCTTACAGAAATTCAGATGATGCCAGTTAACAAAAAAAGACAATGATGTAACTAATTGTTATTTTGTTTATTACTTATGCTTATAAGATATTTAATTTAAACTGTGTGGCCTTGTTGCGATCAGGGTACCACTGTGGGCAGGGCCTGCATATCGGTATCCACACACGTCATAAATGAGAAGTTAAAACTAGAGGCACTTACTTGAAGCTTTGCAGACGTAATGTCCACTAATTAATTTAATGACACGTCAGTCATTAACACTTTGATGTGAAGTTGCATCAACCATGCATATTTAACAGGTATAGATGTACGCAATTGCAGATCTTTAGAGAAGAGGGTCGGGTAAAGGTGCTGGGTGTATTGAATACAAACTTCCCAGGACCTATAATATGTGTATTTCACAAGTACATGCAGAGTGGTGTTGTATGCCTTTCTACAACAGCAAATGGGTGCAGAGTAGAATCAGTACCACTGTTTGAGGCACTAATCGCCATGTTCCCCCCTCCCTTTATGAACCACTTCTGTTCACTTCAGCCTTTATTTGGGGTAAGAGTGGAAAGTGAGAGAGGTAGGGGGATCGCCAGTCGCATACATTGATTCCAAGAGACTGTCGGTGACTTGACAAACCTCAAAGAGGCAGCCTGGAGGGTCTGTGGGGCAGCTTGCGGTTCTCCAGATGTTTTGGACTAAGATTCCCATGATCCCCGCCAATGACTGTGCTGGCTAGAGTTGATAATATTTGTGGTCCAAAACATTTGGCGAGACAAAGGTTCCCGAGCCTTGCGCTGTTGCATGCAGTGTGTAAACTTTACTCTTATTCAGGTATTATCACAGCGATGAATTACTGTGTGGCCTCTGGTTGCATGAGCACTTGTTCAACATGGAAGTCTACATTCAAGTCTACACAGAACCCAATATGTGGATCTGCCTAGAAGGCGTCCTCATTGTAGAGGCACTAGCTAGTGTGTGGCACATGGGTGTGCATTGTGCAAGCCCTATAGCAAAACTTTCATGTGCAAAATACTTTTTGAATTGAAAAGACACATTTTGCAAAGATGAAGACTGAATTATTATTTTTTTAAACAATAATATATGCACAATCAAACCAGATCACCTGGTACTTTACTGTTAAAAACACGACCGAAGTTGTAGTAGTTTTCCTCATGTTTTAAATTCTGCAGTGAATTTTCAAAGCAAGCTGACCCAATGCCCTGCTGATCACGCCGGACCAGCTGCGAGAGCAAAGAACACAACGAAGAAAAGTGAATGTATGCCAAAGCTGGTGGCTCCAGTTGCAATATTTGGGAGATAACACAACAGCCAATAATAACTTGCTAATGGTCTCATTCAAATGCATTTGCCGCTTGTGTCACACGACAAGTCAGAACACAACGTGCCTTTAAAATGGTGTGCATATCACTAACAAAGATCTAGTCACTCCTCCCAACCTGATACCAGATCTCAAACCATTAACTAACCTATACCAGAACTACTGTATCACCACAACTCGGTGGAACGAGTTAATTGCAAAATCACTACTTGCAAATGCTTCATTTACTGCTGACTACCCACACCTTTTCCGATTGACCCATGACTGTGCTAGTAGCCTACCTAGTCCTGGTTTTATTTTTTCCATTTTTGTATCAGTCGTTTTGTATTTACCTTTACTAATACAGGATTACAAGGGGCAGAATACAAAGAAAAACCCAGGGCTAGATGAGCTACTCATGCCTGACATTGGGCAACTTGAGACCTGGTACCAAACAGATAGACAAGCAGCATAAAGGTCAAGCCAATCTTGACACACATTGGCTATTGTAACATGTGGCTCCCATAATTGTAACATTGTATGTGTTTTCTGGGCCATCTCTTTACCGAAACATGACATCAAGTTCAATTGTTGTTTAATGCCCTCTCCTCTATGGTGATTTGTGGAGTTGTTTTGCATTGTGATGATTGGAAACTGGGGAGAGGTTGGGGAACCATTGAGAGCAAAGTATTTTGAAAAAAAACACTTGTGTGAGCCCACATGATGCACAAAAATAAGGTTCATATTCAAACATACCTGTCCAATGAGGTCCTTGAGCTAGTTATTAACAGTGTAGCTGAGTCCTGTGGATAGTTAAGTCATCCTTGAAATATATAATAAGGGGCCTCTTTGGGGAGGATGTGCGCTTTCCTGGGATTGAGTACAAGGAGTCCTTGGCCCTCTCCCCCACTGATGAACAGTATTATTTATGGCAAAACACTGTATGCGCCTCAGCATCTCGGCTGTAGACTGGAAGAGTGTCATTAGGTGCTATGAGATATATTCATGGATTCATGTATTCACTCACATTTGTGCCACATAAATGTGACTTTAAAAAAGATCCATATATCTCTTAAAATGCACTTTGACAGTTTTACCAAGACTGGCGCAGGCGCCGTGTGTTGATGCTAAAAGATATTCTTCTTACATGGCCCCTACTAATGAAGAGAGGCGTCTTGTAGGTTTATGGATCTGGACACTGTGGAGTGGAGGAGGTCCGTCCAAAATTCACACTTCCAGGAATGATCAGGGAGGCACAGGCGCTAGAGTACTAGGAAGACCAAGATCCCTCTCAGATGGAAAAGGAAGAATGATCCAAAAGTTACATTTTATCCTGGTGTCTTGCCTGCACTGGCATACATTGGCAGCTCGTTGGCATTTTCAGCCGAAAGGTCAGGGACTAAAAGCATGCCTGGATTATTTAACGGGAATCTTCATCACTCCTAGCCATACCCTTTGTTTTGGCGAAAGTAAAAGAAGAATGGGTGGTGGTGATGCTGCTAGGTCTGGAAAAGATCTGGAGCTATGCTAATTTTAGGACTGTCGGGACTGGGGCCTAGCTAGCCTTTTTGGTTGTAACCCCTCAGCTTCTATCCGGGGCTACAACCAAAAGACCCGGGGCTATAGCCCCCCTCAGCCCACCCCTAGCAACGCCTGTGGTGAAGAGGTCACTAAAGTTCAGACTAAAAAGACTTAAGTCGACTACGATCATATTCTTCGAGAGACGGTGGTCTTTGGAGCTTTACTATTTACAAAAACTTGCATCAGTTCTATAGAAAACTGGCAATCTAGTCCTTGTGAACTTGTCTGTGTACTATGTTCCACTATGTACGATAATTCTCTAAAGACCTGCGGGCCTGTATCTTCACTGTACAAGAGTTTATCCATGGTGTCACAGGAATGACTTGGCACTTTGAGAAATGGGTTATAAAGCAGTAGGGGCTTGGGAGGAAGGAGCTTTAAAGTTTAAGCCCCTAATCATTGTTATAATTTCCAGTTCCCCCTCTTTTCCGGGATTGTCCTCGTTTGCAGGTTCCCCTTTCTTATTTAAAATCAACAAGCATCCTAATGTTGTTTTTCAACTGATTTAGTGTCTCTTGATGACCATCATAGTGTAGACAAGAGTCTTCAGGTGTAACTGTTGATTACAGAGATTCAAACCACAGGATCTTTCAGACATCAACAGACTGAAGTGGGAGTGCGCTGTGCTCAGTGAAATTTAGGCAGGTGACTGCATCCTGTCTTCGTTGTTGGTCACTAACACCATCAAGGCTGCGGGTGTAACTTGCAGCTGCATCAGTCGCCACAGAGTCCTAACCCCAGCTTTAGATCTGGCCCCTATGCTGGATTGGAGCTCCATCCAATGATAGTGTTAAAGTGAGAAGAGAAAGCAACGAGAGGCCAATCCAAGCCCTGGGTAAAAAGAGATACATGGATAAGACACAGAAGCATTGGACAAAAATAGATGGAAAAAGGAAGAAACGAGTGAGCGAGAAAGTGAAGAAAAACAAGAAAGAATAAAGGGGAAGTGTAAGTAGTTGTAGGAAGGTTGAAAGTCATACGACTAAAAGCAGGGGTTTCACAGCCATATGGAAAAGAGTACCCAGGACCACGTGGCAGACTTTTGAAAGTCTTGTTCTGCACCTCTGATGTCTGCCTATAATTAAAGAATACTAAATTCATAGTAGTGCATTATTTATCTTATTAGTTGTGTCTCTCTAATACATTTTACAGCCCTTTCAATATAGCCTACAAACTAAGCGCCACTTTCGATTGGACTTTTTGTTGCACCCAAGAACATAAGATCAGTTTTAAACATCTTTCTGAAAAATAGTTATTGCCCAAAGTGATTTCAAGTGTTAGGGTGTTCAATACGATGGGCCTTGTCACGGATCACCTCCAGCCTCCAATGGAGTGCAACCATACTTCGTAGAGGTTGGCAAGATGCCTGGAGGCAGCACAACACGTACAGTTTGATGGTGTTTGTCTAGTATGCTGGGGATTTGCTGTACAGTGTTTGCGGGAATGTGGCAGAAAGATCCCTTCTCCATCCTTATGTGGGGTCTTTCCACCGAATTCTTCTCATTCACTGCATGCTGCAGCGAATGGCATGGCTGTCTCCCCAGGCCTTTCACAGCAGAAAACAATGAATATATTGTGACCATCACAGTGCGGGCAGGGGCATGGCAGGGATCAGCAGCTGTGGCTGCTGTGACAGACGACCAAAAATGTCAACGGATTTTGTGGTCTGCACCTACTTTTGACATGCTTAGGAAAAGCAGGTGCAATGTGCAGGAATCCAGCGACAGTGATCAGAACACTGTAGGGAATACTCAATCACGCCTGCATCATCACTGTCCTACATGGGATACCTGCACCATGCATGGAAGCTACAGAATAATAGCCTGAACACAGTGAAAATGACTTTTCCTGTGGTTTTCTACCACATCCGCCTCAGAGATTGAAGCTTTTTGTAGCCTTGCATCAGACGGAGAACCTTCTGGTTGATGCAGGTTTACACAGCAAAAAGCTTTGAGTCTTCCCACAATTTTAATTTGCTGACAGTTTTAACCAGAAATGCTAAAGTCTTTGAAAGAGAGCAAGTTAGTGGGAGATACAGGTCACACTATTCCAAACAATGATTGATAATTCTACTGAAGCCTCAAAAGTAGCTTTGAAATACTTACACTGACCTACATCAAATTCAAAAGACTTTGAACTGCAACACTCCAGATGCTTTGGACTACAACTACCATGATGGGAGTTGGAGTCTGAAACATCTGGAGAACCAAAGGTTGCAGACCCCTGATGTATTGCATGCACATAGGTTTCTGTGCTTCCCCAAGGCACATTTCTGTAAAGATGTGTTTGCTGTGGGGAACGTGAACCATACAAAAGAGCCCACCGGCTCAAGTGCCTTCAGCCACAAACAGCACCTGCTTTAAAATACCTAATGTGGAGTGATGTTTTAATCACGTAGATTAAACCTGTGTTAAATACCAGTTCACCTGCAAAGTTAGTTCGATCCGCTGCCAAGCATTCATATTATTAAAAAAAAGTATAAAAAGAGAAGCAAGCACTTCTTGTATCCATCTAGCAAAATCAACGAGGTGATGGCTGGAAGGTTTAGAATTCATCTTAACCACTGGCATTTCTCTGGGCAACCCTGCAGACCATCGTTCCTCGCCTGCCAAGCCATTACAGAAGGGGAAAGACCATATGCAAATCAGGCTTGGTCACCCCAAAACATGTTTGAGGATGCTTGTGGTCTCGTGCAGAAGGGATGTGGCCTAGCAGTTCGGGCTGGACTGCCCCTTTTGGGGTGGGGCCAAGCCTGATTTTCATATGGTCTTTCCCTTCTGTAATGACTTGGCAGGCGAAGAACGATGGTCTGGAGGGTTGCCCAGAGCATTGCCAGTGGTTAAGATTCATTCTAAACCTTCCAGCCATCACCATTTGTTTTTGCTGTATCCATCTAGCGACATTACACATGGATTTTAATTTCATTTTCACTATAACAAAATTATAGGTTGATTATTAGAAATAAAACTGTCCCTTTGAAACACAACTAAAAATCTGTTGATGTATAGTAAGTACAGTGTGGGCATCAATTGTCTAACACAGGTTGTGAATTAGGTGCTAGGCATTGCATTTTTTCAAATCCTGGATTGTTTTGGAAGTACTGTTTGTAGGTGTTCCCAATGTTCAGTTGCCCTTTCCAGGCCCCCTCGTGTGCAAATGTAAAATCTGTGTATAAAAATTAGACCTTGCATCGTCGCGCCCCGCAATACAAAAACAAAATGTGTCCAAGTATGATCAGACACGCAAACGGTCGGCGCTTAGTCATTATGTCAGTACAGTCACTCATTCTCTTTGTGAATATTTTGGAACAGGCATTTGATTTTTACCTTTGGCTAGGTGGACAAGTTCAGATTAACAACCTGATGCTGTGTGGGGGAGAAGTACCTTTCTTAAAATGTTCGGACGAACGCAAAGCAATCACGCTAGTGACCGCATTGTTCATTGTACAATTGCTGTTAAAATTGGTATACAGTGTTAATAACGAGAAATAAATAACGACAAACATTTTCAGTGAGACCAAAATAACGAAAGAAATGTCGACATTTTTAATAAAATTATATGTGGGGGGTAAGGGATCAAAAAGGGCGGAGGGTTAGAAAAGCGGGGGAAACTGGGGGGTTGGGGAGAGAACCCCCTAAATAAAGAAATTCGAAATGTTTTCAAGTGTCACTAAAAATGTTTGTCGTTATTTATTGTGTCATTATAAACACATGGATCCGTTCGAATTGCATTAAAAATGTCAAAGTCATGTAGCTCTGCCCTCGTCAGCCGGCAATGATGCCCTTTGCACTCACTATGCCAATTGTGGCTTTGTGGATCCAAAATCTAGACCTTTCTAAACTATCACCACAGCCTTTAGCGAAATATTTAAATAACTTGTATAATTGATCTAGTTTTTTCAAATGGTACATCAAAGAAGGTGTGAAAATAAAAGAACTACTATGCAATTTGGCTCATCATTTCATTAAGAGACAAGAGTTGGGGAAGGCCAGAGAGGGGAGATGGGATTTTAAGCGGACGCAGAGGTTTAGCAAGATTGGCAAAGAGTTGCCATTATAGAGTGCCAGAGAACAAAGGTAATAAGAGCAAAGAAATGGAAATGGGGCCAACCAAAGCATAGGTGAGCTGGTGTGGTGAGAAGGATCAGGGAGCAGTCTTGAAACCAAAGAAAGGGTCTGATGCAGTAGAGAACCTGGGGAAATGACCGCACTTAAGAGATGAGATTGAGTTATTTCAGTGAGGGGAGGTATAGAGAAAAGTGAATCCTATGCTTCCTTAATCACATACGGCGTGGCGATCCACATGCTATGCAACTGCTTTCTAACGTACCCAAGGTGGATGTATGCCTCCTTGTGACAACCACTAGAACTGCTGTTAAGAGTGCAAAAGGATAGGCTCCATATGACAGAACTGTTGGAAAGTGTAAGGAACTCATGGTGGCAATAGTAAAGACGGACACAAGAGATCACAGTTCAGGGGTATATGCAGGTTGGAAAAATGCCTAATCTAAACCTAAATCTAAGATGGGTGGAAGCTACGACCATCAAATAATAATAAGGCAATCCTAGTGGCGTCTTGTCAAATAAAAAGGCCTATACTAAGAAAACCTATTGCCAATTCTTACAACTAATACAAAAGGGTGTGGGACAAGGTTCACATAAACGAAAGAAGTGTTCACAAATGATAAGTGAGGATGTGGTAGTCTTAGGTCTCCCTACCCCACGGTTTTGAGCACAGGCGGGACTCCTGAGCACAGTATTCGTTCAAGCTTTCCCAGCACAAGATGACAGTTCCGCTTCAGCTATCAGGATCTTCGGTGGTTAAGTCTGTTTTCTACAAAAGGTCTCTGGCCTCTGAGGACCTGATGTGGCTAAAATAACAAACAAAAGTTATTCTTCATATGCACTTTGGGTGATGACTTTTCACCCCTGGATCCCCTTCTTCCGTGCTCAGATCCCCAAACAGTTCTCAGCAATATCAGGCACTTTGATGGTTAACTCTCTTGCTTCCGATGGCCTGATAGGTTAAAAATAACAAACAGCAAACGTTCCTTTCAATTTTCGTTAGGGTGCTGATGATTCTTCACCCATGGGTCCCCCTCTTCCGGGCTCAGACCCTTTTTGAATATCAGCCTTCATCTGTCAGGTTCACTCTGGCTTATGTTCACAAAGATTTCTCAGTTGCCTCCACCGGTCGGTGGGTGATGACTTTTCACCATTGGATCCCCCTCTTCCAGGCTCAGACCCTTCTTGACTGTTTGCCCCCCCCCCATCAGTTTCACTAAAGCTTTTCACAATACCTTCTCCTGTTGCGTTCAGGAGTCTTAATGTATTTTTAAAACACGTTTCATAAATCTCAATGTCCTGGCAAACAGTTCACTGTGGACATCCCTCTTTAGGGTTCCCCTTTTGTCAACACACTGTTCCTTGGCACTTTAGTCTATGCCCCTCTTTATCAGCATCCCTTTGTCAGGTTCACTCTTGCCAACCTTTGCCAATCGCACAATTTCTTATACTTTCTTACGATGCAGGATTCACTTCCCTTAGCTTCACAATCATCTGCCGACCAAAGACTTTTGACTGTACAGAGGATTTTACTAGACCCCTATATGACCACTTTGACCCTTTTCTCACCTTTCCCAAGACCTTCTGGTAACGGTAGTTTCAACAAAAGGGTAATCGCCCAGAGTGTCCCGAGTGAGCACCCACGTGGTGCCCGACTCCTCTAGAGCTCGTTTTCCCCTTTCATATCCACATTTTTTTGTACTTTCTTCAATTAGCCGTTTGCTACTTTTGGTAAACACAGTAAAGTTTCTTATCGGCTTTCCCCTCGACCGCTTCGCTTTGCCTGTCTCTGGAGTCAAGGGCAGTATCACAGTGGCAAGTGTCTCTCCCCGGCTTAGTTATCAGCAGAGGAGGGCCCTGTGTACCGTTGACATCTGCTGCAACACATGCTGTCTCTTACGATTCCTGCTGTGGATGTTTCACCTCCCTGGCTCGGGAAGTGCAAGGTTGCTTGTCTCCATGTCACCCTCTCGGGTTGTGCCGTCTTTCCCCTCTTGGACTGCCGTGCTGAGTTAGCTCTCTCATTGTGCGGTTGTGTGTGTGTGTGTTGGTTGGTGAATTGCCTGCTTGGCCCTTGCGTTGGGACATGTCAGGTAAACAGCTTTGGTGTTTGTCCGTCGTCTTTTGTGGTGGGTGAAAGTGTTTACAGAAAAGGGTTAAGGGGAAGAGTGTTTGAGAATTTTACGTGGTAGGTTGGGAAAAAGGTGTTACACGAAAGGGGATACCACGTCTCACCCGTTGGTGTCTCACTTTCACTCCCCTACCTCATCCAGGTGATCCTCCCTCACTGGTCCACCCCCAGGTACTGGATCCAATAGCGATGGTTGTGTCCTGGCCAGCTGGATGACAGACCCCCAGGGACTAGTTAGGGAGACATCTTCAGGTTTCTCACATACCCTTCCCCTTTGCAGGGTGGATATGCCTGTTCTTTGCCTAGGTACTATGTTGTTAATACCTGGAAGAGAACAGGGACGAGAGATGTGCATGAATTCTTGTATATTCTTCTTGTCGGTTTTGGTCATTATGGGTAGAGGTGGGGTGGTTGTACTGGCCTCTCTACAATAACCTATGATTTGGGATTTAGGGTCTATGTTGGGTTTGGAATGTTCCCAATTCCATATGGGAGAGTTTTAGAAGTAATAGTGTGCCTGTCAAGAACTCTGGGGTAGGACATTTCCATAAGGAGATGGAGTATCCTGTAAAAGAGTAGAGAATTTGGGGAAGTCCCTCCCTAGAATAATTTCTTCGGGGAGTCCTGGAATGATGGCTGATGGTACTTCACATAACTCACCCCAGATTTCAATACGTACGGGTATCTTAGGGTACACCTTATTATCTCTGTGTACAGATGTAGCTCTTACTAGGGCTGCATCATCTAAGTCTTTTATTGAAACCAAATCGGCTCATATAGCCGTTTGTTTGCTCCCTGAGTCAATTAAAGCCTGTACTTGCCTCCCATTTATCCAAGCCGTTTCAAAGGAAAAATCGGTAGGAGTCTGACATAAACAGATGCTAAAGGTCTCTAACTCTTCCTCTGGCTCTTCCCACTCTTTGCCCTTTAAACCTCCTATTTCCATAGGTTCATCTTTTATATTCTTTGGGCAGTGTCTAGCTAAGTGTCCTATTTCCCTACAGGAGAAAAAGACTGGGGGAGGTGGTTTGCCACCTCTTACATCCTCTCTTCTAGCTTCATCTTTGGTTTTCAAGTCGGTTTTCCTTATCTCCACTCTATCTCGTGTCAAGCCTTCTTTACTTTGGATCGACCCCCCGGGATTATCTATTCCCTGAGTTGGCAGTCATCTATTCCCTGAGTTGGCAGTCGGTGGACAGGTTTATGATCCTTCCGTTCCTCCCAACGATGGACCGAGTGGAAATGTTTAGCTGCATCTGAATGGTTTCGTGTGGTATGAGAAACCTGAGGGTAATCTCCCAGAAAGACCTCAGGAGTCCCTTATTCAGGCGGCCCGGGACAGGCTGGCGCTCTCAGATCCCAACCCTGGGGGTGGATGAGTGTGGGATCACCTGGGTAGGGTAGCCAGGGGTTGTGCTTGGGGGAGTGGCCTGGGTGAGATGCTGTATCATACCGGGCAAGAAGGAAAGGAGGATGAGATCCCTGAGGCCTTTGTGGGCTGTACCACATCTACCCCCCTTTCGCCCATTGAATCTCTCCTACCCAAATCTACCATCCCCTCTGTATATAACAAATCCCCTAGGATCCCAGACCCTGTTGCATTCAGAAGCCATCTCTCTCAGAATCCCTGCTTTCCTGTTCCCTATCCGAATATTCCCAATCATTCTTCTCCACGTCCCTCTGGTTATTCTGTCCTGAACACCCAGTATACGGCATTGACAACATACTACCAACCCACAATCCCCCCTGTTCAGATCACGATAGAAACTCTGGTCATTCTCGTTCATTTCACAATCCCTACCAATCTCATTCTTCCGAATTTACCCAGCCCATAGTAAAATAACTATAATCCTGTATAGCACCTTTTTCCCAGGACAAGCAAGGCAGACCGCACGAGGGGAGAGCTAGCTCAGCACGGCAGTTCAAGAGGAGACGAAAGACGGCGCATACTGAGAGGGTGACAAGGAGATCAGCCACCTTGCCCTTTCTGATCAAGGCCTGTGAAACCTCTGCTGATGAAAGAAAGAACATAACACCGCAGACAAAGGCCAGCGTGTGTTGCAGCAGATTTCTATGGTACGCAAGACCCTCCTCCGCTGATAACCAAGCCGGGGAAGGACTTTGGTCTCAGTGGTGCTAACCTTGACTCCAAGGATAAAGCACTGATTTTGAAAGCTCAGGGAAGTAAATCCCACATGGTGAAAATGAGTATATGAACTGTATATCAGAGAGGTCGGCGAGAATGAACCCGGCAGAGGGAAGCCGGCAACTAAGGGTTAAGCCCGAAAATGTGTTTAAAAAGACATTCAGATTTAGGAAAGCAAGAAGTATAGCAAGACAAGGGGAAGGGAAGCATCCCCCTTGTCATCAGTTGGGTCTGAGCCCGGCCGAGGGAGACCCAGAGGTGAAAAGTAAAGTCACAAGAGGAATTGTTGGTAAAGGCTGGCAAGAGTGAGCACGGTAGAGGGAAGCCAACAATCCAAAATAAGGTATAGAACTAAGTGAACCAGACAAAGGGGTGTACATGAACTGTGTATTGTAACGGTTGGCAAGAGTGAACCCGGTGGAGGGATGCTAACGGAGAGGGGTGCGGCCTGAAGTCCCTATGAACAGTGTGTTGTCAGGAGGGAACTACATTAAGGGAAATTGGCACAGAAAAAACATTAAAAGTTGTGAAAACAGGAAATACTGCAAGACAAGGAGAAGTGAAGTGTCCCCCTTGTCAGTTGGATCCGAGCCCGGCCAAGGGAGATCCAGAGGTGAAAAGTTATCACCTAAAGTACATTGAGAAGAAGGAACTGTTTAGTTGTTTTGATGAATATGACTGCAAAGGGGGACCCAGGGGTGAAGCCGCCACCCAAAATATATGTGAGCAGAACTTTGTGTGTATTTGTTGAAAGCATCAGGCCCTGGAAGGGAAGGGACTTTTCTTGGACCATCGAAGAACCTGATAGTTAGTACGGAATTGTCGACGCATGCTGGGAAGGCTTGAGTGTGTGCTGTGATCCAGGCCCATTCTTTGCTGGAAATGATTGTGTTCTCTGTGATGGGTCAGTTTCACGTTCCTTGGTAGGCTTTTCTATTTTGACAACAACGCCACAAGGACTGCCTATTTTTAATGGTCGAAGCTTGCTCTCATCTTAGATTTAGGTGTAGTTTAGGCGTTTTTCCCACCTTGCATTAACAGTTTAATATACACTCTTGAACTATGGTCACTTGTGTCTGTCTTTACTGGGTAGGCCGATTTAGTTGCAGAACGGTCTTCTGCAAAAAAAGGGGGTAAAAAGTTAGTGAATTGTTCCAAAGTCATTATTTCGGTCAGTTCTTCTAAGGATTTGTCACTAATCCAGATGACCCCTGTGTTTTTGACTCATTCACCCATTTTTAAGGGTGTTTACCCTGGGTTCAATCTAATGGCCCTCAATTTCTGCTGATATAAATTACAGGTTTGTCCCACTCTTTTAATCAGCCCTTCTTTTTATGGATCGAAAGGTGGCTCGTTGGGCAAGATTAAGTAGCTGATAGAAGGTTTGTAATTTGGCTTTCAGGAGAGGGGCGAAGTAGCATCTTTTAAGGTTCTCTTCCTGTCCTAGATGTTCAGCTAGGCGTTCGAAGTTTAGGAAAACATTTCCTAAATCTTCTCCTTCAAGATAGGGTTGTAGCACCCCTGTGGTAGCAAGGGCCTTGTTTGCAACTCAATTAGCTTAGCAACATTTTCTTGAAGTCTAATCTCGGCCTGCATCTGATTGGATGCTAACTGGGCGATAACATTGGCTAAGTTGCTAATTTCTTCCGGTAGTGGAAGGGTCCCTTCTGTAGATGGTTCTGAATCAGAAAGGAAACCACGTCCAATTCTGTCAGATAAGGTCTCGAAATTGTCCATCTCTTCCGACTCTGAGTCTGTCAAAGTAATGAGTGGCGGTGGATTTATCGCTAAACCTGATGGTCCTGCAAGAGATAATGACTGAGTACAAAATAAAAAACACTCAGAAGGAGGTGGATTCATGGCACTGGGTCGGATGAAGGAACAAAACAGTTGAACTTTTAGAATTATCCCGTCTGCCGATTGTATGTGGTAATGAGAGAGAGTAAAGGTATCTAGCAACACTTGGGTCTTAAAGAATAGATCCTGTTGACCAGGTGGAATACCCAATTGAGAGAACAGCACCTCTTTCAGCGTGGATACGCGGTCAGAATGAAGGAGATCAGCTATCTTATTTTCCCCTTCTGGTGGTACCACAATTATTAGCATGGGTTTCAATTTTTAGCAGTTGAATCACATCTCACCCTGACACCATGGCCCTCATTACAAGTCAGGCGTTAAGGGTTTAACAGCGCCATCGGCGCCGTTAACCCTTAGCGCCTGATTCACACTTTAACGCCTGCTTTTTGCAGGCGTTAAAGTCCAAGGCGCTAAGCGACCTTGGTGCTAATTACGGCAGCGTAATTTACGGTGCCGTAATTAGCGCCTTCCCCATCCCCATTATGCCCTATGGGGCAAAAATGGGAATATGGAAGGGCAAATGGTGAATGGGGAATTACCGCCCGACTCACCTTGGAATGGGGTGGTAATTCCGCCATCCACCATGCCGGACACCAGCATGGACCATGGTGCTAATAGCACCATGGTCCAGCGCCGGACTTGTAATGAGGGCCCATATCTAAGGAACTCATGGTGGCAACAGTAAAGAAAGACACAAGTGATCACAGTTCAAGGGTGGTTATTAAACTGTATATGCGGGTTGGAAAAATGCCTAATCTAAACCTAAATCTAAGATGGGAGCAAACTACGACCATCAAATAATAATAAGGCAGTCCTAGTGGTGTCTTCTCAAATAGAAAAGCCTACCAAGGAACGTGAAAGGACCCATTGCAGAGAACACAATCATTTCCAGCAAAGAATGCACTCACTGAGTATCGAAAGGAGATGAATCCCTCAACCGACTTTGCAACAATTCGGGACAACAAGCTCAGAGCTGATCCAACTCAATTGAAGAAATCAAAAGAAAGAATTAAGACACTGCCCTGCCTGATTCATGAAGCAGCACAAATGCAAGTGCATAGAGGGAAACAAGTGAGTTAGTTCCCCAACTGAAGAACATACAACAAATACCAACGACACAAGACCCAGACACTTTCCCGATTTTCAGTTGAAGCAAAAAGACTCAGAAACCCAAAAATTCCAACACCACGAGTGTTGGGATAGACAACAGTACTGTAACCACTAAGAAAATAAGGAACACAAATAGAGGGTCTAGAGTTTTTTTTAAGAAACTTGACACTGCTGATACAAACAGGAAACGACAAAAGCAGGAAATCCTTGCGAGGAAAAGACATAGCTGCAGGCATAGAAAAAGTAAACAATAGACCGGCAATACCAGCAGTGCCAGTATCAGCAGATGAGATTAGAGAAGAAGAAATCCTCATGAACCTATCAGTCTATATTCACGAAACATCACTATTAACAAATGAGGAAGAGAAAGTTGATGAAGACAGCTCTTTAATTGTCATTGATGAATATGAACAAGGTCACATTATCCACACTGTGATATGTGACCCATCACGTAAAAACATCACTGGTGATGACTTTTCGCTACTTGAGTACGATTATAGTATAATATCACATGACACGTTGAAGGACCAGTCCTGCTACGGAAAGACGTCAAAAGAGAATGAAGGTTCATCCATTTATTCCAGCTCTTTGAGAAATGTACATCCAAAATTACCGACCTTTGTCGATCCTAGACAGAAGGTGACATCAGCGAAAATAATGATTGAACGTATAAAGATAAAGGACGATGGCCTTGTGCTAAATAGAACAAATACATCAAGGCTTTTACACGCGGTTCTGCATTTAAAGGCTGTAAAATCAAACGACATTATTTTGGAGAGTGCAGAATTACTATTTAATCTAGGTTTTTAAGTGGCAAAACAAGGAAAGGAAGAGCCTCTGACAAGATCCCAAAGGAATGACATCAAAAATGGAAGAACTTATAAGGGCTCCACGAGACCATACCAGAGAACATATTTGATGAGAGAAAATCAGAATAACATGAAGAGGAATGACGAACGACCTCAGAGTGGCCGATACGACATGAATTCGAGAAAAGAGATCTACGCACATCAGCCATGGATACAATGAATGAGTAACAACCACCTGTTACACAGCTATCACATTTATCAATCTTTTCATGGACTACCAGGGGCTCAGCGCACTTGGTACGAGGTGATAATATAGACCTGACCGATTATCCAATTATATGTTTGCGAGAAACGTGGATTTATGAAGCCCCTCTTTGTGATGGCTTCGAAGTGTATATGAATCCTGCGATTAAACAGCCGAAAAGCCGCCCAGCAACAGGATTATTGATGTTGATCAAAAGAAACGGTGTGATGGAAGTACAGCAATCAATAAATCCAAATCCTTGGATTCAAATTACTGTCCTAGATACCAAAACTCAATCATCCCAAAACAAGAACGAAACTACAAAATTGGGGATCCTAAATTTATATTGGAATCCCATTGCTATAACTCCAACCATATACATTGACATGGTCACTTCTGCCATTGATGACATGTATTCGGGAAACAAACATATAAATATAATAGTTTGTGGCGACCTGAACATGCAACTATTTGATAAAGCTGGAAACCGAAAAGAACCAAAGACATTATCAACGACTGCCCGTCTATGGCAATTATTTCTCATTAACTGACAGCATGAAATAGATTTTCCTGAAAGACCGACTTGGTGAAGAGGAACCTCAGTTGCATGTTTGGACTACATATATACCATCCAAGGAATGTTGACGTTGATCGTAAAATTTGAGACTATCCCATCCATTAATAGTTATCATAACAAAATAGCAATTGAATGGTCAACGAACACTTATGAATTGCAAAAACTGCAACTTCCAAATCTATCCTTGGACAGTGGTGCTACTCGTCTAAGAATTTCAAGAAAACATGTGGCTGGCTTGAAAAATGTACTTCAATGTTCATCCCAGTCGAATAAAGAAAAACGGGAATATGGCTGGCTAATTACCCCTTTTATTATTCCTAGTGAGATTCAATCAAAGCAATTTAAAACTCATATTCATAAATATAATAAACAAATAGAAAAGAAAAAGTAAATGAGAAAGAACAAAACTACTAAGGAAAGTCGACTATGCAGATTCTATAAAATCGATAAAGAAAATGAAACAGTTCAAGAATAGGCATAAAATGTTGATAGCAAATATACTTCAATTTAATGTGGAAGAAATGCTAAAAATGCTTCGGAATCAAAACTCCAGGAATCTTTGGAATCTATTAAATAGGAATTATGATCAGCAAGCAAGGCTAATCTAAGTTGTCAATGAGAAAGAATGGATTAAGTACTTTTCATCACTGTACAAGGACCAATTGGAAGATTGCAAAATAAGAGAGCCAATTTCAACTGCTAGTTGGAATATAGCTTGGGATGCAGATGATTTATTGTAACATATGAAGCACTTAAATCCTTTGTGTGCTCCCGGGCTGGACAGATTAAGCAATGAAAACATGAGACAGAATCCTGAATTGTGGACTGAGCTATGTCTGGATCTATTCAAGCTAATAAATAAAACAAAGTCAATGCCATCCACATGGCAATCAGCCATTTTGATACCGATTTTTAAGCAAGGCGACAGACAAAACCCAGTGAACTATCACCCTATAGCCCTTCTTGACCCACTAGGCAAAGTATTTCCATCTTTACTACTGCAAAAACTGACCAAGTCTGCAAAGGGAGCGGGCAGGTGCGAACCAAGGCATACAGGTTTTGTTAAAAACGTAGGCACAAACGACAACCTGCTTATCTTAAATATCCTAAAGTTTGAAGCTATAAAAGAAAGTTCGGCGACACATGCAGCCTTTATCGACCTTCAGCTTGCTTTTGATGCAATTAATAGAACGAAATTATGGAACAAGCTTGAAAGCTGGAACTGTCCAAAAGAGACCCTGAATCCAATTAAAGCCCAGTATTCTAATACATCAATAAGAATCAAACTTTCTCAACAAGGACACCTTTCATCTAAAATTCTCACATGGAATGGACTGAAACAGGGTTGCCCTTTGGTGGCAACCCTATTCAGTCTGTTCATTTCTGACCTAAAAGAACATCAAACGAATACAAAAGAAAATCTGCTGAGCCTGAACAATGCACAAATAGCATACATATTATACGCTGATGACTTAGTAATCCTTGATAGAACGCAAGTCGGATTACAGCACCAAATAGTACTACTTGAATCATATGTCAAGACCAATGATTTAAATATCAACGTTAAAAAACAAATATGATGTTCCTTTCCAGCTATCCAAATATCAAAAAGAAGCCACTATGTATATTTCTGGAAGGAAAGAAAGTGGAGACAGTGACCTTGTTTAAGTATCTAGGACTCTTGCTAAATCAGTCTCCAACAGAAAAAAGAATGGGTTGGAAAGCTGAAAGAAAAAGCCATATCTGGCTCGTCAGGCAAGAGTTTTACACCTCAAGTACGGAGAATCATGAGGCAGACTGCATTCTGAAGTCCAGTGCCGGATTTTACAGAGCTAGAATGATGGTGCATTGGGGTTCTTGCCTTTGTGAAATCCTGGAACATCTGCATGTCTAAAGGTTGTGCTTGATTCTGATTGAAGATTATCGTGTGCCTGTAGTTTGCAGAATGTGTGCTGCTTGTCAGCATGCCTCCCTGGTGAATTGCTGGAGCAAACTCAGTCCATAATCACTTTCAGTCTTTGCAGCATGGCCATCCCTCAAGATATGCCAATACCACGGTCCGGAGGAGGAGTCTGTGGGAGCTGATTTTTTTTCTAATGAAACTTTAACCTTTGTCACAGTATTTCTTGAATAATGTGCATATGGCTTTAATTCATATATTGTGCTTCAAATCGTTATCCTCCAGCTAATATGCATGAACAGAATTATAATGAGTGATTTACTACCATATGGTGAATATCTGTGACCATTTATTTTCTCTCCATACTTGTTGCATAATTGGAACATGAAAGTTGTAGTTAAGTCTGTGCAATGGACCCCTCTGTGGTCAATTTATATGAACTGGCTAAGACTGTGGACTTTAGTATGTGCTCACAGAAAATTACCAGCAAATTTAATAAGAAAGGTGGTGATCCTGGTTACAGTTCGCGAGCACCTTCTAGAAGGATCCAAGTTAGGTGATAAACATATAAGAGACATCTACATCAATGACTAATTGAACTGCCTGCCTGTGGTGGCCCTTCCCTAATTCTAATCGTTGTTTAGTTTCTGGAAGAATCTTGAAAATGTTCAGTTATGTAAGAAGGGTATGACCCTTATAGGTGTAGGTCTGGTGGGTGGGTCATGTTGTTGTGGAATTATTCCTGTAAAGATATAGTTCTTTTGATTGTGTTATAAGACAATGACGCTGTCTCTGTGTTTGCTATTATCAGAATGATTTTGTGAACTCTTTCTGTGACAGTCTGGCTCTGCGACCCAGACGATTGTAAGTTAAAAGACCTTTTTCTAAAGATCTTTTACAAAAAAAGATTGATATAGAAAGAGCGGTCTTTCTAAATCCAACCGTCAGCACCCACGACGCACACATGTGCTCGCATGGGCTGACAGGCACAGCGAGACCGGACGAGCCGCGGGAATCCCAGGTGAGTGTGTGGGTGTGCAGTGCGTGTTGCAGTGTGTGTGCGTGTGTGTGTTTAAGAAAAAGGGAAAAGGAAAATGGATGTGTGTTTATGCAGTGGGTAGGCCTTGGTCATGTCCTGTTTCTGCTGTCTGAGGGCCACACAGAAACGACAAACTAGATCAGTCTTTTTAAGTGCGACCTTCAGAAAGTGCAGTCTGAGGGAATATGCTTGCTTGCGAACTGCTTTCCCCCAAACCTCTTCAGTGCCATAATTTAAAAGTAAGGAGTCTCTAGTTGAGTGGCCTACAGGAGGCCGGTCATAATAGGTACTACTTCTTAGCCACACCAGGAGAAAATGACTGACCAAGTATTAGGATCAGAGGTAGAGAGATACGTTTATTTTTAGGGTAAACAAGTAAATGATAATCTGTAGTAATTGGAAAGGGCTGCATCCGGTTACTGTCCTACAACACAATTATATTCTCTCGGTCTAGTGAAATGAATCACACTTTTAGGTTAACTGTTGGTCTGACAAACAAAAAGAATCAGGTTAGGGGACATGAGTGGAACATGAGTGTTTTCTTTTATAGGACCAATTAGCAGAGTCTTTGGTACCCAAATCCCATCCCTTCTCAGGGCACAATTGTGACAAGGCCAATTCTCTGACCTTGTCAAGAGGGGATGGGAACCCCTCTTAGCTGGAGGTGGGAGGCCTACTGGGTGGTAATCCAGAGCCAGTTCTTTGCTTGGCAGCGACGGTGGCAGTTGAGAGGGTCCCAGTGGCTGCCCCCACAGTGTGCCAGCAAGCTATTATGTAGTCTACAATTGTCTCACAATATGCCTCATACGCAAAATGCTCGCCAGACTCTCAATTCTTTTCATAGTGTCAGCCACCCTGTCATTAACCAGGAGCAGCGCTGCCTGCGTCCATAAACTACATAATACCTGGATCCCAATCAGCAACAGCGATCCTCTAACTTTCTGTGCTACCACCGTACAGTGCCGCAAGGAAGGACCACAGAAAGAAAGCTTGCAAGCAGGACAATCACTACATGGTCCCCAGCGCTGGCATGCATGTACCGCCACTATCACTTACCATTTACACCCTAGACCATCATGGACATTGGGGGTCATTCCGAGGTTGGAGCTAAGTTCCAAACCATGCCGGTAACACTTTACCGGCATGGTTTTCCGATCCATGCCATTCCGACCCCTCAGACCGTAAATTACGGCACCGTAAAACACTGTGCCGTAATTTACGGTCTATGGTAGCGCGCGCGACCCTCCATGCAGTAATTTACGGCATGACGTTAACCAGAGCTGATTCCAAGTAAGGACCACACGTAAATTACGGCATCCCCAAGGCCGTAAAGTACCTTACCGGCATGGAGTACATACAGGCATCTCAGAGAAGGAGCAAAAAACCCTGAGCAGTGGTTCCTAGACCCACAGGTGCACACAATCAGCACAGGTGGACTCAATGCAGTCTGACACAGCCCAAAAGGAGCCCACCCACCCACCTCACCCCCTCCCACACCAAGAAGACACCAATTGTAGCAGCATTACCGGAGCCGGAGGCCCTGCATGCAAGGCAGCAACCACAACAACAACAACCACCACAGCCACCACCACAGAGGATACACAGGAGGAGAAGGGGGGTGCGACAGGCCCGGCATGCCCCACCGGCGCAGCCACCATTACCACGCCGGCAGCCCCCAATCACTCGCATCAGGGCCTCACCCTTCAACCTCACACCAGAGCAGTTCCACACCCTGTACCGCCCTGACCGGGACACCCTCACCACCATAGTGGACCTGACACATGATGACATAGTGAGCCTCATAGAAGTACACACTGCAAAACCCCCTGTACTCAAGGTAGTGTCTGCACCCAACCTCCTTGCCACAGGCACATAGCAGCATACAGTGGGGCACATGCATGGCATACCACAGGCCATATTCCCACAGATACTCAACCAAGTGCCGGATGCTCTCCTGAAACACACAAGGGACTACACATCCCTACCAGGACACCCCAGGAGTTACTGGATACATAAGTTGCCTACCATGCACTGGCAGGCATGCCAAATAGCATAGGTGTCCTCGACTGCACCCACGTGGAATTGAACTGCACACATGCAATGGTGGTGGCGTATCGCAACTGCAAACAATACCACTCCATTGACGTCCAGATGGTATGAAATGCCATTAAAGACATCACACATTGCAGTGCCCAATACCCCCGATCAAGACATGGACCCCTGGTCCTGCGCAAACCCACGCTACCACGCTAGATGGAGCAACATGCTGGACAACGTGCCTGGCTGCCTGGTGAGTCACCTGATTGGGCCATGGCAGCGCATTGGTGCCATGATTGGGGTGGCTGCATACCCCAACTTGGTGGGAAAGGGGGGGGATGTCGACGCCAGTGCACGATGTGCACCCCACAGAACACAGTGCCCCAAGGCAATCAACATGGCACATGACTGCCTAACCTCACAGCGATGCCAGAATGTAGAAAACACAACATTACTCGTCCGACAGGTAACCTGGCCCAATACCACAACACAAGCAACACTCATCTGCGGACCACACACACCGTAAGGGCATCCAGCACCATGCACTGCATATGCACTATCTCGCAGCCTCCTGCATCCCACCACACAAGACAGACGTCCCCGGGAGTGCATAGAAGTGAGCCCAACAGGGATACCACAGCGTGTCCCTGGTTCCACACACCCATAGCAGTGGTGCAAGTCACCATGGTACTGATCAGTGCAGCAAGACAAGTATGCTACTGACTACAGTCAACACCCCCTGCCAGAAAATTCACGCAGAACCCAACGCATCAATGATTTCAGGCCAACACTGCTGCACGCATATACGGTACACGTGCAACACGATGTGGGTGCACACCATGAGCCATCTGGAATAAGCTACCCCCCCTCCATCATTCCATGGCACAGGCCACCTAGCCGGCCCATGGATGGGGTTGATGCAACCAGGGACATGTGTGTATGGCCAGGTATCACCAGCTGCCATGCAAGACCGCTACAGTTCCCCACCATCAATGTACAAACACTTACCTTCATCCCCCTTCAATGCAGGTGATGGTGGCTACCCTTGGAAGCCGTGGCTCATGACCGCTATCCACAACCCACAGAACAGGCATGAGGAGGACTACAAACGAGCCCATACCTGTACACGGGTGGCCATAGAGCAGACATTTGGCCTGTTGAAGGCAACATTTTGTTGCCACAGCCGTTCGGGTGGAGCACTCATCAACAGCCACGTCAAGGTTGTCAGGATCACCATGGCATGTGTAAAGCTGCACAATACATGCATCCGTCGGAACGTGCCACTGCCCCCTGACCTGGAACTGCTACCACCAGATGATGATGAGGGGGTGGAGTAAGATTTGGCAGGACAGCATCACAGTGCAGATGCACAGGAGGGATGTGCAGTGTGGCAATCATTGATTGGACAATATTACTGACACTCAAGCCAGCTGATTGTGTCGGGATGACAGGGCATCGGGCACTGGTTGTGGGGATACATGTACACCATGTACTGTGAGTCATTAGAAGACACATGCACATTGAACAATGTCCACTCTGATATTTGTATGCACAACCAGTGTATTGTATTAATAGGTTCCAACGTGAACAACACCACCACCACCCTCACCCCCCTCCCCCCAACTCCCATACACACCCTCACCCCCTCCCCCCAACTCCCATACACACCCTCACCCCCCCAACTCCCATACACACCCTCACCCCCCCAACTCCCATACATACCCTCACCACCCAACTCCCATGCACACCCTCACCCCCCTCCCCCCAACTCCGCAACACTAGTCCTGTGTAGCACAATGAGTCCACAGATGCCAGCATTGCCTATTCATTCATGCTCCCAGGGCCTGGGGGGGCATGTTCCTGCGCCGCTGGGAACGCAGCGAGCGGCGCACCGGGCTTGCCGGGGTGGGGCGACTGGTTGAGGGTGTGTCCTCCTGCTGAGTCACATGGATGGGATGTGCTGCCACAAGGGCGTCTGCAATGTGTCCAAGTGCCTCACACACATGGTTGGTGCCTTCCGTGAACACCTGACGCATTTGCCTGAGCTCATCCATCAACTCCAACCTGCCCTGGCGATATTGCTCATTGAACTCGGTAATGAGGGCAGTGAGCTGTCCTGCACGTAGTGCATCCTGGGATGGCATATCACCCCTGCAGGGGATTGGGGCAGCATGCCCTGACAGGGCCTCAAATGGGGTACTGGGCGCGGGATCTGCGTTTCCCGGTGCATCTCCACGTGCACTTCGCACTGGTGTGTCACCCTCCTCTGTGTCACTGCATGACACCTGGGGGACATTGCAGGGCTCGAGGGTGTGTACAATGGGGTAGTATTCCTCCTCTGACATCCCACAAATTGACAAGGGGCTGTCCACGATTTGCAGAGGGGCCGTGGCTGCCACCTCCCCAGAGATGCTGGAATCCTCAGACCGTGGTGTGGCGATATTTGCAGGTGCAGTGAGGGATGGGGGTGGTGAAACCTCAATGTGCCTCTGAGGTGCTGGGGTGGTTTGGCCCTTCCTGGCCAGTACGCGTTGGTCCCTGCCTTTGGCACTGGATGTGGTGGGACGGCTTCTCTCTGGCTCATCGCCCTCATGCTCACTGCCTGTGGGTGTAGAACAAAGGTACAACATGAGTGGTTGTGTGGGACGCTAATGTCATTGATGGCAGCATTTACATATCAGTCATTTTGGGTTGGTGGCATTTTTGCCGTTACTCCATCACTGGATTGAACGCATGTGTCGGATATGTACGCAGGTGTGGGAGTCACTAATCCTGGCTTGGTCATGTGCAGTCTGACTCGCACACTGCCAAGCCTGCTGCACAGTGTGCTTATTGGGATATGCCAGTTACTGCACTATGGTTGGTGGGCATTATGTGGTGGGACTTGTCCCTTGGTGGCAGTTGTCTTTCCATTATCAGAATGGGTGGAGCGCAGTATGACAGGGTGCATTGGACGGGGCTTGGAGGTGTATTCAGCATGCATTTGCCATTGGCGGTGTTGACTTTGGACACTCACCTGCATCAGCGGACGACGGAGCCCCACACTCCATTTCTCCGACGCCCTCGATTGCTTCTGTGCCAATCAATGCAGCGCATGTCTCCTCCCATGGCGCTAGTTTCAATGGTGAGCTTGGTCCACCTCCAGTTTGCAGTGCCTGGCTGCGATTGGCTGAGAGGAGGCTCCGCACCTTCAAACGCAAATCGTCCCACCTTTTGCGGCAGTCCCTGGGGGTGCGTGGGGTGGTGCCTACCGCGCTCACCCTTTGGGCAAGTTCTGCCCATATTTGTTTTTTCCGGGCCACTGGCTCTCGGTGCATGTCGCTACTGAACACGACATCTGCGTGTTCCTCCAGGTGGCCCACCATGGCCTGCAGCTCCTCGGGGCTGAAGCGCTGCTTGCGGAGGCGGTCCTCTGACTTCTTAGGTGCTTTGGGCATGGCTGGAGGTAGTGTGGGCCTTTTCCAAGGTTCAGGTTCGTCCCAGGGATGCTGCCTGGAGAGGATGGCAATGGATTGTGTTTTTAAAGATGGCGCCGCGCTCCTTCCCGTTCCTGTGCGATGACGTAATTTCTGTATCCGTAAATTAGCGGTGACCGTAATTTACGGTTATCGTAAATTACGGTCACCGCTAATTACGGTCTGCAAGGCTTCGATGGCGGTGTTTGTAAATACATCTCGCTTCATGCCGGTAAGGGGTTTAACGGGGCCTTTAGCGGTATGCCGCTAGGGTATTTACCGGCATGACGGAAAGCTATTGCCCGCGAGGTCGGAATAGTCTGTAAATAGCGGCGTGGTGCCAGATCGAACTCGCTCTTTCCGCCATGCCGGTAAATTCCGATACTTACCGCCGACCTCGGAATGAGGCCCATTGTATCAAGGCTGGTGCCTTCAAAGAGACTAACCTTACCTTGGTGAACTGATTCGCCACAAAGCAACAAAGGCATTGAACACCAGGGGCTGCCATAATTGGTAGGGCGACAACCCAGCGCGGGAATAGGATGCCGGGTTTATACCAGTATTTAGCAATTTTTCTGCTATAACACACCCCAGTTGAAGATAGGGCCAGATTGGCCGGGCAGAGGAGACCAATTGAGACGGCAGTGGGAGCATTATACAGGGCAAGAATGTGTTGGCTGTTAGGGAGAGGTCATAGGAGGTGGAGGTGGTGGACCAAAAGACTTATGTTCAATCCTAGACCACCGGGGACATGAGAGAGGGCCAGACTCCAGAGAGAGCCATGCAAACCCTGACAGACTGGGATACTGAGCTGTCTGACATGCCATGGTCGACCCGCGGTGGCACCGCACAGAGAAATTGGTTGGGGCTTAGTCACATTTGAAAGCTTTTTCCTGCACATACACGACCTGGGAGAGAAAAGAGGAATGTCAATTGGCTAGGGAAAGCTGACCAATTAAGAGGTGAAGTATAAGGGAGGGGAAAAGGAAGGTGTGGATGTTTAGGGTCAGGGTAGAGGATGTGGGGGGTGAACCAAGAGATCAGCAGCAGGAACGTAGGAACAGCGGATTGTGGAGGCGATCTTTTGGGAAGGTGAAGTATTGGTTAGTAAGTGTAAGTGGTACTGCAGTCTGAGTGTGAGCGTTAGTGTGGCAAGTGTTATTTAGGTTAGTGTAAGGAGTGACAGTGAAATGGATGTAACTGGGTGAAAGGCGTGTGACTGAGTAATATTAATGTGGATAACAGAGTAGTGTGGAGGAGGGTGCAGCAAGATCAGACGGAAGGCAGTTATACCAAAGGCTGCAGGCGAAGACTAGAAGGAGCAAGAGACATAGAAGGGACAGCTAAGAAGCTGGGGGTTAGAGTTGAAGGAGACTAGCAAGAAAGGAAAGAAGATGGGCAAGCGAGAGTGAGTGGGCTAAAAGACGGACCGAAACCAACAGTGCCTGTAAGACAAAATTCCCCATCCTGATAGAACACGAACAACTGCATAGAGTAACAACAATTAGGAAGTCAGTGAAGAAGTTTAGTTAGAGAAGGCAATTTTCCTTTATATAATCATAACTAGTCCAAGGTAGTATTAGGCAGCAGCGGTCAATCTTCTGTATATGCTAGCCTGGTATCCGTATGAAATACTGCATGCGAGTGGTCCGAGATCGAACATTTCTAAACCGATAAGTTCGAAACATCCATATTGTTTGAATCCAATACAATCTGCTTACCTTCCATGCCACAATCTTTCTGGATTCATTCTCCAATTTTTGTGTCGCATATTGGCATTCTTGCGTACCCTGTCGACCCATATCCTCTCTTGTCTACTAATCTGGTGACTTTTACTAAACGTGTTGATCTACAGTTTTTTCGAATGCAGTTGCAAGTACAAGTGATTACCCCGATGCAAGGCATTTTCCGCAACATATTAATTTCCCCAAACCGCGATCCGAATACGTTGCTCTCCTGTACTTGTCACAATCTTCCGGGTTATGACATCTCGCAAGAAATGTTGCAAAGACAACAAAAAAAGAAATACATGGCCGAAATAAAGGAAAGCAAAAATTGCAAAACTTAATTTTAATGTAGGTAAGTGAAGTGAAATAATCAAACAAGTGCTATTGAAAATGGTGATTACATTTTCGCATGTGTTTTGTATCATGGTCTATATGTACTTAGTCCTTTAGTTTCATTTTGCTAAGGAAACACACATCCTTACAATTGCGTTTACATTTTACCTTTCTTTCACAAAATGAAACTAAATGTTTCCCCAAACACGTTTGAACATTTCCTGCATTTTATCCTTTTTCGTGTAGCGAAATTAGATTGTGGTCTTAAGAACCTTTTGAGGCACACGCTAAATTAATTAAATTAACAGTTCTTTTTTTGCCATGTTAACATGTTTTAACAAACACTGGTATTGCAATGGTTTACAAATGTTTCTCCTACTCAACCTAATTTTTATTCTGATTTTATATGAATTTAATAGCACACATTTTTAGGTTGGAACACGTTGTTCCTATTCACTTTTTTATTTTCAGTCTTTTAATGAATATCCTGCTAGACTAGGTTCAAGGACACTTGGGTTAGGGAGGAGGTGCTAAACAAGATGAGAGAGAGAAGGGCGACCATATGGCCCACACAAATTTCAATAAAAACATTTAAACCATCTCTGAGGCTTGAAGTAATTCTTGTGCAATCTGTGACAAAGTATAACAGCTGAACATTTAGAATAGCACCGATGTAACCCGCTGGTCTTGTAAGCAAGACCACGCAGAGCAACAGAGGTTTGTTCCCGGATCCGCGCTTAAAAACCGAACTCAGGTAAGGTATTAGGCATGTTATAAAAAACAATTACATTAAATAAATTATCTCACGTGGAAAGCATAAGTAATTTCTGCATATAGACCGTTTAGTCAGCTTAAAGCATCCAGCAATGAAGGGCGGCACCACAGTCCTGATGGATCATTATTGGGCGTGTGGGTCCAAGGCATACGAGAAGCTGCCAGCCAACTGGGGAGGCGTTGATGCACATCAATATGTCATCTCTGATAGTGCCCCTGAAGGACATAAAGATCGATGACTTCCCGAAGATGGATACTAACACAAGATTAAAATGGTCAGTGGGAATAGAAGAAAAGGGAAGAAAGAAACGGCCTGTGGAAGGGAGTAGAGTAAAGAGAGACTACTATTTCTCATCGGAGCCAGAAGCATCCCTGGATGATGTACCACCTGAACATAGGTTATTCAGCATGACAGAATTGTATTTTGTGTCAGCGTTTCCTGCTGTCCAGACATATACAAACGTGAAAATGCTGAAAATAACCAGATGGGAGCGGATGCTGACAATTAACTATTAGGGTATACGGTTTCAGCGCAATACAATAAGAGCTCTGAGCAATGAGATTGATGACACTCCAGAACAGATATATTCTAGATCTCCTTACAGCAATGGAAGGAGGAATTTGCGCAAAGATTGGGAGTTCCTGTTGCACATTCGTACCTGCCAATGATGTAGAGGATAGCACACTGACAGAAGCAGTGACATGACTGTCGAAGATGCATGGCAAAATGGAGGAAGAAGCCAAGCGGACCGGAAAAGATCAGAGTTGGATAGAATGCCTATGGTCATGGATGCCTACATGGCTGGTGGATAGATTGAAAGTATTATTAGTGGCACTTATACTAGTAGCACCCATTATAAGTAAAACTCTATGTGTCGAAAAAACGCACAAGCTTTTGGTTCAATGAAGAACTAGTCGTGCTCAGGCGGACCAAAAGATCCCTTGAACACATCCACAAAAAATCTCTAATAGACTCAGCTAATGCACTCATAGCTGCCAATAAAATCTACAAAGCAGCAATCATTAACCCATAAAGCTAATGCTTACAACTCTTGCATTAATAACGCCTCCTCAAACTTTAAGGAGCTCTTCACCATCCTTGGAGAACTGGAAAATCTAACCCCAAGCACCACCCCGGCAAATTTCAATAAAGAATGGTGTACCACTAGCTAAAATGCGCTAACCTCTAAAATTAAATTACTTCAAAAGAAAAATCTTACCTGACAAAAATATGCCCGAATCCACTCTCAATTTAACAGATAAGAAAACGAACATGCTGTTCCACTTTTCTCCGGTTACCCAAGACTCAGTGTTAGACACCATCTCCAAACTTAAAGCATCCAATTGTAAAGGGGATAACTTCCCAGCACACTTAATCAAACTGTGCCCCTACTCTCACTCCTATTATCACCGACTTTGTAAATGCCTCGTTCAATAAGAACACAGTGCCAGCAAGCATAAAAGAAGCATGGGTGACCCCTCTTCTGAAAAAACCTTTGCTGGACGCAACAATACCTACTAACTACTGACCAATAACTACGGTACCATTTCTGCTCAAGATCATAGATAAAATAGCGTACACTCAAATTCAAGCCCATCTAGAACAAAACCAGCTCTTGGGAGCTAGACTATCGGGTTTTAGGCCTAACCATAGTACCGAAACAAAGCTCCTTGAACTGAAAATCCAGATGGACACCATTAGGGACACGGGTAAATTCTGCATACTGCTGTTTTTAGATCTGTCAGCAGCATTCGATCTAGTGGACCATAATAAACTATGTGCTACACTTGCGAATGACTTTAGTTTCTCTAAAGATGCCACCCTCTGGGTGAAATCCTTTCTAGTGGAACGTACGTATAGAATATCCATTGGCAAAGAGGCTGCAGATCCAATCCCAGTCCCCATCGGGGTCCCACAAGGGTCATGTCTCTCGCCTACCTTATACAATACGTATACTGAGCGCCTTCTTTTCTGCTTTGGATACCATGGGTGTCGTCTACACCAACTTTGCAGATGACACCCAGATCATCATTCTAATCTTAGGAAACTATGACCATGACACAATGATCATAAATAAAAAATATACGCAATAATAATGAAACTGGATGGCTTTGAATAACCTATGCCTCAATGATGAGAAAACGGAGATTCTCATCGTGGGCTCCCAATTTAAAATCAACAACCCTCCATTCGGATTACACATCTATCAACATCGACGGTACTCTGATTCCAGTCCCAAAACAAGTAAAAACCTTAGCAGTCTACCTAGATGCCAACCTAACTATGATGAAACATGTGAATGCTCTATCCTCATCTACCTCCTATACATCTAAGTTAATTGCCCTGAGTCGACAGTTCCTCTCACCCACAAACTGCATCACCTTAGCAAGGGCATTATTAGTATCTAAATTGGACTACTGGAATGTACTCCTACTAGGGACATCTCAGGCAAAATAAAGTGCTACAAGCAGCCCTAGTGCTAAGAATATCAGACCACATCTCTAATATCAGAAGGGATAACCATTGGTTACCCATTAAGGCCAGAATTATTTTCAAATCTCTGTGTGTTACCCACAAATGTCTCGCTAAGAAAGCACCCATTTACATCAATAATTCAATAATTAAAAAAGAATCCAATAGAACGCTCAGATCTAATAAAAACTCACTCCTTGTGATCCCTCGCTACAAAAGCTCCAGAGCCGGTGGTAGTAGCTTCCTAGTTATGGCCCCTAAACACTGGAATACCCTTCACATATGCATCAAAAATGAAGAATCCTTCCAATGCTTCAAAAAACTTCTAAAAATGTGGTTGTTCAAACAATTTTAGATAAAGAATGCCACTTAAAGATGTAAATAATAACATGACTTTGTAATACCTATCAATGCATATGTCAACCAATGTCTCTACATTATGTAATTTGTCTTGTAACTGTTGGAATATGTATGTACCTTGAAAACTGTTGAATCATAATTAAGATGTCTGTAACTACACCGTGATACCCCTGGGTTTGGGTGTATAATAAATGCAAAAATAATAAATAATAAATAAATAATAGTACTAGTGGGACTATGCGTGATAAAGATCTACATTACTCAATGCCGCAAGGATACTGAGAAATCGATAGGAATGAAGGGGATGATGGATTTGAGTATGGGAGGAGGAAAGGACAAAATAGTGTACGAAAGAGATAACCTGAGAACAAGAATAAGGGGAGGTCCACTGTTCCAAACTGAGACGGTAATAGTCAACCCATTCGACAATAAGACGTATGGGGGAAATGGATATGGTGCAACCCAGAATGAGAATGCAGTTACATGACCTGGAGTTTTGATGATCATGCCAGTTACTATGGACATCTTGGAGGAGTGATACAGATATGGCTACTAAGAACGAAAGTGACAAGGTATGGAGGAGTGGTCAATAGGTCGATCAGAGGAGGGACTGAAGAGAGGGTCCCAAGAATGCCCCTCTTCACCCCCATGAACATGACAAACTGAAGAGTCAAGAATGCTCGAAGTCACTCATTGTTTTTCGGACGAACCCCAAGTGCACCACTGGCTGGCACGTATAAGAGAGGTATCCCTTCAGACAGCCATTCCAACCATATCCAGTGGTATCGCTGGTCAGGCTCTGGCGTGGCTGACCTCTTTCCTCTCCAATCGACCCTCCCAAGTCCAACTGGGATCCTTCCTCTCTGACATCTTTTTCTCTACCTGTGGTGTCCCCCAGGGATCTAACCTCTCTCCCTGGCTGTTCAACCAATATCTGGCACTCCTTGCCTACCACATCGCCGCTCTCTGCCCCAAATTTCACTGCTATGCGGATGATAACCAGCTCATTTTCAGGCTACCCTTGGCCGCCTCCTCTCCTTCCCTCATCTCTGATTGTCTGTCTGCTATCCAGGAATGGTGTGCCGCCAATGACCTCTGCCTTAATGCCAGTAAGACTGAGATTCTACTCATCGGCACACCCACTCCCTCCTTCCCTGCAGCTCTCTGGCCGGCCTCTCTTGGCCCTATTCCTGCTCCTACCTTCAAGGCAAAAAGCTTCGGGGTCATCTTTGACTCCACACTCTCCTTCTCTCCTCACATATCTGACGTCTCTAAGAAGTCACACTACCAGCTGCACCTCCTCAGAGGTATTCTTCCTTTCCTCTCCTTCCCCCAGAAGCTCACTGTCTCCAGAGCCCTGGTTCTCTCTAAGCTGGACTACTGCAACAGCTTCTATCTAAATCTGCCTGCCTCTACTCTCCGCCCTCTGCAACTCATCCAGAACAGGACTGCGAGACTTGTCCTTGGCCTCAAGCTCAGGGACCGTATCTCCCCAGGACTGAAATCTCTGCACTGGCTCCCAGTGGCTGCGAGGATTAAGTTCATAACCCTCTCCATTGTCCACAAGGCCTTCTGGGGCCAAAATACCTTCAACTCTCTCTTCCTAAATATCTTCCTTCTCGAGCTCTTCGCTCATCCGCCCCCAACTCCCTCAGGGTCAGCCGCTTCTCCAAGCAACGAGTTGGGGGTAGATCTCTCTCCGCGGCAGGGGCTTCCCTCTGGAACAGCCTTCCGGCCACCCTGAAACTTGATGAGAACCATCTCCGGTTCCGGAAGCACCTCAAAACCTTCCTCTTTGCTTCTGCTTTCTCTCCCCCTCTCCCTTGCTAAATTCCTGACCGAAACTGCACTGAATCTGCAACTGGGCCACTCTCACCGACCTCGGTCGCTGGCCCAGCCACTCTCCCCTTGCACTGCCTCCCTGGCAACCCCTGCACAGCGGGACTGTCTCTGTATCCCTACAGCCCCCCTTCCCAGCACTTGTCTGCACTTACCTTGCACTTGCCACCAGCTGGCCCTTATTATTTATCTTGTTATTCTACTACCCCTGTACTGCACTTTCCCCTCTCCCTTTCCCCTTGCACTTTCCCTTCCCCTCTTCCCATGCACTTGCGCTGTCTGAATGACACCTGGCCTAGTAAGATCGTTGTCTGTCTTCCCTTTGTCCCCCCCGCCTCGTCGCGCCTTGAAACACTTGTGTATAGGCGCGTTACAACTGCCATATCATATAACCGAACAGAGATGTGTATCCGAACACTATAATGGACTGCATCGATTAAAGGCTGACAAAACACTGAGCTAACGTCACTAATGACACCAACCCGTAGTAGCGTTAGTAATGAACCACACTCGCAGCCCTGCACAGCATTGCACGAACACACACTCGTACACACGAAGAACATGCTTACACAGTTCTGTAGATAAGAGGACAGAGACATATACATACTATCAAAGCTTTTATTGTTTTTCTCATTAGCCAAATGCAGTAACACTGAAACGCAAAGCAACAAGAGATTCTCAGCAAGCTTGCAGATGCTTATGGCAATTAATTCTATGGAACTGCAGGAATATATATGGAGCCTGGTAGGACCACGTATGACTAACTTATAGGTAACATAGCACAGTATGAGCATGTAGAAATCACATTATAAGTCTAAGGAAAATTACAGAAGGCCTCTAACCAGAGAACACCAGACAAAGGAAGCCGGCTCAGGCTGCACGAAGCGAAGACCAAGCTCACAGCCAAGGAAGAGCTAAACAGTCACATTCCAAGCTCCAAATGACAAGGGGCCAGCTGCTGGAAAACAGAATAAATTCTCATAAATGCAGACCCATAGAGTTCAATTATGTGGTCCATAACCACGTGATGCAGCCAAACTAGACAATGGGCATTCACCTGTGGTGGGAAGATGAGCTGTTCTGAGCAACCCAGACAAGAAATGAAACAAGAGTTGCAATGTGGAAATGCACTCTCACAGGCAAAGGTGGTCTACTACAGATACAATTGGGGCACATTGTCACTTCACATCACCTTGAAGAAGTGCACAGAGGGCTGAGAACCAAACTGGGTTCCAAGGCCTGGGGAGACTAGATTGAACCAATCAAGAGACAGACATTCTGAAGTGGATGGCAGAGGGCAAGGGCCAATGGTAAGTCTACAACTCTGCAACAATGTAATAGATAGTTTCTTGGGGACGGGGCAGGTCAGCCATCTGACATGTGAGGGCCAGTAGAATAACTTCTACATGGGTTAGATACAGGTGATACTACTCTAGGTACCCAATCCGTATTTGGGGGAAGGCCCAGTTCATGATGCCATTTGAGGACAAAACTGTGGAGCGCGTTTAGGGCAGTGGAGAGTTTGGGAGAATTGAGATTGTCCTGTATGATCCCTGTTGGTTTTCTGTAATAAACGATAGTTGAACTTGTCCTTGGCTGAGTCCTCTGTTATTCTAGGGAGAGTGTTGTTGGGCCCTCGAGAGATCAATACCTAGGCCGCAGGTATACCGGTCTCGCACCAGCAACACACTAGAATCTAAAAAGGGAAAAATGTGTTCAAAACAGCGCTGAGCTTATTGAGATTGGTATGATGAGGAATCAGAAAGGCAGAGCTCCTACACAATTAGGGAATTAAACGGTTTGTATGATAAACTAAGGGATCCGATATAAAATGTGACGAACAGCGGTCAATCAGGGGAAGAAACTGGCCTGACACCCACACTGACGTGCCCTCAATTGGATGAGGAGATGGCAGAGGATATCATTGAGTTTGTTTACTAGTGTACAGACCACCCCTTACCGAACGAGGACACAGAAGGTGAGATTGCCCCATCCCAACTGCTACCTTGCGGACTAGACTTGCTCAGATAGATGGGCTGAAAAGGTCTCACAGGCTGATCATCCAACAGACCGTAACAGTTCAGCAGCCGACTGCCGCATAGCATCCGTCCCCAGATCTCTAACTCCCAGATGTTCAGACTCAGCGCAGTACTGCCCGCTTAATCACTGACACAGACATGTGGGAGATTGGCCACCCCCACGTTTTCACAGATACCCACTTTGTCCCTGTTTGCAGCTTCCCTTATGAGGGCAGGTACCAACTACAGAAGTGACTTGCCTGTCATCCGGGCACCGCTGTGACAGATGCAGTGAAATAACACTGGCATGGATGGATTAGTCTTGTGACTATGCATGTCCCAGGGCTCCCGGGGTCCTCTGGAATCTGGTTAAGGAATTCCCATATTGTATGGAGGATCCTCAGCACTTGGCAGAGGAGATAGAGAATTTAATACAATGCTACAACCCCTCTTGGCCTTTTATGAATGAGCTTGTGGAGTTGGTTATGCCAGCAGAGGTCAGGCAATAACTTACTCAGCAAGGCCAATGGCTGTCCGATGACCCCGGGAATGGTACGTTTATATAACGAACCAGAAACAGACTGTCACCCGCTGTTCCTGAAGCGTGCCCTATGAGAAATGATTTGGGTAAGATACACAACTTCAAGAAGGATATAGGGGTGCCTCCAGCAGATTATCTGGACAGCTTGATAATAGTATTCACACAGTACTCTGGCACCCCCAGTTTAATAACATTGATTCCTTACAGACTCCCTCCTCTTTGGAGACAAAAAACACAGAGGGTTGCACAGAAGGTATATTTATTAACAAAATAGAAATAATTAAATCAGTTTAAAGATAAACAATTTATTCCTCTGTGAAATGTCAAGACCAATGAAGAAAGATAATCAACACTCTATTCACCTTAGTTTTCAATGCTATAGTTATAGAAATAGAGACATTTGTAACACAAACATCACCACTTATATGTTTTGTTTACCCTGGGCACACATTCACCATTGATTAAAAATTCATTAGGGCCCAGGTTAAGACTTTAATTTATTATAAATTGATTCAAAACATCCCTGCCTATCCAATTCACTCTGCTTCCCATTTATTGCAATAGACATGTCAGAATTTCAGCAGCATTCTAAAGACCCGATTGCAACAAACTACGGGACTTTCTCTTATAGAAATGGTTTTTACAAAGGAAAATGTATGTTCAACATGTATGTAGCCTCGATTCCCTTAACCGATGTATCTGTAACAGTGTAAAAGCTTACCTCTCTCACTTTTAATGGGAAACTAAGAAACATGAAAATGGGTAGCGATTAATTAACCTTTCCCTTTGTCTGGAACAGCCTTGGATTTACAACAATATTCTGCTTGATAGAATTACTTCAATTAGATTATTTTTCTAGGTATGCACACAGTGAGTTGTCCCTTAAACGCCCCTAATGATTCTTCCGTGCTAGACGTCAAATCAGAAAATCAGTCAGGTGATCTCACTGTATACATATAAGGGGCCTTTTGTATAAAATATATTTTTTCACAAGCACATGCATTTCTGAAATGTTCCTTAACTTCACAGGATGCACAATCAATCTATATATTCCCACCCCTCAGTACTGACAAAAAACTTTTAAAACATGTTTTATTTGTGTTATAGCTCATTACAAGCTTTTCACAAAATTAAAGCAAATGAGATTGAAATCAAAATCATTAAAACTAAATCTAACATCAACTACAAAAAATACTACATCCTAAAAAAAGAAAAGAAAAATTCTACAATTTATACAGTACATTTTATATTTACAAAAATATATAGATGAATGTATGCACGTCAACAAGCAAAAATATCACCTATCAATCAACATGAAGGACTTACACCTCTCTCTGTCTCTGTGAGTCCGAACTCAAAAAACTGCCATACCTTAACCAGGTCTATAGATCGAAATATGTTACAGCTAGAGAGGCAGTTTAACCGGAATGCTTCACCCTATTGTTCCTGCAGAATATCAGCTAGATGTATGTAATATTTGACATGTACCTTGATCATGCTGCTACATGAGTTTAAAGAATGTCTAAGTGATTCTATGACACCCTCTCTTTTACAAAGACAGCAACCTCGTTTTTCTGTAGGGAGGTTCATCCATGAGCCTTTAACCTCCATTACTGGAAGTTCATTTAAATGCATCTGGATAAAGGCTCGTCTGGCAGTATGACTGGGAAATTGATAGACATACTATTCAACCTTTTTGATGAGGAAAGAATAGACAGGAAATATGTACCCAATGATGATAGTCTACCTATGTGATCATAGCAACATGCCCAATCAGGCCTGGACTGGCCCACCGGGACACCGGGAGTTTCCCCGTAGGCCTCGAGCACACAGGGCCTCTTTGCTTGGGGAAAGTATACATACAATTTATGGGCCTGCCTGCGCAGCTGCCCATGACCTCTTTAATTTGTGTGTTAACTGATAACAGGAAATGAGTAATCTGGGGTCACGGCCCTGCCCTGGGAGAGGGAGAAGTTACAAAATGAATAAATCATGCTCGGCGCCACTTCAGGCACACGCACTGCAGAGAGTTCTGCAGAGCTGCGTGTAAGAGCTCTCCTCTCATCAAGCTGTCTCATGGACACTATAAGTCACACCGCGTTTGCTCATATCTAATGCAACTGACGATTCACTATTCATAGCAGAGAAAAGTATCATTCAGCGTTAGAATCAGTGCAGACAGTCAGGGTCGGGCCTGCAGAAGATGCAGTCAGGATTGGCAAAGGCTTGTTTTTGGTGCAGAGGTTTTCAGCAATGAAATGAATACACTACAGTGCAGTGCATTCTTGCTCAAGCTTTCAAACCCTGCACTATTTCTATCATGAACATAAATGCAAACATTTCCCCATTCACTGGAGCCCATCGTCAGACAGCGTTTCTCCCATCTTTGGGAAGGCATGGAAGACTGGCCTGCTTTCGCTAGGCCAGTGTGAGCCTTTTTTACGCTGGCGGTATTTCTCACTGCTCTGTCTGCAAGATAATGCTTCTGCTGTGCAGGTGTATAGCGTTTAGATAAGAGGATCAAAGCACTACATTCCCTGCCCTCCAGTGGTGGGTGTCACACTCTCATCACTGTCCTCTCTTAGCTTTTTACCCCCTGATGAAGGTCTATGCAACTTCAAACGTTCGTACCTTGTTCTTTCTCAGCACACTATTTTCAATTACTCCAATAAAAGGCACACACACACCTCAACATTTGTGATGTAATTTCTACAAGGGTTAGTGCATAGAAGTGCAGGTGCTCGCCCTTTAAACCCTCTCTCACGTCTCCCTTAAAAGTCGGGAGTTAGCAGCCCCATCCTTCCAAAGGGTTCCCCATGTGCTCGCCCCCAATGCCACCCTGCACTGGCGCAGCACCACAAGGCGGGGTGGCCTGCTGGTCTCACGACAGACCAGTGCCTCTGAAAGACTGCCAGGTGTGGGTGGCTTTGGTGGCATGTCACATAGATTTTGCCATGGGGTCCACACTATCCAGGTTACCTGCTAGAGTGCGTGCTGATGCACAATGTCCACCTCTCCCTGCAGGACTGACACTTCCTGGTGGCATGGTTTATTTATTTATTTATTTATTTATTTTTACATTTGTATACCGCTCAGGCAGCCCTTTGGCATCGCAGCGCTGTTACTTGTGCACAACCTAGTTACAGTTACATCATAATTTAAGGCTTAGTTACATTTTCATATCATTATAAAGCGTACATTTTCTTACAGGGTAGTTACAGGCTAGATGGGTGCCGTCAGAGGTGATCAGGTGAAGATACGTGTTTTTACAGCTTTTCTGGACGCTAGATGAGATTTTTCAGCTCGAATGGGTGGTGGAAGGGTGTTCCAGTGCTGGGCTGCTAGGTAGGGGAAGCTGGCACCTCCTGCTCGGGCTCTCTTGATTTTGGGTAACGTGAGCATATTTGAGTAGGGCGTTCTAGTCGGGCGTGTAGATGTGGTGAGGTGTATTCTTGCAGAGAGGTAGGGAGGTGCGGTTTGGTGGATACACTTGTGTGTTCGAGCAAGCGCCTTGAAGAGTACTCGCTTTTTTGGTTGATGCTGCTTACTGAGCAACGGAATAGGGGCAACTTCCTGAAGTTCTGGTGTGCCCCACTTTGCCACTGCCAAAGCCAAAGAGCCGTGCGGCCTGGACCTGGTTATGTCTCAAATGGTGGAATGAGCATATTTCCTTTGTATTTATAGGGGGCACACTGGCATTGGGGGCTAGTGCACACATTGGAGGAGCTAACCAGTGCTACAATCTGCACCTTTACAAGTTCATTAGGTGGCGATAAAGAGAACTTTGCATGGACACAGTAAGTTCACTCTTTCACAAAAGTGCAAGCCCTAAGTTACGTGTTGGCCGTACTGACGTTGCCCGTGCTATTGCTCTAGGCCAGGGGTCTGCAACCTGTGGCTCTCCAAATGTTTCAAACTACAATTCCCATGATGGCTGGCTATTGACTATGCTGGTTAAGGATGATGGAAGTTGTAGTCCAAAACATCTGGAGAGCCAAAGGTTGCAGACCCCTGCTAGGCCTTGAACCCACTTAGCTTGCCAATGTACTGCAGTACTGACCAATACCAGCCTCTGCTACATGAATGTCCGGTTCACACACTGCTCCACTAAGGTACCTTAACCCTGATATGCACCCTTCCGGCTGTGCCAGTGCAGAGATTTGCACGCTGCTCCACCAATGCACCTCAACCCTGGTATGGCCCATCCCGGCTGTGCCACTACAGAGACCTGCATGCTGCTTCACCAATGCACCTCAATCCTGATCTGCAAATTCCCGGCTGTGCCACTACAGAGATCTGCATGCTGCTCCCCCAATGCACCTCAACCCTGATCTGCACCGTCCCGGCAGTGCCACTACAGAGATCTACACATTGCTCGACTAAGGCACCTCAACCATGACCTGCACCATCCCGGCTGTGCTACTACAGAGATCTACACACTGCTCCACTCAGGCACCTCAACCCTGATCATCACCATCCCGGCTGTGCTACTACAGAGATCTACACACTGCTCCACTGAGGCACCTGAACCCTGATCATCACCATCCCGGCTGTGCTACTAGAGAGATCTACACACTGCTCCACTGAGGCACCTCAATCCTAATCAGCACCATCCCGGCTGTGACACTATAGAGATCTACACACTGCTCCACGAATGCACCTCAAACCTGGTCTGCACTATCCCGGCTGTGCCACTACAGAGATCTACACACAGCTCCACTAATGCACCTCAAACCTGGTCGGCACCATCCCGGCTGTGCCACTACAGAGATCTACACACAGCTCCACTAATGCACCTCAAGCCTGGTCTGCACCATCCCGGCTGTGCCACTACAGAGATCTACACACAACTCCACTAATGCACCTCAATCCTAATCAGCACCATCCCGGCTGTGACACTATAGAGATCTACACACTGCTCCACTAATGCACCTCCACCCTGGTCTGCAGCATCCCGGCTGTGACACTATAGAGATCTACACACTGCTCCACTGAGGCACCTCAATCCTAATCAGCACCATCCCGGCTGTGACACTACAGAGATCTACACATTGCTCCACTAATGCACCTCAACCCTGATCATCACCATCCCGGCTGTGCTACTACAGAGATCTACACACTGCTCCACTGAGTCACCTCAATCCTAATCAGCACCTTCTCGGCTGTGACACTATAGAGATCTACACACTGCTCCACGAATGCACCTCAAGCCTGGTCTGCACCATCCCGGCTGTGCCACTACAGAGATCTACACACAGCTCCACTAATGCACCTCAAGCCTGGTCTGCACCATCCCGGCTGTGCCAGTACAGAGATCTACACACAGCTCCACTAATGCACCTCAATCCTGGTCTGCACCATCCCGGCTGTGCCACTACAGAGATCTACACACAGCTCCACTAATGCACCTCAATCCTAATCAGCACCATCCCGGCTGTGACACTATAGAGATCTACACACTGCTCGACTAAGGCACCTCGACCACGACCTGCACCATCCCGGCTGTGCTACTACAGAGATCTACACACTGCTCCACTGAGGCACCTCAACCCTGATCATCACCATCCCGGCTGTGCTACTACAGAGATCTACACACTGCTCCACTGAGGCACCTCAACCCTGATCATCACCATCCCGGCTGTGCTACTACAGAGATCTACACACTGCTCCACTGAGGCACCTCAATCCTAATCAGCACCATCCCGGCTGTGACACTATAGAGATCTACACACTGCTCCACGAATGCACCTCAAGCCTGGTCTGCACCATCCTGGCTGTGCCACTACAGAGATCTACACACAGCTCCACTAATGCACCTCAAGCCTGGTCTGCACCATCCCGGCTGTGCCACTACAGAGATATACACACAGCTCCACTAATGCACCTCAAGCCTGGTCTGCACCATCCCGGCTGTGCCACTACAGAGATCTACACACAGCTCCACTAATGCACCTCAATCCTAATCATCACCATCCCGGCTGGGCTACTACAGAGATCTACACACTGCTCCACTGAGGCATCTCAATCCTAATCAGCACCATCCCGGCTGTGACACTATAGAGATCTACACACTGCTCCACGAATGCACCTCAAGCCTGGTCTGCACCACCCCGGCTGTGCCACTACAGAGATCTACACACAGCTCCACTAATGCACCTCAAGCCTGGTCTGACCCATCCCGGCCGTGCCACTACAGAGATATACACACAGCTCCACTAATGCACCTCAAGCCTGGTCTGCACCATCCCGGCTGTGCCACTACAGAGATCTACACACAGCTCCACTAATGCACCTCAATCCTAATCAGCACCATCCCGGCTGTGACACTATAGAGATCTACACACTGCTCCACTAATGCACCTCAACCCTGGTCTGCAGCATCCCAGCTGTGACACTATAGAGATCTACACACTGCTCCACCAATGCACCTCAAGCCTGGTCTGCACCATCCCGGCTGTGACACCGTATCATACAAAAATGTCGCCCTGATTTGTATGCCCCCACAGTCACTGTGACTTTGGAGGCGCACAAAATGAGGGTGACATTCACTGCGCCCAAGCAGAGCAGGGGTTGCGGGGGTGTTCCCTGCTCTTCCTGGGCGCAGTAATGGGGGTCAGGGGTTGCAGGGGTGTCTCCTGTTTACCATTTCGGAAAGAGGAGGACATGTAAAAAAAAAAAAGCACCCTGCAGCGTCAGCTCCAACCCACGTTAGTGAGAAGAGCTGACACTGCAGGGAACACAGAGTGCGGGCGGCACACGCAGAAGTGTGCCACCCTAAAGGTAAGTGGGGTGGGGGTTGGGAGGGGTAATGCAGGCCAGGGGAAGCGGGCACAGTGATCCATATGATCACTGTGCCGTGCCGTAAGTGCCGTCAGCATTTTCGGCATCGCAGTTGCGGGCGGTGCAGTGATCACATAGATCCCTGTGACACTATAGAGATCTACACACTGCTCCACCAATGCACCTGAACCCTGGTCTGCACCATCCCGGCTGTGCCACTATAGAGATCTACACACTGCTCCACTAAGGCACCTCAACTCTGATCTGCAGCAGACCAGTATCTCTGGTACTTAATCCAACAAGCCATACCAAAAGGGATTGAGCTGGCTGAACTGGGCCAAGAAGTGGGGCCAGGCCCTGCATGTCAGATCATATGTGATGCACTCATGTCGGGCCAATGGAGGAAAGCCAAGGAAAGAGTGCGTGCGGCAGCATAAGATGTACGGGTGGAGGTAGAGCGGTTGCTACAAGTGAGAGAGGAACTGGCACTCTCAGATGATATCCTCCTATTGAAGGGTCACATGGTGGTGATTCCAACATCCCTGAAAAGAAAGGTAGTTGAGCTGGTTCATGAAGGCCACCGAGGAGTGGTCTCCACAAAGCGCATGCTGTGCCAAAAAGTGTGGTTTCCCCAACTTGACACCATGATGGAAGATCTCCCCACTTGGTGCCTCCTCACGCCAAACAGACACCCGGAACCGTTGAAGATGTCTGAACTACCAGAAGGCATCTGGGAGGCAGTGGCAGCCGATTTCTTTGACCCTATTGAGGGGGGAAAGTACATACTGGCCATCATGGACGAGGAGTCCAGATATCCCGAAGTCCATATTATATTGTCGACAGCAGCCCATCATGTGATACCTGTGCTGGACAATATCTTCACGGTGTACGGTGTCCCTCAGATAATGAAGACAGACAATGGGTCCCTGTTCAGCGAGTACATGGGGTTTCACCATCACAAAGTCACTCCATTGTGGCCCCAGGTGAATGGCATGATCGAGAGGTTCATGGCCAACCTGAAGAGGTCACTGCAGGTAGCCCGGCTCACTGGACAACCCTATGAACAAGTACTGCATGAATTGCTAAGGGACTACTGAAGCACTCCGCACAGCACCACTGTGAAAACTCCTGCGGATGTAATGTTCAGGAGAGACATCAGGACAAGCCTACCCCAGGCCACTCTGATGGAAGATCGACCAATTGTGGATGTCGAAGTGAGGGAATGAGATGGGGCCGCAAAGGAGCGCATGAAAGAATACGTGGATGAGCGCCAGAGGGGACATTGTAGGGGGCATTGTTGCAGTAAGACAGCCCCAAACACAGAAACACACAGCTTTCTTTCACGAGGAACCCCTGATTGTCATGGAGAAAAAGGGATCCATGATCACAGCCCAAGGGAACAATGGCTCAACCAACCATAACTCATCCTATTTCAAGAAAGGTCCCTTGTCCGAGTCCCGACGACTAGGTGGGAGAGTGGGAATACCCATTGAATATATGTCTGACGATGCCTATCAAGGGGACCAAGAGGACTCTGGAGCTTTGGGCCAAGAGGACTACTGTGAGGATTTGGGTGGCAGTGCTTCCACTGAACTATTCAGCTCTCGACTCCAGAGAACCAGGAATAAGGAGATGACCTAGTAAACAATGTGCCGACATAGTTCATCACCTCATTGGGTGAAGTTTTAAATTGGGGGGAGATGTCATACCGTGTATTGAATAAAGAAGGACGCATGTGAGAAAGCTCTGTGTCTATCCATTTTGTACTGCGCAGTGCAGCGCGTGAAGGGACACCAACGAGGCTATCACAACTCCCACTCGGCACGTGTTCCCTTCTGAGGCTCTCCTCATCTGTTGCTCCTCCTCTTTCTCTCTCTCCATTTCCGGCATAGCACCACTTCGCTCTCCGCCATGTCTCTCTCTGTTAACCAATCTCTACTCTCCCACTCTTGCCTTAACTCTAGCACTACTTCTCTCCCTAGAATCTCCCCCCCTGCCCACAAAATCCTGTCCCCCAGACGCGCCTCACCTCTAGCACTACTTCTTGCTCTGCCATGTCAATCCCGGTACCAAATCTCCTGTCTCCCAATTGCTCTTCGCCTATAGTACTTCTCTACTGTCCCCCAATCGTGCCTCACCACCGGCACTTCTCACACTAGCATCTCTTCCCACGTTTACAAATCTCCTGTCTCCCAGTCTCGCCTCACGTCAAGCACTACTTCTCTTACTTGCATCTCTTCCCATGTTCACAAATCTACTGTCTCCCAGATATGCACTACTTCTCTCTCTTCCATGTCTATCCCGGCAACAAATCTCCTGTCTCCTAGTTGCTCCTTGCCTTTAGCACTTTTCTTACTAGCATCTGCACCATGTTCACAAATCTATTGTCTCCCATTGGTGCCTCTCCTCTTGCACTATTTTTCTCACTGCCATGTCTATTCTTGTTAAAACATCTCTCACTTGCATCTCTTCCCATGTTCACAAATCTTCTGTCTCCCAGACACACCTCACCTCTAGCACTACTTCTATCCTTGCCATGTCCATCACTGTTAATAATATACTTCATTCCAGATGTGCCTCACCTCTAGCACTAAATCCCCTGTCTCCCAGTTGTTACTGGCCTTTAGCACTACTTCTCTCACTAGCATCTGTCCCCTGATCACAAATCTACTGTTTCCCAGTTGTGCCTCACCTCTAGCACTACTCTGCTCTCTGCCATATCTATCATTGTTAACAAATCTCCAGTCTACCAGTCTCGAATCACCTCTAGCACTACTTGCCTCACTAACATCCCTTCCCATGATCACAAATCTACTGTCTCCAAGTTGTGTCTCACCCATAGCACTACATCTCACACTGCCATGTCTAGCCCTGTTCATAAATCTCCTGTCTCCCAGACGCACCTCACCTCTATCACTACTTCTCTCACTAGCATCTGCCGCCTGTTCACAAATCTACTTTCTCCCAGTGCAGCCTCACCTCTAGCACTTCTCTCACTGCCATGTTTATCCCGGTTAACAAATCTCCTGTCTCCCAGTTGCTCCTCGACTTTAGCACTAATTCTCTCAGTAGCATCTATCTCTCACTTGCATCTATTCCCATGTTCACAAATCTTCTGTCTCCCAGACACACCTCATCTCTAGCACTACTTCTATCCTTGCCATGTCCATCACTGTTAATAATATACTTCATTCCAGATGTGCCTCACCTCTAGCACTAAATCCCCTGTCTCCCATTTGTTACTGGCCTTTAGCACTACTTCTCTCACTAGCATCTGTCCCCTGATCACAAATCTACTGTTTCCCAGTTGTGCCTCACCTCTAGCACTACTCTGCTCTCTGCCATATCTATCATTGTTAACAAATCTCCAGTCTACCAGTCTCGAATCACCTCTAGCACTACTTGCCTCACTAACATCCCTTCCCATGATCACAAATCTACTGTCTCCAAGTTGTGTCTCACCCATAGCACTACATCTCACACTGCCATGTCTAGCCCTGTTCATAAATCTCCTGTCTCCCAGACGCACCTCACCTCTATCACTACTTCTCTCACTAGCATCTGCCCCCTGTTCACAAATCTACTTTCTCCCAGTGCAGCCTCACCTCTAGCACTTCTCTCACTGCCATGTTTATCCCGGTTAACAAATCTCCTGTCTCCCAGTTGCTCCTCGACTTTAGCACTAATTCTCTCAGTAGCATCTATTCCCATGTATACAAATCTACTGTCTCCAAGTCGTGCCTCACCACTAGCACTACTTCTCTCACTAGCATCTATCTATCTGTTCACAAATCTCCTGTCTCCCACTTGCACCTCACCTCTAGCACTGCTTCTCTACCTACCATGTCTATCTCTGTGATCAAATATCCCACCCTCCAGTCGTGCTTCACCTCTTGCACTACTTCTCTAGCTGCCATATTTAGCCCTGTTAACAAAACTCCCACCTCCCAGTCTCGTCTCACCTCTAGAACTACTTCTCTCCCTGCCATGTCTGGCCCTACTACCAGACATGCCTCACCTCTAGCACTTCTTCTCTCCCTGCCTTGTCCATGCCTACAAGTGCGCCTCACCTCTAGCACTACTTCTCTCACTGTCATGTCTATGTCGTCTACCATTCGTGCCTCACCTCTAACACTACTTCTTCTCTCACTGCTATGTCTATGCTGTCTACCATTCGTGCCTCACATCTAGCACCACTTCTCTCACTACCATGTCTATGCCTACTACCAGTCACGCCTCACCTCTAGCACTACTTCTCTCCCTGTCATAACTAGTTCTACTAACAGTCGCGGCTTATGTCTAGCACTTCTTTTCTCCATGCCATGTCTAGCCCTACTCACAGTCGCGCCTCACCTATAGAACGCCTTCTCTCACTGCCATGTCTAGCCCTATTACCAGTCGCACCTCACCTCTAGCACTTCTTTTCTCCCTGCCATGTCTAGCCCTACTGCCAGTCGCGCCTCACCTCTAGCACTACTTCTCTCCTTGCCATGTCTAGCCCTACTGCCAGATGTGCCTGAACTCTAGCACTTCTTCTCTCCCTTCCATGTCTAGCCCTACTGCCAGACTTGCCTCAACTCTAGCACCACTTCTCTCACTGCCATGTCTATGCCTACTACCAGTCGTGCCTCACCTCTAGCACTACTTCTCTCCCTGTCATAACTAGTTCTACTAACAGTTACGGCTTACGTCTAGCACTTCTTCTCTCCCTGCCATGTCTAGCCCTACTGCCAGTCGCACCTCACCTATAGCACACCTTCTCTCACTGCCATGTCTAGCCCTATTACCAGTCGCACCTCACCTCTAGCACTTCTTCTCTCCATGCCATGTCTAGCCCTACTGCCAGTCGCGTCTCACCTCTAGCACTACTTCTCTCCCTGCCATGTCTAGCCCTATTACCAGTCGCACCTTACCTCTAGCACTCTCTCCCTGCCATGTCTAGCCCTACTGCCAGACGTGCCTCAACTCTAGCACTTCTTCTCTCCCTTCCATGTCTAGCCCTACTGCCAGAGGTGCCTCAACTCTAGCACCACTTCTCTCACTGCCATGTCTATGCCTACTACCAGTCACACCTCACCTCTAGCACTACTTCTCTCCCTGTCATAACTAGTTCTACTAACAGTCGCGGCTTACGTCTAGCACTACTTCTCTCCCTGCCATGTCTAGCCCTACTGCCAGTCACGCCTCACCTCTAGCACTACTTCTCTCCCTGCCATGTCTAGCCCTATTACCAGTCACACCTCAACTCTAGCACTACTTCTCTCCCTGTCATAACTAGTTCTACTAACAGTCGCGGCTTATGTCTAGCACTTCTTTTCTCCATGCCATGTCTAGTCCTACTCACAGTCGCGCCTCACCTATAGAACGCCTTCTCTCACTGCCATGTCTAGCCCTATTACCAGTCGCCCTTCACCTCTAGCACTTCTTCTCTCCCTGCCATGTCTAGCCCTACTGCCAGACGTGCCTCAACTCTAGCACTTCTTCTCTCCCTTCCATGTCTAGCCCTACTGCCAGACGTGCCTCCACTCTAGCACCACTTCTCTCACTGCCATGTCTATGCCTACTACCAGTCACGCCTCACCTCTAGCACTACTTCTCTCCCTGTCATAACTAGTTCTACTAACAATCGCGGCTTACGTCTAGCACTACTTCTCTCCCTGCCATGTCTAGCCCTACTGCCAGTCGTGCCTCACCTCTAGCACTACTTCTCTCCCTGCCATGTCTAGCCCTATTACCAGTCACACCTCAACTCTAGCACTACTTCTCTCCCTGTCATAACTAGTTCTACTAACAGTCGCGGCTTATGTCTAGCACTTCTTTTCTCCATGCCATGTCTAGCCCTACTCACAGTCGCGCCTCACCTATAGAACGCCTTCTCTCACTGCCATGTCTAGCCCTATTACCAGTCGCACCTCACCTCTAGCACTTCTTCTCTCCCTGCCATGTCTAGCCCTACTGCCAGTCGCACCTCACCTCTAGCACTACTTCTCTCCTTGCCATGTCTAGCTCTACTGCCAGACGTGCCTGAACTCTAGCACTTCTTCTCTCCCTTCCATGTCTAGCCCTACTGCCAGACGTGCCTCAACTCTAGCACTAGCCTCAACTCTAGCACCACTTCTCTCACTGCCATGTCTATGCCTACTACCAGTCGTGCCTCACCTCTAGCACTACTTCTCTCCCTGTCATAACTAGTTCTACTAACAGTTACGGCTTACGTCTAGCACATCTTCTCTCCCTGCCATGTCTAGCCCTACTGCCAGTCGCACCTCACCTATAGCACACCTTCTCTCACTGCCATGTCTAGCCCTATTACCAGTCGCACCTCACCTCTAGCACTTCTTCTCTCCCTGCCATGTCTAGCCCTACTGCCAGTCGCGCCTCACCTCTAGCACTACTTCTCTCCCTGCCATGTCTAGCCCTATTACCAGTCGCACCTTACCTCTAGCACTCTCTCCCTGCCATGTCTAGCCCTACTGCCAGACGTGCCTCAACTCTAGCACTTCTTCTCTCCCTTCCATGTCTAGCCCTACTGCCAGACGTGCCTCAACTCTAGCACCACTTCTCTCACTGCCATGTCTATGCCTACTACCAGTCACGCCTCACCTCTAGCACTACTTCTCTCCCTGTCATAACTAGTTCTACTAACAGTCGCGTCTTACGTCTAGCACTACTTCTCTCCCTGCCGTGTCTAGCCCTACTGCCAGTCGCGCCTCACCTCTAGCACTACTTCTCTCCCTGCCATGTCTAGCCCTATTACCAGTCACACCTCAACTCTAGCACTTCTCTCCCTGCCATGTCTAGCCCTACTGCCAGTCGTGCCTCACCTCTAGCACTACTTCTCTCCCTGCCATGTCTAGCCCTACTGCCAGTCGCACCTCACCTCTAGCACTTCTTCTCTCCCTGCCATGTCTAGCCCCACTGCCAGACGTGCCTTAACTTTAGAACTTCTTCTCTCACTACCACGTCTATGCCTGTTATCAGTTGCACCTCATCTCTTGCACTTCGTCTCCTACTTCCATATATCAATTTCCACCCTTCCAATCATTTTATCTTTCCCTTTTTCTGCTCCACCCACATTTGCCTCCCTTTATTTCTTTCTTCCTGCTGCGGGGGGCACGTTGGTGTGTCCCCGGGCAGGGATTCTCAGAGTGAGCCTGGCTGCAGCATCTCGCAGAGAGTCTGGCTTCTGGGCCAGTGGATGAGGTGAAACTCCTTTTTTCCAAATTCAAAGGAAAAGTAGCTATTGTGACTATCAGCAAGCAAAGCAAATGACTTTAAAAGACAAGAATGTTGCTAGTGTTGGGACATTCTGCCACTATAATGGGCGCGGCGTTCCCTATCATCCTGCAAGGGCACGAAACAGTTCTGGGGCAATAGCAGGTATAGCACATACGGCCAGTCCACAGGCCCCCTCACTCCTTCCTTCCTTTTTTTCTCCATGCTTCCATTTTTCCTAAATATATATCTCTCTCTCCCCTTTCTTTCTTTCTTTCTTTCTTTCTTTCTTTCTTTCTTGATTTCTTTCTTTCTTTCTTTCTTTCTTTCTTTCTTTCTTTCTTTCTTTCTTTCTTTCTTTCTTTCTTTCTTTCTTTCTTTCTTTCTTTTTTCCATGCTTCCATTTTTCCTAAATATATCTCTCTCTCTCTCCCCCTCCCTCTTGTTCTTTCTTTCTTTCTTTCTTTCTTTCTTTCTTTCTTTCTTTCTTTCTTTCTTTCTTTCTTTCTTTCTTTCTTTCTTTCTTTCTTTCTCTCCCCCCCCACCCCCTTGACTGACGGAATTGGCAAGACTTTTGACAGACAGGAAGTCTTGGTTTGGCGAGGGTAGGCCGTGGATGTTGGGGGTGGGCTTCGAGGAGTGGGGTGAAAAGGTGAAGTGGGGATCAGTATCTCCCAAAGCCAGGGAGCTCTTTATCTTCTGCTGAATCTGCATTCTGCCTTTCCTGACTTCAAACGCCCCCTCTCTGGACACAGAAAGTGGGCCTTTATCTGCTCCCGGGCATTGTTCCGCTGACAGCACATATGCTAATCCCTGTACCTGTGGACACAGCGCTGGGGTGAATGGGTGACTCTGAGGGATGAAAGGAGGTGCACAGTGTGCAAATCCCAACAACCACCGCAGGGGCAATCCCCCCTCCCAGTGCGCCTACACCTAGGGGCATCCCTTTACCGCAATCTGAGCCCTGTTAGTGAAGCATGATGGAGGGCCAGGTGGGGGACACCGCGCACGCGCACTGCCGGCTGGATTGACGCCTGTCTCCTAATTGCCAGGTTCTGCCCTCACTCACCCACCCCAGGGATTACCAGCAATGCCCCGAATATCCACTCCATGGGCAGCCCTTACTTCAGCATGGGTGTACTGGCAACCAAAGAGGCCCTGTAAATAATGTTCAAAGGGGCCCCATATTACACATTTTAAGCAAGCCCCTAAATACAAAAGAGGCCTAGGGTGCAGAGGCCCACTGGGAAATCTCCAGAGTACCCCGTAGTCCAGTCCCACCCTGTCAAAAGCAAGCCTATATGAGTGCCCACCCCCACCCACCCTCAGCATCCATCGTGACCTCAGAGCCCACCTCAAGAGGCGAGTGGCACTCATGATGGCCAGATATAAATACCCGACCTGCACACACCGCCCTCACTGCCTCACTTTCCAGGAGCAACTCTTAACACACGTGTCCTCATCCATCCCCAATCGTGACCCCAATAATACCCTTCTCAAGTGGTGAGTGTCCCCCGTAGCCGCACGGACACCACTCTTACCTCACCACTCATTCCAAGAGCCTCCTTTAACCACCGATGCCCACCTCTATCCCCAATCCTCGCCCCCAAAGACAGCCTGCGGACTCAACTCATATCCAAATGGCCCCCTTAAATAGCAACCCGCATCTATACCGCTGAGTACCTTCCGCGCCGTATCACTTACCTCCCCACGGAAACAACCTTGTGGTCTAACGTCCCCTGCAGCCTCAGGCCTTACCCCAGTACCCCCTCAAGTGGGCAAATCCTGCCGCTACCCCCCACCCCATCAATCACCCCCAGAGTAAGCCTTCCCCCCCACCACCGAATGCCAAGGGAACCCCTATACCTCAACCACAGTATTAACTATCGGAGGACTGGCAGTCCCAGGGAGTACCGTGTGGACACTTGCTATCCACTACGCACACTCCACATACATGAGTTTTGTGCACACGCATATGCTCACTTGCTGTTTCGTGTCCAGACACTAGCAGTTCCGTGCGCACACATGCGCAGCTCTACGGACACACGCACGCACTGGAAATTGTAAACGGGTACGCAGTGCACTCACTTGTACGCACACTCAGTTGCTGTTTCACACACATCACATGGACAGTTGTATGCTCACGCAAGCGTCCACGTCAGGTTTGAGCATTTATACTTTGGGAATCAGTGCCCACAACCAGTGGTGGACTGGCCTACAGGGAACTCAAGACTTTCCAGTGGTCCTCTTTTGAGTGGGTTAAATAAAGAATGTCTTACAAATCGTCCAGTCTATGATAATATGGGGCCACTTTGAAAAACATTTCCAGGGCCACTTTTGGTTCCCAGTCCAGCCCTGTGCCCAATCCCATTTTTGGGTCTTAATTGTAAATGCATTTAGCAAGGAACCCAGGTCATCCGAACAAATGGGGCACCACACCAATCGCAAGAAGAATTCTTCGTTCCTAGCCTTAAACTTTGATAATGATCGACTGGAGGCCTTGTGAATTTCCATCTTAAGCAGACATAATATACATGATGATTCATGACACATTATTTTATGTATAGATTCCCTCTATTCTATTTATTATTGTGCTCGGAGAAATGAGGTCCAACTCAATTCTAATGGTTTGTATAGGAGTCGCCTTTGAGAGGCCCAGGATACAGCACTAAATACTTGTTATTATCATTCCCATATGAACATTCCAATGCATATGAAATACTTGCTACTAGTTTTTGTCGATAAAGTGCTATTATCCCAATCAGGCTAAACCCGGCACTGGAAGTTACACCTTTTTTTATTGACATCATTATAGCAATCGTTTCTGTATTGTGTTTTTTTCATGCCAATCACTCATTTGCATGCATTTCAACACCATATCTTAAATAACAAAACCTATGCCCTCAGTGTATTACCCCAGCAGACCTCACAATACTTTCCCTTGACAAATTGCATAAAATTAAATTTATCAAAATTGACGACCAGATTGTTGGCTATGGCATACTCAATCAGGGCATTCGCACTTCTGTGAATGCCAACGAACATAAGTGGTATCTAAGATGGGAAGTTCGATAGCATAGGTCAGATGTAGCACTTTCAAATACTCAACCCTGGAAGACAATTATGGGCTTTTTTTAAGCACCCTTCCACATCTGACATAAACAGATGAAATAAATCAGGGGCTAATATGCACCGCTGCTTCACGCCCCTGGCAATCTCAAACAGATCAGACAGATCGCTGCTTCCATTCAACTTCACACGGGCAATGTTATTCGTGTGTAATAGTTGGCACGCAGCGAGTAGTTCGGTCAGCATTTTCAACTGCTTTAGTTTACCCATAAAAATGAGCAGTCAATTGTGTCAAACCCTGCTGCGAAATCCAAAAAAACATGTAAAGAGGTAAGGAAGATTTGGCACAAGCTTGATTGATAAGAGAGTTTATAACAAATAAATTATAATTTGCTGAATAGCCCTTCCTGAATCCTATCTGAAAGCTGCTCAAGATATGATTTTTCTCAATCCAGCTTTCAATCTTTAATAGGAGATATTTAGCAAACATTTGCTAGGACCATTCAATAGGAATAGTATCCTGTAATTGGAAGGGTAATCACTGTTGCCCCATTTAAAGATAGGACTAAAATGAGAAACCTTCCATGAATCGGGGACAATGCCCCCCGCCGCTATTTGCCTAAAAAGGGTAAGTAGTATATTGGCCCAGAGTTCTGGATTGGCAAGCAAAAGTAAATTAGACACTTCGTCCGGGCCTGGAGCTCTAGATTTTCTAAGCTTATATATGATGCCAATCAACTTTTCCCTATTGAATGTCAAGTTCAAGGGTCAGGAAGTTGTGTGATAGTAGGATTTTTAGTTGCAAATTTCCCACGTAAATAGACTTCCCAGGTTTCACTAAGAATGGGGTTAACCTTTGGGGGCCGAGCCTGTGCACGATTAATATTGAAAAGGAGCCACAAACGTTTTGTTTCATGTTTACAAATTACATTATATAGCTCCTTCCATGTAGTTGTGTCATCTGACAAATAACAACATCAGGATTTAATGGGATTCCCTTTATAGTATCATTCCCCTCAGGATTATTTCCCCTTTATATTATACTCACATATGAATTCCTGTTGACTGTCTCACAGACAGGTGGGAACCCTCTTATGGACGGGTTCAATTTTCCCTCAGCTTTCCTCCACAGCCTGTCTGATATCTCTACCTCTGAAGAACTCCTACTAGGACTCACTTACGGGGCCCCGGTAATAATGCAAAATTGTTCAAAAAGGAGAGCAATTTATTCCTTCTCCTTCCTGTTATCAATTCTCCTACATCCTCTCCATCAGTCAGCGAGTGAGTCTGTCCCCCAGTGAGTGTGTGTTCAACCTTTTATAGAACACAAATCCATCCCTTTTAATGTGTTTGAAATTTCTCCAATCGAATTGGTCAATGTATGTGATTAGACAGTGTTCCAAAATTGACATCTACCCCTTCGTAGTCATTGGGCATATTAATGAAAAGAGCAGCCTGGTGGGAGTAACTTCTACACCCAATTTCCTTCACGTTTGATGTGATGTCATTTCAGAGATTTCTTGCATTAAACATTGTAACATTCAGAAATAGTAAATTCCACACTTATGACCACTTTACTAACTGGCTCACCAGATTTCTCTCTCTGGCACGAATCAAACAACATACATTTTATCATGATAGGACAAATGATTCAGGACTTACAGATTTTGGCTTACAACTTACTTATACTTTCATACACAAATTATTTTTCCATCACAAAGTAACGCGATTGCCCATCTGAATGCTAAATCATATATATAACTGGTGTGTGCTGTTTCTATGGACGAAAGGAAAATGTGCCTGATTTACAAAATGGAAATTGCCTCAAACAAATGTCCTCTTTATGTTATGTTATGTTAGAATCATTTGTAGCATGCACGTTCGCCCAAGGGCATCTTGGCGTGAGGATATCCATGAAACTGGACAACAGAGCCTTAAACTAAACAAAGAGTTTGGTTTTTAACAGACAACGGAAGAGCAGATGATTCTCGGTCATTCCAAGTTGACAGGAAGACTGTTCCAATGTTTGGCAGCAGTCAAAGAGAAGGCTTGACCACCCAGTCGCTGATGGCGGAAGGATGGGTACAGGAGCAGGCGAGCACTGCTCCAGCGCAGACATCGATTGGGAAAATAGGGTTGACATTTTTCCTGAAGAAAATCAGCACCAACACAGCGGAAAGCCTGATGAACCAGGCAAAGAGATTTTAAAACAATTCTTTGCTTCACTGGGAGCCAATGCAGACAGCGTAGCACTTGGCTAATGTGAGAGCCATACAGTGTACCTCTAGCAATCCGGGCTGCCAGATTCTGAAGCAGCTGCAGCCGATGGATAAGGCCAGCTGGCTTGGCCAGAGGCAAGGAGGCAAAAAGGGCAAGTCTTCCAGAGCACCCTCAACAGAAAAATGCCCTGTTTTGCACACTGTACTGACTTGCAGGCTTTGGATAAAGATGCAGAGAGGTAAACCCCCAGATTCTTCAAAACCGTCACTGCAATTGGAAAAACACCTAGTGAGGAAGGTGAAAAGTCAGGGGACTAGAAACAAGGTGTATACAACCCAATAGGGCATTTGAAGTTGAACGTTTTAAGACAAAAATTAACTCTCTACGAGGTTCTGTTCAAGAATTATGAGCAAAATAGGAAATCCCACTGTAACGTCCAAAAGGCATTTTTTACTTAATACAAAATAATACACGGCATCTGCAGTTGGGTATGTCAAAAATAGAGCATCTGGTGTCTTTACTTCTTTGCCTGTTAGTTCAGGGCTGAAGGCGTCTGTGGCTTCATAGGCCTGCCAGTATTAAGGTATTTTGCAGTTTGAAGTACCTAGGGGTTTGTAGTGCATGGCAGATCATAGATAAACTTTCTGTTTTTCCAAGTGTGAAGGTTCCTTTCCTCTGGTAGGCCTTAGAGATTGAAATAGCAGATTGAATGGACAAGACGCTGTTCAATCGGAAATCCTATTTTTAAAAAAATGTTAAGCCCCCCCCCACACACACAGATGAAAGTCATAAAGAAACCCCCTTAGAATGAATTGCAAGTTAAGCCTCCCAGTGACCTAGTTGCAGGACAATCATTATCTTTAAGGTTCAGCTTCACATGAAATCAAATTCCTTGAGAGGGCAAGGCATATCAGTTTCGTTGTTGTTTTGTTGTGGGTTGGTGGATTGAACAGAATATCAGATGCCAGAGTTCAGACCTGGCTTCATTTAAGTGCCATTTACAATTAAGGCTTTTAACTCTACATTTTTGCTGTGTCCCTAGATTTTTACCTTTTCAAACACAGCAGTTTATCGATTGTATTGGCTTATCAACGGTCCACATTTTCAACATCTCTAGGTTTCCTAATAGTAACTCTTCATTTGTGTAAAGGAAAATAGAACAAACAGCAGCAGGAAAGGCAAATTAGTTTTTCTCTGTCACTTTAAAATACTACGATTTTCTCTTCAGATCGTCAGTTCTCCATTTTAACAAAAGTTGCAGAATGCTTGCTTGTACTTGAAATGTTTGTCTTGGGCCTTGTCAAAACATTGCACATTTTGCTTGCACGTGTATTTTTCAAATGCTCTTCTCAGGCCACAGTTTACATTTCTCTTTTTAAAATGGTACCTTGCTCTTCATCTTTTTCTTGAGTTACATTTCCCTACAACTGTTACCCACAGCCTTTTACAAACAATCCCAGGATTGGTAGTGTGACGAAATGCCCTGCAGGAGTACAAGAGTGAGAAGTGGCAAGAGCGCCTACTTAGCCCTCAAATTGCTTCAAAATAAGACTGATCTGAATCATAAAAGTTAATGGTTACAGTTAAGAGATATACCACCTTCAGCTGTTGTGATAATGTGTGCAGAGGGAAGGCTACACTCTTGAGAGGGGTGTGAATGTGATCCAGTAGCAATCCAAACAGCAAATCATAGCAGTCCAAAATAAAGGGAATGTCCAAGCCAGGTTTTATAAATTTATATATATACTTTAATTAAACACACAATGTACAAAAATGACAAAATAGTAAAATAGTACAGATAACCCACCTCTGAGGAAAGAACAGAGAATATGCAAAGATAGTAAGATGCAGCACTCTGGATAATGAATTGGGGGTGAAAGGCAAGTAATAGCAACAATGTTCTTAAAGTTATATGTAAGGACCAAGGGTGCAGTTTTCAGTCAATAATACCTTCTGCGGTCGGTGCTTGACGCTTCGATTGGTGATGAACCAGGCTTCTCTGTACTGTTTGTGCTGTTCAAGTCAGGTTAGAATAAATCAGTCATATTGTTCAAGACATAGAGCAGGTGTCGAGCCGGGGTTGAGCTGAAGTTCATTGTAGTTCACAAAAGCACGGACCATGAGAGCCACAAAGGTCGGTATGACAGTTTGTTCTACGACGATGCTGGTGACTGGATGCGCAGTTAGAGATAGGCGGTCTGATGCGTCTTAGAGGGTTGTGGTTCAGTGCAGACACCAAGGTTGGTTTGACTGGAGATGAAGATCGGCAATGAAGATGTTGGCAGTTCGAAGGGCAGCTCAAAGCGGCATTCAGCAAAGTGTGGATCATGACGGCCATCGTTGGCGGTTCAGTGGTGAAGATGCTGGTGACTGGATGTGCAGTCCAAGTCAGGCGTCTCTGGTGTAGTGTACGAAGGTTGCGGTTTCGAAGGATCCCCCAGGGTCCATATGGCAGTTGGTGAAGATCTGCAACAAAAATGCTGGCGGTCCCAGAGGCAGTTCGAAGGCAGCGGGTGCAATGATGAGCTTCAGTTGCGGGCCGGGGCAATGAAGCACTCAACCGGCGTGGTACGAATGCAAACTGGTTCAAGAGTGCATAACAGTGGCTCAAAGATCGGTCAAGTACCCAATGCATGCATGTCCCTTTTGGTTTAAATAGGGTTGAACAGCTTGAATCACAGCAGTCTGACAGCAAAACCACAGGCTTTCTTGACCCTCATGTTGCTGTGAGTCCCAATCCAGGGATTCAAGAATACGTTTAGTCCGTGTTCTCTGCACCCACCACAGGGGAAGCTGGCACACACTTCCCGGGGTCCTTCAACATCAAGAGGCCCTGGGCAGCAGCGTGGCAGGCGGGGTGCTGATCTGAGCTCCCTCTGTCTGCAATAGCCCCACCTCTTCCCTTACCAATAACATCAAAGGCCCTTTCAACACCTTGGTGTGAGGCTAGTCCTTTTGTGAAGGGTGAGCCCTTTGATTCCTGTTTCCAGGATAACTTCATGTGGCGTGGCTGTCTCACTGGGGAGGGTGTTACCTGGCCTCACAAAGGACAGCATCCTGGTTTGAGGCTAGTGCTTTTGTGAAGGGTGAGCCCATTGATTCTGGTTTCCATGCTAGGAGAAACCAGAAGGTGTCTCACCCACTAGTCCCCAGGGATCTGTCATCTAGGTGGCCAGGACATGGCCATCGCTTTTAAATCCAGGTCAGGTGGACCAGTACTCGGAGGATCACCTGGGTGAGGGGCTTTTGGGGAGTGGGAGTGGGACACCGTTTGTCGAGACATGGTATACCCTTCCCTGTAACACCTTTACCCCATCCTATCAGATAAGATACGTAGGAACTCTACCCCCCACCCCTTTCCAACATGAACACTTTCATACGGACAGCCTGCTCTGGGGGAAAACAGACTATTACCCGAGCAGTATACCTGACGTGTCCCAATACAATGGTCAGGCAATTACTAACCATCACTCACACCTAAAGTCCATTAAGCTTCCCCACATGGATAAAAGGTGGAGCACGAAAGCACACTTTGAGCAAGGCAAAGCACACAAGGAAACAGCAGTTTCGAGACAGCAGCTGAACGAGAGAAGAAAGACGGCAAAACAGCAGGGGATCACAAGGAGGGACATTCCCTTGACCTTTCCGACAAGAAACCGTTACTTTCAAGAGCCCTCGAGATTAGAAAGCGTAAGACCAGGAAACCAGGATGAAGAATCATGTATTGTGTGTCAGAGATACCCAGGGCCCTCCTGCGTCACTAATCAAGGCGGGGTGAAGCAGCAGCCGCTGTAGTACTGCCCTTGGCTCCAAGAACAAAGCAGCTTCAGTGAAATCAACACATCCTGTGAGTTGGGGAGACTGATACAAGATGGGCTTGTGTTGAAGCCAAAGTTGCAAGCAGCAACATTGTATGATGAGCGCTGGAATGAACATTGCTAAAATGCGTGTGATAAAAGACGCAAGTAAAGGTGAACTGCTAATGAGTGTTTGAACTTTAAAAACAAGATACAATACCTGACAGAGCGGACCGGCACTGCGTGGGTGTTCAATCGAAGCTTTCTGTAAGGTATCTAGCTGAGAAGTGGCAGAAGTGAAAGTTAAAGGGTTATGTTAAGAAGAGAACAAAGAATTGTGAATGAAAGTGGTCCTGCGGGGTCAAGCAAAATCCTGCGCACAGTCAAAGTTCTTCGATTTTGAAAATAGTAAAGAAAGTTTGGAAAATTAGAGGGCGACCAATTGAAAGTTTTGTGTTAAAGTTGGTCTGAGCACAGCAGAGGGGTGCCCGAGGTAAACAGGGAATCACCAGAGAAGTTATGCACATGAGAATCCTGAGGAGAGAGGAAATTTCAATGTGTGTCGCATCAGGCCCTCTGAAATAAGAGACTTTGAATGGCAAAGAGATGTTTTGCACAGAAGGTCCTGATACTGAGATTTTGAACTGCATCCTCATGCTAAAAAAGCCAGAGTATGTGCTAAGCTCCAGTGTGCAGCCTTGTCCCGTGCTGAAATCCTTAAGCTCAGGTATGGCTTATACTTAAACTTGCTACCAGGATAGCAACTCTCATAGTAATGTGATTTGTGGAACAGGGTTGCCGCTCTTAAATGCAGCCCCTGCAGCGTAGTCACTTGGCTGTTGCAGCAGCTGTCAAATGGGCACCAGTGACCCAATGAACCTGCTCTGTGGCTCTGGAGAGCAGGTGCTGCAGAACAGGATACTGATCCAGTAGGGCACAGGAGTACACTATGCTTTTGGCATGGAACGTATGAAAGGGAGATCTGATTAGATTTCCCTTCCTGAGATGGAATTACCCATATCATTTTATTAATTTAATAAAACAGGGCTACTACATCCTTCCCATGTCTGTTTAGGCATAACAGATGACTGTTTCCAGCCCTCACTTGTTCGACACTCCATTACACAACACCAATGTATTTTTGGGACACTCTTGTACTAGGGATGAAAAGTTTGTTCACCTGAAAAATGTGCATAAAGCTGTAAATTGACCAATGTCTTTTCAGCAAAGCTAGCAGAATTTGTTTCACTGATGTACATGTTAACTTTCAGAACAACAGACTGTCATTATTTACACTGACTGCAGATACACCTTTGGCATTGCCCGTGGCACCTCAGGCTCCCAGATAAAGATACAGTTATGTAGCAGCCTTTTTCGACGCCCCCATGTTACTACGACAATCAGCCAGAATGAATTGTGTTTCACACTAACCCATTAATGACATTTCTTGCAGGAGCGCTTCAGTATATGCTGCTGCTGAACAGGTAGCCATTTGTGACTGAATGTTTTAAGAACAAAAAGTGTGCAACAAACTCCTCCTTTCAACACATTAAACGTATTAGCCTACATTCAAGTTGTCACTCTGGGATCAGAAAAGGACTTGTGGTCAAGGAAGTGTGAGATAACATGGTCGCTTGGGCAAACCAAAGGTACTTTTTTCCAATTTGGCTTGCATCTTTCATAGGTTTGCCCATGTTGGAAAGAGGGGGTATTATTGCTAGACTGAGTGAAAACTGGTATGCCCCAGATTTTTCTGCCATAACACAAGCTTTTTGTAGAGAGTGTGTTATCTATCAGCAAACTAATATGGGAAAAGCTATGCATGCAACGCTGGAAACACATCTGATGCCTTATGGGTCTTTCACCAATCTGCATGTTGACAGTCTACAGCTCCTGAATACAACAATTGCGTATACGTCTTTGTCATTGTTGTCATCGGTGGCAGTGGAGCGACAGAATCGTGTATTCAAGATCAGACTAGCCAAACTGAGCGCAGAGACTGTATTCAATTGCCGGAGGCGCTTTCTCTGGTATTTTGTTTGTTCATCCAGTGTGCATCCCTTTTGTCACCACCAGGTAAGATTTTGCATAGTTATAACCATCAGACTGCTGATATTGTGCTCAACTACTGCATAGTCTTATATGATTCAAGGATTTGAACTCAAGGGTGCTACCAAGATGACCTGAAGGACCTTTTCCCCGAATGTAGCTTGGGTAGTATGTGATGGTTAAGGAGGACCAGAAGAAGCCAGCTCTGTCTCCCAGGTGGCATGGACCCTGCCAGGTACCTATTACCAATACAGCTACAAAGGTCAGGGAAATAGCTATCTGGGTCCGCACCACTCACTGGAAAAGGAGTGTGCCACCCACAAATGAAGGGTAGGTTGCTAGCAGTTAGCCTACTGGCAGGACTTTGGTGTCTCACTGTGCTCCTCAATAAACATCTGCATTGTAACAATCAGACTGAACTACAGTGTTTGGTTAGGGGACTAATATTGTCATCATTTAAAATTGCATTGTGGAAATATTTAAAATTGCATTGTGAAACCTAGGCTTTTTTCCCCACTATACAAGTCTCTCAGATTTAGGTGTGTTTTTCTCACATATTTAAATTGCATTGTGAAAATAGTGCCGTCCTGTGATTTTTGCCTCCTAACAAAGCATTCATCTAGCAAACTTTCCGCCATTATCTAAGCTCCTGTCATCTTGTCCAACTGTCTACTTGTCTCGTCTCTCTCTGTCTCATCAGCTTGCGCTCCTCCCTGTGTCCTTCCCTAGTGTTCTCCCTGCCCCCTTCCCATTCACTTCCTCTTCTCTCCTCTCTCTACCTACTCTATGGTGATCTTTGTCTCTCCTATCTTTTCTAACTGCTTCTCTATCGACTATCCTGCTCTTCTCACTAAATCTGATAGGAAGAAGTTTAAAAAGGACATCCTGGTCTCCAACCCAGGCCTCCCTATCGCTGATACCTATACCAGTGCCTCCTCCAGGCGAACCCTCACTGACATACTCTTTGTCGTTCCCTCGCCAGACCAATGGACTCTACGTATGGTCTCTGTGCTCTCTCATTTCTCTTCTTCTCCATTAATGGTGGCACTGGGTGGGAGGCCCCGTGGGCCTCCTTCCACTCCTCTAAGGTCATCATTAATGTTTACTTGAATGCTTCAGTCTTGGTCCAAGGCCCTCAAGTCAACCTTCTCTTTTTTGATAGACACTACCTTTCTTCTTCTGCTGTCCCCTCTGTCCCCTCCATGGCTTTCTTGCCTCTCCCTGCCGTCTCCTGCTGTCTCCTCCTTGGCTTCCTCACCCTCTTCTCCTTCCTCTTCTGCCCCTCCACCTCAGGCTTCTTCTGCACCTCTGCAGGTTGTACCTCTGATTTGTACCCCTCCCCAGAAGTCTTTCAATGATGGCAACCTTCTCCATATTGCCACTCGCTCAGCTGTCAAACGCTCCTCTGACATCTGCTGCCTCCTGAAGGAACTTGACCTCGATGTCCTCAGTCTCACCGAGACATGGTTCACGGCCGGCTCTGTCACGAGCTTTGACACTCTCCTCCCTGATAGCTACAAGATCCTCTCCGTGCCCAGATCCAACCGTTCTGGAGGGGGTGTAGCCCTGATCTTCTCTGAGTGGATTCCTGCCTCTGTCATTCGTACGCAGGCGTACTCATCTTTCGAATGCCTCCTCGACTGGCTCTCTCTCTCTCCTGCCCATTCCCTTACTGTAGCTACTATCTATCGGCAACCTGGTCGGATATCCTCCTTCCACTCTGAGTGGGCGTACCTCTCCTCTTCCCTCCTGGTCTCGACCACTCAACTCCTCCTTCCTGGAGACTTCAACATCCACCTGGATGCTTCCTGTCTTTCCTCTGGACTCTTTTGCGACCTCTGTCACTCTTTATTCCCCTCTGGCCTGACTCACTCTGCAGGGCACACTCTGGATGATCTGATCTCTTCAGACCTTCCTCTTTCGATCCCTCTCACCACTTCTCTCTCCTGGAGTGATCACTTTCTCCTTTCATCCCAGCTCTACCCCTCAGGCCCAACCAACTCCCGCACTGCCACCTACATTCTCGGTTATCCGAGCCATGAAGCGTGTGTCAGTTGAGGCTTTCGACGCCACTTTCTCACCCCCCCCTCCACCGTTGGCTGACTCACACCCTGACACAGCCCTCCACTCTACTATATCTGATACTCTCGATATTCTTGCCCCTGTCATGAGGATCCGCTTGAAGCCCAAAGCCAAGTACAACTCTTGGTATGACTCAGACCTCATCATCCTTAAACGCAAGGGCAGAGTCGCTGAGAGGAAATGGCGTGCTTCAAGTACATCCTCTGACAAACTGGCCTGCCGCCTGCTCCAAAGGCAATACCGGCTCTCTATCCGCACCAAGAAAAGAGCCCACATCCAAGCACACGTCTCTGCGGCATCTAACAACTTGGCCAAACTCTTTAAAATATGCAAGGAGCTGGCCGACCCTGCTGCAGTTTCTACTTCTCCTGTCCCCTCCCAGGCCCTCTGCACGGCGCTGGCTTCTTAGTTAATGTCTAAAACTCAGGACATTCTGTCCTCTCTCTCCTCTCCCCCTCCTCCCTCTACTCCCTGCTCTTCACCAAGCCCTTCTTCGGCCCCCTCTCCTCCCTCCTTCTCTGCCTTTCCCCTGTTCTCCCATACAAGGTTTCTATAACAAGTCTGATCTATGAAAGTCTAGTCAAAACAGGTTCACCCGTGTTACTCCAAAACCATCAAGGACCAAATTGACACCCTGGCTCCTGCTCTGGCTGACTTCTGCAACCACTCCTTCACCACCAGAGTCTTCCCTTCCCCCCTGAAGCACTCCCTCTTCTTAAAATAACCTCTGCCAGCCCTTCCTGCCGAGCTAATTATCGCCCAATCTCCATCACTCCTTTCCTGGGCAAACTCCTGGAAAAACTGTCCACCCCCCAGCTAAATCTTCACACTGAATCTGTTGGTTATCTCCATGACCATCAGTCTGGCTTCAGAGCTGCCAGAAGCACGGAAACTGCTCTCCTGAACATCCGTGAAGACGTGCTCTCCAACCTTGATTCCAACACCCCCATGTCCTCATTTTACTTGATCTCTCTTCTGCCTTTAACACGGTCAACCATGCCATCCTGCTAAACCATCTCTGTGATAACCTGGGTATCACCTATCAGGCCCTGGCTTGGCTTACTTATTTCATCTCCGATCGACCCTCCCTGGTCCAACTTGGGTCCTTCCTCTCCTTAATCTCTATCTGTACCTGTGGTGTTCCCCAGGGGTCTAACCTCTCTCCCTGGCTGTTCAACCAATACCTGGCACTTCTTGCCCACCGCATTGCCGCTCTCTACCCCAACTTCCAGTGCTATGCAGATGACACTCAACTCATTTTGAGACTCCCTTCTGCTACCTCCTCTCCTTGTCTCATATCTGATTGTCAGTCTGCTATCAAGGAGTGATGTGCCGCCAATGATCTCTGCCTTATTGCCAGTAAGATAGAGATTCTCCTCATCGGCACACCTGCTCCCTCCTTTCCTGTCACTCTTTGGCTGGCCTCCCTTGGTGATTTTCCTGCTCCCACCTGTGAGGCTAAAAACCTCGGGGTCATCTTCGACTCCACTCTTTCCTTCCCTCTTCACATCTCCGACATCTCTAAGAAGTTGCTCTACCAGCTGCACCTCCTCAGAGGTATTCCTCCTTTCCACTACTTCCCCAGAAGCTCACTGTCTCCAGAGCCCTGGTTCTCTCTAGGCTGGAATACTGCAACAACCTCTTCCTAAATCTGCCTGCCTCTACTCTCTGCCCTCTGCAACTCATCCAAAACAGGATTGCAAGACTTGTCCTTGGCCTCAAACCCAGAGATTGTATCTCTCCAGGACGGAAATCTATGCACTGGCTCCCAGTGACTGTGAGGATTAAGTTCAAAACCATCTGCATTGTCCACAAGGCCTTCTGGGGCCTTGGGCCTCAATACCTTCAACTCTCTCTTCCTAAATATCTTCCTTCTCAAGCCCTTCGCTCATCCGCCTCCAACTCCCTCAGGGTCAGTCGTTTCTCCAAGCAACAAGTTGGTGGTAGATCTCTTTCCTCTTCTGGGGCCTCCCTCTGGAACAGCCTAGCTTCCTCTCTGAAACTTGAGGAGAACCATCTCTTGTTCCGGAAGCACCTCAAGATCTTCCTCTTTGCTTCTGCTTTCTCTCCTCCTCTCCCCTGCTTGATTTCCTGACTGAAACTGCACTGGTTACCTGGCTACCCGCTGATCTCGGGCCCAGGTCCCCTCCCCACCAGTTGCACACCTGCACTGCCCCCCTAGCAACCCTTGCACGTTGCACACCTGCACTGCCTCCCTAGCAACCCTTGCACTCGGGGACTGTTTCTCTATCCCTACAGCCCTCTTCCAGCACTTGACACCTGATGTCTGCACTTACCCTTTCACTTGCCACCACCTGGCCGCACTTTTATTTATTTATTTTATTTATATTATTGTTTATTTTATTAATTGTCTTTTATTTATTTTATTGTTATCCTATGTACTGCACTGCCTCTCCTCCTTTCCCCCGCGCTTTTCCCTCCCTCCCTCCCCTGCACTTGTGCGATCTCAATGTCACCTGGCCTAGTAAGATCATTGTCTCTGTCTTCCCTCTGTTCCTTCTCCCTTGCCTCATCGCGCATTGAAATACTTGCATATAGGCGCATTATAAATGCCATATCATATCATATATCACCTCAGATACAAGCATGGCCCTGATATCCAAGAAGTTATGTTATGGCATGTCATGGGCTGGGAGGATAGCTCAGGGGCAACGTGTTTGTCTTTGAAGCAAGACAACACAGAGCACCACAGGTTCAAATCCTGATCCCACGCTTAGAGACTGGTCTCCGGTATTAAGCGCATTACAAAAGATTAATTAATGAATGACAAGGTGCAACCTGCAGTCTAGGGGGAACCATGGAGTGGGTATACTTCTAGGATTTATCCCATCACCTGCTAAACAGGGACGTCATTTCGAGGTCGCTAGGGTTCGCAGTCGCCCTTGTGTAGCAGGGGCCACCGTTAAACCCTGCAGTGCGGGGGGCCCCACCATACCAGGTCTAGGGGGCCCTGACACAGTCCTCACCCATCAGGCTGAAGGCTAGGCCGGGGCTTGCAGCACAAGAAGGAAGCGCTCAGTAGGGGTTGGAGTTGTCCGTGACATGTGGCACATGCCACATTCAGCTCCAACCCCTTCTCTGGTTTCCTTGTGGCTCATATATAGGAACCAGGAAGCTCTCCCAGCTGCCTGGTTCCTGATTGTTAGCAGCACGGAGGAGCCGAGGGTGGCCTGGAGTGGCGGACCAAAGCTTGAAAAACAGGAAAGAAGGCTTTTTTTATGTGATGTGTATTTCGCATGTGTGAAGTGCGTGTCAGAAATATCTATGTTCTATGGGTCGGTGTGGTGAGTGAATGAGAAGAAATGTGATAGTGTGTGTGTTTGAATGTTCTGGGTGGGTGTGTGCATGTGTGGAGAATGCAGTGAGAGTGGATGTAAGAGAAGGTGTATGAGTGAGTGACTGGAGGATGAATGAGTAGGAATGTGATATTGTGTTTTTTAATGTTCTGGGTGGGTTGGTGTGTGCCTGTGTAGATAATGCTTGCATTATTGGAATAGTAGGCCGACCCAACATCTTTGAAGGTGTACTCCAAGCTATGTCTGTACAGGAACTACATGACTGGTGCCCCCGGGGCTCGCAGCACACCTTAGTAAAGGGTCTCCCATATCATGCTACTGCTTTGTATCTACCCACTATGGCACTTAGGGAAGAAGTTATGCAGTGGTGCCATGACGCCCCTACAGCCGGTCACCCAGGGATAGCCAAGACTCAACAGAATGTGGTACGTCATTATTGGTGGCCCACCTTACACTGTGACGTACGAATCTACGTAACGAAGTGTGGCACTTGCAGTAGACAAAAGGCCAGTCATCAAAAGCCTGCTGGCCTGTTGCAACCGTTGCCCACTCCGTCAACTCCTTGGCATACGGTTACTATGGACCTAATTGTAGATCTGCCACCCATTCGGAAATATACTTCAATTTTAGTTGTAGTTGATTCGTTAACCAAAATGGGTCATTTCATCCCCTGTAGGGGCCTCCCCACCGCCGGAGAGCTGGCAGAGTTATTCCTGCAAAATGCTGTACGATTACGTGGGTTACCGATACGAGTCATTACTGATCGTGGGCCACAATTCACCTCACGCTTTTGGCGAGCCTTCTGCCAGTTCATCGGCATGGAGGTGAGTTTATCTTCCGGGTACCACCCCGAAATTGACAGGCAAACGGAGAAAGTAAACCAAGGGTTAGAACAATATCTCTGTTGTTATACTACCAACTCCGAAGCGTCTTGGGTGGAATACGTCTGGTTAGCCGAAATTGCCTACAATAACACTATACATTGTTCCACAGGCTACACCCCATATTTAGGTGTGTATGGCTATCATCCAAGGGTTCTGCCCACCGTCGCTAACTCACCCCAAATAGGCCAGCCTACGTTAGTAGGGTTACATTCGCATGCACGTCAGGTTTGGTCACACATACAACAAAATTTGAGAATCGCCAAGCAGACCTATAAGGCTTACGCTGACAGCCCCCAGTATAAACCAGGAGATCGAGTTTGGCTATCCACGCGTAACATTAAAATGACTGGGCCCCGTAAATTACAACCCCGATTTCTTTGTCCATTTACCATATCCACTGTAGCAGTGAGACTCAGTCTGCCCAGCCAAATGAAAATCCACCCTACCTTTCATGTTTCCTTACTTAAGCCTGCCCAACCCACTATCCATACTGAAAAACCACCACCCGTTGTGGTGCAAGGGCATCCTGAGTATGAAGTGCGGGCTATTTTGAATTCTCAACACCGTAAAGATGGGCTTTATTATTTTGTGGATTGGGTAGGGTACGGCCCTGAGGACCATTCCTGGGAGCCTGCGCAGAATGTCCATGCGCCGAGATTGATTAAAGCATTCCATCGCAACTATCCAGCTAAACCCAAACCCAGATCCTTCTGTGCGGGGGGGAGTTCTGTCATGGGGCAAGACAACAATCATGGTGTGCCAGCTCCTGGAGGGGTTCGTAGGCTATTGGTAGCCAGCAAACTAAAGAAACTGCTGCTGGAAGGAGAATCCTGCCTTACAGAAGGCTCCTATGTCCTTTTTGCAGGAGAAATAGCCTGCATACTACATTTCCCAGGCACCCCCGGGCCAAGAACTACTTAATGAAGCCCACGTCGGGCGGGCACATGCGCGCGAGCACGCAGGAACATCCAGGGCTTGGGGCTTGTGCTCAGATGCTCAACCAGAGAAGACGTGTTCTCCAGAGCTCCGAGCAAGGGGAAGCGCACGAGGGGCCCCGCCCCAGACATCCACCACCCGGCCCCTCGACTGTTTCAGATAAGTACAGCCAGCCTCAGGGAATCCAAGCAGGCCGGGGGGAAGGTGCGCACCACTGCAGTGCACCTTAGTGAACCGATTGATCTCTTCAGCAGCTGCGGCAAGGGGCACGCGCAGGGGGCATTGCCCAACGTTCTCACGTCCCCCTGCTCCAGCGAAAGCTAAGTCTTAGCACCCTGATTGTCAACGCCATAGTCTCTTCTAAAATAACTCTGAACCACGCGAGGATTCTAGAAGCCCCGCAGCGTGAGAACCATGCATGTCTTTAACATACTAATAGCCATGTGCCGTACTGAAGGAAGTGAACGCATTTAACAATACGCAGCTTTCTGAATAACCGCAATTTGACATGTGTAACTAACAACACGGGTCATTACCATTTTGAAGCTCCCATTTACAGAAGCCTCTACCTTTTTGGCAAACCATTGTTGCGGAGCCACGCGCGGCTACTAATCCGCACGTGTAGGGGACAATCCGAACAAACGCATGCGTTTAACAAACAGTGCACGTTGCACGTTGAGCATGCAAGGGTGCAATTAACCTCTTGTGTGAGTGAAAGTATGCAAATGTTTGGTGTGTGAAGAAACACGCAAATGGTAATTCCTACTCTCTTTTCAGCAATAATACTGCTCCGGGCTCCGGACCTGAGAGTGCGCAGGCAGGAGGCCAGCACTCACCCCTTGAGATAAGTCTCTTTCTGGCTCTCATCCTTTGTTGTGGGGTGTGCGGTGTGAGGGGGGGAATTGTGCATGCTAGTGATTGTGTTTGTTTCATTGTGTTACCCTATGTTCCCTTCCCTGTCCAACTCCCCTATCCTAGCCCTCTCACCGGTTACCCTTGCTATGGAACCCATTCAACCAACGAGATCCTAACCCTCTTTCCCCGTCAGGGTCTCGGAGGCTTGTGTAAATTCCAACTTGCAGGCACCTAGACCGTGGAGGGGTTGCTTGGTTCGTGCCACTCCTGAGCCTGGAAACTGAAGCCGTGACAATGGTGCTTTTTATTAACCTATTCTTTGCAGGTTATGCTCCTCTCTCTGAATATTTTTTCCTAGGAGGGCAGCCAGCCTGTCATTCTTGTTTCGCCCCTTTTCTGTCAACCAACTGGTGATAAGAATTCTGGTCAACTTTCACACTTCTTTCACTTGGGCAATGTGGGCTTAAACCATTCTCCTTTGAGAACACTTTTCTAGAGTAGCAACAATCTGTATCATTGCTCAATATCTTAACCACCTTTGTTTGGTTTGGGCAATTGTGGTTCTTTTGCAATTGCCTAGTTCTGTTTCTCTTTTGCCAATGATGGTTTCTCTTTACTTCCACAATGTCCCTTGTCCAACATTCAAGTATTGCCCCCTCTGATAGTTGACTGTGACTTTGCACGACAATGTCACAATCACACTGGTCTGGTATAATTATCCAGTTCTTGCTTCACCCTCTTACATCAGTGTGATTCACATTAGAAGTAAAATTCTGCTTTTTATTCTTTCTATATTCAAAAGGAAACTTCTTCCACTTTAACGCTACTTTGTTAATCTCAATTGTGAGATTCAATTGCCTGGATGCGGCAAGCGGGTGGTTACTGAGTACTCTGTGGTCACATGGTAACTGCGAACTCAACGAGTCTGGCATGCGTGTCAGTTTGCCTCGCTGCCTCCAGGTCTTCTTTCTTGTTTTCCCAGAGCGGCCCGGCAATCTCCTCTGCATGGTTTCCCGCGGCTTGTATCTGAAAGTTTCAGAAGTCTCCTTGCTCCAACAGCAATGCGGAACTCCTCCGACTCCTGTCCTTGTCTGACAGTGGGAAAAGTTGCAAAATGGCCCGCTTTACGCTGGGCGACCTCTGCACCTGCAAACTTGAGCCCCTGAGACCTGCTCTGGATGAGCATTAAAATTACACTCTGCTGAGGTCCCGAGGTGAGAGGTTTATGGGTGAGGGAATGGTAGGTGAGTAGGAGGTTGTATGTGAGAAGGTATATGGGTGAGTGACTTGTGGTGACTGGGTATGAAGGTGATTGTGTGTGTTAATAGAATGTGAGAAGAGGACTGTGGGGGGCGGGTGTGTGCGTGTGTGTGTGTGTGTGTGTGTGTGTGTGTATATATATATTTCTGAGGCTTGTGGAATCTGCTTAGATCACATGCTGTGCATAGGCCGACATCTAGTGGAAGCTGCGGAGTATTACAGTTTGTTTTTCGAAACTCGAAAATGGGCGTCAACACAGGGCGTGCCAGTAATACTATCCCTAGTGTGACGTCCACTGTACCCAAGATCCCTCACGCGTCTAGGATCCTCAGATTGTTTTTTTACGCCATACTGGTCGGAAGCATTTTGCGGAGTCCCCTGGCCTTAGCCATACTTTTGAGAGAATTTAAAATAATAATCTATTGACAAAGAAAAGAGGTGCGAATCTCATGGTGACAACTGAACTGTTTAAAGAGAGAGGACAAGATCAAAAGGAGAGTGCAGTTACGGCATCTATCCCTTTCCCCAGAGAACTTTAAGCCACTGAAGTTTGCATAGAAAATCTTACTCCAATTATGCAGTGAGATTTATGAGGGTATCATCGCGCAAACACAGCTCATGGGTCACTTGGAAACTTGTATGAGAAATTTAACAACTAAGGGACCACGCAAACCTGAGGATCCAGAGGTTGAACAAGTACCTGTTGGCAACCATATCCATGATGACATACTTATGAATGCGGAAACAAATTGGAGATGTTTCGAAAAGAAATGCGCTGGAATCAACAACTTGTTCTGCGGTGTGCCTCTGATGTGGGGTTAGTATTGAAAGTGCTTTAAATGCAGTCAAGATATCATTATCACTTCTATAATTATTTTACACTGTTTATCAGGGTGAGCGCTAAAAACCATAAGATTTCAGTCTAGTCAGATTCAATGTCACAACACTTTCCCATATCTAGATCACAGTCTATGTTGTTTGGTAATGGTTGTTTAGCAAAACTTGTAGCACCCAGTGGCTGCACACAAATATACACAGTTGCCACTCTTCTACTTGTTACTCGGATGTTGTTTTAACAGTTGCGTCGACACGGAGTGTTTCGGCCCTATTGGTACTGGTGTGCACATCCAAGCAACCATACCATGTGATATTCTACTGGGACTTCATCAGGACGGGGGAGAGATTGATTGCACAATCTAAATCGATATTCTAACCCTTACTTGTATGTTAATCTATATAGAGAAGTGACATAAAACATATAATAACGTTTTTTAATGTCAATTGATATGGTAAGCGGGTATCTCCATATTTTCTTAAAGGATAGCTTGCATAGAGAAAATGAGTGACCTGGCAACGGCTCAGATCCAAGGGACAACATTTTTTTCGTGTATACGATGGATTCTCATTTCATCATTCCATCACTTCACTCTGGTCGTTACTCCTTGAGGAATTACATTTTAGTGAAAAAACTGGCTGCCTGAAACATATCAAAGGCACATGTGTTTAAGTTACAAGACCATCGAAAACTGAGTGGCCCGCGCCTAATGCAATCTTCTATATTATCTAATGATAATGTGACATGGTAAATTGCCACCAGATCAGCTAATCAGGAATTTACCTGTTATAAATAAACAATATATATAGTCTTTGCACCAAAGTCACGCTCTGGACCACAGGCTCATGTATACTGTGACACGGCATTGCAAAATAAATCACTCCTGAATTACAGGTTTAAGTTGTCGCATAAAGCAGAGACCTCATGCGTGCTGTATATATATATGGATTGTGCAGAACAAGTAGAAATAAATTATCTTTTATGCACAAAATAAATACAAAGGCGTGGTGCATTTCTAATGATATATCTGCACTGTAAATAGAGTTCTGACGAGAACTGGAGGTCTGAGGGAGGGGTAGCTTTTCACTTTGTTTCTATAATACATGTATCCTCCCCACTCATAAGTGAAAGCACCCCGTTGACAAAAAATTCAGGGGACAACCCTTTTTTGTTTAGAAGTCCTGCATGTTATGCCAGTTCTCTCCCCTGAACCTATAGTTAACTGGGTAAGTCGTATAACTGCTGAGTTTATGCCGATTGGGGTCACATATCATGTTATTGATCGCAAGGTGCAAGCGACTTATGATACTAAAGTACAAGAGGCCAACGGATCCGAAATATTAACAGAGAAGGAAGATCTGAAGTCGATAAAGGCAGGTTTGCGAAAAAGGAAATAAATGCTTGTCATAACTGGATTAAGCAATAAACTGTCTACACAGAATATACTGAGACTGGGGGGGTTCATAGACATTTTTGGGGATATCTGAGTGACTTAAAAGGTGGGAAATCTAGCGCTAGCATAACACTATTAATACTAACACATGGAGAGAGTATATCAAGGAAACATTTGGAGGTGATACAAAAGAAAGCCCAAGTGAACCCCAATGTGCCTTGTTTGGATTAGAAATGGACATCAACTATATACGAGACCTGATTGGCCACTTTAAATCATCACAGGCCCCCGGGCCCAATGGGCTAGCTAATGTGATAGTGAAACAAGATCCAGACTTTTGGGTTGTAGTTCTGCACAAATTATTTAAAATAATTCTAGGCAATAACGTGATCCCTCCCTCCTATAAGAAAGCCATTATTGTGCCAGTTTTCAAAAAGGGTCCAGTGAAAATCCAGCAAATTGCCATTTACTTGCATTAGTAGATGTACCCAGTAAAATCTTTTCCACTTTTATTCTTCGAGAACTTAATGCATGGGCTAAGTGTAATGATATTCTTAGTGCTTTTCAGATTGGCTTCCGCGCAGGGAGCGCCACCACTCATAACACTAAACTCTTTAATTCAATGTGCTAGAAAGAAAAATAAGCCTCCTTTATACATCTTGTACGTAGATTTCTCTTGACACCATCAATCGACATAAGCTGTGGGTGAAGATGAAAAACATGGAACTACCTGAAGGCCTATTGGCCATAATAATCCAGCTCCACACTGGCACCAGCATGCGGGTGCGGATCAACAGCGTGGGGGAATTAACGGGAGAGATCCCGTCCGGTTTAGGAGTGAAACAAGGATGCGTCTTGGCCCCCATGCCGTTTAACCTATACATGATGGATTTATCTTACTCGCTGGTGGAAGAAAATGACTTGCCCCCCTAAAGTGGGGCCTAGCCATATTCGATGGATGGCGTGCACAGATGATGTGGTGATATTTTATCACACACTGGTAGGCATTAAGCATAGCGCTGTGAAGCTATGTGACTACCGTGAGTCAGAAATTAGAGCAGGACACAAGGAGGTCACGTTTTAACAAGACGAGGTTTATGTTAAGGAGGCATTTCCCTACCTCTGAACTAAAAGCTAAGGATCTCTGTGTCAGGACGTCGATAACTAAAACTGTCCTTGTGTCCAAAACCTCCTAACCTGACCTTTACAGCATAAACAAAACACAAAGGGTGCAAGGAAATGTCTCTGAGTTGATATTGACCGAAAGTGTTCAGAACCAAAAGTATTAAGAGATTCCAACTACAACTTTCTCCAGGGTGTAAGATCCTTGGGCCCAGAGGTTGACCCTCTTCCCCTGGATTCTTGATAGAATGGCAAAAAGTGTCTCTTGTAAATAACAGTTCCTTTGTTGGGATCACTAAGTTCTTTTTTAAACAATAACTTCTGTGACAATCTTTCTGTACTGTTTCTTATAGCTTAATCAATCACCTGGTATACTCCTCTGCCAGGTATCTTTATTCAACTTTTGCACATTTCCGACGACGGGGAAGGCACAGCACTGTGGAAGCGTGAGCATGTTCGGAGATGCAAAGAAGACCCAGTGAGTTGGTGTAGAGCAGCAGGGGATCCCGGGGCATTACAATGCACACACCGGGCAATTGGGAAGCAAAGCATGAGAGAGGAAAAAGGGGAGAAAAGGAAAACCCTCACCTCGTGAACCTTTTCAGAAGTCCTGGCAGGTGAGGTACACCAGGCAGTTGTTAGGCAAAGCAACAGAGAGGAATAAGGGGGGGGAGACCCTCACCTCGTGAACTTTTGCCAAAGAAGTCCTGGCAGGAGAGTATACCAGGCACCTAAAATTGTATAAAGAGTTTGATATTGTGGGAAGATACCTGGCATGGGAGCATAGCAGGGGATCTGAAAAACCCCTGGAAGGATTCTTTTCAGGGGAGTGTACCAAGCAATGCTCAAGAGTAGCAAGAAGAGTTAAAGAAAGACTGTTATGGAATTCATTTTTTGAAGCTAAAGAAAGACTGTTATGGGATTTATTGTTTGAACAAGAACTTTGTGAATCCAGTACCAAGACCCAAAGGACCTGTTGGATAAAGAGACACTTTTTGATACAGAGGAATTGTTTGACGAAGAGACACTTTTTGCCATCCTACCTAAGAATCCAGGTGAAGGGAACCACCATCTGGTTTCAAGGGTCTTTCCTCTGAAACTGCCTTTGTTGGAGTTATCCTTATATGTTTGGTTGTGAACATCTTTTGCTAGTATCAAGTCAAAGACATTTCCATGCACCCTTTGTTGTTTTGTTTGTAGTGTGAGGGTCAGCTTAGAATGTGTTTGGACACAAGGATAGCTTTTAAGTTACTGACTACTTGACACAGACATATCCTTAGCTTTAGTTTTCTAATTAGGGAGAATCCTCTTTAGAATAGGGCTAGAGAGGCATTTTTACAGCACACTTCTGTTTAATAAAATGTCTGAGTTGGAGAATAACATATCTTTGTGTCTGCCTCTCATTTCTGAATTCTCACAGAGTCCATGGATGTCATGGACCTTTTAGCTCTTAGATGTTTTTTTTCTGAGAGGTTTCGCCTGAAGACACATTAGAAACAAAAGAGGTTGTGTATGAGGGTGGCGTGTCTGACTCAAAAGTGTGGGCCTGACCAGAAGAGTGCAAAGAAAAGATTTCTTGATTTCCTCTACAGTGGGAAATCGTTAATTGACAATAGATCATTAAGGTCTTGGGAGTTATAGGGTTTTCCTCATGGGAAGGGGGAAAATACTTGGTCTCATCCAATGAAGTCATGACATCTCCCCAGTGGCTCCCATATGATCCTCCCTCATATAACCCCCCCAGGGTCAGGATCAGGTATCAGCTGCCTTCCCCTGTCCACATGGGAGAAGGTTCCAATCGGGTAATCCGTGATGACTCTATTGGGTTCATCACATACCCTTCCCCTAAAGAATTGGCTTCCTGCTCTAGGGCTATTATTTGGGAGATAATTATCAGTCTCTCTCAAATGTGGAAGAGGCTCCTTAGGCTGGGTTTCCCACTTCCAGATTGGACTTTCTGAGAAAAAAAACTCTTCCTTCTATGAAAATATTGGGGAATATGGAATAGATGTTTTATTGGCGTTTCTTTGGATTGTTTCGAAGTTGGGAAAGTCAGTGCCAATTATTGTCTCTTCGGGAATGACAGCTGCACACATTTTAGTGGATTCCCCTTGAACCCTGATGGTGACTGGGGTTCTATGATAGATCTTATCTCCATGTACGTAGGTGACCTTGATTGGGTTTACCTTTCTCAGGTCACTGCCATCTGCCTACTCCCTGAATCAATTAGGGCTCTAACTGGGACTCCATTTACTACCACTGAATCGTGGGCTATAAAGGGAGTGCTAGGGAAAAAAAGATACTAGTAGTCTCCACATCTTTATTAGTTAAATCATCTCCCTCCCAGTCTTTTCCTACCATGTAGCCAATTTCTTTCGGTTCTTCTTTCATATTAGAAGGACACTGTCTGGCCAGATGTCCTAGTTGCCCACATGAGAAACACACCAGGGTTGTAGATTTTGGGACTCGTCCCTCTTCGGGTCTTACCTCTACCCTTTCTCTAGTTATCCCATGTTTCCTTTCTCCCTTGGACAGATCTCCCCCAAAGGACCTTCTTGGTTTTTATCTTTACACAGAAGGCAGGAGAATGGAAAAATCCTCTGGTGTCCTTTTTAGGCTCCTCAGCCTTATGGAAATTCCTTACATGTCAATTGGCTTCTGCAAAGTTCTCAGCTGTTTCGGTGGCTATCTGCCTCATCACTAGTTTGGCAGTAACCCTTAAATGCGGTGGTAATGCTATTACCACCGCATTTAAGGGTCCGCCAAATTATGGGGTTGGCGGATTTACCCCCAGCTCTGAGCTGGGGGCAAATCCGCAACAATTTTGCTGATTTAGGGCGCTATTACCGCCGGCCGTAATAGCATCGGCGGTAACAGCGCCGAACATTTCCCATTGGGCCCAATCGGGAATTCCCAAATGGGCCCAATTGGGAATGGGAACTTACCGTTCTGCCACACCCGTGATCCGACACTAGTAGCGCCGGGGGGTTTGGCGATAACGCTAATAGGCCCGGCTGTAATTCCACCGGGGGCTACCGCCCAACTCGTGATGAGGCCATAATACTAGAGTGGGCCTGTTCAATTGAAGAACTGACTTTTACAAGCAAGGAGACAAGGACTTTTTGAATTGTTCTATGGTGGGTGTTTGTAATACCTCCAGTAGAGATTGTTTTCCCAACCATCATCAGGGTGCATCCTGATTCTTTGGATCTTCTGATTATACAAATTATCTGTTTGACCCACTTATTTCAGTAAGCCTGGTTTGATGTCATCAAAAGGCGTTGTTCCTAGAGGGTTTAGCAGCTGATAGGAGAGCTGGATTCCCCCTCTCAGCAGGGTGGCCAGGTAACAAGTTTTTAATTAATCCTCCCAGTGAAATTGTCAGGCCAAACGTTCAGAATTGCGGAAAATGTTCCCCAGGTCTTCCCCTTCTATGTAGGGTTGCAAGGCCCGTGTTGTAATATGAGTCTCTGAGAAGATGCAGCAATTCTATCCAGCCCGGCTTGGAATCTAGTCTTCACCTGGATCTGATGGGCGATTAGCTGGGCTAGAAGATCTTCTAAGGTTGCCATCTCGATATTCTCTTTGGGGCCTTACTCCTCAAAGAAATCAATGTATTGTTCAAACTGGAATGTATCAAGGTCTCTAGCTGATTGGTCGAGGAAAGAAAATACCTCTTCCTCTACCTCAAGCACTGGGTCTACCCCTATTAGTTCTCTTATCCACAGTGGAGGAGCAGAATCTGATCATTCTTCCTGGGACTCGGGCAGGTCTCCTAAGACTAGGGTGGACACGCAGATAGATCTATTTCCGCTTTAACTATCAAATTTACCGTGGGGTCCTATATTGTAATCTGAAAACTTGAAAGTGTCTAGCAAGTGGCAACCATGGTGAAGAGGTTTTTGATGATTGATGGGGAAAGCACATTTTGTCAAGATCTTTTGTTTAAGGCTTAGGATAGTTTCATGGGTTTTAATTTCAAGTGCAAAATTCTCTTCTTCTACCTGCTGAATGATAAGCTGCATTACAGTATACATTTTATTTTATTAATTTCTTTTTTTTTGGTGGGTTCCCAATGTGTGTCAACTGGTTCACTATCCCATGCTGACACCATTTATGAGGAGTCAGAAATGAGAGCAGGATACATGGAGGTCATGTTTAAACACGAAGAGATTTATTGAAAGAACATAGGTTGGAAAAATACCTTTCTCACCCTATGCTAAGGAGAGGTTTGCCTACCTCTGAACTAAAAACTAAGCATCTGTCTGTGTCAGGAAGTTGATAACTAAAACTGTCCTTGTAATCAAAACCTCCCAACCTGACCCTCACACTATAATCAAAACACAAAGGGTGCAAGGAAATGTCTCTGAAGGGAATAGTTTCTTACCTGTAACTCCATTTCTCCAGCATTGGTATCTTTCATGGATTCACATGCTTAGAATATTCCCCGTCGTCAGGCTGGGAATCCCCGGTACATTATATATAGACCCTTTCCCGTAGGAAAACTTTTTCGACGCTTATGCGTCCTATCCACCTTGTTTTGTATCATGCGTGCCCGCACCGTCAGGACGTCATGATATAAATACAGGCCCCGCCCCCGCGCTCCCTCAAATTTCGGCCCCCAAAGTAGTGGGGGAACCGGTTTGCATGTTCAGGGGGAGGCAGGTGGGCGCATGTGAATCCATGAAAGATACCAATGCAGGAGAAATGGAGTTACAGGTAAGAAACTATTCCCTTCTCCAGCATTGGATCTTTCATGGATTCACATGCTTAGAATAGATTACATAGCAGTACACCCCAAAGAGAGGCGACGTGCATGCAAACCCATATACTTTCTTCGCAAATCCCGTTACCTATGATCATGTATACATTAGTAATCGTTAACATAGGAAAACGAACCACATACAGTCATAAATTCCACAGGATGCCACCCCTAGTCGGGGCTTGCCTTATTGGAATAGGTGTCGGAGCACCGCCTGTCCCATCCTGGTATCTTCGGCATGTTGCTGCGACAGGCAGTAATGGCGGGTAAAGGTGTGTGTAGCCGCCCAGGTAGCCGCCATGCAGATGTCCCCCAGAGGGACTCCGGCCCACAGTGCCGTCGACGATGCCGCTGCTCTAGTTGAATGAGCTCTTGGCCGTCGTAGAAGAGGCTTCCCTGCCCTGGAATGGCAGTACGAAATGGTAGATGACACCCATCTTGACAGTCCTTGCTTAGAAATGGCTTTTCCTCTAGCACCCAAACCATAGGCCACGAACAGTTGTCTTGTTTCTCTGAATGGTTGCGTACGATGAAGATAAAACTTGAGAGCCCTTTTTACATCCAATGTGTGTAACGTGCGCTCCGCTACCGAGCATGGCTCCGGAAAGAACGTAGGCAACACGATAGAGGAGTGTTTATGGAACACCGAAGGAGCTTTCGGTATGAACTGTGGGTTAGTGGCAAGGGCTACCTTGTTCTTGAAAAATCGTAAGTACGGTGGGTCTACCATTAGAGCCTGAACTTCCGAAATACGTCGGGCTGAAGTGATGGCCACCAGGAAGGCCAATTTCCACGACAAAAACTTTAGAGACGATGATGACATTGGCTCAAAAGGAGGTTTCATAAGAGACGTTAAGACCAGATTGAGGCTCCACTCCGGTGGAAATTTCTTCTCTGGAGGGAAACTCCGAAAGAGGCCTTTAAGGAAGTGCTTAATCAGGCGGTTGCTGAACAATGGTGTCGAATGCCGTCGACGAGTAAACCTGGAAATGGCGGCCAGGTGTACTTTTATTGACGATACCGATAGGCCCTTTTGAGCTAAGAACAGCAAGTATGGCAGGAGCTGTTCCGGCTTAATCGATTGCGGGGCCAACCCTGGTTGATCCTCACACCACTGACAGAAACTTCTCTATTTGTACTTGTATGAGGCGTTTGTGGAAGGCGCTCTTGCCGCTTGCAGGATACGCCGACAGTCCTCCGGAATCGTTAGCCGACCGAATTCGGCGAAGTCAGGAGCCAGGTCGTCAACTTGAGGCTGTCCGGGTCGTGATGCCAAACTACACCCTCCTGTCGAGACAGAAGGTCGGGGGTCTTCTGGAATCTCATCGGTTCCGCCACAGCTAAGTGCAGCAGGTCTGAAAACCACACCTGTCTGGCCCAGTACGGGGCCACCAGAATTACTCGACATGGGTACCTGAGGATCCATTGCAACGTCCTCCGGACAAGGGGAAATGGAGGGAATGCGTACAGGAATTTGTTCGACCATGGGAAGGAGAACGCATCCCCCAGTGAGCCCTGCTGAGGCCATCTGCTTGCGTACTGATGGCATTTCCTGTTGTTCTTCGTCGCGAACAAATCTATGGAAGGATGTCCCCATTTCTTGAATACTTGCTGTAGTTGTTGGTCGTTCAGCACCCATTCGTGAACTTCGTTCATTTCTCTGCTGAGGGCATCGGCTTCCACATTTCTCACACCTGGTAGGTGGAACGCCAAGATTTGCATGTTGTGTTGTAGGGCCCAATGCCAGATTTTCTGTGCCTCCGTCGATAGGGACCTGGAACGTGTCCCTCCTTGTTTCCTCAAGTAGAACATCGTAGTGGTGTTGTCCGTCATGACACGCACCACCGAGTCCCTCAGTTGAGGAAGAAAAGATTTCAGAGCCCATCTCACTGCTCTCAGTTCTAGCAGGTTGATATGCAGGGAGGACTCCTGCAACGACCACTGGCCTTGTACCTGTAACGTATCCAGATGAGCTCCCCATCCGCTCAGCGATGCATCCGTCACCACCGTCTTCTGGAACTCCGGTTCCACCAGAGGCATTCCTTTCGTTAGATGAGTAGAAACTCTCCACCAACAGAGTGCTTGTACCAGTTGTTCGTCGATGATCAGTCTGTCGGACCAGCGACCTTGGCTCTGCGCCCAACGGTCCGCTAGAAATTCCTGGCAGGGCCTCATAAACAGACGGCAGTTGTTTATCAGCGGAATGCAGGATGACATGGTCCCTAGCAGGGACATGTATTTGCGCACCGACACCCTGGTACCGCATCTCCATTCCGATGCCTTGCTTTGTAGCTTCTGTATTCTTTCGCTGGATGGTCTTACCAGACTTGTGTGCGTATGAAACTCCGCTCCTAGAAAGACCAAGGTCCTCGAAGGCTCTACGGAGGACTTGCTGAAGTTTATCGCGAAGCCCAGTTCCTGTAAGAGGGACATCGTGGCCCCCAGACTTTTTCGTGTTTGTTCCCTGGACGAGCCTCTGACCAGCCAGTCGTCTAGATAGGGATAGACGTGGTGACCGTCCTTCCTTAAATGGGCCGCTATGGGGGCCAAGCACTTGGTGAACGTCCTGGGGGAGGACTTGAGACCGAACGGGAGGACCTTGAACTGAAAATGCTTTCGCCCGACGACGAACCTTAAATATCTCCTGTGTCGTGGGCGTATTGGGATGTGAAAATAGGCGTCTTGAAGGTCTAGTGACGACAGATAATCCATGGGTTGCACCGACCTGATAACCTCCTGGAGCGTTAGCATTTTGAACCTTAGGCTCTTTAGCCATTTGTTGAGTACCCTCAGGTCGAGAATGGGCCTCCATTTTCCATTTGGCTTCTTGACAACGAAGAACCGGGAATAAACTCTGTGTCCTTCCTGTGCCACAGGAACTCTCTCTACCGCTCCTTTTCGCAACATAAGCGCCGCCTCTTGTCGTAGGATTCGGAGGTGGGGCTGGGTCGAAAATACAGGAGGAAGACATGGAGGCTTGTCTTTGAATTGTAGCGCATGACCCATGCGAATCGTGTCTAGAACCCATCGATCTGTGGTGATGCATTTCCATTGGTCGAAGTGATGAGAGACTCGTCCCCCCAGGACGTTCCGAAGGCCGTCATTGGTTGCTGGTTTGCTTGTTCTTCGTCGACGAGGGACCTGAGCCTCGCCGCCTGGAAGCTTGATAGTCTCTGCTTCTACGTGCCGATTGGGACGCTCGTCTGAACCCTTGTGAAGAGTACGAGGGCCTGTTAAATCCCCGGTCCCTCGAGGCTCCAAAGCGGGAGTTTCCAGAAGCACCCCTAAAGGGGCGAAAAGAGCGAAAGTTTCTACCCGTTTGGAGGGCGCCGAGGGATCCAGCGGTATCCGTGTCTTCCTTCATCCCCTTCAACGCTTCGTCAACCTTTTCGCCAAACAGGTGTTCCCCTTCACATGGCATGTCAAGGACTTTGTACTGGACTTCAGGACGGAAAGTAGTACATTTGAGCCACGCTTGTCGACGAAGTACTACGCCATGGTTGATTTGTTTGAATCCAGACTCTGCTAGGTCAACTGCAATATTAATTGCGTGGTTCGAGGCCTCTTCGCCCTCCCGCAACAGTAACATGGCTGCTTTCCGGTGTTCGTCTGGCAGGTGTTCTAGGATAGGGGCTAGTTTGTGCCACATTTCTCTATCGTATCGTGATACGATCGCTAAGGAATTGGCTGCTCTTACCGTCGTCGCACCGACCGAGAGCACCTTTTTTCCAAAGGCGTCTTGCCTCCTAGCCTCGCTTTCTGGTGGAGTTGAACATTTTTGCTGTGCCCTGGTCTTCCTAGCCGCTGCCGCCGACACCACCGAGTCAGACAGAGGTTGTGATGTTAGACATTTTGGAGTGGACTCCGGAGCTTTAAACTTTTTCTCAATCCGCCCCTTTATAGCTGGCTCCGAAAACGGATGGCGCATCGTCTTGAGACCTTCCTGCCACACGTGGTCCAGAATTGGGATGGCAAATACCGATTTCCTCCTTTGACCCATATGGTCAAAAAGGAAGCAGTCTTTCTTCTGCTCCTCAGGAATCAAGCCGAACTCGGAACAAGCTTTTCCCATCATTGCATGGAAGGCTCCCACATCATCCGGGGGGGATGGCTGTGACTGGCTCCTCGTAGACTCTACCTCTACATCCGACTTCCATGTTGGGTCCCTCGAAGGTGACAGGGAGATGTCTGACCCTGAGTCACCCAGTATAGAATCGGACTCCGACAACTCACCCTCCTCCTGTGCTCGAGGACGATCTTTTACTGCCTGAGGAGTCGATGGGTTTTTAGTCGTCGAGCGAGCCGCACAAGTTTGCTCGTCGACAGGAGGTACAGAAAAAGGTGATGACGAAGTCCCAGGTTGAGGTATCTGCGTATCCAGCCGCTGCAGGAGCTTCTGAAGAGTATTAAGCACATCCAGAGACAAAACTGCCTGGGGGTTCAATAACGTTGATGATATAGGTACCATACCCCCACTCGCACTCGTCGTCGTCGACGTGGAAGGCCGTAAGCCTAAATCCGATGGCTGCAGAACCGTGCCACCTTCTCCTTCCACCGAGCAGGCCGTGTCTGGCTGCAGTAAGACCTCAGGGGGGATCGGGTCATAGACCTCTGGCAGCCAAGCCATAGACTGCGTCTCCGTCGACGAAGGAATCCCAACCGCTGCTGCCTGAACGGTAATAGGCATCGTCAATGACACCGAGGTCGACGAGCAAGTTGTCCTCGTCGAGCCCTTAGACTTCGTCGCCGATTTCGATGCCCACTTCCCGGCTGAAACATCTCGACTCGCGGAAGACCTGGGACGGTCCCCTGAGGAGGATTTTGACAGCGCTTGCCTCTCCATTTTAGATGAGGAGGAGGAGGAGGGCTTTTTATGTGATGAGGAGGACCCAGCATGCTTGCCCTTATGCTTGTCCTCAGCGCGGTTTTCTGCTGGCCGTACCTTTTTCGATGGAGGTTCCGACTTGCTCCTGAAGGCCGTGGAGCCAACTTCCGAAGCCGGGTAGGCACCCGCTCCGTCATTAAGCCAGTCGACCAGCCTTCTTTTACGGTCCTTAAGGGTTCCTTAAGGGTTTTTTGGGAGAAACCCTGGCATATCTCACATGTATCCGCCGTGTGGTGCGGGTGGAGACAGTATATACAATCCATGTGGGCATCTCCTTCATAAACTTTTTTGAGGCCACATGTCGCACAAGGGCGAAATAACGCTTTTCCAGACATATTCTCCAGAATTTGAACTTCGCCGAAGCGAAACAGAAAAAACAACCTAGTTTCCACTAGCAGTAATCACGAGGATCCCACTACTTTGAAAGACGGTTGAAATCTGAGGGAGCGCGGGGGCGGGGCCTGTATTTATATCATGACGTCCTGACGGTGCGGGCACGCATGATACAAAACAAGGTGGATAGGACGCATAAGCGTCGAAAACGTTTTCCTACGGGAAAGGGTCTATATATAATGTACCGGGGATTCCCAGCCTGACGACGGGGAATATTCTAAGCATGTGAATCCATGAAAGATCCAATGCTGGAGAATTGATATTAACAAAAAGTGGTCAAAACCAAAAGTATCAAAAATGATTCCAATGAAAATGTCCTCCAAGGTTAAAGATCCTTGCAACCAGAGGTTGGTCCCCTTCCCCTGGATTCTTGATAGGATGGCAAAAAGTGTCTCTTGTGAATAACAGTTCCTTTTGTTGGACTCACAAAGTTCTTGCTACAACAGGTTCTGTGACAATCTTTCTGTAGTGTTTCTTGTAACTTAATCGATCAACTGGTGTACTCCCCTGTCAGGAATCTTCATACAATTTTACCTGCCTGGTGTACTCCCCTGCCAGGATGTGGTATACTCCTCTGCAAGGTATCTTTATTCAACTTTACAGTTCTTTGGCTAAACCACAATAGCAAATACTGTGAGTACTTAGCACAATTTGCTCAGTTCAAATTTCTTCCCTGTATTGGCATTTCATTGATCTGTACTTGATTGGAGTTCACCTTTATGTTTGTCTTGTCTGCATTCAAATGTTCTTATTATTGGGTTTTGCCTCAGTGCTTTCTCTTGTCTTCATTCAAATATTCTTATTATTATTGAGATTTGCCTTTATACACTGCCTTGTCTGCATTCAAATATTCTTCGTGTTGGATAACCCTTACCCCACACTAGCATCCACTGCATCTATATTTGTTTGGGGTTTGTTTGTGTACTTTGTCTTGTGCAGTAGCACCTGGAACGTTCCAAGTGCTGAACGGGATTACCAAATACTCTCTGGCCCAAATAACCGGACAGACTCAAAGAATATGACAAAATACTACTTTATTATCAGTTCAATAAAGTAGGGAAATCTGGCAAACAAACAGATTGTAGCTCATACACTCTCAATGTGTTTCAATTACACAAAAGGTTTTATACCTCGATGTACGTCAGCTATGATGTCATCCTATGTGTCAAACAGTAAAAACCTACCGGGTGAAGGGATTGATTAAGGGAACATATACACCTATAGTCTATATGAGTGTTAGTATCATCATTGGCTGCCCCTTATCTGGTAGGCATGCCTTGAACAACCTCTAACTACGTAAAATACTGATCAGCGCATAGGCTTCTGCAACAATGTATAGTCCTTCCACTAGTTCATTTTCTCATACTTTCAATCTAGTATGTGACACGTTCATTATTATGTGGCTGGGATAAGTCAGCCTGTAAAAAAACACCTATGGCTACTAGATGGGCTAGGTCAGAAAGGTATAAGTACTGCCTTTAGACAAAACCGTATAAAAAGCATTAGCTTCTATTTTTCTGTGCGGTTCAGTCTGATACCGCTATTTTATTCTTTAACATTTTTTAATTTATGTAAACATTAAATATTCTTTTTCACAATTATTTCAAACATTACAAACATCAATTATAAGTGTACACGATATCACAGCAAACCTTAGTGGACAGTCATGTGTTACAAAACATCAGGGCATGAAATCCAAAGTCAAAAACCACACAAGCATTTGTTTTGCACTTCAGTGCAGTCAAAAAGTAAAACAAACTACAGTGTCATCGGTTGTTGTAGCATTTGATTTGATTTGAGTTATTTGTAAACACGCACACAACAAACTAAATCGAATCCTGGCACAGATGGAATAATAGACTAGATGAAATTTTATTCGTAGAGGCAATCTATGTACTATCTACACAGTTAGGGTTCAGTTCATACGTCCATTTTCAGTATGGCCTAACTGTGGTCATATTGCAGTGTCAACAGATGGCCAATGTATCGTCACGCTGCAAGTTAAATGATGACCAATGCAGGGTCAGATTTCGAAATGACCAATCCTAGGATTGCTGTGATATTGTGTACACTTACTTGTGGAAAAGAATAATCGATGTTTGTAATGTTTGAAAGAATTATGAAAAGGAATGTTTAATGTTTACAAAAATTAAAAAATGTTAAAGAATAAAATAGCGGTATCAGACTGAACCACACAGAAAAATAGAATATCATGCTTTTTATGTGCTTGTAGCTAAAGGCAATACTTATACCTTCCTGACCTAGCCCATCTAGGACCCATAGAGGTTTTTTTGAAAGTATGAGAAAATGAACCAGTGGAAAGACCACTCCTCATTGTTTCTCATCTTTAATTAGCCCTTTTGTCTCTCCACATAGGGGTTCCCCTTAGGTTGTCTACAATGTATAGTCCACCATTATATAGGCCCTCATGATTGGGTGTCACTCCCTCACCAAACCTGGACATTCGGTTCATTAGCAGCACGTAAGCAATGAAACCCAGGTGAAAGGGAACAACACCAGACAACTGGCCTCCTTAGCTAATTAGCCTACCATCTCTCATCAGATAGGCCCTAAGCCAAGGCTTCTTCTCTGTAGTTGACCTTGCTAACTGTTCTCTTCCCCAGAACGTTTAAATGGAGTGGAGCTTTATCAATAGTCCTTGTCTTCTGATCTTGTACCACATGTGAGGAGACCATGATTTTGTCCATTCTGTCCATTTATTTAGTGCTATTTGATTCAATTATATTCAGTGCTATTACTCTCCTGGGCCTCTGGAGACTTGGTTGGTCTGTCTTGCATGTGTTTGCTGTATCTTTAATTGTACAATACTTGGCACTCACTATTATTCACTCCTTTACTTAATATAAGAGAAATATGTCCTGTGTATGTAGCTTATCCTCTTTGCCTCCTTTCGTGCCTTGCAGTTGTTTCTTGCTGGGACATCCTTGATTCTGAGCCAAGCAAATATCCTTTGTTCTGCACAAATTTATATTCCAGTACCTGTCAGCTCTGCAGCCTTGGTTTCCCTTCTTGAGGCTTCTCTCTTACTATTATACAATGCTGACATCTGTTTTCCAAACATGGCTGCGTTACTTGCGTTATATTTATATTTCTGTATTTCTTTATTTGTATAGCACGCCTAGCCCACGGGCATCTGGGTGCTTAATTTAAGGTTACAATAACATAAGGAAGAGAATTGCAGTATAATACATAATGGTACATATATAAGGATAAAGTACAATATACAGTGACACAGGTGAAGGTAAACACTGCATGGAAGAAGTGAAAAAGTTTACAACGGTTAAAAAGGGATTGTACACAGTGTTCACAGAGTATGTGCAAGATGCAGGATATGAACATTGGGGTGGCATGCGCATAGGCATGGGCATTCTCAGTCAATCGGAGGAATGACGGGTTCCGTTAACCACCATTTGGTTTTGAGTATAAAGGAGTGAAAAGAAGGATCTGATCTAAGCAGATTGGGCATGGTGTTCCAAAGTCTGGAGGCTAATGTAGGGAAGATAGTCCCCCCTGCTTTCTGTAATTTGAATCTGGGTAGAACGAGGCAGTTATTCTGTGCGGATCTGAGGGTCCAGGAAGATGAATGGGGTGTAAAGCAGCATGCAAGGTAGGTGGGAGCCTGGCTGTTTAGGCATTTATGTGTGAGGGCCAGAGTTATTAAGGAGATTCTTTGCGCAACTGAGAGCCAGCGTAGGTTACGTCTGGTGTCTGAAATGTGCTGGCCCCTAGGGAAGTTAAGAGCCGCCCTAATGGCATTGTTCTGGATGACCTGAAGTTTGTTTAGATTGTGTTGACTAGTACCTAAGTAGAGGTCATTCCAGTAGTCAATTCTGGACATGATGAGAGTTCTAGCTAGCTGTGGTGAGGAAGGGATGGAAGGCAGTGATAAGTTTGCATATCTATGCAGAGGCTGAGCTCACAGCATTGGTTTGCCTTGAGAGGGATAGCGTGGAATCAAGGTAAATGTGTAGCGTCTTAGTGTCATTTGAGACCTTGATGGTGTTGCCGTCGATGTTGAAGGTTTTCAATGCTGGGTCAAGTTTCCTGAGTTGATAGTTAGAGCTGAGGATGAGGAGCTCAGTCTTCTCGTCGTTGAGGCACAGCTCATATTGAGCCATCCACGCCTGAATGACCGAGTAAACCTTGTTCAGTGAGGTAGTGTCGGCCTGATAGTCTCCTGTTATGGGGATGAGTATCTTGGTATCATCGGCGTAAATGGTATAGGTGACACCCAGATCATCGAGAATATCAAATAGAGGTTTGGTAAACACATTGTAGAGACTGGCGAGACACATGAGCCTTGTGGCACACAGCATAATAGAGGTGAGGGTTCGGCGGAAGATGAGGGGGAGAAGACCCTCATGGATCTATTGTTGAGAAATGATTTGATTCACGAGGTGGCAGTGTCTGAGAAGTGGGCAGCAGATTTGAGGTGCTGGCAAAGGATTTGGTGGTTGACCAAGTCGAAGGCCGCTGAGAGGTCTAACAAAAGTAGAAGTGCTAATTTCCCTTGGTCTTTCATGTCTTCAATTTGTGTTTTCAAGTCAATAAGGGCAGTTTCCGTGACTAAGGCCAAGGAGTTTGTTAGATTCTAAATATTCTTGGATCTGTAAGTATGCTGCACGGTCCAATATTTTAAGCAGAAAAGGTACGGTTGTGATAGGTCTGTAGTTGGTTGGTATGCTAGAGTCGAGGGTCGTTTTTTTTAGGAGTCGGATGACCCAAGCATCCTTGAGGTTGTCCTGTGCAGTACATGTTTAAATGATGAATTTATGAAAGCAGTAATAAAAGGGGCTAATTCATGACTGGTCGCCTTAATAATAGGGGCTGGGCAAGGGCCGCCCTGGCAATTTGACGGTTTGAGCTTGTTGATGATATTTTCAACCTCAGAGATCGTCAATGGTGAAAATGAAAACGGAGTAAGCAGAGGGGGAGTGTTGCGAATAGGTAGGTTTAGCAGGAAGTCAGGTTGAAGGCTAGTTTAGCATTGATTTTGGTTTGGAGTGTGGTTATTTTGTCTAGGAGAGCATTTTGGATGTTGGAACACCAGATGCTGTCTTTAATACAGATGTCAGGGGGAGTGACAGGTGTCTCAAGTTCCTTCAGAATCTTGAAAAGTTCTTAAGTATTTGACTGCGCTTGAATAATGCGCTTATTGTATTGTCTTTTTTAGCTTGGAAGATGGCTTTCATGACGTTGAGAGATGCTAATGTGAGTCTAGCCTTATTGGTGTCGGTGGGGATACTTTTTCAGCGTGCTTCGGCAGTGCGCTTCTCTTTACGTAGTGATCTCAACTGAGGTGTGAACCATGACTTGAGGTGAGCATGAGGTTTGGGTTTCCATAGCTTGGGAGGGGCAATGGTGTTCAAGGCTTGGAGCATAATCTGGTTGTAGGAGTCGACTAGCGTAGTGGAGTCAGTGCAAGAAGGTGACACTTTGTTCAGAATGGGTAGAATAAGCGGTAACAGCTTGCCTAATGTTACGTCCCTTTTATTTTTTGTATGGATAGGTGGTGCTAAGTCTTGTTTGGGGGCGTGTTCATTGGTTTTAACGTTGAACGAGATCAGATAGTGGTCTGACCATGAGCACAGTAAGTTGGATTGTACATCAATGTTGGAGTTTAGGTCGGCTAGCCAGTCAAGGGTTCTACCCTTAATATGGGTGGGTTCCTGAATGTGGTGGGAGAAGCCCAGTTCAGTCAGGGTGCTAACAATATCCAAATCTATGGTGTCATTGGGGTCTTGGAATCCTTGATGTCACTGAGTAGAATGATTTGGGAGTTGATTTTAGTTTTATCTGCGATGATGGACATAATGTTGTCAGCGAAAGTGGAGATGGGTCCGGGGGGCATGTAGATAAGGTGGATGGTGGCAGTTTGATTGGGTGAGATAGGTAGCTTAACTAATAGGAGTTCAGCTGATGGAATATGAAGGTGGGAAATTGCTGGAATGCAGATGGCTTTTTTGTGAACGATGGCAGCGCCTCTGCCTTTAGACTGATTGGTGTTGCAATCACATCTGATGATTGTGTAGTCTGTCGGTAAGGCTAGGGCTTGTAGTGGACCTGAAGCAGCATGGAGCCATGTCTCAGTTATCGCCAGGAAATCAAGATCTTGGCTAGTGATGAGGTCAGCAATATCTAGGGTGTGCGCAGTGAGTGACCTAGCCTTGATCAGGGCGCATTTGATCAGGGGGTCCTTAGGTGCTTTTGTAGGGGGGACAGGTGTTTGCAAAGGTGAGGAATTGGCTGAACTGATGGATGGTTGTGAGGATGTATGTGGTTCCTCGTATCGCAATACTTCTGTGTATGATAAGTTGAGTGGGAGAGTCTAGAGCCTAATCTGAGGTTTCGACGATGGAGAGAGCAAGGTCTGTTTGGAGTAGGTTTCCTAGCAAAGTGCTCCAGCCATAATGCGGGGCAGTTCAAATAAGGGTTGATAAGCGAAGGAGGGGCGGTGGGTGGTGGTGCAAAGCTGCGGGGCTCATGCTGCTGACTGCGGGTATGAAGGGGGGTGTGAGCAAACTGTGAAGATGGCTGAGTAATATTCGGATAGATATTGGTATTAGTCATCATGGCATAATCTGACTTTGTGAAGGTCACCTGGGATAATGGGCTGAGAATGAGCCTAAGTGATAATGCTAGCAGGAACAGTGATGTGAGGTGGCGTAGGGTGAGATGATAGTTGCATATAGTAATGTGCAGACGGTTCGATATGGGACGTGTCAATAAGGACTAAGGTACTTGAAATCTAAGAGGTTAGCAGAACATTAGTACTTCAGTGTTAATGGTAGTGCTTGCAGATGACTAGAACAAGCAAGTACAGCAGGCATATATGAGTAGGTCAGTGCATAGTAGTATGTTGTGTTAAAGTGCAGCGCAACGCATTACTAGGCCAAGTGATGCTATCACTGGATGAGCATGTCCGAGTGGGTGTACAAATGGGGCGGGTAGGCTTGAATTCGTAGGCACGAGCAGGTTAGGTTAATATGCAATGTAATGCTGTTAAGTAAGTTCAATTACAGTTGAGCGAGTTTGTATAGGCGCATAGATAATGCGGGCAGCCAGTGCAGATCAAACATGGCAAAATGGTTGCATAGACAGGAGTAAGCAGTACAGTGTGTGGCTAGGCTTGGGGTACACGAGCACGCTGGATAGAGTCAATTTCACACATATATGCAAAGGAGGGCCAGTGGTAATAACAGTGCAAAGCTAAGGAGCCATGTCAGATGAGAACATACGTGGCGCTCACAGCAGGCCAAGCAGTCAAGCACACATCAAGAAATCAAGCAAACAAACAAACAGGACTGGATGGTGCAGCAGATTCTGCGTAGGGTCACAGAGTTCCCAATGACTGGATGAGAGTGAATCAAACAATGTCAAAATTAAGTTGGGTTGTGTGATGTCGTTTTCAGGACATGCGCATTTCTTTTTTTTAAACTTTGGTTTTATTAGCCTTTTCTTAATGTAACATAAGGGCTCCATGCATGTTCAAAAGACGTACATATGACAGGCCTAATGAACCCTGGCCCCCTACCTTCCTCCCCCCACCCCAATACATACCCACCCCCCTAACCGCTTAATCAAACATGAACTGTAATTTTGGGAGTCTTAAACTGTTCTTTTGTGTCCAGAGCATGGTAATGAATGTGGAGGTTGACAATCATCTATGGCTGAGATTCGACCGCCTACCCCTGGGCCGTGGGCGCCTGTTTCGCCTTTGGTTCCTCCCAGTCCTGTCCCACCGGGCCCCGCCCGGGCCTTTACCGGGCATCAGTTAACGTCCCATCCCCAGGTCTGCTGCACCTCATACCAGTTCTCTTGGAATGAGCCAGAGTCGTTGTTCATCATTGGCGTTAGCTTGTCCATTAAGAACACATTTTACAACTTTTTTAGCCAGTCCTCCTTTGAGGGGGTCTCCGGGCTCTTCCATTTCTGCGCCAGGGCCACCCTTCCTGCCCTCAGCATTGTTTCCCACATTCTGGGGTACCTGTAAATATCCGTGGCCTCCGGGGGGAGACCCAACAACACCGTCAGAGGGTTCTGGGGGAGCAATTCCCCGGTGACGTCAGCAATCCAACCCCTGACCTTCTCCCAATACACCTGTACTTTTGAGCAGTGCCACCACATGTGGCCCCTCGATCCAGTCTGGCCGTACCCCCTTGGTCATATGGGGGACACTCCAGTGAACATTTTTGATAACTTCACAGGGTCTCTGTACCACCCATGCAAGATCTTGAAGTTGTGTTCCATGTCTGCTGTGAATAAATTCCCATGGAATGCAATTTTGAATATCTGTGACCAGGCGTCCTCCGTGATCACCTCTTCTGCCAGGTCATTCCAAAATCTGCGGAAACCCCGTCTCTCCACTAAATTAGCAGTGTTCAGGATTTTGTTCATCCCGGACACCGCTCCCTTCCTAGAGGTCGCTGTGTCAAGTAGTTTCTCAAAGGGGGTTAGCTGTCTCTTCAGGTTCTGACCCCATGATTGGTCTTAAAGAATGCCCTTCAGGCAGAGATATTCGAATATGGAGAGGGGCCCCTGCCTGATAGTGTCCCTCAGATCCTCATATGGTAGGAATTCCCCCCCCGGAACAACTGCCCTGCCCATTCCAGTCCTGAGTCGGACCAGGCCTGTGCCTTGTGGAACCCCCTACTACCCAGTTTGAGGGGGTGTTCCCAGAGTGAGGACATCGGGGATGGCCACGACGTTAGGTGCATTGTCTGGGGCCCTCCTTCCAGATTGCCCAGAGAACTCCCAGGGTGGGGTGGGTTTTAAGTCTGTTCGGGATGAACCTGCGTGGGGCCCAGAGGAGGTCTCGAACTTTAAGAGGGTGGGCATCCATATCCTCCAAGTAGGACCAGTAGGTGCCCATCCCTTCCCTCATGTGCTCCAGGAGGACGTGCAGTTGGGCGGCACGGAAATAAAGTTGGAAGTCTGGTAAGCCAAACCCTCCCTCTTCTCTCGGTAGGGTCAGGACCACCTTTGCGGTCCTCGGGGTCCTGCCCTGCCAAATAAACTCACAGACCGCATTCTGTAGAGTCCTAAAGGTTTGGTCGGGGACGCTGGTTGGGAGAGAGGTGAAGAGATACAGCAGACGCAGCAGCACATTCATCTTTACTGCCGTCATGCGGTGAAAGGGGCCCCTAGGGGTCCCTCGCGTTGTGGAAACAAGGCAAATTACCACACACGATAGATACGCCAGACACAAGGTTGTATTCCCAAAGCTAGGGTTTATTTCAAAGCAAATAGTCTCAGTTGGCCAACTCGGTCTCACGCCCCGCAACGTGTATCTCTAAACCTCGAGGGACTCAAGAGAGCGAATTACGTACATCAGTTACATATATACAAAATGCATATCATACAATCAGCTGTGACATGTTTAACACCGCCCTTTATTGGATTTCTTTGAACTCGGTTTGATGATGGACAATTTTGACGAATATGACACCTTTAAATATCTATTCAAGCAACAATATGCAACCTTGCAAGTGTAGAGACATCTTTTCTTTGTTGAACAGAACACAGTGCATCTGTTCTTGTAAGCGAGCTACATACGGGGGAAGAGTCACATTCCAGACCTTGCTATCTTTGAGGTGCTATTCATGGTCTGGGAGACGACACGCTTTACAGGGCTCGTGAAAGGGGGGGCGTAAGAAGAGCATAATTCAAGCATTTAGCTGCTTTTTTCTAACATTTTCTACCATATAACGAGACTAGCTGGCAGCTGTGAAATGATTAAATGCCCTGCGGCTTTCCTTCAAGGCTATATTCGGGAGGGAGCTGGGCATTCCTCTCCGGTGCTGCCTACATTGTGTTTCAACGAACTCCTTATTAGCCTTGCGGCCTTGTCCTTTCACGTTCAGACAACAATGTTAACAGTCAAGCAGAGTAAGCAAAAAATGTGCTGCGAAGCAGTTTGAACAGAAAGCAATGAGCAATCGTTAGAAAATAAAATGCTGATCCTTGTTACATCAAAATGGCCGCTCATTGGTCAAACTTGGAAATCTGTATTTCTATTGTTATGTACATGAGACGGTTGGTCTTCGGCCACCAAAATACATTTGCAGTCAATCGTGAGAGGTGGTCATTTTTCTAGACCGACAGCGGCCGTACCAGAACAGAATCATTGAGCCCCACCTCCTGAGGTCCAGGGTAATTCCTGCTAAGACGGGGTCATAGCTGGTCGTGGCGAGTTTTGATAGATCCCTGGTGAGGAGGATGCCCAGGTATCGGATAGCGACCTTTCCCACTGCTATCCCGTTAAGTATGCCCACAGATTCTAAGCCCGGGTCCCATGTTCTCATGGGGAGCAGAACTGATTTAAAGGTGTTAATCTTCAGCCCAGAGAAGCGCCCGAATGCGCCCACCAGAGACAGGAGGGGGGAGGGAGGAGCTGGGGTCCACCAGGTAAGCCAAGATGTCGTCCGCGAACAGGGAAAGCTTAAATTCCACTTCGCCCCTCTTAACTTCTTTGATATCCGGGTGTGATCTAACTGCTATGGACAGGGGCTCCATTGTGAAGACATATATCAGGGAGGACAGCGGGCATCCCTGTCTTGTGCCCCGTGAAAGGGGGAAGAGGTCCGACAACCTGCCATTCACTTGTACCCTTGCCATAGGAGCTCTATATAGTGCAGCCACCCATCCCCGGATATGTACGCCAAAACCCATTTTCTGGAGGAGGAGTTCCATGTATCTCCACTCGACCAAATTGAACGCCTTTTCCGAGTCCAGGGAGAGGACACTCGCGTCGAGGTCCGACTCCTGGGCGTGGTGGAACAAGTCTATGGTTTTACGGATGTTGTCTGAGCCATGTCTTCCCCTTATAAACCCTACCTGGTCCCCGTGTATCAGTTTCGGTAGTATCTCCTCCATCAGCCTCCCAATTACCTTGGCTAGGATCTTAACATCAATGTTCAACAGGGATATTGGGCGGTAGGAGGAGCACTCCGTGGGGTCCTTTCCTTCCTTGGGCAACACAACAATTATGGCTTCCATCATGGAGTCCGGGAGGGTCCCCCCCTCTAGTACTGCATTGAACACCTTCACTAAATGCGGGGCTAGGGTTGAGCCAAACCTTTTATAAAAGTAGACTGTGAAGCCATCCTCGCCGGGGGAAGTGCCCACCTTCATCCCGCTGATTACGTGTTCCACCTCATCCTCGGTCACCAGGCCCTCCAACCCCTCTGGCATCTCCCCAGTCAGGGCCGGTATTTGTATTGAGTTCATGAACCCTTCTATCTCTACGTCACCCCCGTTATATTCTGATGAGTATAGTTTTTCATAGTATCGGCGGAAGGCCTCTCCTATGTGGGGAGTGTTGTGGCCTATTGACCCCTCTTCGTTCTTTACTGCTTTCACCATTCTGCTTCTCTGTACCTCCCTCAGTTTCCAGGCCAGGATCCTATCCGCTCTATCCCCCTTTTCATAGTACTTTTGCTTAACCAGTTGGAGACTCTGTTCTGTTTTGTGCAGGAGGAGATCTTTTTAATAGTCGGCCAGAGTGGTGAGCTGATCTCGATCCAAGGGAAATGCTAGGGGACCCCCCGGCTGGAGTTCAGCTATTTTTTGTCTCAGGGATTTCTCCTGGGCATCCCTTACTCTTTTATTTTGGGCACCCATTTTGATAAGGAGTCCCCTTAGGGTTGCCTTGAAGGCATCCCATAGGGTGTGCGGACCTACCTCCCCATTATCATTAAACTCGAAGAATTCCGTTATGGCATCTAGCACCTCCTGAGCGTGGACCTCATCCTTCAACAAAGAGTCGTTGCATTTCCATCGTCCCCTGCGGTCGCTTAGCCAGCCCCTTGCAATGGTGGTTCGGACCATGTCATGGTCTGACCAAGGGACGGGGTCGACCTTGTGGCCAGTGACAAATGGGTGCAGGGTCTCGTCCACTAAGATGTAATCTATTCTGGAAAAAGATGAGTGGATGGCTGAGTAATATGTGAAGGAGGGGGCTCCCGTCCTGGGAGTCAGGACAGTGTCCACCAGACCAAGTTCTGAGTTAACCCTTTGGAAGGTCCGAGCCATGGTCTCATCCGTTGCCCTGGATAACTGAGGGCCAACGCGTATCCTGTCCTGGGTTGGGTCCAGGACCATGTTGAAATCTCCCCCCACCACCAACACACCACGGACAAAGAGCTTGAGTTTCTCCCCCACTTCATCCCAGAATTGGGCTTGGCCTTCATTTGGACCATATACTACCGCTAGGGTAAGTGGGGTGCCCTCCAGGGACCCTCGTACCAACAAGTAGCGGCCCTCAGGGTCTTTCAGTATGTCCTCTTTTTCGAAACCAACATTCCTCGCCAGAAGGATGGCTACCCCTCTTTTTTTGCGCTTGTGGGATGTGCAAAAATCCTCCCCTATTCCTCACCCAGCATCTTGGGCTCCTTCCCCCATGCCCAGTGAGTCTCTTGTAAGAAGAGAAGGTCAAGGTTAGCCCTCCTAAATTCCCTACAGACAAGGGACCTCTTTATGGGGGTGTTTAGGCCCCGTACGTTGAGGGAACCCAGTCCCAGGGCCGGCAGACTCTCAGCCATTATCTAGGATTGTGTCACGCTCACCTGATTCGCACGGAGGCGCAGGTCTGGCTTCGAGTGCTGATGCTTCTTCTATGGTGAAGCGCAGGACTCTGAAGATGGACTCACTGGCTCGCAGGAATATTCCCCTGTGCATGAAAAGGGAGTATTACCTACTGACGGAATAATGCTCAAGCCTCCCACTCCCTTCCAACCCTCCACGATACCCTTCCTCGATTCCCCGTGAAGTCTCACCTTAGGGTCCGGATCCGGATGATCGCTGCTGAAGATGGAGGTGCCCAGGAAAGGTGAGTGAAATGCAGCGCTGCAGCGATCGAAGCGAAATGCTTTTAAAATGATGTCTTCCCTTTCAGGATCGTCGGTGTGAAGTCTCCGTGATGCAGCTTTAGCAGGTAAGGTCTTCTTTCTCTCCAATTCTATCTTAGCAGGTGACCCAGGATGCTGACAGGCGTGGCTGAAGTCCAGAAGCAGGAGCTGACACGGTGAGCGTCCAGCTGCGAGGAGCAGAACAACGCGAAGCGTGAGTTGCTGATCGGGCATGGTTTAAATAGCTTTGGAAGAAGTTCCAGGTATGTATCCTTCCACCGATCAGGTATGTACCCTTCCCCGACCACACCCAGGGGAAAGTAGTTCCACAGGTAAAGTAGTTCCATTCAGGCCTCAAGAGGGCCTGGATGTAGCAGCATGGTCTGCATCAGGTAAGTGCACCTTAAAACACTTGAACACATGTCTAGCTTTATGAGCCTGGCGCCTAAGGCGCCAGGACAGGGGTCCAACATGAGCCTGGCGCCTAAGGCGCCAGGACTGTGTCCAAAGGGCCCCAGCTTGGGCCTGCTGGCACTTCCCTGGGGGAAATGATGCCTGCCTCTGGGGTTGCTGGGTCGGACCTGGCTCCTTGGAGGTAGGCATCATGACAGTACTCCCCCTCAAGGCCCCTCCCAAGGTTGTTCCCTCTGGGGGTTTTGGCTTGTTCGGAAATCTCCGGTGGAACCTTTGTATTAATCGAGGTGCGTGAACATGGTTACTAGGCTCGCACGATCTCTCCTGAGGTCCATATCCCTTCCAGTCAACAAGATAGAAGAGTTTGGACTTTAACACCTTGGAGTCTAAAATGTCTTTAACTTCGAATTCTAATTCCCCTTCAATTTGAACTGGGTCTGGAGGCTTGGACAGTCGGGTCCCTAGTTGTACTGGCTTCAAAAGTGATGCATGAAAAACTGGATGAATACGCATGTTAGATGGTAAATCCAGTTTAAAGGCCACGGGATTGATTATAGCCTTGATGGGATAAGGTCCTATGAATCTGGGATTGAAGGTTTGCGGGCCCTTGAGGGGTAAATGTTTTGTTGCTAGCCATACCTGATCTCCTACTTGGTAAGGAGGAGTTTTACTTCGGTGCAAATCAGCGTTTTCTTTATACTTTTTCTTGGCTTGCTGTAAATGAGTTGCAGCTTCTTTGAAGGCTTGTGTTATTGTGGAATGCAGATGATTTACTGCGGGCATTTCCAGGGTCAGAGGTGGATCTAGATCAGAGGCCCGGTGGTTGGTGACCATACAAATTATAAAAAGGAGTTTGTCCGGTTCCAGAATGCACTGAATTGTTGTATGCATATTCTGCGATCCAAAGGATGTCTTTCCAATTTAACTCGGATTGATGTAACATGCACTGAGGATATTGCTCGAGAGTCTGATTGGTTCTCTCGGTTTGTCCGTCGGTCTGGGGGTGGTGGCTGGTGGATAGCCGCACATCTATTTGTGCTAGTTGGCAAGACTTCTTCCAAAAATGGGAGATAAATTGACTTCCACGATCCGAGACTAATATGGAAGGGAAACCATGTATGCGAACTATATTCTCCAGAAATTCCTTGGCCAAGGTGTAAGCTGAAGGCAAACCTTTTAAAGGGATAAAGTGGGCCATTTTGGAGAATAGATCCACAATTACAAGGATAGTGTTGTAACCAGCACAAGGAGGCAGGTCAGTTATAAAGTCCATTGACAAGGTGTGCCATGGTGCCGGTGGAATATCCAAGGGTTGAAGTAGGCCGGCTGGCCTTTTTTTTCACCCTTGTTTTGGGCGCAAATTCCGCAAGACAATACAAAAGACTTTATGTCTTTTCTCCAAGAAGGCCACCAGAAGTGGCGTTTGATTTTTTCCTCCGTTTTAGCGATACCAGGGTGTCCTTCCATTAATGATTCATGATGATGGGCAATAACAAGTTCTTGCAATTCTTTACTAGGCAGAAACAACCGCTCCTGGAAGTAGGGTAAGTCATCCTTAACGGTGTAATGAGGACCCTTTTGACTCCATTCAAGTAAGGCTGAAGAGTCTAGAAGTTGTTTTACTTGCGTTTGGATGTCCTCAATAGTTTGCAATGAAGTTAGGCCTAAGATTCTTTGCTCAGGTATGATTGGCACAGGTTCTAAACTCGAATTGGGTTCTTCCATGCCAATCCGGGATAAGGCATCCGCTTTACCATTCTTGCAGCCAGGGCGATAGGTAATTACAAAATCAAATTCCGCAAAGAATAGAGCCCATCGGAGTTTTCGTGAAGATTGAGCCTTGGCCGTCTTTAAATACTGTAAATTTCTGTGGTCCGTAATTACGGTGATGGTGTGTCTTGCCCCGAGAAGGTAGTGACGCCAAGCCTTGAAAGCAGATTTAATAGCCAGTAACTCTTTGTTGGTAATTGCGTAGTTGATTTCAGGAGGAGAAAATTTCCTGGACCAAAAGGCCACAGGGTGTAGTTGGTTAGTTTCTGGGTCTCTTTGCGACAGGAGAGCTCCCATGGTCGAACTGGATGCGTTGGTTTCCACAATGTAAGGGAGATCTGGGTGCGGGTGCTTCAATATAGGTGCAGAGGTGAATTTAGTTTTCAGGTCCTGAAAGGCTTGTTCGGCCTCAAGAGTCCATTCAAAGCGTTTGTTTTTCTTTAGGAGAGCTGTGATGGGTTGGACTGTTCGGGAAAATTCCGGGATGAATCTTCGATAGAAATTGGCGAAGCCGAGCATGCTCTGAACTCCCTTCACCGAGCTAGGAGGTGGCCATTTGAGGATGGCGTCCACCTTTCGCGAGTCCATTCGGACTCCTTGAGGTGTCAGGATGAAACCGAGAAACTCCACTTCTGTGGTATGAAAAACGCATTTTTCAAGCTTTGCAAATAGTCTGTGCTGGCGCAATTTCTCAAGAACTGCCCTAACATGTTTTCTGTGATCGGATTGTGAAGAGGAGTACACCAGGATGTCGTCAATATAAACAATGACACAGACGTCGAAAAGTTCCCGAAGAACATCATTCATAAAGTACTGAAAGGCGGCAGGTGCATTGCACAAACCGAAGGGCATCACCTGATATTCAAAGAGCCCAAATTTGGTGCGGAATGCAGTCTTCCATTCGTCACCTTCTTTTATACGACCAGGTGATAAGCTCCTCGGAGATCTAACTTGGTGTACACACAAGCGTCTTTCACCTGGTCGATAAGCTCAGGGATCAGGGGCAGAGGATAACGAGTCTTAATCGTTATTTGATTTAGGGCGCGATAGTCTATACATGTTCTAAGGTCGCCCTCTTTTTTTGGCACGAAGAACAGAGCTGAGGAGACAGGAGACTTGGACGGGCGAATAAAACCATTGGCTAGGTACTGATCTAAATACTGACGCAAATGTAGGTTCTCAGGTTCCGTAAGAGCATAAATCCTACTACAAGGTAGTTGAGCATTAGGTACCAGATCGATTTGGCAATTATAAGACCGATGGGGAGGTAACGTGTTAGCCTGTTCCTTCTGAAAAACATCTTGGAATTCTTGGTATTCTGACGGTAGCTGTACAGGGGTGGAAGTTGCTGAGGCTAGACCCATAACTGGATTTCTTGGGTAACAAGTTGGTTCACAATCAGGAAAACTTATCTTCTTTGCTCGCCAGTCAATTCTGGGATTATGTGTTTCTAACCAAGGAATTCCAAGAATTACTTGAAATTGTGGGGCCTTGATCACATCAAACACGATTGCTTCCCGATGTCCATCCTGACCCACCAGTGTCATTTCAACAGTGGAATGCGTTACAGGCCCTGAGGCTATTTCGGTTCCATCTACTGTAGTAATGACATCTTGGGTTACTTTCGGGCGGAGAGGGAGCTTAATCCTGGAAGCCAATTCACGGTCTATGTAATTTCCAATAGCTCCACTGTTGATGTATGCTTTTATAGCATGCAACAGCTGAGGCTGTTTTGGGTCCACGAGCACCATTGGCATGACAAAATGCGAGGTCAAAGAGTTTGTTTTCAAGCTCGGCAAGCGGACCCCTACGCTTGTCGGGCTAGGTCGTTTCCCGAATCAGGTGTCAATAAATCGTTATCTGTGGCTCCAACCACCTTCTTAGGTGGTTTAACCGGACAATTTCGAAGAAAGTGACCGGAAGTCCCGCAATACAGGCAAAGTTGCATTTGCCGCCTTCTCTCTCGTTCCTTCTGTGTTAATGGTCCTTTAACACCGCCGATTTGCATAGGTTCGGATACGTCGGTACTCTTGGAGTTAGCGTGGGTTTTGATCGGTACTCGGGTTTCGTACTTGAACCGATCTGCTTTTCTATTTTGAAGTCTGTGATCAAGTTAAACCACCAAGTCTATGTAGTCTGCGCAGACCTGGGGTGGATCTACTATCTGAGCTAGAACATCCTTAAGCTCTCCGCGCAGGCCTAGATGAAACAATGTGATCCTTTTGTATTCTGGCCATCCAGTTTCCACAACCAGTCTATTAAAGGTGGCAACGTAGGACAGAAGATCCTGATTACCTTGTCGTAAGGATAGCAGTTCGTTATCAAGGGCCTGTCCTTGAGAGTGTCGAGCAAACAATCTTTCCATGCTGGCCTGGAAACCCTGAAAATTCTGGAGAATGGGATCATCCTGATTTACCAATGGAATAGACCAATCGGCAGCACTGCCACTGAGGTAAGATAGTATACAGGCTACCTTGGTCTGGTCGTTAGGGAAGGCCCCGGGTCTGCATAGAAAGTGTAAACGACATTGGTTCATAAAGACGTCATATTTCTTGGGATCCCCCGCAAAACGTTCAGGCGGGGCCAAAGGCATGTGTCCAGGTAGATTGATTTGTACTGGGTTATTCAAACCCATTGATGTGGAAATATCTCCGGAATTAGGTAAAGGAGTGTGCCCTGCCTGGGACTGCAATAACCTTTTGGCCAGGTCATCTGTTCTTTCCTTGGATAGGATCAGTTCTCTTTTGAGAGCGTTAGTCTCCTGGCGGGCTGAGTGCACTTCTGCCCGTAATTCCCCCAAAAGCTGGGCCAGCTGATCTGTCTCGGAAGTCTCCATAGCGCCCGGGTGGGAAATTGTGGGTAGGCTTCGCATTCTGTCACGCTCACATGATTCCCACAGAGGCGCAGGTCTGGCTTCGAGTGCTGATGCTTCTTCTATGGTGAAGCGCAGGACTCTGAAGATGGACTCACTGGCTCGCAGGAATATTCCCCTGTGCGTGAAAAGGGAGTATTACCTACTGACGGAATAATGCTCAAGCCTCCCACTCCCTTCCAACCCTCCACGATACCCTTCCTCGATTCCCCGTGAAGTCTCACCTTAGGGTCTGGAAGGATGAGTTCTCCATCCTGCTTCTGATGCAGGGGCGCGTTGAAACCCAGTTTCTTCACTGGATTGAGGTTTGATGGGAGTTCAAATAAGCTTGACTATTCAGGTAAGGCGCTGTAAGAGTTCTGTAGCAAGTTCAAAAGTTCAAGCTTAAAAATAATGTTCATTGTCTTATTGCAGCAAGCGCTAATGCTTATGTCTTTTTCCCGTTAGGGGCCGGGGTTCGGAATGCCGGAGATATGGCGCCGACCCGAAGTGAAACGTGCAGGTCCAGTAAATGTCAGGTAAGTTCTGGATGAGCGTTCGGGTAATGTCTTTGCATTCGCTCATTCAATGTCTTTGTCTTTTTTCCCCATAGGGGCCGGGGTCCGGAATGCCAGGAAGCGGCAGGAACCGAAATGAAATGGGAATGACCCAACAGGTAAGTCTTAGAAGGAAACTGAGCTTTTCCTATTCCCTTCCTTCTCTCACCTTGTGTTCTTGTCTTTTTCTCTCTAGGCTCTGGGAAGTGGCTGCGGATCCGGATGATCGCTGCTGAAGATGGAGGTGCCCAGGAAAGGTGAGTGAAATGCAGCGCTGCAGCGATCGAAGCGAAATGCTTTTAAAATGATGTCTTCCCTTTCAGGATCGTCGGTGTGAAGTCTCCGTGATGCAGCCTTAGCAGGTAAGGTCTTCTTTCTCTCCAATTCTCTCTTAGCAGGTGACCCAGGATGCTGACAGGCGTGGCTGAAGTCCAGAAGCAGGAGCTGACACGGTGAGCGTCCAGCTGCGAGGAGCAGAACAACGCGAAGCGTGAGTTGCTGATCGGGCGTGGTTTAAATAGCTTTGGAAGAAATTCCAGGTATGTATCCTTCCACCGATCAGGTATGTACCCTTCCCCGACCACACCCAGGGGAAAGTAGTTCCACAGGTAAAGTAGTTCCATTCAGGCCTCAAGAGGGCCTGGATGTAGCAGCATGGTCTGCATCAGGTAAGTGCACCTTAAAACACTTGAACACATGTCTAGCTTTATGGGCCTGGCGCCTAAGGCGCCAGGACAGGGGTCCAACATGAGCCTGGCGCCTAAGGCGCCAGGACTGTGTCCAAAGGGCCCCAGCTTGGGCCTGCTGGCACTTCCCTGGGGGAAATGATGCCTGCCTCTGGGGTTGCTGGGTCGGACCTGGCTCCTTGGAGGTAGGCATCATGACAGTACCCCCCCTCAAGGCCCCTCCCAAGGTTGTTCCCTCCGGGGGTTTTGGCTTGTTCGGAAATCTCCGGTGGAACCTTTGTATTAATCGAGGTGCGTGAACATGGTTACTAGGCTCCCACGATCTCTCCTGAGGTCCATATCCCTTCCAGTCAACAAGATAGAAGAGTTTGGACTTTAACACCTTGGAGTCTAAAATGTCTTTAACTCGGACCTGGCTCCTTGGAGGTAGGCATCATGACAGATTGCTTCTCTCCCTGTCGACATACTCTCATTACCCTTTCCTGCATGCTCCCTTGGTTTTAATTTGTGCTCCACCATTCCACCCTCCCCGACCCCCTGGGTGGGCCTGAAACTTTTCCCCAGCTGCCCCCCTAATCCCTGTCCAGAACTGAACAACCCCAACTGTTGTGTGTACCCCCTCCCACCTCTCCGGCGTCCAGCCAATTAGTTCTGCCATCGCTGGCTTTGGCCGAACCACCAGCCTGCCCACCTCGGCCCGGCCTTCTGTGTAAAGCTCTTTGTCTTGAGCCCCCTCTACCCCCTTATCGCAGTGTCCCTTCCCTGGCCCCCTTGTACTTGCTGTTTGTGGGGACGCTGTGAGTGGTTGAGCTTCCGAGACACCATTACACCATTTTGGATCCCGACGGGTTGCCCCCGTCCTCAGTCCTCAGAGTCGTTCCGCTCTACGTCTTACGCTGGCGATGGTGTATTCATTTTTCCTTCCGCCCGTTTTCCTTCTCCTGTCTCCCGATGGGCCAGAGCCACCTGGTCTGCCCGTCTCTGGACCCGATGGGCCCCTCCGGGGGTTCGAGTCCACTACGTAGTCTTGGATGGCTCCCCTTATGTCGTCTTCCGTAATCAGAGTTGACAGTTGACCCATATATTCGAAGGTCAGGGAGAAGGGGTAGCCCCATCTGTTTCGCACCCCTTTCTCCTTGAGCCGTTGTGTTAGGGGGCGGCACATTCTGCGTTTGGCCAATGTGTAGGCCGAAAGATCCTGGTATATTGAGATCTGAGCGTTATTGTAAGTGATCTCCTGGGATTTTCTGGCCTCCTTCAGCACTTTTGTCTTTTCCGAGTAATAGTGGAACCGGACCAAGATCGACCGGGCGCCCCCCGCCCTGTGCACCCTATTAAATGTGAGTTCCGTCATCACCTCTTCCGCAAACAGGAGGGTGATGATGTCTCTCACCGTGCGGGTGATGTCTCTCTCCGTTTCTCCTTCCGATTCCGGGACCCCAAAGATCCTGAGGTTGTTCCTCCGTTCCCTATTTTCAAAGTCGTCCATCTGCCTGGCCCGCTCCTCGTCCCTCTTCTCCAGGGCCGCTAGCCTCATGCCTATTTGTATTTCTTGGGACGCAGATGAGGATTGGTTAGTCTCCACCTGTAGCAGTCTGTCCTCGACCTTATCCACCCTCTGGTCAATTTTTTCGAATTTCTGGGCGATGTCAGAGCGCATGTCCCTGATCTCCTGCAGGATCGAGGCAAAACCCTTTTCCATTGCCGCTGTGGAGGGTTCCCGGGGCCTCCGGCTGGGCCATTTCGCTCTTGAGGGTCGTACCTTTGAGGCTACTCACGGCCTACTGAAAGCGAAATTCCTGCAATGTTTTCTGCCAGTTCATCTGGTCACCCCAAGTCCCCCACCGTCGAGACCACTGCGGCCACTCACGAGGCAGCCAGTGATTTTCCTCCTGGGGAGCCCAGGGGGGGGCCAGCGAGAAAGAGGGGGGGACCGGGGCCGGGTCTCTCCCACCTGCCCCTTGAGTGACTTTGCTGCTGCAGGGAGTATCGATGTTGGGCGAGCACACGCCCCGCCGTCGGCAGGCGGGGGCCTCACACCCTGTCCAGTTTCGCTGTGGCAGTCGGGGGTTCTTGACGGAGGAGGCAACTGGATCCGTCCGGCCAGGCCCAGAGGGTGTCTGCAGGCGGGCACACGCCCCACCAACGCCGTGTGGGGGCCTCGCACCCAGACAACCCCCGGGGTTGTCGGGGGGGTTGTCGGGGCCTCCTCAGTGTCTCCCGTGGGGGAGGGAATGGTCCAGTATGGCCGAGGTCACTGGCCTCACCGGCTCTCCCCTTGGTCAAAGGGCCTGGTTACTCCACCTCGCCCTCCTCACCTAGTGCCTGCAGAACCCTCCACGACCGAGGTCGGCATGTTCGCGCTCCCTCCACTCACTCTCCTGATGGGAGCGGCACCTCTGATTATGCGCTGGGGTGCTGGGCCTACCGTGATACGGGAGGTTCCTGCCCTCCCGGCCCGCCTTGACTTTTTTGGGCTGTCCTGAGCCGAGAGATGACCCGTCCCGATGAGTGGGGGCTCCACTGCTCCAATCCCCCAAACTCCTACCTCCCGATGGCCTCAGGGCAGTGTGTTCCGGCCGGGGGGGAGAGGGGGTGTGAGGGCTCTACTCGCGCTCCGGGTCTCTGTTCTTGGTCTGCTGGGGGCCGCTCCTCCCGTGGGTGCAGGCGGCCGACCAATGTGCGGGGCCTTGTTTCCCTTCTCCTCTCGTGTGTGTCGGGGCCCGTTCTCAGGTTCCACAGGGTTCCCGGGGGTCGCTCTTTTGAGCCAAGGGTGCCCGGGGGGTCACAACGCCGAGTCGCCACATTGAGTTCGCCTGGGGGGCTCGGGGGTGCTCAATCCTCCGATACGGCCAGGCCTCGGCAGGAGCTGTACACTCAGGCAGCCATTGCCTGTGCGCCCCCTGGTGGCCTCCACATGCGCATTTCTAAAGGTCACAATGCGATCGTTAGGCTTGGGTGAGCATGAATGATGGTGACTGCGGATTAATAATGCAAAACTAAGGCAAGCACGTCGGACACAAAGTACTAAATCAGTAGTTCTAGTAGGTGCAGAGTTGTTGTGTGCACAAACGTGGAGAGGCTTTCATTTATAGATGTATACGATTGAGTCAGCTTACCCGGAGGGCAGTAGCATGCATGGGATGAGGGGCGCACGTACAGGGATCTTGGCCCTGGCCTCTGTCCTCACTGGACCGGCTCGGGACAGGCAGAGATCCTTCTTGGGGTGGTCCTTAGTGGGTGGGCCGGTGTTCGCCTGCCGGCGAGTGATTGGTCTTCTTAAAGGATGGCTGACCAATCATAGGAGAATACAAGGCATGAAGGCGAATCCAACTCAGGCTGCAACACTGAAGGTGCCGTCGGCCATCGTAGGTTGGGCCTCCTTGTGTCATAAAATGGTGGCTTTGCAGATTTCAGCAAAAAACGTCTCCAGGAGGAATTGAGGCACAGAAGCAAATTAGTGTGCATGGAGCGCACTGTGCAGGAAATGTCAATCGGTTTCCCAATATAATGGGCAAAGAAGTAGGTGCTCGCGTTCAGTGATGGCAGATCACCCACACAGCCTACCCTACTGGAAATGGAGCCCCAAGCGCAGCTGTGAGGCGGGGGACACTGCTTCTGCAGTTCAGGGATGCTCCTTCACCAGCGTTTGGGTTTGGTTCCTACTCCAGCAAGCTTCTACCTTGTCTTATTTATCTACCTTGCATTTCTGCATATATACATCTACTGCATATCTTGTTACTTATCTTCTAAATGTATATGGTTTTCTTCATATTCGCATTTGTATTTACTTCATCACTTTAGTCACATCTTCATTCTCTAGATATCCATACATCAGGTTTAGTGTGTTCACGTATCTTCTCTCCTCAGTGGTGTTACTTTTCATCTGTTTGACTTCACTTATAGTTTTTCTATGTCCAGTGGTGGCTGTGGGTGCACGTCTACCACATCAGTTCGAGGATACATTTGGTACGGTTGGCTGAGTGCATAACACCTCTCATAACTTCAATGTAGTATTGGGATGATACCAGGTGTCATACACAGGGTTTTCGTTCTGTTCTTCCAGTATGACAGAGGTGGGGTGGTGGTCTCTATAAATTACACATACATCTGCTTCTCTACATTCCCCCTCTGGTTGAGTCCTCGACCAGCTCCTCAATTTTCTTCACCTTTTCTTCACACTATGAATTTCTTCGGAATCCATATCTTTGTCACCCCCTCAGGTCACCTGCAATCTTTGTGTTCATCCACACTCCAGGTCATATAGCAACACTACCCTGTGGGGGAACAAAACACCCAATCTCCCACATATTTCTTATGATCCTTAGGATACTGAAACTTTGTTCATGCGGGTGTCATGGTACTTTCCTTCAGGTGCTCACGGGTGGTGTTTTCAGTCTGTGTGTGCTCGTCAGACACAGCATTCACGTTGATCATTATTTTCATCCCAATAGCTTTCTTCGCTGTCTTCTTACATTGTCCTATGATTATTCTTATAAGACAGAATCACAGCAACACTAACGCTAGTATTACTTCCAACATTTTGAAGGCATTTGCCATCCAGGTTGAACCCCATGAGAATAGAGATGAAAACCAATCTTCATTTCCGGTTTCATCTACTTCTTCTGCCATTTTCGTATGCACGGTTGACAACATAGTTATTGCTTCTGCCATGGGTCCCTTTTCTCCATCATGGGCAGGTGTGTATGTAAGGCCACATCTTGGTGCAAATGCCTCCTTCCGCTGCTGTAATTATATCCAGGGCATACCTGTTCTGGAGGGTCATGAGCCTGATGGTCCTCATTCCTTTTTTAATCACTTAAATCCTATTATCATTGTATTGTTTGTAGCAGTTCTCATCTGGTGATTTGTAAACACTTGTCATTAGCTGCAGCCTGAATTCCTGGCATGAATATGGCTGTAAATATCACTGCCGTTCTGTCAAACAATTTGTGCTCATCTGCAATGTCGTGATAAGCTTCTATTGATTTTGCTAAAAAAATAGTTCTCCCTCTTCTGTAAGGTGAGGTTTAGCGACCTTTTCTTCCTTTGGTGTGCATCCATTTTCGGAAATTCGGCAATGTGGAGATCACTTTGGGGGATCACCAACGCAGGAACATGTATTATCATGATAGAACATAGTCCTCTCCAATTTCTATGTAACTTTAAATAAGCTTTGGATCCACAGGACCAGTAATGTTCCATTAGCAAGACAGTTCCTCCTTTCATTCCTGGTACATCAATTATTTTCTTGCATCCTTTATTTTCTTAAACTTTGGTCAGACCACTGTTTCTGAAACACAGTGTCACATTCTTCATCGGTATTATGGATACAGGTCCTGCTTCATCTTCAACCCATGTTAGTAACTTCAAATACTTGGCCCATTCCTTAAGGCATCCATCATTTACTACTTGCACTATCTTTACTGGTGCTGTCATCAATAAGTGTGCACTGCATCCCAACATTCCTTCTCCCCATCGTTTACTGGTGGCTACTTGTCCAATTACCAATAGCTGAAGTCTCTCTCAGCATCCTGGCAATCCTGGTGTTTCCCTTGTGTCCTCACAATACAGTCTCTTTTGTTCAACAATCCTCATCTCTCCTCCAGTCAGACCACTAAATGAGTACAGGAGCATTCTGCTCTTCCAATGCGGTTCCTTTATCATCTTCTGCATTGTTATGTAAGCATCTTTATATAGGAACGTTCTCTTTGACATCCATCATAGGGTCGCCCATTTCCCTTCGCCCATTTCCCTTCAGATTGTCCTCTTGTCATGCATGCTGCTAGATGGCTGATGCACTTTGCATCACGTGTAGGTATTTCTCTTGCTATAAATGTTCTGGCTGTGCTCATGGCATAAGGGATGAGAGAACCTACAAAGCAGCTCTCATCTGAGGTTCTTCTCACCACCTCACTCATGTGCTGATATCACATGTTATTTTTTAAATGGGCTGAGTTATCGAGGTATGTATTTATATCCTGATAATCTTCTCCGGCCTCTCTGTTAAATCGGTTAATTTGTTTGGAAATATCTGTGAAAATATCACTCATGCTTTTGTTCAGTATAGAAATAGATCCCTCATTGTTGGATACTCCATCTATATTGTAAAACATAATTTACCGAAATGCTATCAGAATAAGGAAGTAAAGAGAACACATCGTACAAAACATGGCTACAAGAAACATTGCAAAAAATGAATATACTTTACTGCATTTAGTGCATTAATCAGTCTTCATGCTAGCAATGGGCCTCATTACGAGGTGGGCTGTAAGGGATTACTGGCACCGGTAAGGGCACCGGGGCCGGTAATCCCTTACCGCCCTACTACGAGTTCCCTTTGCAGGTCCTCCCTTAACGCCTGGTTTTACCAGGCGATAAGGACGGGACCCGAAAAGGGACATTGGAGCTAATAACGGTACCGCCATTTGCGGTACCGTTATTAGCGCCTTCCCCATTCCCATTGAGCCCTATGGGGGCTCAAATGGGAATGGGGAAGGGCCCTGGTGAATGGGGAATTACCGCCCCTGCCAACCTTGGAATGGGGCCGTAATAGCTCCATTCACCAGGGCGGAGTCGGTGAGGTTTTGGAGGCAGCCATAGCGCTAATAGCGCCATGGTTACCTCCAACCTCGTAATGACCCCCAATGTGTATTTTACAAAATTGAAAATTCCCATTCTCTTTAGTCAACGTATAATTCCTGTTATTCTTTATAACAACCACACTTTTTCTAACAGAAATTGTAATACTATTGCAATGTTGGGCCAGTCTTAGGATTTCCAAAAAAGGTGACAATATTAACATTTCGTCTCACTAGAGCAGGATAGGATCGAAATATATAAGTGAAAATAGCATACAAGCATGTGTGCAATGTTGGAGGGAGCATAAAGTGTTGTGTGCGCTCTTCTTTTTTCTGCCTTCAAAACATGGGGCCTCATTACGAGTTTGGTAGCAGCCATGGCGCTATTAGCCATGGAGCTACTAGCTCCATGGCTGCTGCCAAACCGGGCTCCTTTACCGGGTTCCCTGAATGGGGAATTACCGGGCCATTCGAGTTCTGAGATTACGATTGGCCCGTTGTTAGCTCCCTGGTCTCCTCGCGGGACCCAGTAACGATGCCTGGTTTTGCCAGGCATCCTTACCGGGTCCCGCGAGGGGACCTCGTAATCGTGCGGAATGGTGTTAACGGGTCCGCATCCATTAGCGGAACCCGTTAACCCATTCCGCATGGGTCGTAATGAGGCCCATTGTCTCTTTAACCTAATAGGAATAGTTCTTCAAACACTGCAAAGTTATTTGTTCCCCTTAAAACTTGTGAACGATTGAAAGTTCTAATTGTTTTTATTTCATCTGTTCTTGTTGGCTGTTGGTAGCCGATCTAGTCTGCATTTATGGTACTTCTTCTCTTGCGTCACTGTCAACGGGTGCCAGAGGAGTAAGTGTCTTTCCTTTGTAAGGCTTTACGTCATTCAGATGCAGCCAAGCTCATCTTCTTTGGATCTTCACGGCAGTGGAGGTGACCCCTTCTACCAGGTACAGTCCTTCAAAACGGGGCTTATTCCAACTGCGGACAAAACTCATAACAAGCACTTGGTCCCCCGGATACAAACTAGGTGACTTTAACAGTTTGATCGGGTTGGCTGCTGTCTTCTTCAATCTTCTTCGACCCTTCCCTCCAATGTTTGATCTGTTGGGAAATAAAAGAAACACTGGTGGTCCTATTTGTCAATCATGCATCTCATCCCCTATGTTTTTGCTACACTATGGGCATCAGTTTCTATTTCAGTGGGAGGAGCAGGGGATACTCTCATGTGATGTCCAGTCACCAACTCATGAGGAGTCAGGTGGTGATCTGAGCCAGGCTGGTTTCTCAATGCGAATGGGGTAAGGGGCAGGCAATAGAGCCATTCCTTCTTCAAAATCATCTTTATCTTGGCTATCCTCTCTTTAAGGATTCCGTTTAAATGCTCACAAAAAACCATTTGCCTGTGGGTGGTAAGCAGATGAAAACATATGCTTTATGCCTAATAGAGGAGTTATAGGTTCGAACATTTAATTTACAAAAATGTGCCCCATTATCTGACCGCAGGACTTCGCATACACCCATCTAGGAAACACCTCACGTAAGAGAAATTTGGCAGCACATGTGGCATCGGGTTGCATGCATGAACCTGCCTCAATCCATCAGGAAAAAGGACACACTACTACTACTACATATATCTGTAACCATTGCATGTTTGCAACATATCCACATTATATGCAGATGCTGAAAAGAACCATTGGGGTGGGGTTTGCAAGGTATGCCCTCCTGTGAATTTTTGACAAATAATGCAATTCACAGCAGGTGAAAAACACACTTATACAATCATGGCAGCAGGATTCTCTCTAGTTATATGCACAGGATAGTGAAGCTGATCCAGCACAACTCTCAATAATTCTAGAAGGTTAACTGGCTTTCCAGGACTCTCTTGTCTCCATATAGCCTCTGTGAGGGATAAAGAACACCCCTTTCTTTTACATAAATCCCGTTCTTCTTGAGGAGCTCAACCCTGCAGCTCAATTAACTATACAATGGATAACATATTAAAGCCTTCCTTCATCATCATACTTCATTATGACATTTGCTTAACACTTTCTACTTCAAAATTTGAAATATTTGGAAAATATGCTGCTACTTTTGCTTCAACTTCTGCGGCTTTGTTACCACGAGAAATCATGTCCACCCACTTAGTATGGGCTGCACACTTCACCACAGCGATACTCAATGGGAGCTTTAATACTTTTATAAGTTTGTCAAATAGTGGCGCATGTTGCACTGGTATGCCATCTGCACGAAGGAAGTCCCTCCTTTTGCAGCGTGACAACCCTGCGTGTACGGTTGATGTCACATAGGTGGAGTTAGAGTACACTGTCACTTCCTCATCCTCATATCTCTGAAGTGTAGTGATAAGCGCCACTAATTTTGCATCATGTGCTGTACAATGTGAAGGCAATCTTGCACTTGTCACTACTTCAAATTCACCATCGTGTTTTAACTTCACTACTGCCGATCCTGTATGCCTTTCTCCCATCGTTTGATACATTTTTGAAGAACCATCAATGAATAGAATCCCCCCTTTCTAGAGCATTTTCTTCAAAGTGGGGAATAACATCACAAAACTCAGTATACGTTGTATAATCATGCACATAATCCTCCTTTCCTACTGGGTCTTCTAGGAATGTCGCTGCATTCACTGCTCTATATCTAACAATTTTGATTGCTGGGTTTCAAATTATCACGTCATATCCTGACGCTCTTTGAGTAGTTAACATGCTTTTAGGTTTCTCCAAAATGGCGAATAAGGAATGCTCGATGCATAACGTCATTGAGAACCTCATTGTAATACTTGCAGCTTTTTTCAATTGCGAAAACAGCAGCAGCTAATGTCTGTTCGCAGGGCTAATGCCCTCTCATTAATGGGTCTAGAATCCCACTGTAATAAGCCAGTGGTGTATGTCCGAGTCCTAATGTTGTTTTCTCTTTAGGGACTGCTGTCATTACCACTCAATTTTAATGTGAGAATAAGTAAAACTCGTTATAGTCTAGAATCCCTAACACAGGGGCTCTACAGATTCCCCTTTTTAACTCTTCAAATGCTTTGTCATTTCGTCTGTCCATTTTATATCGTCTTTGCCTATCTGTGCTTCTTAAGTCTGTTTAAAAGTGGTCTAATATATGTACTGTAATCAAAATCCCATGCCCTACAATAATTACATAGGTTTAAACACTGCTGCATTTCCCACACTGTCATAGGTCTTAGAGCTTTCATGATAGCTTCTGCTCTCTCGGGTGTCACTTTTCTCCCCTCTTGATATGATATGATAGTTTATTTATATAGCGCCTATACACAATGTGTTTCAAAGCGCTTCAAGGCAAGGAAGGGAACAAGGGAAAATACAATGACATTCTTACAGGTCATGAACAGTAAGGATGTGAAATTAACTATCGTACTCGGCCTGACGACATTTCAGATAGTGCAAGTGCTAAGACATAGATAAGGAAGGGAGGGGGAGAATGGGAAGAAAATGGAAAGAGACAGGCGACTACCGTACTAGGCCTAACAACATTTCTGGTAGAGCCGGTGGAAAACAAAAGGTGAGGGAGAGGGGTGCAGAAAGGGAGGGGAGGAACAAAACTAGTGACTATCATACTAGGCATGACAACGTTTCAGATAGTGCTGAAGGGAGGCAGGGCAACAGTAAGGTGTTAGGGGAGCGACAGACGAGGTTGCTATCATAGTAGGTCCAGGGACAATTCTGATAGAGTAAGTGCATAGAAGAAAGTAAGGGGAGGAGAGGAGGAGATAGGAAAACAGAGAGGGGAGGGGAGGAGAGAACAGAGAGTAAGCAGTCAAAAAGAGTGGAGAAGCAAGAGAGGAGAGCGAATACAATTGCAGAAGTCAGTAGTAACACATAATGTTGTAAGCCAGGATACAAGATGAAGATGGAATAGCATGATTCAGGGCCACCATGAGTACAAGATGCAAAGGAAGTCCAGCATAAGAGTTGAGAAAGGGTGACGCACCGTGAATCAATGAAGTCCATAAAAGTAAAATCCAGCATTGGCCACAAGACGGTGATGGTGAAACCAGAATGTATCAGGACAGACTCCTGTGTGCAGGAAGGGGGGGTGCACAAGGGACCAGAGAGGGTAGGGATGGCCTGTTGGGACAGAGGGTGTAAACACATGTTGGTGCATGCTTACCTGCCATCTTAGCAGGGGGTCAGACCCAGGATCCTCCTGGTCCGAACAGGTCCAAACAGCAATAGCCCTTATCTTTGACTGCCCTTCACTTTGGACGCCTGGGCGAGAGAAGCCCTTCATCTAAGAGTTAAGAGCAGGAAGGAAGAGGCAGGGCTAAGAAGGTGGGCGGGGCTTAGGCCAGGTGACCTAGATCCACTTATACCTGCTCCCCAGCTGCAAAGGAAAAGAGGCTGGAGGGCTCCTTAAGTAGGGAAAAGAGCGGCAAGCAGGAAGGCACCAGGTGGGCAGGGTTTGCTAAGTGGTGAAAAGGAGCGGCAAGCAGAAAGGCACCAGGTGGGCGGGGCTTGCTAAGTGGTGAAAAGGAGTGGCAAGCAGGAAGGCACTAGGTGGGCGGAGCTTGGTAAGTGGTGAAAAGGAGCAACAAGCAGGAAGGCACCAGGTGGGCGGAGCTTGCTAAGTGGTGAAAAGGAGCGGCAAGCAGGAAGGCACCAGGTGGGCGGGGCTTGCAAAGTGGTGAAAAGGAGCAGCAACCAGGAAGGCACCAGGTGGGCAGGGCTTAGGCCAGGTGACCTAGATCCACTTACACCTGCTCCCCAGCTGCAAAGGAAAAGAGGCTGGAGGGCTCAAGTAGGGAAAATAATGGCAACCAGGAAGGCACCAGGTAGGCGGGGCTTAGGCCAGGGGACGTAGAGCCACTTACACCTGCTCCCCAGCTGCAAAGGAAAAGAGGCTGGAGGGCTGCTTAAGTAGGGAAACGAGCGGCAAGCAGGAAGGCACCAGGTGGCGGGGCTTGCTAAGTGGTGAAAAGGAGTAGCAAGCAGGAAGGCACGAGGTGGGTGGGACTTAGGCCAGGTGACCTAGATCAACTTACACCTGCTCTCCAGCTGCAAAGGAAAAGAGACTGGAGGGCTCCTTAAGTAGGGAAAATTGCGGCAAGCAGGAAGGCACCAGGTGGGTGGGGCTTGCTAAGTGGTGAAAAGGAGTGGCAAGCAGGAAGGCACCAGGTGGACGGGGCTTGCTAAGTGGTGAAAAGGAGCAGCAACCAGGAAGGCTCCAGGTGGGCGGGGCTTAGGCCAGGTGACCTAGATCCACTTACACCTGCTCCCCAGCTGCAAAGGCAAAGAAGCTGGAGGGCTCCTTAATTATGGGAAAAGAGCGGCAAGCAGGAAGGCACCAGGTGGGCGGGTCTTAGGCCAGGTGACCTAGATCCACTTACACCTGCTCACCAGCTGCAAAGGAAAAGAGGCTGTAGGGCTCCTTAAGTAGGGATAATTGCGGCAAGCAGGAAGGCACCAGGTGGGTGGGGCTTGCTAAGTGGTGAAAAGGAGTGGCAAGCAGGAAGGCACCAGGTGGGCGGGGCTTGCTAAGTGGTGAAAAGGAGCGGCAAGCAGGAAGGCACCAGGTGGGCGGAGCTAGCTAATTGGTGAAAAGGAGCAGGAAGGCACCAGGTGGGCGGGACTTGCTAAGTGGTGGGCAGGGCTTAGGCCAGGTGACCTAGATCCACTTACACCTGCCCACCACCTGCAAAGGAAAAGAGGCCGGAGGGCTCCTTAAGTAAGGAAAAGAGCGGCAAGCAGGAAGGCACCAGATGGGGGGGCTTGCTAGGTGGTGAAAAGGAGCGGCAAGCAGGAAGGCACAAGGTGGGCGGGGCTTGCTAAGTGGTGAAAAGGAGTGGCACGTAGGAAGGCACTAGGTGGACGGGGCTTGCTAAGTGGTGAAGAGGAGCAGCAACCAGGAAGGCACCAGGTGGGCAGGGCTTAGGCCAGGTGACCTAGATCCACTTACACCTGCTCCCCAGCTGCAAAGGAAAAGAGGCTGGAGGGCTCCTTAAGTAGGGAAAAGAGCGGCAAGCAGGAAGGCACCAGGTGGGCGGGGCTTGCTAAGTGGTGAAAAGGAGCAGCAAGCAGGAAGGCAACAGGTGGGCGGGGCTTGCTAAGTGGTGAAAAGGAGCAGCAAGCAGGAAGCCACCAGGTGGGCGGGGCTTGCTAAGTGGTGAAAAGGAGCAGCAGCAGGAAGGCACCAGGTGGGCGGGGCTTAGGCCAGGTGACCTAGATCCACTTACAGCTGCTCCCCAGCTGCAAAGGAAAAGAGGCTGGAGGGCTCCTTAAGTAGGGAAAAGAGCAGCAAGCAGGAAGGCACCAGCTGGGCGGGGCTTGCTAGGTGGTGAAAAGGAGATGCAAGCAGGAAGGCACCAGTTGGGCAGGGCTTAAGCCACGTGACCTAGATCCACTTACACCTGCTCCCCAGCTGCAAAGGAAAAGAGGCTGGAGGCTCCTTAAGTAGGGAAAAGAGCGGCAAGCAGGAAGGCACCAGGTGGGCGGGGCTTGCTAAGTGGTGAAAAGGAGTGGCAAGCAGGAAGCCACCAGGTGGGCAGGGCTTGCTAAGTGGTGAAAAGGAGTAGCAAGCAGGAAGGCACCAGGTGGGTGGGGCTTGCTAAGTGGTCCAAAGGAGTGGCAAGCATCAAGGCACCAGGTGGGCGGGGCTTAGGCCAGGTGACCTAGATCCACTTACACCTGCTCCCCAGCTGGAAAGAGATTAGCTGTCCTATGCACAGGACCTCTTCCTGGCAATACTGTAATTTCTCTTTGTCCACGTTGTATCCTTTCTCTGCCATTACAGTCATTAACTGGACCGACTATTATGTGCATTTTTCTTCTGTCTCACTACACACTAGTATGTCATCTACATATGATACCTGCTGTATTAAAGCGGAAATGGTTTCAAATGTAGCTTTTTATGATTCTCTGGGCATGGGGTACTTTTGCTTGTGGTTAAATTGCAATGGGTTAACTTAATTTTGACTGCTCCGCTCAATAGACCCACATCACATGGACTGTTGGTCCATAAGATGTTTGGCACTTTTTCTAAATCTTCTTGGAGAAATAGTGGTATCTTTCTTATCAATGCCATTCTCTGTGGTATTGCCTTATTCTAAACTTTTATGCAATATGTAAAGCTTATAAAAATGACTAATTCATCATCTGACTTCTCACCTCTTAACAACTCCTCATCTGTCAAGTCTGTTAGTCTATAATCTATATCCTTTGTTAAGAGCATTTACTGTTCTTCATGCTCTTCCTTCATCATCCGTCCCATGAACAACCAATGTAATGTATCCCCGCAGTGGAGCATATTATTCCCTTGTCAGTAAATGATATTGTCATGTTAAGTTTTGTCATCAAGTCATGTCCCAATATGTTAACTGGTGTCTCTCAGGAATACAATAGTGGCATAGGTACGTCATTATCTCCTATTGAAATTGATAATTCATCAGCAGAATTAACCAAACTCAGAGCCCCAGAGACTCCCTACACATTCATGGCGATGCCAGATATTGTATACTTTCCCTCTCGAACAAAGGAACAAGTCACACCCGTGTATACAAGAAAAAAAAACGTCTTGCCTCCTATCATTACCCTGATCCTCGGCTCCTCTTGTGGGTCTGCTGTCACTGATACTACTGAACACATCAGGTCACTCTGTGGGCTTTCCTATTGTGGATATAAATTAATTCCCGTACCTGTAAAATAATGTCCTCCAACTGTCACACTCCCTATCCTGGGTGTAGGTATTTGTGGGGCTCCTATATTGGCATTTCATTTTGACATTGCTGCCTGGTGTGTCTGTACTTGTGTTTGCATAGGCGCTTGCTGGGGTTGCCCTTGTGGTGTCTGTGATTTCAGCGGAATCTGCTGTGTTTGCTGTATTTTTTACGTGCATGTCTGGTACTGCGGGCGATCGTGGGCATAATACTCCAGTGGTTCTATATTTTATTGTGGAAAATAGCCTGTCCCCCCTCTCGGAGCTTGCCAGTTCTGCAGCATGCCCCCTCTACTTCATGTGCTGGCCTTATGTCCCATTCTGCCTCAATTTCAGCACTGTTGCTGCTGTACTCCATTAAATCCTCCTCCTCCTTGGGGGTTTTGAAATCCAACTCCTCGTCCTATAGGGCCAGTCCCTCTTCCACATGGCCAAAAATTGTACTGCCCTGATCTGCTGGTTACCCTACATTGATTGGCTCTGTAGACTATAACTCCTGTGTAACTGCTCCTTCACCGCTAGTCAGTACTGCTATTTCTATGGCAAATTTTGAAAAAAAAGATTCTGAATTAACTTTGCTCCCTCAAGCTTTCTATTCTCTGCTTTTTTCATATTCTTCTCTTGTAACAATCGACAATGATGTACAATATTCAACTGTATTTCTGGCCAAGGCTTAGCTTCCATCCCTACCTGTTGTTTCATCTGCTGTTGCACTGGCTTGGGCATTCCCTGACATAAAATATGATAAAATAATGCTACTGTTTTATTCCATTGTTCTCTCGTCTCAAGACACCAATGTTCTGGAATCTCCTGAATATAAGCAACAGGATCTTCATTCTCTTCCATTTTTCGTGTCATAATCACACCCACGTCTTTCGTATCAGGATGCTGTATTCTAAGTGCCCTCCATACGTCTGCTCTACAATTATTAAATGGCGTTCCATCATCTGTCGATTTTTTTGTGCTGTCACACTCGCATATCCTGCTCGTCTCCAAATGTCAGCAGCTCTCTCCCATAGGACAGCTGCTAGCAGGCCTTTTACATCACCCACTGCTAATGTCATTCCCGCTGTCATTCTTTCTAACTCATGAATCCATGTACCCACTCCTGCAGTTAATCTAGGTAACTTGCATTTTAAATGATCGTTATCCACCTGCGGCCACGGTATATTTTGCGGTATTTCTCCCCGATTCTCTAATAACTGGAATTGTGTGAACCCTGTTCTACAAACGTATCCACCTACGCTTCTTGTGTTCCAGGTGGGGCTAATTTTGCCTGTTCGTCTTCATCCGGGCAATGACCTTAATCTACTTAAATAAGGCAGGGACATTTCCACTACACTGTGTGACCGTCCTTGTGATCGTTCAGGATATGATATAGATTCTGGTGTTTTTGTTTCTGGGTCTCCTAAACCTGACCACTTTACCCCTTTTCCTACTTCTGTACCTATCGAAGAGCCACATGCACCCTTTTCTCGCGCTCTTTTGTTTTCTTGCCTTTCTTTGTCTGACATCATTATACCCCTACTGGTATAACTGTTATCCCTTTCCTCGACATCAAGATCTAGTCTGCTTAGGGAAATCGTTCTATACTTGTCCATCATTACATCATCCGATCTACCTCTTTTTTTTTGGTGGAAATGCTTCCAAACTCCCTCTGGTCTCATAGCCATCTTTTTTCCTCATCTGTCTGTATAATTCCCTGATCCTTTTCCCTATGCCTTCTGCCTTATGCTATTCAGCCAATGTCTGTACTCTAGGTATCTCATGCATCTCCCTGCGGGGTTGTTGCAACCTTCTCTCTTCTTCGTATTGTTCTTGCCCTTCAACTGGTATTACACATCTGTTAACAATGTGATCTATTTCATCCTCTCTTTGTCCCCTACTTCTTCTAATTTCCTTCTCCTCTTGCTCTTCCCGTCTTCTCATTTCAATCTTCTCTTATTCGTCTCGTCTTCTCTGCAACCTTCTTTCTTTCAAACTCTGTGTTTCTATTTCCTCACGTTTCTTCTTTTCCCCATCCTTTCTCTTTCTCTTTTACCTGCTCTTCATACCTTCTTTATTCTTCCTTTCATTTCCTCTCCTTTTCCTTTTCATCTTTGTATGCCCTTTCTCGTTCCTTTTCTTTTCTTTGTTTTTACGCTTTCTTCAACTTCGTTGATACCTTTTCCATCTAATTTAAGTAATATGTGTCTTCCCATCCACTCCTTCTGTGCAATTGTCACTTCACTGACTCTGTCTTTCTCTCCTTTTCTCTCAGTTTATCCCTTCTCTTACGTTTTGAGATATATTTGCATTCTTTAATCGAATTTCCTTCTTTACTCTTTTCAATACTATAAGCGGGATAGGTGCATATATATGATAAAACTACTGTGCTGCTTCTTTTAACTATAGAGGATAGAATTCCTATTTCTCAGTGGTCGTACTATTGTCTTCAGAAGTAGAAAGAGGAGCCGAGGGCGACACGTCCTCCCCTTCATGCTGCTTAAACATCCACACCTTCTCGGTGGGTCTTCTCTCTCACTCTGATACATTTTCCATAGCTCAAATGGCTAACCTTTCTTGTAACTTCTTCCATGTGTACACAGCATTTAAGTAATTTGTGAAGTGTTGCAATACTGTTCTTGATAGGGAACACTTTTGAGGCCAAGGCATGAACATTTTGTCAGCCGTGCCTTTTACCCATTCAGCATAATATTTCCTAATCTAAGGTGTGTACCTTGGTAAGGATTTGCACAAGTATAGAAGAGGAGTGGCCTCCATGATGACAAGCTGTTTTTAACTGTCAATACTTACCAGACCTTTTATTCTGTTATTACTTTGATTAATTATATCACAACAATCAATTTGGGCAAGCACCACCAATCACCGCCCATTTCCGAGAAACAATTCTCCAAATGATTTTCAAGTCTACACAATAATATTTGTTTTGTTTCTTTTTATAGTTCTATCGATTCTCACTGTCCTGCTGTTTTATTATTAACAATCTAAAAATCTTATTTTGCTATATTTTCCCTTAACTTTTACCCTCCTATGATTGGCGACAATCATTTGTTTTTAGAGTCTGATAAGTAGTCAAATTATTGCTATCATTCTATATTTTCAGTTTACAACTCATTTTATCACAACTACCCAGACATATTCATAACCCCAACTAAATGTGCACAACAAATTCTATGCTCGTAGTTCTTTACTTTCTCTACTAAATGTTTCTCATCTCTTTTTTATCCCATTTTCAAGTGTGAAACGCATCGTTCGTATAGGCCTTGCCTCAGGAATCCCTAAAAAAAAACACTTGGAGTGTGACGTGTTCCCGTCTATCTCCTTGAGAATAGGTATCGAGGCAATCTCTACTTAAATCAATCCTGCTATGTTTCTTCACTATATATATATATCTGCACATGCAATACAATCTCTCCCCTTTTATTTGCCACTTTTTATAATCTACTTACATCCTCTGCTTACATCCGTTGATCAGTTTGAGCCCTTCGGTATGGACTCTTCCCAATCGACCACTTTGCCTTCAGTCCGTGGGGCGCCCGTGGGGACCGGACAGGATTTTTTTCAAAGAGGCACCTGCCGACCGTCTCACCTTAGACAAGTGTTTTCTCTGCTCTCCACAGGAAACTTTGCGATCTTCTGGCTAATGGTGGAAGACGTCAAGAATTCGAGAGTCGGGTTCTGAATCATCCGCATCGCTACAAAAATGTGCAGTAGCACCTGGAGCCTTTCAAATGCTGAATGGGATTACCAAATAAATTATCTCAGGCCCAAATAACCGGACAGACTAAAATAATATGGCTAAATACTACTTTATTACCAGTTCAATAAAATAGGGAAACCTGGTGGACAAACAGATTGTAGCTTGCACACTCTCAATGCATTTCAGTTACGCAAAAGGTTTTATACCTCAATGTACGTCAACTATGACATAATTCTATGTGGCAAACAGCAAAAACCAACCGGGTGGAGGGATTGCTTAAGAGAGCATATACACCTATAGTCTATCTGAGTGTTGGTATCATCATTGGCTGCCCCTTATCTGGTAGGCACGCCTTGAACAACCTCTAACTACATAAAATACTGATACTAACATAATACCAGCAGTGGATAGGCTTCTGCAATGATGTATAGTCCACCATTACAAAGACCCTTGTGAATGGTTGGCATTCTCTCACCAACCTTGGACTTTTGGTTCATTAGCAGCACGTCAGCAACGAAACCCAGGTGCAAGGGAACAACGTCAGACAACTGCCCTCCTTGGCTAATTAGCCTACCATCTCTCATCAGTTAGGCCCTAAGCCAAGGCGTCTTCTCTGTAGTTGACCTTGCTAACTGTTCTCTTCCCCAGAACATTTAAATGGAGTGGAGCTTTATCAATAGTCCTTGTCTTCTGGTCTTGTACCACATGTGAGGAGACCATGATTTTGTCCATTTTGTCCTTTTATTTAGTGCTATTTGATTCAATTATATTCAGTGCTATTACTCTCCTGGGCCTCTGGAGACTTGGTTGGTCTGTCTTGCATGTGTTTGCTGTATCTTTAATTGTACAATACTTGGCACTCACTATTATTCACTCCTTTACTTAATATAAGAGAAATATGTCCTGTGTATGTAGCTTATCCTCTTTGCCTCCTTTTGTGCCTTGCAGTTGTTTCTTGCTGCAGCATCCTCAATTCTGAGCCAAGCAAATATCTTTTGTCCCACACAAATTTACATTCCAGTGCCTGTCAGCTCGACAGCCTTGGTTTCCCATCTCAAGGCTTCTCGCTTACTATAATACGATGCTGATGTTCATTTTCTCAACATGACTGCTTTACCCGCGTTATATTTCCTACTCCAGCAAGCTTCTACATTGTCTTATCTACCTTGTGTTTCTGCATATATACATCTACTGCATCTCGTATTACTTATCTTCTAAATGTTTATGGTTTTCTTCATATTCGCATATGTATTTACTTCATCACTTTAGTCACATCTTCATTCTCTAGATCTCCATACATCAGGTTTAGTGCGCTCATGTATCTTCTCTCCTCAGTGGCGTTGCTTTCATCTGTCAGACTTCCCTTATAGTTCTTCTATATCCAGTGGTGTCTGGAGGCGCACGTCTACTGCATCAGTTCGAGGATACATTTGGTGCGGGTGTCTGAGTGCGTAACATCTCTCATACCTTCGATGTAGTATTGGAATGATACCAGGTGTCGTGCACAGTGTTTTCTTGCTGTTTTTCCAGTATGACGGAGGTGAGGGTCTGGGATCTATAAGTGACATATACATATGCTTCTCTACTGTCCTGATTGCATTTAAATATGTTTTGGGTATTTCCTACACCAGCAATCTCATATTCTTCAAGTACTTCGTGCCATGCTTGTCGGAACGCCCCGGGCACCCCAGCTGCTTTGGGCAGATTTACCAGTGGTGTCCAGTGTCTCTAACTCTGCTTGCACCTTGGTGGTGTGGCTCCTGCAGCCTCTTTCCAATTTGGTTTGTACGGCCATGCCCCCAGCGTCCTATGTGGCTCTGTGGTCAGACGACAGCTATCTTGCTTGGCCCGGACTGGAGAACACTGCTTCTGCAAACGGCTCACGCACCAGGAGCTCCTACGCGGCTCCCTGCGTCGTCACGGCTCTCCTTGTTCGCATGCGGCTTCTCTCACCTTGTTCCAGCAGCTTTCCAGCATTCTACATTTGTGAGCCTCAGCATGAGCTTTCACGTCCTCTCCAGCACTCCTCTATCCGACATAGCAGTTGTCATTTTTAAATGTCCCGTGCACAGAGGGATTGGAAAACAACTAGTCTGTATGTCATTGATTGAGCTCCTGACATCTTGCACAAACTCCCTTATCCTCCTCCTCATCTCAGTACCTGAGTGGTTATGGGAGTTGGTGTCATGATTCATGCCCTGGTCATCATGGACAAACCAGCCTTTTGGCTGGGGCCAGGTTACACGCTTCTATGGTGGCTCAAGGGCTACAAAACACCACCAGGGACTCTCTTGGAGCCAGACCTGGCGCCTATGGCGCCAGGCTCATACTGTTATGTGAAGGACAACTTTTGGATTGGGACTTCAGTTAAATGGAGGCACTCACATAGCTCAGTTCCACAGTGTTTCGGGTGTGGCCAGGCCTGGGACTACTTTACCTGGACCTACTTTACTTGGGCTATATAAGTCACACCCAAACAGCAGCACATGCTTTGTGTTATTCTGCAGTTAGCAGCGTAACGCTCACCGTGTCCAGTTCTGATCTCCAGTGTTTCTTGCATCCTGCCATGTGCTGAATACTGTATCTGGGAGAAGAAGAACACCATTATTCTGCGCTTACCTGTTAGTAGCAGCCTGGCTTGGCCTTGAATCTTCCATCTTCCAACTACCACAAGCTGCTCATCTGAATACACGCGATCTGGGGATTCTTCATCACAATGCCACACCCATCTTCAGAATGCTGCAGCAACCTGAAAAAGTCAAGAGAGACATTATTAGTGAGCGCTCGCTCATGGCCACGGAAGGACAACGAAAACCACTTACCAGGTGCAGTCTCTCCTTGATCTCGGAACATCACAGCGGCCCGGAACATAACGACCTGCAAAGGAAGCGGTGCAGGCACAGTTTAGCAAAAAGAAAAGCCAAGAAGGCTCTGCGCACCGCATATTCACTTACCTTGCTGGGATTTTCATCCTATACAGCACGGCAACACCAAAACTCTCCAACTCATCTGAGGGAAAGAAACTAGAGACATTAATAACAACAAAAAGACTGTACAACAGTAGTACCTACCTCATCAAGCAAATCGGAGTCACAGCAGGCTTGGACCCGAACACGGGGCAATGCACCAGTGAAGCAACTAGGTCGCAGAACGCCCACACCTCCAACGCACCCCTGCACAGAGATGCAGGACGAGACCACACCATACCTGATATTAAGGCGAGGAGAGAGACTAGACTTATCTTCCAGTCAGGACTGAGTGGCGTCCCTGTGGGTATCAGGTGAGCGTAACAGAACTCAATGCCTCATATCACTATCCACCTGGACGTCATGGAAACATCAGAAACTGACCAATTAGCTCAGTTATCGGGGCAGCTACATGCCGAAGTACATTCAGCCAGGCAAGAAACCAACGCCCTTAGGAGAGAAATGATAGTTACTAAAGAGCGTACTGAGGAATTGAGTAGTCAATTACTCCAATCACTGGCAGGACAGGCCCCCTTACCTGGAAGCGTTCCGCCAGTGACAACACCAGCCAGTCCGGTACAAATAACTCTTCCTGGAACAATTCCTTTAGCTCACCAGAACGGGTGGCGGGAGATCCAAAGAAGTACGCAACGTTCATGAACCAATGTATTTTTCATTTCTTTTGTAGACCCTGGGCGGTTCCTAACAACCAGTCACGGGTTGCCTTTCTTTTATTATATCTGAGTGGCAATGCTGCAGATTGGTTTGTGCCATTAGTAAGTCAGGACGATCCTCTGCTACGTGACTTTGAAGGTTTTCAGCAGGAAATGGAGAAAGTGTTTGCTCGACATACCCAAGGACAAGCATTGGATAATTAACTTTTGTACCTCCGTCAAGGGAACCAAAACTTGTTATCATTTATAGCAACCTTTAAAAGGTTAGTTGTTGAAATGGGATGGCTTGAAGATAAAAGGACCACATTATTCCACTGGGGTCTACGGGGATAATTAAAGGACATCCTAGCACAAGTGGTTAATCCACCAAGAGATTGTGCAGTGTTCATCAATCTTGTTGTTCAGTTAGATCATAGGCTACAGGACCGAAAAGTCGATCGGATGAGATTGGACACTCATGCCATGTATGTCCCGTCAAAGGACAATGCCTCACGTTCAGCGGAGAACACTGTAGAACCCATGCAAATCTGAGGGGTACGGGCTCCCTTAACTAAGGCTGAAAGAGACAAAAGGGGGCAACAGCTATTATGCCTATACTGCGGAAAGTCAGGCCATTTCCTCAAAGAATGTCCAATAAAGTCTCTGGGGAGAACTGTTGGAGCTACAGAAAAGGAAGACGACAACAAGGAGACGGAAAACTACCAAGCCCAACAAGCGTAGAGGTCCGTTTGTCGAGCGAGAATGAGCCACAGACCTCACTCTTTGCATTACCTGTGATTTTGATCCATCACCAAAACCATCGCGGGTGCATGCCGTAGAATCATACATAGACAGCGGGGCAGTTGGAAACTACATAGACCAAGATCTGGCAGCAGAAATAGGGCTTCCCCTATGCAAAAAGCTGACTACTGAAAAGGTCACCACTGTTGATGGTACTGAAATAGCTTCTGGTCCAGTAAAGCAATGTACAGCAATATTAACCCTTCTGTGCCAGGATGGACACTGAGAATCTATTGCTTTCGACCTCATCAAGGCTCCTCAGTTCCGGTTGATGTTAGGGATGGCATGGTTAGTAGCTCACAATCCTCAAATAGACTGGCGTGCCAAGAAGTTGGCCTTTTCCGACAACTGTGCTCTCACTTGCTACCACAAAGAAAAGCAGGAAAAAGATTCACAGACATCTGTTCGGGGAACAGCAATAGTAGTACTTGGGTTTACAGATACTCTACCAAGCAAATAACAAGATTTTCAAGCTGTTTTTCAGAAAGAACAAGCCAATACCCTGCCACCACATAGGCCTTATGATTGTCAGATTGATCTCATACCCGGTGCACAAGTCCCTTGTGGTTGAATCTATGCACTCACAGAATCAGAAAACCTCAATTTTAAATCTTATCTAGATCAGTACCTGGCTAATGGGTTTATCCGCCCGTCTAAATCACCAGCAGCCAGTCCCTTATTCTTTGTACCAAAGAAGGAAGGGGACTTGAGAACTTGCATCGACTATCGCGCACTGAACCAAATCACCGTAAAAAAACGCTATCCACTGCCTCTAATTCCTGAACTGCTATATCAAGTTAAGAATGCCCAGATCTACACTAAATTGGACCTTAGGGGAGCATACCATCTCCTTGGTGTTAAGGAAGGAGACAAATGGAAAACTGCCTTTCGTATCAAGTATGGCCTGTATGAATATCAGGTAATGCCCTTTGGACTTTGCAATGCTCCCGCTGCATTCCAGTATTTTATGAATGATGTCTTACGGGAACTAATCGACGTGTGCACTTTGGTTTATATTGATGACATCTTAGTATACTCCTCTTCAAAACAAGATCATGTCAAACATGTTTGTTCAGTTCTGGCAAAACTCTGTCAACATCAACTGTATGCTAAACTTGAAAAATTTTCATTTTATGTTACCGAAGTTGAATTTCTCTGTTTTATTCTCACTCCAAAAGGGATCAGGATGGATATGCACAAAGTAGATGCCATTCTTAATTGGCCGTCGCCAACTTCGTTCAAGGGAATCCAGAGCAACCTGGGCTTTGCAAACTTTTATTGCCGATTCATCCCAGGCTTTTCTCAGTGCACCCGATCACGTCGTCGTTACGAAAAAACAATAAGAAATTCCAATGGCCAGAAGAAGAAGAAAGGGGTTTTCTAGAACTCAAGAAAAGATTTACTTCTGACCCAATTCTTTGACATCCTCGCCCAGATCTCCCTTATTTGGTGGAAACGGACGCCTCTAGCATGGCAATGAGAGCAGTTCTTTCACAAAGGGATCCCGATACCGGCCAGCTGCATCCTTTGGCCTTCTAGTCACGCAAATTCACACCTCCAGAACTCAATTATGCTATCACGGACAAAGAACTTCTAGCTATCAAATCAGCTTTCAAGGATTGGCAACATTATCTCCTTGGTGCCAGACATACCATCACTGTGATTACTGATCATAGAAATCTTCAATACTTAAAAACTGCAAAAGCTCAATCTTCACGTCAGCTGCAATGGGCACTATTCTTTGCAGAATATGACTACGTCATCACATATCGACAGGGAGTCCGAAACAGAAAAAGCTGATGCTTTATCCCACATGGGTATTAAGGAGAAAGTATACACAACCTCAGATCCAGTAGCTATCATTCTGAATGACAAATTATTAGGCCTGACAACAACACTAACCCAAAGTGAACTCCATAACAAGATCAAACTCTTAATGAATCCTGAGACCTTACAAAAACGGAGTACACAAAATGAACATCACATAATTAAGGATCAACTACCATATTTCAAAGATCGGTTATATCTGCCAACCAAAGAATTACAAGAGCAAGTCATCTCCGGTTATCATGACTCTTTGATGGAAGGTCATCCAGGAAATGTCAAAACCTTAGCCAAAGTAAAAATAAACTATTGGTGGCCAACATGGTGCAAAGACATTATTCACTTTATCCTTTCCTGTGTGCGCACAAAATAAATCTGAAAAGCAAAAACCAGCTGGTCTCCTACAAACCTTGGAAATTCCACCCGCACCTCGGCATACACTTTCTCTCGATTTCATCATGGATTTACCTCCCAGTCATGGACTCAACACCATCCTAGTAGTTGTAGATTTACTTTCTAAGATGGCACACTTCATTCTATTTAAAGGTCTTCCAAACGCATCCAGCCTGGCAAAGGTGTTTCTGGAACATATAGTACGACTACACGATTTTCCTTCAGTCCTGATTTCAGACCGAGGTATTGAATTTGTATCTAGCTTCTGGAAGAAGTGCTGTTCAATGGCCCAAGTAGATATTCGATTATCCACCAGCCATCATCCCCAAACGGACGGCCAAACGGAAAGGACAAACCAGACACTTGAACAATACCTACGTTGTATGTTACACCAAGTTGAAGAAGGTTGGAAGGATTTACTATGGATAGCAGAATATGCCTATAATAATTCCCTGCATACCAGCACAGGACAAACTCCTTTGTATAACCTATACGGTAGGCATCTACGCACCTCTGAATTAGATGCTCCCAGGGCTCTGGAGATGCCAGTGGTGAAAACCTTACATACAACCATTAGTCAAGCCTTCAAAGAGGCAACTGGACATTTACCTCAAGCTAAAGAAAGACAAAAGAAATTCTCTGATCAACATCACAGAAAGGCTACTGATTACCAAGTTGGAGACGAAGTCTGGTTAGTGTCAAAACATGTGCCAATAAAAGGAACCCGGACCTTTTGTCCACGATATCAAGGACCTTTCACCATTGAGTCTATAATAAACCCAGTAGCTGTTAAACTAACCATGCCACCAAACATGAAGATCCATCCTGTATTCCATGTATCACTCCTAAAACCTGTGCAACCTGGAACTCGAGTTACACCACCACCAAACCAGTATTGATAGACGGAGAACCAGAATTTGAAGTTAAAGATATCCTGGATTCAAAATACACTAGATCTAAACTATATTATTTAGTAGATTGGAAAGGATTTGGTCCTCTGGACAGAACATGGGAACCAAGTGAGAAAATCCATGCACCACTCTTGATAAAACGTTTCCATCAAAATCATCCATCTAAACTTGGGCCAGGCAGAAGAACTACCGTAAGAGGGGCCTTGTGGGCGGGAGTGCCGTCATGATTCATGCCCCTGGTCATCATGGCCAAACCAGCCTTTCGGCTGGGGCCAGGTTGCAGGCTTCCATGGCAGCCTCAAGGTCCACAAAACACCATCAGAGACTCTCTTGGAGCCAGTCCTGGCACCTTTGGAGCCAGGCTCATACTGTTATGTGAAGGACAACATTTGGATTGGGACTTCAGTTACCATGGAGGCACTCACATAGCTAAGTTCCACAGAACTGAGCGGTCTAGTGTTTCGGGTGTGGCTGGCTCTGGGACTACTTTACCTGGAACTACTTTACTTGGGCTATATAAGCCACACCCAAACAGCAGCACATGCTTCACGTTATTCTGCAGTTAGCAGCGTAACGCTCACCGTGTCCAGTTCTGATCTCCTGTGTTTCTTGCATCCTGCCACGTGCTGAATCCTGTATCTGGGAGAAGAAGAACACCATTATTCAGCGCTTACCTGTAAGTAGCAGCCTGGCTTTGGTCTTGAAACTTCCATCTTCAAACTACCACCAGCTGCTCACCTGAATACAGGCGATCCGGGGATTCTTAGTCACGATGCTGCATCCATCTTCACAATGCTGCAGCAACCGGAAAAAGACAAGAGAGACATTACTACTGAGCGCTCGCTCATGGCCACGCAAGGACAAAGAAAACCACTTACCAGGTGCAGTCTCTCCTTGATCTCGGAACATCACAGCGGCCCGGAACATCATAACGACCTGCAAAGGAAGCGGCGCAGTCACAGTTTAGCAAAAAGAAAAGGCAAGAATGTGCCGCGCACCGCGCATTCACTTACCTTGCTGGGATTCTCAACCTATACAGCACGGCAACGACATTACTCTCCAACTCATCTGAGGGAAAGAAACTAGAGGCATTAATAACAACAAAAAAACTGTACAACAGTAGTACCTACCTCATCAAGCAAATCGGAGTCACAGCAGGCCTGGACCCGAACACTGGGCAACGCACCAGTGAAGCAACTAGGTTGCAGAACGCCCGCACCTCCAACGCGCCCCTGCACAGAGACGCAGAACGGAGAGCACACCATACCTAATATTAAGGTGAGGAGAGAGACTAGACTTAAGGGAGGAATTTGAGGCTGAGGGAGGTGGGAATAAATCCAAGAGAGACGTTAAGCCTTATATCCAGTTCTCCTGTATTGCAGGTGCTATCCACGTTCGACACACTATCAAGGGAGACGGTTCGAGAGTGCTAATCTTCCAGCCAGGGCTGAGTGGCGTCCCCGTGGATATCAGGTGAGCGTAACAGTTGGAGTCCATGGATTCCATGGGCCTTTTAGCACTTAGATGGATTTTCCCAGAGGTTTCAGCTAAAGACATATTAGAAACAAAAGGGGTTGTGTATGAGGGGTGAGTGTATTACTCAAAAGTGGAGGTCTTACCAGAAGAGTGTAAGTTTCTTCTTCAGTGTCAAATTGTTAGTTGACAATAGGCCATTATGTCTTGGGGGTCATAGTGTTTTCCTCCGGGTTATCATCCGATAAAGTCATGACATCTCCCTAGTGGTTGTCTTCTCCCATGTGATCTCCCTCATACTACCGCCCCCAGGGTCAGGATCAGGTAGGGGCTGTATTTACCTGGCCACATAGGAGGCAATTTCGACCAGGGGAGTCTGTGATTATGTCATTGGATTAATCACAGCACGCAAAAGACAATGATCTTCAAATCAACTTTGATAAAACTAAGTATATGTGCATTGGCTCCAGGAAGGGTAATCCCTTAATTTAATCATGGAACAAGGAGGGATTGAGCCGGTGGTTTATGATATGATATGGCATTTGTAACACGCCTATACACAAGTGTTTCAAGGCACGACGAGGCAAGGAAGAGGGAACAGAGGGAGGACAGAGACGGCGATCTTACTAGGCGAAGTGACATCGAGATTGCACAAGTGCAGGGGAGGCAGGAGGGGAAAAGTGTCAAGGGAAAGGGGAGAGGGCAGTGCTGTACATGGGATCAAAACAATAACAAGAAGTGTGGCCAGCAGGTAGCAGGTGCAAGGGTAAGTGCAGACAGCAGGTGTCCAATGTGCAGGTAGGGGGATGGTACGGTTACAGATACAGACTCAAATGCAAGGGTGCCGGGAGGCAGTGCAGGTGTGCAACTGGGCGGACAGGAACCTGGGCCCAAAATCAGAGGGTAGCCCGGTGACCAGTGCAGTTTCAGACAGGAAATCAGTAGGGGAGAGGAGGTGAGAATGCAGCAGCAAAGAGGAAGGTCGTGAGGTGCTTCCGGAACCGTAGATGGTTCTCCTCAAGTTTCAGAGAGGCAGGAAGGCTGTTCGAGAGGGAGGCCCCAGCCGAAGAAAGAGATCTACCAACAACTCATTGGTTGGAGAAGCCACTGACTCTCTGGGAGTTGGAAGTGGAGGAGCGAAGAGCTCGAGTAGGAAGGTATTTACGGAGAGAGAGTTGGAGGTATTGAGGACCCAGGCCCCAGAAGGCCTTGTGGGTAATGCAGAGGGCCTGACACTTAATCCTTGCAGCCACTGGGAGCCAATGCAGAGATTTCAGTGCTAGAAAGATGCAATCCCTAGGCTTGAGGCCAAGGACAAGTCTTGCAGTCCTGTTCTGGATGAGTTGCAGAGGGCGGAGAGTAGAAGCAGGCACATTTAGAAAGAGGCAGCTGCAGTAGTCCAGCCTAGAGAGAACCAGGGCTCTACAGAGCGTGAGCTTCTGGGGGAAGGAGAGGAAAGGAAGAATACCTCCGAGGAGGTGCAGTTGGTAGTTTGACTTCTTAGAGACGTCAGAGATGCATGGAGAAAAGGAGAGTGTGGAGTCGAAGATGACCCCGAGGTGCTTAGCCTCACAGGTGGGAGCAGGAAGAGGGCCAAGGGAGGCCAGCCAGAGAGTCACAGGAAAGGAGGGTGCAGGTGTGATGATGAGGAGAATCTCTGTCTTACTGGCATTAAGGTAGAGATTGTTGGTGGCACACCACTCCTGGATAGCAGACAGACAGTCAGAGATGAGAGAAGGAGAAGATGTGGCAGAGGGGAGCCTGAAAACGATCTGAGTGTCATCTGCATAGCACTGAAAGATGGAGCAGAGAGCGGCAATGCGGTGGGCGAGAAGTGCCTGGTATTGGTTGAACAACCAGGGAGAGAGGTTAGACCCCTGGAAACACCACAGGTAGAAAGTGAGATAGAGGAAAGGAAGGATCCAAGTTTTACCTGGGAGCGTCGATCAGTGAGGGACAAGGTCAGCCAGGCCAGGGCATGATCGGTGATACCCAGGTTATCACAGAGATGATTGAGCAGGATGGCATGGTTGACAGTGTCAAAGGCAGAAGAGAGATTGAGTAAGATGAGGACAGAGGGGAGATTTGAATCAAGGTTAGAGAGCAGGTCTTCTTGCACATATCTAGGTCAGATCATATCTGATAAATGAGGGTATCAAGAAATGATGAACACTAAAAACAGGAAAGCTATTCCATGCTCAAGAATTTGACTAAACAAACAGTCGGGTTTAGCTTACACAGGATCATCTGGCCAAACAGGCAAAGCTTCATGACAGCGATCATTTATGGTTTCGAAGCTACCTATGGATCATTTAAAACATGCATTGATAGTCTGGAGGGTAACATATGGAAATACCCACTAAATCTTTCCTCTAGTATGTCAATGGAAGATATTAGGGTAGAGTTAGGCTTTACATCTATTCATGCCAATGTGTGCATATAAAGGGGTCTTCTGTACGTTAACACGTTGACTATTCCAGTATGTCCAGGATTTGGCCCTTCGGCCAGAAGTTGAAAAGAGTGGGAGAGCTTAGCATAACGATCATCTCTCTCAAATAACACAAGCGCACACATCAACAGGCCAAAGGAATCCTCTTTATTTTCTGTGCTGCCCAAATTCGCCTCTTTACATCAACACTGGGTGATCTCCTATTGTATGTCCATTGCTTAGTCTCTTAGCTAAAGTCCTTTATGATCGGGATGGCCAGCTCTTACGACAAATTCAGAATATTAATTCAGAGTATTTCAGAGATATTGATTGAGTGCCAGATTGGCGCAAGGATTGTTATACCTTGAAAGGGAAATTTGTGATAAAAGCTCAAGAACATGATTGCATTTCCTCTCATCGGCACATAGCTGGATTAAAAACCTATAAAAGATTTGCTAGCCTGGAGCTTACATTTCTATCCCAGCAGAGATGCCTTAGACAATGCCCTTCCCCAGAACAGTGAAGAACTTATCTACTGTTAACAATGGGCACACTGTAAATGTTAATGGTGTCTGGGGCATGGAAGGGCATAAAGAAAGAATTAAGAACTTGCAGACTATGTAAGAGCCTAACAGAGTTGGAAACCAATAGAAATGTTTTAACCTCGTGCACCTTACTAGTATTTTAATAGCTTGGGGAGATCTGCACACAATCTAGGTAGCATTACTATGGATGTTTTTTGGCAAGGGAGCTTAGCTGGAACTAACATCCCATTTACCCCTCCTATTATTAACCTATGGTATAGAATCAAGAAGATTCCGACAGAGAAAGAATGGGAGGCGCTAGGGTATACTTGACTAATACCCCCACTGATAAAATAGGTGTATAAATAGTTTTAGGCTTGCTGTATGTTCAGTTCAACTGTGGACCATGTGTGTCTTTTTAATAATGCATTTTAAGTATAAAGGGCTGTTATTAATATTAGGTTTACATTGTCATACTATTTGCTAATCCTTAGGGATGTATGTGAATTTTAGATGATCATTTCAAATCAGGATGCTACACAAGTTAATGATATGATATAACTTTAACGGTTGGATGAAGTGTTTTCTGTAGTTTGACAAGAAGGTGCATTTTGTACTTTGTTTCTTAAATTATATGTGATTTGTTAAAAGGTGTGAAAAGTTTGATAAACGTAGTTAAAACACACTAAATAAAATAAAAAAATGAAAAGTTGTCATCTCATTGCCTGTTAACACCGTTACTCCATATCAGCCACTTGCTGACAAAGAAGGATGTATAGCTTTTCAGTGGGCATGTATGGGTTGAGCTCTCAGCTGGTTAGCCGTTTTGTGATAATCGGAAGCTATTAACCCCTGGCTGTATTTGTTTGTCTCCATTAGAATGTGTGCACCCCACAAGTGCCTCATCCTGTTTTACGCTCTCAGTAAGAGGAGCCCCCAACCATTATGTTGCAATGGGCCCCTACGAGCCGGGAGACATCTTCAGGGGGGTCTGCCTAAATCCACCACTTCTCCCATTCCCCCCCAATAAACTCCCCTCACCTCATCCCCGCCAGGCGCGACCACCTTGACAAGGATGGATATTCCCACCGGAAAGCTTCTGCACTGCACCACAAGAAGGCGATTCTCAGGTTAATGGACCAACCTTTTCACATCTTACCTATTTTATTGTAAAGCGCTGCAATGCCGTCGGGTACCATAGGCAACGCTACGTACGATTTTAAAATAACAATATAAAAGAAAAAATGTCATTAAGTTTTTCCTATTCTACTCGTGCGCTCCCTTCCCATCATCTCCCTTAAATTGCCGGCTGCATTTCCCCCTCTCCCCTTCGCTTTTCCTGCAGTGTCCTGTCGCGGCCGGAAGGTGGCGTTTAGCAATAGCACACACTTAAAAGAAATCAATAAGCTACTGTCCAGAAAACGCAGGGATAGGGGAAGGGAGGGCGGTATATTACAGCCTCTTCTTTTGTGCAGACCGAACAATCGCGCATTCAGTACAAAGGACACTGCATTATAAATCGCTTCTATGACTATGCTCCGTCAGCAAAATAAACATTTTGGACAGTTGCCCGACAGAGACCGTTATTGCTGTTCTGAATCTGTGTCATGGCGGACAAATGTTGTTTTGTGAAAAAAAGATAGAATCGGATTAATTTTCTCAGAGCATTCGTGGGAGCTTTTAGGTTTCCCCGAGTGTGAGCCTTTGGTCTGGGCTGATTGCAACCACAAAATGTCACAATATTCGAACACATCAGCAAATCCGTAGCACGTCTGTACATTTACATGTGGAGACACAATAGGAGATCACCCAGTGTTGATGCAAAGAGGCGAATTTGGGCAGCACGGAAAATAAAGAGGGTTCCTTTGGCCTGTTGATGTGTGTGCTTGTGTTATTTGAGAGAGATGCTGAGGACATGATGGTTGAGCTAGGCTTGCCCACTCTTTTCAACTTCAGGCCGAAGGCCCAAATCCTGTAACAGCGCCTTACATTCTAAAGTACAGTGTCAGGGCTGGTGGCAGAGGCATTGCTAAGGGGGTATGAGAGGGTTATAGCTTTGGACTGTAGCCCCGTATAGAAACTCAGGGGCTACAGCCAAAAGGATAACTAGCCCCCAGTCCCGGCACTCCCATCATTAGCTTAGCCCGGATCCTTTCCAGACCTAACAACACCCTGGCTCGTGGCGGTCCTTTCAACAGGAAGATTGTGCGCCCAACCCTTGGGGGGAAAGAGTCAGAGTTGCCTGTGGGGGGTTTAAATTATAATAAAGTTAAAGGAATGCAGTGAGGTGGTGAATAGCAGCAGATTATCATGGGACGGGTAGCCAGCAGGTGGCTGAAAAAGCTACTAATTGGCCTTTGACAAAGGCAGCAAGGTGCTAAGAATGTTGCAGGAGACTACAAGAGGGAGGTGACTGCCTAAGGGCTCCAGAATGTTTCCGTGGCATAAGAGTGCCAACACAGAGCAGTTGCTGCTCCCCCCCACCTCCCAGGACTCCAGGAGCCAGTTCAACTAAAAATGTTCAAAAGGCCTTGAAGCTGTTCCTGCCTACGAATGAGAAATGGGGACCATAGTCCCATAACGCGGAGGTTGTTGTCCTTCAAAGCCAAAGATTTAGTGTTCCCAGAGCACATAAGGAAATCAGCAAGAAGCCCTTTTCCTCATTTGGAATTCCCGGATTGTTGAAGTATACCAAGTGCACACACACACACCCAACACCCTCTTCTGGCCTTCACTCTACACTCTAACAAACATGCCAATGGCCTTGCCACGATCATGTTCACGATCATGTTCACTTCCACACTGAGATCTCACCAAGCAACACAACACCAGTGCATTTTTTTTCTGTAGTATGTGACTTACTATGCCATGCGGCATGATTGTCCTGTCATACAAGCAGTCTCACATCATGGCGGGCTGGAACTGATGAGGGACACGTGAGGGAGAGCAGTCGTTGCAGCGGGTGGAGAAGAAGACGAAGCCTGGTGGTGCTCGATAGTGACTTATCATATTTTTATTCCCCTTGTTATTCTATCATTACTAAACCCCCAATGATTGTATACATTTGCCTCGCCGCCATCTATATTACACATGGCAACGAGGATCTTATTATACCTTAAATATTCTGAGCCCCGCCGTGCGCTCTCACCGCAACCAAAGCACTTCTTCAACTGCGGTGAACACTCGCTACATGTTTGGAGGTGAGTCAGCTGCTCTCCCACAGCACCCGCATCACAAGCAGCGCAGCATCCGTATCACAGGCAGCGCAGCCTTGCATCAGCATAACCTCTGACCCACAAGCACTTGCAACCCCTCCAATAAAGACAAGAAAATAATCAGAAGAGAAAGCAGCAACCTATCACGGCATAAATGTAATGAGAAAGAGATCTTGTGAGATTTCATTGATGCCATTTTAAGGTCAGGCAACCTTACGGACACTGTGCCATCTTACATGTGAGCTGCCATTTTAAGGTCAGGCACATTTTTCAAAAGAAAGTAAAGGCATTTCCGAAGCCTTTTTTAATTGCTGTATATCTGCAAACATATTTCAAACTTCTTTATGACCCGGAAAATTAAGATGAATTTGAGAAAATGGTTAAAAGGATTGGTAAACATTATGAGAAGCAACTCAGTACGATATTAGAAGTTGCAAGTTCGGGAAAAGAACGCAAGAAGGAGATAGTGTGGAGCAACATATCACAAGTTTAAGGAAATTAGCCAGAACGTGCATTTTCAACGAACAACTGGATGAACGATTAAGGGATCAATTTATATTCTGGAGTGCAGCAGCACCAAGGTCAGAGAAAAATTGTGGTCAGAAGATAATCCCTCATTGGACACAGTTTTGAGAGTTGCAAAAGAAGTAGAGCACACAGAGAATTGTGTCAAAATATTAGAAAATGGAATGAAGGATATGACGGGAGTCACACCACAACCAATAAACATACCCAGAATGAGTGATACAATTTCTTCAATCAATGATAATCCTGTCAGGAAAAAGACAACAGACAAAATACAAAGATCTGCATGGAAAGATGACAGAAGGACAAATCGTCTTTTCGCACAAGCAGAAAAAGCAGTCCTAGGAGGAACAGTCCTGGCAGATGCTTCAGGTGTGACAGTGAGAATCACTGGGCGGACAATCTGATTGTCCCGCTTTGAAAATTATCTGCAGAATAGGCAAAGGAAATGGGGCTTCTCTCTAGATGTTGTAAAACGAAAAGGACGTCCACTAATTGGATCGGGAGTGACCATAGCGATGAAGATGAAGGGGGAGAAGAATGTACATCTATGGTAGTGGATGAAGATGAAGAGGAGATAGACAGCCCCAAAGCCTCAATATTTATAGACGACGTACAAGTATCCATGATGATCGACTCAGGTGCCAGATATACACTGTTAGTACAAATCCAATGAGAAAATCGAAATATGAATTTCTCAATGAAGTTGATATCAACCCCAAGGCCTATTGGGGGCGTAAGAATCAAATTGATTGGGTGGTTTTGGGGCATTCCGAGGTTCAAAGACAGCGAGACTAGAGGAAAAGTTTTTGTAACAAAAACGGGGAGTACCCCGTTGTTAAGCTGGACACATCAACGGAAACTCAAGGTAAAATTAGATCCCAATGCGGAGGAATCAGTACTCTCTGTAGGAAGTATCAACTTTGAAGAGAAAGTAGTGAAGGACATTTTTCATGATGAAATATGCTGTCTACGTGGTTGTGTACATAAGATTAAAATGTAAAAGGACCACCAGCCAGTAGCGCAGAAACTGTGCAGTATTCCTCTGTCGATGAGTGTTAGGAAAGATTTCATATTGTAGGTAAATTTCCTTCCATGTGGCAACCCCCAAACTTTTTGCTGTTGTTTTACATCCTGATCTAGATGTTGCCAGAGAAGCGCAGCCTTCCGCCGCGCTCCTCTGGGCTTTCGCTCCATTCTTACGGGGAAACTGACATGCCCTTAAGACAGTCAGTACCGGGAAACGTTGTTTTCCGCAGTTCTTTTCTCATGTTGCAGCTTTCACGCAACATGGCACAAGAGGGCACTGTAAGCTAAGTTACTGCACTCTTGGGTCTCTAGTCTTTCTACAGGCCCTAGAAACTCTCGATGGATTATAACAAACTTTGCAAGTATGTCATGGACGGGACTGATGGCAGCGATCGTTTCTTTGTGTTTTGAACTCCCTTTTGCCCTGTTAACCGCGCTTCTCGCGTTTGGCCAAAATGGGAGGCCTGGCTCCCAAAATGGCCAGACCATGAGGTTCTTTGTCCTGTCCGCTGACCGTCTTGCCCCTTCACCTTCCCCAGGTCGAGCCGACCCGGGGCCATCTTTATTTGGGCATGTACTTTCCCGTGAAACACAGATGCTTTCGTGGGCTTCTACAGGCCTGTTGTGAGCCTCCAGGATGTGGGCTGGGATGTCTGGTCCCAATACACATCCTGGGTGCCAGAGAGTCTAGTGTGTCTTGAATGCCTGGGACCACCGTGGTCTGTGATAGGTCCACGAATGGTGTGAGTGTTTTGTGAGCAGATCTCCCATTGGGCCCTCTCCGGTTTGGCGCAAAGGGAACCCTGGATAAGAGGAGGCTGGAAACACCACTACCATGTCGATCTCCTGAGTTCTCACAAAAAAAGGATAAAGGAGCCAAGTATCCTGCAACTAAGAAGCTGAGTCGAGGAATCACTGGTGACCCGCTGAAGGTTTGGCACCCTGCACTGCTGTCGTCCTGTGAGACCCCTCTGCCTCTGATCGAACGAGAAGGCCTGTATTGGCGCTTCGACCCTTTAGAATAGTGGGAACAACTATTCTCGGCATCTTCACCAACTCCTGTACGTAAGCCTTCGGAAGCGTCCCTGGGCCATCCAGCGGACTGACCAGTCTACACAGGAACCTTGCTCTGTTACCGCCATCTGGCTGCTGCTGAAATCCGAGCCCTCGACACTCTCACACGCTTCGTACACTTGGCGTTCCCAAGTCTGAAGTGAGAAGTGTACATTGGGCCTTGAATACAAGCGGTTGCCGAGTTGCCCTGCTGAGGTAACCATCTGTGCGTGTTTGCTGCGTTTGGGACACCCTCAACCCTGACTTCTGCTGCCGCGGAATCTACACGGTGCCGAGACGTCCCTCTAATCGCATCTGAACCTGCCAGCGAAGACACTAACTCGGAGAAGCCTGGGTCTGCCTGCATCGGGGACCGGTGAGTAATCAATACCCTGAACCGGTCTCCCTCCTGCAGAAGCCTGTGGCTTTCCCCCGCTGTTGAAAAGCAGCACCCCTTTCTCCGTACTCGCGCCCTGCTTCTGCCCACAAGTGGAGGCTGCGCTTGAGTAGCGGAGGTCTGTTCGCCATCGTTTGTTCACCTCTCTGAACTGCCTGATTTCCCCAAAGAGACACACCTTGGCCCGTTGGCACCCGCGTGTGCAGGTACTTTTGAGCACAAGGCTCCACTCTTCGTAGGGCTCAGGCTTCCTTCTAGTTAGGTGGCCTCTGATGTTGAACTGGGTCTAACGATTACTTGAACTGCCTGCTTTCCTCCCCATCTAGGTGGTCTGCATATTTTGTGCTTCTAACTCTTTAGACCCCTTGGTCTTGTATATATATTGTATTGATTGTGATGTGTTGGTTTGCTTGAGTTTTATCGTGATTCTTTACTATGGTCGATGTTACAAAGGCCTTGTAATAAATGTGTCTATATTTTTAATATAACACCTGCCTGGAGTAATTTGTAAGCGTCCTTGCTTTGTGTGCTCATTGTGGGCTTTCAGTCACCCTCACCCCCCTTGAGACCTAGTCTTGACCGCCGCCATCGCAACCCTGATTGGTATGGCTTGTCCAGAGGTTACCCTGTTCCAAGAAACTAGGCTGGCCTTCTGAACCTCTGCCCCTCCAGGACATAGTTCAGAAATCCATCTTAACAATGAGACATGAAGTGAAGTTAGAACTAAAGAATTTGGAAGGTCAAGGCATCATAGAAAGCATGGAATCAGCTGAATGGGTGTTATCTCTTGTGGTCCTAAGGAATAAAACTGGGAAACTCAGGATCTGTGTTGACATGAAGGAATTTAATAAATGTATAACTCCAGAAAGACACCCACTTCCCAACATACAGTTAATTATATCCACCATCGGTCTAGCAAAACTCTTCTCTACTCTGGACCTTGTATCTGCATATCATCAGGTTAAGTGCCTTTGGTTCCTGGATCCTTGTTGCCACTTGTGGAGGGGAAAGAATAGCCGGAGAAGAGAAGATATACATATAAACTTTATTAATGGTAAGAAGTGGAAGGGCAGAGCCAGCGAGGCGGCAGAGCGGGAGCTTCTATATTGGCCCAACCCCCATTCATCTAAATGTTCGGTGGCTCACGCGGGGCGAGACCAGTGCGAACCCCGCATGATATGATATGGCATTTATAACGCGCCTATACACAAGTGTTTCAAGGCGCAACGAGGCAAGGGAGGGGGAACAAGGGGAAGACAGACAACGATCCTACTAGGCCAGGTGACATTCAGATCGCGCAAGTGCATGGGAAGGGGAAAAGCGCGGGGGGGAAGGGAGAAGGGGGAAGTGCAGTACAAGGGATAGTACAATAAATAAGATAAATAAAAACGGCCCGCAGGTGGCAGTGTATGGTAAGTGCAGAACATAAGTGCTGGTAGGGGGGCTGTAAGGATACAGAAAAACAGTCCCCAAGTGCAGGGGTTGCCAGGTGGGCAACTGGCGTGCCTGGGCCCAAGATCAGAAGGGAGGCCAGGTATCCAGTGCAGTAACTGTCAGGAGAATCAGCGGGGGAGAGGGGGGTGAAAGCAGAAGCAAAGAGGAAGGTTTTGAAGTGCTTCCGGAACCGGAGATGGTTCTCCTCAAGTTTCAGGGAGGCAGGAAGGCTGTTCCAGAGGGAGGCACCTGCCGAAGCGAGAGATCTACCACCAACTTGTTGCTTGAAGAAGCGACTGACCCTGAGGGAGTTAGAGCAGGAAGAGCGGAGAGGTCGAGAAGGAAGATATTTAGGAAGAGAGAGTTGAAGGTATTTTGGCCCCAGAAGGTCTTGTGGACAATGCAGAGGGTTTTGAACTTAATCCTCGCAGCCACTGGGAGCCAGTGCAGAGATTTCAGTTCTGGAGAGATAGGATCCCTGGGCTTGAGGCCAATGACAAGTCTTGCAGTCCTGTTCTGGATAGGTTGCAGAGGGCGGAGAGTAGAGGCAGGCAGATTTAGATAGGGGCTGTTACAATAGTCAAGCTTGGAGAGAACCAGGGCTCTGGAGACAGTGAGCTTCTGGGGGAAGGATGTGACAGCCTTATGTTTTAATTTACCCTCCCTTTGCTGTTATAGCCTTTTGAGGGGTCACTATTTGATCAGCAGGGTTTGTGGGCTTTGCTGGCATTCCAGGTGGTGTATGTTGGCCTTGTGAGTATTGTCTTTAATTTACCTTGTATAAAACCATCCAGTGTGTCTGCTCACAGACCAGGCTGTTCCATAAATACTCTCCGGAAGGTCAAGACCTTGAGTATAACACTAGACTCTGCCCTGACTCTGGACTGCCACACCAGTGCGCTGATGAATTCCTTAAGCTTTCATTTAAAGTTGCTCCGGCAGATTCACCATAATCTGTTTTATATAAATGGTGCCACAATTGCTAGAGCAGTCCTCACCAAATTGGATTATTGTAACAGCTTGCTTGTTGGAACTTGTCAAAAACATTGATAAACTGCAAGTTGTACAAAACGGCGTGGTGCGAACTATTCCCTGCATTAATCGCATGCAACACATTTCTGATCATAGGAAGGCCTTGCATTGTCTTTAAGTGAAGGCAAGAGCAGAATTTGAAGTGCTTTCTATGGTTCGCAAATGCTTTAATGGTCAGGCCCATAGTTATTACGCTGAACCCATTTAGCCTTATAAATTGACTAGTTTTCTCCGATCTAATTCTCAAGCACTGCTCTTCTGTCCCCGAGTTCGCCGAACAGGGGGTAAGGGGAAATCCTTCAATTCCCTTGATGCGACTCTTTGGCATGATCTGCCACTGGATAGTCGGCCAACATCTGTCTTCTTAATGTCTAGGAAGCAACTTAAAACTCTGCTGTTTGAGAAGCATTAACAATACTGGAATCTAAATCCGTGTTTGATTTGTCATCCCCTACTGTCATCTGTTGTTTTTTTTTTTTGTGTGTTGTTTGTTCGTTTTGTTTTACGTGGGGCGCCTTGATGCCTGTGGGCTCCGGCGATTGATAAGTAACTAAAATAAATACATGACTTTGTTTGTCCTCTATGTGGGCTTAGAGTTAGCAGTACCAATAACAGCAATTGTGGGCGAGGAGCTTGGTGACTTTCTTTGTAAACATATGGAGCTTCTAAGTGCTTACCCAACATCCCTTTTCATATTCGCACAGCCCCACAATGCTTAGTATTATAATTATTCTTTTATAATGTGCTTAAAACCGGAGACCAGTCTCTAGGCGTGAGCCCAGGATTTGAACCTCTATTGCTTTGCCTTGTCTTGTTTCCAAGACAAACGCCTTGCCCCTGAGCTATCCCCCAGCCCTCTCCAACCGTTTCAGACATGACAATTCTAGCGCACTGAAGATATTACCTCCAGTAATGTCAAGACCCTGGGTGTATACCTAGATGCCACACTGTCCCTATTAAGGCAAGTTAATGTGATTGCTTCCTCCACGGCTTACACCACCAAACTAATGAAAACCTGTAGACCCTTTCTAACTACCGACAGCTGCTTCACCACTGCCAGAGTGCTTATTGGTTCGAGAGTGGATTATAATTCCCTCAGGGCTGCGCTGAACATACCAAAGCAGGAGCATATTTCAGCCGCAAGAAGAAGCGCTCATTGGTTACCTATTCGTGAGGCATTATCTACAAGACTTTAGCCATCACGGACACATGCCTCTCCAACACGGCCCTTAGTTACCTTTTGCAAAAATGTGCTAAAGCTCACTCATCAAGGCCAACCCGCTCCCTCTACTCCCACCCATCCTGCTATTCAAGAGAAAATAATCTGGGAGTGGGGAGATTTGGAAGGGGGTAGCTTCCTGGTCATTGCCGCCAACAATTGGAACTCCCTACCTCTGACACGACACTGAGATCTGAACAATTTTACTGGACTTTCAGGAAAAATATGAAGACTTTACTCTTGTCCCAAAATATGCCAACTGTCTAAACTGTCCTTCTGCACTTATCTATTCATATGTCATCACATTTGCTACTACTCTCTGTAACCAGCGCCTTGATGCCACTGGGTTTAGAGTGCTTAATACAGTGGTCTTCAAACTTTTTAGGACTATCCCCCCCTGAGCAAAATGTGGGCAGGCCGGGCCCCACACAAAGATGCCACATGGAAAGTAAGTCCAAATGGCAATGAACTATTGCGCACCGTCACTGCACCCTACTCCCAGTATTGTCCCTGTGCTCCCCCACCTGCTCACATCACAGTCTGTGGGCTCCCTCATCCCACTCATACCCAGTCCCTGGGCTCTCCCCACCCCACCACAGACACTGGGCTCTCCCCACCCTGCTCCCACCACTATCCCAGTGCTCCCACCCATCCTGCTCCCGCCCATCCTGCTCCCGCCACAGTCCCTGGGCTCCCCCACCCTGCTCCCAGCACAGTCCCAGGGCCACTGGCGGCTGTTGAATTTTATAAGTAGAGGGACATATATATTTCCGCTACATATGTCTTAGCGACCGAGCGCAGCGAGGGAGCCAAAACCCATCAAGAGGGGGTCGTGGGGTCTACCCACCTGGAATTTTTTTTAAAAATAATGAGCTAAAATGTTGCATTTTAGAGCCTACTTTAAAATAAAATTGGGAAAAAAGTCAAACAGTTTGCAATTGGCACTGGGGGGACCAGGAGGCAGGCATGATATTTTATACTGAACATCTATGATAGATGTCCAGTAAAGAAATACCTTCCTTGTCCCCTGGGCTCCGCAGCGCCTCAGAAGGAGAGCTGATTTTGGCAGGTGGATTGGGCAACAAGTTATTCAACCCCCCACACACCAAAATCAGCTTCACAGACCAAAACACACACACACGCACAGCAATCACCCTATCATTCACACGAGCACCCATCACCATACACTAACTCATAACACAAGCATACACGCCTCCATAAACAGGAAACGGTAAGCAAGAGCTTCCTGGTTCCTGCACATGTGTGCGAAGGGGCCTGCACATGGGCAGCGGCCTGCGGGTGGGTGCTGAAACATGTGGGTGCTGAAACGCTCCACTACAGGCTGATCTGTCCGAATGCGAGAGGAGGCGCAGAAGCTCCCCCTCCCACATACAGACATGCAATTCCCCAGTCGGCATTTCCAATGAGCTATGCAAGGCTGGCAAAGCAAAATGTCACCAGCCTTGCATGGCTCAGTGAGCATGTGAGGCTGGGGAACCGAACTGCAATGCCCGAACCAAAAATGCAAAATGATGGTGTGTGCCAGTTGTTTGGGTCAAAATGGGTCACTTTTTTGGCTAATGTGGGCCAGTTTGATGAGTTACTTCACTATGCAGCTAGTGGTTTTGACCGTTGCTGCTAAATAAATATTCTTTAAATATCACAATTTGCTTACATTTTAGCAAAAAACATCCCCTTGGGTACTATACAAATAGCCTGTCACTAAAGGAATTAATTGCCATTTGCAACTGTGGGCCACTTTTTCATTAGTGCCCGAGACACTTTTATGCTCCAGTCTGACTCTGTGAGCCACCCCTACCAGGCTGAACTCTCGCGCCCCCGCTGGAATGCGGGCACGCCCCCTGGGCGGCGCGCCCTACAATTTGAAGACCTCTGGTAATAAATGTAAAAATAAATACAAATAAATGAATATATGTGTATTCTTATCACGTACTTACACAACCTTGGTTTTACTAACATGTATCTGTTGTCCCCGAGTGCATGTTGTTTGATGTATATTTCTGCACTGTGTGATCTTGTGCACATTTCCCTTGCCATATCTGTTGTGGCCCGCTCTCGGGTCACTGGAGCGGGCCTCGCAGATGTCGGGATCACCCGACCGGGACACCAGGGCCGCGTTCACGCGGTCAGCAGGAAACAGGGATCACCCTGCCTGCTCCGGATCACCAGAGCTCCACACGTGAGCTGGGGGCACCCAGCTAGCACCCACCGCGACACTGTGGGCACCCAGGACTAAGATAGTGAACAGGCCATGTTCAAATGGTGGGCACAATTGCCGAGAGGACGGTGTTGCCCAGCAGGGGCACCATCATACTGCCGGACCGCGTGGCTAGGCCCATGGCATGCTACGCAGAACCAGCATGGTGCACCCAAAGAGACGCAGGACTCAGAGTAGGATCGATTGACGAGCCGAAAACGGCTCGTTTTTTTTATTTACTCGGTAACATGGTTGCCACCATGTTACCGCCCACAGATCCTTGGGAGGTAACATGTTGCCCAGGAGAGGTGACATGCAGCACTGGAACATACTGATGAGGGTGGAGGAAAAATGTGCGAGTAGAGACCTGGCATCACAATGGCTGCGAATAGATGTGCGTAAAACAAAGGTTACATTAATTGTATTTTATATACATTGTGCCTAATTCACAGAAGCATTTTATAATGGCGCAACCCCATAGGAAAACTCTCAATGAATCAGGCCCATTGTCTTTTTAACATTAAAACTGAAAGTGCAGAGTTATATACTTCGCCCTTTACGTTTGTCAATATTTTAACCGCAACTTTAAGGTTTTTCCTGAAGATATTTGCCTTTTTCTTCCACGGGTCTCTCATATTTTCCGCAGATCTTGCCGGCCTTATACTTGTGGAAAACCCCAGCATCTAGTTTCCACTCGAGTGTAGCGGCTGCACCTCCACGGCGACTGGCCGCCGACCGCAGCACAGCCTATTTCTTAGAAACACACTCTCCAAGTGCACATTGTTTGTATTTACTGCCATCTAGTGCTCGCAGACTGAAATGCATGTGTCGAGAGACCAATGACCGAAATAAAAGTTACTGAGTGCCTACATTCGTATTGAATCTCCGTCAAAGTAGCATAAGACGATTTCTTTTCAATCTCTTTTAAAACATTGTCTTCACGCACAATATGCCAGTATCGAAACTACTCAGAGACCAGCTCATCAAAACTATGCCTTTATGCAAAAATAAAATGCAGCAAATGAATTTCACAACAATTTTTTAGCTTACATTACATGGAATGGAGAACATAGAGTTAGCCCCAATCCGTATGATCTAAAAATGTTTTCACCAGGGCAGACATGAAGAAGACTCTTTTATTTACTATATTCAGTGTTCAACATGGCAAGGCAAGTAGAAAATCTATTTATGTTCATGTAATTCTGCAAATCCAGTACAAAAAACAGACTGATTTTTTTTTTTGGCCCAAAGCAAACGTTTTGAGATAATACGAACTGTGACAAAGTCCATTTGCTCCATTCCATATCATCTGACCACATTCTAGCACTGGTGCAAATGTTAGTACCAGCTGGGACCTTGCCAGGTTGGCTGGATGCACCAGACAGACTGACAGGGCGTCAGAGGTGCTGCTGGGGGGTGGGGAGCGAGGCTGAGGGGGCTATAGCCCCTAATCTTTTGGTTGTAGCCCCAGATAGAAGCTTCAGTCTCTGTTTCTCAGTTTCTCTTGAGAGTGCTTAATTTGTAAATGCCTTAGTGCCAGGGCCAAAATATTTTCAAACACGCTCACGTTGGGGTGATAGCTTGCCACCACGCTACCTCCGCTCACTGCTACTCCCCACTGTGTCAACATATTTGGGGTTGCAGCTGCAACTCCCACTTGCTCATTGGGGGTGATGTCTGCACCGCCAGTGGCAGATGTCAGATATACAAATACTAATCAAAATAACAACATAGTAGGGGACTCTTGAAATGAGGCACCAAATAGTTAACTGTTGCTTTAAACACATGCTCCTAATTGTCAATTTCCTCAGACTCTATTGATGGCAAGGGCACCATTTTGACGGTCTGTGCACAGAAAATAGAGCAAACTTGTCTTCATATTTTAAAATGATAGACCAATGCAGACAAACTATTTGCAGAACTGGTGAACTGGCCTGCCAAATATAGCATGGTCTTCTATAGGTCAGCACTCAGCACAGACACTCCTTAGCAATGGATTTCTTTATTGCTTTGTCCCCCTAGTAGTGCTGTTGGACGATGACTCTCCTTTTGTCACTCCGAGCCAGGTGCTCCAGTGCCCCATGAATGGCACTGCTGAGTAGGGTGCACTAATCACAGGCATGTGCCAGTGTGTGTTTAAGACTCAGTGAGTTGGTGGCCTTGCACGTGCCTGTGTATTAGTGCACCCCTGTGACAATGTCAAACCCTTCACCTTGTCCACAGGGGTTAGCCACCCCTGTGCAGGTAGGAGGAGAAGAGTAGATTACAGAATCATCCCTGGCCCTAAAGGGACAAAACCCAATCCTTGAACCCCAGATGCCATGTCCGCAGAAAGAGAAGAGCAGCCAACAAACATGCAGAGGTGAAGAGAGAAGCCAGAAAGACCAGGAGCAGATACCTATAACACCAAAGCTGCAGCGCTGCAGAGAACCAATCACCATGGCAGAGCGGTGAGAGAGAGAAATAACAGTTCCAACCACGCAGAGACACAGTGCAGCCACGCAGCTGCCCAAGTGGATGAAAAACACTCATGACAGGCCAGCTTGCCCGTAGTCCCAACCCACTAGACTGCCATGGATTTGAAAGGGGGAAGGTTCCCCAGACTTACCAGCAGGGTCACAGGGAATAGGACCCTGAAGCCGAACTTTGTACTCCATCCACCAGAACCGCTATATCTCTCGGGGGGCAAGTCAGAGCACATAAAATGGGCAGGGGAAAGATCCTCTCTTCAGCCTTTGTTCATGCATATTCGCTTGGGGAGGGGAAGGAAGCAGGTTGATTGGGAAGGGACAGTTGGCCAACCCTCAGAAGTGGGGAATATATGAGCAGGGGACAGGAAACAGGAAGTGTGGGTGAATCAGGTGAGGCCAGAGGAGGTGGGTGGCGACCAAGAGATCAGTAGGAGGAGGGTGGTAGTGGCAGATTGTGGAGAAGAGTTTTGAGGCAGGTGAGGCATTGGCTTACGAGTGTTAGTTGTTTAGTAGTAGTGTGTGTGAGACGTGTGGGTAGAAAAGACAGTGTAAGGTGTCAATGTGAACATTCTGGCACAGAGAAAAGGGGCTGACTGAATAGTAGAGGCAGAGGAGTGGAAGTCACAGGAGGAAGAGGGGTAGTATGGGGAGTGGTAGTAGGAGGAGTGGTAGAGGGATAAGGAGTGGTAGTAGAGTGGGAGCCAGAGAAGTAGTGAGAGGAGGATTGGTAGTAGAAGGAGGCAGAACAGGAGAGTAGTAGATGTGTGAAGAAGGAGGATGAGTGGTAGAGTAAGAGGGGTGAAGAAGTAGTTAACATCAAAGAGGCGGAGGCAGGAGATAGGAGGGGGTGGGGAGCAGGAGGTTGTGTAGAAGGGAGAGGTAAGCATGGACATGAGTGGAACCAGGTGACTCTTACAGAGCAGCTGCAAGGCACACTCCTACTTTCCCATGAGAACGCTATCATCTGGTGAGAGTAGGGGGAGTTAGGAAGGCCATGAGGGAGTCCTGTTTTCAGGGAGAACAATAATAGATCAAGACAGAAAGGGCCAGCAAGCTCTAGCCCTAACCAGGGGTTACGAACACCTGGTCAGGGAGAACATTCCTGGGGAGGTGAGAGGGACGGCCATATGACCAACAAATATTTGAATAAAAACCCTTCAACCATCCTGAGATGTGCCAACTGTGACAACCCCATGCTGAAGAAAAAGCGGAATTTCCCAGCTTAACAAGACTGTGCATGTGCCCGCTTAGTGCTCCCACCCTAGAGGCGCAGCCAAGCCTGCATCATAGTGTCACTGGCACATATGCATGCGTGTGCCTGCCTTCCCACTGAAATGAATAAAGCAGTGTGCTGGCATGACCTGCACGAGTGCCCAGCTCTATCACCTTCCGGGTCTCACTCATTAATTTGGCTGGATAACTAGCACAGCAGTAGTGTACCCCACACTGTTTATAGTTGTTGTGTGACTAAAACTGACAGTTAAATAAATAAAGTTGTCAAAACACCATTTCACGAGTCTGGGGCATTATGTGCTGGTGCTCACAAATACGACCTCGGACAGTCGATCTCCATCCCTTTCAAACAGTGCAATCTCCAAGTGCTCTACACTCTTTCTCCTGCGAGAGAGTCACTTCTTCCTGTCCTCCCTGCTTAGACTGGTCTGACTGCTGTAGGCAAAAGTCGTGTCTCTGTGTTTGTGCTTGATCTTTTATCTTTTCCCAGACTCCTGTCCGCGTGCCCAGTGCTCTCACTGCCTGCCTTGGGTCTTCCCCTTCCGTTCTGTTTGCCTTGGTGTAGTGACCTGGCGAGATTACACAGTTGCGTAATATCGCAAGATTTCGAGCGCGAGCCACGGAGAGCCGCAAAAGGCGCAAACACGGCATTCCAAAGGCAATGAGGCTCTAGTGCAGTGGTCTTCAAACTTTTTTGGCCAGGGCCCCCCTGAGCAAAATTTGGGCAGGTCGGGACCCCCCAGAAATGCCAAATGGACAGTATATATTTCGCGCCGTCACCTGCTCCCATCAAAGTCGCTGGGCTCCCTCATCCCACTCCTACCCAGTCGCTGGTCTCTCCCCACCCCATCACACACCCAGGGCTCTCCCCACTCTGCTCCCATCACTATCCCATGGTTCCCGCCCATTGTGCTCCCACCATAGTCCCTCGGTTCCCCCATCCCGTTCCCAACACAGTCTGAGGGCCAGTGGCGGCTGGTGAATCTTTTTTAAGTGGAGGGGCATTAAGGGGAGGTTCGGGGGGGTTTCCCCCTGTGAATTTTTTTTTTAAATAATAGGTTAAAATGTTGCATTGTAGAGCATACTTTTAACAAAAAATGGGTAAATAGCCAAACAGTTTGCAATTGTTGCTGGGAGTCCAGGGGGCAGGCATTGATATTTTATTTCTATCGCGCTCGTACACAAGTGTTTCAGAGCGTGACAAGGCAAGGGAGGGGAACAGAGGAGAATAAAACAGCGATCTTACTAGGCCCAGTGACATTGAGAACGCGCAATTGTGAGGGGGAAAGTGCATGGAAGGGGGGAGAAGTGGAAAGTGCGAAGCAGAGGAGAAACAGATAAATAACAATAAATAAATAATAAAGGCAACAAACAGTGGTAGTGCAGCCAGCAATTTGCAAGTGCTACGTTTAAGGCAGCAGACAGGGTAGGTCTGATAAGTGCAGGAAGAAAGATGGTTCTCCTCAAGTTTTAGAGTGGCAGGGCGCTGTTCCAGAGGGAGGCCCCAGCCGAAGACGGAGATCTACCCCCAGCTCGTTTCTTTGATAAACGACTGACCCTGAGGGAGTTGGAGGTAGAGGAGTGAAGAGCTCGAGAGGGGAGGTATTTGCGGAGGAATAGCTGAAGGTATTTTGGACCCAGGCCCCAGAAAGCCTTGTGGATAAGGCAGAGGATTTTGAATGATAGATGTCCGGTAAAAAGATACCATCCCTGTCCCCTGGGCCCCACTGGTCCTAACACAATGAACATGATTATGTGTATATGCAAGGCGCTGCACATTCATACAGCAATCACTCTATCATTCACATGAGCATCCATCACCATACACTCACTCATAACGCATCCATACACATGTTTAAATAAAAACAATGAACATAAACGTACCTTCTGCATTGGCCTGTGTGTGGGTGCTGAAACGGCCTGCTCCAGCTGCTCTGTCCGTGTGTGCGAGGAGGCGCAGGAGCTCCCCCTCGGACATACAGACATGCAGTGCCCCAGCCAGCATTTCCAATGAGCTATGCAATGCTGGCGAAGCAAAACGCCCCAGCACTTGCATGGCTCAGTGAGCATGTGCGGCTGGGGAACTAAACTGAACTGTCAAAGGGAAACAGTGTTTCCCTTTGACAGTTCAGCCAGCCCAGGAGCACTCCATTAGCTGGATAAAGCAGCTGAGGGAGTGCTCACTGTTTCACTGGGCTGGCTCCTTAGCTCCTCCATAATGGGTGAGGGGCCACTGGGTGGGCGCCTCTTGCCATTATGGATGAGCCGCCAGGCTCGGACAGGCCTATAGGGCAATGCCTGTACCAAAAATGTAAAATGCTAGTTTGGGCCAATCAAAATGGGCCACCATTTTGGCCAATGTGGACCATTTTGATGAGTTACTTAACTATGCAGTTAGTAATGTTGACCATTGTTGCTGAATATATCACAATTTACTTACATTTTAACACAAAGCACCCCTTTGGGTACTATTGAAACAGTGGGCTTCATAACTACTCTGGCGGTAGCTGTGCCGGTAAAACCGGCACGGCTGCCACTGGAGTTGCATCCGGGTCTGGCACCCGCGAATGGGCAATTACTAGGTCATGCCGAGTTAGGCGGACATGATAATTGCCCTTTCGAAGGTGCCGGTAGATCCCCATTCCCATTTGAGCCCCATATGGCTCAAATGGGAATGGGGAGCTCGGATGCACCGGCACCGTTAATAACGGTGCTGCTGCATCCGACGAGCTGAGGTCAGACCTGGCGGGGGCTGTCAAGCACCCACGAGCACAACTCTTACTATGGCGGAACGGTAGCAACGGTGCCGGTAGCTTACCAGCACCGTTGTTACTGGTCCGCCATAGTAGTAATGAGGCCCATTCTGTGACTAAAGGAATGAATATCCATTTACAACTGTGGGCCACTTTTTCATTGTTGCCTGAGACCGTTTCATGCTTCAGCCCGCCCATGTGGGCCACCCCTGCCCATTTCTTCCAATCTAAAAAAAAAAAAAAAAAAAAATCTTTTTTCATGCTGAGCTCTCAGGGCCCCCCTGGGATGCACCCGCGGACCCCTAGGGGGTCGCGACCCACAGTTTGAATACCACTGCTCTAGTGTAACCCCCTGCCTCTCATCCACTGAAGCAGTGGCTCTCCACTTCCTGTACATCAAACAACATGCAGTCCAATACAAAAGGACTTGTTTCTCCCTTATTCACGAATTTTAAGAGTTTGTTTCTTTGTTGTTAATTATTAACTTTATAATTTTTTGTTGTTGAGATTTGTAAGAGCATTTACATTTTACAGCATCAGGGGGAACACTAGGACGTGGGATAGAAAAGAGTGAGTGCCTGTGTCCAAACAATGAGAATACTATGTGCTCGGAAAGTCTTCATAAAATCTACCATTAGTCTTCATACAATAGTGCAACATCTCATGACATTACAAACAAAAAACTCTTGAGCAATAATACTACATCCGAAAAGCGTTGACACGCATGTTTCAACCCTTTGATGTACATTTTGCGGTCTTCGTCAGTTACTGTGCTTGGCCTGGATCTCTGGGCAGCCACCTCTTCCGTTACCCTACTTTAGGCATTCTTGCCAGAAACTGGCCTTTAGAACCTATTTTGTGCTGTCCATTCACCCGGTGGCTGGGAGGTTGGCCGCCTCTGCTGCGCCTATTGTTGCAGTTACTGAGAAATGCCGCCATTTTGTGGGACACTAGCTGGACGTCTTCGTGATCAGTTTGCTGGGGAATTATTTCCCCATGAGGATTTCCCTCCACAATGCAATTGTGGACGGATGAAAGTGCAGCTCAAGCCACTTGAATCAACAGTGCGCTAACACCACTGCATACTGGCTGTCAAATCCCATATGCCCTGTGGTCTGGGGGGAGAGGCCTATAAAATCTAGCCATACTTTGTCCAACGAGCTTTCTAAGGCATTTACAGGTTGTAAGCTAGCTTGCCTAGTGTGACATTGTAACCAACCAGTCATCGAAGTTGCCTAGTCATTGTTAATCTGAGGTGACGGGTATATGCCTCTCACTCTGCGTTTGGCCTGAGTCACTCACAAATTCCCCTCGCGGGCCCAGGATATGCCTGAGGGACCCACAGAATTGGGCATGTGTCTTCGTCATCTCTGGAACGCATATCCTGTCAGAGATCTCTTGGGAGCAATGGTTGAAATTGAAATGGGAGAGTTCTCTCACATGGCATGACCTGGTATTGGCCGCAGTGTCATCCTCCACTCACTTTCACTTGTGTTCCCTGCATCTTCTCTCCTCACATCTTTTAGAACAACATTCGAGAAAAACAAGCTCCTTAGCCATTTTTCCATCCTGGTACATCCATCAGATGAAGTCCTTGCCTGTGCATGAGGGTACTGGAAGCGGTGGTACTGGCGGATCTATGTGATTTTTTTGTTTTCTTTTCGAACATTTCAACATTTCATTTAATAATAATAAAATAATTTGAATTCACATTTCAACACACTTATAAGCAGGGCAGCACCCCTTCATACTCCCCTTACAATATTTATTACCTTAACCCACACCCCACATATAAATGCGTTGAAATGCGCAGTTTGAAATTCAATATTTTTGGCGGAGAAATAATGGGGTGCTATCGTCCCGGGGACAGGGGCGGTCATCCACTTTGCGATGCTGAGCCTGCAGCAGGTACAGAGGGATCCCCCAGACCATTCCACCGTATACCAGACATAAAGCAGGGGAATGTTACAGGCAGCATATCCTCATTTCCCCTGTCTTTTTAAGGGTTCCTCGAAATGGCAAATGGGCCAGCGAATATGTAAATTATAGTGCACCTTTATGGCAGGCGAACTGGGAAAGAAGGACTGAAAGTCTCACTAACACTGTGTGCTCTGCAGTAGTATTAGGGCTTTCAAGCTAAAAAAACAAACAATTACCCAAAGAGAAACTATCCGGTTTGCTCATTCTACTTTGGTCCAAATATGCGTATTTCTTTAACACAGACAAATGAAAGATAGAAAGCTAGAACCATACCACAGAACAAGCAGGGAGAGATCAAGATAAAAGGGGATGGAGGACATATCAATATCTAGGCCTGCAAAGTAAACACAGGCAGTTAGGGATCACCGACGGAATGGACAGGAAAGGAACCATAGACTGTAAATGACCCACTAGCTCAAACTTCTGCATACATATCACACCCAAAAACCGACACAACCACTCTCTCGCACAGCAAACCGCACGCACTTCACCACATTGCAACAACAATCAACACATGTCACACCAACAGCACACAAGGTCTCACATCGATCTGATATCCGCACCCAATCTCGGCGCACAGTGAAAACTGAATTGAATCTGCCAACAGGACACTACTCTCTCAATTTCCTAATCCCTCTCCAGCCTACTAACCACCCCTCTAATCCACCTTCTCGTTTACAGATCTGCCTGAGCGCCTGGGGACCAATTCCGTTGGTGACAGTGCATGGTACAAATACCTTTAACATTTAACATAATAGTCTGCATGCATTCTTGGCGATTGGCTGCTAACATTGCAAGTCTTGGATGGAAGTCTTGGTGCCCCCTTCGTTGAACATATGCACCAAGGGTTTATGATCAGTCACCATCTAATATTTTCTACCTCATATGCATTTCCTGATGTATCCTGTCACCAGGTACAGGCTATCCTTTTTTTTACATTACAGTATAGTTCTGTTCCACAAGGGACCATGTCTTTGAAGCAAAGGACCCACACTCTCTGACATTCTTCTCTTTGTGCATAAAGGTGGCACTGATCCCATGGGCACCTGCATCCACTGTGATAAAAGTGTCAATTTTTGGATTTATTGATTTGTGTCTTGGGCATTAGTAGCAATGTGGGATATGATAGTGGCTAACGTTGCCTTCTGTTATTGAACACATTGGGGGTCATTACGAGTATGGAGGGGGTCATTACGAGTATGGAGGTAACCATTCCGCTTTTAGCAGCATGGCTACCCCCATACCGTGTACCGGGTCCGGGTTCCTGCAATGGGGAAATACCGGGCCATTCCGACCTTGGAGGGCCCGGTAATTCCCATTCTCGGAACCTGGGCCCGGTACATCCCCATTCCCATTTGAGCCCCTATAGGACTCAATGGGAATGGGGAGGATGCTAACAACGGGCCCGTTAATGATGGGCCCGTTGTTAGCATCCCGGTCTGCTAGCGGGTCCCGCTAAGGACGGCTGGTTTTACCAGACATCCTTAGCGGGTCACGTGAGCAGACCTTGTAATGAGGCGGTAGAGGGTTAACGGCACCGGCAGCTCTACCGGCACCGTTAACCCTCTACTGCCACAGTCGAAATGATCCCCATTATCTTTATTCAGCAGGAACAGTTGGGGACAAATGTTGCATAATACTCCGGCAGTCACATGAATGATTTACGTGCTTTCTTTGTGTCTGTGCATGGAGGCTCAACAATGACCTGAAGGGTATCCAACTTTGTTCCAATTCCTTCGATGTAAATTGTGCACCCAAATATTCTGCGATGCCTGACCAGAATGTGCAGCTCTCTTCATGCAATGTGATGCCTGCCTGTCACTGCTTGTGCAGTACAGTTTCAAGTATGGTGTAATGACTTACTTTGTCTACATGCTTTGAAAATATGCCACATTCTTCACATCATGCCAATGTCGGGCCAAGAAATCTTCCATCTGACCCCGGGACCCACCCAATATTTAATCCAGCTCTGCAAAGTCACAAATATTTAGAAGGCACACACAGAATAGATACACACACATACAGCGATCCGTTCGTAAGCCTGTTCTACTTCACACTCTTCCAGTACCCTCCTAATTTTATTTAGAATATGTAACAATCTCATAATAAGAAAAATGCAAAGAAAGCAGTGTCCTCGAAACCCCCCTTCCAGACCTATGTCACAGAGGCAGGAGTAGGCCAGACATTTTCAGGGGAAGTTGGCCTGCTAAGTGAACACAAGAGGCTTTCCCAGAGATGAATGTGAGCAAAGGGATGTATCCTTGGAGCCTTCAGTAAAACAGACAAGGAGCCCTGCTGATCCGGCAGAGAGAGAGACACACACAGAGAGGAGGAGAAAATGCAGCCAGGCAAAGCAAATAGATAACACGTTGTTAAGCGAAGACAGAGCGAATGACAAATAGATGGCAACTTTAAGAAAGAAGAAGATAGCTGAAAGTTACATTACAATAATATAGGAATAGTGCATGTTAGATAAACCCTTTCCGCCCACTACACCACATTTAGTAAATGATAAAGAGAGGTGGAAAGGGATCCCTGTGTATCTGTAAGCTCTATAATGTATGAGGAAAGCTGTTAAGGAGGGTTGTAAGATCCCATGTAGGACTTGTTAGAAAAGCCAACAGTCCCTGTATGTCTTTTGATGTACATCGAAAGACCACCATGTCAAAAGATAGACAGTAAAAGGTCAACCTGCTACTTAGGTTGACCTGTCCATTTTAATATGACAGTGTAACACTGTCAGGCTATCTAACTGGCATGTTTAAAAATGGGGGTAACACCCCCAACAACTGCCTTGCCTGCCCTTTCCATGTTACTTCCCCATAAACCCCTAGATAAACTGAAACTACTGAAATATACCCTTATATTAAATGTATCCCTTTCATTCATATTGCCTTGTTTTTATAATGGGGGGAGGGGTTATCCTTGTTACCCCATGTATGCCCAACTCTGTGGGGAGAATCAAAGGCAAATGAAGACTGCCTGAATTCAAAATGAGACGTGCTATAATAGTATGTTTCCCAGCTTCACTTATATCTTTCTTGCATTGCTATGAATCAGGTGCACCTGTGAGATGCAGGTATTCACATGTACACCTGAGAGACAGTACTCGACACATGGTACGAATAGTCCCACAAACGAAACCATCTCAAGAACAGCAATGACCCTTGATTACCTTTTCACCCAAAGTTTAGGTATTTTACCAATGTAAAGTGAAAACACAAGAGCTGTTGCTACAGCACTGGAAAAATATGACTGACAGCAAACTCAAAGTATTGTAGAGAACAGAACATTTAAACATTTAAACAGATACTGCTCATTCCTTACAAAATATGAAACATGACCTGCACTATAGATAACTTCTTTTCGAAATGCAGTTCCCCTGCTGTGCCTGAAAAATTAAACCAAAACAAACTCTTTTTATTCAAAGCCTCAAAGTCCCAAAAATATTCCAATGTGAATAGTGTATTAATTTCATTTCTCCCACAACTGTCAGATAACTGTACAAACGCTGGTGGACTTTAAATACTATCTTACAATGTAAACAACTGGAAAGCAATGCTTTTGTATTGATTTGAAAACATTGGTATTAATTTCACCAGTCATATATTGTGCTTACTTTAAGTTGACCGGTGCTTCAACCTAGAGCAATCTAACCCCCACCTTTACAAGACATTTTGAAAAGAAAACCTTCAAAAACAAGGTATAAATGTATCAGAACTGGGAGATTTGCATTTAAATTGGTCAGATGGTTGGAGCTTGTTCCCCCCCAAAAAAAATATTTCCATTAGCTGATCACCTTTTGAACTCTGTCTGGTAAACAAGCTAGACAACTGTAAACTAATGAAATGAGAACAAAGGAGATCGGTCATGTTACTCAAAATCAATCAGTGACTAAGACCTCACAAAGAGCTGTTGTAACTTATGTCTTGACCATGGGACCGTGGCCCACAGTTCAGATGAAGGTCCAGGGGTGTTGCAGATCTGGAAGAAAATGGGGCTACGCTAATGTCTGGACTGTCAGGAATCAGGGTTAGCTAGCTTTTTGGTTATAGCCCCTGAGCTTCTTTCTTCTAGAACCAAAAAAAACGGAGCTTTAGCCCCCTCATCCCCCGATTCAAAACTATGTGGCTCATAACTTTAGAACCATACCAGGTACAAACATTGGACAGAGCGTGCTTTGAAGATAACAGTCTCCTTTTCATTCCCTATGATTATTAAAATGACAAAGATTCATAATTGTATGCAGGTTTACAGCACAAATGTATGCTGCATATGCAGACCTGTGTTAAGGCAAGGGGAGTGTAGCAATCTCTATATTTTTAATGTAGCAGGTTTCTACCAGAAATTATGCTACAAAAACCATTCTGCAATTATGAATATTAAGAGCAGATTGGGCCCCCATCTTATTCTGGTCACATGTATAGAAATTATAATCTTCCAGTGGAGATTGAAGGGTGTGTTCTCTGGGAGTGTCTGATTATTAAACAAGCCAATGGAAAGACATTTCCAATCAGACAAACATGATGCCACTTTCATGATGCCTACTCCCGGAGAACCAGTCCAGGAATAGCGTCCCCGGAAGCAGACATCATGTTCCCGGGGAAAAGGCCAGCAACCCCTAGTAGGGGCCCTTTGGCCACTGTCCTGGCGCCTTTGGCGCAAGGCTCATTTTGGACCTCAGTCCTGGCGCCATAGGCACCAGGCTCATAAAGGGAGTGTTTATGTGAACTTACCTGATGCAGACCGTGCTGCCAGATCCAGACCTCTTTGAGGCCTGAAAGGGACTATTTTACCTGTGGGACTATTTTGCCTCTCGGGCGTGGCCGGGGAAGAATACGTACCTGGACCTACTTTGGGGGGCTATTTAAGCCACGCCCAGACAGCAGCTCACGCTTCGCGTTGTTCTGCACCTAGCAGCTGGATGCTCACCGTGTCTGCTCCTGCATCTTGACTCCAGCCACGCCCGCCTCCATCCTGGAACTCCTGAAAGGAAAGAAGAGAAGGGAAAAGGTGAACAGAAGCACCTTACCTGCTTCTACCCGGAGTCCGGAGTCATCACGCCGGCGATCCTAAGGGAAGACATTTATTTTAAAGACGCATCGCGTTGCTTGCTGCAGCGCCGCGTTCCACTCACCTGTTCACGAGGCATCTCCGTGCTCCTTAGCGACCATCTGCAGGATCCGCCGCATACCTGTGCCTAAGGGGGAAGAGAAGAACAAAAGGTGAGCAAAGGGAACATATTGAGGAAATCCAGATTTTCGCCATAAGACTTACCTGATTATTGTTGGGAGAATCTTTCCTCATCTCGGGTCGGTGCCGCTTCTTCGGCAGTACCATAACACAGCCACTACGGGGAAAAAAGACACACGCATTAGTGGGTGAATATAAGGACATTAAAGGAACCACCCATCATAAACTCACCTGAGTTTACCTTCGGCGAATTGTTTCCTCTACGCGAAATCTTCACTGAGCACCTGTGATAAAAGGGATAAGAGACAAAGGCAAATAGAAAAGGAGGCCAACTCTTGAACTTTTACAACAGTATACTTACGGCACCTTGCCAGGAAAGTCAAGTAAGCTTGGATCCACACCAATCTGAACACCAGTGAAGTAACTGGATATAATCGCACCCCTGCACCAGAAGCAGGATGGAGAGCTTGTCCTTTCAAACCTTAAGGTGAGAGTTAACGGGGAATTTCGGAGGTGGTCTGAGGAGAGTGAAAGAGGGAAGTGGGAGGCCGACGCGCTACTCTGCAGGTAGTTAATCCCCTTTCTCCATCTGCAGAAGGATTCTCCTGCGAGTCAGAGAAGCGAGATTTGGGGGTCCTGTCCAGTCAGTCTTCCGAGTTCTGCGCATCACCTTAGGAGAGGCCGCAGCAGTCCAGACCTGGTCAGCGTCTCCGTGGGAGTCAGGTGAGCATTACAGAACGCAAAGCCTTCCTACAATTTCCCACCCAGGCGCTATGGAGACTTCCGAGACTGATCAGTTGGCCAACCTATTGGGGGAATTACGGGCCGAAGTGCATTCCGCTCGTCAGGAGACTAACGCTCTCAGGAGAGAACTAATTGTATCTAAGGAATGAACTGATGACCATGCCAGGCAGCTATTGCAAGGTCAGGCTGGACAAACTCCCCTACCAGGTTCAGGGGGTATTTCCGCCCCAGTGGTTTCAAGTAACCCAGTGCAAATTAATCTACCTGGAAATATGCCGTTGGCCCCACCTGAACGTTTTGCCGGGGACCCCAAAAGATTCGCTGTATTCATGAATCAATGCCGATTGCACTTCCTCTGCAGACCTGGGGCCTTTCCTAACGACCAAACCAAGGTAGCTTTTGTATTACCATATCTCAGCGGCTGTGCTGCCGATTGGTCAGTTCCACTGGTTACTCAAGATGACCCAATACTCCGGGATTTTCAAGGCTTTCAGACACGCATGGAAAGATTATTTGCTCGGCACTCTCAGGGACAGGCCCTGGACAACGAACTTCTGTCCCTACGACAGGGTAACCAGGATCTCTTAGCCTATATCGCAACCTTCAATAGGTTGGTAGTGGGGACTGGGTGGCCAGAGGATAAAAGAATCACGTTATTTCATCGAGGTCTACGTGGAGAACTTAAGGATGTCCTGGCCCAATTTGTAAATCCGCCCCAAGACTGCATGGAATATGTAGACTTAGTGGTCCAATTAGATCACAGGCTTCAAAACAGAAAGGCAGATAGGTCCAAGTTTGAGACACGGGTGTTGGTCAAGACTCACGTTAACCCCAAGGGTGCCGATGTTTCAGAACCTATGCAAATTGGAGGGGTTAAAGGACCTTTAACTCAAAAAGAACATGAAAGAAGACGGCAGATGCGATTATGTCTTTATTGTGGGGCTTCTGCACACTTTTTACGAGATTGCCCAGAAAAACCGCCCAAGAAGGCGGTAGGAGCCGCGGATAAGAACCATATGGAACCTGTTTCGGGAAACGACCACGCCCGACAAGCGTAGGGGTCCGCTTGCCGAGCCTGAAAACTAACTCTCAGACCTCGCACTTCATCATGCCAATGGTCCTCGTAGATCCGGAACAGCCTGGGCGGTTGCATGCAATAAAGGCATACATTGATAGTGGGGCTATAGGAAACTATGTGGATCGTGAATTGGCTTCCAGGATCAACCTCCCTCTTCGTCCTAAAACCAGTAAAGAGGTCATCACCACAGTAGATGGAACCGAAATCGCCTTTGGGCCGGTAACACATTCCACTGCAGAGGTGACACTAGTGGGTCAGGACGGGCATCGGGAGGCTGTTGTGTTTGACGTAATCAAGGCTCCACAGTTTCAGGTAATTCTAGGAATCCCTTGGTTAGAAACACATAATCCTCGAATTCACTGGCGAGCGAAGAGGATAACCTTTCCGGATAGTGCACAAACCTGTTATCCAGGAAGTCCAAATATAGGCCTGGCTACAGTAACCCCTGCAAATTTGCAAATACCGTTGGAATACCAAGAATTTCAAGACGTCTTCCAAAAGGAACAGGCCAACACGTTACCCCCTCACAGGCTGTACGATTGCTAAATCGATCTGATGCCCAGTGCACAACCCCCTTGTAGCAGGATTTATGCTCTTACTGAACCCGAGAATCTTCATTTGCGACAATATTTAGATCAGTACCTAGCCAATGGTTTCATTCGCCCGTCAAAGTCTCCTGCATCCTCGGCTTTGTTCTTCGTGCCAAAAAAAGAAGGCGACCTCAGAACTTGTATCGACTACCGCGCATTGAACCAGATAACTGTTAAAAACCGTTACCCTTTGCCTCTGATCCCTGAACTTCTTGACCAGGTGAAGGATGCCTGCATATACACCAAGTTAGATCTCCGGGGGGCTTACCATCTGGTGCGAGTAAAGGAAGGCGACGAATGGAAAACTGCCTTCCGCACCAAATATGGACTATTCGAGTACCAGGTGATGCCTTACGGATTGTGCAACGCACCTGCTGCCTTCCAAAACTTCATGAACGATGTCCTTTGGGAACTCATTGATGTTTGTGTTGTCGTATATATCAATAACATTCTTGTGTACTCCTCTTCGGAATATGATCACAAAAAGCACGTCAGGGCAGTTCTTGAGAAATTGCGCCAACACAAACTGTTTGCAAAACTTGAAAAGTGTGTTTTCCATACCACAGAAGTCGAGTTTCTTGGTTTCATCCTGACACCTAAAGGAGTCCGAATGGACTCGCGAAAAGTGGATGCCATCCTCAAATGGCCATCGCCTAGCTCTGTGAAAGGCGTTCAAAGCATGCTTGGCTTTGCCAATTTCTATCGCAGATTTATCCCAGAATTTTCACGTATTGTACAACCCATCACTGCACTCTTGAGGAAAAATAAACGCTTTGAATGGTCTTAGGAAGCCGAACAGACCTTTCAGGAATTAAAAGCTAAATTTACCTCCGCACCTGTATTGAAACACCTGCGTCCAGATCTCCCATACATAGTCGAAACCGACACATCCAGCTTAGCCATGGGAGCTGTCCTGCGTCAAGGAGATCCCGAAACTAACCAACTGCACCCCGTAGCATTTTGGTCCAGAAAATTCTCGGCACCTGAGGTCAATTATGCAATCACCGACAAAGAGTTATTAGCCATTAAGTCCGCTTTTAAGGCTTGGAGGCATTATCTTCTTGGCGCTAGTCATACCATCACAGTGATCACTGACCACCGGAACTTACAATATTTGAAAACTGCCAAAGCTCAATCATCACGTCAGCTCCGATGGGCTTTGTTTTTTGCTGAATTCGATTTTGTAATTACCTACCGTCCTGGCAGCAATAATGGCAAAGCGGACGCTCTATCCCGAATAGGAATGGGAGAAACAGATACAAACTCAGAACCTGTACCGATAATTCCCGAACAAAGAATTCTGGGCATGACCTCTTTACAAACACTGGAAGACATTCAAGCTAGAGTTAAACAACTCCTGGACCCTACAGCCTTGCAGGATTGGATTCAAAAGGGGTCTTACTTTACTGTCAATGATGATCTACCTTACTTCCAAGGGCGCTTATTTCTACCACACAAAGAATTACAAGAACTGGTTATTTCTCGTTATCATGATACTCTAATAGAGGGGCACCAAGGTATTGCCAAGACGGAAGAAAAGGTTAAACGACAGTTCTGGTGACCCTCTTGTCGAAAGGACATTAAATCATTTGTGATGTCCTGTGGTGTTTGTACCCAAAATAAAGGTAAAAAAAAAAGACCAGCCGGCCTTCTTCAACCCTTAGACATTCCACCGGCACCTTGGCACACCTTGTCACTGGATTTTATTACGGACCTGCCTCCTTGTTATGGATATAACACTATTCTTGTTATTGTGGATTTATTTTCCAAAATGGCCCACTTCATTCCATTAAAAGGTTTACCTTCAGCTTCTGTCCTAGCCAAGGAATTCCTTGAAAATATCGTTCGTTTACATGGATTCCCGTCCATACTAGTCTCTGACCGGGGAAGCCACTTCATTTCCCATTTTTGGAGAAAGTGTTGTCAGCTGGCACAAATCGACGTAAGATTATCAACCAGCCACCACCCTCAGACCGATGGTCAAACAGAGAGGACTAACCAGACCCTTGAACAATATTTACGGTGTATGTTGCATCAATCTGAAAGTAATTGGAAGGATATTCTTTGGATTGCTGAATATGCATACAATAATTCGGTACATTCTGGAACTGGGCAAAGTCCTTTTTATACCTTATATGGGCATCACCCTCGAACCTCAGATCTTGATTCACCTCAAAGCCTCGAAATGCCCGCAGTAGACCATCTGCATTCTACAATAACTCAAGCTTTCAAAGAAGCAACTACACATTTACAGCAAGCCAAGAGAAAATACAAGAAGAATGCTGATCTCCATCGAAGTGAGGCACCTCTATACCAAACAGGAGACCAAGTATGGCTGGCTACCAGACACTTATCGCTCAAAGGACCTCGAACCTTTAACCCAAAATATTTGGGGCCTTACTCAATTACGGCCATAATCAACCCGGTGGCCGTCAAACTCGACCTACCAGCTAATATGCGGATTCACCCTGTTTTTCATGTATCACTTTTGAAACCAGTACAACCTGGAACCCGATTAATCAAGCCACCAGAACCTATCCAAATAAATGGAGAACCTGAATTCGAGGTGAAGAACATTTTAGATTCCAAGGTGTCAAAGTCAAAACTTTTCTATCTAATAGATTGGAAAGGATACGGGCCTCAGAAAAGGTCTTGGGAACCTAGTGACCATGTACATGCACCTCGGTTAATAGAAAAATTCCACCGGAATTTCCCAAACAAACCGAAACCCCCGGAGAGAACAATCTTGGGAGGGGCCTTGGGGGGGGAGTGCTGTCATGATGCCTACTCCCGAAGAACCAGTCTAGGACCAACGTCCCCGGAAGCAGACATCATGTTCCTGGGGAAAAGTCCAGCAACCCCTAGTAGGGGCCCTTTGGATACTGTCCTGGCGCCTTTGGCGCCAGGCTCTTTTTGGACCTCAGTCCTGGCACCATAGGTGCCAGGGTCATAAAGGGAGTGTTTATGTGAACTTACCTGATGCAGACCGGGCTGCCAGATCCAGACCTCTTTGAGGCCTGAAAGGGACTATTTTACCTGTGGGACTATTTTGCCACTCGGGCGTGGCCGGGGAAGAATACCTACCTGGAACTACTTTGGGGGGGGGCTATTTAAGCCACGCCCAGACAGCAGCTCACGCTTCGCATTGTTCTGCACCTAGATGCTGGACGCTCACCGTGTCTGCTCCTGCATCCTGACTCCAGCTACGCCCGCCTCCATCCTGGAACACCTGAAAGGAAAGAAGAAAAGGGAAAAGGTGAACAGAAGAACATTACCTGCTTCTACCCGGGGTCCGGAGTCATCACGCCGGCGATCCTAAGGGAAGACATTTATTTTAAAGACGCATCGCGTTGCTCGCTGCAGCGCCGCGTTCCACTCACCTGTTCACGAGGCATCTCCGTGCTCCTTAGCGACCATCTGCACGATCCGCCGCATACCTGCGCCTAAGGGGGAAGATAAGAACAAAATGTGAGCAAAAGGAACATATTGAGGTAAGCCAGATTTTCGCCATAAGACTTACCTGATTATTGTTGGGATAATCTTTCCTCATCTCGGGTCGGCGCCGCTTCTTCGGCAGTGCCGTACCCCGGCCCCTATGGGGAAAAAAGACACACGCATTAGTAGGTGAATATAAGGACATTAAAGGAACCACCCATCATAAACTCACCTGAGTTTACCTTCGGCGAATTGTTTCCTCTACGCGAAATTTTCACTCAGCACCTGTGATAAAAGGGATAAGAGACGGACTACTGAATATAAAGGCAAATAGAAAAGGAGGCCAACTCTTGAACTTTTACAATAGTATACTTACGGCACCTTGCCAGGAAAGTCAAGTAAGCTTGGATCCTCACCAATCCGAACACCAGTGAAGTAACTGGATATAATCGCACCCCTGCACCAGAAGCAGGATGGAGAGCTCGTCCTTTCAAACCTTAAGGTGAGAGTTAACAGGGAATTTCGGAGGTGGTCTGAGGAGAGTGAAAGAGGGAAGTAGGAGGCCGACGTGCTACTCCGCAGGTAGTTAATCCCCTTTCTCCATCTGCAGAAGGATTCTCCTGCAAGTCAGACAAGCAAGATTTGGGGGTCCTGTCCAGTCGGACTTCCGAGTTCTGCGCATCACCTTAGAAGAGGCCGCAGCAGACCAGACCTGGTCAGCGTCTCCGTGGGAGTCAGGTGAGCGTTACAGCCACGGTGGAATAGGAGATATTCCATGATCTAAAACAAAGATTGGAATGGGCACTCTGGCAGCCAGATAGATTGGATTATAACAACAAGCTGTCTGCTCAACTGGAGGGGTGCTGAGCTGGGAATATGTGAAGATGAGGAGTCTTCTTCAGGAGCAAGATTGAAGCAAGTGGTGACATATTTCACTTGTGTCAGAGGGACCAAGACCAAGAGGTGGGGGGCAAATGCCTAACTGATGCTGGTTTCATAAACTAAAATAATTATCCCAAAGTGGGTATTAAGAAAATCTGCAAAAGCAAACCAGATTTGTCCCTCAGCCTTTTCTATGCTAAATCCCAGAATTAGGCAGTTTGAAAGTACTAGTGGATGCTAGTTCCTAATGGAACCAAGGAGCATGTTAAGGTGAGATGCATTTAGCATCTAACTATATTTAAGTGCCAAGGGAGATTTACTTTCACGAAAACCAATTGCATTTTATGGTTGTGTGCGCAGTGTCAAACTGATAGCACTTTGGGGCAATGTTAACGTAATTTTGTTTGTAAATAAAGTCTAATCAAATTGACATGTTTCCACAGGTATAGATCATCAATCTGGATTCCAAGCATCCAGAGACATGGAAACTGCTCTTCTGAAAACCCATGAAGAACTGCTCACATCACTGGTACCAGCAAAACTGCGATCCTTCCAATTAGGATCCCTGCTCCCTTCTTCCTTCTTTCCTTCTCTCTGACCTTCCACCTTGGGCTCTCCCGCTGTTCCTTCTTCTGAAGCCAGAATCCTTGGAGACATCTTTGACTCTTCTCTCTGCTGCCTCCCTCACACTCAGGACATTGCTAAGAAGTCCCACTTTCAGCTCTTCCTTCTCAAAGGAATTCTCCCTTTTCTCACCTTCCCCCAGAAGCTGAATGTTTCCGAGTCCTGGTTCTCTCTAGGCTTGACTATTACAACAGCCTCCTCCACAATCTACCTTTGTCCATTCTGCGACCCCTTCAGCTAATCCAGAATCGAGTAACAAGACTTATCCTTGGCCTTAAGCTCAGGGGCCACATCTCTCTTGCTCTAAAACTGCTCCATTGGCTCACGGTTGCTGCATGGATCCAATTCAAATCCCGCTGCATCATTCACAAGGCTTTGTGGGACCGGGGACCACACTATCTGTAACAGTCTCTTACAAAATACTCGCCTTCCTCTAGCACCAACTCCCTGTGTGTAAAGCGCTTCACTAAACAGTGAGCAGGAGGTCATTCACTTTCCTCTGTCGGATCCCTCTTATGGAACAGCCTCCCCGTCCCTCTGCATCTTGAGCAGGACCTTATTAACTTCTGAAAGCACCTCAAGACATTCCTCTTTTCCTCCTTCCTCCCTCCTTTCTCCTTCACTTCTTCCCTCCTCTGCTAACCTTGCAGTTACTGTGATTGGTGTCTTGGGCCCTTATGCATCCTCAGAGGCCCTGACCACTCACACCCAATCTCCCCAGCTTCTGCCTACCTTCAGCACTTGCCTCGGCACACCCACAGCACTAGAGACTTAAACATGTCCACCCAACGCGGCTCCTGGCTGCATAGCACTTACCATACCTTGCACTTCATCTGTGGCTCACCCTCAAGCATGGACACCCCAGTACCTACCCCACTACCCTTTTCCTTGCTGCACTTGCACGTTCTGAATACTCACAAGGCATAGTAGGTTCGGCCGTCCCTTCCCCCACTGTATTTATTTGTATGTTTAATTGTACTGCAATTCCATGTTCCCTCCCTGTTGCCCTGTTGGCACTTTGAAACAGAATGTATTTGCTGTATAAGCACCTAACAAGCAAACAATAAATAAACAATAAATAAATGAATATAGTCGGAAGTTCAGACTGTGAACTGCGGGCCTGCACTTCTTAGCCTAAAAAAGAATGTATTAATAATTTGCAACCTCCGGATGCTGTAGATATTTAAAAAGATATTTAGCGATTCCTGTGTATTATGTGCAAGTGTAACTTTACGTGCAGTTTAAAGATGCTAGAATATTTGAAAAACTAAAATGTCTTGAATAATTATGTTACTGTTTCAACCGATCTGCCATCTTGATTACTATGCGGAACATTTAAACTGAATAGCCGGTAAGTGGAAGAGTTACAATCAGAATGCTTTTGTTATTCAGACATCAATGTGTATACAGAATTGATTATGAAAATGAATGCTTGTGTGTGAGAAATAATGAGATAAATTCAGGCAGGTCAATTTTGTTTTTGTAGACAAACTGTCTGTGATAGTTTAACATTGTTATGCTATCTTATGTTGATTTATACCGTGCACCGCTGCCACCCACAGGAAGTCTCCAGGCGCTCGCGTGGCTCTGCAAGAGACGAGGTGGATGGGTTAGTGAGGATAGGATGAGAGGATAGGTTCAGACCCAGGAGGAACTGGCATCTGTAAGTGTTGTTTTGCATGTGGGAGTTGGTACGGGAGGAACTCTGCGTTGTAAACATATGGGTAAGACACAGTGCCTCAGGTGTGTGCTAATGGTTGTGTTGATGCAAGTGTGTTGTGTGATGTTGGGGTGGGTTGTGGTTGTGCCAACTGGTTATATTGTGTCCATAAGGGATCCAGAGTCACGGGTGGCTGTTGCTGTATGACTTTCTGGTGTATTGGTGTGTACTTGTGTCGTTGACAGTTTTATGGACTATGTGGGGGATGGTTCACTCTAGGTGTGCTTCCAGAATCTCAGAGAGATGGTGAGGTGTGAACATTGAATTGTTTCTTGGTGTGTTTATGTGTTGTGTGGCTAGCCCCCAGTCTAGTGTAGTGATGTTGGTTATGTTGGAGGAGCAGGAAGGGGAAGTGGGTTAGTAAGTCGTCGGTTTGGTGAAGCCTATGGTGTGACTTTTTGGTTGCGCTTGATAGTATCTACCCACATTCTTTTTTGCAGTTCGTTGGCCCATCTCGCCTCCTCTCCAGGTCCGGGCTGACTTCCCTTGTGGTTATGGTTGCAGGTTGGTGGTTTAAACCTAGTGTATTCTTTGTTGTTCGTCCAGGTTAGTTGTGGTTATAGGGTGCAGAACTGATGTCTGGTCGGTTCCCGGAGGGGTGTGCAGCAGGAGTTCTAAGTACAGTGGGGAGGGTGCTGTGTCGTGCGGCCCATGGTCATAGGTGGGCAGGTTATAGTTGCCTTGGCTGTGGGTGGGCCGGTTCTGGGTGTACTATGATTTTTGTGGTTTACATGTCTGAATTTCCATGGTGTATAATTGGGCTTAGTACTATCCCTAAAAACAAATCTTTCCTTTGGTTGGTATGCAGTCGTTAGCAGCTCTGTCTAGTTGTTGGGACGTGGAAGATAAGCTAATTAATTTATCTTTTGATGAGGGTGTTGTTCGATCTTCCCTAAAAGCTGCTTGGGTAACACCACTGTTGAAAAAGGACAACCCGGACCCATTGATTACAGATAACTATAGGCCAATAACTATTGTGCCTTTTATCCACAAAATCCTAATTTGCATATATTCAACTCGAGGCACATGTTGAGGAAAATAACATCTTAGGCACTCCACAGTCTGACTACCGAGCCAGCATGGTACAGAAACTGCCATGCTTGGCCTTAAGTCCACTTTGGCTGGCATGGCAGACAAAGTTCATCCTGTCATGCTAATGCTCCTAGACCTCTCCGCAGCCTTTGATCTTGTTGATCATGCACTATTAGTGACTAGGCTCGGAGAGGTGACTAACTGTTCCACCTTAGCATCCAACTGAATTGCCTCAATTTTGGGACCTCATACTGTACAGGTTTGTGTAGGGAATGATCACTCTTCTCCCATTATACAAACATGTGGTGTCCCCCAGGGCGCCTGTTTGTCCCCGCTACTGTTTAATATCTACATCCGGCCGCTGCTTGACTTGCTGAACAGCCTGGGAGTCCAATATACCAAGTACAGTGATGATACCCAGTTTGTTCTTCAGCTCAGTGGGCACTACAAGCAGTACCTCTGCGCCCTCAATAGCATCTAGAATGCCATACAGAATTGGATGGCCTGTAACTCTCTGGCTCTCAATTGTTAGAAGACTGAACCATGATCGTTGCCACCAAAGCTGGTCAGAGCATGCTTACATCCGACTACTCAAGTTTTTCAATTGCTGATTATTCTGGTCCCCAAGAAGGTTAAAACCTTAGGAGTAGTCTTGGATGACGAGCTAACTATGAAGCCTCATGTATCATACATCCGGTACACATGTGGCTTTATCACCAAACGCATACACTATATTCGTCCCTTCATCACTACTGAACATTGCGCTCTGCTTTCCACTCCTTTAATCAATTCCAGGATCGATTATTGCAATAGTCTGTTGGCTGGTACCACCACTCTTAATATTCAAGCCCTTCAAGTTACGCAGAATAATACAGTACGTGCAACTTTTGATCTTTCTCGTCGTACACATGTATCCGCGTTTAGGAAAGCGCTACATTGGCTTCCCGTGAAACAAAGGATCTCACACAAAATTCTTAAATTGGCCCACAAATGCTTGTCCCGCTCATGTCCTGCATATTTATCTGATCGTACGGAGAGTAAGATATCCTCCAGAAATGTTCTTTCATCTGCAGCACCCATACTTGTCCAACCAAGATTTAAATTGGTGCGCTTTGGCGGCACTAGCTTTGATGTTCAAGCACCCCTTCTCCGTAATTCTCTTCCTGTCTCCACACATCTTGTGAATGACTGCTCTTCATTTTAAAAAAGCTGTCAGTCCAGAAAAAGTAGACACCCCTCAATGATGGAGGCAATGTACTTTGTTGGCCGAAGACCAATCGCCTCATGTGTTTAGTATTAGAAATACATAGCCATAAGCTTGACTAAAGTGCGGCCATTTTGAAGTGATTGAAATCGCCATTTTGTTTCTAACCTTTGCCTCTTGCTTTCTGTTAAAACTGCTTTGCTGAACACTTATTCTGCTCCACTAGTACATTATTGTTCATGCATAGAGCAAGGCCCGAGAGACTTGTTGAAACATAACGCAACAACCAGACAGAAATGTCCGGTCTCCTCCCTCACAAGTCCTTGGAAGTAAGCAGCGAGGTGTTTAATCAGTACACAGGTGCCAGCTAGTCTTGCTAATGCAGTAGAAATGTTAGAAGCAAACATTAAATGGCTTGAATTATGCCTCTTCTTTGCGGCCCCCCTTTCCAGAGCCCTGTGGAGCCCTGTAGAGCCCTGGAGAGCGAGTTGACCCCCAGTACACAAATAGAAACTAGGAGATAGCGAGGCCTGTAATGTGTCTCTCCCCTGCACGCAGCTTGCTTGCAGAGAACAGAAGCAGTGTGTTCTTAGAACAAAGAATCGTGTCTGCAGGCTCATGAAATTGCAAAATGTTGCTAAATAAATGTCTGAAGGTGTCATACTCGTCACAATTGTCAATCATCGTACCCAATTCAAAGGAAATACATTATGGGCGGTTTTGAATGTGTCACCACTGATTGTAAGATGCCTGCTTTGTATATATGTAACTGTTGCACGATTCTCACTCTCTTGTGTCCCCTGGGGTCTGGAAACACACGTCACAGGGCGTGGGACCCAGTTGGCCAACTGTGACTATTTGCTTTGCAATAAACCCTAGCTTTTGGGAATATAACTTCGTGTCTGGCGTATCAGTTCTTGTGTGGTGATTGTGCCTTGTTTCAATACGTGAGGGTCCCCTATGGGCCCCTTCAAGATGGTGCCCGAATAGGGACCCTCCCCCACTTGTTCCATCGTGTACGTTGTAAAATAAGGAAGGCGGAGAGAATGGCGAGGACGGGACAATCAAGCCGGGATCAAGAGGTGTTCGGGGCGCCCCTGTGAAAGTGATGAGAGGCTCCTTTGCAGATCTGCACACAACTGATCCCTGATCGACGTGCCTGGCCAGAGAACAAGGAGGCGAGGGTCTCAAAATGAGCTAGAGTGAGCCAAGATACGTAGACACAATGATTATTGGTTGTGTCAGTATACGGACGAATCGCTTCTTGAAAGACGATTTGATTGATCAGGTGAGTCGTGCCCCGATTCGAAGTAACCCCGATATTGGTTGAGAGTTGATTTTGCGAAATCAAACACCCAGTGTAAGGTTGATTAGCCGAGGGTAAGGTTAAAACATGCCTGGGGTATTGTCCACCTTAGCGTGATTTTTCCGCTGCGGTAGACAATCTTTGGAAACTGGCCAGGTCGTGCCACCCGAGGGGTCGCTGGCGTATGAGATGTATGTGAAGTATGGTGTAGGGGCAATAATGTTTTGTGTGAGTTGGCATAGGCAAACCAGAAAAGAGGAAGATCTACAGTGGCCGAATCACGGGAGTTTTGAGATTATGAGGATAGATTACTTGGAGAAGGTGTTGATGAAAAAGAAAACACATCCTGTGGCATTTGGTATCCTTAGGGACTGGAGAAGGGAAGCTATGCTTCGTTGGAAAAGTAGAGAGAAGTGCGCGCAGGCATAAGTCGAAAGCAGAAAGAGTGAAAGAAAAGCAGGAGGAGGAGTGGGATGATAGTTTGAGAAAATCAAATAGACGTGGTCAGTTGAGTATAGATAAAATATACCCACAACAAGAGTTGCATTCATCAGATTCATTAATAAACAAAATATTAACTGATACAAAGCGAGGCCCAAGGAGAGAGACTAAAAAGACCACGCCAGTGACTATTGCTCATCCCCTCCCTATTGATCAAACCCCAGCGCAGCCACAGATCCTACAATCAGCGCCTCCCATTAGCCAGCCAGCGCCGCAACAGACACTTCCCGTTCCCGTTGTCCCATCTGCCCCTCCCTCCCAAGAGATTGTTTCTGTTTCATCCGCCCCTCCAATAATTGAACTTGAACTCATTGAAACGAGAGAGGGGACCGGACAAAGTGAATGCGCTATAGTGACCTGTAGTGCGATCAGCAAGGAGAGAAAACGAGAGTTGCAAGAACAGGCAGAGATGTATATAAACGGGAATGATGAAACGTCAAAGCTAGCTTCGATGTATGATTTCAGGAGGAGCAATGAAAGACAGGTATTGTTGCAATGCATGGGGGAATATTTAACGGGGAGATGGAAACGGATAATTGGGAGGCTACCGCCGCAACAGTTGTTGGACTTGAATGAATTAGCCCGTTGTAGAGAGAGAGATGAAGAAATAAGGGAGCATGTAGACAGACTTTTCGAATTTAAGAATGAACTTGATGATGAATATGCTGAAATGTTTGCCACACCGGGGAAGAGGAATAAAGATATTAGGAGAGATAGGAGGGAAGTGGCAATACCATATATACAGCGGCAATGTCTGCCGTCGCCAAGACAAATGGGTGATAAACTAAAAGTATGTATACGAGAGGCGTTAAGATGGATTTCAGATCCTAGTATTCCCACAATGGAAATACATGAGATATTTGATGAATACCCCTTGCCCATGAAAATAGAAGCACTACGAACAATGGTTGAGGTGCTACTTCAGCAAGTGGCGGGACACAATAGAGGGAGAGGAAACGCACAAGGCAGAAGTAATTCGAACATGCATGGAGGGCCTCTGGGACTAAATCAGTGTGCATACTGCAGAGAGGAAGGTCACTGGCGAGCGCAATGTCCACATTTACAAAATAGAAATGGGTATGGCCAGGAACAAATGGCCAGAATAGAAGCCACATGGAGCAGCACCAAAATAGTCAAGGAAATGGTACCCAGAATCAGAACCAAGCTCAAAATCAGACTGCTTTTAGCCAGAATCAGAGCCAACAGAACACGCAAAATGGAAATAGAGGAAGGGGCGGGAACATTTTTGATACCCAATCAAATACGTACTATAGTAATAGTAGTGATTACAGATCGGATGATGTGTTATTTCCTCAATAGGACAGCCCAAGACAGGGGTCGGAACCAGTGTCTTTTCTCGTGAATCAAAAAGGACCCTACGTAGAAATGAAAGTCGGGAATAGAGAGCATAGCTTTCTCGTAGATACAGGAGCGCAAAAGTGCTTGATAGACCATCACTTGGTTCCGGAAATACCACTGTCAGGGCAAAGAAATATTTCAGTAGGGTTTGCAGGTACACCAGTGATCAATCCAGTGTCCCAACCAGTAGCAGTGTCATTAGGTCCATTCACTGAATATTGTCCATTTCTCTTAACAGTAAATTGTGGGGAAAACCTTTTGGGGTTAAATCTATTGAAAACAACTGAGTGCAGTTATCCATTGCACTAATGATGGAGTGTTCTTGACAATTTCGCCACAGAAGTTACCTGTATCTGAATTTCTGTCCAAACCTTTGCCAGGAGAATTGAGTGAAGTGCCAACTTGTATATGGGCAATGCATGACAATGATGTGGGGTGCTTGAAAATAGAACCAGTAAAGATTGTTTTAAAAGAAGGAGTAATGTTACCGCGTATTCCACAGTACAACATTTCAGCAGAAGGAGAGAAAGGATTGAAAAGTATTGTTTCTGATTTGGTAAAAGTGGGGGTGATTGATGAGATTACAGGCACTACATGTAACAGCCCCATTCTCCCGGTATATAAGAAAGGGGGTAATGAGTTACCATATCGTTTCATAATTGATCTGCGAGCATTAAACAACGTAGTAGATCCTCAATTCCCATTGGTTCCAGACGTCACCACAATTTTGACAATGATTCCTGCCTCGGCAGAGTACTTTAAAATGCCTTCTTCAGTATCCCAGTGCACAAGGAAAGTAGATATCTGTTTGCCTTCACATTAGGAGGATGATCATTTACATTCACGCGCATTCCACAGGGCTACACAGAGAGTCTGAGTATTTACAGCAGAGCATTGAAAGAACAGCTAGATATGCTAGAATTAACGACAGGTTGTGTATTGTTACAGTATATAGATGACCTATTAATCGCTGCTGATACAGACAAGATTTGTAAAAAAAAGTACTGTTTTATTATTGACACATTTAGCAGCGCATGGCCACAAAGCGAGCTTAAAGAAATTCCAATATTGTCGAAAGGAGGTGGCTTATTTGGGCTACCTACTTTGAGAGAGGGGAGATATTGTCGAAAGGAGGTGGCTTATTTGGGCTACCTACTTTGAGAGAGGGGAGAAGGCTGACCCTGGAAAGGATAGAGAGTATTTCTGGTATGCCTATTCCAAAGACACAGAAAGGAGTCAGAGCTATAATAGGCATGGTTTCCTATTGCCGCCAGTGGATTGTGAACTTTGCATTGATTGTGAAGACAATGCTGGCATTGACGAAAAAGCATGCTGTGATGCCCTTGCAATGGAATGAAGAATGTCAGAGAGCATTTGATCTGCTCAAAACTGCATTGTGTTCTGCTCCAGTTTTGGGCACACCAAATTATGAGAACATTTTCAGATTGTTTGTACATGAAAATGAGAGCTGCGCGTTGGCTGTTTTGACACAGGAACAAGGTGGAAGAAATAGGCTATGCAGCTATTTTTCTTCCGCGCTGGACCCTGTAGCGCGAGCACTACCATGTTGTTTGCAAGCTGTTACAGTGACTGCTGCGTCAGTGAAACAAACCAAAGGAATGGTGTTGGGGCACACCTTAATTTTGATGGTGCAACGTGCCATAGACGTTCTATTAAATAGAACGCAGACGCAACACCTCACCTCTGCTAGATTGACTAGATACGAAATTGTCCTCTTTGCGCCACACATCCAAATTATGAGGTGTAGCGCTTTGAATCCTGCAGAATTAATGCCACTGCCCATGGAAGAACTAGGTGAGAATGAATCACCTCCCCATGATTGTTTAATGGTTACTGAGGAAGAAACGAAAGGAAGAATTGATTTAACAGATACCCCACAAAAAGAGCCAGATGGAGAACTGTTTTGTGACGGCTCCTGTTTTAAATTACCTGATGGCACATCAACTGCTGCCTTTGCTATCACTACATTGAAGAGTATTGTAGAGAGTAAAAGAATCCCCTACAACTCTGCACAAGCCGCAGAGCTAATAGCTTTAACCAGAGCCTGTGAGATATCTGAAAATGTAAGTGTAAACATATATACTGACAGCCAATACGCCTTTGGCGTGGTTCATAATTTTGGCCGACTCTGGGCTGAGAGGGGCTTCTTGACATCACATGGGGCGAGAATTCAACATGGCCCTTTGATTGTACGATTACTATCTGCACTTACGTGTCCCAAGTGCCTAGCAATAGTGAAATGTGAGGGGCATAAAAAAGTAACATGTAAAGTGGGAGAGGGAAACGCATTTGCAGACACGATTACAAAGCAAACTGCCACTGATTTGAATACCAAAATGTTGACAGTACAGTCTGAGGAAGTGCCCTGCATGATAGAAGATGGAATTGCTACTGTCAAAGAGATGCAGGCAGAGGCCACTGCTGATGAAATACAAGGGTGGGCTGAGGGCTCTGCTGAATTAGATCTAGAAGGTTGCTGGGTAGACAAGAAAAGTAAAAATTGGATGCTGCCCAACTCTTATGTAACTGCAATGGTCACGATGGCCCACAGCCCTACTCATTTGTGCTAAAAAGATAGTTCAGCATCTAGCCACAGTATGGGTGAACACACACATAAAGAAAAATGCTGAGAGGCTGGTCCAAAATTGTATCACTTGCCTACGACACAATGTGGGAAAGGGAACAGTGACACCAACAGGCAATTTCGGCCCTCCCCCTATGCCATTTGAGGTAATCCATTTTGATTTCATAGAGATGGAGAGGTGCCAAAACTTGAAGTACGTTTTAGTGTTTATATGTGCATTCAGTAAGTGGGTGGAAGCATATCCATTAAAAGACTGCACCGCGATGAGCACTGCAAAAGTAATGTTAAAGGAGTATTTTTCCCGGTTTGGTCTGCCCCGTGTCATATGGTCAGATAATTCAGATGATTCAATAAGACCGGCATTCATAGGGTGCCTAGAACAATGGAATCTCTTGTAAATCTGGAGACCTGTGCAAATCTGTAGTATCACTGTATCACCTGCGCCCGCATTTTATGGGCGCAGTGATACTACAGATTTGCGCAGGTCTCCAGATTGACAAGAGATTCCATTGTTCTAGGCACCCTATGAATGCCGGTCTTATTGAATGCCACAACAGCAATTTAAAGGCCAACATAAGCAAAATTTGTGCAGGGAACAAGTTGAGCTGGGTAGACACATTACCGCTAGCGTTACTGTTCATGCGCACATCTGTGCAGGCAAGAACTGGGCTCTCCCCATACGAGATAGTGATGGGCAGGCCGGCGAATGTTTGGTGTGCACCACAGCCAAGACGGCTAAAGGAGATTGAATATCCTGTGCTCAGCATTTACTGTAATCTGTTAATTCAAAAATTGCGTTTGATTCATCTGCAGGTGCAGGAGGCTCTACCCATCAGATACACTGGTCCGGGGCATTCACTGGAACCCGGAGAATGGGTGCTGGTCAAGAATTTTGAGAGAAAAACATCACTTGCACCTAGATGGCGTGGACCCTACCATATACTTTTAGCAACACAAACTGCCATCCGTGTCGACGGAAGGAAAGTGTGGATACATGCAACGCACGCTAAAAAGGTCCCATCACCTTCTGAAAAGCTGCCTGATCAAGACGACCAGAAAGAGACACTGGTCCGAGAAACGAAAGAAACTGTTGCCAGTTCTTTGCCACAAAATCTGTCTGATCCTGAAATACAGCCTGCAACGAAGACTGAAAAGATTGCTATAAAAAAGGAAGGGCAAAGAGTGCCCCAACGTTGTCCAGCAGAACTTGCATCATTGCTGGCTGACACAAAACGTGTATCACTTTGGCGCCCACCATCTTTCATTGCGCCGCAGCCTGAAACGAAATCTGCATCATCACTTTGGCACCCACCATCATCTGTCATTGCGCCGCAAGCTGACTCCAAGCTCGAGTCTGGAAGTGCGTCCGCACTATTCATTGATCACACAATACCAGGAGCAAGGCAGTATAATTTATGGAAGCGGAAGAGAGTGATCAAATCTTCATTTCTTTTGATCTTTTTTGCCTCTGCTTCCTATTGCGGATGAAGTAGGAACCGGAGGCCTAGAGGAGAGCCGTGTGAGGGCTGTGCAAATCGGACAGCCCAAGAGCGAGGCTCCTCGGTGCTAACAAAATCCATGTGCAGATCTCCCCTTACGGACAAGAGGGGCTCACATGGTACGAAAGCAATTGATAACTGCTCTGGAGTTCTTTGAGCAGTGTGCAGAAGCAGAGAGATCTTGCCCAACGTATAGCTATCCAGGCTGCTAAGAACTGGCAGAACAGACTGTTGACATTTACCAAACTTATTGACATTCGAACGAGTGCAACAATAAGTGATATTCACGACAAACATTGTTGGAGAAGAAGAAAAGCAAGAGAAAAATGCCGAAACCAGCTTTTGCCCCCTCCTGCACCACTGCTGATAATGAGTTAACTATAGAGACTGAAAGGTTACACAAAATAAATTGCCGAAAAAATTGTATGCTGATCTTAATGATAGTCATGTGCGTAATGAGTGTATTAGCCCCAATAATGACAGTACTGGTATTATGGTACTTAGAAGAAATACACCCCTTGGAAGTACTCTTGCCTGTTGGAAACATCTCCACTACTGAAAGCCCGGTTCATGTAATTACTTACACTCTGTCCCCAATGGAAGAGAGACACAGGGAAAGTTATGGGAATAACACATTACTGCTAATAATGAATATGACTCACTCAATACTGAGAAAGAATAATTAATGGATATGTGCCCACTTGCTGCAGCATGGTGGTAAGGGAATTGGTTGGTATGTGCAGCCATTGCCACTGAGTTCTGCATGTTATGCATCCTTGAGTGCATTATACTATGGGAAATGGAACGAAAGTGAAACTGGTCAATTAGATAGAACAAATATGAATGAATTCGAAGAAATGATTATGAAACCTGTAGGTTGTTCTATATTTCACAAAGCACGACTGGTCACACCAGTATTGATGCCACAAGACAGATGATTTGTGCCTTATAAATCATCTGTAATCACGTTTCATATGAACCCAGAAGGAAATAAATATACAGTGCCCCCCTCCTATACAGTAAATTACAGACCACGCTCTGTCCCCTTTTGCCTGTGAAAAAAGGGTTCCTATTCGGTGGGGACATTCACTAGATGCATGAATATAGCATTCCTTGATAAAGAGGTAGAGCCAGTTTATGTAGGTGATCCTGTTTATTTTATATGTGGAGAAAAAGCGTATCCCTGGTTACCTAGAAACTGGGGAGGTACTTGTTACTTGGGATTTTTGTTCCCTGGGGTATTGCTTTCAAGAACAGCAGATATAGCAAAATTGGCCAGGTCAAGACCACGGCAAAATGAGGAAGGAGGTTTGATCGCAGAGGACAAGGTAAAATCATTCATACCATTTTGGGGCCAAGCAATACACTCCTATAATATAAGACGAATGTCCAGAGTATTAGAGAAAACAATACATGGAACAACAGATATATTATACAATATGACATTAGAGTAAAAAGGCATTAGATTAATGACACTCCAAAATAGAATGTCTCTTGATGTATTCCTGGTTGATCTTGGGGGAGTTTGTAAAATCGTGGAATCAGCGTGTTGCCTATTTGTAAGCAACTCCTCCCCTACAATTTTCGAAGCGATAAGAAAGTTGCACGCTTTAAGCTCTGACCTTCAACCCCCTGAAGGGAGTTGGGAATTGAACATGAGCTCCTGGTTCTGGGAGGTATTACGCTCATGGGGATGGAAATTATTTGCGATCCTAGTAGCAGTGCTAGGAATATTAATGACATGTTGTTGTTGCATACACTGCTTACCCATAGTGTGTACTGAAATAAGCGAGGAGTGTGTACAGATGGTAGAAAAAAAGAGCACTACTAAATCAGGTACTCACGGTAATGATGAATTGACAACAGTAAAAGAATTCATGTCAATCAATATTGATGACAATGAGGAGGAGCCCAGTAGTATGCAAGATTCAGAATCAGATACTTGGTCGGAAGGCGTTTGGCATACGGCCAAAAGGAGGGTTTGTCAGTCCAGAAAAAGTAGAGACCCCTCAATGATGGGGGCAATGTACTTTGTTGGCCGAAGATCAATCGCCTCATGTGTTTAGTATTAGAAATACATAGCCATAAGCTTGACTAAAGTGCGGCCATTTTGAAGTGATTGAAATCGCCATTTTGTTTTCTAACGTTTGCCTCTTGCTTTCTGTTAAAACTGCTTTGCTGAAAACGTATTCTGCTCCACTAGTACATTATTACTCATGCATAGAGCAAGGCCGCGAGAGACTTGTTGAAACATAACGCAGCAACCCAGACAGAAATGCCTGGTCTCCTCCCTCACAAGTCCTTGGAAGTAAGCAGCGAGGCGTTTAATCAGTACACAGGTGCCAGCTAGTCTCGCTAATGCAGTAGAAATGTTCGACACGAACATTAAATGGCTTGAATTATGTATGCTCTTCTTTGCAGCCCCCCTTTCATGAGCCCTGTAGAGCTCTGGAGAGCGAGTTGACCCCCAGTACACGAATAGAAACTAGGAGATAGTGAGGCCTGGAATGTGTCTCTCCCCTGCACACAGCTTGCTTGCAGAGAACAGAAGCAGTGTGTTCTTATAACAAAGAATCGTGTCTGCAGGCTCATGAAATTGCAAAATGTTGCTAAATAAATGTCTGAAGGTGTCATACTTGTCACAATTGTCAATCATCGTACCCAATTCAAAGGAAATACATTATGGGCGGTATTGAATGTGTCACCACTGATTGTAAGATGCCTGCTTTGTATATTTGTAACTGTTGTACAATTCTCACTCTCTTGCGTCCCCCGGGGTCTGGAAACACACGTGCGGGGCGTGGGACCCAGTTGGCCAACTGTGACTATTTGCTTTGCAATAAACCCTAGCTTTTGGGAATACAACCTTGTGTCTGGCGTATCAGTTCGTGTGTGGTGATTGTGCCTTATTTCCATACGCGAGGGTCCCCCAGGGGCCCCTTCAAAGCCATTAAGACTCACCCCTTCAACCTAAGTGCTGACTAATGCACCACTCCTTCTCTTCTGTTCATCTCTGGTCTGATTATCTTTGCTCGCAGTTTGTCTTGTTTTTTGTTTTATGTGCGCCCTGTGGCCTGCGGGGATGTGGCGTGTTACAAAAATTCAAATAAATAAATAAGGTGTGTGGGCTGGAGGTGGGGGGTGGTGCCTTGTTCTGGTCCTCTAAGCTATTGGCACTGTTATCTGTGAAACCGTGTACCTTAGTGCATTTCTTTTTGGTCTGTGATGTTATTTCTGCCAGTGTCCCTTTGCAGTTCTCATTGTCTGATGAATAACCAGGTTTTGAGTCATTTTCTGAGGGTGATGTGGTCTTCTGTGGTTCTAATTTCTTTGGGCATGGTGAGCCAGAGGTTTGCAATTAAACTTGTGAACACTGTTCTGCCTAATTTCCTTTTTCTTTGTAATGTTTTGTCTCTATTTGTAGGTCGTTGCTGGGTCTTAGGTCCCTTCTTGGGCGGTACTGGCAGATAATGTCTTGGAGGAATTCAGCCCCTTGTCTGTGCAAGGCTTTGTGGGCAATGCAGAGGGCTTTGAATTGAACATGTTTTTTTTTACTATTGACCAGCGTAGGCTTTTCAGTGCTGGAGTGATATGGTCTCTTCTGTTTAGTCATAATAGGATCTTGGCTGCTGTATTTTGCACCCTTTGGAGTTCCTTGGTGAGTCTTTCCGGCATTCCTAGGTGGAGGTGGAGGCTGGAGGCTGTTTGCACAGTCAATTCAATAGGCTGCAGTGTAGTTTGTTTGATTATCCTTTTGGGTTGTTGTTTGTATTGTTGATTCGGTGTATTGTCGGTTGGGTTTCTGTTGCTGGTCTTGCCTGGTTGTGCCTGTTGGGAGGGGAGTTCTTTGGTGGTCAGTCATTTCATCGAGTAGACTGATTGAGTTTGTGGCAGGGTTGATTGGTTTTGGTTTGTTCCAGCTGGTGAGTTGTGTTGGTGTCTGTCCTTTGTTCCAGCCTTTGGTGATGTAGGGCATGTAGAGGTTAATGGATTCCAGTGTGTCCCTGATTCTTGTTGGAGTATTGTGCATGGTGTAGTCTGGGTTGGGGTAGTTTATCAATTTTTGTGTCGCGTTTGGCGTCCCGTTGGGGACTGTATTTGTTTTGATTCTTGCCTGTCGGTTTGCTGTTGGTGGTCCGTCTTTACTTAAAAAGCAGCTGTATGTGGAGAGGTAGCGAGTGATGTAGTCTGTCTTTGCTCTGTTCTTTGTATGTGTCCTTGGGCTGTCTGGCCTCTTCTTCACCCAGTTTTTCAGAGTTGTGAAATCTTTCTGGTCGGCACCTTCCTGGGCGGCTGAGGATTCCTTATTATTTCTGTTGTCCATTCTAGCTTCTTTGTCTTTCTTGTGGCGAGGCATGGTGTTTGGGCTGTGGGTTGGATTTCCTTCAGTGGGCATCCTCATTGGATTGGTATGTTTGCTGGTCCTTGAGGTTCAGTCTTCTCTGTTGGTGGTTAGTCGTTGCTTTTAGTTGGTGAGGTTGTGGTTGTTGAACCAAAGGTTGTATACCCTTGCGGTTCAGTCGTTTACTGGTATTTCCTTTCTGGCTCTGATGTGGTTTTTGGTGTTTACCTTGGGGGTCCTTTGGTTGATGTTGTAGGGTAAACTCTGTCTTGTTCCGAGGGTTCGAAGTTAGTGATTCACCCAGTATAGTTTCTGCTAATTTAGGTGTTTGGGTTTTTGTGTAGGTTCCGGTGAGTAGCTGTTCAACACCTACAAAATGGCAAGCTAGAGTGGTGGGTATTAGGGTGGGCTATGGGGTGTGGTTCTGTTAGGGGGTTATTAAAAGATAGGTTGCAGCTGAGAAAGAGGATGGCCTATGCGACTATCTAACCATTGAAGTGGGAGACTCCTTGTGCAGGGATGTCATTTAGGGGTCACCCTGAGGTCTCCATTGCTACCCCTGTTGTATCCCTTAAAGAAAAATGCTGAGAGGCTGGTCCAAAATTGTATCACTTGCCTACGACACAATGTGGGAAAGGGAACAGTGACACCAACAGGCAATTTCGGCCCTCCCCCTATGCCATTTGAGGTAATCCATTTTGATTTCATAGAGATGGAGAGGTGCCAAAACTTGAAGTACGTTTTAGTGTTTATATGTGCATTCAGTAAGTGGGTGGAAGCATATCCATTAAAAGACTGCACCGCGATGAGCACTGCAAAAGTAATGTTAAAGGAGTATTTTTCCCGGTTTGGTCTGCCCCGTGTCATATGGTCAGATAATTCAGATGATTCAATAAGACCGGCATTCATAGGGTGCCTAGAACAATGGAATCTCTTGTAAATCTGGAGACCTGTGCAAATCTGTAGTATCACTGTATCACCTGCGCCCGCATTTTATGGGCGCAGTGATACTACAGATTTGCGCAGGTCTCCAGATTGACAAGAGATTCCATTGTTCTAGGCACCCTATGAATGCCGGTCTTATTGAATGCCACAACAGCAATTTAAAGGCCAACATAAGCAAAATTTGTGCAGGGAACAAGTTGAGCTGGGTAGACACATTACCGGTAGCGTTACTGTTCATGCGCACATCTGTGCAGGCAAGAACTGGGCTCTCCCCATACGAGATAGTGATGGGCAGGCCGGCGAATGTTTGGTGTGCACCACAGCCAAGACGGCTAAAGGAGATTGAATATCCTGTGCTCAGCATTTACTGTAATCTGTTAATTCAAAAATTGCGTTTGATTCATCTGCAGGTGCAGGAGGCTCTACCCATCAGATACACTGGTCCGGGGCATTCACTGGAACCCGGAGAATGGGTGCTGGTCAAGAATTTTGAGAGAAAAACATCACTTGCACCTAGATGGCGTGGACCCTACCATATACTTTTAGCAACACAAACTGCCATCCGTGTCGACGGAAGGAAAGTGTGGATACATGCAACGCACGCTAAAAAGGTCCCATCACCTTCTGAAAAGCTGCCTGATCAAGACGACCAGAAAGAGACACTGGTCCGAGAAACGAAAGAAACTGTTGCCAGTTCTTTGCCACAAAATCTGTCTGATCCTGAAATACAGCCTGCAACGAAGACTGAAAAGATTGCTATAAAAAAGGAAGGGCAAAGAGTGCCCCAACGTTGTCCAGCAGAACTTGCATCATTGCTGGCTGACACAAAACGTGTATCACTTTGGCGCCCACCATCTTTCATTGCGCCGCAGCCTGAAACGAAATCTGCATCATCACTTTGGCACCCACCATCATCTGTCATTGCGCCGCAAGCTGACTCCAAGCTCGAGTCTGGAAGTGCGTCCGCACTATTCATTGATCACACAATACCAGGAGCAAGGCAGTATAATTTATGGAAGCGGAAGAGAGTGATCAAATCTTCATTTCTTTTGATCTTTTTTGCCTCTGCTTCCTATTGCGGATGAAGTAGGAACCGGAGGCCTAGAGGAGAGCCGTGTGAGGGCTGTGCAAATCGGACAGCCCAAGAGCGAGGCTCCTCGGTGCTAACAAAATCCATGTGCAGATCTCCCCTTACGGACAAGAGGGGCTCACATGGTACGAAAGCAATTGATAACTGCTCTGGAGTTCTTTGAGCAGTGTGCAGAAGCAGAGAGATCTTGCCCAACGTATAGCTATCCAGGCTGCTAAGAACTGGCAGAACAGACTGTTGACATTTACCAAACTTATTGACATTCGAACGAGTGCAACAATAAGTGATATTCACGACAAACATTGTTGGAGAAGAAGAAAAGCAAGAGAAAAATGCCGAAACCAGCTTTTGCCCCCTCCTGCACCACTGCTGATAATGAGTTAACTATAGAGACTGAAAGGTTACACAAAATAAATTGCCGAAAAAATTGTATGCTGATCTTAATGATAGTCATGTGCGTAATGAGTGTATTAGCCCCAATAATGACAGTACTGGTATTATGGTACTTAGAAGAAATACACCCCTTGGAAGTACTCTTGCCTGTTGGAAACATCTCCACTACTGAAAGCCCGGTTCATGTAATTACTTACACTCTGTCCCCAATGGAAGAGAGACACAGGGAAAGTTATGGGAATAACACATTACTGCTAATAATGAATATGACTCACTCAATACTGAGAAAGAATAATTAATGGATATGTGCCCACTTGCTGCAGCATGGTGGTAAGGGAATTGGTTGGTATGTGCAGCCATTGCCACTGAGTTCTGCATGTTATGCATCCTTGAGTGCATTATACTATGGGAAATGGAACGAAAGTGAAACTGGTCAATTAGATAGAACAAATATGAATGAATTCGAAGAAATGATTATGAAACCTGTAGGTTGTTCTATATTTCACAAAGCACGACTGGTCACACCAGTATTGATGCCACAAGACAGATGATTTGTGCCTTATAAATCATCTGTAATCACGTTTCATATGAACCCAGAAGGAAATAAATATACAGTGCCCCCCTCCTATACAGTAAATTACAGACCACGCTCTGTCCCCTTTTGCCTGTGAAAAAAGGGTTCCTATTCGGTGGGGACATTCACTAGATGCATGAATATAGCATTCCTTGATAAAGAGGTAGAGCCAGTTTATGTAGGTGATCCTGTTTATTTTATATGTGGAGAAAAAGCGTATCCCTGGTTACCTAGAAACTGGGGAGGTACTTGTTACTTGGGATTTTTGTTCCCTGGGGTATTCCTTTCAAGAACAGCAGATATAGCAAAATTGGCCAGGTCAAGACCACGGCAAAATGAGGAAGGAGGTTTGATCGCAGAGGACAAGGTAAAATCATTCATACCATTTTGGGGCCAAGCAATACACTCCTATAATATAAGACGAATGTCCAGAGTATTAGAGAAAACAATACATGGAACAACAGATATATTATACAATATGACATTAGAGTAAAAAGGCATTAGATTAATGACACTCCAAAATAGAATGTCTCTTGATGTATTCCTGGTTGATCTTGGGGGAGTTTGTAAAATCGTGGAATCAGCGTGTTGCCTATTTGTAAGCAACTCCTCCCCTACAATTTTCGAAGCGATAAGAAAGTTGCACGCTTTAAGCTCTGACCTTCAACCCCCTGAAGGGAGTTGGGAATTGAACATGAGCTCCTGGTTCTGGGAGGTATTACGCTCATGGGGATGGAAATTATTTGCGATCCTAGTAGCAGTGCTAGGAATATTAATGACATGTTGTTGTTGCATACACTGCTTACCCATAGTGTGTACTGAAATAAGCGAGGAGTGTGTACAGATGGTAGAAAAAAAGAGCACTACTAAATCAGGTACTCACGGTAATGATGAATTGACAACAGTAAAAGAATTCATGTCAATCAATATTGATGACAATGAGGAGGAGCCCAGTAGTATGCAAGATTCAGAATCAGATACTTGGTCGGAAGGCGTTTGGCATACGGCCAAAAGGAGGGTTTGTCAGTCCAGAAAAAGTAGACACCCCTCAATGATGGGGGCAATGTACTTTGTTGGCCGAAGATCAATCGCCTCATGTGTTTAGTATTAGAAATACATAGCCATAAGCTTGACTAAAGTGCGGCCATTTTGAAGTGATTGAAATCACCATTTTGTTTTCTAACGTTTGCCTCTTGCTTTCTGTTAAAACTGCTTTGCTGAAAACGTATTCTGCTCCACTAGTACATTATTACTCATGCATAGAGCAAGGCCGCGAGAGACTTGTTGAAACATAACGCAGCAACCCAGACAGAAATGCCTGGTCTCCTCCCTCACAAGTCCTTGGAAGTAAGCAGCGAGGCGTTTAATCAGTACACAGGTGCCAGCTAGTCTCGCTAATGCAGTAGAAATGTTCGACACGAACATTAAATGGCTTGAATTATGTATGCTCTTCTTTGCAGCCCCCCTTTCATGAGCCCTGTAGAGCTCTGGAGAGCGAGTTGACCCCCAGTACACGAATAGAAACTAGGAGATAGTGAGGCCTGGAATGTGTCTCTCCCCTGCACGCAGCTTGCTTGCAGAGAACAGAAGCAGTGTGTTCTTATAACAAAGAATCGTGTCTGCAGGCTCATGAAATTGCAAAATGTTGCTAAATAAATGTCTGAAGGTGTCATACTTGTCACAATTGTCAATCATCGTACCCAATTCAAAGGAAATACATTATGGGCGGTATTGAATGTGTCACCACTGATTGTAAGATGCCTGCTTTGTATATTTGTAACTGTTGTACAATTCTCACTCTCTTGCGTCCCCCGGGGTCTGGAAACACACGTGCGGGGCGTGGGACCCAGTTGGCCAACTGTGACTATTTGCTTTGCAATAAACCCTAGCTTTTGGGAATACAACCTTGTGTCTGGCGTATCAGTTCGTGTGTGGTGATTGTGCCTTATTTCCATACGCGAGGGTCCCCCAGGGGCCCCTTCAAAGCCATTAAGACTCACCCCTTCAACCTAAGTGCTGACTAATGCACCACTCCTTCTCTTCTGTTCATCTCTGGTCTGATTATCTTTGCTCGCAGTTTGTCTTGTTTTTTGTTTTATGTGCGCCCTGTGGCCTGCGGGGATGTGGCGTGTTACAAAAATTCAAATAAATAAATAAGGTGTGTGGGCTGGAGGTGGGGGGTGGTGCCTTGTTCTGGTCCTCTAAGCTATTGGCACTGTTATCTGTGAAACCGTGTACCTTAGTGCATTTCTTTTTGGTCTGTGATGTTATTTCTGCCAGTGTCCCTTTGCAGTTCTCATTGTCTGATGAATAACCAGGTTTTGAGTCATTTTCTGAGGGTGATGTGGTCTTCTGTGGTTCTAATTTCTTTGGGCATGGTGAGCCAGAGGTTTGCAATTAAACTTGTGAACACTGTTCTGCCTAATTTCCTTTTTCTTTGTAATGTTTTGTCTCTATTTGTAGGTCGTTGCTGGGTCTTAGGTCCCTTCTTGGGCGGTACTGGCAGATAATGTCTTGGAGGAATTCAGCCCCTTGTCTGTGCAAGGCTTTGTGGGCAATGCAGAGGGCTTTGAATTGAACATGTTTTTTTTTACTATTGACCAGCGTAGGCTTTTCAGTGCTGGAGTGATATGGTCTCTTCTGTTTAGTCATAATAGGATCTTGGCTGCTGTATTTTGCACCCTTTGGAGTTCCTTGGTGAGTCTTTCCGGCATTCCTAGGTGGAGGTGGAGGCTGGAGGCTGTTTGCACAGTCAATTCAATAGGCTGCAGTGTAGTTTGTTTGATTATCCTTTTGGGTTGTTGTTTGTATTGTTGATTCGGTGTATTGTCGGTTGGGTTTCTGTTGCTGGTCTTGCCTGGTTGTGCCTGTTGGGAGGGGAGTTCTTTGGTGGTCAGTCATTTCATCGAGTAGACTGATTGAGTTTGTGGCAGGGTTGATTGGTTTTGGTTTGTTCCAGCTGGTGAGTTGTGTTGGTGTCTGTCCTTTGTTCCAGCCTTTGGTGATGTAGGGCATGTAGAGGTTAATGGATTCCAGTGTGTCCCTGATTCTTGTTGGAGTATTGTGCATGGTGTAGTCTGGGTTGGGGTAGTTTATCAATTTTTGTGTCGCGTTTGGCGTCCCGTTGGGGACTGTATTTGTTTTGATTCTTGCCTGTCGGTTTGCTGTTGGTGGTCCGTCTTTACTTAAAAAGCAGCTGTATGTGGAGAGGTAGCGAGTGATGTAGTCTGTCTTTGCTCTGTTCTTTGTATGTGTCCTTGGGCTGTCTGGCCTCTTCTTCACCCAGTTTTTCAGAGTTGTGAAATCTTTCTGGTCGGCACCTTCCTGGGCGGCTGAGGATTCCTTATTATTTCTGTTGTCCATTCTAGCTTCTTTGTCTTTCTTGTGGCGAGGCATGGTGTTTGGGCTGTGGGTTGGATTTCCTTCAGTGGGCATCCTCATTGGATTGGTATGTTTGCTGGTCCTTGAGGTTCAGTCTTCTCTGTTGGTGGTTAGTCGTTGCTTTTAGTTGGTGAGGTTGTGGTTGTTGAACCAAAGGTTGTATACCCTTGCGGTTCAGTCGTTTACTGGTATTTCTTTTCTGGCTCTGATGTGGTTTTTGGTGTTTACCTTGGGGGTCCTTTGGTTGATGTTGTAGGGTAAACTCTGTCTTGTTCCGAGGGTTCGAAGTTAGTGATTCACCCAGTATAGTTTCTGCTAATTTAGGTGTTTGGGTTTTTGTGTAGGTTCCGGTGAGTAGCTGTTCAACACCTACAAAATGGCAAGCTAGAGTGGTGGGTATTAGGGTGGGCTATGGGGTGTGGTTCTGTTAGGGGGTTATTAAAAGATAGGTTGCAGCTGAGAAAGAGGATGGCCTATGCGACTATCTAACCATTGAAGTGGGAGACTCCTTGTGCAGGGATGTCATTTAGGGGTCACCCTGAGGTCTCCATTGCTACCCCTGTTGTATCCCTTAAAGAAAAATGCTGAGAGGCTGGTCCAAAATTGTATCACTTGCCTACGACACAATGTGGGAAAGGGAACAGTGACGCCAACAGGCAATTTCGGCCCTCCCCCTATGCCATTTGAGGTAATCCATTTTGATTTCATAGAGATGGAGAGGTGCCAAAACTTGAAGTACGTTTTAGTGTTTATATGTGCATTCAGTAAGTGGGTGGAAGCATATCCATTAAAAGACTGCACCGCGATGAGCACTGCAAAAGTAATGTTAAAGGAGTATTTTTCCCGGTTTGGTCTGCCCCGTGTCATATGGTCAGATAATTCAGATGATTCAATAAGACCGGCATTCATAGGGTGCCTAGAACAATGGAATCTCTTGTAAATCTGGAGACCTGTGCAAATCTGTAGTATCACTGTATCACCTGCGCCCGCATTTTATGGGCGCAGTGATACTACAGATTTGCGCAGGTCTCCAGATTGACAAGAGATTCCATTGTTCTAGGCACCCTATGAATGCCGGTCTTATTGAATGCCACAACAGCAATTTAAAGGCCAACATAAGCAAAATTTGTGCAGGGAACAAGTTGAGCTGGGTAGACACATTACCGCTAGCGTTACTGTTCATGCGCACATCTGTGCAGGCAAGAACTGGGCTCTCCCCATACGAGATAGTGATGGGCAGGCCGGCGAATGTTTGGTGTGCACCACAGCCAAGACGGCTAAAGGAGATTGAATATCCTGTGCTCAGCATTTACTGTAATCTGTTAATTCAAAAATTGCGTTTGATTCATCTGCAGGTGCAGGAGGCTCTACCCATCAGATACACTGGTCCGGGGCATTCACTGGAACCCGGAGAATGGGTGCTGGTCAAGAATTTTGAGAGAAAAACATCACTTGCACCTAGATGGCGTGGACCCTACCATATACTTTTAGCAACACAAACTGCCATCCGTGTCGACGGAAGGAAAGTGTGGATACATGCAACGCACGCTAAAAAGGTCCCATCACCTTCTGAAAAGCTGCCTGATCAAGACGACCAGAAAGAGACACTGGTCCGAGAAACGAAAGAAACTGTTGCCAGTTCTTTGCCACAAAATCTGTCTGATCCTGAAATACAGCCTGCAACGAAGACTGAAAAGATTGCTATAAAAAAGGAAGGGCAAAGAGTGCCCCAACGTTGTCCAGCAGAACTTGCATCATTGCTGGCTGACACAAAACGTGTATCACTTTGGCGCCCACCATCTTTCATTGCGCCGCAGCCTGAAACGAAATCTGCATCATCACTTTGGCACCCACCATCATCTGTCATTGCGCCGCAAGCTGACTCCAAGCTCGAGTCTGGAAGTGCGTCCGCACTATTCATTGATCACACAATACCAGGAGCAAGGCAGTATAATTTATGGAAGCGGAAGAGAGTGATCAAATCTTCATTTCTTTTGATCTTTTTTGCCTCTGCTTCCTATTGCGGATGAAGTAGGAACCGGAGGCCTAGAGGAGAGCCGTGTGAGGGCTGTGCAAATCGGACAGCCCAAGAGCGAGGCTCCTCGGTGCTAACAAAATCCATGTGCAGATCTCCCCTTACGGACAAGAGGGGCTCACATGGTACGAAAGCAATTGATAACTGCTCTGGAGTTCTTTGAGCAGTGTGCAGAAGCAGAGAGATCTTGCCCAACGTATAGCTATCCAGGCTGCTAAGAACTGGCAGAACAGACTGTTGACATTTACCAAACTTATTGACATTCGAACGAGTGCAACAATAAGTGATATTCACGACAAACATTGTTGGAGAAGAAGAAAAGCAAGAGAAAAATGCCGAAACCAGCTTTTGCCCCCTCCTGCACCACTGCTGATAATGAGTTAACTATAGAGACTGAAAGGTTACACAAAATAAATTGCCGAAAAAATTGTATGCTGATCTTAATGATAGTCATGTGCGTAATGAGTGTATTAGCCCCAATAATGACAGTACTGGTATTATGGTACTTAGAAGAAATACACCCCTTGGAAGTACTCTTGCCTGTTGGAAACATCTCCACTACTGAAAGCCCGGTTCATGTAATTACTTACACTCTGTCCCCAATGGAAGAGAGACACAGGGAAAGTTATGGGAATAACACATTACTGCTAATAATGAATATGACTCACTCAATACTGAGAAAGAATAATTAATGGATATGTGCCCACTTGCTGCAGCATGGTGGTAAGGGAATTGGTTGGTATGTGCAGCCATTGCCACTGAGTTCTGCATGTTATGCATCCTTGAGTGCATTATACTATGGGAAATGGAACGAAAGTGAAACTGGTCAATTAGATAGAACAAATATGAATGAATTCGAAGAAATGATTATGAAACCTGTAGGTTGTTCTATATTTCACAAAGCACGACTGGTCACACCAGTATTGATGCCACAAGACAGATGATTTGTGCCTTATAAATCATCTGTAATCACGTTTCATATGAACTCAGAAGGAAATAAATATACAGTGCCCCCCTCCTATACAGTAAATTACAGTCCACGCTCTGTCCCCTTTTGCCTGTGAAAAAAGGGTTCCTATTCGGTGGGGACATTCACTAGATGCATGAATATAGCATTCCTTGATAAAGAGGTAGAGCCAGTTTATGTAGGTGATCCTGTTTATTTTATATGTGGAGAAAAAGCGTATCCCTGGTTACCTAGAAACTGGGGAGGTACTTGTTACTTGGGATTTTTGTTCCCTGGGGTATTCCTTTCAAGAACAGCAGATATAGCAAAATTGGCCAGGTCAAGACCACGGCAAAATGAGGAAGGAGGTTTGATCGCAGAGGACAAGGTAAAATCATTCATACCATTTTGGGGCCAAGCAATACACTCCTATAATATAAGACGAATGTCCAGAGTATTAGAGAAAACAATACATGGAACAACAGATATATTATACAATATGACATTAGAGTAAAAAGGCATTAGATTAATGACACTCCAAAATAGAATGTCTCTTGATGTATTCCTGGTTGATCTTGGGGGAGTTTGTAAAATCGTGGAATCAGCGTGTTGCGTATTTGTAAGCAACTCCTCCCCTACAATTTTCGAAGCGATAAGAAAGTTGCACGCTTTAAGCTCTGACCTTCAACCCCCTGAAGGGAGTTGGGAATTGAACATGAGCTCCTGGTTCTGGGAGGTATTACGCTCATGAGGATGGAAATTATTTGCGATCCTAGTAGCAGTGCTAGGAATATTAATGACATGTTGTTGTTGCATACACTGCTTACCCATAGTGTCTACTGAAATAAGCGAGGAGTGTGTACAGATGGTAGAAAAAAAGAGCACTACTAAATCAGGTACTCACGGTAATGATGAATTGACAACAGTAAAAGAATTCATGTCAATCAATATTGATGACAATGAGGAGGAGCCCAGTAGTATGCAAGATTCAGAATCAGATACTTGGTCGGAAGGCGTTTGGCATACGGCCAAAAGGAGGGTTTGTCAGTCCAGAAAAAGTAGACACCCCTCAATGATGGGGGCAATGTACTTTGTTGGCCGAAGATCAATCGCCTCATGTGTTTAGTATTAGAAATACATAGCCATAAGCTTGACTAAAGTGCGGCCATTTTGAAGTGATTGAAATCGCCATTTTGTTTTCTAACGTTTGCCTCTTGCTTTCTGTTAAAACTGCTTTGCTGAAAACGTATTCTGCTCCACTAGTACATTATTACTCATGCATAGAGCAAGGCCGCGAGAGACTTGTTGAAACATAACGCAGCAACCCAGACAGAAATGCCTGGTCTCCTCCCTCACAAGTCCTTGGAAGTAAGCAGCGAGGCGTTTAATCAGTACACAGGTGCCAGCTAGTCTCGCTAATGCAGTAGAAATGTTCGACACGAACATTAAATGGCTTGAATTATGTATGCTCTTCTTTGCAGCCCCCCTTTCATGAGCCCTGTAGAGCCCTGGAGAGCGAGTTGACCCCCAGTACACGAATAGAAACTAGGAGATAGTGAGGCCTGGAATGTGTCTCTCCCCTGCACACAGCTTGCTTGCAGAGAACAGAAGCAGTGTGTTCTTATAACAAAGAATCGTGTCTGCAGGCTCATGAAATTGCAAAATGTTGCTAAATAAATGTCTGAAGGTGTCATACTTGTCACAATTGTCAATCATCGTACCCAATTCAAAGGAAATACATTATGGGCGGTATTGAATGTGTCACCACTGATTGTAAGATGCCTGCTTTGTATATATGTAACTGTTGTACAATTCTCACTCTCTTGCGTCCCCCGGGGTCTGGAAACACACGTGCGGGGCGTGGGACCCAGTTGGCCAACTGTGACTATTTGCTTTGCAATAAACCCTAGCTTCTGGGAATACAACCTTGTGTCTGGCGTATCAGTTCGTGTGTGGTGATTGTGCCTTATTTCCATACGCGAGGGTCCCCCAGGGGCCCCTTCAAAGCCATTAAGACTCACCCCTTCAACCTAAGTGCTGACTAATGCACCACTCCTTCTCTTCTGTTCATCTCTGGTCTGATTATCTTTGCTCGCAGTTTGTCTTGTTTTTTGTTTTATGTGCGCCCTGTGGCCTGCGGGGATGTGGCGTGTTACAAAAATTCAAATAAATAAATAAGGTGTGTGGGCTGGAGGTGGGGGGTGGTGCCTTGTTCTGGTCCTCTAAGCTATTGGCACTGTTATCTGTGAAACCGTGTACCTTAGTGCATTTCTTTTTGGTCTGTGATGTTATTTCTGCCAGTGTCCCTTTGCAGTTCTCATTGTCTGATGAATAACCAGGTTTTGAGTCATTTTCTGAGGGTGATGTGGTCTTCTGTGGTTCTAATTTCTTTGGGCATGGTGAGCCAGAGGTTTGCAATTAAACTTGTGAACACTATTCTGCCTAATTTCCTTTTTCTTTGTAATGTTTTGTCTCTATTTGTAGGTCGTTGCTGGGTCTTAGGTCCCTTCTTGGGCGGTACTGGCAGATAATGTCTTGGAGGAATTCAGCCCCTTGTCTGTGCAAGGCTTTGTGGGCAATGCAGAGGGCTTTGAATTGAACATGTTTTTTTTTACTATTGACCAGCGTAGGCTTTTCAGTGCTGGAGTGATATGGTCTCTTCTGTTTAGTCATAATAGGATCTTGGCTGCTGTATTTTGCACCCTTTGGAGTTCCTTGGTGAGTCTTTCCGGCATTCCTAGGTGGAGGTGGAGGCTGGAGGCTGTTTGCACAGTCAATTCAATAGGCTGCAGTGTAGTTTGTTTGATTATCCTTTTGGGTTGTTGTTTGTATTGTTGATTCGGTGTATTGTCGGTTGGGTTTCTGTTGCTGGTCTTGCCTGGTTGTGCCTGTTGGGAGGGGAGTTCTTTGGTGGTCAGTCATTTCATCGAGTAGACTGATTGAGTTTGTGGCAGGGTTGATTGGTTTTGGTTTGTTCCAGCTGGTGAGTTGTGTTGGTGTCTGTCCTTTGTTCCAGCCTTTGGTGATGTAGGGCATGTAGAGGTTAATGGATTCCAGTGTGTCCCTGATTCTTGTTGGAGTATTGTGCATGGTGTAGTCTGGGTTGGGGTAGTTTATCAATTTTTGTGTCGCGTTTGGCGTCCCGTTGGGGACTGTATTTGTTTTGATTCTTGCCTGTCGGTTTGCTGTTGGTGGTCCGTCTTTACTTAAAAAGCAGCTGTATGTGGAGAGGAAGCGAGTGATGTAGTCTGTCTTTGCTCTGTTCTTTGTATGTGTCCTTGGGCTGTCTGGCCTCTTCTTCACCCAGTTTTTCAGAGTTGTGAAATCTTTCTGGTCGGCACCTTCCTGGGCGGCTGAGGATTCCTTATTATTTCTGTTGTCCATTCTAGCTTCTTTGTCTTTCTTGTGGCGAGGCATGGTGTTTGGGCTGTGGGTTGGATTTCCTTCAGTGGGCATCCTCATTGGATTGGTATGTTTGCTGGTCCTTGAGGTTCAGTCTTCTCTGTTGGTGGTTAGTCGTTGCTTTTAGTTGGTGAGGTTGTGGTTGTTGAACCAAAGGTTGTATACCCTTGCGGTTCCGTCGTTTACTGGTATTTCCTTTCTGGCTCTGATGTGGTTTTTGGTGTTTACCTTGGGGGTCCTTTGGTTGATGTTGTAGGGTAAACTCTGTCTTGTTCCGAGGGTTCGAAGTTAGTGATTCACCCAGTATAGTTTCTGCTAATTTAGGTGTTTGGGTTTTTGTGTAGGTTCCGGTGAGTAGCTGTTCAACACCTACAAAATGGCAAGCTAGAGTGGTGGGTATTAGGGTGGGCTATGGGGTGTGGTTCTGTTAGGGGGTTATTAAAAGATAGGTTGCAGCTGAGAAAGAGGATGGCCTATGCGACTATCTAACCATTGAAGTGGGAGACTCCTTGTGCAGGGATGTCATTTAGGGGTCACCCTGAGGTCTCCATTGCTACCCCTGTTGTATCCCTTAAAGAAAAATGCTGAGAGGCTGGTCCAAAATTGTATCACTTGCCTACGACACAATGTGGGAAAGGGAACAGTGACACCAACAGGCAATTTCGGCCCTCCCCCTATGCCATTTGAGGTAATCCATTTTGATTTCATAGAGATGGAGAGGTGCCAAAACTTGAAGTACGTTTTAGTGTTTATATGTGCATTCAGTAAGTGGGTGGAAGCATATCCATTAAAAGACTGCACCGCGATGAGCACTGCAAAAGTAATGTTAAAGGAGTATTTTTCCCGGTTTGGTCTGCCCCGTGTCATATGGTCAGATAATTCAGATGATTCAATAAGACCGGCATTCATAGGGTGCCTAGAACAATGGAATCTCTTGTCAATCTGGAGACCTGTGCAAATCTGTAGTATCACTGTATCACCTGCGCCCGCATTTTATGGGCGCAGTGATACTACAGATTTGCGCAGGTCTCCAGATTGACAAGAGATTCCATTGTTCTAGGCACCCTATGAATGCCGGTCTTATTGAATGCCACAACAGCAATTTAAAGGCCAACATAAGCAAAATTTGTGCAGGGAACAAGTTGAGCTGGGTAGACACATTACCGCTAGCGTTACTGTTCATGCGCACATCTGTGCAGGCAAGAACTGGGCTCTCCCCATACGAGATAGTGATGGGCAGGCCGGCGAATGTTTGGTGTGCACCACAGCCAAGACGGCTAAAGGAGATTGAATATCCTGTGCTCAGCATTTACTGTAATCTGTTAATTCAAAAATTGCGTTTGATTCATCTGCAGGTGCAGGAGGCTCTACCCATCAGATACACTGGTCCGGGGCATTCACTGGAACCCGGAGAATGGGTGCTGGTCAAGAATTTTGAGAGAAAAACATAACTTGCACCTAGATGGCGTGGACCCTACCATATACTTTTAGCAACACAAACTGCCATCCGTGTCGACGGAAGGAAAGTGTGGATACATGCAACGCCTGCTAAAAAGGTCCCATCACCTTCTGAAAAGCTGCCTGATCAAGACGACCAGAAAGAGACACTGGTCCGAGAAACGAAAGAAACTGTTGCCAGTTCTTTGCCACAAAATCTGTCTGATCCTGAAATACAGCCTGCAACGAAGACTGAAAAGATTGCTATAAAAAAGGAAGGGCAAAGAGTGCCCCAACGTTGTCCAGCAGAACTTGCATCATTGCTGGCTGACACAAAACGTGTATCACTTTGGCGCCCACCATCTTTCATTGCGCCGCAGCCTGAAACGAAATCTGCATCATCACTTTGGCACCCACCATCATCTGTCATTGCGCCGCAAGCTGACTCCAAGCTCGAGTCTGGAAGTGCGTCCGCACTATTCATTGATCACACAATACCAGGAGCAAGGCAGTATAATTTATGGAAGCGGAAGAGAGTGATCAAATCTTCATTTCTTTTGATCTTTTTTGCCTCTGCTTCCTATTGCGGATGAAGTAGGAACCGGAGGCCTAGAGGAGAGCCGTGTGAGGGCTGTGCAAATCGGACAGCCCAAGAGCGAGGCTCCTCGGTGCTAACAAAATCCATGTGCAGATCTCCCCTTACGGACAAGAGGGGCTCACATGGTACGAAAGCAATTGATAACTGCTCTGGAGTTCTTTGAGCAGTGTGCAGAAGCAGAGAGATCTTGCCCAACGTATAGCTATCCAGGCTGCTAAGAACTGGCAGAACAGACTGTTGACATTTACCAAACTTATTGACATTCGAACGAGTGCAACAATAAGAGATATTCACGACAAACATTGTTGGAGAAGAAGAAAAGCAAGAGAAAAATGCCGAAACCAGCTTTTGCCCCCTCCTGCACCACTGCTGATAATGAGTTAACTATAGAGACTGAAAGGTTACACAAAATAAATTGCCGAAAAAATTGTATGCTGATCTTAATGATAGTCATGTGCGTAATGAGTGTATTAGCCCCAATAAGGACAGTACTGGTATTATGGTACTTAGAAGAAATACACCCCTTGGAAGTACTCTTGCCTGTTGGAAACATCTCCACTACTGAAAGCCCGGTTCATGTAATTACTTACACTCTGTCCCCAATGGAAGAGAGACACAGGGAAAGTTATGGGAATAACACATTACTGCTAATAATGAATATGACTCACTCAATACTGAGAAAGAATAATTAATGGATATGTGCCCACTTGCTGCAGCATGGTGGTAAGGGAATTGGTTGGTATGTGCAGCCATTGCCACTGAGTTCTGCATGTTATGCATCCTTGAGTGCATTATACTATGGGAAATGGAACGAAAGTGAAACTGGTCAATTAGATAGAACAAATATGAATGAATTTGAAGAAATGATTATGAAACCTGTAGGTTGTTCTATATTTCACAAAGCACGACTGGTCACACCAGTATTGATGCCACAAGACAGATGATTTGTGCCTTATAAATCATCTGTAATCACGTTTCATATGAACCCAGAAGGAAATAAATATACAGTGCCCCCCTCCTATACAGTAAATTACAGTCCACGCTCTGTCCCCTTTTGCCTGTGAAAAAAGGGTTCCTATTCGGTGGGGACATTCACTAGATGCATGAATATAGCATTCCTTGATAAAGAGGTAGAGCCAGTTTATGTAGGTGATCCTGTTTATTTTATATGTGGAGAAAAAGCGTATCCCTGGTTACCTAGAAACTGGGGAGGTACTTGTTACTTGGGATTTTTGTTCCCTGGGGTATTCCTTTCAAGAACAGCAGATATAGCAAAATTGGCCAGGTCAAGACCACGGCAAAATGAGGAAGGAGGTTTGATCGCAGAGGACAAGGTAAAATCATTCATACCATTTTGGGGCCAAGCAATACACTCCTATAATATAAAACGAATGTCCAGAGTATTAGAGAAAACAATACATGGAACAACAGATATATTATACAATATGACATTAGAGTAAAAAGGCATTAGATTAATGACACTCCAAAATAGAATGTCTCTTGATGTATTCCTGGTTGATCTTGGGGGAGTTTGTAAAATCGTGGAATCAGCGTGTTGCGTATTTGTAAGCAACTCCTCCCCTACAATTTTCGAAGCGATAAGAAAGTTGCACGCTTTAAGCTCTGACCTTCAACCCCCTGAAGGGAGTTGGGAATTGAACATGAGCTCCTGGTTCTGGGAGGTATTACGCTCATGGGGATGGAAATTATTTGCGATCCTAGTAGCAGTGCTAGGAATATTAATGACATGTTGTTGTTGCATACACTGCTTACCCATAGTGTGTACTGAAATAAGCGAGGAGTGTGTACAGATGGTAGAAAAAAAGAGCACTACTAAATCAGGTACTCACGGTAATGATGAATTGACAACAGTAAAAGAATTCATGTCAATCAATATTGATGACAATGAGGAGGAGCCCAGTAGTATGCAAGATTCAGAATCAGATACTTGGTCGGAAGGCGTTTGGCATACGGCCAAAAGGAGGGTTTGTCAGTCCAGAAAAAGTAGACACCCCTCAATGATGGGGGCAATGTACTTTGTTGGCCGAAGATCAATCGCCTCATGTGTTTAGTATTAGAAATACATAGCCATAAGCTTGACTAAAGTGCGGCCATTTTGAAGTGATTGAAATCGCCATTTTGTTTTCTAACGTTTGCCTCTTGCTTTCTGTTAAAACTGCTTTGCTGAAAACGTATTCTGCTCCACTAGTACATTATTACTCATGCATAGAGCAAGGCCGCGAGAGACTTGTTGAAACATAACGCAGCAACCCAGACAGAAATGCCTGGTCTCCTCCCTCACAAGTCCTTGGAAGTAAGCAGCGAGGCGTTTAATCAGTACACAGGTGCCAGCTAGTCTCGCTAATGCAGTAGAAATGTTCGACACGAACATTAAATGGCTTGAATTATGTATGCTCTTCTTTGCAGCCCCCCTTTCATGAGCCCTGTAGAGCCCTGGAGAGCGAGTTGACCCCCAGTACACGAATAGAAACTAGGAGATAGTGAGGCCTGGAATGTGTCTCTCCCCTGCACGCAGCTTGCTTGCAGAGAACAGAAGCAGTGTGTTCTTATAACAAAGAATCGTGTCTGCAGGCTCATGAAATTGCAAAATGTTGCTAAATAAATGTCTGAAGGTGTCATACTTGTCACAATTGTCAATCATCGTACCGAATTCAAAGGAAATACATTATGGGCGGTATTGAATGTGTCACCACTGATTGTAAGATGCCTGCTTTGTATATATGTAACTGTTGTACAATTCTCACTCTCTTGCGTCCCCCGGGGTCTGGAAACACACGTGCGGGGCGTGGGACCCAGTTGGCCAACTCTGACTATTTGCTTTGCAATAAACCCTAGCTTTTGGGAATACAACCTTGTGTCTGGCGTATCAGTTCGTGTGTGGTGATTGTGCCTTATTTCCATACGCGAGGGTCCCCCAGGGGCCCCTTCAAAGCCATTAAGACTCACCCCTTCAACCTAAGTGCTGACTAATGCACCACTCCTTCTCTTCTGTTCATCTCTGGTCTGATTATCTTTGCTCGCAGTTTGTCTTGTTTTTTGTTTTATGTGCGCCCTGTGGCCTGCGGGGATGTGGCGTGTTACAAAAATTCAAATAAATAAATAAGGTGTGTGGGCTGGAGGTGGGGGGTGGTGCCTTGTTCTGGTCCTCTAAGCTATTGGCACTGTTATCTGTGAAACCGTGTACCTTAGTGCATTTCTTTTTGGTCTGTGATGTTATTTCTGCCAGTGTCCCTTTGCAGTTCTCATTGTCTGATGAATAACCAGGTTTTGAGTCATTTTCTGAGGGTGATGTGGTCTTCTGTGGTTCTAATTTCTTTGGGCATGGTGAGCCAGAGGTTTGCAATTAAACTTGTGAACACTGTTCTGCCTAATTTCCTTTTTCTTTGTAATGTTTTGTCTCTATTTGTAGGTCGTTGCTGGGTCTTAGGTCCCTTCTTGGGCGGTACTGGCAGATAATGTCTTGGAGGAATTCAGCCCCTTGTCTGTGCAAGGCTTTGTGGGCAATGCAGAGGGCTTTGAATTGAACATGTTTTTTTTTACTATTGACCAGCGTAGGCTTTTCAGTGCTGGAGTGATATGGTCTCTTCTGTTTAGTCATAATAGGATCTTGGCTGCTGTATTTTGCACCCTTTGGAGTTCCTTGGTGAGTCTTTCCGGCATTCCTAGGTGGAGGTGGAGGCTGGAGGCTGTTTGCACAGTCAATTCAATAGGCTGCAGTGTAGTTTGTTTGATTATCCTTTTGGGTTGTTGTTTGTATTGTTGATTCGGTGTATTGTCGGTTGGGTTTCTGTTGCTGGTCTTGCCTGGTTGTGCCTGTTGGGAGGGGAGTTCTTTGGTGGTCAGTCATTTCATCGAGTAGACTGATTGCGTTTGTGGCAGGGTTGATTGGTTTTGGTTTGTTCCAGCTGGTGAGTTGTGTTGGTGTCTGTCCTTTGTTCCAGCCTTTGGTGATGTAGGGCATGTAGAGGTTAATGGATTCCAGTGTGTCCCTGATTCTTGTTGGAGTATTGTGCATGGTGTAGTCTGGGTTGGGGTAGTTTATCAATTTTTGTGTCGCGTTTGGCGTCCCGTTGGGGACTGTATTTGTTTTGATTCTTGCCTGTCGGTTTGCTGTTGGTGGTCCGTCTTTACTTAAAAAGCAGCTGTATGTGGAGAGGAAGCGAGTGATGTAGTCTGTCTTTGCTCTGTTCTTTGTATGTGTCCTTGGGCTGTCTGGCCTCTTCTTCACCCAGTTTTTCAGAGTTGTGAAATCTTTCTGGTCGGCACCTTCCTGGGCGGCTGAGGATTCCTTATTATTTCTGTTGTCCATTCTAGCTTCTTTGTCTTTCTTGTGGCGAGGCATGGTGTTTGGGCTGTGGGTTGGATTTCCTTCAGTGGGCATCCTCATTGGATTGGTATGTTTGCTGGTCCTTGAGGTTCAGTCTTCTCTGTTGGTGGTTAGTCGTTGCTTTTAGTTGGGGAGGTTGTGGTTGTTGAACCAAAGGTTGTATACCCTTGCGGTTCCGTCGTTTACTGGTATTTCCTTTCTGGCTCTGATGTGGTTTTTGGTGTTTACCTTGGGGGTCCTTTGGTTGATGTTGTAGGGTAAACTCTGTCTTGTTCCGAGGGTTCGAAGTTAGTGATTCACCCAGTATAGTTTCTGCTAATTTAGGTGTTTGGGTTTTTGTGTAGGTTCCGGTGAGTAGCTGTTCAACACCTACAAAATGGCAAGCTAGAGTGGTGGGTATTAGGGTGGGCTATGGGGTGTGGTTCTGTTAGGGGGTTATTAAAAGATAGGTTGCAGCTGAGAAAGAGGATGGCCTATGCGACTATCTAACCATTGAAGTGGGAGACTCCTTGTGCAGGGATGTCATTTAGGGGTCACCCTGAGGTCTCCATTGCTACCCCTGTTGTATCCCTTAAAGAAAAATGCTGAGAGGCTGGTCCAAAATTGTATCACTTGCCTACGACACAATGTGGGAAAGGGAACAGTGACACCAACAGGCAATTTCGGCCCTCCCCCTATGCCATTTGAGGTAATCCATTTTGATTTCATAGAGATGGAGAGGTGCCAAAACTTGAAGTACGTTTTAGTGTTTATATGTGCATTCAGTAAGTGGGTGGAAGCATATCCATTAAAAGACTGCACCGCGATGAGCACTGCAAAAGTAATGTTAAAGGAGTATTTTTCCCGGTTTGGTCTGCCCCGTGTCATATGGTCAGATAATTCAGATGATTCAATAAGACCGGCATTCATAGGGTGCCTAGAACAATGGAATCTCTTGTCAATCTGGAGACCTGTGCAAATCTGTAGTATCACTGTATCACCTGCGCCCGCATTTTATGGGCGCAGTGATACTACAGATTTGCGCAGGTCTCCAGATTGACAAGAGATTCCATTGTTCTAGGCACCCTATGAATGCCGGTCTTATTGAATGCCACAACAGCAATTTAAAGGCCAACATAAGCAAAATTTGTGCAGGGAACAAGTTGAGCTGGGTAGACACATTACCGCTAGCGTTACTGTTCATGCGCACATCTGTGCAGGCAAGAACTGGGCTCTCCCCATACGAGATAGTGATGGGCAGGCCGGCGAATGTTTGGTGTGCACCACAGCCAAGACGGCTAAAGGAGATTGAATATCCTGTGCTCAGCATTTACTGTAATCTGTTAATTCAAAAATTGCGTTTGATTCATCTGCAGGTGCAGGAGGCTCTACCCATCAGATACACTGGTCCGGGGCATTCACTGGAACCCGGAGAATGGGTGCTGGTCAAGAATTTTGAGAGAAAAACATCACTTGCACCTAGATGGCGTGGACCCTACCATATACTTTTAGCAACACAAACTGCCATCCGTGTCGACGGAAGGAAAGTGTGGATACATGCAACGCCTGCTAAAAAGGTCCCATCACCTTCTGAAAAGCTGCCTGATCAAGACGACCAGAAAGAGACACTGGTCCGAGAAACGAAAGAAACTGTTGCCAGTTCTTTGCCACAAAATCTGTCTGATCCTGAAATACAGCCTGCAACGAAGACTGAAAAGATTGCTATAAAAAAGGAAGGGCAAAGAGTGCCCCAACGTTGTCCAGCAGAACTTGCATCATTGCTGGCTGACACAAAACGTGTATCACTTTGGCGCCCACCATCTTTCATTGCGCCGCAGCCTGAAACGAAATCTGCATCATCACTTTGGCACCCACCATCATCTGTCATTGCGCCGCAAGCTGACTCCAAGCTCGAGTCTGGAAGTGCGTCCGCACTATTCATTGATCACACAATACCAGGAGCAAGGCAGTATAATTTATGGAAGCGGAAGAGAGTGATCAAATCTTCATTTCTTTTGATCTTTTTTGCCTCTGCTTCCTATTGCGGATGAAGTAGGAACCGGAGGCCTAGAGGAGAGCCGTGTGAGGGCTGTGCAAATCGGACAGCCCAAGAGCGAGGCTCCTCGGTGCTAACAAAATCCATGTGCAGATCTCCCCTTACGGACAAGAGGGGCTCACATGGTACGAAAGCAATTGATAACTGCTCTGGAGTTCTTTGAGCAGTGTGCAGAAGCAGAGAGATCTTGCCCAACGTATAGCTATCCAGGCTGCTAAGAACTGGCAGAACAGACTGTTGACATTTACCAAACTTATTGACATTCGAACGAGTGCAACAATAAGAGATATTCACGACAAACATTGTTGGAGAAGAAGAAAAGCAAGAGAAAAATGCCGAAACCAGCTTTTGCCCCCTCCTGCACCACTGCTGATAATGAGTTAACTATAGAGACTGAAAGGTTACACAAAATAAATTGCCGAAAAAATTGTATGCTGATCTTAATGATAGTCATGTGCGTAATGAGTGTATTAGCCCCAATAAGGACAGTACTGGTATTATGGTACTTAGAAGAAATACACCCCTTGGAAGTACTCTTGCCTGTTGGAAACATCTCCACTACTGAAAGCCCGGTTCATGTAATTACTTACACTCTGTCCCCAATGGAAGAGAGACACAGGGAAAGTTATGGGAATAACACATTACTGCTAATAATGAATATGACTCACTCAATACTGAGAAAGAATAATTAATGGATATGTGCCCACTTGCTGCAGCATGGTGGTAAGGGAATTGGTTGGTATGTGCAGCCATTGCCACTGAGTTCTGCATGTTATGCATCCTTGAGTGCATTATACTATGGGAAATGGAACGAAAGTGAAACTGGTCAATTAGATAGAACAAATATGAATGAATTTGAAGAAATGATTATGAAACCTGTAGGTTGTTCTATATTTCACAAAGCACGACTGGTCACACCAGTATTGATGCCACAAGACAGATGATTTGTGCCTTATAAATCATCTGTAATCACGTTTCATATGAACCCAGAAGGAAATAAATATACAGTGCCCCCCTCCTATACAGTAAATTACAGTCCACGCTCTGTCCCCTTTTGCCTGTGAAAAAAGGGTTCCTATTCGGTGGGGACATTCACTAGATGCATGAATATAGCATTCCTTGATAAAGAGGTAGAGCCAGTTTATGTAGGTGATCCTGTTTATTTTATATGTGGAGAAAAAGCGTATCCCTGGTTACCTAGAAACTGGGGAGGTACTTGTTACTTGGGATTTTTGTTCCCTGGGGTATTCCTTTCAAGAACAGCAGATATAGCAAAATTGGCCAGGTCAAGACCACGGCAAAATGAGGAAGGAGGTTTGATCGCAGAGGACAAGGTAAAATCATTCATACCATTTTGGGGCCAAGCAATACACTCCTATAATATAAGACGAATGTCCAGAGTATTAGAGAAAACAATACATGGAACAACAGATATATTATACAATATGACATTAGAGTAAAAAGGCATTAGATTAATGACACTCCAAAATAGAATGTCTCTTGATGTATTCCTGGTTGATCTTGGGGGAGTTTGTAAAATCGTGGAATCAGCGTGTTGCGTATTTGTAAGCAACTCCTCCCCTACAATTTTCGAAGCGATAAGAAAGTTGCACGCTTTAAGCTCTGACCTTCAACCCCCTGAAGGGAGTTGGGAATTGAACATGAGCTCCTGGTTCTGGGAGGTATTACGCTCATGGGGATGGAAATTATTTGCGATCCTAGTAGCAGTGCTAGGAATATTAATGACATGTTGTTGTTGCATACACTGCTTACCCATAGTGTGTACTGAAATAAGCGAGGAGTGTGTACAGATGGTAGAAAAAAAGAGCACTACTAAATCAGGTACTCACGGTAATGATGAATTGACAACAGTAAAAGAATTCATGTCAATCAATATTGATGACAATGAGAAGGAGCCCAGTAGTATGCAAGATTCAGAATCAGATACTTGGTCGGAAGGCGTTTGGCATACGGCCAAAAGGAGGGTTTGTCAGTCCAGAAAAAGTAGACACCCCTCAATGATGGGGGCAATGTACTTTGTTGGCCGAAGATCAATCGCCTCATGTGTTTAGTATTAGAAATACATAGCCATAAGCTTGACTAAAGTGCGGCCATTTTGAAGTGATTGAAATCGCCATTTTGTTTTCTAACGTTTGCCTCTTGCTTTCTGTTAAAACTGCTTTGCTGAAAACGTATTCTGCTCCACTAGTACATTATTACTCATGCATAGAGCAAGGCCGCGAGAGACTTGTTGAAACATAACGCAGCAACCCAGACAGAAATGCCTGGTCTCCTCCCTCACAAGTCCTTGGAAGTAAGCAGCGAGGCGTTTAATCAGTACACAGGTGCCAGCTAGTCTCGCTAATGCAGTAGAAATGTTCGACACGAACATTAAATGGCTTGAATTATGTATGCTCTTCTTTGCAGCCCCCCTTTCATGAGCCCTGTAGAGCCCTGGAGAGCGAGTTGACCCCCAGTACACGAATAGAAACTAGGAGATAGTGAGGCCTGGAATGTGTCTCTCCCCTGCACGCAGCTTGCTTGCAGAGAACAGAAGCAGTGTGTTCTTATAACAAAGAATCGTGTCTGCAGGCTCATGAAATTGCAAAATGTTGCTAAATAAATGTCTGAAGGTGTCATACTTGTCACAATTGTCAATCATCGTACCGAATTCAAAGGAAATACATTATGGGCGGTATTGAATGTGTCACCACTGATTGTAAGATGCCTGCTTTGTATATATGTAACTGTTGTACAATTCTCACTCTCTTGCGTCCCCCGGGGTCTGGAAACACACGTGCGGGGCGTGGGACCCAGTTGGCCAACTCTGACTATTTGCTTTGCAATAAACCCTAGCTTTTGGGAATACAACCTTGTGTCTGGCGTATCAGTTCGTGTGTGGTGATTGTGCCTTATTTCCATACGCGAGGGTCCCCCAGGGGCCCCTTCAAAGCCATTAAGACTCACCCCTTCAACCTAAGTGCTGACTAATGCACCACTCCTTCTCTTCTGTTCATCTCTGGTCTGATTATCTTTGCTCGCAGTTTGTCTTGTTTTTTGTTTTATGTGCGCCCTGTGGCCTGCGGGGATGTGGCGTGTTACAAAAATTCAAATAAATAAATAAGGTGTGTGGGCTGGAGGTGGGGGGTGGTGCCTTGTTCTGGTCCACTAAGCTATTGGCACTGTTATCTGTGAAACCGTGTACCTTAGTGCATTTCTTTTTGGTCTGTGATGTTATTTCTGCCAGTGTCCCTTTGCAGTTCTCATTGTCTGATGAATAACCAGGTTTTGAGTCATTTTCTGAGGGTGATGTGGTCTTCTGTGGTTCTAATTTCTTTGGGCATGGTGAGCCAGAGGTTTGCAATTAAACTTGTGAACACTGTTCTGCCTAATTTCCTTTTTCTTTGTAATGTTTTGTCTCTATTTGTAGGTCGTTGCTGGGTCTTAGGTCCCTTCTTGGGCGGTACTGGCAGATAATGTCTTGGAGGAATTCAGCCCCTTGTCTGTGCAAGGCTTTGTGGGCAATGCAGAGGGCTTTGAATTGAACATGTTTTTTTTTACTATTGACCAGCGTAGGCTTTTCAGTGCTGGAGTGATATGGTCTCTTCTGTTTAGTCATAATAGGATCTTGGCTGCTGTATTTTGCACCCTTTGGAGTTCCTTGGTGAGTCTTTCCGGCATTCCTAGGTGGAGGTGGAGGCTGGAGGCTGTTTGCACAGTCAATTCAATAGGCTGCAGTGTAGTTTGTTTGATTATCCTTTTGGGTTGTTGTTTGTATTGTTGATTCGGTGTATTGTCGGTTGGGTTTCTGTTGCTGGTCTTGCCTGGTTGTGCCTGTTGGGAGGGGAGTTCTTTGGTGGTCAGTCATTTCATCGAGTAGACTGATTGAGTTTGTGGCAGGGTTGATTGGTTTTGGTTTGTTCCAGCTGGTGAGTTGTGTTGGTGTCTGTCCTTTGTTCCAGCCTTTGGTGATGTAGGGCATGTAGAGGTTAATGGATTCCAGTGTGTCCCTGATTCTTGTTGGAGTATTGTGCATGGTGTAGTCTGGGTTGGGGTAGTTTATCAATTTTTGTGTCGCGTTTGGCGTCCCGTTGGGGACTGTATTTGTTTTGATTCTTGCCTGTCGGTTTGCTGTTGGTGGTCCATCTTTACTTAAAAAGCAGCTGTATGTGGAGAGGTAGCGAGTGATGTAGTCTGTCTTTGCTCTGTTCTTTGTATGTGTCCTTGGGCTGTCTGGCCTCTTCTTCACCCAGTTTTTCAGAGTTGTGAAATCTTTCTGGTCGGCACCTTCCTGGGCGGCTGAGGATTCCTTATTATTTCTGTTGTCCATTCTAGCTTCTTTGTCTTTCTTGTGGCGAGGCATGGTGTTTGGGCTGTGGGTTGGATTTCTTTCAGTGGGCATCCTCATTGGATTGGTATGTTTGCTGGTCCTTGAGGTTCAGTCTTCTCTGTTGGTGGTTATTCGTTGCTTTTAGTTGGTGAGGTTGTGGTTGTTGAACCAAAGGTTGTATACCCTTGCGGTTCAGTCGTTTACTGGTATTTCCTTTCTGGCTCTGATGTGGTTTTTGGTGTTTACCTTGGGGGTCCTTTGGTTGATGTTGTAGGGTAAACTCTGTCTTGTTCCGAGGGTTCGAAGTTAGTGATTCACCCAGTATAGTTTCTGCTAATTTAGGTGTTTGGGTTTTTGTGTAGGTTCCAGTGAGTAGCTGTTCAACACCTACAAAATGGCAAGCTAGAGTGGTGGGTATTAGGGTGGGCTATGGGGTGTGGTTCTGTTAGGGGGTTATTAAAAGATAGGTTGCAGCTGAGAAAGAGGATGGCCTATGCGACTATCTAACCATTGAAGTGGGAGACTCCTTGTGCAGGGATGTCATTTAGGGGTCACCCTGAGGTCTCCATTGCTACCCCTGTTGTATCCCTTGCTACCCCTAATAAAAATGAGATTTTCTTTTTGTTTAATAAATTGAAACTCCTGGGCTGTGGCCAATGCCATGTGACTCTTTGTTTCTAGTGTGGCTGGCTTTTTTGTTCAGGCTTCTTAAAAAAAACAGGGGGTTCCACAATATAACACTTTGAACAGTGAACCTAAATAAGAAAGAATAGGAATAACAAATAATGTGTCTTTCTGGAATTCTATACAATCATTGCTAGACTCATTAAAGGTTTATTTCAGGTATGCTACGGGGGGGGGGGGGTGAGTCACTGATTTAGTCTGTTCTTAAACACCTCAAATTCACAATGCAGAAAAAATACTCCAAAAAGCATTTAGAGTAGAATAAGCATCCATTTCGGACTATGTATTTTGCTTTTCGCAAGTTGCAGTTATAGCATGTTTTTTTCTGCCGATACATATGTTGATACATTTTTGTAACAAATGTTATCATATTACAGTAATATTGTAACCATATTTTTTATAGTGTACTTAGGAACAATGCTATGTGATGCCACTTACTGTTTTGTCAAGGGGTAAAAGGTTGTATTCCATCACTTCCCATGATGTCACTTCGGGGTGGGGTCCAATGAAATCCCTGACTGGGATGTCATCAGAGGTCAATGGTCATGTGATTTCAATTCTGCTACCCCAGGCATTTTGGTGAAATTACATCCCTGTCCTTTTGGTTCGTATGCAGCAGAAGAGGGACGACCCCGAGGGGTTGGACAGCCGAGCGGATGGGCAGCCCCTGGGGTGGTGGCACAGCAGTGGGGGGAACACCTAGGGTTGGAGCACCATGCTAGGTGGGGAAAGCTAGGGTATGAGAAACCTGCGTTGGGTGGAAGTGTTTGGGTTGGAGACACAGCAATCACACAGCCTTAAATACCAAGGGATTGGGGAGAAGCCCAATCTGGGTGCTGGGAGAAACCTGAGGGTATTCTCCCAAGCAGACCTCGAGAATCCCTTATTCAGGTGGCCAGGGAAGGGCTGGCACTCTGAGATCCCAACCCTGGGGGTGGACGAGTAATGGAGGATCACCTGGGTAGGGGAGCCCAGGGTTATGCTTGGGGGAATGCCCCAGGTGAGACGCAATATTCCATCAGGGAAGAGGACAAGGAGGATGAAGTCCTTGAGGCTTTCATATGCTGTTCCAACTCAACCTCTTTTCCACCCAAAGAATCTGCCTTACCAAAATCCAATGACCCCTCAGTCTATGGTAAATCCAATAGGAACTCAAAACCCTCTACACTAGGACACTACATCTCCCAGAATGCCTGTTCTCCCGTTGCATATCCGAATACTCCCATTCATTTTCCTCCACGTCCCTCTGATTATTATTTCCCGAACTCCCAATCTGTTGTGACAAAACACTACCATTCCCACAATCCCCCTATTCAATTCACAAACCCTACAAAGCTCACTTTTCCGAGTTAACCAACCACCCCCTTCCCTATGACACAGTTTCCCCATCCTATCCCATAGGATACTTAGAAAATCGACCTCCCCTTTTCCGACACAAACACTTTCTCACACCGTGGCAGACAACGGACTAACAACAAAGCTGTTTACCTGACATGTCCCAACACAAGGGTCAGGCAGAGCCAGGCAATTGCCAATATTTATACACACCTGACAGCCCTTTCTCTTCCACATAGGGATACAAGAGGGAGCACGAGAGTACACTTAGAGCAAGGCCGAACGCCTGAGGAAACAGCTACACCGAACCGGCAGTTCAAGCAGAGGAGAAAGGCGGCAAGACATCGAGGGTAAACGAAGGGGGAACTGCCCTTGCCCTTTTCAACTCAGACCTGCAAAGCATCTGAAAAGGAAATCATAAAACCAGGAATTCTAGCTGGCGTGTGGTGTGACAGGTGTCAACAGCATACAGGGCTCTCCTGCACTGATAGCCAAAGCGGGAGGAAGAGCTTGCCGCTGTGGTGCCGACCTTGACTCCCAAAACAAGAAACTCCAACAGTTCAGCACCGCCGGTTAGTCGGAGATGGCAGATAGTAAAACTGAACTGTGCTGGGCCCAAGGTTGCAGACAGCAACCTTGTTGAACAAAGAACCTGTGTAATTGAACTTTAAAGAAACCCTAGTAGAAAGTTCAGAAGCATAGTGGTCAGGAGTCACGGGGTGCTCATTTGAAGGACTCACTCATTATACAGTTTAATAAACAACCATGAACTGTAGTCACTTCTGTCTGTCTTTACTGTTGTCACCATGAGTTCCTTACAGAGGACACTAGCAGCATTTATCTTGGGGATACCTGGTAAGCGGGAGAAAAGCCCAAATCGGGGGCACAACACTAAAAGCAGTAACACACAGATTTGGGATACTTGGCAAGTGGAACACCTGCCAAGTGGGAGAAAACCCCAGATATGACTAAGCAACAAAGTTGGCCTACATGCCAGATATGGCTAACTTACACGGTTGGCCTTAATTCCAGATATGGCTAACTAACAAAGTTAGCCTAAATGCCAGATAAGGCTAACTTACACAATTGTCCTAACTATCCCCCGCTTCCGAAATGGTACGCAGACCATTTCCAGAAACACACAGGCTTGGTCCACGCAGCACAGATCGTGTGCTTTCTTCCCAGCATTCTTGCAGCTGCAGAGTGACCCACATGTCAATGCGAGGCCATTGCTCCCTACTACTGGCATAAGCCTTGCAGTTACACCTAGACCACTACGGCTAAATCTACCAGAACACTCTCGCCAACAGCCAGAGTAGTAGTTGCTGACACTGCGGCCCACCTGTACCAAGATTTTTCCTTGGACTCCATCCACAACATTGTATACTAAGAACACCTACGATATTGCAATTGGGGTGTCCAAACCTACACAAATTACAGCACGTCTTCCCCTTCTCCAATTACAGCCCGGATCCACAAGTACAAGGGTGTTATAATCCAACTGGCCCAGAAGAAGGCTCTACATCTGAAAGCAGAAACGTCCCTGTAGCAGGCTCTACCATCAACCTGCCGACAGTTTAATATCTGGGAAGCTTCATCCCAACGTAGACCAAGGATTGGCCATTACCAAACTAGTGTGCAACATCTTTTTGCAACCCCTCCGGTCCACCTTTTATGACAATAAGGATCTTTCCTTCCAGCAATCAATCCAGTTGATGTTCATTTTGAACAGCAGACTTTAAGTACCTCCTATATTCAGTACTTTCACGTGCTCTAGAATTATTACTAGACAGCAACTGTTCACTCTCTTAACTTACACATTTTTATCTGTTGCTTTGTTCTCTTTATTTTTTCCTATTTACTTTTGAAATATTGTTTCCATTGAAGAAGTCCATTAATGCACTGCAAGAATATTTTCATGATTTGTTTGAATGTAAGGATTGGTTCCTTCTATGGCAAGGGTAATGTCCTTCCTATGTAAATAATTTATTCCACATAACTCTAAGACCAGTGTTTAGTTTTATTGTGGGTTCTTATGTACATGCATACTGTCTTTATCTTTTGTTTGCATACTTAAAATGATATGTATTACCTTAATTGTTCTAACATCATTTTATTTTATCTCCACAACATGTAAATAAACACATTAACCTTTTTTGAGATTTATGGGACCAGAAGCAGATTTGTGATTCATTCCAAACTAGCCTCATAATCCCACCGCATGTGAGCACTATTCAGAATACTTGCATGTTGGGTTCTTGGTGATTGTTACAAACACCAATTTAGCCACATCAGAATATTATACCATACTACACTCAAGATACGTTCAAATTCTAAACCGGCGGCTACCACGCCCTCAGTTATACACTAAATGCTGGATATGGCTAACTAACACAGTTGGCGTAAATGCCAGATATGGCTAACTCATATGTCAGGATGGATTAAGGGCTAACTTGCCCTATGCTAAGGTGGGATTTCCCTGCTTAAAGAAAAGTAATGATAGTCTGCATCCATAAGTAAAAAAAAGAGTCTGTCTTTGTCCAAAACCTATACATGCCCTCATAACTAACTATACAATGTGTAGGGATAGTAGTAGCAAAAGAAATAGTGTTAAAAAATAAAGTTTCAAGCTTCTTCCAGCTCTTAGCTTAGCTCTTTCCCCTTGCCCAAGTTCAGAACGGTTCCATAAAAGACCTCAGGTTTCCCTTCACCAAGCGTTCAACACAGTTCACAACATCTCGGGGGTTCCCTTCTCCAAGAGTTCAAATCCTCCATCTATGAAAAACCAATATCAGCTGAAATCTTTAGTCTTCCAGGTTTTCCAATAGTTCACTTTGATTTCTTTGCTTTTCATTTGCTTTCCTTGGCTTTTCCCAAGTAGGGGTCTCTCTCTGTCTAGGTGCAGTTGTCGGACCACATGGTCCACCCATTACAGGTCATGCAACCGATACCCCTGTGCACTTCAATATGCTTTATGATTCTTGCCAACACAGGTTTTCTCTCTCTCAACCTGTGGTTCCTTGGATTCTTTTATCCTTGGTCAGTGCTCAATTCCACATCTCATATCTTTCGTAGCAACCTTTTAATTTGGCCACGACTTGTGGCTTCCACTTTCATTTCCAGCTTTCTGGCTTTGCCCCCACTTGTGTCTCTGTCTCACACCTCTCATTCTGTGGAAATTCCCATCAGTACCACCTTACTTCGATTTACTTCATAAGTGTTCATTATGTGGCTTTGTTTTATACAGCATACAAATATATTCTTTCAGTTACTTCGTTATTCAATAGTACGTGTTTCAACCTTCAAACCCACTTGTACTTGTTTGCAGCTTGTTCGTTGTTCATCCTTCATACAGGCTAATTTCCAATCCCTGGAGTGCCCCGGTATGAGTGTTCCCTTCTTGTCACTCACAGGTGTTGTGCAGCTGCTACTTCGGGTTTCCTGGCTTCACGTCTCTGCTTGGCTCTGCCGTCCTTCACTCCAGGTCGTCTCTCCAATTGTGTTGGGCAGGTACCCTTTTTATACACCTCGAGCTTGGCAAATGACTGCAGGTGTGAGTCCTTAACGTTGATTGCCTGACTATCATAAAACCTATTAGCTGGACATGCCTGGCTACAACTGAACTCCTCCAAGGCCCTCTTCATCGTCTCAGTATCATCGACCCTCCCATAGAGTGGCCTGGAAAAATGTTAGCTGGGTCCTGATGGAGAGCTGGTGTTGCCGAATTGCACCTTCTGAGCCTGTGCAAGGACGTGCATTGGGCCTATAAGTACAAGCCTGCCTTGTCACACTTCTTTACATCTCTGGGTTGGAGGTGAAGGTGTCAAAGGGGCAGGTGTTGCACCCACGGCAGCAGCAATTGAACTTCAATGTAATCTGATGTGCCACCCACAGCCAGGGGTGCCTACTTGAGCCTCTGCTTTTATGGATGTTTTTTAGGGGCTTGGATAGCCCTAAATCAAACACGGACACCAGCGTGTATGTGCAGTACGTTCTTTATTGAGATACACCGATTAACTGCCATTTCTCCGGCACTTCCCTGGTTTCCCCACATCACTTCCTTTCGTAACGTTTCCGCAAGCAGAGGCTGCCTTAAAGGGGCAGTCACCTGTAACAACACCCCCGGACAAATGTCCTTGCAACAACTTGAATTTAGCCCTCTGGCAATGCTGTCAACATTCCTCCACTAACCTGGGAGGCCTCCTGATGCTTCTCTGGGGTCATCCTCGCGGCTCCAGGTGCGAAGCGCCGTCAGCGTCTCCCTCAGGGTTTGGCTGACATTGAACCTGTGGTCCGAGGGGGACCCAAGCTTCATCATGAATGTCTATGTCTTCTGGGTCTGGATCGTCGGGGGGCGGCCTGCCTTCTGCTCCTCTCATGATGTGTTTGAACCTGGAACTGTTCCGAGTCACTTCTTTTTCTCCATTTGCAGCTGTTATCATAGTTCCTTTGACAGCAACTACTTGTAGTGGCTCAGGTGAAAACTGCGGGTCTGTCTTTTTTGTTACAACTTTTTGTACCCACAACTCGTCTCCTATTTGAAAATCTTTTGTCTGCTTCCTCCTTCTGTCAGTCTGTTCCCGTGCTTTTTCTTTTATTTCTTCATCTCGTCTGATGACTTCCTGGTCTGCCTCGGGCCGTGCTGTTGGGTTATTGACTAACCTGGTCCTGACCTGGTACTTCACCATGAGTTCTGATGGGGTTCTGTTGGTAGCCTCATGAGGCATGTTTCGGTAGTCCCTCACCATCCTGCATAATGCTTGATGTGGGTCGGTCCCTTCTATGTGTGCCCTTTGTATGGTCTTCTTGATGGATGGCATAAACCTTTTTGCCATCACGTTCACCTGCGGACATCTTGGTGTTACTCTCTGGTGGCGGAATCCCATATGTTTTGCGAACACCCCAAATTCATGTCTTCTGAAAGGTGCTCCATTATCTGATTTTATCGTGTCCGGTATTCCCCACTCGCTGAAGACCTCATCAAATGTGGCAGCAACATGGGCAAATGCTGTAGATTTGACATGTTTTACAATGGGAAACCTGGAGTGTTCATCAATGAATAATAGTAGGTAGTCACCTTCCTCCCGGGGTCCGTAGAAATCGACCGCAACTCTTTCACATGGATGTTCAGGAATTGTGGTTATTCTGAGCGGCACAGGGGGGTTCTGGTTTTGCTGTGCACTGGCATGCCGTGCAGTTCTTGACCCACCAGTCAACCATATCGTCCATGAAGGGGAACCAGCCGTTGCATCTTAACTGTCTTTTCATGTTCTCTGCCCCACGATGACCTTCGTGTGCAGTTTTGATGACCTCGGAGCCCAATGTAGTGGGAATGACTATTTTACAACCCCGTAGCAGAATGGACTTGTCCTGGACCGCTAGTTCCGTGTGTACTCTGGCCAGTCTCTCAGTCTCATCTCTGCACGCCCCCGGGTGCCTTTGGACTGCTCTGCGGAAATCTTTCCATTTATTATTTTCTGTAAGGCTAATTGCCAGAGCCATCAATGGGTCTGCGGCTGACGCAACAGCAATAGCTTCAATGGATATGGCAGGCGGAAGTGCGTTCGCAGTGACGTAGCTGATATATTCTGAATCACTGTGCCTTGGTGTTGGACTGCCAAGTGGGTGCCTTGAGAGGTAATCCGCGGGGTTGTTCTCACCTCCTGGTCGGTGGATGATGTCAAATGATGTAATTGCGCAGTAGTTGATCCATCTCTTTTGAGACTGCCTCTTGTAGATGGAACCCTTCTCTGTGCAGGCGTTGCAGGACTGGTCGGATAGCTGGGTCAATGTGCAGCTTGATCGGCGGGCCTTTCATCCTTCCCAAGGCCGTGGCACAGTTGTGGAAATTCTTTGATAATCTCTTCTTTCGTGATGGCGGTGGTGCCAGGAGATTCCAGGTCCACGTTGTATACTTGTCCTTGTTTCCCGATATGTGCCTCTGATGACTCAATCACATCACTGTCTCGGACGGGTATGTTGATTAGTCCTAGACATGACGCCGTTTTGTAGCTCAGCAGACATCGCCCTTTAGTGGGGCTCCTGATGACGTGAATGACAGTGTTGGTAGCCTTGTCACCAAATGTGAGCCTTCTTTTGAATTAACCTATACTGTGTAATGGGGCATTTGCTCCCCATTGATATATATTTTCGGTTGATGGAGTTAGTGTGGGTTTGCTGGGAAGTAGTTGAAATTCCTTTTCCCCCATTATGTTCACTGTTGCTCCTGAGTCAATCAGAAAACAAAATTGTTTATTGCCGATATCTATCTGTATTCTGCTGCCTCCTGAGCTTCCTCTTCGTCCATAATGAGATTGACGAACTCATCCTGTGCATACAAGTCGTAGTGGTCACCTTCATAGTCAAGGTTTCCTTGTGTTTCGAGCGGAGGTCCTTGTCGCACCAGAGGTGGGCCATCACACTCATCACGCAGTTGCATGTTTTGTTCTTGTGTCACATATTCCTGACTGTCATCCTCAGGATATATGTCAAAACTAACAACTTCCCCTTTCTCTATGCCCAACTCCTCCTCACCTGAATCTCCAGTGGAGCCCGTAGAAGTCGACCAATCCTGTCTTCTTCGATACTTCTTTGATTCCGTCTTCTTCTTGGTCTTCTTTTGACGTAAATAAGGACGTGGCTCCTCGGAGGCCACCTTGACCGGATGGGAACCAAATCCGGTGATCTCCCAGGAGCCAGTCCCAAAACTCCAGGGAGAAAGCCGTTTGGCAAAAAACCCTGTGTAGCAGATCTTCTCTACTGTCGGAAAGGAGTATCCGATATGTTAATTGTGATTTCCGCTGTGGTGAAACAAAGGTCTTTAGAGGTTGTAGATATTCTGAAGACTTTAAAGCAATCAGAGAACAAGAACAGATCTGTAGTATGGAGAAACTACAAGTTCCAGCAGGCACCGCAGGAGACAGGCAAGAGTACTGCGATCCAGAAGGCACCGCAGAAGACAGGCAACGTTCGAAGAGTACTGCGATCCAGAAGGCACCGCAGAAGGCAGACGTTGTCTGGGGAAGCCGCAAGATCCCACAGGCACTGCAGAAGGAAGGAGATGTGTAGGACCAGCGGCTCCGTGGGAGACTTCGGTAACAGGGGCTTCGGCACAGAAGTATAATTGCAGCGGTGAGAGAGTGCAGTGGAAGAGGGACTGGAAGCAGACAGAGTCTCGGAAAGGCGAGAAAAGAACAGAACACGAAGAAAAATGTAAAAAAAAGGTAATAGATAGGCAGAATAAAAAGATAGTAAAATACAAGTAAAGGGACAGAAAACCGAAGAAAAAGAGAAAAGAAACTCCCGTGAACTTACCAGAATAAAACCGCTGCTGAGTATACACCTGAGAGGAGTAACACCTCGAGTGAAAGCAGAAGGGTAGAAAAAAGGCTAAGGCAAGAAGGAGGAGGTAAAGTCTTTCTGCAAAACAGAATAACACGAGCAAGGGGCAATGAACAAAGTTAGAAATCAACGATGATACAACGCACCGTTGTTACTGTGCGTGATGCGTATATACGCTCCGGACGCCATCTTGGTGGAAGGCTAGACCGTTAACTAGACATAGAAGGCATCCGTGCTAGGTGTATCTCCACCTATACCATAACTTCCATGGCTGGTGCATAACAGTATGCCCCCTTTGATGCCGGAACCCTCCCGGCTTACCAGGATACAATCTGTGGAACTTCTTGATTAGTTCTGGGGTATGTAGATGCAATCTAGGCTCCCAAGTCCTTTCGGAATTTGGGTAACCCTTCCAATGGACCAGGTATTGCAATGTCTCTTGTTTGTAACATGAATCCATCAATCTGGCTACTTCATACTCTTCAGGAATCGGGGATGTCTTGATGTCCTTCTTCCTAGTTCTTCTGTGAAAAGGATCCTCAATATGTTCCTTCAACAAGGAAGTGTGGAATACAGGGTGTATTCTACTGAAACGAGCAGGTAGCTTTAGTTTGTATGCCACAGGATTGATCTTAGTCTCTATCCGAAAAGGACCGATATATCTTGGGGTGAATTTGCCTAGCCTCGCCCACCTGGGTAAGTACCTGGTGGATAGCCAGACTAGTGACCCTGGACCACATTGAGGGACTGGTCTTCTTTTCATGTCCGTGTACTTCTTGGAGTTCTTTCTGCTCTCTTCCAAGGTATGTAGAGCAGAGGTATGTATTTGTTGGATCTCAGCCAAAGTTTTGTCCACAGACGGTGCCTTGGTATCGCTAAAGCCGATCTTGGGGAAGGAGTGAGGGTGATAGCCGTAAGTACATAAAAACGTACTCATACCAATAGATGTGTGATAAGTATTGTTGTAAACAAATTCTGCCATTGGGATCAAGGAATCCCAATCGTCCTGTTCCTTATTACAGAAACAACGGAGGTACTTTTCAAGAGTGGCATTGAGTCTCCCCGTCTGTCCATTTGACTACGGGTGATAACCCGACGACATAGCTCTATGAATTCCTAGCTCCTTACAAAGTATGGACCAGAACTTTGAAGTGAACTGTACGCCCCTATCGGAAATGATCACTCAGGGTAGTCTTACTATGTCTCTAAGAAACACCGAGGCAGTTTCTGCTGCCGAGGGTACTCCTTTCAGCGAAGAAAAATGAGCTTGTTTGGAAAACGAATCAATCGTTACCATTATTGCTGTCTTTCCCTGAGAAGAAGGTAGGTCCACAATAAAATCCATAGAGATGTTTTCCCAGGGGCGAGTGGGAAGCTCGGGTTGTTGTAGTAAACCGATGGGTTTCTGCCTAGATACCTTAGCACTGGCACAAACTGAACAAGACCGGACATATGACTTAACGTCAGAATTTACCGAAGGCCACCAAAAACTTTGAGTAAATAGCTCATGTGTGGCTTTTTGGCCTCTATGTCCAGCCAGAGGGAGGTCATGACATAAACTGAGTGCTTGTTGTTGAAGCTCGGGAGTGGGTAGAAAAAGAGCTGACTTGTAGAACCATAACCCTTTTATCTCTTGTAGATCCTTGGAGGTAGGTGTCAGTTTAGTGCAAGATTTATAACCTTCCTGTACCTTTTGGAGATAAAGATTGATCATGGCTATGAATCGTTGTTTGGGTAACAACTTCTCTACATTGACCAACACAGTCTTCTCCTGTCCGTGTTCAGGCCAGCTTCTGGAAAGAGCATCAGCTACTCCGTTCAATGTACCTGGTATGTAGGTAATCTGGAAATCAAAAGTCAAAAAGTAATAGGCCCAGCGAGCATGACGAGAGTTATGGCATTCCATCTGCTGAAGGACTCTTAGGTTTCTATGGTCGGTACGTATGAGGAATGGATTGGTTGCTCCTTGTAAGAGGTGTCTCCACTCTTCACAAGCCATTCTCATGGCCAACAACTCTCGCTCGAGCACAGAATAATTTTGCTCACTGATGGTAAGCGTTCGTGAATAATAGGCGATAGGGTGTTCCTGTCCTTCCTTGTCTTCCTGTAAGAGCACAGCTCCCAGAGCGCCGCCGGAGGCATCAGTCTCAACTATGAAAGGCTTCGACTGGTCAGGTTGTATTAGAACAGGTGCTGTAGTAAACAGTTCCTTTAGTGTGGCAAATGCCTTCTGGGCCACTGGATTCCAGGAAAAAAGAACTCCCTTCTTAAGGAGTGAGGTAAGGGGTAACACTATCTCAGAGAAATGTGGTATAAAGCGGCGATAGAAATTCGCTAGACCGAGAAAGCGTTGAACCTCCTTGACAGATGATAGATCAGGCCATATGAGAATGGCCTTAACCTTATCTGGCTCCATCCGTATACCTGTAGATGAGATTATGAATCCAAGATAAGGTATCTCTGTAACCTCAAATGAACACTTCTCAGGTTTGGCGAACAGATTGTTCTCTCTTAGCCTGCGAAGAACCTCTTTAACCTGGGCACGGTGTTCATGTAGTGAGCTGGAGAATACCAGGATATCATCCAGATACACTACAACAGATATGTTAAGCAAGTCTGAAAATACCCGGTCCATGAATCTCTGGAACACCGCTGGGGCATTAACAAGACCAAAAGGCATTACGCAATACTCAAACAACCCCAACGGTGTTCGAAAGGCGGTCTTCCATTCATCGGCATGACGTATCCTTAGCAAATGATAGGCTCCTCGTAAGTCAATCTTAGTGAAGATTTGTGAGTCCTTAACAGCCTCTAGGATATCCCTGATGAGGAGCATAGGATATCTGTCCCGAACAGTAATACTGTTCAATCCACGGTAATCGATACAGGGGCGGAGTTCTTTGGTACCTTTCTTTGCTACAAAAAACAAAGATGCACCGCCTGATGACTTCGAACTTCTTATCAGTCTGTTGCTGAGGTTGGAATCGAGATATTCCTTAAGTGCAGTCCGTTCCAGTTGGGACAATGGATACATTCTTCCAAAGGGCAAGGGTACGTCTTCCTTAAGTTCGATGCTGCAGTCCTCAGGGCGATGAGGTGGGAGGAGTTTAGGCAGGACATCTTCAAATACATCCTCGTATTCCTTGTATTGCTTCGGAATAGCTGATATCGTCAACTGAGGTTGAACTACCAGGTTGGCGGATTGTACCTCTGGGTGTGGAACTTGATACAGTTTTTGCTGCAGAATTCGGAATCAAAAACTCAATCGGTTGGTACTCCAGTTGATGCACAGGTTGTGAAGTCTCAACCAAGGGATTCCCAGTATGAGAGGGAAGTGTGCTGCTCTAATCACATCAAAAATAACCTCTTTGTGATGGTTACCCATAGATACTCGCATGGGTAGTGTTTCCATGGTGATAGGTCCAGAGGATAAAGGACAGCCGTCTACTCCCTCTACTGGTATTGCCTTCTTCTTGGGTTGGAGAATGATCATATTGTTCTTAGCCCAGGTAATGTCAATAATGTTGCCTGCTGCTCCGCAGTCCAACATGGCTAGAACCGAAATACAACTTCCAGTTGTTGTGGTTAGTGACTTGTGCTACTCTCCCCGTTACTTCCCTTGCAGAGGGACGAGGTTGAGCGTTTCCCGAACGTCGGGAAGGAATCTCGGTACAGTCCTTCAATTGATGTTTGGAGGAACCACAGTACATGCACAAGTTTAGTTCTCGCCTGCGTCTTCTTTCATCTGATGTCAAAGGTCCATGAGTAGCACCTATCTGCATTGGTTCCTCGGTGGAGGGTCTTTCCCTTGGAATTGAAGGAGGGTTATAGTTCAGCTGGCCTCCTCGGGCTCTCTTCTCTGTATTCGATCCGTAGAACCAAGGTTACTAGTTCCGCAAAAGTGTCTGGTCTGGCTACTCGAGCTAATTCATCTTTTATCTCCTCTTGGAGACTTCTACGGAATATTGTCTGTTGAGCCGTATCCGGCCATCCGGCCAAGGTAGCCAACTCTTGGAATTGAGATACGTAGGATTGTACATCTTGATTCCCTTGTCTAACATCCAACAGTGCTTCATACGTTGAGTACTGGACTTCTGGTCTCTCAAAACGTGTCTGTAAATTGCGAACAAATAAAGCATAGTCGTTCACTGACGGATCGTCAGCCGTCACCAAAGGTGTTGCCCATCTTAAGGCATTGCCTGTCAGGTTGGAAATCAAGAACCCTACCCGGGCTCTTCCGTACTCAAAGGTTCTCTTTCTAAAAGAAAAGTACACAGAGCAAGAATCCAGAAAATCCTTTATACCCTTTGGGTTTCCGTCGTACTTGGGCATGGAAAAAGGCATTGCCGGTAATTCACCTCTTCCTTCATCCCTGATTGCGGCTTGGTTACGCAATGTTTGGTTCTCAGTCTGGAGTGCTTGCATATCGACTTGTAGGCCTTGGATGGCATTACACATTTCCTGTATCTGTTCTGGAGTAGCCATCTGGGTTTTCTCTTTGCGTTGTATACTGTCAAAACTAACAACTTCCCCTTTCTCTATGCCCAACTCCTCCTCACCTGAATCTCCAGTGGAGCCCGTAGAAGTAGACCAATCCTGTCTTCTTCGATACTTCTTTGATTCCGTCTTCTTCTTGGTCTTCTTTTGACGTAAATAAGGACGTGGCTCCTCGGAGGCCACCTTGACCGGATGGGAACCAAATCCGGTGATCTCCCAGGAGCCAGTCCCAAAACTCCAGGGAAAAAGCTGTTTGGCAAAAAACCCTGTGTAGCAGATCTTCTCTACTGTCGGAAAGGAGTATCTGATATGTTAATTGTGATTTCCGCTGTGGTGAAACAAAGGTCTTTAGAGGTTGTAGATATTCTGAAGACTTTAAAGCAATCAGAGAACAAGAACAGATCTGTAGTATGGAGAAACTACAAGTTCCAGCAGGCACCGCAGGAGACAGGCAACGTTCGAAGAGTACTGCGATCCAGAAGGCACCGCAGAAGACAGGCAACGTTCGAAGAGTACTGCGATCCAGAAGGCACCGCAGAAGACAGGCAACGTTCGAAGAGTACTGCGATCCAGAAGACACCGCAGAAGGCAGACGTTGTCTGGGGAAGCCGCAAGATCCGACAGGCACTGCAGAAGGCAGGAGATGCGTAGGACCAGCGGCTCCGTGGGAGACTTCGGTAACTGGGGCTTCGGCACAGAAGTATAATTGCAGCGGTGAGAGAGTGCAGTGGAAGAGGGACTGGAAGCAGACAGAGTCTCGGAAAGGCGAGAAAAGAACAGAACACAAAGAAAAATGTAAAAAAAAAGGTAATAGATAGGCAGAATAAAAAGATAGTAAAATACAAGTAAAGGGACAGAAAACCGAAGAAAAAGAGAAAAGAAACTCCCGTGAACTTACCAGAATAAAACCGCTGCTGAGTATACACCTGAGAGGAGTAACACCGCGAATGAAAGCAGAAGGGTAGAAAAAAGGCTAAGGCAAGAAGGAGGAGGTAAGGTCTTTCTGCGAAACAGAATAACACGAGCAAGGGGCAATGAACAAAGTTAGAAATCAACGATGATACAAGGCACCATTGTTACTGTGCGTGATGCGTATATACGCTCCGGACGCCATCTTGGTGGAAGGCTAGACCGCTAACTAGACATAGAAGGCATCCGTGCTAGGTGTATCTCCACCTATACCATAACTTCCATGGCTGGTGCATAACAATATACTTCCTCTATCAGTCACACAAATTTTCTCGGCCCTTGCTGGTAGGAACGTGGCAGGTGAGGTTGACTTGGGAACATTCTTTGAATTGTTCTGTATTGCGGGGCTGCCCCCATGCGTGGTGTGGGAAACGGTTTTCCTTCCCTGCACACAGACTGAAAATGTCCTTCCCTGCCACAGTTGCCACATTTTTGGGAGAGAGCGGGGCAAGCCCCGGCATGCGGAAATGCCATCCCACATATGTAACATTGTCCTTGCATTCGTGGGGTCACTGTGTTACTTAGATTGCTGCTTCTTTCGTTACCCTTGAAGTTGCCTGCGTGGACAGCTGCTATAATGTCACTTTTGTCGTGTTTGGTGGCTGTGTTGCTTGTCATGTGTGTGGCTTGTTTCTCCACTCTCTCCAGTATTCGTGCCATCTCACTCACTTCCTCAATGTCAATGGTGACAGGTTTTTTTTAGAAGTTGTTTCTGTAGTGCAGTTGACACACACCCTTCAATTACTCTGAGTCGAATCACTTCACCTAGCGAGAACATGTCAAATTGACAGTGCGCACCTTTGACGCAAAGTCTTGTGATGAACTCATCCACCGTTTCGTCATTGCACTGTGTGCATTGGTTGAAGACATATCTCTCATAATCCCTGTTGGGGGCGATGACAAGATGTTTGTTTAGTGCCGTTATGAGGCTCGCGAAGTCAGTGATTTCCGTTGGTGGAATAGTTTTGATCAATGTCTTTATTTCAGTACCCGCCATGTTAATAAACATGCTGCGCAGGCGTCGGGAGGTTTCCTCTCCTGCGACATCTATGAAATTATTGAAATCCTCTAGCCATTCCACCCACCTTGCTCCTTTATCAGCTTGTGGTGTCATGGAGAAAGGGGGGGCATGCTCCATGCCGTGGCAGTAGACCTCGTGACTGTTGGAGCTGGTTGTAAACTGGAAGTCGCTTGGTCTCCTCATGATGTTGTTGATTGATGCTTCACGCGGTATTCACTTTGTGCTGGTCTTGTTGTTGTTCCTCTTTGGCTTACGGTTGGCCTAGAGATGTGTGGGTGGCCTGCGCCGTGTTCGTCTTTGTTGTGATTCTTACGTCAGGGAAATGAGCTTTGGCTTGCTTTCCGGTGTTGTCTGGTGGTGGGATCACCCCAGTTATTCCCTGTGACGGTCGATTATAGGCATTTGCTGGTGGTGGGGTCACCACCGTAGTTTCCATGTGGGTCCCAAAAGAGGGGGTACTGGGACGAGGAAGATGATTTCAGTAGAAGAATGAGGATTAAAAAAAAAATCTTTTTTTTTTCAGGCGCAGCAGGATGGTTGCAGAGTCAGGACACGGCGGGATCGCTCGTGTTTATTTGGAGGCAGGAGTGACCGGCCTCCACACATGTGTGAGAAAAGGGAGTGCCACTGCTATATGTATGTATTTGTATGTGTGTATTTCATGTTTAGCTGCCAATCACATTACAAACACGTCTTTGCTCCAAGGGTAGGTCAACGCTCTACTTCCCTTCACCTGACTTATAGCCACATTATCTCAGTACCATGCATTTTGCTATATTTTACCCTCAGAATGTGAACCCATCTCTCATCATGCAGAGATGTTCCCGCTGTGAGGTATAGCAACCCACTTACAAGCACAGGTCAACCTATTCATCACATTCATTGGACAACACATACAGGGGGGATCTGTTGCCTACACACTTTGCCAGCTAAGATTACTGTACACTGTCCTCCCACAGCAGATGTGCTGAACACACAAAGAAGGTATAATAGTTTTTTTTTTATGAAGGCTCACCTGACTCTGGGAGCATCCATGTTATTGCCTTTTCCACAGTAGTCATGTCACTTTCAGCAGTTGTTCGTCCGCCGGTGCCATGGTCATGGACTTGTACTGTGTGACTTACATGCTGACCCTGCTGTGTTCTTGATCCTTCTTGGGGGAATGGTGGCCAACCCTAAGGGCAAAACTGTCTGTGAAGAGCTCCATCCAGAGCATGTTCCTCACCGCAAAGCTGGCACGTTACTGGTATTGCTGAAATTCTTTCTTTTGCCTTTCACATACTGCCTACCCTAGTTGTCCTTAGAGACCATTCTCTAACAACTCCCGAATGTGATGTCCTCTTCTCAAACTATCCACAGGAGTTTGGAGGCTACTTCCTGGTTCGGAATAGTTTTAGAGGGTTATTGTTTAGTTTAGTTTATTATTTGTATAGCGCAGCCTAACCCTGAGGTATCTGGGCGCTTATTGTAATTGTTATTGCTGCAGCTGACATGAACAGCATGCTTTTGACCCTACTTGATATGCCAGACAACATTTGCCAATGAGGTGTATTTGCAGCCCTCTGCCTTATGTTCTGCTCACCCACACCTTCCTGATGGTATCAACTTTCACCTCCCCTCTCTCTCCATCTGGTTCTTGCCTCCTTGTTTATTTTGGTCTTTCCTCTATCTCTCCCCTTCTTGCCTTCTCACCACTATATTAAACTTCTGTGGCACACCCTTCTGTCTGCTCGCTCTCTCTCCCTTTTAATATTTCCAACTCCACCTCTCCTTGGTGACTTCTCCACTCTTGTTCCGTTTCCCTTCAAATAATCTTTCCCACCTCCCTTTTCTTCTTTCTTTGATGTTACTTCCGAATTCTCTCCTGTACAAATGATCACATCTTGCCTCTCTCGTCATTCTCTTATCGTTTCCTTTCTTCTCTTCAGGTCTTATTTCCTCCTCTTCCGCCACTTTACTTCCCACACTCATCTCCCACCCGATTTGTCTCTTTCTGCTCCACCACCTCCTGAACTCCTCAGTGCACCACCACGCAATCGCCACCTTCCATTGCATCCAACTCCTAACTCCCACAATCTGGTGTGAGTACTCAAGTTTTTTTATACACTCCAGGCTCTCCCACATGACTAATAATTGCGAGATTGTTTGAAGATGATGTCCCAGTCCATACGAGTGTAAGGATTAGGTCACTCAGGTCCAAACTGCCAATTCCACAGCACGTAGTAAATCACTCCTGCACCAGAGTATGGCTCTGAGGAGTGAGGCCACACTACCTGGGTCCACTATGTTGCATTTCACTTGCAGTGCAGCATAGGCATGTTCACTCCTATGTGCCAGTTCCTCGTTGAGACGCAGTGGGATTTTGTTGCTCAGCCCGCTTCACACGGGTGCCCGGGAACCCTAACCGCTTTGACTTGCAGGTGCATGCATCAGCGGGACCTGCCGCCTGAGATTTCCTTACAGCAAACCTTTTCTTGAGCTCAGAGAGTCTTTTTGTGGGACTTGTGGTGGTGGTCCTGCAGGATGGCCTATGTAAAGAGTCAAGTTTGGCAGAGAAGCACTGCTCAAGCACTGGCTTGAACCGCCTGAGTAATGAATATGTCAATGGTAGATAACAGTGGTCAAAATGTCTGCAAGGTTTGACTTGTACATCTGCACCAGCTGCATTCACAGTCTGTGGCAGAGGGGGGTCCCACAAAAGGCTAGGGATGGGCCGAGGGGAAGGGGGGAATCCCCTGATTAACACTGCCATGGCCAACTTTACTGGGTGCTGGTTCCTAGTCTCCATGTTTCCCCCAGCTTTGTCCTATAACCTAGAAAATAGGAAATGGAACTTCATCATGTGTCATTCTTGGGTCTGCTATGGGTTATGTCCCTGGATCGTGCAGTAAGTGACAGCACCTGCTTGCCAGCCCCCAGTGTCCTGTAAGGAAGGCATGGTATAAAAGTAAGACAGACACAAGTGATCACAGTTCAAGGGTGTTTATTAAACTGTAAAAAGGGTGAGATAACAGCCTAATCTAAACCTAAATTTAAGATGGGAGCAAGCTGCAACCATCAAATAATAATAATACAGTCCTAATAGAGTCTAGTCAAATAAACAGGGCCTATACTAAAAATAAACAATTGCCAATCCTTACCGCTATGCTGCAAAATAGTGTGGGATAATGTTTACAAGAAAAGAAAGAAGTGTTCACAAAATGATAAGTCAGGATGTTATGGCTGGTGTCTCCCTTCCCCGCGATTTGTGCATGGGACTAGGCAGGACTCTTGAGCACAGCATACTGCTGGGATTTCCTGGCACAAGCTTACCGTTCCTTTTCTCTATATCAGAGCCTTCTGTGCCCCAGTCTCTTCTCATGCAAAGTCTCTTGCTTCAGAGGCCTGACATTTCAAAAACAACAAAGAAAGTTTCTTCTGTATCTTCACGTTGGGTGATTACTCTTAACCTTAGGATCCCCCTCAGCTGGGATCCGATCCTTCTTTCAGCGTTTAGCCTCCCAAAGCACTTGCCAATTTAAACAGAGACTTCCAAAGGACAATCTCGTCTTGCTGGGTCCCTCTGTTAGCCTATGGCAAGTGCGACAGTTGGCACAGTGTTCCCCTCAACCAGGCGCAAACACCTTTTTCATAATTCCCTCAGTCGGGTTCACAATTTCATAATCATCAAAACTTCTGCAACATGTCAAGGACTTTCAATTGTACAAGGGGTTTGGCTTGACCCTTGTATGACCACCTTGACACCTCACGCCGGCCTTCCCTATTGCCTCTTGGTACTTGTAGTTCAATACCTTTTTAGTTCAACACAGTCTCTTTGTTCAGGAGAGGGGTACCAGCCAGAAACCTTTGACTGAGCGCCCACGTGGCACCGGAACACTCTATCTCTGGTACCAAGTTAGTTCATAAATAGACCTCTGTCTATTAATCTTCTTAATATTGCCACTGCAACCTTGAGCCTAACACAGTCCTGTCCACTATCAGGTTCTTCCGACTCCCCGTCTGTGCTGAACTTGTTGGCGTTTCTTTTGGCGCCAGAGTCAAGTACAGTACCACAATCGTAACTGCATCTACCCGCCGTGGCTATCAGTGCAGGAGGGTTCCATGTACCGCTGACATCCGTCATACCACTCGCCAGCTGCGATTCCCGGTCTTATGTTTCCTTTGTCGGAGGTTTCACGGGTCTGGGTAAAAAGTGCAATTCCCGCTGTGATGTCATTTCAGGTCTTGCCAACTTTCTCCTCCGCTTGAACTGCTATCCTGGAATAGCTGCTTCCTCGTGCGTTCGGCCTTGCTCAGAGTGTGCTCTCATGCTCCCCCTTTTATCCCTGTGGGGAAGGGAAAGGGCAGTCAGGTTTGTGTAGTTGTCGGCAAATGCCTGACTCTGCCTGCCCCTTGTGTTGGGACATGTCAGGTAAATTGCTCTGGTATTAGTGAGTTGTCGTTCATGATGTGAGAAAGTGTTTGTGTTGGAAAAGGGGGGGGTCGCGTTTCTAAATATCCTACTGGGCAGGATGGGGAAAAGGTGTAATAAGGAAGGGGATACTGTGTCTCAACCTTCGATGTCCCAGTTCCACTCCCCGAAGTCCCCCATACAGGTGATCCTCCCGCACTAGTCCACCCCCAAGAACTGGATCAAATAGCGGTGTTCGTGTCCTGGCCATCTGGATGTCAGATCTCCGGGCACTAGGAGTGAGACACCTTCAGGTTTCTCACAGTCCGTACACCCCCATTCCCCAATACCAAACATGGGACGTCATCACAGGTTGTAATTGGCACAATATGTTTAATACTGAGGTTTAATACTGGGACCAAACCATCAAGATTACTATTAATAATGTTATTCAGTAACCTATCAAACAAGCATCACATCTCTCTTGATAAACACGACTGGGACTGGTAAAAAATGACAGTAATTATTTACATTGAAATGATAATTAATTTTTTACATTGCAGTTATGGTGCAATACATGTATTTTCAGCATGTTTGCCCCTTATCTCTCTCATGTGTTTTAGTATGCCTACATTCTAGATTGTAACTAAAAATATGAAGTTAATTATACAGAAATACCTTGGTAAATGCACTAAAAAGCAAGGCTTTAGGGCTGAAGAATAGCTATTTACAAGTTGAATTTTCTTTTGGCAGAATATATATATATATATAAAACGCGTAGGTATGTTTCAATACCCAGCTGATGCAATTTATCAGTGTTAGGTTGCCCTATACTGTCCAAAGGGCAAAGTGCACCCACTTCAGCAACAGCTACCATTTCAACAAACAGAATGAGCATGGTTCTACACGGTCACCTTTACCTTCCACTATCGCAAACATTCAGAAGTTACTTCTTTCCACCACCACTTCTCTTCACACTGGGTACCGCGGTTCCAGTGTCCATGAACAGTTAATTACCAGCTCAACGTTTCAGTCTCTAAAGAGCAAAATGCTGTAGGACAATTGCCTCTTCAGGAGCTGAAACTGAAAGTTGGTGCTGTAATTATGCTACTACGCAATCTTATGCCATCAAGGGGAATCTGCAATGGAACAAGGTTGACAATTACGCGTCTGCAAAAACACATCATAGAGGCCTGTGTAATCGATGGACTCTCATTCCATCTGATAGGTTTAGCCTTTTCAATGACCATTAATAAGTCACAGGGACCTACGCCTCCTTCCTGGAAGCGATCAGTGGTAATTCCAATATTTAAGAAGGGGGACAGAAGTGACCCTATGAATTACCAATTGATACTGACCTTTAAGATATGCTAGAATGGCATCTGTTATGCCAGGAACACCTAGTTAAAACAAATAGGTTGTGGGTACTTGCTAGCTAAATGGCTAGGATTCATAAGCCACCAGGGCTGGGCATGCGTTTGCGGCACTGATATGTGTTTCAACTTGGATGTAGACTACCCTTTCTCCCAGCCAGTATCCCCTCTCACTCCAAACTGCCACTGCTGTTCCCCCATTGGTTCTGCTTGTGCACTGGCTTCATGCTTATGCATCAAGCATTTATTATTTGCTCATTTTGCACATAGGTTTGGTTTTGCTACACATTGTACTGAATCAGTATCTTGGGGCATTTTGTATGTTCTGTTGGGAAGGAGAGATGCTCGCCCCAGGCCTCCAGCGCTTTTGCATGAGGCAGAGTCTTGGTCTGTGCAGTAGGGGCTTGGGGAGGGTACAGGGGGCAGGAAGGTGTCTCTAGGGACCATATGTGGGGGGAGTAGTGTACTCTCTTACTCTGCTATACATGGGGAACTAAACGCCACCTTGGATAACAGCAGCCATAATAAAATTGATGCCTAGTGTTGCACTGCAGTTAGGACCGTAGGCCCCAAGGCACACATGGAGAAGAAGTTGATTGTATGCGAGGATAGGTCGTAGCATGGGAACTAGTGAGAAAGTCCAGTGTTGCAGAGATTCATGGACCATCCACTGTCTCATGTTGCCAGTGTTCGTATCCCAGAAAGAATGCGCCCTGCAAGGCTACAAGGGGGTTGAGAGCTCTCTGTAAAAAGCTATCCTACAAGAAGGAGGGCATGAGCCTCTGACCTTGCCCGTTTCAACTCTAAGTAATTGCATTTAAATGCCCCATCCCAAGACCCCTAGAATTCCAAAGTACCAGCCAGTACCGGACCACCGACCATAAAACCTTTAGACCCACGATCGATCAGAAAAGATCAGAAAGTAGGGACCAGTTGCCTTCACCATAGAGCACGTGATTTGTGCTTTGAGGTCCTGGGAGGGATAAAACAACATAGCTAAAACGAGGGTGGGGAGCTCTGGGAGGGTGCCAAAATGTCTGGAATCGAGTTGTGGTTAGGTAGAAGCAATGGTCTCAAGGTCTCTTCATAACCCATATCTGCAGTAACAGGTGCACGTTAGGTCAGAGATAGAAAATGTATTGTTTTTTTCTTTGCCTAAAGAGCAATTAATTGTAACTTCGTACCTGCTGATGTGTGAGGAGGAGCCCACATGGAAGAAGATGGACAGACGGGGCTGGGACGAATGGCCTGGAATTCCATATGGTGCAGGTTGCCTATCTATGGAGTCGCACCAACCAACCATTCCGATTTTCACCCTATGTAAATTACGTCAATGATAACACTTTGTGTCTCTATAAAATGTTGCTCGTACTACCTTTGGCAGAACATTCGGTGGCAGCAGAACTCTTTGCTGGTGCATTTCTATTTTTGTAGAACTACAACTTTGTTCTCCTTGCAAGAGGTGTGCTGGGCTTTTTTCCATAGTGGGTTGTATTTTTTTCTGGTGTGAGCGTTGAGGGCCTTGTCTGCAGGCCTCAAAACTGCTAGACCACTGACCCCATGGACAAAATCAAAAGGTTAATCCCAAGAAGAAGGTTAAGTGCCTAAAACAATACTTATTCCACCATGTTTTTCTAAACAGAATACGTATCCCTGTACTGCCAGAGCATGCCGTTCAAGTTCCAGCTTCTTTCAAACATTTCCTGATGCCCGAACAGCACATTTCCATCTGGCTAGTGAGAGGTGGCCATTTTGCAATGCAGACCCAACACATAGTAACCTCACTTACAGTCTTCTGTCATTCAGAATAACAAAGCATAAAGTGCATTTGGTTGGTCCACTGCATTTCACATCGCTCCTCAGCTGAATTGAGGAAATCACTCAGTGTGTATATCCCTGCGTACAAAGAGGGCCACCAGTGATGGAGACGGCAACAGAAGGACATGAATTTTTCATTTCTACTTCTTTCAAGTTAGGGATAGGGAAATGGTGTGATGCCTGCAATGCAGAGTAGGCAAGAGGGCACCTCAGGGCTTGATCCTCCACAGCTCCCTCTGACCTTGACTCGACACATGACTCACATGCTCCGTCTGTCAAGCTTCTGAGATGGACATGTGCCCTCTCCAGGGGAGCGTAAGCAACCTCGGAAACATTGTTGCTGATTGGGCTGCATCTATTAGTGACTGCTTGATTCCTCAGGCATGGCGAGCAAGGGATGCATGCATCAGTGTACCAGTTCTGCAACATGTCTGAAATTGCTTGCTCACCGGATGCAACCAAAGGTTGCTCGCCATGCTGTTCAGAGGGGAGGGAACACGGCCTGGCACCTTGGGCCTGACAGCTACTTTTAGATACAGGGTTAAAAGCAATCAAGTGGAAGGATGCTCAGTTTAATTTACACTACTTATGATCAATTCAAAGCTTTCCATTCATCATTATTTAGATTGTATAACACAGGCTTCAATATTCGAAAGGTAGCGCAGTCAATGAATCTCCAGCAGAACTCTAGCAACTTGATTCATAGGTGCCAATGCCAGCAAGGCAGCTTGATATGCCAACTGCAGGGTCTTTCATACCCTACAGATCATAGGCTGGTATCCCACCAGGGCCAACTGGCACTATTATCTCAAAATGTTCTTTAGCAAATCATTATATCCTGGTTGCCGCCGGACTGTAAGACCGTTTCCGGCACCTGACTTCCCGGTGCCGCCGGGACATTAAAAGTCTCAGTGGATCGGGAAGTCAGGCGCCGGAAAATGTAAGTCCCCATTCCCAGAAGCACCAGCACCATTGCTACGAGTGCTGTTGCTTCCGTGACAATTCTGGTTTCTGGGGCCGTTGCGACCGGCATATCAGACCTGCCGGGCTCACAGGCCCCGGAAAGCAGAGTTGGAGTCTGCCGGTCTGGAAAAACGGGTGCTGGTACATTGCTACCGGCACCCTTATTTCCGGACCGGCACAATCGTAATGCGGCCATAGTATGATACGGGACAAATCATTCCTGCAGCACCTCTGTTCCCTTATCTCACAAAATTGGAGGAGCCCTTTGAAACAGGCCACATCTTGGCAATAAGGACTATTAACCTCCTGCCCAACCCACTCGCAGATGTGAACCTGCTGAATCACTAAGCTGGAATAGCTCAGAATCTATGAAGTTTGTTCGATTTTAACTGGTCTAATGACATTTTTTCACTTTTCTTTACTGATTTCTTTACTGCAAAATGTGTGGAAGACTGTCCGCACCCACCCCCTCAAATCCCCTTTCCATATACTGAACCAGAACGCACCATCTATCTTTTTATACGGTCAAAAGGTGGTAAAAAATGCGGCAAAATGTAATTCCACTAGTTTGATAGTCTTGCAACGTATGGAATGCCTAAAATCCAACTCGGTGCTGGTTAACAAAAAGAAACCAGTGTCACTTCACCGGGCAGACCAAGTGCACATCCAACTCGCCAAACATGTTCACATTGTGGCAAGTGTACTATTTCCTACACCCAGTATTACAAAACAGTACACAAAACGTGTTTTTCTGCTCATCTAAACATTGTCAGTTCTAGCAAGAAATCAGACTTTCTGGAGTCAATTAAACACTTCCCTGATTCATGGAATTATTTGCGTGTAAAACAGAGTTATTTGGTGCCATTCTGCCCGCAAATCATTGTTTTTGACGAATGGGGATTTGCGGGCAGAATGACACGCAAATCCCTGTTTTATACACAAATAATTCCATGAATCAGCGCCCTTAATTCTCTTCTGTGAAGAAACAGGGAATATTGGACAACGTCACTTTAGTGATTTCGTTTACTCTCACTTTGAGCAAGCCAGGGAATCGTTCTTGTCTAGATTGATGGAAGGTAATAGTGTTTCTCCTACGTTGGTTGACACGTTATAGATTCTTCAGAGCTCTTTTAGACTTAATGCAGCTACACATGTAACTAAATGATGGAATTTTAAATGGTATGATGTTTTTTTTGAATTTGAGCTTGCATGATTGATGTTTCCAGCACTTTATGAATCCATTGTTTGAGACTAAATTGGACAACATTTGCTTCACTCTTTGTGATTTGAGTGGATACGTTTTAGGCTACTTCCACAATGTGATGTTTTTAGATAGGGTTTATTGTGTACTGTTACATATATTTTATATTGTTACTAATTTATATACTTGAAGCTAGAACTTAATTTAAGACCTGTCTATTTGCATTGCATTATTAAGGTCAATTGAGTTAAATTGTGTAAGGTTTAACTTTGTAAATAAAAAACATGCTATTATATTAAAGACAGGCTCACTGGCTTTGCCATTTCTGGCTATAAGCAGTGCCCTTCTCTTTATCAACTAGTCAAGACTGGCTGGCAGTGTTGATGCGGGTTCACCTTCTGATTCTGAAAGAATGGTGCAGGTTCAATGCCCGAACCCACCAGTGCCACAGGTTTTGATGATCACAAGGATGATGTAAAAGGACTACCTTTGCCAGTATCTGATGATACCATCTCATCATTGCCACCTGATGCCACATCACTGGCAGATGAAGGGACATTGGCGATAACAGCAGTGCCAGCCGTACCTGTCTCTTTAAAACTAAGAGTCTCTTGCTTAAGTGTGGTAAAAAAGGGACCCACGTTGCAACTTTCATCTAATTAATGTTACGCTCACCTGGTATCCATGGGGACGCCACCCAGCCAGTTGGTCGCTGGTATCTTTCTCAGTGATTCCCTGTATGGTTCTCGGTGGAAGTTCCGCCTGGAAATACAGGAGGACTGTGTTTAGGACTGGCTGACTAAGGTAAGTTTTCCCCCCCCACCTCCCGTATGACTTTAGCCCCTCTGGGCCCTCTTCTCACCTTGTTGTAGAAGTTGGCGCGCTCTCCGCCCTGCTTTCTGGGCAGGGGCGCGTTGTCTTTCGTGGGCGTGTGCGGTCCGGTTACTTCACTGACAGCGGCCCAAGTAATGTCTTTCAGGTAGGTCTTATTGCTGTTTATTGAGTTGTTATTCTTGCATGCCTTTCTCTGTTTGATAATGTCTCTTTTTATCTCCCTTAGTGTGCGGAGTGTCCGCGTGGCGAACTGGCTAAGCTGTGCCTCGCTGGTAAATGATGGCGCACAATAAGCGCTATGATGCGGTAAGTAAGCGCCTTGCGCAGTGCTGCGATGTCTTGTCTTCGCTGACCTGTGTTTTCTCCCTTTTTCGTAGGTCGTGGTGTGCTCCCAGTGCGTGTGGATTCCCGGAGCGATGCCGGCCGAAAGGCGATCAGCCAGGTAAGTCTTTTAAGCAATTTGTGGTTGAAATGTCTCTAATACCTCCTTTAATTATGTCTTTTCTTGCTTTTTCAGGTCCTTTGGTCTGGGCGGAAGCGCAGATCCAACGGAGCTACCCAGGAGCTGCGAGCAGTGAAGGATGGAGATCACAGGTAAGATGCTGCTGCTAACGATGTTCTTTTGTCTTTCTGCAGGTTCTGATTTCCCAGGCTCGTGAGTAAGCTGGACACAGTGAGCGTCACATTGCTAGCTGCAAAGTAACGCAAAGCGTGTTGTCTTGTTCGGGTGTGGTTTAAATAGCCTCTGCAAAGTAGCCCAGGTAAAGTAGTCCCTAGGCCACCACACCCAAAACACTATACCGCATAGCTTGGTTCTTAGGAATCAAGCTATGTGGATGCCTCCATGTTGGATGAAAGCCTAAATAAAGTAGTTCCCATAGCAGATGTATTTCACTGTGTATGACTCTGGCCCCAAGAGGGCCTAAGACGTGGATGCCAGGTCTTATTTGGGATCCGAGTCCTGATTCCACCTGGCCAATGATCTTGCCAGTGGGGATCAGGGCTGAGGGTCGTGACAGCACTCCCCCCTAAGGCCCCTCCCACAGTGTTTCTCCTGTCTGGTCCAGGTTTAGTTGGGAAGTTCCAATGAAACTTCCTGATCAGACGTGGTGCGTGTATGTTCTCACTGGGCTCCCAGGATCTATCTTGGGGTCCAAATCCCTTCCAGTCAATGAGATAATATAACTTGGCTCTAGAGTATTTAGAGTCCAGGATGCCTTTGACTTCGAATTAAGGTTCTCCATCAATAAGTATGGGTTTTGGTGGTGTCTCAATTCGTATACCGGGTTGCATTGGTTTTAAGAGGGACACATGAAATACCGGATGGATTTGTAGATTAGGCGGTAAATCCAATTTGACGGCTGCCGGGTTGATAGTCTGGGGCCTTTTTCCAACGTTGGTCGGCAAAGTGCTTTTGCTTTTCCTTAGCATGAATGAGATGTTCCTTCGCCTTTCTGAAAGCCTGAGTGATGGTTGTGTGGAGAGCCTTTACTGCAGGAATTTCCAAGCTCGCTGGAAGGTCGAGTTCCGAGGTTGGTGGATGCCTGCCATACAGGGTGTAAAAAGGTGTTTGTCCTGTGCTAGAATGTACGGAATTGTTGCATGCATACTCGGCTATCCAAAGTAAGTCTTTCCAATCTCTTAATTCATGGTTCAGCATGCACCGTAAATACTGCTCGAGGGTCTGATTGGTCCTCTTGGTTTGCCCGTCCGTTTGGGGATAGTGACTGGTAGATAACCGGACGTCAATCTGCGCCATTGCACAACATTTTCTCCAAAAGTTGGATACAAACTGGCTGCCTCGATCAGAGACCAGAAGTGATGGGAATGTCCTCCAGAAACACTTTTGCTAAGGTGGATGCGTCTGGGAGGCCTTTGAGAGGAATAAAGTGTGCCATTTTAGAGAATAAATCCACGACTACAAGAATGGTTTTAAACCCTTGACTGGGAGGCAGATCAGTTATGAAGTCAAGGGAAAGAGTGTGCCATGGAGCGGGAGGAATGTCCAATGATTGTAGGAGACCCAATGGTTTTTGTTTTTGTGATTTATTTTGTGCGCAAGACTGAATATACTGGACGACGTCCTTACGCCAGGTAGGCCACGAAAAGGTCTGTTTCACTTTAGCTAAGGTTTTGGCGATCCCAGGGTGTCCTTCGATCAGAGAGTCATGATAATCTGAAATAATATGCTGTTGTAATTCCTTCTTGGGTACATATAGCCGGTCTCTAAAGAAGGGCAATTGATCCTTGATGCAATATTGTTCTTCTTGAGTTTGCCATGCGAGGAAAGTATCAGGGTCCATTGCCCGTTGAATTTCATTTCGTAATTCTGCTTGTGTTAAGGCTGTCGTGAAACCCAAGAGTTTGTCTTCAGGTATGATGGGTACCGGGTCTGCGGTTGTATATACCGTTTCATTGATGCCCATACGAGATAAGGCATCAGCCTTTCCATTCTTGACCCCTGGTCGAAACGTGATTACATAGTCATATTTGGCGAAGAAGAGGGCCCACCGCAACTGGCGCGAGGACTGGGCCTTCGCTGTTTTGAGATATTGCAGGTTTCGGTGGTCTGTGATGACTGTAATGGTGTGTCTAGCCCCCAGAAGATAGTGTTGCCACGCTTTGAAAGCGGATTTGATGGCCAGGAATTCTTTGTCTTTGTCTGTGATGGCGCAATTAATCTCTGGAGGTGAGAACTTTTTTGACCAGAAGGCCACAGGATGCAGCTGGCCAGTTTCTGTGTCCCTCTGTAAAAGGACAGCTCCCATTGCCATATTGGAAGCATCAGTTTCCACGACATAAGGGAGGTCTGGACGAGGATGTCGCAGGATTGGGGCGGAGATAAATCTTTGTTTCAATTCCTGGAAAGCTTTTTCCGCTTCTTCGGTCCAAGCAAACCTTTTATTGTTTTTTCGTAGCAGTACAGCGATCAGGTGCACAACCTGAGAGAAGTCTGGGATAAACCAGCGGTAGAAGTTTGCAAAGCCCATCATGCTCTGTATCCCTTTCAGAGACGTTGGTGATGGGCATTTTAGAATGGTGTCTACTTTGTGTACTTCCTTTCTGATGCCTCCTGGCGTAAGGATGAAACCAAGAAACTCTACTTCGGTGACGTGAAAAAAGCATTTCTCAAGCTTTGCATATAAACGATGTTGACGGAGCTTGGTGAGGACTGAACGAACATGCCTGATATGATCTTGTTTCGAGGCTGAGTACACTAAGATGTCATCTATGTACACTAAGGCGCAAACGTCAATCAATTCTCTCAAGACGTCATTCATGAAATATTGAAACGCTGCGGGACCGTTGCACAACCCGAAAGGCATGACTTGATATTCATACAAGCCATATTTGGTACGGAAAGCGGTTTTCCACTCATCTCTGCTTCTGACTCGGACCAGGTGGTACGCTCCTCGAAGGTCCAATTTGGTATAAATCTGGGCATCTTTTACTTGGTCCAGCATTTCAGGGATAAGTGGCTAGGGGTAGCGTTCTTCACGGTGATCTGGTTTATTGCGCGGTAATCAATACAGGTTCTCAAGTCCCCTTCTTTATTTGGTACGAAGAACAAAGTACTGTCTGCCGAGGACTTTGATGGGCGGATAAATCCGTTTGCAAGGTACTGGTCTAAATAGGATTTTAAATGAAGGTTTTCTGGTTCGGTGAGAGCATAGATCCTGCGGCAAGGGATTTGTGCACCAGGAACAAGGTCAATCTGACAGTCATATGGCCTGTGCGGTGGCAACGTGTTAGCCTGGTCCTTTTGAAATACGTCCTGAAAATCGTGGTATTCATGTGGCAAGGTATTAGTTAGTCCTAGGGTATATAGTGCTGTTCTGGGAGTCTTGGAGATACAGAAATCGGGATCCGGCTCTGGATAATAGCTGTAACGCTCACCTGGTATCCACTGGGACGTCACTCAGCCTGTTCTGACCTCTTACGACCTCGAACCCTTCCCTGGAGTCTACTCGACTGGAGACTGGGCCTAAAACACAGGATTGGTAGAGTTTAACTCCCTATTGTCTCTGTGTGCTTGAACCCCTTCTTCCCCGGACTCCAACCCTTCCCTTTGATCCACAGCTCACCTTGTTTTCTTGGAAAGTGTGCTCTCCATCCTGCTTTCAGCACAGGGGCGCGTTGATTGATGCAGGCTCGTTGCTGCCTAGTTACTTCACTGACAAGAGTCCGACAGGTAAGTATAATGAGTCTTTTGAATAGTTCTCTAACTTCGTTCCTTTCCTTCCTTAGATGATGGCCGGCATCCGGGGATGGCGATGTGCTGCTGAGATGAGTAGCGCTGAAGGTGAGTGAGAGCGCGATGCGCGATGTGACCCTTTTGTATTTATATTGAACTGAGTTCTTTTTCTGTGTCTTTTAGGTGCCGCGACGTTTTCAGCGTGGATGCCGGTTATGAAGAAGAAATGCGGTGAGTAAGCGCGGTATGCGGCGCCTCTAGATGTTTCCACGCTAACCTGGAGTGTCTTTTCCCTCTTGCAGATGGATGAGAAGTTCCGTAGACAGAGTTCCCACAGAGCGGCTGGATTCAGGTAAGCGTTTGAAGCTCGTACAGTCTTTAAAAATAAGCAAAGATTTGTTGAATGCTTACTAATGCCTTTTTTCTGTTCTTTTCCCTTTTCCTTGGGAAGCGGCGTGCCGGGATGGGAATGACACCGCCGAAGATGCCCGCAGAACAGAAGGAGCGATGAATGATGGGTAAGGCTGTTCCTAACAGTGTTCTTGTTCTTGCAGGAGCTGAGCGCAGAAGAAAGATGCAGGCCTACTGGAGACCGATCCGAACACGGTGAGTGTCACGCTGCAGGTGCAGAAAACACAAAGCATGTTTCTCAGCCTGGGCATGGCTTAAATAGTCTCTGGACTGAACCACACCCAAAAGACTAGACTGCACATGCATTTCTGGGAACCGAAATATGTGGGGCATCCATCTTGTCCCCATCAATGCACTACAAGTCCAATCCCAAATGTTATCCTATGGGAGGGAGTGAGTCTGGTGCCACAAGTGCCAAGTCTGACTCCAAGTGGTTCTTTGGAGGGATGGAGAGGCCCTTGAGGGCCATGAAGGCGATCGTGGCCTGGCTCCAGCCTGACATCTTGGAGGGCTGGGGACATGAGGGGCAGGAATCATGACAGCACTCCCCCCCAAGGACCCTCTCAAGGTGGCTCTTCTGTCTGGTCCTGGTTTGTTTGGATGGTTTTGATGAAATCTTCTAAGCAAGCGAGGTGCATGGATGTACTCACAAGGCTCCCATGTCCTGTCTTCTGGACCATACCCCTTCCAGTCTACTAAGTAGTATAATTTGGATCTGACGTACTTTGAATCCAGGATGTCCTTGACTTCAAATTCTGGCTCCCCGGAGACTACTACTGGCTGCGGTGGCGTTGCTACCCGGGGCCCAGGTTGAACAGGTTTACGGAGTGACACGTGGAACACAAGATGAATCTGCATGTTTGACGGCAGAGCTAGTCTGACCGCCACAGGATTTATCACGGAGGTGACGGTGAATGCACCCAGGTATCTTGGACGGAAAGTTCGGGTTCCTTTAATGAACAAGTGTTTAGACGCCAGCCAGACTTTGTCTCCCACTTGGTAGTTGGGGGCCTTTGCTCAGTGTTAATCAGCAAACTTCTTTTGGTGATTCTTAGCTTGAAGTAGGTGTTCAGCTGCCCTTTTAAAGGTTTGAGAAATGGTCGTGTGCAATGTTTTGACTGCTGGCATTTCCAGGGTTGTAGGAACGTCCAACTCAGAAGTACGTGGGTGCCGCCATACATGGTATAAAAGGGTGTCTGCCCAGTGCTGCTGTGTAGGGAATTATTATAAGCATATTGAGCTATCCATAATAGGTCGAACCAGCTTCCTTCAGCTTGGTGTAACATGATACGCAGATGCTGCTCGAGCGTCTAATTTGTCCTCTGTTTGACCATCCGTTTGGGGAAGGTGACTGGTGGATAGCCGGATGTCGATCTGGGACATAGAGCATCATTTTCCCCAGAAGTTAGATACGAATTGAGTACCTCAGTCTGAGACCAAAACTGAAGGAAACCCATGGAGCCATACGATGCTTTCAAGAAATACCTTTGCCAGAGTGTTGAGGATAATGATGGTGCTTATGCACAAACTTCGCGCAACTGTTCGTCCTCGTAATCCGAGTAACGAGTAAGTATACTCTGCTTGTCATGCCACTCCTATTTCATGGTCTTCTACTATATCCAACATTACATATACATATCATTGTAACGCATGAAAGTCGTTCAATAGTGTGCAGTGTCTAGATAGCATTTGTCAGAGCAGAATGCCATTAGTTACAAGAATTGTCATTGACAACAAACGTTTATTAAACTTATCTTGGTCATTTAAAAACAGTTTGTTTCATTCCTTTTCACAGGTGGTACCGGCTGGTGGCCTATCGTTCCTTTACATGGTGGCTCCATGGGAGGCTTGGACACCGCGTTCGAAGAGTGATACCCGCCTGTGCCGTTCGTGTCATAAGAGAAACGTTCCCGAGTGACAGCGGTCAGTACAGGGGATTTTCTCTCGCTGTGCTGCAACCTGACCTGTACAATGTTTTAAGTCTTGTATTTTTGTGTCATCAAAATAAGATACAAAATAAAACACCACATATATTTTAACAACGGTTGTTTTGATTTTTTAAATTAATCAAATGTGTCTCCATTCAAGGATGGACGTCAGACATCTGTGCTCGGAATGGGGGAAGGTCAGGTCGCTGTGAAGCAGGGTGGTCACTATCTAAGCTAACATAATATAATATATTCTCAATAATGCATGCACTAAATAACACTTGTTCAAAGTCTTTCAGTCGGTTACGTCTCTATAAAAGTCACACATATATCTATACTATCAATTAACATTGGATTATACAGGCCTTAGGTTAAGGGTCTTGACCACTATAATACACTGTTTGAAGTGTGGGTCTGTGCTCACAAGAATCTCCGGTATGTGGCATTTGTTATTGATAGGCAACGATATACTGCAGTAGGGGTTTAATATTAGTTGGGGATCTGCTAGGTGGGCATCATGGCGTGGTCAGTGGTCTGGCACATGAAGAGAATACCTTGCAGGGACACAGGATCAGAATGGCAGTAAGTTTCCACTGGCGAGGGTGCGTGGGCAAGGACACGTTTGTGGAGATGAACGAGCTATGTGCTTAGTTCAGGCTGGTTCACATGCAGGACCGTGATCTCAGAGGAAGAGTGATGTGTTACATTTATTAGCTGTTGCAAATACCTCTGGAGTTTTCCAGTCAGAGTGGGAACGAGGATGGGGGCCATGTGCTCTGCGCAGTGAGGCCTGGTCACCAAGATGGAGTGGGAAGGGGGTACAAAAATGGATGCCCCGTGTCCTGCTCAGTGGTCCCATCTACGCGAATGTCATCCAAAGTTAACATCAGATAAGGGCAAGGGGCGAACCCACTACTGGAGGCACTTGGTACGGGTTTCTACTGAGAAGTAAAGGATGAGAGGGGCCTGATGGCTGCTCGCTCCCACACACTTGCCTGCACGCCCCAGGCCCATCCATCCCACCCCCCTCTATCAAAGGCGGTTTGCACCCGGGGATGAGCGCTGGCATGGGGGGCTGTCACGGGCGCAAACGGCCAAAGTGCCAAACAGCATGTACACTTCAAAAGGTATCCCACGCCAGGGGGCCATCGCTCACATGGCCTCCCCCTGGCCATCGCTCACATGGCCTCCTCGGACCCCGTGTCTCCAGGCAGGCCTCCCCTGAGGCAGACCGCCCCCCTGGAAACCACATAATACCACGACATACACACGTCATTCATTTACAAACACACCCCTGTTTCTAATACTTTATAAACCACTTGATATGTCTCATGAGAACATCTTTGTGCTTTGCAAGTCAACTCCTGAACCTTCTACCTGAGAAGCACTGAGATCTATGCTAATCTGCTCGTCGTCGTGCTACCTGTGACCGCTTCGAGCAAACTTGTCAGTGTGCTACCTGTGGCCATCTACCTGTTCTCCTGCAACATACTGCTCGGCCTGCTGAATCCAACTGTTTGTTGGTCAAGGTAAGGCCATGTATCCTAGTCATATTTCGGTCATTCTTACATTTCTATCTATTTGCGATTACAGTACCCAATAGAGATATGGTCATTGGTCTCATAGCATAACAATTGAAACTGAAGTCAATAGCAATCAATAGATCTATTTATTTTCATCTGTGTCAATTGTCATCGAATTGCTTCCTTCGGGGGTCCAGTCTATAATGTAAACATGTTTCCTTTTTGTGCAAGACAGAACATCCAAGGGACGAGTCACATGTTCAGATTTTAGTCACATAATTTAAAACATTTCTGTAACTTATGCAAATACTAAGCCGCACATGATGAACTAGTATAGTTCCGGCAACCAAAACAAACCTTGCATTGAGCATGGTATGGTTCATTTACTTTTTTATGACATTTTTATTCATCAAGGTTTTATAATAATCTTGATGTTTACTTTTCAGAATTTTCAACAATGCCTGCCAGTTCGATTAGCGGTTGCCCTTCGAAGACCCATGCTAAATCTGAAGGCACTACAATGCATGTATTCCCGAAAACTGTTGATCGAATAAGAGAATGGGTCAGACGTTGCGGATATCCTCTGGATGAGCTGGAAAGTAGAGTCCAACAAGTCTTTGAGGACAAGAGGGGTGAACGATACCGCATCTGCAGCCGGCACTTTCCCTCGAACATGTACACCACATCTTGGGTAACAAAGAAGAATAAACGGCGATCGACACGAAAATTGCTCGCAAACGCTATTCCCACTCTATTCGTCCACATTCCGCCACTGGTGAGCCAAGTGTCAGTTTTTACCTTTAGGCCTTGCGTAGTTTGTAGGTGGCCGAATGGATTCATTGATATTTTAGGTGTTGTTTTCAATTTGTAATACTTTCGACATTGATATGAGTGTATAGCTTTTTGAATAATGACATTTATCAATATATTATTTTTAGATTTCATAACCCACCAACGAAATCTATATATGGGCACAGGAAACTGTGCTATAATGCGCATTACTCAAGTATTCTGTCTCTTTACATGGCAATTCTAAATATTGGCATTTCATTATCAAACAATAATTTACCTTTACAACTTCTTGACTATCCCTTGAATCTGAAGCAAGAACATTCTACTTCCGTGACGTGCTCGCAGTTATCAACCACTTCTAGCGCGTATCAGGTAATCATACTTGGCTATTCCGCTACAGACTTGTTTTATGCATGTCAAGTAATAGTTTTTATGTATCGTGTGATTATTTTACCAATTGTTTGGTTAGTGGTTTCCAATTAATATACACCTTAGTTGTCATCCCCTGGTGTTTGTTTTCAGTTATAATTAGTGTTATCCATACTAATGCAAGTACTGTCTTTCAGGGAGATGCTGGAGCATCCACCACATTGACAACAGCCCTAGATGTTCTTCAGCAGCACGAGGTATGGATACTGACAGCTCCATCGACCGTGATCATCAGGACTGGAGCACTTGTCGTTTGATTGTTCTACACCATCTTTCATTCGTGGTTAGCCATTGATATGTACCTGTGCGGTCGACCCCAAGTGTGTGTTGTGTTTTCAATATTGTAATCCTTACTAATGCAAATACTATGTTTCAGGCAGTTGTTGAAGCATCAACCCACGCACTTGATGCGGAGCCTGACATTCAAGTAATTCCAGGGGAAGCGGGACCATGCGGATACGAATCGGCGCAACAGCTTTCGGAAGTGCGCACCACATTGAAAACAGCCCTAGATATTCTTCAGCAGCACGAGGTATGGATACTGACAGCTCCATCGAGCGTGATCATATAACGTGATTCCATTTGCTATACTTTCTTCCCTATTAACGCAAGTACTGTGTTTCAGGGAGACGATGGAGCTTCAACTACAATCACAAGATCCCATTTAGATGATGCAGATGTAAAGAAATCGGAGAAATAAGTCGATTAAATCTGATCATATTTAAATATTCCTTGATTCTTTTAGACAATGCAACATTTGTGGTTATCTCTTTAGATGTACCTGTGCCGTCGACCCCAAGTGTGTGTTATGTTTACAATATTGAAAACCATACTAACGCAAGTACTGTGTTTCAGGGAGTTGCTGATGCCTCCACTTCAATACAATCATTCATGGCAGTCCATGCAGAGCCAGAGGTATGGATACTGACAGCTCCATCGAACTAGGTCATCAGAGCTCGAATACTTGTCGTTTGATTGTTCCACACAATATTTAAATCGTGTTTGGCTATTGAGATGTACATGTGTGTTCGTCCTTACGTGCGTTTTATGCTAACAATATTTTGATACACAGTAAGGAAAATACTATGTTTCAGGGAGTCGATGGAGCCTCATTCCGTGCTGTCTATGCGGATAAAGAAAATATAGTTGTTGCAGCGCAAGAGGAAGGGGAGACATGCGGATACGTATTGGAGCAACAGCGTGCAGATGTTGAAGGTCGAGTCAAAAAAGTTGCAAAGAAAATAAACAAAAATAAGGTTAGTTACAAACAGTTCATAACTTTAGAAATGTTTTTGTGCTGGGGACTATTTTATGTTTTTTTCCAGTCAATTGTACTATACTTTATCTTGTGTTTAAACTGAACATCCCTTTTCCAATCTGTCCTCTAGTTACCCGTGGGTCTACGAACTATACATACACAGACAGTGAAGCGAATGAGAGATGTTGCTTGCCAAAACATTTACACTATGGAGGATATCGAGGAACTATTAATTTAGACGCGGCGTGTTGAGACTCGGGATGCTCATGTCCAATGTACAGAAAATTAAATGAATGTGTCCGGAGAATCCAGCAAAGTTGTATTGGACCATTGCTACAGTACGACCACACCACCACAACAACATGATACTGGATGTATTGAAGATAGCTCTGAAGTAGTTGCAGATCAATTCACACAATCTACACCCGCCAAAAAATTGCCACCAAAAAAGCTGTCGACATTGTTGTGTTCTCCCATCAATGTTGAAGTAGCAGATGTTGAAATGACAGAGAATGAACTAGCAGCAGCATTAACCGATGCATCAGAACTTGATAGCAGCGATATTTCTTTCAAATGTGGTGATATGTCCTCAACGTCACAGGCCAAAACAACTTTGACGCAGGATGACAGTTTAATGAAAGAGGGCAAATACATAGTATTCAACAGTTGTTTGATGGATATTATAAGTATGCTGAAATGTGGGCATTCCCTCAGAGGGAAAGTATGTGGGAAGCCATTGATTCATGTGACTCGTCAAAAACAAGGCAGTAACGTCACAATACATGCCGCCTGTACATTACATCATACGTTTTCATGGTCTGCACAACCGATGCTGGGGAAACTGCCAGCAGGCAATCTACTGTGTGCAGCTGCATTACTTTTTAGTGACTCCAGTTTTAGAAAGGTAGAGTCTTTCTTTCAGTTTGTGGGACTCCATTTCGTTTCAAAAACGCAGTACTACAAATACCAATGTGATTATCTGTTTCCGGCCATTAGTGATGCTTGGAAAATTGAACAATTGTCTCTAGCAAGTACATTCGAAGGCAAACGATTCAGGCTAGCCGGCGATGGACAGTGCGAGAGCCCTGGATTTTCAGCCAAGTACTGCACCTACCACTTTCAGGACATGGATAGTAAGAAAATTGTGAGTTCGGTGGTCGTGCAGGTAACACAATGTACATCTTCAGTGGCCATGGAGAAACTAGGATTTATAAAATCAGTGGAATATCTGCAATCGAGGGGAATGCACATCGACCTCATAGCCACGGACAGACACGTTTCAATTGCCAACACAATGAGAGAACAGTTCCCACATATTAAACATCAATTTGACGTATGGCATCTTGCTAAATCAATCAATAAGAAAATCTCGGCTGCAGGGAATAAAAAAGGTTTGGAAAGTATTTCAGAGTGGTCCCAGTCTATCAGAAACCATCTTTGGTGGAGCTCCAAAACTTGTGAAGGGTCAGTGGAAATACTACTTGAAAAATGGCGGTCACTGGTGCACCACTGTACCAACATGCACCGCTGGTCAGAAAGCCTACATTTCCACCAATGTGAACATGGCCCTTTGTCCCCAGTGGAGGCATGGAAGAAGAAGTGGTTGAATCCATCTTCACCGGCACACGAAGCCATTGAGAAGATTGTGTTTGATAAAATTCTATCAAGAGATTTGAGGGGACTGACAGAATTCTGTCACACAGAAGGTTTGGAGGTGTTCCACAATATGTGCCTAAAGTACAGGCCAAAGTGCTTGCATTTCAGCATACAGGGCATGAGACATAGGACTCTACTAGCGGTCTTGGCCCATAACGAGATTCTCGGCCGTGAACAATCTAGGACTAAGGGTAATGTAAGGATGCCTCGCTACACTAAGGCCTTTTCAAAAAGATGTAAGCAATGGGTGATCAAACCAGTCTATGAGGAAATGGAGTTCGACTTTGTCAAAAGCCTTATTGTTGCTGTTTTAGAGAAGCACAGATATGGAATTTTGAACGTTTCTGTGCAGAGCACTGATCCATTGCCACCCAACATTGCCACTGTGCCATTTCCACCCAAAGGAGAGCTGGTTGTGAAGTACAAATCCCGGTTTAAATAATTGTAATACGATTGTCTTTTTGTAAATAAATGTTATTGTACAGTGTGCATACAAAGTACGCTAACCCTAACCCCTACCTTCACCATCCTGGGTGCCGAACAACCTGGGTGTCATCTTTGAATTCTCTCTCTATTCACCTCATATTGCTGACCTTGTCTATATGTGTATGTATATATTTTTGTTGATGTAACTAATTTTTGCAGTCTCTTGTAAATGCTGCGCACTGTTAACCGAGGGGAGGCTTGCGTATTGCAAAAAATAAAACAAACAAACAATAAATCTCACTTTCAACTCAACTCCTCGGGTACTTTATACTTTCCCTGACCTTCCCCAAAAAATGAAAAGTCTCAATAGTTATGGTTCTTTGGGGCTTCAAAGCTCGCAGAGAACGAGGACAAAATTGGGGGCCTTAGAACGCGCCAAGCGAGCCGTTGCAGATGGGAGAGAAGCCAGTTCGCATTTGCACATTGAGGCGCAGTACATAGATGGATTCGAAACTTCAAGTTCTCACAGATGGCTTCTTTACTATGGGATGTTGCAAAGAAAGAATGTATGCTCATTTCTAGTGAAGGTCAGCGGCTTTGATTTTCAGCTCGCGCCCTGAAGAGGCCCACAACTCTCACTGGCAGTATAAGGTTCTATTGTTTTTTGACCTTGAGAGACAGGGACCATGCCGAAAGAACTTCATTTGAAGGGGCGGGGGTGCAATAACGTAAGAGACGATAAGGCAGAAAATTCTGAAACTAGACCGAGTTTCATGTTAGTTCAGTATACGAAAAATCGTTGTCAAGAGCACAGTGGGATTTACGGACTGCATTACACAGAGACACAATGGAAATTGCAAATACAATGTAAGTAACTCTTTAGACGCTTTTATACCGTAACGAAGAATTAATGAATGGATGCATGAATAAATGAATGAATGAAGAGCTTGGAAAACGTTTGTGGGATCGTCCTTGTAGCGGGCACATGGGCATGCAGGTCCACATTCCACACGCATGTAGACAGTCGTTTCTCATTGTGTGCTAACCTCGATTTATTTCGTTACTTTTCGCATTGATTTTAGAGCCGAACATACTCCATTGCACTATCCTTGAAAGCAAATAGTTTCAGCTCGGCCGTAATAAATAAAATGAATAATATTAATAAAGATCAGCTGGCGAGACTAATTATAAATGTTATGTTTTCAAAACAGGTATATCCTTCCCTTTTGCTACTGCCACCAGTTTCAGACACCGGCAGATGGTTTTTTAACTGCCAGCTGCAGCTTAATGTAAACAACTGCACAATTCCGATGATTTTATGGGATGATCGCCAAGGGCCCATATGCCCTTACCCGGTACTAGCGGCTAGAAGCAACATCTCAACCTTTACGCTGGCCTAGTGCCTACTTGATGGAACAGCCTTGCGGTTCAACGTGCAACAAACGTGCTTCTTTTAACGAAAACCAACACCCTGTGTACCATAAAGGAACAGCGCGTGAATCACAATAAACTTTTACGGATTTGCGGATAGAGATAAAAGAAAATAAATGGCTTTCGGAGTTCATATGGCAATTGCTGAATATTCTATAAACATTTAATGTCAAATAAATGTACTTTACCAAATGGACCGTGTTGTTGTTTGATTTTAAAGTACAGTTTCATATTCCGAATTGTGGCGCGCTGTGTTGTGAGTTGATCTGTTTTGGTTTCCGGGTTCTGTGTGAAGTCGCGTAGAAGACGACTGGGTGCGTTTGCCTACGCAGCACAGAAACGTCATGGAGAGAGGCAGGGAATATGAATGTTTTGACAATGTCAGGCTCAGGGGCGGGGGATATGATTTAGTGCCGCAAAAGCAGGTCAGCCAGGGCGATCGGGGAAATGATAGGATTATCACAAAATAGCAGCTCCCTGATGCCTGTTTTTACGTGCGTTTAATGGACGAAAACTCAGGTAAGGTCCATAGGAAATTTTTCTAAAATCGAGCGACTTAGGCTTAAAAACACATGGCCGACCAGTAGGGGCAATAAAGAATTTTGACCGAACCATTCCTTTAAGAGGAATGAAATGTGCCATTTTTGAAAATAGGTCCACAACCACAAGAATAGTGTTAAACCCTTGACTGGGTGGTAAGTCAGTAATAAAATCGAGGGACAACGTGTGCCAGGGTGCTGGTGGGATTTCCAATGGTTGTAATAGCCCAGCCGGTTTCTGCTTGGATGACTTGTTTTGAGCACACAGTCCACAAGATATAATGAATTGGATAATGTCTTTACGCCACGTGGGCCACCAATAATTTCGTTTTACCTTGGCTAGGGTTTTAGCGATTCCGGGGTGGCCCTCTATCAAGGATTCATGATAACCGGACATGACTTGTTCTCGTTGTTCTTGGTTTGGTAAGAATAAATGATTCCTGAAGTAGGGCAACTGATCTTTTATCATGTAATGTTCTCCTTGTGCACTCCACGCTTGTAATTGCTCCGGACTCATCAGATTTTGGATTTCTTCATGTAATTCTTTCTGAGTTATGGTTGCTGTGATTCCTAGGAGCTTGTGACTCGGGATGATTGCTATTGGGTCAGGGGTCTGATGATACCTTTGCTCTTCCACCCCATACGGGAAAGGGCATCGGCCTTCCTGTTTTTCACCCCTGGTCGAAATATAATCACGTAGTCATATTCAGCAAAAAAAGAGCCCAACGTAATTGTCGTGAGGATTGGGCCTTTGCCGTTTTTAGGTACTGGAGGTTACGGTGGTCAGTTATTACGGTGATTGTGTGTCTGGCGCCCAAGAGGTACTGCCACCATGCCTTAAAGGCTGACTTAATGGCCAGGAGTTCTTTGTCTGTGATAGCGTAATTGAGATCAGGGGGTGTGTATTTACATGACCAGAAGGCGACAGGGTGTAACTGGCCCGTTTTGGGGTCCTTTTGTGAGAGGACGGCTCCCATAGCCATGCTTGAGGCATCCGTTTCCACCAGGTATGGGAGATCAGGGCGAAGGTGGAGTAAGATTGGGGCAGATGTGTATGTTGCTTTGAGTTCCTGGAAAGCTTCCTCGTCTTCTGTTGTCCACTGGAATTTTATGTTGCTTTTCCTTATCAATGACGTGATGGGATGCACGATTTGCGAAAATCCTGGGATGAATCGGCGGTAGAAGTTTGCAAAACCCAGCATACTTTGAACCCCCTTGAATGAATTTGGGGAATGGCCAGTTCAGGATAGCATCTACCTTGTGTACATCCATTCGGATTCCATTCAGGCTGAGAATAAAGCCCAGGAATTCCACCTTCGAGACGTGGAATGAGCACTTTTCGAGCTTGGTGTAGAGCTGGTGTTGACAGAGTTTCTCCAATACGGATCGGACATGTTTAACATGGTCCTGCTTTGATGCGGAATATACTAGAATATCGTTGATGTACACTAGAGCACAGACTTCAATCAATTCCTGTAGGACATCGTTCATGAAGTATTGAAATGCTGCAGGCACGTTGCAAAGGCCAAAGGGCATTACTTGATATTCGTACAAGCCGTATTTGGTGCGAAAAGCAGTTTTCCATTCGTCCCCCTATTTTACGCGAACAATGTGATATGCCCCCCTCAGGTCTAGTTTTGTGTAGATTTGGGCATCTTTGGCTTGATCAAGCAATTCAGGGATCAGTGGCAGGGGGTAGCAGTTTTTTACAGTAATCTGGATCAGTGCGCGATAGTCGATGCACGTTCTCAAGTCCCCCTCCTTTTTCGGTACGAAGAATGGAGGACTGGCTGCTGGAGACTTCGAGGGACGGATGAACCCGTTGGCCAGGTATTGGTCAAGATAGGCCTTCAGGTGCTGGTTTTCTGGTTCCGTGAGTGCGTAAATTCGCCCACAAGGGATTTGTGCGGCGAGTATCAGGTCGATTTGGCAATCGTATGGTCTATGCGGTGGCAGGGTATTAGCCTGTTCTTTCTGAAAGACATCTTTAAAGTCCTGGTATTCCCTTGGTAGGGTGCTGATTGCCATAGTCGCAAGCGTGGAGGTTCTGGTGTCTACATACATATTGGTTGTTTCTCTTGGTGATAACATGTATGGGCGCAAGTCTCGGGAAAGGCCAATTCTTTTGCTCGCCAATCGATTCTTGGATTGTGAGCTACCAACCATGGTATTCCCAAAAAAAACAGAACTGTGGTGCCTTAATGAGGTCGAAAACGATAGATTCTTGGTGTCCATCCTGGCACAGAAGGGATAAAGCTGCAGTGCATTGGGATACTGGACCAGAAGCTATTTCCGTGCCGTTGACAGTGGTAACAGTGGTAACAGTGTCGGTGGTTGATTTAGGGCGTAACGGAAGCCCCATCTTTGCCGCAAGATCCTGGTCGATGTAATTCCCAATGGCTCCACTGTCAATGTACGCTCTTACTGCGTGCATCAGAGATGGTTGTTGGTGATTGATCAAGACCACAGATAGTGCAAAATGGGAGGTCTGTAGTTCACTTTCTTCGCTCGACAAGTGGACCCCTACACTTGCCGGGCTGGGGAGTTTTTTCCGATTCCTTGATGGTATCTTCCTTGTCAGTGGCTCCTACCATCCTCCTCGGTGGCTTCACAGGGCACTCTTTAAGGAAATGACCTGACCTTCCACAGTACAGACATAACTGCTGCTGTCTCCTTTTATCCCTTTCCACTTTAGTCAAGGGGGATCTGACCCCCGCCTCCGATTTGCATTGGTTCTCCTGAACCTTCCGTTGTGCGAGCAATTTTGTCCTTTGAACGCACATACATAGGGCGAGGGTCCGGTCTGGTTCAATCTGCTCTTCGGTCCTGTAACCTATGATCCAGTTGAACAACAAGGTCAATGAATTCTGAGCAGTCTTTCGGGGGTTCACTACTTGTGTGAGAACATCCTTGAGCTCCCCCCTGCAACCCCTGATGAAATAACGTGGTTCTCTTCTCCACTGGCCATTCTGCTTCAACTACGAGTCTATTGAACGTGGCTATGTATGTTAATGGGTCTTGATTCCCTTTGCGTAGGGACAGAAGTTCGTTGTCTAACGCCTGCTCATGAGTACGACGGGCGAACAGATTTTCCATCTCCTGCTGAAAGCCCCTGAAGTCATGCAGCAAAGGATCGTCTTGGGCCACAAAGGGTACAGACCAGTCCGCGGCGCTACCACTCAGGTAGGATAGCACAAAAGCGACCCGTGATTGGTCATTCGGAAAGGCCCCTGTTTCATGAACGTTGCAAACCTCTTGGGATCCCCCGTAAATCGTTCCGGCGGGGCCAAGGGAACTGCCCCAGGAAGGGTTATCTGAACGGGATTGGCTGATGGGGCTGGCATCGAGGGCACGCTACCCGGAAATGGTGCATGCCCTGCTTGTGACTGGAGAAGTTGCTGGCTTAAATCATCACTGCATTCTTTGGCTACTATCAGCTCTCTCCTCAGGGTGTTGGTCTCCTGCCTGGCTGCATGTACTTCGGAACGTAGCTGCCCCAACATGTGGGCTAACTGGTTGGTTTCTGATGTTTCCATGACGCCCAGGTGGATTTTGATGTGAGGCTTTGTGTTCTGTAATGCTCACCTGGTATCCACGGGGACGTCACTCAGCCTGTTCTGACCTCTTACCACCTCGAACCCTTCCCTGGAGACTACTCGACTGGAGACTGGGCCTGAAACACAGGATTGGTAGAGTTTAACTCCCTATTGTCTCTGTGTGCTTGAACCCCTTCTTCCCCGGGGTCCAACCCTTCCCTTTGATCCACAGCTCACCTTGTTTTCTTGGAAAGTGTGCTCTCCGTCCTGCTTTCAGCGCAGGGGCGCGTTGATTGATGCGGGCTCGTTGCTGCCTAGTTACTTCACTGGCAAGAGTCCGACAGGTAAGTATAATGAGTCTTTTGAATAGTTCTCTAACTTCGTTCCTTTCATCCTTAGATGAAGGCCGGCGTCCGGGGATGGCGACGTGCTGCTGAGATGAGTAGCGCTGAAGGTGAGTGAGAGCGCGGCGCGCGATGCCACCCTTTGAACTGAGTTCTTTTTCTGTGTCTTTTAGGTGCCGCAACGTTTTCAGCGTGGATGCCGGTTATGAAGAAGAAATGTGTTGAGTAAGCGCGGTATGCGGCACCTCTAGATGTTTCCACGCTAACCTTGAGTGTCTTTTCCCTCTTGCAGATGGATGAGAAGTTCCGGAGACAGAGTTCTTACAGAGCGACTGGATTCAGGTAAGCGTTTGAAGCTTGTACAGTCTTTAAAAATAAGCAAAGATTTGCTGAATGCTTACTAATGCCTTTTTTCTGTTCTTTTCCCTTTTCCTTAGGAAGCGGCGTGCCAGGATGGGAATGACACCGCCGAAGATGCCCGCAGAACAGAAGGGGCGATGAATGATGGGCAGAAGCGCCGCAAGGTAAGGCTGTTCCGAACGGTGTTCTTGTTCTAGCAGGAGCTGAGCGCAGAAGAAAGATGCAGGCCTACTGGAGACCGATCCAAACACGGTGATTGTCGCGCCGCAGTTGCAGAAAACACAAAGCATGTTTCTCAGCCTGGGCGTGGCTTAAATAGTCTCTGGGTATCCCAGGTGTCTCTGGGCTGAACCACACCCAAAAGACTAGACTGCACATGCAGTTCTGGGAACCGAAATATGTGGGGCATCCATCTTGTCCCCATCAATGCACTACAAGTCCAATCCCCAATGTTATCCTAAGGGAGGGAGGGAGTCTGGTGCCATAAGCGCCAAGTCTGACTCCAAGTGGGTCTTTGAAGGGATGGAGGGGCCCTTGAGGGCCATGTAGGTGATTGCGGCCTGGCTCCAGCCTGACATCTTGGAGGGCCGGGGACATGAGGGGCAGGAATCATGACAATAGCAGGCCGGAGAGCAGTCGCCGGGAAGGTTAATTTCCATGCCCGCCAGTCTATCAAAGGGTTGTGAGCAACTAACCATGGCATCTGTAGTATTAACCGGAACTGAGGTGCCTTAATGAAATCGAATGAAATACACTCCTGATGTCCATCCTGGCACAGCAAGGTTACTCCAGCTGTGAACTGGGTTACTGGTCCGCAGGCGATTTCTATCCCATCCACGGTAGTTACCTTGTCCCTGGTTGACTTGGAACATAAAGGAAGCCCCATCTCTGCTGCCAGCTCTTGATCAATATAATTGCCACTGCTCTGCTGTCGATGTACGCTTCTACGGCATGCATCTATGACGACCGTTGGTGGTTTATTAAGATCACAGGTATTGCAAAGTGCGAGGTCGGTGGCTCTTTCTTCTCACTCGACAAACTGACCTCTACGGTTGCCGAGCTTGGTAGTTTTCCGATTCCTTAACTTCATCCTTTTCTGTGGCCCTAACTGTTCTCCTTGGGGGTTTTACTGGGCAGTCCTTCAGGAAATGTCCTGGTTTTCCACAATACAAACAAAGTTGTTGTTGTCTTCTTTTATCCCGCTCTTGTTTTGTTAATGGAGGTCGTATCCCTCCTATCTGCATGGGTTCTACAGTGTTTTCTGGCACCCGTGGTGCATTGTCCATTGATCGAACATAAACCACGTGAGAGTTTGTTTTGGACCAGTCTACTTTTCGGTCCTGCAACCGGTGATCTAGCTGCACGACCAGATTTATGAATTCGGTACAGTCTCTGGGGGGATCAACTACCTGGGCTAAGACTTCCTTTAATTCGCCTCGAAAGCCTCGATGGAATAACATGGTTCTTTTGTTTTCTCCACCTGGCTTTGGCAAACAGTCTATTACAAGTAGCAATGTACGTCAACAAGTCCTGATTCCCCTGCCGGAGGGATAAGAGTTTGTTGTCAACTGCTTGTTCCTGGGTATGGCAAGCAAAAAGTGTTTCCATTTCTCTCTGCAACCCCCCATAGTCCTGTAACAGTGGATCATCATGGGTCACCAACGGCACCGACCAATCCGCTGCGCTTCCACTCAAGTATGATAAGACAAAAGCTACCCGAGCATGGTCGTTTGGAAATGCTCCAGGGCGACAAAGGAAATGAAGGGGACACTGATTTATGAATGCTGCATACTTCCGTCGGTCGCCTGAAAACCTTTCTGGTGGTGCCAGGGGAACTGTTCCAGGTAACGTTATCTCTACTGGAGTAGGGGTAAAAGATGAGGAGGTGGGATTTTGCATCGATGGATTTCCTCTAGGCAGAGGAGTCTGTCCTGCCTGTAATTGCAAAAACTGTCTACCAATCTCCTCAGTGCGATCTTTGGTCACTGTTAGGTCTCTTCGCAGTGCATTAGTCTCTTGTCGGGCAGAATGAACCTCGGCACGAAGGTCCCCCAACAATTGGGCCAAATGGTCAATTTCCGATGTCTCCATGGCACCCATGTGGATTAGTTATGGTAGGCTTTGCGTTCTGTTACGCTCATCTGGTATCCACGGGGACGCCACCCAGCCAGTTGGTCACTGGTATCCTTCTCAGTGATTCCCTGGTATGGTTCTCGGTGGAAGTTCTGCCTGGAAATACAGGAGGACTGTGTTTAGGACTGGCCGACCAAGGTAAGTTTTCCCCTCACCTCCTGTATGACTTTAGCCCCTATGGGCCCTCTTCTCACCTTGTTGTAGAAGTTGGCGTGCTCTCCATCCTGCTTTCTGGGCAGGGGCGCGTTGTCTTTCGTGGGCGTGTGCGGTCCAGTTACTTCACTGACAGCGGCCCAAGTAATGTCTTTCAGGTAGGTTTTATTGCTGTTTATTGAGTTGTTATTCTTGCATGCCTTTCTCTGTTTGATAATGTCTCTTTTTATCTCCCTTAAATGTGCGGAGCGTCCGCTTGGCGAACTAGCTAAGCTGGGCCTCGCCGGTAAATGATGGCGCACAATAAGCGCTATGATGCGGCAAGTAAGCGCCTTGCGCAGCGCTGCAATGTCTTGTCTTCGCTGACTCGTGTTTTCTGCCTTTTTTCGTAGGTCGCGGTGAGCTCCCAGCGCGTGTGGATTCCCGGAGCGATGCCGGCCGAAAGGCGATCAGCCAGTTAAGTCTTTTAAGCAATTTGTGGTTGAAATGTCTCTAATACCTCCTTTAATGATGTCTTTTCTTCCTTTTTCAGGTCCTTTGGTCCGGGCGGAGCGCAGATCCAACGGAGCTACCCAGGAGCTGCGAGCAGTGAAGGATGGAGATCGCAGGTGAGATGCTGCTGCTAACAATGTTCTTTTGTCTTTCTGCAGGTTCTGATTTCCCAGGCTCGTGAATAAGCTGGACACGGTAAGCGTCACGATGCTAGCTGCAAAGTAACGCGAAGCGTGTTGTCTTGTTCGGGTGTGGTTTAAATAGCCTCTGCAAAGTAGTCCAGGTAAAGTAGTCCCTAGGCCACCACACCCAAAACACTATATCGCATAGCTTCGTTCTTAGGAATCAAGCTATGTGGATGCCTCCATGTTGGATGAAAGCCTAAATAAAGTAGTTCCCTGAGCAGATGTCTTTCACTGTGTATGAGCCTGGTGCCAAAGGCGCCAGGACTGGCCCCAAGAGGGCCTGAGACGTGGATGCCAGGTCTTATTTGAGATCCGAGTCCTGATTCCACCTGGCCAATGGGCTTGCTAGTGGGGATCAGGGCTGAGGGTCGTGACAATTAATTGCCCATTCATTTTGGCTAAGTGGGCAACACTTACCAATTACTTGTGGCCTGCTACAAAGAACCAAACCTGCCATAAAGGTACTTGAATGATGTTTTCGTATAATGCTTTCCTTGCAGGGTCCCGTGGCATCAAAAGCCTGTAAATAGCCATTCTGACTCATTTTACAAATTTAGGAAGGATGGTGAGGAAATAAGGGCTCCAGGCAGCAGTGATGAAGAAACAGTAATTTATTTCATTACAGCGACAGCGGCCTATGAGAGCCGAGTGCCAACATGGCTCTCTCCCTGCAGTCTCTACTGTAACTCCTCAACATTCTTAGAATAACATTCTTAGAACTTAATGAGCTCATAGTGCAGCTCAATGTTTAACTAGGATCTGGTAATACATTTTTATGAACTTGTTTTAACTTACACTTACATCATAACACATCTCATCCCTTACGTGCATACAGCTGTTTACTCCACATAATAATCCTTAAACCAGCTGGGTTTGTTCTTGACTCTAATTGAATGTGTCTCTGCTGCAGACCTTGAATTGTTGTCATCCTTGGAACACTTATCTATGACACTAGAGTCTCTGATACTGTTATTAGCAAATTCACCATTGTCATGTTTACCATTGTCATGTTTATCATGTGCATTGTCCTTCATGCATTCTGGACATTTCACAATTCTGGACATTGACCAACACTCCCCCCCTTCTACAATTACTACATTGTTTCTTACAACAGATATTTTCTTGGGACCAATGTATTTGCTTTCTACACATTTGGCAGTGAATCTAGGGTTCTTTATGAGAATACAATCTCCCACTTTCCAGGTATTACTTTTGACACTCTTGTCCTCATCAAATCTTTCTTTGTACACCTCCTGTGCTTCTTTGATGAGAGTCATAATTCTCTCGCGATCAATGTTGGAACTCTTGGCTAAGTCCATCCACCCTGGACATAGTTTTGTTCCAGGTTGTCTCCCTTTCAATGACATGAACGGAGATACATTTGTAACTGAGTGTGGTGTGGTACAGTAGTTCCATATCATTTCTCTTACTACACCAAACCATCTTAGATTAGAAACCATGGCCAATTGCAAACCACCCTTTATGAACCTATTGGCTCTCTCAACGAGGCCGTTGGCCCTTGGATGATATAAAGCAGTTCTAGTGTGTTTGATGCAAAATTTCTTCAAGTAAGTTAACATCCTTTCAGAACAGAATTGTACTCCGTTAGCAGTGATTAATTCTGTCGGGAAACCCTCCCTGTAAAACACTTCCTCGAAGAATAACACCATCTCTGCAGTGGTTGCCTCACCCAAAGCCTTCCATTCAATCCATTTGGAATGGTAGTCTACTAACACAACAATGTATTTATACCCATTGTCAAGGTTTTGTAATGGTCCTATCAAATCAACTGCAACTTTTTGCCATGGTTCACTCGGTACTTTGACAGGATTTATTGGTACTTCTCTAACCATCTTGGTCTTGTCACTCTTACCACACTCTCTACAACCCCTAACACACTTCTCTGCATCGCTGTCAATCCCGGGCCACCAGAAATATTGCCGCAAATATCTCTTTGTGTAACGCTCACCTGATTCCCGTAGAGGCGCCGGTCTTGACTGGGCGTATACCGTATCTTCAAAGGTGATGTGTAACACACGGCTGGCTCTTTGGGCTGGACCTCTGTGCACTGTATGTTTGACTCGAAGGGTAAGATGTCTGCAGATAGAAAATATGGGATTAATGAACTGGGTTATTGAATGTCTCTCTTCTTCCTTTTCTCTTCTCCTGTAGAACCCCGAAGGTTAACGCTCTCACCTTAGGTAAGTGAACGCCGTGCTCTCCATCTGCCTCGGGGCAGGGTGCTGTAACCAGTTTCTTCACTGGATAAGGGGAGCAGGCCTCTTGACTTCAGAGGACTGCTGTCCGTCGTTTACTGCACGAACGGTAAGTTTCGAGTAATTCTAATGTCTTTAAAGTCTTTAGTAATGATGTCTCTTGTTTTGCAGGGTTCCGGCGATGGTGGATGACGGGCTGAAGTGAGTTGAAGATGGAGCCCGTGTGATGAATAGAAGCGCCTGGAAGCACGTAGGTAAGCGCTTGTTGCCTGCTTCACGATGCGCTCTAACTGTCTTTTTATTTTGCAGGTACAAGTTCGGAGCGGCTGCAGGGTGCCGGAATACCCACTGGGTTAGATGTGGAAAGGAGTAATGGCACGTGAGTATTAAAGTTCCCCAATGTCTTTAAACGCACCTTGTTTTGTCTTTCAGATGCGGGATGCAGCGCCGAAGGCCTCCGGAGCGTGCGAAGAGTTGGTAAGCTTTTGTCTTTCAGATGCCGGAATGCAGTGTGAAGACCTCCGGAGCGCACGAAGAGTAGGTAAGCCTTTGTCTTTCAGAATGCAGCGCGAGGCGTTGGTGACAGCCGATGGCCCAGGTAAGTGAAGAGCTGTCACTGAAGACCGTAATGCTAACCTGTTCTTTCTTGTCTTTATAGGTGTTGCTGAAGACTGGATTCAGGATGGTAAGCCTTTTTCCTTAGGCCCAGGATCAGATGCAGAAGACACGATGAGCGTTCTGCTGCAGAGGATGCAGAATAACGCAAAGCAAGATTCATCCATCGGGTGTGGTTTAAATAGCCTCCTGTAGTGCTTAGGTGTCTCCTTCCACAGCCACGCCTAGGTAAGAAAAGAGTTCCTGCTTTCCAGAAGAGTTCCAGTGTTCTGAACCTAGGGAGTGGCTCCTGCCCCACCCAACAGGAAAAGTAGTTCCAAACAGAAGAGGATCAGAGGCTCAACTGGCAGGCAAGTAAGCAGCATGGTCTGCTGCAGGTAAGTCCACCCAAGCATTATGAGCCCGGCGCTTCCAGCGCTGGGACTGGGCATATTTATGAGCCTGGTGCCACTGGTGCCAGGACTGGGTCCAAAAGGTCCCAATTGGGACTGGTTGGCACTCGGAACCTGGCTTATGAATCTGCTTCCAAGGGAGTTGGGAAAACCCTGACCTTTTGGAAGCAGAGATCATGACAGTACCCCCCCTCAAGGCCCCTCCCAAACCGGGCTTCTCCGGGGGTTTTGGCTTGTCAGGAAATGTTCTGTGAAATCTTTTGATTAGGCGAGGAGCGTGGACATATTCAGCAGGTTCCCAGGATCTCTCTTGGGGGCCGTAGCCTTTCCAGTCAATTAGGTAAAATAGTTTAGATTTGGAGATCTTGGAGTCCAGAATGCTTTTGACTTCAAACTCGAGTTCCCCATCAACTAGGATAGGTTTTGGAGATTTAGTTAGTCGGGTTTGAGGTTGCACGGGTTTTAATAGAGAGACGTGGAAGACCGGATGTATCTTCATGTGCGGGGGCAAGTCCAACTTGACCGCTACTGGGTTTACTATGGTAGTGATGGAATAGGGACCAAGGTATCTTGGGTTGAATGTGCGTGGCCCTTTTAGAGGTAGATATTTGGTGGATAACAAGACTTTATCCCCTACTCAATATTGAGGGGCTTCCTTCCGATGTTGATCTGCTCCTTTCTTGTATTGTTCTTTAGCCCTTTGAAGGTGAGAAACAGCTTCCTTAAAGGCTTGGGTGATTGTAGAATGCAGGTAGTCTACTGCTGGTGTTTCAAGATCTTGGAGGGGATCCAACTCCGAGGTTCGAGGGTGACTGCCGTACAAAAGAAAAAACGGGGTTTTCCCAGTTCCCGAATGGACAGAGTTATTGTAGGCATATTCGGCTATCCAAAGGATGTCTTTCCAAGTTTTTTCAGTTTGTTGCAGCATGCAGCGTAAATACTGTTCCAGAGTTTGATTGGTCCTCTCGGTTTGTCCGTCGGTCTGAGGGTGGTGACTGGTCGATAGTCTCACATCAATTTGAGCCGACCGACAGCAACTTCGCCAAAAATGAGAAATAAATTGACTACCTCGATCCGAAATTATGTCATGCATGATCTCTGCTTCCAAAAGGTCAGGGTTTTCCCAACTCCCTTGGAAGCAGATCCATAACCCAGGTTCCGAGTGCCAACCAGTCCCAATTGGGACCTTTTGGACCCAGTCCTGGCGCCAGTGGCACCAGGCTCATAAATATGCCCAGTCCCAACGCTGGAAGCGCCGAGCTCATAATGCTTGGGTGGACTTACCTGCAGCAGACCATGCTGCTTACTTGCCTGCCAGTTGAGCCTCTGATCCTCTTCTGTTTGGAACTACTTTTCCTGTTGGGTGGGGCAGGAGCCACTCCCTAGATTCAGAACACTGGAACTCTTCTGGAAAGCAGGAACTCTTTTCTTACCTAGGCGTGGCTGTGGAAGGAGACACCTAAGCACTACAGGAGGCTATTTAAACCACACCCGATGGATGAATCTTGCTTTGCGTTATTCTGCATCCTCTGCAGCAGAACGCTCATCGTGTCTTCTGCATCTGATCCTGGGCCTAAGGGAAAAGGCTTACCATCCTGAATCCAGTCTTCAGCAACACCTATAAAGACAAGAAAGAACAGGTTAGCATTACGGTCTTCAGTGACAGCTCTTCACTTACCTGGTCCATCGGCTGTCACCAACGCCTCGCGCTGCATTCCGGCATCTGAAAGACAAAGGCTTACCTACTCTTCGTGCGCTCCGGAGGTCTTCACTCTGCATTCCGGCATCTGAAAGACAAAAGCTTACCAACTCTTCGCACGCTCCGGAGGCCTTCGGCGCTGCATCCCGCATCTGAAAGACAAAACGAGGTGCGTTTAAAGACATTGGGGAACTTTAATACTCACGTGCCATTACTCCTTTCCACATCTAACCCAGTGGGTATTCCGGCACCCTGCAGCTGCTCCGAACTTGTACCTGCAAAATAAAAAGACAGTTAGAGCGCATCGGGAAGCAGGCAACAAGCGCTTACTTACGTGCTTCCAGGAGCTTCTATTCATCACACGGGCTCCATTTTCAACTCACTTCAGCCCGTCATCCGCCATCGCCGGAACCCTGCAAAACAAGAGACATCATTACTAAAGACTTTAAAGACATTAGAATTACTCGAAACTTACCGTTCGTGCAGTAAACAACAGACAGCAGTCCTCTGAAGTCAAGAGGCCTGCTCCCCTTATCCAGTGAAGAAACTGGTTACAGCACCCTGCCCCGAGGCAGATGGAGAGCACGGCGTTCACTTACCTAAGGTGAGAGCGTTAACCTTTGGGGTTCTACAGGAGAAGAGAAAGAGAAGAAGAGAGAGACATTCAATAACCCAGTTCCTTAATCCATATTTTCTATCTGCAGACATCTTACCCTTCGAGTCAGACATACAGTGCACAGAGGTCCAGCCCAAAGAGCCAGCCGTGTGTTACACATCACCTTTGAAGATACGGTATACGCCCAGTGTCGTGATCTGGGCAAAATCTTCCTCGGGGCCAGCCCTTTGAGAGCAAAAAATACCCAATTCAGCCCAAAATACAGGTTCTATTGTGCTGAGCAGTGATCTCATGCTAGTGACAAATGACATCTTCAAATAAGTTTTAGCATATTTATTCTAAGCAGTGAATTTCATATACATTTGGGATTCAAGTTAGAGAATATTACAAAGCATAAAACTTAGAGAAATGCAAAATATAGTGAAACATGGAACTTAGATAAACATAGAGAAATATAGAGAAGCATAGAGAAACACAGTCTTACGTCCCTTTAATCAGCACTGGGAGACCCTGTGCTCTCATAAGCTAGCTGTAAACAAGCCCCGCTCAGAGAAACAGTGCTGCAGGACGCCGTCAGAGCCAATTCCGGGCACTTGTTTCTGCACGAATCAAGTCCACAGGACGATCTCCCCCCGAGTCATGGGAGCATGGATATTTTATAATCTCGTGCTGCCCGTCCATGACGCACAGTTCCAGAACTTTCCCTGTGCAAATTATAGGCTGGCTCATGGAAAAAACCCAACTCTGTTAATTTCCACTGCTCCGTCTGAGCCCCACCCTGGCTCCCATCTGCGAAAGCTCAGGAATGTCTTATCAGTGCCTTCCCAGAGAAAAGGAAGATTAGCTTGGGGCCAGGGCTACCGTTAGTGAGGCTGAATATTCTAAGGGAAGCAGGGATGTATTAACCCCATCTGCAAGCTCTAAAAGGCATGCACTCATAGCTTAGTGTTTATAGCGCTTAAGACTGGCTATCTAAGCGCTATATAGGTGCCATAATGTTCCAAACACTCCAAAAATACCTATTAGCTATAGAGCTAGGGCCCTCTCCCTGCCTGTCTATCAACAATGCATAATGTGACCTATTACTCATACTAGGCCTGCATATTCCTTGTAGCTCACTACTGCATAATGGAAGTGCTACAACAGACTACTGTCAGCATTTTTAGCACATACTTTGAATACACTATTGGCTTTCAGCGGCTAATGCTGTCATCTAAAGCCCTGATTGGCAAGGTTGCAATTTCGTGTATCACTACAGCCCAGTCAAGACCGGCGCCTCTACGGGAATCAGGTGAGCGTTACAGAACGCAAAGCCTACCACAAAACTCCCGTCCAGGCGCTATGGAAACCTCGGATACCGACCAGCTAGCCCAGTTACTTGGGGAACTAAGGGCAGAAGTGCATGCAGCCCGTCAGGAAACGAACGCTCTAAGAAGGGAACTGATTATTTCCAAGGAGCGAACAGATGATCTCGCTAGACAATTGCTACAGTCACAAGCCGGACAGACCCCGTTACCCGCACCTGGGGGAAATCTTCCTTCTACATCCTCTATGAATCCAGTGCAGATCAACCTACCTGGGAATGTACCTCTGGCTCCGCCCGAACGATTTTCTGGTGACCCAAAGAGGTTTGCAGTATTTATCAATCAGTGCCGGTTGCATTTCTTATGCCGGCCAGCAGCCTTTCCAACTGATAAAGCTAAAGTAGCTTTCGTGCTTTCGTACCTTAGTGGCAATGCGGCAGACTGGTCGATCCCTCTAGTAAATCAAGATGATCCGGTCCTCCATGATTTTCAAGCTTTTCAGCTCAGTATGGAAAAACTGTTCGCAAGACATTCACAGGGGCAGGCCTTGGACAATGAGCTTCTTTCGTTGCGACAAGGTAATCAAGACCTTTTGGCTTATATTGCGTCTTTCAACAGACTGATAGTGGAAACTCAATGGCCTGAGGACAAAAGGATTACGCTGTTTTATAGAGGTCTCCGTGGAGAGCTCAAAGATGTGTTAGCCCAAGTAGTGAATCCCCCACAAGAGTGTTCGGACTATATAGACTTAGTCGTTCAAATAGATCACAGACTGCAGAACAGGAAGGCCGATCGTTCCAAGTTTGATGCTCGAGTATTTTCCAAACCGCCAACTCCTTCCAAAGAAGTAGACTCCGGGGAACCCATGCAAATAGGGGGTCTGAAAGGTCCTCTAACACAAAAGGAGCGGGAAAGGAGAAAACAGTTGCAATTATGCCTCTATTGCGGAAACTCAGGGCACTTTCTTCGAGACTGTCCGGTGAAACCTGCCAAGAAGGCAGTAGGAGCTGCAGTTACCAAAGTTACAAACTCTGAGCAGGGAAACGACCTCGCCCGACAAGAATAGAGGTCCTCTTGCCGAGCGTGAATACCATTTCGCATTTCGTGATACCTATGGTCCTCATTAGCCCTGATAATCCGGATCGATTACATGCAATTGAAGCTTACGTCGACAGCTGTGCCATCGGCAATTATGTGGATCATGAAATGGTTTTGAGGATGAATCTAACTCTTTGTCCCAAGGCTGTAAAGGACGTCATTACTACGGTGGATGGTATGGAGATAGCCTCCGGGCCAGTAACGCATACCACTCAAGAAGTGACGCTAGTAAGTCAAGATGGACACCATGAGAAGATCGTGTTCGATGTGATCAAGGCCCCTCAGTTTCAGATTATTCTAGGAATACCTTGGTTGGAGAAACACAATCCTCTGATCGATTGGCGAGCAAGAACGGTCCAGTTTCCAGAATGTGTCTCTACTTGTCACCCTCCACCTGGTGTTGCACTGGCAGCAATTTCTTCAGAGACTCCCCAGTTACCTCCCGAATACCTAGAATACCAAGATGTTTTCCGGAAGGATCAGGCTAATTCTCTACCTCCTCATAGGTCTTATGACTGCCAGATAGACCTGATACCTGGATCTACTCCTCCTTGTAGTAGAATTTATGCCCTCACCGAGCCTGAGAACCTTCACCTTCGACAATACCTGGATCAATACCTGGCAAATGGGTTTATTCGTCCTTCCAAGTCCCCTGCTTCTTCAGCTTTGTTCTTCGTTCCAAAAAAGGAAGGAGACCTTAGAACTTGTATAGATTATCGCTCCCTGAACCAGATCACCGTTAAGAATAGATATCCGTTACCTTTGATCCCTGAACTCCTGGACCAAGTCAGAAAAGCATGCATATATACAAAGCTGGATCTTAGAGGAGCTTACCACTTGGTAGGAGTAAAAGAGGGCGATGAATGGAAGACGGCCTTCCGCACCAAGTATGGGCTATTTGAATATCAGGTCATGCCCTTCGGACTTTGCAATGCCCCGGCCGCCTTTCAATATTTTATGAACGATGTCCTCAGAGAGCTCATAGATGTGTGTGTTGTTGTTTACATTGACGACATCCTCGTTTATTCTTCATCGGAATCTGAACATCGGAAACACGTGAAAATGGTCCTCGAAAGATTGCGTCAACACAAACTTTTCGCTAAGTTGGAAAAATGTGTTTTCAACGTGACTGAAGTTGAATTCTTGGGATTCATATTATCACCTGGCGGAGTGCGTATGGATTCAAAGAAGGTCGATGCAGTTCTTAAATGGCCATCACCATCCTCCGTAAAAGGTGTGCAAAGCATGTTAGGCTTCGCTAACTTTTACCGCAGGTTTATCCCCGAATTCTCTCGAATAGTCCAGCCCATCACTGCCTTGTTAAAGAAAAACAAACGTTTTGAATGGTCTACCGAGGCGGAACAAGCTTTCCAGGATTTGAAGACTAAATTTATCTCTGCACCAATCTTAAAACACCCTCGCCCCGAACTCCCCTACATCGTGGAAACTGATGCTTCAAGCCTTGCCATGGGGGCAGTTCTATCACAAAAGGACCCGGTAACCAATCAGTTGCATCCCGTGGCATTTTGGTCCCGCAAATTCTCGCCTCCTGAAATCAATTACACGATTACTGACAAGGAACTTCTGGCTATCAAGTCTGCCTTTAAGGCTTGGCGGCATTATCTGCTGGGGGCCCGACACACCGTTACTGTGATTACGGATCACCGAAACCTGCAATATTTGAAAACCGCAAAAGCCCAATCCTCTAGACAACTCCGTTGGGCATTATTCTTTGCCGAGTTTGACTTCATAATTACCTATCGACCTGGTACAAAAAACGGTAAAGCTGATGCCCTTTCTCGGATGGGAGTGGAAGAACACTTGATCAACCCTAAACCTGTACCAATCATTCCCGAATAAAGAATTCTGGGTGTAATCGCCACACAATCCATAGAGGAAGTTAAGGATAAAGCCAGGTAACTTGTAACTCCAGCAGACATACAGAATTGGCATCTGCAAGGAAAGGACTTTGCAGTAAAGGACAACTTATTGTATTTCCAAGAACGATTATACCTACCCAGCACAGATTTGCAGAAAGAAGTAATCTCTTGTTATCACGATTCTTTAATGGAAGGACATCCCGGTATAGCCAAGACCTCAGAAAAGATCAAGCGCTACTTCTGGTGGCCGTCTTGGAAAAAAGATATCAGAGACTTTATAATGTCCTGTGGAGTATGCGCCCAAAACAAGAGTCAAAAGGAAAGACCAGCAGGCCTCTTACGCCCTATTGACATCCCACCTCGCCCTTGGCATACGCTTTCTATGGACTTCATCACCGATCTACCTCCATGCTCCGGATACAATACGATTCTAGTAATCGTGGACTTATTCTCCAAGATGGCGCATTTCATTCCGCTCAAAGGCTTGCCAACAGCAGCAACTCTGGCCCGAGAATTTCTCGAAAATATCGTCCGACTGCACGGTTTTCCTTCGGTTCTAATTTGTAACGCTCACCTGATTCCCGTAGAGGCGCCGGTCTTGACTGGGCGTATACCGTATCTTCAAAGGTGATGTGTAACACACGGCTGGCTCTTTGGGCTGGACCTCTGTGCACTGTATGTCTGACTCGAAGGGTAAGATGTCTGCAGATAGAAAATATGGATTAAGGAACTGGGTTATTGAATGTCTCTCTCTTCTTCTCTTTCTCTTCTCCTGTAGAACCCCAAAGGTTAACGCTCTCACCTTAGGTAAGTGAACGCCGTGCTCTCCATCTGCCTCGGGGCAGGGTGCTGTAACCAGTTTCTTCACTGGATAAGGGGAGCAGGCCTCTTGACTTCAGAGGACTGCTGTCCGTCGTTTACTGCACGAACGGTAAGTTTCGAGTAATTCTAATGTCTTTAAAGTCTTTAGTAATGATGTCTCTTTTTTTGCAGGGTTCCGGCGATGGCGGATGACGGGCTGAAGTGAGTTGAAAATGGAGCCCGTGTGATGAATAGAAGCGCCTGGAAGCACGTAAGTAAGCGCTTGTTGCCTGCTTCCCGATGCGCTCTAACTGTCTTTTTATTTTGCAGGTACAAATTCGGAGCGGCTGCAGGGTGCCGGAATACCCACTGGGTTAGATGTGGAAAGGAGTAATGGCACGTGAGTATTAAAGTTCCCCAATGTCTTTAAACGCACCTTGTTTTGTCTTTCAGATGCGGGATGCAGCGCCGAAGGCCTCCGGAGCGTGCGAAGAGTTGGTAAGCTTTTGTCTTTCAGATGCCGGAATGCAGAGTGAAGACCTCCGGAGCGCACAAAGAGTAGGTAAGCCTTTGTCTTTCAGATGCCGGAATGCAGCGCGAGGCGTTGGTGACAGCCGATGGACCAGGTAAGTGAAGAGCTGTCACTGAAGACCGTAATGCTAACCTGTTCTTTCTTGTCTTTATAGGTGTTGCTGAAGACTGGATTCAGGATGGTAAGCCTTTTCCCTTAGGCCCAGGATCAGATGCAGAAGACACGATGAGCGTTCTGCTGCAGAGGATGCAGAATAACGCAAAGCAAGATTCATCCATCGGGTGTGGTTTAAATAGCCTCCTGTAGTGCTTAGGTGTCTCCTTCCACAGCCACGCCTAGGTAAGAAAAGAGTTCCTGCTTTCCAGAAGAGTTCCAGTGTTCTGAATCTAGGGAGTGGCTCCTGCCCCACCCAACAGGAAAAGTAGTTCCAAACAGAAGAGGATCAGAGGCTCAACTGGCAGGCAAGTAAGCAGCATGGTCTGCTGCAGGTAAGTCCACCCAAGCATTATGAGCTCGGCGCTTCCAGCGCTGGGACTGGGCATATTTATGAGCCTGGTGCCACTGGCGCCAGGACTGGGTCCAAAAGGTCCCAATTGGGACTGGTTGGCACTCGGAACCTGGGTTATGGATCTGCTTCCAAGGGAGTTGGGAAAACCCTGACCTTTTGGAAGCAGAGATCATGACAGTACCCCCCCTCAAGGCCCCTCCCAAACCGGGCTTCTCCGGGGGTTTTGGCTTGTCAGGAAATGTTCTGTGAAATCTTTTGATTAGGCGAGGAGCGTGGACATATTCAGCAGGTTCCCAGGATCTCTCTTGGGGGCCGTAGCCTTTCCAGTCAATTAGGTAAAATAGTTTAGATTTGGAGATCTTGGAGTCCAGAATGCTTTTGACTTTAAACTCGAGTTCTCCATCAACTAGGATAGGTTTTGGAGATTTAGTTAGTCGGGTTTGAGGTTGCACGGGTTTTAATAGAGAGACATGGAAGACCGGATGTATCTTCATGTGCGGGGGCAAGTCCAACTTGACCGCTACTGGGTTTACTATGGTAGTGATGGAATAGGGACCAAGGTATCTTTGGTTGAATGTGCGTGGCCCTTTTAGAGGTAGATACTTGGTGGATAACCAGACTTGATCCCCTACTCGATATTGAGGGGCTTCCTTCCGATGTTGATCTGCTCCTTTCTTGTATTGTTCTTTAGCCCTTTGAAGGTGAGAAACAGCTTCCTTAAAGGCTTGGGTGATTGTAGAATGCAGGTAGTCTACTGCTGGTGTTTCAAGATCTAGGAGGGGATCCAACTCCGAGGTTCGAGGGTGACTGCCATACAAAAGAAAAAAACGGGTTTTCCCAGTTCCCGAATGGACAGAGTTATTGTAGGCATATTCGGCTATCCAAAGGATGTCTTTCCAAGTTTTTTCAGTTTGTTGCAGCATGCAGCGTAAATACTGTTCCAGAGTTTGATTGGTCCTCTCGGTTTGTCCGTCGGTCTGAGGGTGGTGACTGGTCGATAGTCTCACATCAATTTGAGCCGACCGACAGCAACTTCGCCAAAAATGAGAAATAAATTGACTACCTCGATCCGAAATTAGAACCGAAGGAAAACCGTGCAGTCGGACGATGTTTTCGAGAAATTCTCGGGCCAGAGTTGCTGCTGTTGGCAAGCCTTTGAGCGGAATGAAATGCGCCATCTTGGAGAATAAGTCCACGATTACTAGAATCGTATTGTATCCGGAGCATGGAGGTAGATCGGTGATGAAGTCCATAGAAAGCGTATGCCAAGGGCGAGGTGGGATGTCAATAGGGCGTAAGAGGCCTGCTGGTCTTTCCTTTTGACTCTTGTTTTGGGCGCATACTCCACAAGACATTATAAAGTCTCTGATATCTTTTTTCCAAGATGGCCACCAGAGGTAGCGCTTGATCTTTTCTGAGGTCTTGGCCATACCGGGATGTCCTTCCATTAAAGAATCGTGATAACAAGAGATTACTTTTTTCTGTAAATCTCTGCTGGGTAGGTATAATCGTTCTTGGAAATACAATAAGTTGTCCTTTACTGCAAAGTCCTTTCCCTGCAGATGCCAATTCTGTATGTCTGCTGGAGTTACAAGTTGCCTGGCTTTATCCTTAACTTCCTCTATGGATTCTGTGGCGATTACACCCAGAATTCTTTGTTCGGGAATGATTGGTACAGGTTTAGGGTTGATCAAGTGTTCTTCCACTCCCATCCGAGAAAGGGCATCAGCTTTACCGTTCTTTGTACCAGGTCGATAGGTAATTATGAAGTCAAACTCGGCAAAGAATAATGCCCAACGGAGTTGTCTAGAGGATTGGGCTTTTGCGGTTTTCAAATATTGCAGGTTTCGGTGATCCGTAATCACAGTAACGGTGTGTCGGGCCCCCAGCAGATAACGCCGCCAAGCCTTAAAGGCAGACTTGATAGCCAGAAGTTCCTTGTCAGTAATCGTGTAATTGATTTCAGGAGGCGAGAATTTGCGGGACCAAAATGCCACGGGATGCAACTGATTGGTTACCGGGTCCTTTTGTGATAGAACTGCCCCCATGGCAAGGCTTGAAGCATCAGTTTCCACGATGTAGGGGAGTTCGGGGCGAGGGTGTTTTAAGATTGGTGCAGAGATAAATTTAGTCTTCAAATTCTGGAAAGCTTGTTCCGCCTCGGTAGACCATTCAAAACGTTTGTTTTTCTTTAACAAGGCAGTGATGGGTTGGACTATTCGAGAGAATTCGGGGATAAACCTGTGGTAAAAGTTAGCGAAGCCTAACATGCTTTGCACACCTTTTACGGAGGATGGTGATGGCCATTTGAGAACTGCATCGACCTTCTTTGAATCCATACGCACTCCGCCAGGTGATAATATGAATCCCAAGAATTCAACTTCAGTCACGTTGAAAACACATTTTTCCAACTTAGCGAAAAGTTTGTGTTGACGCAATCTTTCGAGGACCATTTTCACGTGTTTCCGATGTTCAGATTCCGATGAAGAATAAACGAGGATGTCGTCAATGTAAACAACAACACACACATCTATGAGCTCTCTGAGGACATCGTTCATAAAATATTGAAAGGCGGCCGGGGCATTGCAAAGTCCGAAGGGCATGACCTGATATTCAAATAGCCCATACTTGGTGCGGAAGGCCGTCTTCCATTCATTGCCCTCTTTTACTCGTACCAAGTGGTAAGCTCCTCTAAGATCCAGCTTTGTATATATGCATGCTTTTCTGATTTGGTCCAGGAGTTCAGGGATCAAAGGTAACGGATATCTATTCTTAACGGTGATCTGGTTCAGGGAGCGATAATCTATACAAGTTCTAAGGTCTCCTTCCTTTTTTGGAACGAAGAACAAAGCTGAAGAAGCAGGGGACTTGGAAGGATGAATAAACCCATTTGCCAGGTATTGATCCAGGTATTGTCGAAGGTGAAGGTTCTCAGGCTCGGTGAGGGCATAAATTCTACTACAAGGAGGAGTAGATCCAGGTATCAGGTCTATCAGGCAGTCATAAGACCTATGAGGAGGTAGAGAGTTAGCCTGATCCTTCCGGAAAACATCTTGGTATTCTAGGTATTCGGGAGGTAACTGGGAGTCTCTGAAGAAATTGCTGCCAGTGCAACACCAGGTGGAGGGTGACAAGTAGAGACACATTCTGGAAACTGGACCGTTCTTGCTCGCCAATCGATCAGAGGATTGTGTTTCTCTAACCAAGGTATTCCTAGAATAATCTGAAACTGAGGGGCCTTGATCACATCGAACACGATCTTCTCATGGTGTCCATCTTGACTTATTAGCGTCACTTCTTGAGTGGTATGCGTTACTGGCCCGGAGGCTATCTCCGTACCATCCACCGTAGTAATGACGTCCTTTACAGCCTTGGGACAAAGAGTTAGATTCATCCTCAAAACCATTTCATGATCCACATAATTGCCGATGGCACCGCTGTCGACGTAAGCTTCAATTGCATGTAATCGATCCGGATTATCAGGGCTAATGAGGACCATAGGTATCACGAAATGCGAGGTCACGGAACTGGTTTTCACGCTCGGCAAGAGGACCTCTATTCTTGTCGGGCGAGGTCGTTTCCCTGCTCAGAGTTTGTAACTTTGGTAACTGCAGCTCCTACTGCCTTCTTAGCAGGTTTCACCGGACAGTCTCGAAGAAAGTGCCGTGAGTTTCCGCAATAGAGGCATAATTGCAACTGTTTTCTCCTTTCCCGCTCCTTTTGTGTTAGAGGACCTTTCAGAACCCCTATTTGCATGGGTTCCCCGGAGTCTACTCCTTTGGAAGGAGTTGGCGGTTTGGAAAATACTCGAGCATCAAACTTGGAACGATCGGCCTTCCTGTTCTGCAGTCTGTGATCTATTTGAACGACTAAGTCTATATAGTCCGAACAATCTTGTGGGGGATTCACTACTTGGGCTAACACATCTTTGAGCTCTCCACGTAGACCTCTATAAAACAGCGTAATCCTTTTGTCCTCAGGCCATTGAGTTTCCACTATCAGTCTGTTGAAAGACGCAATATAAGCCAAAAGGTCTTGATTACCTTGTCGCAACGAAAGAAGCTCATTGTCCAAGGCCTGCCCCTGTGAATGTCTTGCGAACAGTTTTTCCATACTGAGCTGAAAAGCTTGAAAATCATGGAGGACCGGATCATCTTGATTTACTAGAGGGATCGACCAGTCTGCCGCATTGCCACTAAGGTACGAAAGCACGAAAGCTACTTTAGCTTGATCAGTTGGAAAGGCTGCTGGCCGGCATAAGAAATGCAACCGGCACTGATTGATAAATACTGCAAACCTCTTTGGGTCACCAGAAAATCGTTCGGGCGGAGCCAGAGGTACATTCCCAGGTAGGTTGATCTGCACTGGATTCATAGAGGATGTAGAAGGAAGATTTCCCCCAGATGCGGGTAACGGGGTCTGTCCGGCTTGTGACTGTAGCAATTGTCTAGCGAGATCATCTGTTCGCTCCTTGGAAATAATCAGTTCCCTTCTTAGAGCGTTCGTTTCCTGACGGGCTGCACGCACTTCTGCCCTTAGTTCCCCAAGTAACTGGGCTAGTTGGTCGGTATCCGAGGTTTCCATAGCGCCTGGACGGGAGTTTTGTGGTAGGCTTTGCGTTCTGTAACGCTCACCTGATTCCCGTAGAGGTGCCGGTCTTGACTGGGCGTATACCGTATCTTCAAAGGTGATGTGTAACACACGGCTGGCTCTTTGGGCTGGACCTCTGTGCACTGTATGTTTGACTCGAAGGGTAAGATGTCTGCAGATAGAAAATATGGGATTAATGAACTGGGTTATTGAATGTCTCTCTTCTTCCCTTTCTCTTCTCCTGTAGAACCCCGAAGGTTAACGCTCTCACCTTAGGTAAGTGAACGCCGTGCTCTCCATCTGCCTCGGGGCAGGGTGCTGTAACCAGTTTCTTCACTGGATAAGGGGAGCAGGCCTCTTGACTTCAGAGGACTGCTGTCCGTCGTTTACTGCACGAACGGTAAATTTCGAGTAATTCTAATGTCTTTAAAGTCTTTAGTAATGATGTCTCTTGTTTTGCAGGGTTCCGGCGATGGTGGATGACGGGCTGAAGTGAGTTGAAGATGGAGCCCGTGTGATGAATAGAAGCGTCTGGAAGCACGTAGGTAAGCGCTTGTTGCCTGCTTCACGATGCGCTCTAATTGTCTTTTTATTTTGCAGGTACAAGTTCGGAGCGGCTGCAGGGTGCCGGAATACCCACTGGGTTAGATGTGGAAAGGAGTAATGGCACGTGAGTATTAAAGTTCCCCAATGTCTTTAAACGCACCTTGTTTTGTCTTTCAGATGCGGGATGCAGCGCCGAAGGCCTCCGGAGCGTGCTAAGAGTTGGTAAGCTTTTGTCTTTCAGATGCCGGAATGCAGTGTGAAGACCTCCGGAGCGCACGAAGAGTAGGTAAGCCTTTGTCTTTCAGAATGCAGCGCGAGGCGTTGGTGACAGCCGATGGCCCAGGTAAGTGAAGAGCTGTCACTGAAAACCGTAATGCTAACCTGTTCTTTCTTGTCTTTATAGGTGTTGCTGAAGACTGGATTCAGGATGGTAAGCCTTTTTCCTTAGGCCCAGGATCAGATGCAGAAGACACGATGAGCGTTCTGCTGCAGAGGATGCAGAATAACGCAAAGCAAGATTCATCCATCGGGTGTGGTTTAAATAGCCTCCTGTAGTGCTTAGGTGTCTCCTTCCACAGCCACGCCTAGGTAAGAAAAGAGTTCCTGCTTTCCAGAAGAGTTCCAGTGTTCTGAACCTAGGGAGTGGCTCCTGCCCCACCCAACAGGAAAAGTAGTTCCAAACAGAAGAGGATCAGAGGCTCAACTGGCAGGCAAGTAAGCAGCATGGTCTGCTGCAGGTAAGTCCACCCAAGCATTATGAGCCCGGCGCTTCCAGCGCTGGGACTGGGCATATTTATGAGCCTGGTGCCACTGGCGCCAGGACTGGGTCCAAAAGGTCCCAATTGGGACTGGTTGGCACTCGGAACCTGGGTTATGAATCTGCTTCCAAGGGAGTTGGGAAAACCCTGACCTTTTGGAAGCAGAGATCATGACACTTTGTTCCTCCCATGCCCAGGTGACCTTGATGTGCTATATTTACTAAATGAGATCTCACTCCACTGGAGGGTATTATCCTATTTCCTTTTCTAAGTTTACATCCGTCCTCAGACATACTTAACTCGTCCTTCACACCAAAATATCTGTCAAACTCTTTTCCCACAATATTCTTGTGAGGCCATCCTTCTCTGGTCCAAATCATAACTTGATTCAATATTAAATCCTCCTCACCAGCTCTTATCCACATCTCTTTATCAATGGCATCATGCTCAATTTCTGCAATGCTCACATCTTGAAATTCAGGTGCTCCCTCCAATTCACCATCACACACAGGTAATCTGGATAAACAATCTGGTACCACATTCTCCCTCCCGGGAATGTAACACACCTTGAAATTATAACCCAAGAGTTCTACCATCCACCTCGAAACTCTTGGAGACCCTTTGGCCCACTCAGAACCGTTCATCAATTGAACAAAAGGCTTGTGATCTGATCTGACAATAAAAGGTCGACCCCATAGAAAGAACTTGAAGTGCGTGACTGCCCAAAATACTGCTAGTGCCTCTCTTTCAATGACCGAGTCATTTTTTTCTGCTCTTCTAAGTGGCCTGGATGCAAATGCAATTGTGTATTCAGTTTTACCTGAGTCAAACTGAGTCAAATCTGCTCCTAAGCCAAGGGTACTAGCATCAACTGAAAGCAACGTTTTCCTGCCAAACATGAATCCACTTAAGGATGGGGCCTTGACTATACAATCTTTGATTTGCAAGAATGCTTCCTGACAATCTTTGGACCATGTGTACTTCACGTTCTTTTTTAGTAACTCCCTCAATGGAGATGAGATGGATGCAAAGCCATTCACAAATTGATGGTAATATTCCGCTAGTCCCATGAAAGAACGTAGTTGGTCCTTGTCTTGGGGCTGAGGAGTATTACTAATGCTTTCTATGAGTGACTTTTTGGGAGAAATACCTTCTTTCGAAACTTTGTGTCCCAGATACTCCACTTCCTCAACTCTTATTTTACATTTGCTTCTTTGGATCGTTAACCCAGCCTCTTTTAGTCTGCATAGTACTGCCCTAAGTACTCTGTCATGCTCATGCTCATTACTTGCAAAAATCAGAATGTCATCTTGAAACACCTTAACATTTTCCAACCCTTTTAACACTTCCTCCATCACCTTTTGGAACACAGATGCGGCCGAGGCCAATCCAAATGGCATGCGATTGTATTTATAAATGCCTTCAGGTGTGATAAAGGCAGTGAGATGTTGCGATTCTCGGGAAAGGGGAACTTGGTGATAGGCAGCAGAGAGATCAATGACAGAGAACAATTTGGGTTCGCCAAGAGTGGAGAGTGTCTCGGAAATGTTGGGTAGGGGATGTCTCTCCACCAGAATATTGTGAGTAAGACTGCGCAAATCTACACACAGTCTTAATTTACCATTATTTTTGGCCACTAAAACAATGGGGGACAACCACTCTGTGGCCTCAACAGGTTCAATGACACCCTTATCTACTAAGTTATCGAGTTCACTGCGTAGTTGCGCTCTCATGTTTAACGGCACATGTCTCACTTTATGAACAATAGGCTGAGATTCTTTCTTTAGTCTAATATGGTGTTCGAAGTTCTTGAGTCTGCCCAGACATTCGGTGAAGACCTCTGGGAACTCTCTTGACCACATATCATCAATCTCGGCAATGGTGACAGGCTCAGTGGCACTAGCTTGCACCCTGACTCTCAGCTTCCTTTGTTCCTCCCAACCTAAAAGGGAGGCTCCCTTTCTTGCAACCAAAATGTCAGCTATGCATTCTCCACCTCTGTATTGCACACTTGCAGTAAACTGTCCCAGCATCTCAATAGGGGATTCCGCATAGCCGCAGGGCCGAATTCTTAGTGGATCCAGCATTGATTCATCCTTTTTTAATACATCTTTAAATGTCTCTTTAGAAATGATGGTCCATGGGGAACATGTGTCAACTTTCATGAGTATTTCTTGACCATCAATTACAAAAACATCTGTTGGACCTTTGCTGTCTCCTCCTCCAATGGTCGAAATCTCGAAGACATGTCTGGGGTTGTCTTGCGAGGAGTATACCTCCTGTATGTTGTAAGCTGAGTGAGCACCTTCTTCTTGGTTGTCTCTGGTTTCTAAGAGATTTATTGATGACCTCTTGCATACATTAGCGAAATGTCCTCTGGTCCTACACTTGAAACATTCAGCATTCCTTGCTGGGCACGAAGGGTAATTCGGACCATGCTTGAAACTGCCACATCTGGTACACTTCGCACCCCATGTTCCTTTCCTGCTTGTATTGACATTAAGTCTCTTCCTGTGATCAACTGCGCACACAGCTTGGGTACTCTGTTTGTCAGACTTCAGTTCTTTGACATATTGTGAGGTTTGTTCTATGCTTCTGGCTAGGTCCACTGCTTCATCCAACTTCATGTCTTTTGCCAACAATTTCTCCTGTATCCTAATATTATTTGTGCACCTCACTAACTGATCTCTAATTAACGAGTCAGATAGATGTTCGAATTCACAGGAGTGGCTTAATGTTCTTAATGAGGCTATGTATGATTCCACGGATTCTGAGGACTCCTGCGTACGCTGAAAGAACTTGTGCCTCTCGAATGTAACATTTTTTTTTTGCTCAAAATGATCCTTGAGTTGCTTAATCCCAAGGGCATATTCATCTGTGTCCTCCGCTTCACCAGCTTGTGCACTGCCTAACCCATCAAACACTGCACGGCCTTCCACACCAAGATTGTGAAGTAATAATGCCTTTTTGCGAGCTGAGCTGAATCTCTCTCCTCCCATTGCCACCAGGTAGTTTTCAAACATGTCTTTCCACCTGTTCCACCTAACTTGGGGGCGTCCAGGTTCATTCAAAAATGACATTGGCGGAGGTATTGAAGCTGCCATGTCTTAAGCGGTAAAAAGGTGGTAAAGAATGGGCTTGCTAGATGCAACCAAAAGACTCTGGATCAGTTCAAGTATGCCCAGTGGATGCACAGACTGAGCAGTGACAGTGCTGTGCTATGCAGACAAAGGGATCAGTCTTGTATGAGTACAATCCCTTGTGTATGATGTCACAATCCTCCTTACATCAGTCTGAATTGGAACGTGATGGCTGCTCATCCACAGAGTGGATACATGTCATAATGGCTGGCTCCTGAAACTTGCCAGAACTGCATGGGCAGGTTGCTCAGCAACGATAATGTCAATGCTAGGGATCCTTGAAAGTAAACACTGTTGCTTTGAGACAGAGTCAATACAGTAATGGGGAAGGCAAGATTACACCCCCAGGGGACGCGCCTGCTGACCTGTTGTTCCGCTCCTCCTGACCTTCCTGCAGCGTCCGCTGTCGCACGGGAGTGTGGAATAATGCAGGCCGTGCTATGACGAGACTTCAAAGGAGTACGGAGACACTGCTGAGAGCCATCCTCGTCGCCAATGAGGAAATAAGGGCTCCAGGCAGCAGTGATGAAGAAACAGTAATTTATTTCATTACAGCGACAGCGGCCTATGAGAGCCGAGTGCCAACATGGCTCTCTCCCTGCAGTCTCTACTGTAACTCAACATTCTTAGAATAACATTCTTAGATCTTAATGAGCTCATAGTGCAGCTCAATGTTTAACTAGGATCTGGTAATACATTTTTATGAACTTGTTTTAACTTACACTTACATCATAACAGATGGCAAAGTCAATCAGTATCTCTTGGACAGGCACACGTGACCTGCGACTCGAACATACATCCTTAAAGTGAGCACATTGACCCATTAAGCTAGATTACAAATACACGTTTGCCCGGTGACTCCGAAAGCAAAATATACCTACCCAAAAGTAGCTTGTAAAGTGTCAGATGATATAAGCAGGTTGTGATGGATTCCCTGCTATGGTCTGTAACTACAGTGAGTCAACTCCTCTCAGCCGTTCTCATCCTTTTACAGTTTAATGTACGAAATAAAACACTTCAGCCAGATAGCCTTCCCTTTCCCAGAAATGACCTAACCTTACATGCAAGGAGAGGCTGCAGGGCAGTTGTAGGATGTCAATCCATTCACTATTAGCTAAGGTAGGGTTCTACAATCTTCGTCTCTCCAGAGGTTTTCACCTACAACGCCCATCAGCACTAGCCATCCAAGTCAATGGTGAAAGATCATGGGAGTCATAGTCCAGAACATCTGGAGAGCCACAGGTTGATGTCCCCGGCCGTTAGAGATGTGGTAGGTTCTAGAAAGGCCCTAGCCAATATGAATTATTGGAGACTAATGATATATGGTCGACCACAATAGGCACATTGCCCGAACTGGCATATTAAACCCCCAAGGGGTGTGCTGAAGATATGGGATGGAGTGTTAGACACAGATAGGAAATAGCTTTACAGCAGTAGTCTTCTCAAATCGGGTCCTAGAATAGATTGAAGACATAAGGATCCCCTTCTGCAGACTCTTCCTGGTGAACGCCTAATCAATGGGGGAGTGTGGGAGGGGTTTGGACAAGTAACCCATTGAAAGATCAATGATCGGATCTAGACTACAAAAATAACTAATGTCACCCAGCTGAAGAGATGACACTGATAGCAGTCAACTTGCATTTCTACTTATGTGTTCACTTGTACCAGAATCTCTCTACACAAACTCTGACCTGAGGGGAAAGGACTCTTAGGACCCCTTTCACGGCACAGAGTGCAGAAGATCTCAGTGCATTCTTTTAAATACCCTATCCTTTACCCTCTCCATGTTGGAGCAACAACACATTTTAAGCATAACATGTGCCACACGAGTGTTCATACAGATGCACTACAAAACACACGTCTCCTTCATGGCGTTACTGCAATCTGGCCAACTCTTCACCCAAGACCAGTTCTTTCTGTCCTTAAGGTTGGTATTTATGATTGGCCATACCTCCCAGCATCAACAAAGCTTATCCATTCCCAACTTTACAGCATAAAGAGGCTCACGCGTCTTCCTTTGTACTAAAGACAATGGAAAATGAAGCACGTGACCTCAGCGTGTATTCAGGGCTATTGCATCCAGGGACGCTATCTGAGCATTAGCGGAGATAGGAGTTGCTACCCCAGGCACACCATGTGGTGCCGATCATGCTGCCACTGTTGCATCTAGCAAGGGCTTTAAGTGGGCTGGTGCTGCCCGGATTTCTCCTGTGGGCACACAATAGTGGTTCAGGGAGGGAGAACTAACTGCAGGACAAATAGTCTTGGCCAGACCACAGCAAGTAGAGCGCTCTCTTTGACATCTGTGCAGAGCCTGATGACGCAGGTTCGAATCCCAGCTTGGCCAAACTCAGCCTTTCATCCTTCCGAGGTTGATAAATGAGCACCACACACCGTGGAAAATAAGCATCGCTCAGATACCTGAGGGTTCATAGCGCTATATAAATGCACAAACAAACAAACAAACAGCGTCATCTGTAGGGTGGGGAGGTGCTGAGAGGGAAATGATCGCTGCATCGGCCTGGTCAAGGGATTGTGTACCAGGGGTTGTAGCGGCAGTTAAGAAACAAAAGGAGAGGCAGTCCCAGTGAAAGGAATGATAGTAATGCTCCCGCCTCCACGGCTGATGGCCTCACAGTCTTGATTTGACTAAGATCTACCACAAAGACTGGCATAAACAGCCCTACAATGGTGTCTAGTATTGACATGGGAGCCGAACTTGGTGATGTCCTCTTCTGCAAATCACACTTCACCCTACCAACATCAGGAGAGCAGGCTGCATGCATGTCTAAGCACTGTCAAAGAGCCCACTGAGAGCTACCCAGCGAGGTAGACACCGGGGAAAAGGTCACCCGGGGGTGACATCTACCCAAATTTCCACTCCTGGGAAAATAAAGCACTTTCCCCAAATATACGAGGACTGGCGGATAGAATAGAAAATAAAACCAGTCGTATCAGGGAAGAAAGCTGCCTCCCTGAGACTTTAGCAATGCCACAGAATGGTGCGTGGAAAGTAGAGGAAACAGTATGGAGCGAAGAACTCGTGGTGACCTCGGGGATACTTTCAGGACTGCTGCCAGTGCTCATATGCAGGGATGGAAACAACCCAACAATATGAAACATATTAAGGAATGCACGAGTGGGTGTGCAGTAACAGGCTCCCAACAGCCTTTCAGCCTCATCCGGAGGGGAGAGGGGGGGACACGAAAAGGGCAGAAAGGTAAAGAGAAAGGGGCAAAGGGCCAAGTGGAGACATAAAGAGCAAGGGGGGTCAGTGCTGGTGAACACGCGCCCACGCTATTAACACCGGTGCCCCCATTCGACCAGAACCCATGGGGCATGAAATGAAGGGTCGGAGTTTCGGGAAAGTGTGTGAGGCGGTTTAGGGTTGGGGGGCCGGAAGTGGAGCCAGCAGATGCAGGGCTAAAAGGCCACTTTGAAAGGTGGCACGTAGACTCATATCGGGACTCAGATCATTTCTTTGCTCTTGCTTATTGCAGGGTGTCGTTTTCGCATTCACTTTTTAGCAACATGCTGGAGAGGGCTAGTGCTGTACTGCAGGTCATGTTTCGGATGAGAGTGCTTCCAAGAATTGGTTCAACGCTGTTTGAAGAAGTCGGCAGGGCTTCCCGTTTCTCAGCTGCCTAGTGATTTGCCTTTTTGGGCTATTTTAGGCTATTTCACGCACAGCCTTATTCCATGCAGGGATTGTAGGGGTCAGCCAGTGGGGACTCCGCCATCTGTCAGGTTTGATATTGAGAGACATTCCTAGCCTTCTTGACACAAATATGTGGGGCGGGAGGAGTCGGTCCGTCGCCCTCTCTGATGGTAACAACTTTACTTGATGTCTTAACTTTTCCCCCCAGCCCCTTTGCGTTTCCCATTTCCACTGAAAACGCAATTGGGCATTGATAAAGGGTTTGCTGAATATTCGCTTGATATAAAACACGAGTTAAAAGGAATTGCTGGCAGAGCGTGTAATGCAAGGCGTTTTGTTCATAGGAGCCCAGTCGCATGTAAAGTCACCAAATTAAAGTGTTATCCTAAGGCGTGTAATGTGTGAGCAAGGTTGGTGAGACAGTTCGGTTTCGAGTGGTGGGTGAGGGCCGGCGTCAGTATTGCGAGTATGGCAAGCCTCGTGTGGTGGTGTCTCATGAGCCTGGAGTCACCGCTTGCACAGCAAGGCGATATTTCTGATTTCAAAGAGCAATAAAGATTGCCCACGCTAACAGCTCAGGAAGTCTTCATTCTATTAAAGACAAGGAGGCGAGCATTATGCTTTACTCTCTTTAATTACTCCCATTCAGCATTTTCAACAAAATATTTAAAACCGTAACATTTGCTCTTTTTTTCTCTCTTATGTAAAAAATGCCAAATATGAGAGGTTTTAAAAGTTCTAAAGTCACTGTTCTTTGTTGCACTACCTCCCCCATGATCCTCCGGGGCTTAGTAGTCCTGACCTCTCCTGATCCACCTATCCGAGAGCAGGTCGCAGTATAAGAACCCTCCATGATAGTCCTCTGCCTCTTTCTTTTTCCTCTCAAGTGTGTATTGAACTCGAAACTGTCCTTTATTTGATCAACCGTGACTCTGGAAGAAACTGGAACTGACTGTTTAACTGTAACTTGCTAGGTCCTCCGGACCCCTTTGAGTGAACTTCTCAATATCTTTGATCTGTGCATGGAGTCAAGTCGCTTTCTGGTCTTCTCCTACGAGAAATGTAAAATACTTCATGAGGGAGGAACAACAACATCTGAACATCAAAAATTACATATACATATACAGGTTCAGATTTTTAAAATACTTCATTGGGTGGGATATAATGCTCGCCTCCTTGTCTTTAATAGAATGAAGACTTCCTGAGCTGTTAGCGTGGGCAATCTTTATTCTATGACAAGACAGGAGGCTCGCATTATGCTTGTTCAAAGCTAGCCACCACTGCATTAGTTATATTAGAAACCGGCTTGAAGTAAAAGGTTGTAAAAGTCGACTCTGAGGACCAATCTGCTGATTTCATAATGTCCTGAAGAGATACCCCAGCTGTAAATGCTTTAGAAGCCATCGCACCCCTCGTAGAATGTGCCCCAAATACTGACAGATCAATTCCAGCCCATTGCATGACTTCGCGCACCATCTAGCGATAGTGGCCGCAGCAACTGCGTGGTAAGGTTTTCTGCACGCTATAAGCAATTGGGAAACCCCTCGTGGCCTAAGGTGTTCTGTGGAGATTTCGTAATCCTTGATGCACTGGGCAACGCATAGCTTCTCATTTTCTGTGAAGTAAGGGTATGAAATCACTCGCGATCCCGTCTTCGTTCTTTTCGCTATGTGAAAAGCTACCCCTTCTGGATAGAAGATCTTCCTATCGATTTCAATGCCTTTACGTCCGATACTCTGCAGCATGACGTAAGGCACAATAACATTGCCAGTTTACCTGATAACTGAGAGCGAGAAAGGTCTCTGTTCGCTGGCCATCTAAGGAAAAGTTTGAACACTACTCTGACATCTCATAAGACTGCGTACTTCGGTTCCGGGGGCTTCCTAATTTTTATTCCTTTGAGAAGCCTCAGGGCCGCTGGGTGCTCGCCTACAGCGGTCCCTTCTATTTTATCGTGTCCTGCTGAGATCGCTGATCTGTAAACACCTATCGTTCTAAAAGCTCCCTCTTCTTGAAATTTAGTTGCCAGAAAGTTAAGGACTTGCACTAAAGGGGCTGAAACGGGATCCAGACACTGGTCTGTGCATCATCGCGCCCAGGCTTTCCATGCAGTGCTATAGCTCCTAATGGTGGCAGGCGCCCAGGAGTCTTTGATGCAATCTGCAGCGATTCGCGAAATCTCTGGCAATTCCCATTTTCTCCTGAAATCCTGCAGGCCATCAACTGCAGCTTGCCCGTTGATATCAGGGGATGGATCGGGCCTTTGGGTCCTAGTAGAAGGTCCGGATGATGCAGAGCTATCCTCGGAAAATCCGAAGAAAGTTCCATCGCTACTGGAAACGAAGGCTGAGATTTCCAGAGCGGTAATACCATCACGAGTTCGGCGCGATCTCTGCGAACCTTCGCTAACGCTCTCGTGACCTTGACAAATGGCGGGAATGCATAATGAATCGCACCGTGCCAAGGCTGTAGGAATGCGTCCGTGCCCGCTGCTCCCGGGTCTATCCTCCAACTGAAGTACTGCATCTGAGCATTCAGTCTGGACGCAAATAGATCTATGTGTATTGGGCCCCGCGCTTCTGCAGCTTCTCGAAAACTCATGGGTGTAGTTTCCAATCACTTGAATCTATCAGATACCTCGATTTCCAATCCGCTACCCCGTTGAGAGCCCCTGGCAAATATTGTACTGTGACTGCAATATGATGTTCCAGGCAATAATGCCAGAAATCTTTTGCTAATTCAGCTAATAGCTTGGACTTTGTCCCTCCCAGTTTGTTTATGTAGCGAACTGCGGAGATATTGTCCATTTTGAGCAGAACACAACACCTTGCGTTGTCTTTCGTGAAGGTTTGCACTGCAAATGAACCTGCTAACAATTCGAGGCAGTTTATGTGCAGATGCAACTCTTGCTCTGACCACTTTCCTCCTGTTTCTGCGTGTTCGCATCTGGCTCCCCAGCCTGACCAGTTTGCGTCCGATTCTATGACTAACTCTGGCACGTCTCTGAAAATGGCTCAGCCATTCCACGCATCCATATTCTGAAGCCACCAGTGGAGCTTGTGAGTGCTTTGTTGTCCAAGGTCACCAGTTGGTGATACCCTACGCCTCCTTGTAGATGCCTGATCTTGAGACGTTGAAGAGCTTGGTAGTGGAGCGGGCCTGGAAATATCGCCTGAATCGAGGCGGCTAACAATCCCACTACTCTGGCTAGACATCGAAGCAAAATAACCTTCTTCGCTATCACTACTCTGAGCTCTTTCTTTATTGCTCTCATTTTGTGATGAGGGAGCTCGAGGGTTGCTTTCACTGTGTCTATAGTGAAGCCCAGAAATTCCAGTCTCTGAACTGGCCTTAGTTGTGACTTGTCCCAATTTACTAAGAACCCTAGAGAGGACAAGAGGGTACATATCCATTGTACATTCTTGATGAGAGTACTTCTGTCTGTGGCTAGTACGAGAATATCGTCTAGGTATATGATAATACGTATCCATCTCTCTCTTATGGCGGCCGAAACCGGTTTCATCACTTTGGTGAAGACCCACGGGGCGGACGCCAACCCAAATGGGAGACAAGAGAAACGCCAAATCTGGTCTTTCCATCGAAAGCTCAGGTACTTCTGAAATTCCTGAGCTATCGGAATTGTAAGATAAGCGTCCTTGAGATCCAGATGTGCTAAGTAGTCTCCTTTGCGCAGGAGATCGTGCAGAAGGTGAATACCTTCCATCTTGAAATGATTGTATTCGAGCCATGCGTTTAAACTCTTCAAGTTTATGACTGGTCGGGTCTTGTCTCCCCTGTGGACCAGAAACATGTTGCTGAGGAAACCTGGCACTTCTTGCATATCTCGCTCTATAGCTCCCTTGTTTACTAGACTGAGGAGCTTGTTGTGCAACAACTCTAACTCCTCGCTTGCCATATATATGGGGGAAGGTTCTACTCTCTGGATGGGGTTTCCTACAAACTCTAGCCGCAGCCCTGCTACTGCTTGTATCACCCATGCATCGCGCGACAGCGCTCGCCACTCGCTCAAAAATTGGAGAGTTCTCCCTCATACTCTCATACTTGCTGTACTCACAGGGGCGGGACTGGGTTGCCGATAAGATCCTATCCCTCTCCGACCTCTCGGAAATCTGGATCTGGATGGGAAGAAGGTATCCTGAGGTTTCCCTTCCCAGTATTGGGCTTGCTGTCCTTGGGGCCTGTGCTGAAAGTTGTATCGACCGGACGTACGGCCCCTGTGTCGTCCGGTCCCGGAAAAAATACGTCCCGGAAAGATTTTCTTTATTGAGCTCTGAGCTCTCTCTAATGCCGAGTATGTGCCCACAAACTGGGCCATCTCCTTGGCGAAAGCTTCGCCGAACAAAAGGCCTTTGGCATTTTCCCCTGCCTCATAGGAGGCTACATCGCCTAATTTCTCGTCAATCTTCAATAAGACTCCTCTCCTCCTTTCTGATGAAAGTGCGCAATTGGCATTTCCCAGAAGACACACTGCCCTCTGGGCCCAGCTTCCTAGAGCGAGGGGGTCTACTGGAGTTCCGGTGACCTTTGACTTCTCCGCCAGGTCCATTATTTTTGCTAGAGGACCTGCTATGTCCAACAGCTTGTCCTGGCATCCCCTCCAGGCGCGGTCAATGCCTTTCCTAATATCACGCGCGGACTTAGACATAAACGTGACCATCTTGGGATCCAGGTCCGGAGTTTCCGCCAGCTTCCCTGGCAACACTGGCCTAGGGCACTCCGACCTCATGCGTGATCGCACCTCTCTCTCCAACGGCTTTCTTATGTGCCGAGACATGTACGCTGCTATCCTGGGTGATGGCACCCATTCAGAAGATTTTGGGTGTCTGATAGTCTCTGGGTCGAACATGTCAGCGGTGTTCTCCAAATCTGAAGGGTTGACATTTTCTTCAAAGTTTTGTGAGATGTCTTTGTCTCCTTCCCCCTCATCATCGGGCGAGTAGCCCTCGTCATAATCGCCTAAATTGTTCACCCCTGGAGTAGGGGGTCTGTCCTGGTTCTCTTTCTGTGTATCCAGAAAGGCTCTCTTCAGCCTAGCGACAGGGTCGCTTACATCTTGGGGAGCAGCAAGCATCCTCCCTTTCATTAGTGCTTGGGGGGGTCAAAGAGTGTTTGCTCTTCCGAGCTACCTTACGCCCCTTCGGTTCAACCCCAGCTACGGGGTGTCCGGCTGATGGCCCCTCATCTGGGCTCTCTGCCCACCTTTTCTTGGCAGTTACCTGCTTCTGCCTTTCTGCCATCATAGCCTCCAAAATTTCGAGCCTCTGTGTTATAGGCTGTACTCCTAGAGAGACTGCTCGAGTAAGCGAGTCCCCTAGCACTTTCTTAAAGCTCAGAGATAAATCAGCTTCCTGGTGGGGGGGGATCTTCCTCCCATTCTTCTGCACTCCATTCAGGAGAAGTTGATGGCATTTGGCCAGGCCTTCTGTATGCAGCCATCACTGCTGTTGGCAGGGCCAACTATCAGCTTGTCAGCACTGAGGGTGGGAAGGCTGCACAAAGCAGTGGAAGGAAAAGCCTTAGTTTTAGCAGCATAATACCTTCCTCCCCTCTGCACGGTAAAATTCTTCATTTCTTTTTTTATATCTCTGTGCTGTGGAGGCTTACTGTCACTCTCTGCTTCGCGAACGAAATGAAAACGTTAGGCGCAAGCGTTGAGGTGCTCCCAGGGAATGCCGGGAGGTATATTTTCCCCTGGGTCCTAGAGACCGCCGTGCTCTCTGCGTCTCCTGACGGAGCGAGGCCGGCAGCCTAAGGGGGGTGTGTTCGCTCGCGGCTCCGGCACCCGCTCCTGTTATATAAAAATTCCGAACTATAAAATTCTAAAACTTCTGCATGTTAATAAATATATATACTTTACAGAGGCATGCGCGCGCTGAACGCCCGTGAGGAAAGCACTACTTATTCACTTAAATAAGTCTAGAAGACAACAGGTGTAATACAAATAATCATTTTTCCCAAATTTTTTAAGTACAACTCGAAACTTATCATTAAATAAGAGACAGGTACTTATCTCAAAATGGCAGCAAAATGAAAGAGGCAGAGGACTATCATGGAGGGTTCTTATACTGCGCCCTGCTCTCGGATAGGTGGATCAGGAGAGGTCAGGACTACTAAGCCCCGGAGGATCATGGGGGAGGTAGTGCAACAAAGAACAGTGACTTTAGAACTTTTAAAACCTTTCATATTTGGTATTTTTTTACATAAGAGAGAAAAAAAAGAGCAAATGTTACGGTTTTAAATATTTTGTTGAAAATGCTGAATCGCAGTAATTAAAGAGAGTAAAGCATAATGCGAGCCTCCTGTCTTGTCATAGAATTGTCTCTGCACACGGCTTCATAGGAGGCTCTCAAGTAAAGTTCGAGAGCTCTTGTTATATTCTTGTCAATGACAGGTTTATATAGGCCCGTTTCCCTTTGTTATCGTTCATTGCATGTAAAAACTCGGCATGCAAGCTAGCCATTCCGGATTTAGCAAAGTAACAATGGCCAGGGTATCTTGAATTGTTTTAGTTCGGTAAAGAACTGTGCAACATTGGATATTTAGTGTTTATATGCAGCCGTGACTCCGTCATAGGTGGTGAATATAAGCGACTGCATGAAAAAAGACAGTGTGTAGGCTTCATTACAATGTCAAACTGTTGGCAGCGCTTTAATTAACTTTCGCACGCTGCTTTTCAGTTAAACGCTCGGTAGATAGTTTGGTGGGTTGAGTACCTGTGATGGAGATCTGTCCAACAAGTAAGCTTCAGTCTCACTGAATGCGTCTAAGGCAGAAACATAGGGCGTGTGTTCATAGCACCAGTTATTGAGTGCAAAGTTTCTCAAGTTCGCTCTCGAGATAACTCTATAAATAGTGTTATTGCAAATGCCACATCCATCGCATCCTTATTATTCATGCGCTTTGGAAAACAAGCAGCAGCAGCTGCTTTAGTGAATTCTGAAACTTGAGGTAATAGGCCGGATTACCCTCACTCTCTCTATCCATGCCCCACTGCCCACTCTCTCTACACCCACCCACCCTAAGCCCCACTCTCTCTACCGCCACCCACCCCAAACCCCACTCTCTCTACCGCCACCCACCCCAAACCCCACTCTCTCTACCAACCATAATCCCCACTCACTCTATGAACCACCCACACACCCTAAGTCCTACGCTCTCTACCCCTCATCCACCCAAAGCCCCACTATCTCTACCCCCACCCACCCACTCAAAGCCTCAATCTCTTTACCCCCACCAACCTACAGCCCCACTCCCTCTACCCCCCACCCACCCACACTAAGCCCCACTCGCTCTACCCCACCCACAGACCCACTCTCTCTAAACCGACACCCACCCACCTTAACCCCCACTCGCTCTACCATAAGCCCCACTCCCTATTCTCCCACCTATCCTAAGCACCACTTTCTCTACTATCCTACCACCAACCCGAAGCCCCACTCTCTCTACCCCCACCCACCCACTCTAATCCCCACTCTCTCAACCCCCACACTCTCTAGACCCTACTCACTCATTCTCTAACCACTAAGCTCAACTCGCTCTATCATAAGCACCACTCTCTCTACCCTCATCCACCTAAAGCCTCACTCTCTCTACCCTCACCCACCCAAAGCCCCACTCTCTCTAAAGAAGCCACCCACCCTAAGCAACACTCTCTCTACCCCACCCAACCACCCTAAGCCCCACTCTCTCTATAAGCCTCTCTCTCTAGACCCCCATCCACCCAAAGCCCCACTCTCTCTACCTAAGCCCCACTCTCTCTACCCCCACCCTCTCTAGACCTATCATGATTCACTGTTTCCGCCCCTTCTGGAATGCGTGGTCCATTAGGCACCGTAGTATCATGTCCAGTATACTACCAACATGGCCAATGCTGCTGGGCAAGCCATGGTCTAGTGTTCCAGCGATGTCTGCTACTTCCTAGAAAACAGACACGCCCGCGGCTCTACGCGTCTCAACACTAACTTTCTCTGTTGTTGTTACCGGCAAGTTCGTTACCCTGTTATCCTTCCTTATCCACCTCTTTCTTCCTTGGTTCCAGTGGTACCGATCCCTTCCTTCCTGATATCCAGCCTGTACCACTCCACGCATTCTCTGTCTCACGGAATCATGCAAGTCTCTTGCTCCTTCCCGGACCTTGGGCTCAGTTCTGAACCACTCCTCGCATTTCTGCCTCGCGGATCCATGCAAGTTCCCTGCCCTGGACTCTTCCTGGACATTTGCCTAATACCCATGAAATCCCTCCAGGAACACTGAACGTTGCAACCCATACCATCTTCCCAAATCTGAACTGCATTCATACATCTGCATACTGGCGGCAGAGGAGAATCGTCCGTTCCTGTACAAGTCTCGAAGGACCAGGAAAAAAGGGAGTCCATCGAAATTCAAGAAAAAAGACTTCAAAAGGACAAACAGGCGAGACAAGAGCACAAGTGTGACAGTTTGAGATGCCAAAGACCTGATATTGAATCTAATATGGAGACTGCTGTACAGGACCTCATGAGAGAAATGCAGGGATTATCGACAGAAGTCCAGAACCTCAAGGCCGAAAATGCAGCACTAAAACAACTCGTGTTATCCAGGGACTTGGCATTTCAGGAGAGTGCCCTGGTAGGGGGAATTGTGGAAAAATACAATGGTACCTCCAAGACACTGCGTTCTTTCCTTGAGTCATGCCTGGTTCATTTCATGTTCAATCCTTACTATTTTTCTACGCCCAGGGCTAAGGAGGGCTTTATGATGTCCCATCTTTCTGGAAATGCCTTAGCCTGGGAAACACCTTGCTGAATGCGGGAGACCCGCCCCTTGACAACTACGAAGGATTCATAGACGCTTTTAAGACCATGTTTGACCGTCCTGAACAAGTGCACAGGGCCCAAGAGAAGTTATTGGAATTCCAACAAGGAAATCAAGACATGTTGTCTATGTAACCCGTTTTAAACAGTTGGCTAAAGAGGCAGATTGGACCCCTGAGGCATGCTTTACCTTGTTGCGTCGTGGGTTAAATGGAGAAATCAAGGATGAATTAGCTTGAGTGGCCCGTCCAGGTTCCTTCCAGGCTTTTTTAGACTTGTCCTTACAAATTGACTTTCGCATTCAAGAAAGAAAAGCAGAGAAGAGGAAGATACAGACTTTATCACAGAAAGCCTCCTTAGAATACCCTGGCCGTAAAGAGTCAGCTTCACCTAACCCCTCGGATCCAGAGCCTATGCAACTCGGCTCCTTGCGGGGACCAATCTCTTCTCAGGAAAGGACTCGCCGGATCAACACTGGACTCTGTATGTATTGTGCCTCTGACAAACAACTTGTAAGAAACTGCCCAATAGCTCCTCCTCAGCATTTGGGAAACGCCATCTCCCGATCTTGAATGGAGCCCAGCTTCAGGAGAAAGGTTCTTGCTCCGACTCTTCTCCTTCCTTGAACCCACATCCAAAGAATTCTTTGGTGATACTCCAGGTATTCCTGTCGACCGCGAACAAAGAGAACCATTCCATCCTGGCCCTAGTGGATTGTGGTGTTAAAGGCATCTTCCTGGACCACGAGTGGGCCTTGAAGCACAATATTCCTAGAGAGTCCAAAGAAGTCATCCAGGCAGTCGAAGGAATAGATGGGAAGTCGTTGTCTTCAGGACCTATAACTCAGCAAACCTCAGAATTACTGCTTTCTATATACACAATCACCAGGAATTGCTACATTTTGACATAATAAAGGCAGTTCATTACCCAATGGTTCTGGGCATGCCCTGGCTTCAAAGTCATAATCCATACATCAACTGGACTGCCAGATCCTTATTCTTAGGATCAGAATTTTGTCTTTCACATTGCCTTTCCCGGAATGCGTTACACACCATATCCTTGGAAACCCAGATACCAGAACGACAACCTATCAGTGTTTCCAACATTACACAGGTACCTGAAAACTATCATCAGTTTTCAGATGTATTCTCAACAGCTATTGTTCAGTCACTACCTCCCCATCAACCTGAAGACTGTGCTATTGATACTGAAGAGTCTGCAGTCATACCGTTTGGAAGGGTGTCCATTCTTTCAGAACTTGAAAAGAGAGCCTTACGAGAATACCTGGATACCAATCTAACCAACTGAACCATTCGTCCTTCCAAGTCTCCTGCTGGGGCCTCTCTGTTTTTTGTGCCCAAAAAAGATACCAAGGAGCTCTGACCATGCCTGGATTATCGGGGACTAAATCAGTGTACTCTCAAGAACCGTTATCCATTACCACTCATCTCTGACATATTAGACATATAGTGCCACATAGACATATGTGGCACTGTAATCTTTACCAAACTTGACTTGCGGGGTGCTTACCATTTAATCCGCATAAAGGAAGGCGATGAGTGGAAGACTGCCTTCAGAACACCCTTTTGACACTTTGAGTATCTGGTCATGCCATTTGGTCTTGCCAATGCTCCAGCGGTATTCCAGCGCTTTATGGATAGAGTCTTCTCGGATATGCTATTCCTTTTTGTTATTGTCTACCTGTATGACATATTGATCTACTCAAACAACCCTGTCTTACATCAAGAACATGTTACCTTCGTTTTACAACAGTTATGGGCGAATAAGCTGCTGGCCAAACCGGAGAAGTGCATCTTTCATGTCTCTACAGTCCGTTACCTGGGATTTGTATTAAGTCCTCAAGTAGTAGCAATGGATACAAGGTTGAATCTATTCTTTCATGGCCTGCTCCTACATCAGTTAAACAATTTCAATCCTTCCTGGGAATTGCACATTTTTATAGGAAGGTTATTCCCACATTCTCTGCTATTGTTCAACCTATAGTTTCCTTGCTAAAGAAAGACACACCCTTCAATTGGTCAGTTGATCAGAAAACCGCCTTCCAGGAACTAAAACATAAGTTTACTCAAGGACCCATCCTGGCTCAACCTGACATTACCAAACCTTTCCTGGTGGAAACAGATGCCTCAGAGTATGCTATTGGAGCTGTGTTAAAACAAGAGTCCAAGGATTATGAAGAAAATCCTATTGCGTACTTGTCTCGAACATTGAATCCCAGTGAGACACATTACTCAGTCCTGGAGAAAGAATTACTTGCCATCCAACAGGCTTTTACGGAATGGCGCCATCTACTTTTGGGTGCCAAGTACCCGTTACAGGTACAAACTGACCATCAGAACTTACAGGTCCTACAATCGATGGAATGCAGAAATAGTCGTCAAGCCCGTTGGGGCTTTTTCTTCGCCCAATATCAGTTCCGCATTCAACACGTACCTGGGACAACCAATATAATAGCTGATGCATTGTCCAGACGTTCTGATTAAGACCGGATGAAGCTCGCACCTTTCCCAAGATGTTTCCCGACACAGTATTCGTAGCCCAGGCCAATTCATTATTGGACAACATACGGGCTGAGACTCCGCTCTCTGACCTCTGGAACAATTACTCCAAAACCAATCAATGGTCCTTATTTGACAAGGATGGTTATCTTTTTAAGGACAAAAGATTGGTTGTCCCTACACAGATCCTAAGACTCAAGATAACAAACCTCTGTCATGATACCTTCCACTCCGGGCATCGGGGCATTAAGACTACCCTTCAGCTTATCCAGAGAAACCTTTGGTGGCCTAAGATGATCGATGATGTAAAGTCATACATTCAAGCCTGTGCAGTCTGCAGTCAGAACAAATCTGACAATAGAAAACCAGCTGGATTACTCCATAAACCTGCGCTTCCAGACTGACTTTGGGAGGTGATTGCCACTGATTTTATCATGGATATTCCTCCTTCCAAGGGTTTTACCACTACGATGGTTACCATCGACCTGTTTTCTCACATGGCCCATTTCACTCCCCTGAACAAGTGACCTTCGGCATAAGAAATGGCAGGGATTTTTCTGAACCACATCTTTAGACTTCATGGTCTTCCTTCCAAAATCATCTCAGATCGCGGGCCCCAATACGTTTCCCGATTCTGGAAGTACCTGTGCCAACTGTTGGGAATCCAAAGTGCATTATCTTAAGGATATCATCCTCAGTCCAACGGAATCACTGAATGGGTAAACCAGACCTTTGAACAGTACTTGCGATGCTTCGCTTCTAAAGTCCAGGGCGATTGGTCAGTTCTAATTCCAGTAGCTGAGTTTGCTTACAATAATTCAGACCACTCCGCAATCAAGACAAGCCCTTTATTTTGCAGTCAAGGTTTCCATCCATCTGTTCTGCCTACTCTCCTGCCTCACTCCACCCCAGTTCCTTCAGTTGACTCCTGGATAGAGCATTTAGTCACTGTACATAAGGACGTAAAAATACATCTAGAAAGGGCCAGAATGGACATTAAGAAACATGCTGATACCATGAGGAGTCCTGGTCCTATCTGTGCCATCGGTGACAAGGTCTGGCTTTCTTCTAGACTTTTACCTCGACACCTAAGGCCCAATAAGCTGGCTCCTCGATTCTGTGGGCCTTTTGCAATGAAGGAAATCATTAACCCTGTGGCCTTTCGACTCCAATTACCAGATTCTTGCAAGAGAATCCATCCCGTTTTACACACCTCCTTACTCAAACCCTATTCTCAGTCAACCAGGACAACTCTTCGACCTCCCACTGTTCTGGGCAATGATCAGGTCGAATTTGAGGTCTCCAGGATATGCGATTCAAGATATAGGAGAGGTCGTCTTCAATACCAGGTGCAATGGAAAGGTTATCCTCCCAGCAAATGAACATGGGAACCTGTGTCCAACATGAACGCCCCCCGTTTGATGCGGGGGTTCCATTTGACTCATCCAGGTAAACCTGGTGGATCCAAGTTTAAGAGGGGGCATGCTGTCATGATTCACCATTTCCACCCCTTCTGGAATACGTGGTCCATGAAGCATTGTAGTATCATGTCCAGTATACTACCAACATGGCGGACGCTGCTAGGCATGCCATGGTCTAGTGTTCCAGTGATGTCTGCCACTTCCTAGAAAACAGACAAGCCCCCGCGGGTCTGCGCTTTGCAACGCTAACTTTCCGTGTTGTTGTTACCGGCAAGTTCGTTACCTGTTATCCTTCCTTATCTGCCTCCCTCTTCCTTGGTTCCAGCGGTACCGAGCTCTTCCTTCCTGATATCCAGCCTGTACCGCTCCTCGCATTCTCCGCCTCGCGGAATCGTGCGAGTTCCTTGCTCCTTCCCGGACCCTGGGCTCAGTTCTGAACCGCTCCTCACAATTCCGCCTCATGGATCCTTGCGAGTTCCCTGCTCCTTCCTGGCCCCTGGAGTCTTCCTGGACATTTGCCTAATACCCATGAAATCCCTCCAGGAACACTGAACGTTGCAACCCATACCATCTTCCCAAGGTAGGAATCCAAACTGCATTCATACATCGACATACTGGCGACGGAGGAGAATTGTACGTTCCTGTGCAAGTCTCGAAGGACCAGGAAAAAAGAGAATCCCTCGAATTCAAGAAAGAAGACTTCAAAGGACAAACAGTTTGGACAAGAGCACAAGTGTGACAAGACCCACCCTACTCCCGCTCTCTGTACTCCCACACACCCTATCACCACTCACTCCATCCCTACCCACCCTACCCCCACTCTCTCTACTCCCAGCCCCCACTCTCTGTACTTACAACAGTACCCCCACTCTCTCTACCTCCAATCACCCATCGCAACCCCACCTGCCCTACCTTCACCCACCCACCCTACCCCTACTCTCTCTACCCCAACCCACCTAGCCCTCACTCTCTAACCCCCTCTGACCCTACCCTCACTCACCCACCCTACCCCCACTCTCTCTAGCCCCATTCTCTACCCCCACCCACTCTTCCCCACTCTCTCTACCCCACCCATCCACCCCACCCTCTCTAAAACCCAACTGTCTCTACCCCACCCACCCTACCAACTCTCTACTTGCACCTATCTACCCCCACGAACCCACCCTACCACCCCTCAGATCCCCACCAACTCACCCTACCCACTCTCTCTATCCCCACCCATCCTACACCCCTCTTTCTCTACTCAACACTACCCCCTCCCTCTTTACCCCCACCATGCAGCCTACCCCATCTCTCTAGCCACACCCACCCTACACCCTTTATTCCCAAAACCCACCCTACCCTTTCTATAACCCCACCAACCCACCTTACCCCGTCTCCCTATCTGCTCTCATCCTTCCTTTCACACTTTTGCTTTATTTCTTACCATCTCACCCCCCACCCTTTCTCCCTGATATTTCCTCTTGCTCATCATCAATGGCACCCTCAATCAATGGCTTCCTCCCTTGCTCTATTCCCCGTCTCATTATCTTGCACACCAGCACCCCTTATTGCTTCCTCCTTTGAAACGTTTCACTCTTCTCTTTGCACCCTGGTGCCTATAAATGCAAAACTATTGGCATTTCCAATGCTTGCTTTAAATGAGCAGCATCTGGCTGACATAGTGTCTGCGCTGCTGAAACGATTTGGGGCTTGTGATTTCAAATTGCGGGCAATTGGCTCGAATATGTGGCTTATATGTGGCAGACAATATGGGGGCAGAAAAACAAACATGAGTGTGGCAAAGTTTAGCTTAAAAAGGCCATTGGTGCTTAAATGGGGGGAGTGCCAGGGTAAGAAATGGGGCGGAACAAACCCGAGCTCCACATCCCCTGTGCTAGACTTGTTCAGCTGTTCTTCCCCAGATCTCCTCTCCAGCCACAAGCAGCACTGCAGAATACTTGGGTGACTGGAAGAGAGCAGAAGCAGCCAATTCTCCAGGGTCTCCAGAAAACGAAACCCATCCATAGCCCAGAGTAGCCCAACGACACGTCTTTATCATAGGCCAACGTTTCTGTTCAAAATAAGATGTTCATGCATTAAACATCACTTGTTTAGGATCGAATATTAAAAACTGCAAATCAGGTACACAGACAACTGAAGCAAAGATTTCGCAGCTAAACAACATCACTGATTGCATGCAGTGTGTTCTGCCAAGCTGCCCATACACCGAGGTGAGGGAATCATAATACAAGCGACTACATAACAACATGTATTTAGGGGATACAAGTCCAGCCTTGTTTTGAACTACCTTTGCATTCTATCACATGTAATCCTGGGTTTATGTAGTCCGATGTAGGTGAACTGAGTTGACTCACGCAATTACCCTCCTCTGCTCACTTGTGGGAGGAGGAGAAAGCAATGGAAGGGTGATTCTACTGTGCCTCACTCGAATTGTACTAGGAACCAAAGATTCGGGAGATCGACTATATCCCCCACAAACCATTTGATAGAAATCAATATTGAAAAACATCTGCCATGCCCTGTGAAATATAGCATTGTGATTAATGCAGTTGGATAACAATTCAATCGATCCAGATGACCATATCCTAATCAGGTGCTACACCTCTTCACATGGGTTAACATGCCGCGATGATTTCAAGTCACATTAGGCAACCGGTGCGTCATTTTTTAAATAAAACCAGCAACATAAGTGACAGACACATGCGCATATGAAGCAAGTGTTTTCTAAAACTCTCCATTTGGTCAATATATAGAGACTTTGAAGCAGCAAACAAAACAAACACTACTGGATTGATTGAACCCTTCCGAAGAACCACCGCTAGTATTTCGTGGAGAAACACGTGTCGAGGGACTTTTTCTTTTGATGCACTTTATAATCAAATAAAATAGATCTGGGGCAACTATACGGATTCCCCTCTTCTTTTTGCAACTAAGTATCCGGATACTGGACAGCCTCAATATCGTTAGAATCCGACTGCAGCCGTTCTGCTAATACAAACTAAAAGATATTGGAGCAAATGAAGGAATCGCCAATAGTTGCTATAAGGCTGATTACCTCTAACATTCTCTTCCCATCCACTTTGCAGTCTAAAAAAGTAGCCTCTTGAGAAGGTGTCTGAGTTCCAAGTGGTTCCGGGTGCATCTAAGGGGGGCAAAGCATTCCACAGTTTACCAGCAGCGGTTGAAAATGCCCAACCTCCCACTCGAGAAAGATTGAACCTAGGCATCACCACTAGGCAGCCATTGGCAAAGCAAAGGTCTCGACCAGGACGTTAAAGGACACATTTGTCCAAAGATAGTCTGCTTCCTGCTGATAGAAAGCTCAATGAGGTAAGCAGAGAGCTTTAAATTCAATGCACTTGACCAGTGGTAGCCATTGCAGTGAGCATAAAACTGGTGCGCTATGGGTACCATATGGCACATTTGTAGCAATTCGAGCTGCTAGGTTTTGCAGTACCTCGAGATGGTGGATCAGTCCCACTGGTTGGGCCGGAAACAAGGCTTGCAATAATCTAGTCTGCTGAGCACAAGAGCAGCCACTACTGGAGGACACAGGTGACTTGGCAAGAAAAGAAGAACCATCCATAGTATCCTCAGATGGTAATGGCTAGCTTCACAAACTGCACCCACCTGAGAGGCCATAGAGAGAGTAGAAGAAAGGGCAACCCCCAGGTTTTTCACCACCGTCACTGATGGAGGAAAATTAGCATGTGCAAGGGGCTAGAACGAGATTCTAATCTGAAAATACTATAGAAGGATGGATGAAGGAGTCCCCTAGGTCAGAGTTAATGGTTGTTGGTGATGATTTTAAATCTTATTTCCACCTTGTTTCCTCTATTATGGATGATTGGAACGAAGCATGTGGGAATATTGCGGCGTCTCCACCTATTGAACTGGCTAGAATTGCTAACAGCAGTACTAGATCAATTCAACTAGTTCATGGCATAAAATGGCTTAGGATGTTTTGAAGTTTTGGATTGGATTTCCTTAATTCTATCCCTTCAGATTCTTTGCAACAATGGGATACTTGGTCTAATGGGATGATGGCACCTCATGTTGATTATGTTTTTATAAGCTGTGGTATACAAACGAGTCTGAAACAGTTGGAACAGGCATGTACCAGTCTTAGTGACCATACAGTAGTTTATAGTACTATCACATGCTATCCTCTGTGTGAACGGAGGATAGCAAAGGGGCAATGTGCTGGTCTTGAGAGCAAGATCACGGAGAGCAACAGAGCTTTGAATCCCGCATCCTCACTTAGAAACCAAACTCAGGTATTAAGCGCGTTATAAAAAAAACAATTAACATTTTTTTTAAATTACATGAAGTCGTAAACTATCTTCACCAATTTAAAGCTATGAACATACAAGTTAATTCAAGTGGTAATAGGATTCTTTGGACTTTATATGAGCACACTGGTTATTACTAACATGCTTAATTCTGTTTTCTTAGCCTTATCTTAGAGTTGGATTATACAACATGTGGGGAAAAGGCATGACAATATTTATGATAGAGTTGTACAAATTAGGAAAAAAAAGTTGGGTAACAGAATTTGTAGAATAAAATGTATGAAAACGTTGAGTCGGATGGAGAAATCTAGTATGATGTCCACTCTTAGTGCAAAGTTTAAGAATTAGTATCGGGCATTTAAACATGATATTAATGATATTAATAATACTAACTGGAGGATGATTTTCAACCTTTTTAGGACCAATGACTCTAAGAAATGTTGGGCCCTTTATAGACAGTATTTAGCTGATGAAGATTATAAAGAGGTAAATGATATTTCTGCTGTAGAATGAATTGAATATGTTCGCAAACTTTATTTTGTAGAATGTAATGAACATCACTCTTCGACAATTTGTGTGATGGACTATTTGACTGCACTCCCTTTCGACTGAGGATATTCTGAGGGTCATCATTATCTTGAAAGACACTAGAGCTCCTGGACCCGATGGGTTTTTAAATGCAGTTATTAAACCTAATCCCAAGAAATGGGCAATGCTATTATTGGAATTGTTCTCCTCTATCTGAGTAAGCGCTGAACATCTATATTGATATCCATTTTAAAAAGAGGCATATGTTCCTCTCTTTCTAATTATCAGTTACCTGCCATGTCGGATTCGTGTTGCAAGATCTTTTGTACTCTTTTATTGAATATTATTAATAGGTGGATTAGGGAGAATAATCGTCTTTCTTTTTAGGCCAGGGTATAGTACTCTGGATAATATATTTACATTAAACTACATTATATCAGATACACTTCGATGCATGGAGCGCAGTTTGGATTTGTGCTACATAGATTACTCCGGAGCTTTAGATTGTGTTAATCGTGATAAGCTCTGGGGTAAATTGCAGAGCTGGGGCATCTGCCCCACAATGGTGCATTTTATTAAATCTATGTATATGGTAAAACAGTGTCTATCTGTCTGGACTCGGATGGATCTCTTACAGCCCTGGTTGCCACTAAAAAAGGTTTAACAACAGATGTGTGATTTCCCCAGTTTCAAATAATCTATATGTAGTGGTTATGAATGCTATTTTGAGTGATATTCACAGCTTCCCTCCTACGATTGGTAATATAGGGATTAGATGGTTGACATACGCAGATTATACTGTCATAATGGACAAGACCCCTACTGGTTTGCAGAGGTTGCTAGATGCCCTGTATAAATTTGCCATTGAGAACAATCTTATCATTAACATTAAAAGCACTAAAGTGATGATCACTGGCGTGAAGGCTCGGAAAAAAAGAAAACCCCACTTTTCTTGGAGGATTAATGATCAGCCACTGGAGGTTGTCATCATCAATCCATATCTAGGTACACCTATTGTGAATCCATCTCCGATTTCATTTTATGAAAATACATTATCTGATAAAATGATAAGCAAATGGAATGTGATCAAAAGGTATCTTGTCAAAAGAGGTGGTTATTCTATTGAAGGCTTCCTTGTGATCTATAAATGTAGTATTACACCTGGTGTCTTATATGCGTTGGAAACACTTGGGGGAAAATATGTAACATGGCTTGACAAGTTAGAAGGGAAATTATGGAGATCTGTTTTAAGATTACCTAATGCTGTCCCTATGGAAGCTTTTAGAAGTGAATGGGGCCAATGTTGGAGGGGCTGTCAAATAACGGGCTCACTACTACATCACTTATGGACATGCCCAAAGTCAGCCCGATTCTGGAGAGAGGTTCTAGAACAGATCCGACTAATCATGGTACTGACAATTCCATGGGACCCGGGAATCGTTCTGCTGGGGGACACCGGCGATGGGGCGTTTCCACTGACAGGGCACCTGACGGATATAATCACACACTTGCTCCCAGCAGCCAAAATAACCATAGCCCGGCTATGGAAACAATCTGATGGTCTGGTGCTCTCTATGTGGTGGACCAAATGTTGGGAAACAGCAGTCGCAGAAAAAATAACTACCACTCACCAGGGAAATATGGGGAGATTCTACAGTACTTGGCCACCCTTCCTAGACTATGCTGATCAATTTCCCGAAATGGCCCGCCAACCACCTGCACTCCGGTGGTGCACGAAGTAAGTACTGACCCCAACCCTCAATCTCCCACTCCGGCCCCCCATTTTATCCCTTCCCCGCCACTACTACCCTCCTCTGGAGTCAATGACCGGGTGACTCAAAACCATGCGGCCAACCCCAGACCCGGAACGCGCCACTACGCCTGCTCTTACACCAATCCCAGAAAGGGTCACTAAAACTCGTCAACAACAGCCCACCAGTGAAACCTGCCAATGAAATGCTATAACGAATGTACTGGTCACAATGCTGTCTCTCTTCTAATGCACTGTTTCAATGTCTACTGCTACGCCTCACTGGAACTCTGTCTTGGTTTTGTTTTGTTGTAATTGATGAGCTTAATTTTACTGTAAAAACTCAATAAAATGATATTTTGAAGAGGAAAAAAAGAAGTGAATTGGGTCATGTTTCTCTTGCCATTTTGTGGAACATCTGCGGTACTAAATTGTATATTGAGATAATGCATACCCATATGAACCAGGAAAGTTTCTTTGGTATTATAGGTAATGTTATTTGTGGCAGACAACAAAACCCTTTGATGATGAATTTACAGGCCACTGTACATTCTTTTTTGCAGGATATTCGTGTGTCCATTGTAAAGCAACAGACCAGGCAAAGCAGGACAATCAAATGGTTTATTGCTTGTAAGGATAAGCTGGATGGTAGAGACCCCCAACCATATGCACAGGCAGCCTCAACTGATCAGCTCAAAGAATAACATTCCAATAACAATGCTAGAGATTGCACTGATGTCATCACTAACTAAGATTCCATCAATAGAGCACATAAATACCATAAGATGACACATTAACAATATAAAGAAATATATTAACACAACATCCATTCCTCAGGATAATGTAGAAATTCCCAGCTTTGATATACAGCTGAAAAGGAAAGCTTTAGAATGGGATATGATTAAAACTCTGGGCCTTATATATACAAAGAAACGTTATGCACTTTTTAGTAGGCAGGGTTTTAAGATAGGAAAACCTTGTGTGTTAATATGATAGTCCTAGATTACAATGGACTGACCTGTTTCCGATGCAACCGGCATTGATGTGAATAAGAATCCCCCTACTGTCTCTGTCAACCATGTGCATGAATATCAGGTTGCAGAAACCGTAGGAAAATCCTCATGGGGGGGAAAACCTCTTGTGTCCTGTGCGTCTGCGATAATGGTGTCACCAGCTCTTCTTGAAGGCTTTCAGCGAGGAGTGTTGGTCAAGCGTAGAATAGATGGGCTGCAGACAAGTGATAGGCTTGGTTGGGAGCTTCAGTAAAGATAAACGTAGAATGAGGGCTCTGTGCCACAATTACGAGTGCAATCAATATTCTCTATTAAGAGCAGGGTTTACCTCTTACAGGGAGCTGGATGCTAGGGAAACGGGAACGAGGCAGTGCAGTCGAAAGGAACAACAGATGATAGTTCTGAGAATGAGAGACAAACAGGGAACACACACAGTACAGGGATACAGCTAGTATTGATTCAAAGAATTATAGAAGAAAAAGATTAACAGAGTCACAAGCGTTCTACTGACATATCGCAGTATCATTACACAACCTGGTCTGTGTAGCTGTTTCCGTTTGACAACTTGTAAAAAGTCCATAATTGCAGAAAGGAATTTAGCTTTTGGAAATAGCTTTGCACTTTGGAAGTTGGAAACTGATTAATCGTCTTTCTGGATAAAGCATTTGCCATTAGATTAGTCTTACCCAGTATGATTGTGAAGGTGATTTTATATGGAGAGAAGAAATCTGCCCAACGGGCTTGACGGCTCTTTTGTGTCTCCTCTGCATATTGCAGGCTCGGCAAGTTCTGGTGATCAGTCCTAACTTCGATGGAGTGTTTGGATCCTTAGAGGAAATGTCTCCACTCCTGAAACGCCCACTTGATCGCCCACAATTATTTTTCTAACACTGTGTAATTGGTTTCAGCAGGTGACAAAGTTTTAGACAAATATGCGTTGGGGCATTCCTCTCCTGAGTCCGATGTTTGCTTGAGCACGGCCCCCAAAACATCGTATGAGGCATCAGTCTCTACTATAAAGTCTTTCTAGTTCATCAGGATTCTTTAGCACCAGAACGATAGAAAAGGCTTTCTTTAATGTTCCAAAGGCATGATCAAAAGTTGTTATCCAGATGAACTAAACTCCCTTTTTCAATAGTGCTGTCAATGGTAGAACAACTTTGGAAAAGACTACTATGAATTTTCTATAAAGGTTTGCGAAGCCTGTATATCGTTGAAGTTCTTTCACTGATTGTGGAGGCATCCAATTAAGAATAGCCGATACCTTACCGGGGTCCATAAAAACACCTTTGGATGATAACACGGATCCAAGATATGTGAGTCCGTTTTTGTCAAATTCGCACTTTTCTAGCTTGCAGTAAATTTGATTATCCTTTAAGCATTGTAACACAGATTGGACTTGATTTGTATTCTCTGTTGGGTCATGTGAGAAAACCAGGATATCATTGAGATATGCCGCTACTCCAGATGTTATAGGGATGAGAGGATATGCACCCCTAATGTCCATCTTGGTGTAGATGAGACCTCCCTTTACTGCTTCCAGGATCTGTGGAACCAATGGCAGAGGATATCTATCCAGTACCGTGATCTTGTTCAGTCCTCTTAAGTATATGCTTGGGCGTAATTTGTCGGAATGCTTTTAGGGATGAAAAATAAGGATGCCAGTGGATTCTGTAAGTGGATTCTGTAATTAATCCATTCTTCAGATTGCTTGGGAGATATTCTTTTAGAACTACCGTTTCTCGTTCAGACAACATGTACATTCTTACAAAGGAAACAGGATGATTAGGGAGTATATTGATGGAACAATTGTATCTCCTGTGTGGTGGTAATTCTTTGGTTTGCACTTCGGAGTGGACTTCTTGGAACATCAAGTATTGCTCAGGAATTGTATGTACTTTGTTTATACACATGGTAGAGGATTCTCCCGAGTAGGAGGTAGAGATGGACTGTAAGCCTGCTGAGCCTGATGTTAAACAATGTTCGGAACCCAAAAAAAGCTTGTTGGCTCGCCAATTGATGTATGGTTATGTCTGTGTAACCACAGGAGTCCTAAAATAATAGAAGGATGAGCAGCATTGATTATATCGATAACAATTCTTCCTGATGGGAAGACACGGACATACATAGGGTTTATGTTTGTTCTTTAATTGGACCTGATATCAAAGGAGTACTGTCAACCCCTTTTACGGAGACGAGTACTTCCTTTGCCACTCTAGGAATGTTATTTAATTTGGCCCATTTATCATCTATGAAAAGTCTGGCTTCACAACAATCTATAAGAGCAGGTATGCCCTGTAGGCTAGTGTTCGCAAAGCCTAGGTCAATCTTGATAACCACCATGTGTATGTTCTGCATCTGCTGCAATTTTGGAATTGTATTAAAATTCTGGTAACCCACACTGCCTTCCCATATTGTTGGTTCCCCTACGATTGTGAGTTGGTGTTTCCATGTCACCTGGGAGGAGCCAACAGACAGTCTTGCACCAAAAGAGTCTTTGACTCACACTACATCAACGACCCAGTGATCTACGTCTGCTCCGCTCTTCCGTACTCAAGTGGCCTCTGGCAATTCCGAATTGCATAGGGTCTTCTTGGGCTACTGCTCAGCTAGGGGGTTGAGATGTTTCTGCTGGTATTCTCACTCTCCTGCCCTTCCTTCGCTCTGTTAAGCGTTCCTGAAGTCTATAATCCAATTGCATGGTGATGGATACCATTTCTGTCAAATTAGCTGCTCTCGGGACTCATGAAACCTCGTCTTTAAGTTCCTTGTTTAGTCCACGTCTAAACAAGATAATAAGAGCATCATCGGGCCAAGTGGTATCAGCGGCCATTTGTTTAAACTTGGTGATGTAAGTGAGTAAATCTGAAGAGGCTTTTGTTAATATCTAAGAGCTGATTGTTTGCCAAAATCATGATTTTGCGCCTGCCAAACATGGCCTTTACACTATTTACAAATGTGTGATAGGAATCTAGGATAGGATTGTTGGTAGTGACTAATGGTGTGGACAATGCTAATGCGGCCCCTGATTGGAAATCATATGTCCGACTTTATCCCTGTGCGCTGGGAAGTAGGCTGCCTTAAATGCAAATTGAATAGTTGATGCTTCAAGAAAGTCTTTAAATTTGTGGGGATTTTCATCCACAAGGTAAAGGGCTAGGAGGGGGTTCATTTTCCTGTTTAAGCGCCTGCACTTGTAATGTTAAATTCTGAACAGCGGTCACTAGCTGTTGCATCTGATCCATTGTCGTAATATTAGGTGTTGCAACTTGTTAATATGATAGTCTTCAACAATATACCACTTTTAGCTTACAATGGACTGACCTGTTTCAGATGCAACCAGCAGTGATGTAAATAAGAATACCCCTACTGTCTCTGTCAACCCTGTGCCTGAATATCAGGGTCGCAGAAACCGTAGGGAAACCCTCATGGGGGGAAACCCCTAAGTCCAGTGCGTCTGCGATAATGGTGTCACCAGCTCTTCTTGAAGGCTTTCTGCGATGAGTGTTGTTCAAGCATAGAATAGATGGGCTGCACACAAGTGATAGGCTTGGCTGCGCGCTGTAGTAAAGATAAGAGTAGAATGAGGGCTCTGTGCCACGATTACGAGTGTGACCAATATTCTCTATTAAGAGCAGAGTGTAGCTCTTACAAGGAACTGAAGGCTAGGGAACCGGGAGTGAGGCAGAGCAATGTCAAAAGGAACAACAGGAGAGAGTTCTGAGAACGAGAGACAAACAGTGAACACACACAGAACAGAATGTGGGTGGGTAAAGCTAGTATAGATTCAGGGGATGATAGAAGAAAAAGATGAATGGACTCACCAGAATGTCTGCTGACATATAGCAATGCGCCATGGCTCTGCTTTCCCAGCTACTTGAGATCTTCTTCAACTACTTTCCGACGCGCAGGCAGCAGCATACATAGATCGGCACTCCTACTGTTGAAACACTAGACCGTCACATGGCACTATGGCAGCCATGTTGGGAAAACCAGAAAACAAATCCTCTTCCAGCGATGAAAAAACATATGTCGGTGAAACCAGGACATAACATTGTGCTTATATTTTTAATTTTTCAGCCAATATTTTTAAAAGATTTATATGGGTCTTTGTTTTGAAAATGTAATTGTTTATTTATTTATAAAGCGCCTGTACACAGGCAGTGTTTCAAAGCACTCAAGGAGGGTGGAAACATGGGGAAAAAACAGCAGTCTCTCAGAGCCCTTGAATATCTGAGATGATAACGGTCTGCACAGGCAGAATAAGTGAAAAATGATACATTTAACAGTTGGGATACAGCAAAAAGGCCTGACGGCGATTCTGCTGTTTATTTCAAGTGCACAATAAGGGGTGAAGACATGGGAGAACATACAGACGATCTGCAGGCAGACATGCATTCAGATCGTGCAAGTGCAAGACGGTCAGGAGAGGGGGGCTCCAAGTGCACCCAGTCAGTAGAGACTGGGATAAGTGCAGAGAGCAAAGCTCTCTTGAATCTATTCAGAGGTGCATTGAAGGGGATGGAGTGCAGGGCCCTGAGGCAATTGCAAAGAAGACTGGCGGGGGTGCCAGGGACCTGTGAGACTCTGAGGTACACCAGGCGGCCAGTCAGCAAAACTGTATCAAAGAAGAGGGAGAGATGGGAAGGGCAGAGAGCTAGGTTAGCAGGGTAGGGGGGGAGAGAAGGAGGAGGAGAAGAGGATGTTCTTGAGGTGTTTCCGGAACTTAAGAAGATCAGGCTCAAGATGGAGGGTGGCAGGGAGGCTATTCCAGAGGGAGGTGCCAGTTGAGGACAAGGATCTCCCTCCAAATCTCTGCTTGGAGAACTGGCTCACTCGCAGAAGGTTGGAGGTAGATGAGCGGAGGGATCGAGAGGGACAGTATGCATGTAGGCAATGTTGCAGGTAAGTAGGTCCCAGGCCTCAGAAAGCCTTGTGGACAATGCAGAGGGTCTTGAATTTAATCCTTGCAGCCATGGGGAGCCAGTGAATGGATTTCAGCACTGGAGAGAAGTGGTCCCTGGGCTTGAGGCCAAGGATGACTCTTGTGGTTCTGGTCTAGGTGAGATGCAGAGGGCGCAAGGCAGAAGCAGGGTAGGTGAAGAAGAGGCTGTTGCAGTATTCCAGCCTAGAGAGAATCAGGGCTCTGGGGACAGTGAGATGCTGGGGGAAAATGGGAAAAGGTAGAGTGCCTCTGAGGAGGTGAAGTTGATAGACTTTTTTGAGATGTTAGAAATGTGAAAGGAGAAGGAGAGTGGAGTCGAAGATTACCCTAAGGTGGTTGGCTTTGCAGGTGGGGGTGGGCATGGTGCCAAGGGAGGCCAGCCAGAGTGAAAGTGGGAAAGTGGGAGCAGGGGTCCCAATGCGAACGATCTCAGTTTTACTGGCATTGAGGCAGAAGTAGTATGCAGCACACCATGACTGGATAGCAGACAGACAGTCAGATATGAGTGAGAAAGAGGAAATGGCTTGGGGTAGATTGAAAGATAGTTGTGTGTCATCTGTATAACACTGGAAATTAGAGGTGAAAGAGGGGATCACACGTGCCAAGGTAGCCATACAGACGTTGAAGAACCAGGGGGATAAGTTTGATCCATGGGGAATGCCGGAGGATGTGAGAGTAATAGTCGAGAGAAAGGCTCCAAGTTCCACCTGGGATGGTCGGCGAGAGAGAAAAAAGGTTAACTATGCCAGAGCCTGACCTGTCATTCCCAGGGTGTCACTGAGATGTGCAATCAGGATGTTGTGATTAACTGTGTCAAAGGCGGAGGAGAGCAAGGAGAATGAGGACAAAGGGTGTGTTAGTGTCCAGATTTGAGAGCAGGTCCTCACGGCTGTTCAGAATAGCAGTTTCTGTGCCTCTGGATGCTCTAAAGCCAGACTGATGGTCATGGAAGCAACCGATTGATTAATGTGAAGGTTCTGCTGAGAGATAGCCAACTTCTCAAGGAGTTTGTCCAGCAAAGGAGTTATAGAGATCGGACAGTAGTTTGCTGAAATGGATGGGTCAGCAGAGGGTTTCTTGAGCAGATGGTGCACAAGGGAGTGCTTAATAGCAGTTGGGAAAACTCCAGTGGAAAAGGAGAGATTGCAAAGGTCAGCCAAGGCTGGGTCGAGGGAGTCAATGTTGTCCTTGATGGTTTTGTAGGGGCAAGGGCCCACTTGTTTGGATGAGGTCTTCATAGACCGGACTTGTCTGGCGACCTCATTGTGTATGATGGGTGAGAGAGAGGAGAGGTGGAGAGGTGGAGAAATGGAGGTGGGGCCAAGGGAGGCACTGCTGTTGGTGTATAGTATGATGTGGGGGCAAGGGAGGAAAGGATGTCTTGGGGTTTTGACGGTGAAGTGTGCTGCCAGGGCTGAGCAGAGGTCCTGGGTGGGTGCAACAGAAGAAGAGGCTGCTGTAGGATTGGCCAGTTCCTTGCAGACTTTGAAGAGTTCGACCATGTTGTTTGAATCTGAAGAGATGCAGGCTTGACTACAGACTCTTTTCTTGGAGCGGATGTCTTTGAAGGAGGCGGCAGGTCAGTTAGTCAGATGGTCGACCCGACAAGTTCCATTTCCACTCAGCTGCCCTACACTTGCGTTTAAGGGCAGCCAGATCGGAGTCATACAAAGAGTTTCACTTTTTGTAAGGCTTCAGTCACACCCTCATGACAGGGGCAAGAGTGTTGGAGAAAGAGAGATTAAGGCTGATGGATTTTATATACTTCCCTGCCTTGAGTTTATGGGGGCATGGTCATCGATTCCATATGAAGATAGAAAATGTTGATTTTGTAAGTATGAAATTGAAACAGCTATGCATGCACTTACAACATGTCATTGCTCAAGCCATTTTTATTATAGGGGCTATAAGAACTTGGTTAATTGTGCCGCTATTTATGCTGCCAACTCATTGGTGTTCATTGGGACTGCATATTTTGTCGGGAAAATAGTTTTTTAAATGATGTGTTCATTATTAAGGTTGACATGAATTACATTTGTGATTTTATGACTAATTCTGGATAATGTTTTATATAATGATGTAACCGTCTGTCTAGTTAACTTCTTACTCTATTTGTATTGTATGTTAGTGTATATTATGTGTTCATTTTAACTGTTTACTTTGTGCATGAGGTTTTAATTAACCAAAAGTTAAGTACGTAATAAAAAAATAAATCCATAAAATGAGTAATTTACCTAAAGCCCAATGCAATTTGTATAGAGAGGAGACATTTTAAACATACAGCATTTTGGTGTTATGCATATACAAAGCGCTTTTGAAAGATTAACCACTATCAAATAGAATCCACGGCTCATACCGGTACAGCATCCCAGGGGTCATAGGGCCTCATTACACGGATGGTGGTATTAGCACATGGACCAAGGTGCTATTAGCACCTTGGTCCATGCCGGTAAAATACCGGCACCGCCTTGGTGGAAGGGGGAATTACCGCCCCATTCCAAGGTTGGCGGGGCGGTAATTCCCCCTTCCACCACTGCCCTTCCCCATTCCCATTTTTGCCCCATAGGGCATAATGGGAATGGGGAAGGTGCTAATTACGGCACCGCAATTTTGCAGTGGCGTAATTAGCACCAAGGTCCCTTAGCGGGTTGGTTTTTAACGCCTGCAAAAAGCAGGCGTTAAGGCACCAACCCGCTAAGGGACCTCGTAGTAAGGCGGTAATGGTTAACGGTCACCGTTACCATTAACGGTGACCGTTAACCATTAACGCCATTAGTGTAATGAGGCCCATAGTGTAGTTGCGACACACTATTGTCTCATGTGATATCACGCGATAAGCAGCTGATGTGCGTCTAGTCATAAATGAAATATTTCCACAATCAAAATTAACTGAGAATTAATTCTATTCATAGAGAATCATGCAAAGTGTTTCTAACCTGCAGACCCTGGTTTTCAAATGCACAGGCAGACCTATGTGCAATGTGATAGGGCAAGGATGCTGTAAATAAAATGTGTTTACTGGAGAAGGTTACATCTACAGCCCAAACTTGATGAGCTGAAGGAAAACTCAATAGGAATACATTGAAAGCAGTGCACACACATGTATATTGAAAGGTCTTTAAAGCAACACATATTCTGACAGGTATCCAGTGATATAATCGCTGGAAATAACACAGAGGGTGACTCAAGTTTTTTTAAAGGCACTATCCAACACTTTCCCCAAATATTGTAACTGGATTTTGTTTATATAATTGCACCAATCCTAAAATATGTTGGCGTTTAGTGCCTTTTAAAAAATATAGAGTCACCCTTGATGTTATTTCTAGTGGTTATATCACATTATTTATTTATTCTCATTTGTTGAGGGTGCAACAGCCCGGAGGCATCGTGGCGCCAGTTACATACATTTATTTCTTAGTTACATGTACATTGACATTTGCATTTGTCCAGAGCTGATAAGAAAGGGAGCAATGAAAGCAGAGGGTTATGTGAAAAGGGTGGTTTTGAGTTTTTGCCGGAAGGCAAGGAGGGAGTTTTCAGCTCTGATGTTCGCGGGTAGAGAGTTCAATAGCTTGGCGGCTACGTAGGGGAAGCTTAGCCCTCCAGCTTTGGCTTTGTTAATGTGTGGGGTGTGTATTTTGTTGGCGTGACAGGTCCTGATAGGTGGTGTGGAGGTGGTTTTAGTTATAGTCTCTGACAGATAAGATGGTGCTGTGAGGGTGAGGCATTTGTGGGTGACAGTGAGGATTTTGAAAGTGATGCGCTCCTTCACTGGGAGCCAGTGAGCTGCTTGTCTGGCATCTGTGATGTGATCCCTTTTAGGGATACTTAGTGCTGCTCTTAACGCATTGTTCTGTGTGATTTGGAGTCGGTTTATGTTTTTTGCAGAAGTACCTGCCAGAAGGGCATTGTAATAGTCTAATTTAGCACCAATAGTTGCTCTTGCTATAGATAGACAATTAGGTTTGGATAGGTATGGTTTTATTGCATTTATGAGTTTTGTGTTGTGCGCTGAGGCGGATGTGATAGCGCTGACCTGATTTGTCATGGATAGCATAGAGTGTACGTAGACTCCTAGGGTCTTCACGGAAGTGGAGACAGGGATGATGGCTTTATCAATGGTGAAGTTGGAGTACAGTTTGTCGAGTTTAGCTAGAGTAGTTTTTGACCTAGTATGATGATTGCGGTCTTCTCCCCATTGAGGCAGAGGCCATTGGCCGCCATCCAAGCCTGGATGGTGGTATAGATTGAGAGGAGTGCTTCAGCGTCTTTGTGGTATGCGCCAGTGAGTGGTAAGAGTACCTGGGTATCGTCAGTGTAGTTGGTATACGTGATACAAAGGGCGTAAAGCTTGTTGAAGAGGGGCTTTAGCATATAATCAGTCCGACAAATTCCTTAGTTCCATAATAGAGGCAGGGAACCCCCTTTTAGAGTTAGGGAGGGATAGGATTCTGTAGAGATATCGCAAGAGCCCCCACTCTCGCGAGATCTCGCCGCGAACTGTAGCTCCGCCCCCGCGTGCTTCGCGCGCATTACGGGAAGAGCCAAGGACGCGATAAGGTGCGTCCTGCCGGCTCCTCCGAGAACGGGGCCCGCGGCCCACACCCATGGACACGGACATTACGGCTGCAGTCTCCCAGCCACGTTAGGCCCGTTGGCCTTTGTTATTGAGGCACGCACTTGGTGTGCAGTGTTGCATGAAACCTGTGAGAGAATAAACACAGTGAGACAAGCCCCGCGACTCCTGTCTTCATTATAAGCAGTTTACAACATAAATTGGCGACGAGGATCACCACCAGAACCCACGGAGGATCATGCAAGGGGCAACGCCACCGCCACCCTTTCTACAAACTCCAGGTAGGCCGGTCATCCCATGGCCACAATGGCAACCCCTATTCACAATATATGTGGAGGCTCTAGGAGGAGCAGGATTCTCAGCGGCAAGGCGCCGGGCCATGCTACTCAATGCCTTGGGAGTAGAAGGACAAAGAGTATTCGAGAGTCTCACCCCGATACCGGTGGCTGGCGACAATGACGATGTTTTCAAGGAGGCGGTCAGGAGAATCATAAAAAGATTTGCCAGTAAAGAGAACACAGTGCTGCACAGGATACGGTTTTACACTCGAAGGCAAGAAATGTCTGAACCAGTTGACGATTACGTCACCAAACTAAGGGAACTAGCGGCGCTGTGTAGTTTTGGCAACAATGCGGAGAGCCTCATATGTGATATGTTGGTCGTTCACACTAACAGTCGGAAAGTCCAAGATAAGTTCATTGTTGAAAAGGAACTGCAGTTGGAGAAAGCAATTGAGATCGCCAGAGCAGTCGAAGAAATGGCAGGAAGACGAAAGGAGTTTACAGGGGCCCAGATTTCCGCTGAAATACAATCAGTGGGCTTCCATGCAAAAAAAGAAAGGCCGGCAACCGACACGAGAGAAGGGAGAGGGAGCAGGAAAGAACCCCTCAAGTGTCACAGGTGCACCAGCACGAAACACCTACCGTTCGACAGGGAGTGCCCAGCCCGAGACAAGGAGTGCTCCATATGTAAACGTATTGGCCACTTCTCAATCGTGTGTCGGTGGAGAAACAAGAAAGTCTCCAGTCTCAATGCAGATCGCAATACGGAGAAAGAATCTTCCTCAGAAGATGAAGGAAGACCCACAGTCATTATGGTGAACAGCACAAGAGCAAGGAGAGAGAAGCCTCACTGCACGATCAAAATTGATGGCATGGAAACAAGGGTCATGGCAGACTCAGGTTCGGATCTAACGATCATTCCCCTTCGGACGTATAAAGACATGGTGGAAAGGTGCAAGTGTTAATGACGAGGCATAAACCCATGGTGTTTGGAGGGGCGTCAGTCGAACTGTTAGGATACATCAAGGGCAAAGTAGAATTCAAAGGAAGGGAAACCACAACCAGAATCTACTTCAGTCACGAAGGTCCAGCAGTGCTAGGGTGGGATGACCAAGACAAGCTGAAAATCAGACTAGATCCCAGCACTGAAGATCAGGTCCTGTCGGTTAGGGTGACGAGCGGACCCGTCGTCAAAAGCGACTACCCAACACTTTTCTCGGAGGAGCCGGGGCACATTAAGGGTTTTCTGCACAAAATAGTGCTCAAAAGAAATGCAGTCCCCGTAAAGCACCGCGTGAGGCCAGTACCAGCCACGGCAAGGGACATCCTTAGAAGTCAGTTGGAAAAGATGAAAACAGAGGGGGTCATTGAAGAAATCGAAGCATCTGAATGGCTGAGCCCCGTCGTGCTTATAAAGAAACCCCAATCACAGGAACTCAGAGTGTGCATAGACCTGCGCAGTTTAAACTTGGAAGCCATCACAGATAATTACCCCCTTCCAAGCATAAATGAACTCATTCTGTTAATGAAAGAAGCCAAAATATTTTCGAAACTGGACATGAGGAATGCATACCACCAAATACAGCTACATGAAGAGTCGAAACCCCTCATGGCATTCATCACTCCATTTGGCACATACCAATTCACCATAATGCCATTCGGGTTGTCATCAGCAGCATCGGCTTTCCAACGTATGATGGATGTCTTGCTGCGGAAAGTTAAAAATGTGGTGTACTTCCAGGATGACATCCTCGTGTATGCGGAGGATGAGCAAACGCACAATGCCACGTTGAGAACTGTCCTAAGCAAGCTACAAGAAGCAGGTGTGCGATTACGTCATGAAAAATGTTTGTTCAGGGTGAAAGAAGTTGAATACTTAGGGTATAAGATTTCAGAAAAAGGAATCAGTCCCAAACAGATTCTCATGCAAGCAATCAGTAAAGCACCGGAACCCACCAGCAAAGAGGAAGTGAGGTCATTTCTTGGACTGGCTGAGTACTATGCGAAGTTCATACCGAAGTTTTCCGAGACCACGGCACCCCTGCGCGACGTACTCAAAAAGGGCTCGGAATTCATATGGCAAGAACCCCAAAAGACGGCGATGGAGAAAATAAAGCAACATATCATAGATGCACCATGCCTTCGACCATTTAATCCCGAGTGGGAAACAGTCGTCACTACAGACGCCAGTGCATATGGACTAGGAGCAGTGCTAACACAAAAGAAAGGGGACACGGAACATGTTGTGGCCTTTGCTTTGAAGGCATTATCGGAGGCGGAACAGAACTATTCCACCATAGAAAAAGAAATGTTGGCCTGCGCATGGGCAGTGGAAAATTTCAGGACATACGTATGGGGCACAAAATTCAAGTTAGTGACTGATCATAAGCCCCTCATCCATATGCTCAGCCCGGAAGGCACTAAAGTATCCACACCCAGACTAGCACGCATTGCAGCCAAACTGCAAGAGTACACGTTTGAAGTCCAGCACATCTCAGGCTGGAAAAATTCGCAAGCTGACTGCATGTCGAGACTACCGGAGGGTAAGGATAAAGCCACCACGTTCCTTCATGGAGAATGCATAGTTGCATCCATCACGGACTTGAGAGCACCAGATTACTTAGAACTCAGTGAGAGACACTGGGAAGAGGAAGATGGGAAAGACCCCACCATGGCCATGATTCGCAAATGGATCAAGGAATGTTGGCCAAGTGAAAAAACGCTGCCCGAGGGCATGAGACCCTATTGGAAGGTGTCAGACGAGCTATCTGAAACGGAGGGGATAATTATGAAAACCGACCAGATTATTCCTCCCACAGGAATGAGAAATACCATTCTATGTAGGGCCCACGCGGGCCACTTGGGAAACACGATGACACGTCGCAGAGTGAGAGAGGCCTACTGGTGGCCATCCATGGACCAGGAAATTCGATCCATGATAGAACGTTGCCATGAATGCCTCAATAGCGACAAGAGACTGAAGGTCCGCCAAGCACCCCTAATACCCACGGAAATACCAGAAGCCGTGTGGTCAAAGGTTGGCATCGACTTCATAGGGCCTTTGGAAGCAATGGCACCTGAACATCGGTACGGCATAGTACTGGTTGACTACCTATCAAAGTGGGTGGAGGCGGAGTTTGTCCCAAACATAACTACAGCAACAGTTATAGAAGTACTTACAGAAATTTTTCAGAGGGAAGGCCTCCCCAAGGAAGTGGTTACAGACAACGGGGTGCAACTGGTCTCTAAGGACATGGAAGAATTCTTAAAAAGAAATCACATTAAACAAAAGAAAGTGGCCCTATATCACCCCCAGGCCAATGTACTTGTAGAGAGGGCAAACAGGTTCATAAAGGGCGCCATCCAATTGGCAACGGCTTTGGGTATGGACCCGCTCAAAACAACCAAGGAGGCCATAGTCGCCCACAGACTCACTCCAAATGGGATCACGCAAATATCCCCGTTCAAAATGTTGAGAGGGAGGAGTGCGGCTTCCAAGCTGATTCCACCATGGTTGTCGAAAATACGAGAAGACGAAGCGGTGGACATGGCAGAAGTAGTCTGGAGAAGCGAAAGCAGCAAGACACGCATGAAATCATGGAGTGATCGGAGAAGAAGAACCAAGGAAAAGGAGACTTGGTTAAAATCAGACTACCGAAGAAAGATCAGGTCACGGGGTCTCAGTTTAGCCGACCCATCAAAGTGATTCACAAAGGAGCAAATCACGTTCGCACGGAAGACGGGCGAGCGTGGAACCTCGAAAGAGTGGCACTATACCAGAAGACTCGAGGAAGAGCGAGGACTCCGGAGAGATCACGAACGGAAACCGAAAGAGACTACGGATCAGGAGAAGAACGAGAACCAGAAGGAGACGACAGAGAGAGGGTGGAAACCGAGGTCGAACCGGAAGCACTGAGTGCAGATCCCGAACAGGAGCAACCGGAAGATTGCGCCGGAACTGATGATCGGCCCAGAAGAGAACACAGAAGACCGGTGAGATACAATGAAAATGTTTTACAGTGATGTTGCTGTCCATTAAATAAGGGAGATGTGTAGAGATATCGCGAGAGCCCCCACTCTCGCGAGATCTCCCTGCGAACTGTAGCTCCGCCCCCGCGCGCTTCGCGCGCATTATGGGAAGAGTCAAGGACGCGATAAGGTGCGTCCTGCCGTCTCCTCCGAGAACGGGGCCCGCGGCCCACACCCATGGACACGGACATTACGGCTGCAGTCTCCCACCCACGTTAGGCCCGTTGGCCTTTGTTATTGAGGCACGCACTTGGTGTGCAGTGTTGCATGAAACCTGTGAGAGAATAAACACAGTGAGACAAGCCCCGCGACTCCTGTCTTCATTATAAGCAGTTTACAACAGATTCCTCTTTATCTTTTCCTAAATAAAAGTTTTTGCAAACAAACATGCCTCTTGTGTGTCAGCCCCCTCCTTCTGCACCCTTACTCCTTCCAGAGAAGTATGAGTCATGTTCATCGGGCTACAGTGCAGGATATGCAGTGTGTCTGTACTGGACGCATAAAGTGATGCGCTTAGGAGTAGTCTGGCAGCCGCACACTGCACACCCAGAAGTGTGGCCAACACGTTTGCAGGGAGTCCAGGGTAGATCCTGTTGATGTAGTCAGGCCTGGAGGAGACCAAGGCACTCTGCGTTTTCTCCAAGTGGAAAAACACCCCCTGCTCCTCCCTAGTGTTCTTATTCATTGTTAACATGTTTGTACCATTTGATGATCTGAGGGGAGAAAGAAAGTTTACTTTAAAAAATGACACCACAGTTTTGAACTTCTATATTGTGAGATGGGCAACACAATGAATTGGCCAATAATCTGGAATCGTTTGGTTGAATGAGTTACCAAACACAAGTTCGGTTTTAACCAGGATTAAGACTCGTGGTTGGTAGTCATCCGATGCCTGTCATTAGGTGGTAAGCAATGGCAAACTGCAAGATCACCAAGGCATGAGATCGCTGTTGTTGGTGTGTGATAGAAATAGCCGCCATATAATGAGAGTTCATGGCGACCTGCCAACTGCCTTGCCATGAGGTGGGAACAGCTGGCAAAGGGTGAGAAAACCAAGGTATCTGAATACAGTACATACAATATAATTGTTAGCAGTATAGCTCGAGGGCAGGCGCTCACCTTGCGAATAAGACGACATGGTGACCTGGCGGTTAGAAGCTGGAGCAGTCGGGCATTAAGCGTGATATAAATCACCAATTACAAAAGCAGCAACTTGCATTTCACTAGCCATTTGCCAGACTGTTGGCTTTGCCAATGCTAAATTTCTCGCACTCTGGTATGGGAAGCTCCACGGCTTCCTGGAGGCTGCGTTTTGTGGAGTTTGTACGGGCTGTGAATTGGAAAGCCTTGTGTTGCTCTTCCTAAATGCAGCCATAATTGCTTGTCACCTCTTCTTTTGCTGTCTCTCTTGCACTCTTGGAGTCCCTCCCACATTGTATTCTTTTCTCTGGACCCGTTTTCATTTGCTCTGATTTGGGTGGAGTAGGCGGGAACCTGGGAGTGTCGCATATCAGACGCAGCTGTCAAACTAACTGTTATTTTTATCCTCCCAATGTCTGAAACAAAAAAAGCTTGTGTCAGTGTACAGCGGACTCCCAGCTCCGGGAATTCGGCGTGCTGCTGGGTGCCTCTTCCCAGAAAGGCAACACGGCTGGGCTTGGAGCACTTTTTCCGACTGAGGCAACGCAGTCCCAGACATCAAGGAAGAGAGCAGCCGCTGTGGAATAACTGGCGAGCAGTAAGTACTACCCGTAGCCTCTTTCCTGTGACCTAAATAACCCCTGCTTATTGTGTGCTGGGCGCATAATTACTGGTGGGGCCTATATCATTATTAATGGTGTCGAGATCAAACGTTCAGGTTTTAAAATGATTCTAAACGAACCCTATGAAGGGCAAGAAGGAGGATTGCTATTTGGTTCATTTCCAGACATGAACATCCCTCTTGCTACATTATCAAATATTATTCAATCAGCCGTTTAATATGCCAATACACCCATTCATATACAACACAAAACACCGAATAAATACGGCAACGAATAAATACTGCAGTGTTAAAAGCAGGTTTCCCACATGCTGGTCACGCTATTGTTTTGGCATGGGCAACTCACAATTCCCTTGAAACCAAAAAAACAAGGCAGTTCCGAAGTGAAACATGCTTACTAAATTTAAATCTACCAGTTTTCTTTCAGCTATTTTTTTTTGGTTGGATTCCCCACAAACACCTTGTGATCTGCGTGCAGCTAACTTTGGGTTTCATGGCAGGGAATACTTCTAGAGCTGTTATTTGGCAAACTGCTCTACTGAAAGTAAATGATTCTATTGTGCTGACAGCAATTATTTTGAAACTGAAACTGAGCTGTGAGTTCATAGGCGATAACTTTTCACTATGGGGGCAGAAATCCCCCTGCCCTACCCTGAATAGCAGCGAGTAGCCAGCCCAACCCATTCCCTGCCAAACAGTGCATTTACACCGCCTATAATGTATAGGGAACTGCAAAAGCCATACGAGTTACAGCCAGCCTTAAATGTATTACATCTCAACAAGTCACTAAACCTGCTGAGCTAGCTAGGTACTTTCTAATGTAGGATGCGTCACTCTACCTTCTAAGAATTCAAAAGCAAATCTGGATCCCGTATTGTGCTAAAAATTACTTTATTACCAACAGTGCACTTCACATGCATGGCCTTGAAGCCAATGGTGTTTCATGCTAAATTCGGTCAGCTGACTACCTATCATTTGAAACTGAGCTGCCAGTGATATCTCTTCTGTTAAAATGACTCTTTTTTGAGTGCATAATATGTGAAGCTGAGCTGGGAGTGGTGTCTTTTCTGCTAACCATCATCTCTTGCTACATATTATTTGAAGCTGAGTCTGGAGCGATGCTTGTTTAGTGTGAGGGGTCAGAAATGAGAGGCAGACACAAAGCGGTAGTGTTTTCATCATCAGACATGTTCTGAAGGATAACAACAACTTCTCAAGGAGAGCTTCCTGGTATACTGCCCTGACAGGAATCCTTCAGTAGATTCTTTAGATCCCCTGGTATACTCTCCTGCCAGGTATCTATTCGCAACAGCTTTTTATTTAATTTATTTTACAAGGATTACCTGGTGTACTCCCCAGCCAGGAATCTCCCTCTGGGTTTTGTAGATCCTATGGTATACTCTCCTGCCAGATATCCGTTCCCCACAGACTCACTGCCTGATGTACTTCGTTTATCAGGACTTCTTTTCTTTCAATGTTCTCTCAGTCTTTCAGTATAGCACAGTTGTACCCCTGCACTGTATATAATTCATTGGCTTTATATATTTATTGTTCCAACTTTCCCCGTATTAACATTTCATATATGGAGACTTGTTCAATTTATATCTTTTAACTTCTTCAGCAAAGTCCGTTTGCTTGTGGCAGTACTTGTTCCAACTTTCCCCATATTGGCATCTCAGATATGGAGACTTGTACAAATTCTATCTTTCATCTTCTTCCTTAACATTGATCTGCTTGTGATAACATTTGATCCAACTTTCGCAATCTTGAAATTTTATGCAGGAGGATTTGTGCAAATTCTGTCTTTCTACTTAACTTGGTCGGTATTAAAAATGAACTTTCAATTGTTCATGTGCCTGCCGGTACGCCCTGGGGATCCCACTATCACTGGGCAGACGCACCAGTGTTTGAAAGCGTTTCCAACCTTTGGCATACTGCTGCAGCAAAATCTTCACTCGGGAATCACATCTCCCGCTTTGAAGACTCACTTTCAGCTCTCCCGCCGGTTTCTCTTTCACTTGCCGGTGAAGCTGTTGCAGTTTGACTCGACTGCGTCCTTGACAACTTTGCTGCGGCTGCGGCCAGTTCTTTAGTGGCTCTTCACTGATGCCTGCCACGCGCCCCTGGCTCTCCTGCCACTCTGGTGAGAAATGCTGACAAACAGCAGCTTGAAAGTATCTGCCTCCTGCTGCATGGTCCGTTCCTGTGCGTCGGCATTCACCTGCGATCCTGCTTCCCACTTCACCCCCAATCTGCTTCTCTTCTCTCCGACACCTGATTGAAAGTACAAGCCATTTTTAAATGCCCCATGCAGCGGATCTCTGTTGTAACAACTAGTCTGCGTATTTGGCTTGGGTTTCTTTCAATCAATACTAACTCCTTTTCCCTCTTTCTCGTCTCAGTACTTGAGGCGTTATGGGACTTGGAGTCCCTAGTATTCATAGACTTCTAACGTGAATCTGTTTGGGATTTCTATTTAGAACAAAACATCAGAGACAAAGGATGTTAAATGTGAGTTATGTGTATCTGAGGTGTGAATGTTTTTCTGATCAGAGTGTTTTTCAGAAAGGGTTCTTTAGGTCCTACAATGTGAGGGACTTGTAAAGTGACAATCAGCCATTAGGAATTCAGGGATTATGTGATCTTCATTTCTGGGAAGGAAAGAATACTGTGTCTGTCCGAATGGTGTCACCTCTTTTCCTCGATAGCCATCTCCTCCCATATGATCATCTCCCTTAATAGCACCCCCAGGGTCAGGATCAGGTAGCGACCGCCATCCCCTGGCCACATGGGAGGAGATCTTTGGCTGGGGATCAGTGATGACTCCACAGGATTCATCACATTAGTTAAAAGGAAACTGTCTTGCTTAGTGCAAACTATTAGGTAGTTGAACTATGAGGGATGTCTTCTCATTACAAGTATCCGGTGTCTTGCCTTTACAGTCACCATGCATAACAAACAAGCTCCATGCCCAATGACTCAGAGCAGGTGACTATCACATGTATGACCCAGCTGGAAAGTAATATGTATTTATTAACTTATGTTGGCACTTGTAAAGCGCACCAAACGCTGAGGCATCTGGGAGTAAAGCAAAAAATGTACATACATAAATGCGTAGTAAGGTAAAGGTTAACAGTTCTGTTCAGAGTCATGCATACGGTGCTAGGGAGGGTAGATGTTTTAGGCAGAATTGTGATAGAGAATTACTTTAGCCGCTCTTGTGTGAAAAGCCTGGTTTTAAAGCTTTTACAGAAGGACCAAAAGGAAGATTCAGATCTTAATGAAGATGGTAGACCGTTCCAGTGTTTGGCCGCTACCACTGGGAAGCTACTGCCCACTGCTTTCTGTAGTTTGAATCTGGGAATGATGAGTAAATGCGAGTGGGTTGAGCGCGTTGGTCTGTTGGATTGGTTTTTGGAGAATGTATTGTATAGGTACGTGGGGGCTGATTTGGATAGACATTTGTGTGTCCAGGAAGGGTTTTGAACAGGATTTGATTGTGGACCAGCAACCAGTGGGCATTCCATCTCATCATGGTAATGTGTTAATTTTTGAGGATGTTGAGGGCTGCTCTTAGAGCATTATTTTGAATAACTGGTAGCTTTTTGATGTTGCAGCTGTTAGTACCTGCATAAAGAGCATTGCAGTAGTCTAATCTGGATAAGATAAGAGCTCTAGCAAGCGTAATACAGCTGTCAGATGACAGGAAAGGTCTACAAGCATTGATGAGCTTTGAGGTGTAAGCTGCCGTAGATGCCGTGGGTTGACTTTTCTGGTTAAGGTGAGAGCTTAATCAAGGTAAATGCCCAAGATTTTACTTCCTTGGAGACATTGAGCAATGGCGAAGGATTTGAAGCAGTCACATTGTTTGTTTACATGGTTTTGTGAGCATATGAGGAGTAATTCTATTTTTTCATCATTTAAGCACAGGCCACGATGGGCCATCCATGCCTGGTTGGTTTGGTAAATTTAATTTAGTGATTTTGAGTCTGAGTCATATGTGCCTGGATTTGGTTGGCATCTGCATAGTTAGTGTAGGTGACACCCAAGTCATCACGAAGGTCAATTAGAGGTTTGGTTAAAATATATCAGAGTGTAGGGGAGACACAGGAGCCTTGAGGAACTCCACAGGTGACTGGGGCTGGCATTGCTTCTGCAGTAGGTGAGAAGACCCTCATAGATCTGTTGGTTAGGAAGGACTGTATCCAGTGTATGGCTTTGGTTGAAAAGTGGACAGCCGAGGGGAGGTGTTTGCAGAGTATGTTGTGGTTGACTAGGTGAAAGGCTGCTGCTAGGTCTAGCAGGAAGAAGAGTGCTAAATTGCCATTATCTTTTGATCTCGTCCATTTGTATTTTTAGGTCCAGGATGGCTGATTCAGTGCCATGCCCTGGACGGAAGCCTGATTGGCGAAGGCTTAGGAGGTTGTTGACTTCCAGATGATTTTGGATTTGCAGATAAGCTGCTCTGTCCAGTAGTTTGAGGAAGGAGGAAAGGTACTGTAGTTATAGGGCAGTAGTTTGTCGGGTTCTTAGGGTCTAATGTAGGATTCATCAGTAAAGGTAGGTCCCATGCATCTTTGAGGTTAGTCGGGACAGTGCTCATTTCAAATGAGGCATTGATTAAGGTTGTGATGAAAGGGGTACGTTTGGCAGCACAATCTTTGATGAGCGAGGCCAGGCAGATGTCACCTTGATACCTGGAATGTATGGTTTTCAGGACTTCACGTTGTTGATTCTGGGGCGAATTCGAATTGTGTATTAGTGTTCTGGACTGTATAAATAGGAATCTGCTGGGTTTGGGCAGGTATTAAGTTCTTCTTTTTCAATTCAATTTTCGATTGCAGTAGGGAGATTTTGTCAAGGAGAGCTTTTTGTATATCTGTGCACCAGGCACTGACAATTCAAATTCTCGTAGAACGGTGAAGAGTCCCTTAGTGCCGAGTTGGCTTTAGCAATTCTCTCATTATATGTGGCACTTTTGGTTTGGAGGATGGCCTGTGTATAGGTTTTGGATGCAGGTATAAAGATTTCTTTTTTGGATTCAGTGGGGTATTTTTTGCAGTTGGTCTCAGCAGTTCTTAGTGCTGGGCATCGTTTTGAAGTTGGGGGTGTACCAGGAATTTAGGTGGGCTAGAGGTTTAGCTTTGCGCATTCTCAGTGGTGCTACTTTGTCAATGGCAGCTAGGAAAGTTTGATTATATATCTCTACCATAATGGAGGTGTCATTGGCAGAGTTATCCGGGTATTCGGTAATGGGTTGCATCAGAGGTAGAAGTTTCTCTGCTGTGATGTTGCATTAATTTCTAGATAGAGTGGCTGGTGCTTGGTGGATAGGGGTATCTGCAGAGAAGTTCTTCGGGATGGTGAAGGAGATGGCGTGATGGTTAGACCAAGGACATGGGGTGTTTGAGAGGATGTTAGTGTTGCAGTTAAGGTCTGCCAGCCAGTCGAGGGTTCGACCTTTGATATGTGTGGGGTTAATAATGCAGTGTGAGAAGCCTAATGCTCCAATGTTATTGTCGAGGGCGAGGGCATTGCCATCGGTAGGGTCATTGAATCCCAGATTTAAATCTCCCAACAGTATGATTTGTGAACATGGCTTTGTATTCACTGAAAGGAATTGTGCAACATCTTCCTCGAAGGAAAGCACCGGACATGGGGGTCTGTATATAAGGTGGAGGGTCATGGTGACCGAAAAGGTTAATTACATTTTTATAGATAGTAGTTCACCTGAATGGAACGATTGGTTAGGTATTTCCCTTATGAGGGGTTGGTTCTTAGCAATGAATGATACTTCTCCTCCTTTTTGGAAACCTGTCCATCTGTCTTGAAGATAGGTTAGTTTTCAGGGATGACAAGGGAGAGTGCCGGGCCAGCTGCTGCATGGAGCCATGTTTCGGTGATGGCTAGGAAGTCTAGACTGTTTGTAGTGATAAGGTCTGCAATATCTAGAGCGTGTGCCTTAAGTGACCTTGCGTTAATGAGAGCATCCTTGAGCGTGGTTGCTCCCAAGTTGGTGTTGTCTAAGGGGGCGGGATTGACCTCAGTGCTTGACGGGTGCGCCAGAGCTAGTGGGATCGATGTACTTGGAGCTGGGCTAATGGGTTTTGGTAAAAAGGTGGTGTGACCCAAGGCAGAGGTGTTCCGATCATTGGTGGCATCGGTAGAGGCATGTGCGGTGTTTTTCAGGTTGTATCTAGTGGCAGTTAAATCATAGGTGGAGAACTTCGAGTTGCGATGGTTGACTGGCAAGGGCGGTTGATGTGATCTCATATTGGAGTGGAAGGTGGCTCTTAAGTTTAGGTGTGCATTCCTCCAAGTGATCGATGGGGTTGTTGTTTGTGGAAGCTGCTGGCCTGTAGCTAAGCCGGACATTAGAGACATTAAAGACATGTACAATTAGTCCATGCCACGTGTTAGATGCTAAACCATTGTGATCACTTAGGGCCTGATTAAGAGTTTGCCGATATTACCATGAGTAATTCAACCAACCTGTTATATTTACCCCATGTGGTAATTACTTAGTGCCCCGATAGGACTGTATGATTCAAAGTCATGTGGCCCTTTCCCTTATTCCCCATGTTGCAGTCCCATGGGACTCCATGGGAGGTGGTATTTACTGCATGCAGTAATGACCTCATACAGTACTGCATTTATGTGGCGGTAATTACCGCCACACAAATGCAACCGGTAAAAATGAAACTTTGATTTTGGCAGAGTGGTAAAACACCCAGTAATAGTAAATACTGGGTGTTTTACCACTACTGCTAAACTGTGATCAGGCCCTTAGTCGACGGAAAATCTTTTGAAATCTGTCTGTTCACTAGACTGCAAGAGACAAACTAGCATGACCCCTCCAAAGACCCAAGAAAGCAAACCTTTCAACCTCTAGCCACCATAGGCTCGGTCTTCAGACCCACCAGAACCACTCATGAACCAGCATAGTCCTGCAACTCCCAGGGCACAGACCACTCAGATTTTAAGATATAATAATCATCAGTAATCCGAACACAAAGACCGATCAGAGCACCAAACTTGCAAATCAGGAGGAAATAGACTGTGACATTTGCAGCAGCTCCACTGCACTGGCATGTGCAATACGCCTCTGGACAACACATGAATCAAGAACACCTTGGACAGTGCTTATAATGGAAAAGGAAGTGCAGGTACTCCTCAATCTAGGCTTTAGGTGGGCCAAGGTTCAGCCCCAGCAGGTTCAAAAACTGCTCTCGCGGTGGATCCTACCCAGGCTTTCCATTTCTACTAACCTCATTCTGTGTATCCATTTCCATAGTGTTTGGATTTCTCACTTTCCTTGTGTGTCTCAAACTTTGTGTCCGTTTTTATTTGTCTCTCTCTCCACACCTACCCATACCCCCACTCCAGTCTGGTTCTCACACCCTCTTTAACTCTTTAAGTCCCTCTTTTTTTCTGGGTCTGGAGAGCATGATGAGCTGAAACATCTCAGCCTGTGATTCCAACCAAAATCTGATTATAATGGTTTACGCTTGAGTCATTAACTTTAAATGTAATTGTCCGTCTAATGCAGCAATCTCTCAACGATGATTAATAATCACAGAGCAAAATTACTCCTTTTTAATGTTTAAAAGTTTGGAGAGTTTGAGAACTCCCAATTTTTGCAAATACTGCACCAAATAAGGCACCATTAGATTAAATTATTTTGCAAGGAATACACCATTTTCTAAGCTGTTAAAATGCGATTTGAACCCACTGTGCTATATAGGCACCCAACCACATACCTTATGTGCTGCAGTTGGGGTACATATTTAGGTTTTGGCCTTCAAAGTTTACTTGCATAGTACGCAAATCGCATAGTAAAGCAACCTGACATTATGCATCCATATAAAAACGTGTTAAGATAAGTATAATTACAGCTATATTTTATACATCCTAAAGGACAAATGCAAGCCCCAGAAAACAAAGTAATTGACCGTAAAGAAAATCCCCTCTTTTTTATACTACTTTACTTTCGGAAAGTAAAGACACACTGAAGAAATGTTGTGATACGGTCACCTGCCTAAATAATTGTTTTAGACAAACTTTTTGCTTCTTGTTATGCATGGGATTAGAAATATTTGAATATCCACATAAAAGCAAATTCTTTCTTTTTTACATGTCAAACTAGCAGACATCGTAGATAAAAACTAAGATTTAAAAGGGGAGTTTTAGTTTATGCTCACTTTCATGGACTAATAAGAAGGTCAATAGTTGGTAGGTAACTGGAGTGGTGTGTGGGCTTTCAGTTCGAAACATCCCATCACAGTCACAGTGTCAACCACTTCAACATTTAGACATAAGAAAAGGCACTGCTAATAAAAAATAAACGAGTTCAAAATGTATTGCCATGCCCTCCTTAAGGTGCTGCCTGCGCAGGGGTCTCCCAGATACTATAATTAAGCAATAAACCCTGAAAGGGGGAGGCATTACTGGGCCAGGTAATGCCCCGGGGCCTTCGCTTGGGCCTTTAATGAAAGCCCTGGGGCACTACCTGTCCGGGTAATGCCCCCCCCATCAAGGGGTTTATTGCTTTTCCTATCTTGGAATGTCATACTGGGATGCTAATGGTTTTTTTGTTCACGTTGAGAAACGGCAAACATGCCACTTCTCAACCTAAAAAAAGCACAATCCAAGATGGCCACCATGAAAGAGGGAGAAGGGAACTACACAAAACCACTGCTCCCTTTCCATGACGGCTATTGCCGCGACGGGGATGTGCCAGGAACATTACTGTTCGTGGTGCCAGTGAGGGACAAGGCAGCACCAGGTAAGTGGGGACAGGAGATGAAATATGTGGAAAATAAAGGTGCGGAAAGGGGAAACTTAAAAAATGTCATGCCACAGTAAGAAATGGCTAGACTGGCTGTGCCAAAGTGCCATTCTAGCCGCATAAAAGTCCTCATCAAGTTTGCTAAGCCCAAAATTGGCACTAAACAATTCCATTCCACTTTAAGGAAATGTCAACAATGCTCCAGTGTTCCCCATGGGCCACCCAGTGCCCTGTACGCATACATAATCACATGTATACCCATTCGCCTACCAGTCTCACACCCATGCGCCGTCTCACATTCACTCACATGCGCACCAAGAACATTCACGCTGCTTTCTCCACATGGGCACCCACTTTGAACATTCACACAGACACATAGTCACATTCATGCCCATTTACCCACAAGTTACTCATCCATACACCTTCTCTCGCACCCGCATCATAAACATTCTCACTGCATTCTCTACAGCCACGCCCACCCACAACATTCACATGCACTGCATTCTTATTCCCACGACGAGCACTCACAACCGTAGATACATGCACTTGTGCATATATAAATACATACACATCTGACACGCACGCATGCATCATACACACACAAAAACGATACCAGTTTCTTGCATCCGGTCCGCCGGACTCAATGCAAGAAGGCTCTCGCTCCCGCACTCCATGCAGACAGGAAGCAGGAAGCATGGATATCTTCCAGGTTCATGTCTGATGTGTGCATGGGAGCAGGAGGTGGAGCGGCCCCTTCCCGCGTTGCCAGCTAGCCGCAGTCTGCCCTAGCCAGGACCTCACCCTAACCAGGGTGGGGGCTGAGATGGGCCCTCTGGTCATGGTGCAGGAGGGGCCCCCTCACTGGGGGGACTGCAGAGGCCCTTGCTACGCCACTGCTGCCTAAGTCAAACGTAAATGGCATGAAACATTCTAGGATGGCTGGTGGTGTCGATTTGCACCCAGCAGAATCCTGATGTACATATTATCACCGGCGAAATGTTACGTGCGGTGCAGCCTGCCCACTGCTGTCCACAACTTTATATCAACATGAGAGCACCCGAATTTCTTTACTCCTGGACGTCCTGCAGCAGATTGCTAATTCTGGGGTCATTGGCACCATTTTAAACTACACATTTCGAGTAAATGATCGAAACAGCTTGGATAATTGTGCCTCCGTTTGTGTTGATTGTGCCATCAGCAGCAGTGGAAGTAAGCGGGCGTATCGCAAACTGATTATATACTGTTAAAAGTTCAGTGGTCGAAGTGGGCGGGAGTGGTCGGAGCGGTGCCCCTCTACTTCTTTTAATTATGTTTTACCGTTCCTATACTTTTATTTTAAAAAGAAACCGTTCCGGAATGGTTTCGTTTTAAAATCAAAATGTAGGAAGAAGTTAAAACGTGCACGTTCAGTGCACTGCACAGGACGTTTCCTTAGAGAGCAGGCACATGTTTTTGGGGTTTTTTATTGTGCATGGGTGGGGGCGCGGGGATGGGGTCTGTGGGGAGTGGTGCAGGCCAGTAGGGAACATAGTTTTCGTACACTTCGACCACTGAGTTGCACTCATTTTTACAGCCTGAAACTCATTTTTACGTTCTGAAACTGTTCTTTGTGGAGTTAAAACAGATCTCCTTAAATTTACTACCGTTCTAAACTAAGATCTGTTTGACTGTACATTCTTGAAGCCTGGATGAAGTCTCAGCCAGCAAGAACTCTAGCTGCAACCATTTGCAACAGGGTGCTATTTTAATATCAGGAGGCTCCACAGCAATGGTCCCTTCATGCCTATAGACAAGTGGAAGTTGAAGTATTAGCCCTAGTGATTGGTCGCTCTGACTATTGTAACGCACTCCTGGGAGGCACGTCAATGACACTTGAGGCAGGCTGCAGTTGGCTGAAAGCCAATTGGTTTATGGACATAGGAAAAATTATCAGCTCTAAACTGGTCGCAGGAATCTCTTGTGACTTTCAGTACAGTAGCAAATTCAGCTTAAAATGATCTCCATCATCTTCAAATGCAGCAATGGGGCTGCAGCTTATGGCTAGCAGTGCATGATTTATCCCAGGATGGAACCTTTGGTCTATGGACGATCAGAGACAATTCATCCCAAGGACTCTGTCAGACCACAGGGGAGAAAATACTTTTCCTCTGGAGGTCCAGGCTTTGGAACAAATTACCAAATTCTGTTCATTACAGCACAGGTTTATTTTTAGTTTCACACCCCTGTTGAGGCAGCATCTGTTCAATTAGGTGTTTGGTGTATGTTTTAGCGGAGTAAAGCTCAGCGAATACAGGCGATTGATTTCACAAAAGGCGATATATAAATGTTCTGACAGGCAGAGAAAAAAGTTTAAAAAAACTAGACAGGGGGACCTCCTTTTGCCTGTTCCACCCACTTGACTGCCACAACCTTATGACAAGCCTTGCACCTTGTTCCCACCTGCCTCGTCTCCCGCCATGGTCATAGTTACACTACTGCCTCTGCCAATCTGTGATGCTTTGGGGTGCAGATTTGAAAGGATGGGTGTGGATATGTTTAATCTCAGGGGCTAGAGAAATCCAGTGATGAGGGCCAATCAGAGGTGGGAAGGATCAGAATACAGGGCGAGTTCATGGAGGACTGGGAATAGAGAGGTTAAAAGTGTTCCAGCTGAGAAGCCACCCAATTCCGATAAAGGATGAAGGATTAACAGGCAAGCGACTATCGTTCTCTTACATTTTCCTTAACATGGTTTGGTCTTTTTCTAAATAACATGTGTGGTCTAGGTAGTGAATTTTGGAAGTGTTTTGGTTCTCTACTCCCCTACTGTGAATTGTTCTGGAAGTGTGTGCATAATGCCAAGTACGGTCCTTCTGAATGCCTGATGAGACCCTATTAGATCTCTGTACACATACCGTGGGCACCATCTGATGACAGCTTACATGTCCAAGAGTTTGAACATGTAGGCCCCCCTCCCGACTAACATGGAGTCTCAAGGTGGTTGCCATATATGACTAAGTGTCTGAACGTGCTAGTGGTTGCAATATGTTGGACCGTCCTACTTGTGTATCCATGTATTGCTTTTGTTGTTACATGAGTAAAATGAATAAATACACATTTGTTTTTAAAGTGTTGCAGGAGCAAAGGGTGCAAGTAAAGGTGTAGCAAGAGATAAGGGATGGCAGATGGAAGGGAGAGGTTAGCCCACAAACGGATTTAAAGAGCTGAGGTAGACATTTCAGGAGGTGCAGTTGCTCATGGAGGACAGCCAGTGTGGAGCCTATGAGAAGAGGTGTGGGATGAGCATGTAGGATTGTAGCATGCATGGTGTTGCCAAGGGGTTCAAAAGAACATGGGAGGTCTGTGGTCGGCTGGAACAGTAGTTGAGATGATAGAGTACCACAGTGGAACACTAGAAATTGGCAAACATCACCAACAAAATAAATCTGGGAGTAAAAATACTCCCAGCAAAATAATAAGAAACAGACACAGAGGGACACGCCCCTTTCTTCCACCCACATAGCTTGAAGCATACGTTCGGATCAGTGGTACCAGCAGAGAACTGACACAGTAAGGAGCTATAATATTATTATTGCCTGATCAGAAGAGGACCTTTAACATAAAATTGCATCTTTTCAAATGAAGAAATTGCTAGGCGCAAAGAGGATGGATGACAGTTTTGGAGTTACTTTACATTTTAATTAATATAAAAATACTCCCACTTGAAATGGGAATGACATTTTTACTCCATAAAAATGTTTTACTTCCAATTTGTAAAAATGTAGAATAACATACTCCCACTTCAAAATCTTATTTGGAGCACTGGTATAAAAGTGAGGATAGGGTGGATCTTTCTAATGTTTAGTAGGTTGAGTCTGGCTGCAGTGGCAGTTGATGCTAAGAAGTTTTTGAATTTGAGATCACGGAGGAGCAAAGATAGAGTAACGGTTGGGGAGAGGGAGTTGTGAAGTAGGATATGGCTAGGGGAGAAAGACAGGATAATTTTGAGCACAGAAGTAAATTGCCTCATTCTTGCATAAGTTAAGAATAAGACACTATTGAAGGATGGCTGGCCGACAATTATTTTACGGGAGAGTGCTGGGGTGAAGACAGGGAAGGAGAAGATGGTCTGTGTAGCCTAGGCAAAAAGATTATAGGAGAATCCAAGGGCGGACATACACTTACAAAGGAAGTGGTGTAGAGAGTAAAGAGAACTGTGCCAAGAACAGAAAAGATCAATCTGAGAGGTAGAAGTGATCCAGTTGAGGTTGAGTGTCATAAATGTGTAGGTTAGAAAAGGTCGCAAGGACAGAGGGGTGGTCCACCATGTTGAAGTCTACAAATATGTACAGGAGTAAATAAATGGTGTAGAGTGTGATGAGGCGGGCCGTGGGAGAAAATGGAGATGTGAGCTAAGGTCATTTCAGTGGATTGATGTCTATGAAACACTGATTGGTGTGGGTCAGAGGTAGGGGTGATCCTTTAGAATGTTTAAAGATGTAAAGGCAGGCGCTCTGTTACCAGTCTTTAGCTTCTCCTCCTAACGCACGGTTTCATGACTTCATCAATCTTCAGGGAGGCTGAGTTTCTTTGTTTTTTCAGTCGGGTCTGCATTTCTGTTTCAGGTGTGACAAGTTAATTAGCTATGAGGATTCTGGTACTTGTATTTTTCGCACTTGATTTTGCTGGCAGGTGACTGGAAACAACTACCTCCATAGCACAGATCTTCCCCTTGATGGGGGGAGGGGGAAAGCCATGGTTGTGGCTCTCCAGTGTAAGGCATGATGGCCCTGCTGAACTGCCTTTCCCGGGATTTCTGTAACAATGTTTAAAGATGTAAAGGCAGGCACTCTGGTACCAGTCTTTAGCTTCTCCTCCTAACACACGTTTTCATGACTTCATCAATCTTCAGGGAGGCTGAGTTTCTTTGTTTTTTCAGGCGGGTCTGCATTTCTGTTTCAGGTGAGGCAAGTTAATTAGGTCTGAAGATTCTGGTACTTGTATTTTTCGCACTTGATTTTGTTGGCAGGTGACTGGAAACAACTCCCTCCACAGCACAAATCTTCCCTTGATGGGGGGAACGGGAAAGCAATGGTTGTGGCTCTCCAATGTAAGGCATGATGGCCCTGCTGCTACTGCCTTTTGAGCCCGGGACTCCTAGAACAATGTTTAAAGATGTAAAGGCAGGCACTCTGTTACCAGTCTTTAGCTTCTCCTCCTAACGCATGTTTTCATGACTTCATCAATCTTCAGGGAGGCTGAGTTTCTTAGTTATTTCAGGCAAGTCCGCATTTCTTTCTCAGGTGAGGCAAGTTAATTAGGCCTGAAGATTCTGGTACTTGTATTTTTCACACTTGATTTTGTTGGCAGGTGACTGGTAACAACTCCCTCCATAGCACACATCTTCCCCTTGATGCTGGGAGGTGGAAAGCCATGGTTGTGGCTCTCCAATTCCACAGCTGTCTGTGGAAAAGTGTTTGTGTCGTGAAAGGGGGGAGTGTTGAGTTCCTAGATATCCTACCTCGTAGGATTGGGAAAAGGTGTTAAAGGGAAGGGGATACCGCGTCTCACCCTCCGATGTCCCACTTCCACTCCCTGAGGACCGCTCATCCAGGTGATCCTCCCGCACTGGTCCACTCCCAGGAACTGGATGAAAAAACGATGCCTGCGTCCCTGGATGACAGATCCCCGTGGACTGGCGGGTGAGACACCTTCAGGTTTCTCACAGTACGAACAAGAGTGAGAAAGTCAGATGAGGATGCAGGCCCTGTGGCTGTCTCTGTTGATCAATACCCCAAGGCCTCAGTTTGCTCGGGTCACTCTGTTGCTGCAGCCAGAACTTTCAACCAGCCTTCGTCAAAGTACGATGCATACCTCATATGGCACAGAAACGGGGCTGGGTTGCAACTACTGTTTCTTTTTTTTAACATTAAAGTGAATAGCTCCCCACTGCTCCCCTTCCCCTCACAACACTCCCCGTGCCTTCCAGCGCCCTCCCAACAGGTGATCACACACGTGATCAGGAGGACACTACAACCTGCCCCCTTTTTAAACATAAGGTCAACTTTACTCCATTTCTTTGATCAATCTCTTTGGTTTGTTTCTGGCTCACTGGGGCCGTTCTGTGGGGTTCTCTAGGACCTTATCCGAGCTGGAACATTCGGGAGGATTCCAAACATTCCCATCAGACTCTTCTCCATCACCTTGGTAGGGTTCTTCCGATTCCCTTATCTCTGCATCATCTCTCTGTAGTTATCCTTCTAGTGTCTCCGGAAACTTTCAGTAGTGCGATGAATTCCTTGTTATTTGCTATCGCTCGTCCCCCGCAGTTATCAGTGATCCTTTTACTCGGCTCACCAGGGCACTGTTAAATGCTGCCATGTGCTTGTCAGTGCGATGTTGTATCACTGCTACTGTATCTCCTTCCTGGAGGTCCACTTCCTTGGCTCTCCATTTGGTGTCGGCACGGTGGTTCATACCTGCTTTGGCAAAAGCATCTCACTCTCTCACTTCATGGTCTTTGGGGTACCTTTCCTCAGGCAGTGTGATATGTGGCAGTCGAGTTATTACATTTCGAATAAAAATGATTTCTGATGGCGTCTTCCCAGTGGTGCTGTGTGGGGTATTCCTGTAGTCCCACAAACGTTGATACAGTACCTTTTCCACTGGTTTTCCAGTTATATGGGCAATCTGGACTGTCCTTTTGATGTTGTTCATGAAGCGTTCTAGTGTCCCATTAGCTTGGGACCATAGCGGCGTAATCCTTCTATATCTGAAACCCATATATTCGGCTAAAGTCTTGAAATCCTGTCCGGTGAATGGGGGACCATTATCAGATTTCACTACGTGTGGCATCCCATACACTGTGTACATCCTGTCTAGGGCTGGGATGGTGTCATACACCGCTGTAGAGGCCACTACCTGCATGTCTGGATAGCGGGAATAGTCGTACCTGGCCACGAGTATGTGTTCACCTCCCATATGTCCCATGCATGCTCGGCGAGCTCCTTCATCTGTAGAGGCTCAGGTCTAGTGTGTGGATTCAGAATGGTGCATGTGGGCCAATCCTTGAGCAAAGCTTTAAATTGTCAATCCAGGTGGGGGAACCAAATCTTTTGTTTCCTTCATGCGCTAGTTTTAGTACTTCCCCCCTCAGACTTAGAGGTATCACCATCTTGGTTACTTTCAAGAGTAGGCCTCTTTCGGCCCACGTAAGTTCTTCTCTTACTAGGAGCAATCCCTCAATATCTCTTTGCAGTTCAGGACAGGTACCTCCCCCCGGTTGTTTGGCTTGCTTCCACCTCCCTGATCATAGGCACTGTAGTATGATCTGAATAGCTGGGTTATTTTCAGATTCCTGTGCGATTTGTGTGACATCAACCCCTTCTGGGGTAGCCACTTCGACCACGTAATGAATGTATTGGTCAGCGATTGAGGAGCGTGTTTCCGCTGAGGTGGCTGGGTGACTGGATAAGAACTCAGTTGGATTCACCTCCTTGCCGGGCCTATGTATAATGTAAAATTAGTAGTCCTGTAGACTGAGGCCCCATCTAGCAATTCAAAGAGGCATCTTGGCTTGTGGGCTTCCAAAGATAAACTGGAGAGCTTGGTGGTCAGTCACAATGGTGAATTGCTTCACATATAGGGATACATGAAAATGTTCACATGCCCACACCACAGCCAATCCATCCTTTCTGGCTTGTGAGCACGCCTGTTCCATTGGAGATAAGCTCCGACTGGCGTAGAATACAATGTGCCTTCTGTCTGGTGCATCCGGGTCTACTGAGCCAGGATGTCCCCCAATCCCAGGGGACTGCCGTCGACGGTGAACTCAGTTTCCCTAGCCATGTTAAAGTAGGCCATGTTGTCTGCAGACAAAGTGCACCGTTGTATGGTTTCAAATGCTTCTTGGCCATCCTTTGACCATACAAAGGGCCCCTGATTCTTAGTGAGTGGTTGGAGGGGCTTGCTCACAGATGCAAAATTTTGTATATATCTAGTGCAGTAACTAGCGAGCCTGAAGAATGAGCTTAAATCGGTTACTTATGTAGGTGGCTCGGCATTGGTGAGTGCGACCAACTTTTCTGGGTCTGGCATCATGCCTTGCGCAGAAAACACATATCCGAAGAAATGTAGAGTTCCCTTTGAAATTCACACTTCCTGGCCCAGATGCTCGCTATTCAGCAGAGTCAAATCTTGAAGCTTCCACCCGGCAACCTGACATGAACTATTCTCCATCAGCCTTGATAAAGACCCCTGTTGGGTCTAAACATGTGTCGGCACCACAGCTGTTAATAAAACAAGCACGCAAAACCATTTGAGTCAACAAAGACTGATCATTTCTCTTGCTCCACATTCTAAACCACTCTTGTTTAACTATAAATACAAAACACCCAGCGCCCAGGTGTTTGTGGTTTGCACAAGCCCTTTCCCTACCAAAATGTTGGGACAAATGAGCACTGTCCCCTGGGAACCAACAAACCGGCAGCAGGACCAATTCTCTAAGACCACTTTGATCAGCGCAGCGATCCAGTGTTCCTAGTGCTCTACCCCCTACCTTTATGCTCTTGGAATCTTGCCATACACTTCTTCACTAATGAAATTTACAGTTGCCCCTGTACACACTAAGAACTCTGCCAACAGTCCTTGTATTTGTAACAACAAAATGGGGCTATGTTTCTTGGCTGTGGGGTTTCCCAGGGTGTATAAGTATACTTTCTATTTCGGTTCTTCTAGGTCTAGTTGCCTGGCTCTGTGTTTTCTCCTCGCTTGTTCGGCCGAGGAACAGCTGGAGCCACCGTCCAAGGCCGATTGTTTTATCAGGTATCTACCATAGCGTGCGTGCCTTTGCTGGGGCATTGTGCTGGCCAAACAATGAGTGCGCTATTCTGGTACTGGTTTGTCATGTACATGGCCCTCCTTTACTCAGTCTTTGTGGTGTCTGTGTGTGGGGTCCTATGGTGTTAGTGCCACCATCTGGAGTGTGGTCAATCTGTCTTTGATCTGGGACATCCCCACTTGTGTGTCTTCTCCTCTTGCCTGGTTGCTGGACATTCGGCATACTGTTTTGAAAAGGCCCTCTCCTCCACATGCTGCAGATTGTTGACCCAGGGCAGGGCACACCTTTGTGTGGAAATTCACAACCAGGCCTGTAGCAGAAAGGGTCACTGTTCTGTTGATGTGTTGAAGACATGCTTTTTTTCATCAACCATTGGGCCTATAGACCTTATTTATAGATCAAAGTCCCTGGCCCACCTTTTCCATCTGGGCCCCAGGGTTCTGGCCTCCATGATGTCAAAACGGCCGGGTAATTGTATGGCCACATTGTCCTGTAATCTAGACGGCAGGCCTCCCTGCATTGTGGGTGGTGGTGTGGCCGGTATGGCGATGTTGTCTTGATCTGACATGGTGTGGCTGTCACTTGCCCCCATTAGGCCACTATTCTCTTGACTTGCTGTCCTGTAGTAGCTGGCAGCCAGGACTTCCCAGGCTATGATGCTGCCAGGCTTTATTGGTGCTGTGTACTCGTGGTTTTGTGGGGTCTCCTTGATGAGGACAGTGTTGGGGATCAAATTCATCCCAATCCAACTACTCTTTTAGAGCTTTTCAGTCTGGAAGTCCCACAAAGAGTAATAAACATGATTTATCACTCATACGCAGCACTAGCGTGTGTCTCCGTCCCTTTTTCTTTTTTGTATTGCCGTTTCGTTCGTGACTGTTGTGTGTGTTTTTTTCTCCAATGGGCAAGTGCGCTGCATCTTGGCTCTAATTCCCCCTCTGCGGGTTGGGGCCCTGGGGAGGCTCTTTCTGTTCATCACAGGGGTGTAAAGCAGATTGATCTGAGCGCCCAAAAAGAGAAGAAAGGAAGATGTGTACATTTCATTTGTCCAGGACACTGAATACTTAAGTGTGTCTTGCCAAACACAGGGAAGGCCGCACTAAAAACACACGCAAGCATGCATAATTATACGAGTAAAGTCCTCAACTTTATTGGGTGAGCTATGGTGGTGGATTAATTTAGCTGAGAAGGCGTGGGACTGCTGTGGCGTCCCCCGTGATCGGTGGTGAGGGTCTTCCTTTTTATAAACAGATTTTGACCTGATAAGTTCATGCTAAGAAAAAAATGCCAGCCTTGCCTGTCTTTTTAGACCACGTTATAAATGCTTCATGTGTGTGTTAGACAAATACAGGTGAAAAACCAGGTTGGCACTGGAACGGAAGTTGAAAGAAAGACAACATGAAGGGCGTTGTCTTGAATGTGAGAATATAGAGGGAGGAGGGGAGTATTCAGAATGGAGAAATTCTAGTTCTAGAGTGAGGCCCAGATCTCTCAGCCTCTGCAACGTTAATTCCAGTCTCTTAACATGCTCGGCCTGAGATTCGGCAAAAACCAAAATGTCATCACTCATATTGAGTACTCCTTTGAGGCCGGCCAACGCTCCCCTGATTGCATTTTGAAAGACCTCCGCCACGGACGAAATGCCAAAACTCAAGCGTTTAAATTGGTAGAGGCCTTCATGGGTAGTAAAAGTCGTAATGTATCTTGAGTCTGGGTGGAGCTCTAACTGGTGATACCCCGACCTCAGATCCAATTTCGAGAACACACTTGCCCCCTGCAGCTCTCCCACTATGTCATCTCACGTTTGATGGCGGCATTCGGGAGATGCATGTCCACGCAGATGCGGACGGCCCCTGGCTGTTTGGGCTTGCGCCACCACAATAGGCGATACCCAGGGCATTGGCCCCTCAACCCTTTCAATGATGTCCATTTCCACAAGCAATTGCAGTTCCTTCTCGACCTGCGCCCTAAGATGGAACGGAATTCGTCTATGCTTTAGGGCAGTGGGCCGAATAGTGTCGTCGATGTGCAATCGCACTGGGGGAGCCTTCAATTTGCCCACCCCTTGAAAGATACTGGAGAACCTGTTTAGGAGCTGGTCTGTGTCCACCTGATATACTTCGAGGGCAAAATGCACAAGTTCCAGCGCCTCCGACGCAGCACAGCTTAGGAGTGAGTGGGGGCTGACGTCAGTGACGAAAAATCTTGCTTTAATGGTTTTGTCCCCCCGAGTCACCAGTGCCACGAACACACCTTGAATGGGCAGCGGTGTGTCACCACCAAAAGTAAATATCTTGGCCTTGGACATATCCAATTGGGGCAGCCCCGGGATGGCCTTGTAGTGGTCAGTGGCAAGCGGAATGAAATAGTTTTGACGGCCGCATATGTCACCACCTGCAAGTTCAGAGACTCATAAATGCGTAGAACGTCTAGGCCTGCTGAATATAGTAGAGTGGCCCTTTTCGCATTGTTGTCGGTCTCTGTGGCTGTGAAATACATATCTAACTTCTTGATCCACAAGAGCCATTTCGGGCCGAGTTTCAAGGGTGGGCCCGAGATGTCAAACTCTTGCATTAGGAGCAGAGAGCCCTGTTGCCGCCACCTCACTGTGGGTGGCGCAGTTGCTTCTTCATCGCTGTTCGCCATGTTTTCACAGGCCGCACAGGCACCTCCCGCTGTCTTGGAGGCCGCAAACCTGACTTTGCACGGACATACACATACCTTGAAAAATGTTCTAGTGAGCCTCCGCCTTGGCACCTGCCACAAGCACCAGCACGTGGTCTGAAGATACTCTTCAGCCCATCCGCCATGAAGAGCCCCCACCTTCCTGGTAGTTTCTGTGTTCCTCCTAGGTGGAGAACCACAGGGGTTCCAAAAAGTGACGATTTGGATGTTCTTCAACACGTGGGCAGCGCACGAGCACCAGTGCGGGCCGCTACTGCCTCACGCGTGAAATTGCAAATGGCCGCCATCACTCATGTCGGGTCCGTGGAGTGTTCAAGGAAGAAATGTACCGTTGACACGCTCGCGTGTGTTGGAATATCCCCCTTTTCACATCGCGTCCTTGTCGCCAATGTGATGGGCTTGCCCGTGACTCAGGCCGCCCCGTACAAACATACACGCATGCACACAATCAATGAGCCGACTGCCCGTAGGTCTATGCTTTCCAAGGTCCCGGTGGCAACTGCCGCAGGGACCGTCTTTATTACAGCCGCGCATGCGCGGGCCACAACGAGGCTGGCGCATGCGCGTCAACAACTCAAGACGTCAAAGAAACTATATGAAAAAACAAATGCTATGCATACAAGCATATATGGTATTTTAAGAGCAAAATCGTCATTTGTACGGGGCAAATGTTGGCAGATCAGATACTGGCTGGGAGTACCCTTCTTGCCGGGTGTTACCCGCTCCATTTGTGTATTGGTTTTAATGGCAAGGTGCTTCTCAGCTGAATTGGTAGGTGGGGTGGAGGGCAGTGGTGTTGGTTGGGCACATGGGTGTAATTTTAGGGGGGCAAGGTTATTTGTCCCCCCCCCCAAACTTCGTGGCACACCATTTTGTCCCCCTCATTTGGCAGGGGCCCCTTTCCGTTAGATGTCATGTCCCCCTCAACATTTACTCCACTGGTTGGGCAGCTACTCCACTGGTTGGGCAGCTACTCCACTGGTTGGGCAACTACTCCATTGGTTGGGCAGCCTGTGTTTTGAAGCTGCCTTTATTATCTGCACATGATTATAAAGCGGAAACCTGACACAGCTCAGTTGCCTGCTCAATGTTTACCTCTACTAAATGTATTATTAAAAGAATGAGCGGTCTCCTCCATTTCCATGCGGACTGTTTGTTGGTCATGCAAGAAAGTAGTTTGTTTTGTTGGACTGCAGGTTTAATGCATAACAGCCAGCGGACGCCCAGTATCATTGGACCAAACGTGGTGTCATGGTCACCGTGACGCTGTGAGAGCAGTTGGAGAGTTTGCAGATCTAAGCTGTCCATTGCCGGTTCTAACTTTGACAAGTCCCAGATTTTAAGATCACATGACTTTGCATTCTGGAATGTGTAGAACTATATGTGTTAATGGAAGACAACACTAAAGTGCAGAACAGATTCAAAATGAAATTATCTAAAAAAACACGACTTTCCAAACATCACAATAGGCTGATGCCTAAACAAAGTGTGAAACCAACCGTTTTAGTCTTTATTGATTGTTACCTTCGAAGGAATTAGAAGTTAATAGCAATCCAACAAAATTGCTAATCACATAAATTGGATTGCTAATCAAATTATGTGATTAATTTGGATTGGATTGCTAATCAAATTATTTGTTTATTACGCTTACTAATCAATTTTGCAAAATCAATGTGCATATGCCTTGAGGCTGGTGGGTCCAATGATGGATAGAGTGCTTCCTATTGGTGATGTGTAGGATGGGAATAGGGTGAGATGAGCGCAATAAGGTAGCAGGGAGAAGTCAGCGTGGATGTGTTTTAGCACCATGAAGAGGGCAGTATGAGAAGGATAGTGACAGGGACAGACGTGCAAGACCGAGTGTGCACCTGAAGCCGAGAGACTGTCTGGCTGGCAATCAGCTGTTGAGCACTTCTGATTGGTCTATTGCATTTTGGCATGCTCCCCTATTGAGTTATTGCATTTTCGCTGTCTGACCAAAGCGTGGACCTTGCATGGTGTGTGCACCTACAAAGAAAATATTTTGTTTTATTTGAGGTTGAAATGACATGAGAGAAAAAAACGTATGTATTATTCATGTGATGGTAAGAGGGACTGAGAGCAGCAATGGGACTTGTAGTTTTCCTGATGGATCTAGGGAGCCGATCGACTAGGATTACCCAGACGCTCCAGACTTTAACCAGCCTTAATGAAAGGACATTCCTGCTGGACACCAGTAGAACCTGGGATGGAACAAAGAAAGAAGAATCTGGAAAACCAAATCACAGGACACCTGGGGTAAAAGCATGGGCCCAAGGGTTCAGTAGATAAGTGTACAACTGGTTTAGAGAGAGGGCAGTCAAACCCCAGCAGGGACGCAGAGCTGTAGGGAGACTGTGCCACCTAGTTTCCAATGTTTAGACTCCCTCTGCGAAGTAGGAATCATCTCTCAGGCTTTGATACCCATAGTAACATTTACCTGCAGAAATAGAAGTTACTCACTGTAGTGAATAGAGTACCCATAGGCCCTCATTACAACACCGGCGGTAACCAATGGCGCTATTAGACCATGGTTGCTGCCGGTATTGTAACGAGTACGCCAATGGTAAATGGGGAAATACCGCCCCATTCCAAGGTTGGCGGGGCGGTAATTCCCCATTTACCATTGGCCCTTCCCCATTCCCATTTTTGCCCCATAGGGCTCAATGGGACTGGGGAAGGCGGTAATTACGGTACCGCAAATTGCGGTACCGTAATTACCTCGGAAGTCCCTTTGCGGGTCCCTACTTTAACAGCTGGTCCAGACCAGCCGTTAAGGTCGGGAGCCGCAAAGGGACCTCGTAATCAGGCGTTAAGGGTTTAACGGCACCAACACCTTTTACGGCGCCGTTAAACCCTTAACGCCAGGGTCATAATGACCCCCATAGTCTTTACTCCCCTTTCTTCAATCATTGCTGACCGTCCCCAGGCATGGGGACAGTACCAGAACCTTTGGCAGCGAAAGAAAGTGAGCTTCCCTTTTAAACTTAGCATAGCGTGCAGGGGTAGGGCCCTGGGTCTGGAGCCGCCGTGTACAGCCGCCCTCTGGCACCTCAGCTCAGTCCCCATTTGACACATCGGACGCTGGTACACCTGACTGCACAGTTATATTCGCTTTTGTCCTACTAGCAGGGGAGAGAGGGTGGGAAGTATGGAGGATAGAGGACTAAGGACTATGAACACTCTATCACTATGGTGAGTAAGTTTTATTACTCATAGATTCCTCCCCCTTTCCTCCGTCCTTGTGGGTGATTCCACCAAAATAAGAGAACTGACAGATAAATAAGCTGATGGCAGATAGATTCCTAAGAACCGTCTGCCCAAACTCTGGACAGACTGCGGATTAGGGAAGAACACTGGCACGCACATTCCCTGATTCAGATGAAATGGGTAAACCACCTTGGGCAGGAATTTGGGATGGGTGCACAGAAGTTCTTTATCATTGTGAAAGACTGTGAATGGTTCACACGACGACAGCGCCTGTAGTTCACTAATCCTATGCGCCGAGGTGAGTGCCACCAGCAGAACTGACTTGAGCATAACCCACTTGATGTCGGCTGAAGCCATTGGCTCAAAAGGCTTGTGCTGCAAAGCAGCCAGCACCACATTAAGGTCCCAGATGGGGTGGGGCCTGTGCACCAGTGGAAACAACTGTTTAAGCCCTTTAGGTGTGCTTTCACCACCGGGTTAGCTGCCGAGAAAGTCTAATTCTGGGAATTTCTATAGGCCCCAATGGCCACTAGATAAGTGTGGCACATATCCACTTGGACCGAGGAGGGGGCCAGGTGTGCAGAGAAAGATAAGACAAAGTCAAGGGGGCATATGAGAGGGCCCTCTTTCTGCACCCAATGGCAGAATGTGGTCCATTTAGCGAGTGGAAGGTTTCCTGGCCTACTGGATAATATCCCAATTGCTCACTGAGAAAAGCTTTAGCTGATCAGGAGCCAAGCTGAAAGCTCCACTGCCCCATGCTGCTGAGTGTGGAAGCCCATGCTGAGGACTGGTAGATGTCCCGGGCCTTGCGATTTGAGCTGTAGGAGGTCCGAGAATGGGCAGTGAGGGGCAATTAGAATTTGGGTGCAGCCTGCCGAGTTCAGGGACTTGCAGAGGGTCCTCGGGAGCAGAGGAGGGGTAGCAAAGGCATAGCAGTTGTGGCTGTTCCAGCACAGATGGAATGCATGCCCCAACGAGTCTTGACCATGCCCTCCCCATGATGCAAAGAGGAAGCACTTGGAGTTCTGCAGAGACACAAACAGGTCGAGATCTAGGAAGCCCCATCTCTGAAAGAGAGGCGACAAGGAGTTGATGTGCAATTCCCACTCATATGTGTTGTAGCCCGCTTAACCTGTCCGCCTCTGCATTGTTGTCTCCCAGGAGATGGACTGCTCTGATCCAAATCCCTTCTGACAGGGCCCATTCCCAGATAGAAATCGCCTCCCTGCAGACTGACGATGACCTGGTACCGCCCTGCTTGTTCAGGTAGAACATTATGGTTGAATTGTCGGTTCTGACCATGACCGTTTTTCCCCTGACCAATGGCAGAAAGGATTTGAGTGCAAGGCCCCCTGCCCTGAGCTCCAGAAGGTTTATGTGTTGCAAGGTCTCCTACCCAACCTAGAGCAGTGAATGAAGTAGTCGCCCAGAGTTGCCTGCTAGCCCTGCATGGAAGAATCTGTCATCACCACAAGAGAGGGCTCTGGCTGCGAGAATGGGGCCCCCACAGCCACATTGCAGTGAAGGAGTCACCAATGAAGGTCTGGGTGAAGAGTGTGCAGGAAGAGCATCCTGTCTGACTGCGACCCGGTTTTTTGGTGGCATGAGGACGCCAAATGAAGTTGAAGACGCCTCATCTTGAGTCCGGTATGTTGTGCTGTCAGGACACACAAGGCCATGAGTCCCAGCAAGTGCTGAAACCACCACACTGAGGTTAAAAGGTTGGACAGGAAATTGCAAACTGCCTTGCGCAGAGATTTCAATCTTTTGACTGTGGGGGAAGACCCTCTGAGCCACCGTGTCCCACCGGCCCCCAGAGACAAGAGATACTGCAAGGGATGTAGCTGCGACTTCTTTTGATTCAGGGAAAACCCCAGTTGATGAAGGACATCTACTAACTTCTGGTAAGAGTGGAGCGCTCCCTCTGGAGAGCTGGCCCTCATCAGCCAGTCGTCCAAATAATGGTATATGTGGTGGCCCTCCAACCAAAGAAGGCCCGCCACTACATTCATCAGTTTGGTAAACACCGAGGTGCTGCATTGAGACCAAATGGGAGCACCTTGTATTGGAAATGATGTGACATAATCGTGTACCGCAGGAACTTACGGTGCGGTTGGAAGATGGGGACATGCAGGTACGCATCTTTTAGTTCTAATGAACACATCCAGTCTCCTGTGCACAGAGATTCCTATATGTGAGCCGGTGTAATCATTTTAAAGCGCTCGAGAGGGAGCGAAAGATTGAGGAAAGAAAGGTCCAGGACACTCAGGCCCGCCTGGTTGTTCTTGGACAATGCAAAACCCTGGAATAAATATCCAGAGCCCCTGTCCAGAAGAAGCACCGGCTCCACCACCTGCATGTTCCACAGATGTAAGATCTCCCTCAACAGAGCGGTAGACCCAATCTGCTGCAACAGTGGGGAAGAAGGAGGGGAAGAAGGAAGAGGAAGAACCCGTAGACACCAGTGACAGAATACAAGGATTCGAGAAATAACACCTCCAACTGCTCACAAACATAGCCTGCCAGCTAGCCGCCCGCAGGCGAACTGTGGTCTCTGACTTGAACCCCATTGTTTCTTATTGTTAGAGGAAGGCGTGGAGGAGGCGGAGCAAAATAAACCCTGTGTGGTCCGCTGTTGCTGCCTTCTGTGCTCACTCAGAGACCTGTCCAGTTGGCGAGCCCTTGGATCACAAAACCTCTTGAACCTGCAGAAACAGCGTGGTTTGACGTATGATCTACTGTGACCTTCGAGGAAAGGCTTGGGTCTTGGCTTTGCACGAACTAACAGAGACTTTGCCGTCTGTGTGGACATTTTCTTTTTCGTCGGCTCCTCATCTGTGGACAAGTGGAACAAGTCTGGGCCCTCGAAAGGGAGGTCAAGGATTCTGTCCTGTACATCGGCTGAAAACCTGGTTGCAAGCATCAATGCAGCTCTTCTCATTTCAACACCAAGGCAAAAACCCTTGCTGGCTGTATCTATGTGAGAGACCGTGGACTACAGTTGATCCTGTGCTACAATGTGCGCCTGAGCCAAGTGTGCGTTAAAGGCGATTTGACTATCCAGCGACAAGCTGGGTAGGAAATCCCTTATTTCCTTGTACAATCTTTGATTCATGGCAGCGAGGATGGGGTCGGCATTAGACTGAGGCGAAGACACGCACTGACGTCGGTCCTCTTTCCAAAGGACTCGAGGACCTTGTCCTCTTTGGACAAGCAATTGGAAGTAGAGCCAGCCGCAGACGGGTTTCGAGTACATGGAGGCAGCAGCCATGACAGAGGAGTGAGGCTGTGGGTGAGTCAACAGCAGCACTGGTTCACTCTCCAAATGCCGAAAGTGGCCATTGAGATTCTTGTTCAACTGAGCATTGGCCCTTGATTTCTCCCTGACCTTCTTTGCGAGAGAAAGGATGTCCTTCTGTAATGGAATGCCTGAGCGGCATGTTGCTCGAAGGGCCAGGACGTCTGCTAGGACCCACGGTTCTTGTTGCGCCTGTTCTGGCTGTGGCAACCCCAGAAATTCAGCCTGGCCCTGAAAACAGTGATGAAAGGCCTTGACCGAGGCTTAAGCCTCATCACCCTGTGGATCATCATCCCCATTATCGTGCGAAGGAGGAGGGGAGAGTCTGGTTTCTGTTGAAGTGCCACCGGGGGACCCCCCCCACCCATGGTCAGAGCCCTGCAGAGGCCGAGCCGCCAGCAAGGGCAGGGTGGAGGAGGTGACAGAGAGGCCACTGGAAGCAGTGGTAGAACCACCAGCAGCTTAGGGACTGTACCCCCTGGGGGGAGAGGAAGAGGCTCCAGCGTGCGTGGCCTGGGAGGCAACCACTGAGGGAGCACATTCTTAATGAGCTCTTTCAAGAACCCCACCATTTGCTGTGACGGCTGAAGAAGTAGGAAATTCTCAAAGAACCTATCTTCGCATGCCTTCTGGGTTAGAGCGTGAAGAAGAGGCGGGGGTCTGGCCCTCCGATGCGCTGGGCCTTCTGTCCAGTTCGGCACACCTAGGGATCTGCACTGGGTACCGAAAGGCCTAGCTAGTGTACATGTACCCTTGTGGAGATCAGTTACCTAAAGCTTGGGAGCCGGAGCTGAGCCCCAAAGAATTCTGGCTGGAGCCTCCCTGAGCTGCCCACTCCAAAGGAGCGGGAGCTGCCGGAGGCTTGATGTCCATGTCTAGAATGGCCGCTGGACATGCAGGCTCTGCCGCATGTTTGTCAGCCATTTTGTGTGTTTGAACCATGCCATGGGTAGTAAGGCGTGAAGGTCTGGGGTTCTGTGAGCGGCCCGACCTCGCAGAGGCCTGCTTACGACTCGACCCTGAAGTATTTGAAATAATCTCGGAGAGGGCTCTGGTAGGCTGTAGGCCCCTTAGTCGGTTGACTGGCAGTCGACTTGTCCCCCGTGTAACTGGCCTCAGAGAAAGCTCCAGGAGAGGCCCTTTACCAACTGTAGAGCTGGTAGTCATAGCGCGGCACTACGCCTCAGGCTTGTGCCTGCAACCAAAGCCTGAATGGTCCCTTGCACCACAGTGCAGAAACAGAGCTTGTCTGCCCCTCAGTGGCCAGCCCGGGACAGCCCCTGGGCCCCTAGGTACAGGGGGCGGTAGCCTTGATGGTCTCAGGCCTAACACAGGTTCTAGGGTCTGGGTGACCCCCCTCAGCCGACGAACCCAGTAAGGAGTCTCTGGGTTGGGTTGTCTTGGAGAACAAGTGATTTACCTTCTCGTAGCAGGAAGTCCTTTACACAAAGTCCTTCAGATGGTTTGGAGGTAAAGTATGGAAGATCTCCCTCCAGCGAGACAACCAATTCTTTAAGGACCATGGCGCAAGAGAGCTGCATGCTGCACAAGAGTCCCAACAGTGATCGGGCACAAGGCACTCTAGGCAGAGTGAATGGGGGTCCGATGCCGGGCAGGAATGGTCGCACGATGTGCACCTTGGGAAGCCTCCTGCGCCCAACATGCTCCGTTGGAGGCAAGGCACTGAAGGGAGGTGAAAGGATTAGAGAAGAAAAACAGAGAAGTGTGCGTGGCACCAGAAAATAATGCCTGCAAGAGCTGCCAGGTCTGTTCCTGTCCATTCCCGTCTGTGCGGAAAAAGGGACAGAGGTGAGGCACCGGAGGGCGAGGCTATAGGGCAGCTCCACACCCACGGCCACACCCCTGCGAGCTATACTAATTTTAAAGGGGAAGCTCACTTTTCTCACTGCCACAAGAATGGAGGAAAGGGGACGGATATATGAGTATGTAGTAGTTCATTCAATAGCCACAGATACACTTATTTTCAGGTCTAAGGATTATTTGCATCTTCCCCAGAGTTGTACATGCAAACACGTGACTACATAGATTTCAATGTGAAACCGTCATCATCAGTCTGTAACTTGTGTGCCAAGGCCAGTATTCTGTCCCTGTCAAGCGGGTTGGGAACCCCTATGAGCCGCGGGTAGGAGGCCTACCAGAGAGCAACCCAGAGCCACCCCTGCCCCTTAGGAGGTTGGTGGCAGTGGAAGGGGCCCCAATTCCTGTCCCCATACCCTTGTGGCAGCCTGTTTTTGTGCAGACCACTGTTATATCAAGCCTAAACTCCAATGTCAGATACTTGCCACTGTCTTTCTGCTGCTTTCAATGCTCCAGCACTAGAACCAGAAAACAAGAAAACCCATTGAGTTAAAAAAAACAGAGAAAGGATCGAATTGGGGCAAGGCTGCTACAGTGATCTTCCCCAGATAGAGAAAGAGCTGTCAAAAAGAAAATCACAGACATCGGTACAAATGTGCACTGGAATCTGGCGTGCTTCTCGACGGAGAGAGAAAAAGTTGCACAGAGAAGCCGGCTCCATACCCAGCAGACAAAAGGGCCTTGTGGAGCTGTCGAGCAACACTGGTAAAAACCCAGAGGCCCTCTGGACCACCGGGGACTGAAAGGGGAGCAGCACCCACCCTGCCCCAAAGAACTTACCTTGGAAAGACCCACAGCAAGAGTCCTGGAACAGAAACTTAAACATTTGCCTTCATGGAAAAAGTGGGTGGGGCTTAGCCTACTACTTGTGACTTTCTACTTTACACACACACACGGATGGGGAAGCAGGGCCAGATTGTCCAGGGAAAGAGATCCAATACAGGCAGAGAGTGAGTGATATAAGCAGAAAGCAGGTGTTGGTTATTCGGTTAGAGGTGGAGTTGGAGGAAGACCAAGTGATCAGCAGGAGGGAGGTTGGAGCGGCAGACTTTGGAGGGGATTTATTTAGCAGGTGAGGTATTGGCTAGAGAGTGGAAGTTATATTGTGGTGTGTGTGTGTGCATGTTTGCATGGTGAGTGTGTTTAGAAAGATTAGTTGAAGGAGTGGTTGTAAAGTGGATGTTACTGAGTGAAAGGAGGGTTTCTGAGTAGTTTGGAAAGATGAGCAGTATTAGGAGGGAGGAGTAGTGGTTGGAGGTGGGAGTAGTAGTGTGTGGGAGGGAGTAGTAGTGTGGAGAAGGGAGCAGTAGTGTGGAGGAGGGAGTAGTGGTTCAGATGGGAAAGCCGTAGTGTGTAGAAGGGGGTAGAAGCATAGTGGAAGGTGTAACACCAAAGGGTGGAGGCAAGAAAAGGTTAGGAAAGGGAGAAGTGAGAGTGAGCGTGTTAGATGTAGCCTAATTTAAATATGATATTTGTAAGGCACCATTCCAAATCCTGTTAGAACACTGACTGCTGGATATTGTCAGGAGAGTTAGGAATTCCCTGGGGATTTTAGTGAGATAAGGCATTCAGCCTTTAGGTCCTCACTATTAGCATAAGATAGATGTCAATCTTGTATATCTACTCACCTGGCACAGGGACGCCTGGGTTAGGGTGGATGTTGTGCACCAGACGAGAGAGAGAGAAAGAGAGAGCGCCATCAATAGGGCCCGCAACATCTGCAATAAGAACTATTGAAACTCCTCTGAGTGAGAGTGGAGGTGATTCTAGTGCCATCTGTAGCACTTATGGAGCCAGAACCAATAACAAACTCCGACACAAAAACTTGCTTTAACGAGATCTGCTTAAAGTGCAACCAACGCAGGCTCCTGCAGACTTGCAAATCAATGTATTCAGCTTGGACTTGATTGGACCTGCCAGGCAGCAGGCGTGGGGGTGCTCTGAGACAGTGGATCCATATTGCTCACAGATGCCATTGGTAGGTAGAATGGCAGAGCAGCAAGGCTTATCTTTGGAGGAGGATGTGAGCAGTAGCTAAGTACATGAACTCAGTAAGTACATAGGCCCAAAGAAACTCTCAAACACTTGCAGTTATAGTAAAATAGACATTTATTGTATACACACAAGGCAAAGACACATTCAGGTAAGTATTATTTCAACTAATCAACACAGTAGAAAACATAAGCAATATTTCTAGAGAGTAAACTAATAGTAGGGAAATATACAGATCATGAACACAGTTCAATGGTAAGTAAAATTACTTGTTATAGCCACATAGAAAATGTTCTGTTGTAGGAATAAAAAGGGTTATTCAGCACCAGCAATAGCAGTTCAATAATTTCATACTTTTCAATGGCCTTAAGGCTTCAGTAGTCCATCCCTATCTATGTATGAGTTCTTCAAAGTCAGATTGGAGGGAAAACATGTAAGGCACAGAAGCAGTAAATGCCAGGTTCCAAAGGATTCTTTAATTACAAGCAGGTATGGTGCTTTTTAGGGTCAAAAAGGGTCGAAAAGGTGTCAGGGACCTTGGGAAAGACTCCCTGTAGGTACACAAGCATTAGCCTGGGCGAACTGTACGGGTGAACACCAAAACACCGGAATCAGCACATTAGCAACACAGGAGCGACAAAATGGCTTGAGGTAAGTACTACCAGAACCAGAGGAGTGATGAAGAAGCAGCTGGATTCTTTCAAGGTGCAACAGCGGTGGACCCAGTCTCCTGTTCCTTGGCTGTGGTGATGAAAGGAGGGACTCTGGAAGGGATGTTGCAGCAGCAGTCAAGAGAAGGTACTCTCACAAAAGGATTCGTCATACTCCCATGTCGGTCTGCTGTTTTTGTGCCTTTTTTTTTATTTTTCCTTTAGACTGGGACAGCAATAGCCTAAAATCGGCCCTCAGCTCCTTCTTTTGAACAACTTCTATATCAAATACATGTCTATGTCGGTAATGGGGCTTGGCCATTATTTGATTCTATTTTTAAAAAGTGCACTTAAAACGGGGCATATTCCATTGCTCCGGTGGGAGCGGTCTCTGCAATATTAGCAACATAGCTTTATACTAATCTAAAAATTGCCCTACCCGCTCAGGACGAAAAGCCGGTCGGTTCCTCCCACCTGTAACTTCCAACATGTGACCATATGTCCCATTGTTAACCTCTTTCCTTTTACCCCAATTCAATAATAGGATTGCATGGTCACTGCCATTGGTACATATGGTCTGGAATTTCCATATCTCTTTGAAACTGTGGGATGTTTCTACCCATGCATCCAAGCCCTACCATAAAACCATTACTGGCATTGAAAACATCAAGATGGCCAGAACTCCCCAGAGAGTGCACAGGGAAAACATGAAGAATAGGCTGCCACCCATTTTTGCCTATGTTGTGAGCACGGGAGGGCACTGCCTAAAACCACCATTGGGCTACACACACAGTAGCCTGAAACCATTGGGAATGGCAATGCTGATTGCCAAAAGCAACCCAGAACTGTGGGGAATTCATTTTCTTAATGTCAAAATGGATGCAATACTGGTGCTCACCACTATCAGAAAGCCGGCGTTTTAAAACCACCAGACTTTTGTGTAAAACTGAACAAATGAACCCAAACCAGGCCAAGGAAAGACTTGCTAAGAGGTGGATACAATGTAAAACTATATTCTGAAATGACTTGAAGGAAGTAATTATTTAATATATATATAAAAATAGCTGGGGATGTCAGCAGCTTAAGTGAATTTGGGTTTAAAGCCACTAAAATCGAAATGTTTAGAATAAATGAGTGACCTACTTGTGAGTGTCACATAGGTTGCAATTGTTTAAATGTCATAGTTTTGAACTTAGAATCAGCATTCTAGCTGCATGTGCAAAAATTGTAAGTTGGATTTGAATGTAGAAAACTGGGAACTAAAGTGACATTTAGCTGAATTCTGCCTGACAACTACCCCCGACAGGAGTTGAACTGGCTCAACAACTCTTCCCAGGCCTGGCTGCATCCTGCTGCCCCCACCAAAAGGAGGTGACACATCTCTGATTGAATTAGGGGAGTGGTACCTGCAGACTGCCGGAAGTTGAACAAAGCCCTGTCCTGGACTCAGGCAAATGTTATATTAGGGGGGCCATAAAGTGGCTTCCTCTTGGGAGAAACTGGGAGGGGCAGTGCCTGTGAGGGCAAGCTGAGCTTGGGGGAAGTGGATAAACCAGAAATTCCACCATGTGCTTTGGAAAACCACACCCCTTTGGGGCCAGAGCATGATTTTAAAAAGATGGATAATTCACAGTGCAGACTTGTCAAAATTATATAAATAACATCATCATTTTTGTGATTTTTCTGTGCACATTTTAAGAGGTGTTAGGACCCTGTGGTATGTTCTTGGGGATAGTAGCGAAAAAAAAGGTTGTTACTCCAAATGTATGCATGTTAAAAATCTGACACTTTATCATCTGAAACCCATCTCCCTGGTGCACATTTGTGTAAAATCTGGAAAGGTTTAGAGGTCGTTATCTGGATGAAAAGGGGAGAATTCTGTCATAAGTGGACACGACATCGTACAAAGACAGGGGTCGGATGGTTTGTAAGTTGCTACAGAAAATATGTTAACTGGACCTATAATATTAGAAAAATGGTACATAGATAACTATGTATTTGGATCGGAAATAGATTTGTGTGCAATTTGACAAGGGGAGGATCCTCTGACCATAAACCTATCTCATCACTCTGACTCACAACCCAGTTTCCCCAATTAAGGGAGAGAGGAAAGCTTGGCCAATGATAAGTGAGAGGGGCAGGCTTAGCTAGGCCCAGGCACACACCCATCTTCAAAACACATAAAAGGAACATTGAAACCCAGGTAGGGACATTAACTTTCCACATTCTTGCGGGACGCTTTGCCGGGAGACTTCAGACTTCACATCCAGAGATCCAGACTTCAAATCCATCAATCTCCAGAGACCAGAAATTAACTCCAGAATTTGTAGCAGAGAGGCCTGAATCCACAAGCTGAATCCTCTTCAGCAGGCCTCAAAACCAACCAAACTATTCAACAGCCGGGCGAGCTGTTTGAATTCTTTGCCAATAACTTTTGCAAGAACCTGTAGCAGTATCCAGAAAGCAGTGCTGTATCTGGAACCAGAGAGAACTCCTTACAGTGCCTCCATAATTGCACTCGACGCACGCGACTAAATTTGCCGCAATTTGACATTTTGCTTAATTTCAGCCACGTGTAAAAATATTTGTCCTTGCTTTCCTTGCTGAAATTCGTGTGCAACCTGACAATCATTCATAGAGCATTGCTAAAGTGATCCTGAATTAATTTAAGTATCTCTCACTCACCCCGAACCTCCTATAGGGAATTAAAAGCCTTTTGAGCATATTTTTCACTTAATTGCAACCACATCAAAGTATCTTGCCTGTGTTTAAAACTCCTACCTGTTTTCATCTAAGCTTGCTAGGGGGGAACTGAATTATATTTGATTGCATTCCTGAGAACTGTGTGCTTTCCTCCCATCTCTTTACCTTGCATAAAGGGGGGGTGAATTGTCAAAGAAAAGTGATTACATTGTCTTTTGTTGAAGTCACATCAAGTTTATTTTCTTTACTGCATTTTCATTCATCATTGCATTGTCCTTGAAGCCATAAAAGCATTCTCAGCTACTTTATCCTCTCTATATCACTTCTAAGCCATCAAAAAGAGTGTACCACTGTAAAATTATCCATTGTTGATCACTATCATCCTCACAAGTGTGCTATCAAATATTAATTTACTATAAAAGTGTGATAGATATATATTGTTTAATTTTTAAATAAACCTTTTAATTTGCAAAACAAACCTACTTCTTGGCTCAGTGGGGTCAGGGGGATTCTAAGAGAGGGGTGTTATATAAGGGTTGTCATCCAGAGTAAACGAACTGGACATAAAAATATATCAATAAGGGTTTCCCTCAGCATCCCAGACTAGGCATTGACTTAGCTGTAGTGTTGAATTGAATCCGCTTACAAAACCTTTGCTTTCTCCAAACACATAATGCAATATTGCCCCATGAGATCCTCTTGACCCTGTCGTTCCCACAGGAATATCTCACTGTACTTGACTATTAACTATATGGAGATCTTTTAGCTCCATTTCTTTTAACCATAAAAGCCCCCTTTTGTCTGCTGGTTTTTGGCAAAATAGGAGTTCTGTCAGGACCTCTCTCTTTCTGTTTAGGCACGTAATATTTAAGTGTCCACAAATGAGGACCGCAGGGGCAACTTTTCTACGTACTGTTCATCAATTAACTTCGTGACCTGCTCTAAAAAGACTCTATTTTCTAGAGTGCCTGGATTCCAATATAAGTTAAACACTGTAGTGGGCAATTGGCCTACATACCTTACAGGGTGCCAAACCAACTGTAACATTTGGATATAGGGGTTTGGGTTTCTTATCTCCTGTTTCTTCGTTCCCATTTTATTTTTATTATTTTTTTTTATTTTTATTGCCACCAGTAAACCGCCCCTTCTGTCCATTGATTGCTCAATTCAATACAATCATATAACAGTCTAAACTCAGTCTAAACTCAGGGGGCGTAGAGCCACGTCTCTTGCAAAGAATATCACAATCCTTAAACCTAAAGTTTCCTCTTCTAAAAATCTATTTTTCCAAACTCCTCCACCGTACTACCCAATGAGAAGTTCATAACAATCTTTACTCCAATCAGCAGCTTTGTAAGAAGCAAGTCGGGTGCCAGGCTTTCCATTTCCCAGCTGTGCTGTGATTTCATACTGGGCTATTTTTCTCAGACAATTGGGCTATTTTGGGCTACTTTTGGCTTTCTACAAACACCCACCCACCCTACTCCCACTTGCTCTACCCCACCCACCTTACACCCAAAACGTGTGCTGGCTGGGTTTCGTTTGGGCTATTTTGGTCTCCTTTTGACAATTCCTCAAAATGCTGTTTTTTCTTCATATTTTTCCCCAAACAAACTACCATCACCAACCAACCCACAGTCACTCTATTTAACCGTGCACATTCACCCACACCTACCCACCCAACCCCCACCCTAACCCCCACCCTCTCTACCCTACCCTCATCTACCCAATCCCAATCTCTCTACAAATACCCAACCACCCTAACCACCTACCAACCTACCTACACTGCCTACACTACCCGCACTCTCTCTAACTCCAACTACCTATGCTAACCCACTCTACCCTCACCCACCCTACCTCCACTCTCTACCCCCACCCACTGCGCCCCCACTCTCTACCCTCACCCTCCTTACCCCAACTTTCTACCCCCAATCACCCACCCAACCTCCCCTCTCTATATCCCATCCGCCCACCCTATCACCACTCTCTAGCCCACACACCCTACCCCAATTCTCTACCGACACCCACCCCATCCCCTCTCATCCTTCCTCTCTCACTCTCGCTTTATTGTTTACCCACTCACTCTCAACCTTTCTCGCTCCTATTTCCTGGTGCTCATCAGCAATGGCACCCGTTCTCAATCGTTTCCTCCCTTGCTCTAGTAAGCTTCCTTCTTGTGCTCTTTCCCAATGCTGTTTGAGATTTGTGTGCAGCAATGCAATGTTTGTATGCACACTATTCTTGGTTGTGTGCATAATAATGCTGCTGCAAAAATGTGCACTGCTTCAGGCTAAATGCTATTTTGACACCTGCCTCCCGTACAATTGTGTCACTCACATTTGATCCTTTTAGGAGCGAAAGGTGCCCAGTGTTGCCCCTTTGCTGGTAGAACCATAGGCAGTTGTCTTAGTGTCAGGGATCCTAAGGACAAAATAAAGCATTTCCATCTAATAATTCTGGAGGAGAATCAACAGGTTGGGCCTCATTACGACCCTGGCGCTAAGGGGTCTGCGCCAGCGTTAGCTGCGCGGACCCCTTACCGCCAACTACGAGTTCCTGGAGCGCCATGGTCATTTTTCCGCCCGCTTTTTGCGGGCGGAAAAATCCATGGCGCTCTGGGACCTTGGTGTTAATTACGCCACCGTATTTTACGGTGGCGTAATTAACTCCTTCCCCACTCCCATTGAGCCCTATGGGGCCGAAATGGGAATGGGGAAGGGTAAATGGGTCAATGGGGACTTACCGCCCCGCCGACCTCGGAATGGGGCGGTAAGTCCGCCATCCGCCATGGCGTAAAGGGACTTTGCGCCATGGCCGGAAAGTCCGTCGATGGCGGAAAAAATCCGCCAGGGTCGTAATGAGGGCCGTTGTCTAAACAGTCTGGGAATCAAGCATTACTATATAATTGGTTATCTATGATGCGCTTAATACCCTGAGGTTTCTAAGCGCAGACGCGGGGATCGAACCTGCATTGCTGCGCGTTGTCTTGCTTCGAAGGCAAACGCATTGCCCCTGAGCTATTCTCCCGAGGCGATCCAAGATGTGATGATCTGTAACCGTATCCGGCAGCGTTATTCCAGGGCCGCGGAGACCATCAGCATTGCACGTAAGCAGCAGAAACAACTATTATGAGGTGTCCATCGTTAACGCTGTAGAAACAATGGATTTCGTTTAGAAGCACAGCAACACATTTTGTGCCAGAAGATACATCATGCCCATTTGAAAAGTTATTCCAAAACACACATATAGCGCCTTGGCACATCCGGGGCCTTATATGGCCTACTTTACAGGAGAGAAACTGGTCATAAAAATCGAATCACAGGGCCACAGAATAGAGTGCGTGCATGGGAATGAAAGTACCAGGAGAATGCCCGTCAGAATGCATGGTCAAGGAAAAGGCGCCCAAACACATTCTCGCATCAGAGACTGTGGAAGTCTTCTCTTCATATGCCCATCATAGTGGGCACCCCCGCATGCCACCACTGCCATTTTCCTGCATTTTAGAGCATGATGTTTTACCGTGGCAAACGTGCTTCGGGTAGGGCACAGAGTAAGGGGGAAGGGTTGTGCTCTAGAAAAGATTTTGAGGTGGGAGTATTTTGATTCCTATTTTCTTTTAAGTTGCTGTAAAAGGATTACCTAGGGAGTAACAGAGGAATTTCACTTCTAAGTGGGCGTATTTTGAGGCACATAAAAATACAAAGTAATTCCACAATTGACATCTTTTTGCAATCTATTCTTATTTGTGCCTAGCAATGCACACAAGTCAAAAAAATCCTTAGCGGGACCCTGACCACACGTCCTTAGCGGGTCCCGCTAAGGGACCATGGCGCTAATAACGGGCCCGCTATTTGCTGGCCCGTAATTAGCGCCTTCCCCATTCCCATTGAGCCCTATGGGGGCTCAAATGGGAATGGGGAATGGTCTACAGAATGGGGATTTACCGGGTCCTCCAAGGTCGGAATGACCTGGTAAGTCCCCATTCTGCCGGACCGGACCCGGACTCGGGTTTGGAGGCAGCCATGGTGCTAATAGCGCCTTGGCTACCTCCAAACTCGGAATGAGGCCCAATGCCATTAAACAATTTATTGTTATTAATACACATTAAAAACACAACAATTCCAACTCAATTGCAGTGCTGTATGAATACCATAAAGTGCAGAATGGTATCCTACTATGTGTGTGTTCTTTGCCGAGAATACTGACACTTTGTGACTTAAGAATGTCTAATATTCACAAGAATGAGCACTTAAGGCTACGCATACTTGCTGTGTGTCCAATGTCTCTGCCTCTTTCTATGTGCTGCCTGTATTGTGTACACCCTGTATGGATGTCTTTATCTGGGCATGCTGGCATGCTGGCATGTGCAGGTCTCCCTCTCAAACCATCTCTTGGTGACTGGAACTCTTTTTGCACAGTCTCATCTAAAACCTCTCTTTCTCGGTCTCTTCCTGTCCATCTCTGTCCAACTCGTCCACTCTACATATTTCTTAACCCAGCTATCTCTGTTCATCTATTTGCCCCTGCCCCCCTCTTGCCACCCCTCTCTCCAATCTTTCTCAGCAAACATATTTCTGAACCAGTCTCTAAGCCTCTCTCTCTCTCCCCATCTGCATGTCTGTCTTTGTGCCACGGTCATTCCAGCTGTGCACCTGTCATTTTCTTTAACTTTCTTTAACTTTGTCTCTTTAACTTTGGCTCCCACTGTTCCCTCGACTCTGTCTTATCCTATTTCTTGCCTTTTGCCCATCTTTCTCTGTATCTCTCCAGGGCTGTTTGGTGCTCCAGTCTCTCTGCTTGCCCAGTCTTTTCTCAGCCCTTGAGCAGTGGTAGAAATGTCTTGGCAGGGCACAGAGTAGGCGGAAGCATAGGGCAACATGTGACTAGGTGTTGTGGCCAGGGCATTGCAATAGTACAAGCGACTAGTAACTACGGCTCCTATTACAACTTTGCACTTGCACAGGGACATGAATGGACACTTCCTCTATAGCCACCTGACATTTAAAAATAATTCCTTGCAAATGTCATGGACCTTCAGCATTTTACCTGAGATAATAACTTAACACGTTTTCCAAAAACTGTGGGGAGATAGAGGGCCTCATCACGAGTTGGGTGGTAGCCCTTAAATGCGGAAGTGACGGTACTGCTCCACCCAATCTCAAGTACAGTGTGTTTAACCCCAGCCCAGAGCTGGGTGTAAACATACAGGACAAATGCCCATTTTCGGTGCAATTACCGGTGTCGGTATTACCGTGCGGTAATTGCACCACAAATTCCCTGTTGGGTCCAGTGGGGAGTAATGTTTAGCGCCCAACCCGTAATGCGGCAGTAATACCGTCGGATTGGGTAGGCGGTAACGTAAATAAAGTTGGCTGGTAACCCAGTCGGGATACTGCCCAACTTATGATGAGGCCCAGAGTGTGAGTAGATATTCCTTCCCAGTGTTACTAGGACCTCCCCATCTTCTCCAACTGCTATAAGATGGTAATGTGAAGAGGTATGCTCAAACTTCAAAAAGTACCATTGTGGGAATGATGAACATGGTTGTAAAAAGTCCTGAACCTGTTAAGAGAAAAACATAAAATCAGTGGAACACCGCTCCTGACCGTTCCTGCTTGCTTCGATCACTGCCCTTGACTCTCCACATCCCAGGTTTGCCCCCTGGGCCTCATCACGAGTTGGGCGGTATCCCGGTAGTGATACCACCCAACTTTAATTGCGTTACCGCCACCTGGTCCGGCACCAGATTATGGGTTGGACTGTAATGATAAATCCCCATTCCCCATTGGGTCCATTGGACCCTATGGGGCTGCGGCCGCTATTACCAGTAATACCGCTGGCGGTAATAGCACCAAAAACAGGGCGCTAAATGGGATTTACACCTCCAGCAAAAATCTGGAGGTAACACAGCCCATTTAGTGCCCAACTCGTGTTCAAGCCACCCCTTATATGTGGCGGTAATAGCGTTACCGCCGAATTTAAGGGCTACTGCCCAACTCGTGATGAGGGCCTGACAGCAACTTTAAAGATGGAACGCTGACGAGCGCTACAAGGAAACCACAGGGGAAGTTGCTGGGAAGGAACCTATTTTAAAATGGCTAACGTTACTTGCACTGCGAGCTAAATATACATTGTTTACCTCGAGCCAAATATACGTTGTTTCCCTCGCGCATCGAGCATGTCGTGTCCTCTATGAAGAACCTTTACAGAGACGTAGAGCAAACGGGTAAAGGTTCTGCGCGTTACCTCATTCTAGCCGCAGCTTTTAGCTTTTGATTACCTCGCCAAAGGAGAGAAGCTCAGGGGAGCCAGTGCTCCACTCTGGAGGGCAGGCAGAAGTGTGCCAGCCTGCTCTGCTGTTTCCTTTTGTCGCCCGGTGGGCAGACGCACATGCATTACAGGGAAACGGCAAGCTGGTGGTGATATGAAACCCCCAACCTCCCACAGCGGAGCAGGGGGCCGAACAAGGCAGAGCGAAGCACACGCATACACGCTTCCACCGAAATGTCCCTTCTCACTTCTGTTATGGAGGAGCCCGACCCGGCCTATATGTGTCGATGTCAGCAGGTTTGTGTCTACAACAACTAAACCGCCCGTGTGTGCAAGTCAGTCCAATAAACAACCTCCACCATCCAGCCCGGCAAGCGTTATTTACAGTCTACGTTAGAAGCACTAGGTGGGCGCTTTCTAGTGCTGGAAAAGCTTTACCTGTATAATGCAGCACGCGAGTGAAGAACATACGACTGTGCCAAGCAGCAGGGAAACGAAAACATGCTTAAAACATGTTACAGAAAGCTCCTCCCTGAAGCATCGCTGCTGGCGCCTGAAAGATGGCCGCTGTTGGAACGAGCTTTCAGAAACATGCACACATCATGCTCGACCGGGTAGATGGCCCTGCTCTGCGGGCAGGAAGCAAGCTAAAGTGCACCTAACACTGGGTACATACAAAGTTGCACATGAATCATAACCATTAGCATTACGCTGAGCAACCTTACATACCACAAATTAGTGGAAGCACTAAGACTGCTGTGCAACTTCTGGTCCTCTTCTGTGTGGGGCAGCAGACAGGCTGTAAAATGATGGCATGAAAGGCGCCCAGAGCAAATGATAGTTTTCATCAGTGACGGCTGGTGAGTTTGAAAGTTGGTGAGGCGTACATTTCCCAGCGTGAATTTGGTAGCGAGCGTGCGCAGCGCACGAGCCCACCTCCCCCCCCCCCCCCAAGAAGGGTGCAGGGGGGGTTCTCCCCCCACGAAAATTTTGGAAAAATGGCCTACAAAATGTGCAATTTACTGTCCAAAAAACCCACTGAAATATGAATAAAAGCATTCGGTTTTACATATTAATGGTGGTACACTATTCTTATGTGTGCAAGTGTGATGGTGTATTTTACAGCAGCTTGTATTGAGAATAGCTGGTACTATGGTGTATGCATAAAGAAATTCATTATATAGTCAGTAATGATGGAAACATGTTTGTCGCTGAAGGGGAACCTTTGGGCGCACGGGCCAGCATCCTCGCCTCCTCCCTTCTCTGTGTACTCCCCCTCAGCAGTCCGTGGGCTCCGCGCCTCTCGCCGCTGCAGCCCCTTCTCTCCCCTGGCTTATTCTGGTTATCTGGACTAGAAAAAAAGCATGCAAACAACGGGGGGAAACATCCTCTGGCTCGGGAGGACAGTAAACGGGATATAACTAGAACAGAATGAGTTATAGTGTAGGATTCCTGTATTTCGGGGTGCAGAAGGATGGGGACATTACACAGGGGCAGGCCTTGGGGTCTGGAAGATGAGGGGCTGAGACATGGGAAGGTTCAGTGATGCTGAGAAGATGTGGTGTACAGTATGACCCATCAAAAGGCTTCTAGGCAAGGGGGTGTAAGTAAGGGCACTAGCTAGCCCTAGGGGTGATAGCCGAGAGGAGGCGGGGGGTGCAATGCGGGAGAGGTAATGGGAGGCAGAGCCATATGACGGGGTGGGAGCACTGCCGTGGCAAGGGAGCTATGTGGAAAGGCGGGGGGTGAACCGTAATGTAAAAGAAGACCCCCGAGGCGTGGCCGGAGTCAGAGAGGAAATGATCATGGGAGACTAGAGAGGCCATGAGGCGGGGCTGGAATTTAGAAGCTGTGAGGCTTGCGCCCTAAACGGTGTAACTGGGTGCGGACTGAGGAAGGGTGAGGGGAAGGGCTAGGCCAGCAATGGGTGCAGCGTGCACCTCACGGCTGATGATTCCTGCACACTGCACAGGCACCACATGTCATATCGAAGAGTCCCATGAACAGCTCAGGAGTCATCGACTTGATGGCCAGGCTCTGCAGCCCTATTCCACTCTAATTGCCAATGTTACCTCAACACACAGCCATGAGCACTGCTGGGCCATTCGCTGAGACTTCCGCATCCAACACACATGGGCATTGCTGAGGCACTGACTGTCACTGCTACCATTGCCGCACGTAATGACCCCTGGGCCGTTCCCTCCAGCCCCGAATACTAGACTTGCAATAATCACCGACAACCAGAAAAACCTGCATGCGTCTTCGCGCATATTCCAACCGCTTTATAACACATACCCTCAAAACCAAAAGAGGATACCCCTCCAATAGTGCTTCTAAAGATACTAGTGTGCGTGTTTTAAATCTTTAATACGCCCTTAGTGCTCAATAAGGCCCCAGTGTGTGAAGGGCGACCCCCCCCCGCCGCCTCTGCGCTTGCGCCACCCATGTGCCCACGATGCCCCCCCACACCTTGCTAGGGGTGGACTGGCCTATAGGGAACTCTGGAAAAAAATGTATATATATATATATATATTTTTTTTTTGGTAGGCCTCTGCGCCCTGGTCCTCTATTGTGTCGGTATTTTCAAATGTTCCATAGGAAACTTGTTGGGTTTGCTGAAAATGTGTAATGTGTGGAGCGGCTGAGCCACTTTGAAAATTATTGCCCGGGCCTCTTCTGAGTCCCAGTCCATCCCTGCGCTGAGCGCTCCACCCCTGCACTCCCCCTGGCCCCCCCACTCTGGGGCAAGCACTGTGCCTGCCACCTAATTAGGTCATAAAGGACCCAGCGTTTCCAGCTGGCCCCTTTCCCTTTCATCCCTTATCTTCACATACCACTTAGGCCACTTCCCGTCCATACGAGCGTGGAGAGCTTCCACTTATTGATTTATTATTATTATTTTTTATATATTTATTTTTACGCCCTCCTCCCCTTTTCCTCCTGCGCCCCCCCCCCCCCCCCCCCACTCAGCCTAGCTCCCTCCCTCACCTTCCATGCTGAAGTTTAACATTCTTTAACCAGACAGGGCAAATTGGAAGCACCTTGGAACCGTCTCCATGTTATCCGTCTTGTCATCGTGAGCATGTTTATAAAGTTGCTGCTGGCAACAAGATGTTTTATTCAAAAGTACATACAGTGACCACATTTGTCCTCTTTGGCAATATTTTTTTATTTAAAAGCAAGTTCCGAATTATATTCGAATGGGGTTTCAGATGTCCACAAAGTAAAACGTTCCATCGCAGATTCTTCAAGAGAAAACACTAAACGTGCAAGGTTAATCAGGAAGTGCTGGCTTGCTATTCTGTACATCCATTCAGGCGCATGTTAAAAGTAGTCAGTGATGATGTGCTGTGCCTTCTTTACACGAAATGCGTGATCTACTGAAATATATCTCTAAGAAGACTCCTGTCAGATGTTGAGGCATCTGTGCAAATGCAGTACAACTCAGACGTCTTGAACAGTATAATCATTCATTACTCATTAAATTCATGTTTCTAAAGGACCAAGTTGCCCCATCCAGGCCGTCCAATGGCCTACCACCTTAAATCGACGTGACTTTATGTAGTATGATACACTTCAACAACCGCCACTGTCCTCCTTCTGGGTCCTGTCATGCCCCCTGATTTCCTGCATCGACAGACTATTTCATGATTCAGTCCTTTTCATTTATAGATAAATCAAGCATTGGTTTGACGACCTTCCACTATAATAATAAGTTGCCGTGAAGTCCAACGAGTGCTTCTATTGCCAGCCGCGGCCCGCGACACTCCCGTGGCATGCTAATTGTGCCGTTTTATATTTTCAGCATTTTTCTACAAAAAATGACGAAAATATAAAACGGCACAAGTCACCAGGGGCAGGGAGAGCCCTGGCAGGGCCTCTCCCTGCCAGTGCTCTCACTGCCCCTGGTGACTTGGGAGAGCCCTGGCAGGGCCTCTCCCTGCCAGTGCTCTCACTGCCCCTGGTGACTTGTGCCATTTTATATTTTTGGCATTTTTTGTAGAAAAATGCAGAAAATATAAAACGGCACAATTAGCATGCCGCGGGAGTGGTCGCAGGCCGCGGCTCATGGGCAGCAGCAGCGCACGCCTGCCCTGGGCCTTGCGTACCGGTCCGTGCCGTGGCCCAAGGCAAGGCCCTTGGCCCACGGCACGGACCAGGGCTAAAAGTAGGCCCAGGCCAGGCGGCCACCGCCTTGGTTGGTGGTGGCGGGCAGCCCGCTACCACCGTCGCCCCAAGTTGAGGCAGTCAGTAAGTCGGCAGACTCGGCACTGCCAGTGCCGAGTCTGCCGACTCGCTGACTGCCTCAACTTGGGGCGACTCGAGTCGGGCGAGCCCGCTACCACCAAGGCTCGCCCGACTCGAGTCGCCCCAAGTTGAGGCAGTCAGCGAGTCGGCAGACTCAGCACTGCACTCCACTCCAGCAACACTGAACGACGCGCAGGACCTGGCCAGCCTACATGTCGTTCAGTGTTGACTGGGGCCTGGGCCTGGGCCGTGTGGTGGTGGACCACAGAGTTTGGGCCCGGGGAGGGGGCAGCCGCAGGGGTAACACTCCCGAGTCCCCGGGCCCAAACAGATATTAATAACAAACAACAACTAATGGGGTACTTACCGCGCTGGTGCAGCAGCACCATGTGTTGTGTCGACTCGTCGGGACTCGGGCAGCTAAAGAAAGAGAAACAACAACAGACGGGTGTGAAGGCGGCGCAGGCTCACGCACACACCCTGCGCCGCCAGTCATAGATACAGCAATGTCATTGGTTGTTTGCCAGCCAATGACAATACTGTATCCATGGCAGGGGAGGGAGGGAATAAATAAGGGTGCTGTTTGCGCACATTTTCTACTGGCGGGACCACCCCTGAAGCGCCCCGCCAGGCTTTTAATTAAAAGGGGCTACGTAGAGTGCGTGGAGCTACGAGCTCCACTGTGATGCTGGAAATGCATCAGAGGGACAGGGCCTCTGAATCCTTGTCCTTTACTGCTTTTTATCGTGTGTTCTGTCATGTTTTCTGCCCAGGAGTCCATGTGGGACTCCTGGCAGTGCAGCTCTCTCTTTTGGTTTGGTGAACAGACCCATGGGATACCCTTATGGCACCCATGGGTAGGGGTACAACCCTGTACCCCTAGTGTATGTTTTTGGGCACCTGTGGGTGGCCCACAGAGCAGGGTATGGGCTGGTGGCAGCTCCATGCTGAATTTGACAGGTGCTCTGGGTGTCCTCCATTTTGGGATGCCCAGGCCCTGCCATTGGGATCAGTTGACTCCTGATAGGAAACAAGATGGCCCCTGTGGCCTCTTGCTTTCTATTGCCTGTTACCTTGTTTCCCAAAGTCCTGGGAAGCCCTGACCCTGTCCCTTCCCCCTGACTGGCTGTTGGGTGGAAGTTCCATATATGGTGTTATTGTGAAGGCCCAGCTAGACTGACTGGAGCCTTCCCAGTGACTGTATGTTGTGGGTACCTCCTGTGGGTGGGACCTGGGTGAATGGAGTTTGTGACCAATATACACTCCTTGTTGTGGTTGTCTGGTTTCTGGCATGAGAGACAAAGACTGAGACAGCCCTGCCCGAAACCGGCCTGAATGCAGTGTGTAGTGTTGAATGGCTGGGTACTTGTCCCAATCCACATTCCTTGTTGTGAGTGTCTGAAAGGGAGGAGTGTGGCCTGAATGCACTGTGTGCCTGATTGGCTGACTGACTGCATGAATGCCCTTCTGTATGATTGGCTGCTGAGTGGGTGCCAGCAATGTGGATGAGAGACAGAATAGTATATCTGGGGACCTCTCACCACTGGTAGAAGGTTCAGGGAACGTTCAGAAGCGTTCAGAAGCGTTCTGGAGCTGAGTCTCCACTCTAAGAGTAACTGGAACTGCTGATCCTCGACGTCCAGCTGGAAGAAGAAGACTTGCTGTGGCATTTGCTTCGACCGATCCGAAGGCTGCCGAAATCGTCGAAGACTGACCCGAGAGAGGACCTGCTAAGGCGCCCTCTTCCCGTGCTCCGAGGGACCATCGAGCACCGCTCCATCTTCGCCGAAGCGCCCTGGAAGACAGACCCTTGAAAGGCTGCCGACCCGAGACGGGACCGCCGAGGAGATCAAAGTGAAGCACCCGGACATCGCCGCCGTCGAAGTCCATTGCCGTCGACCAGGGTTCGCAGGTTTGTGTAACCGCTGGAGGCCCGTCGAAGTTGTGTTGCCCAGCCGTGGGAACCACTTGACGCCGTGCCGCCGACGACCGGAGCCGTCCGCTCCTTTGCCTAAGAACATTCGAATCGAAGGACTCCCTCGTCCGCACCGTCGACCGCTTTATCCTGCCGGAGAAAGTCGAGAACGACCAACGCGCTGAGGAGAAACCTGCCGGTGGGTTTCCCGCCACCTGAAGACCACAAAGACTCGAACGACTCGACGCCCTTGCTGGGCCTCCGTCTCCACAATCTTTGCGGTCCAGAACTATTGTCACCGAGGTGCCCCGCACGCCTCTGCCTTGCAGGACGCCGACGCTCCGACGCCGACGAGCACCGCTCGGACGAAGCTGCCGCCTCATCGACGCCGTTCTACCCTGTTTGTCGATGGACGTTCGACGCCCCGTGTCTACCGCTTGAAAGGGAAGGCATTCAAGAAGGGCCGTCGATTCCCCGTCGCCGAACACCGAGTTCCTCGACGCTTCTCGACGCCTCTCGACGATCCGTGACTCCCGCTTGAAAGGGGGTCGCTCAAGAAGGATCTGTCGACGCCTCTTCGAAGAACTCGACTCCACCAGGTACATTGGGGGGGGGGTAAAAACATTATAGGAGGGAATAAGACTTGCAGAACAATATATGGACTGGGCTTGTGCTATATCTTTATTCTACAGGTTGCCCAGGTGGGGGGATCTCCACACAGAACTGTGTCTAGTGGTAGGGGCCAGTATTCTGCCTATTGCTCAACCATCTTATTTTCTCTCCTCTCTCTATTGCTGGTTTCACTCTATTGATCTGTGTGACATTGTTACAGTATTGTTGATGCACTTTAATGAGATCTAATACAAAGGGTGGTACCACTTTAGAATTGTATATATTTGCCATTGTTGATTTTCCTAAGTACAAAGTGAGTTATTATGATAAGTGTACATAACCTTGAATATTGATTATATAAAGACTGTGTTCTAACCAATACAGTGTGTGGACATTCCTTTGTGGGGGCTTGGGGACTACACTGTACTTAAGAACCAGCCTGCATCACCTCCTGAGAAGCTAGGCCTTGATTGCTCGTCCATTGCTACCGTAATAGAGAATCTTGGCTGGGGTCTTCTGTGCCTCTCTTCTACCATATAGAGAGCAGAAGTACAGACACCCCCTACTGGTCTTCTTCACATCCACGCACTCTACTGTACAAAAAAATATACTAAATTGGGCTGCCGGGCCAGCCCTGGGCCTACACTATTGTTTCCTTGCCATAGCGCACCTGCACTGTTGGCAAAGGAAATGCACCATCATCTAAGCAAAAAGAGATTCAATCAGAGTTCTCTGATTGAATCTCTTTTAGCTTCTTTTTTTTTTTTTGGTGGGGGGGCGGCGCTCGGCCACCCTATCATAACAGCCGCCACTGGTTTTCATCATGAATGTAAAGCTTTGCATCCATCATTTTTGTAGCTACTCAAATGGAAGAAGCAGTGTTATACAAAACCTAGTTACATTACATTTTCATTTTACATGATTTTCCCCTCCAGGATTACATTTCTCATATATTAATACCAATTTTTAGACTGTCCTTAAATAGATTAACACAGAGAATACACAATTCAAATATAATTTGTAAAGTACCTCAGTTGGTTGATGTACTTGCTGCAGTGATCTGGTCTGCGGGTTACATATTTTTACTTTGGATCTGCCAGCAAATAATGTCATCCTTCTGAGGCTAATACATTGAGATGGCTCATGTCCTTCTGTCTAGGAAGGAACGGGCAAGGGGGAAACTAAGGCTCCTACTACAACTTTACACTTGGAGTTAAAATATGCACCCCATTCCAAAACCTGCATTGCTCTGGGGATGTTGTGTTAATAGCATGCTGGGCTGTGAATATAAGCCATACCTTAGTTAAGGTATTGTGCCCAGTATCTCACACAGTTATCCAAGCCCCATCAATTTGATATCACAGATATATCATCCCGGTTATTCTCCCAGCCAGGCTGTCTAATGCTGCTGCCAGCAGGACTATGGCCTTGTGGGTTGACTCTCTGTGTTCCTTTGTGAGCATAGGTAACACCCTCCCTAGAGAGACAGCCACTCCACAGGAAGCTGTCCTGAGAACAGGAATCAAAGGGAACACCCGTTCACAGCAGGAGTAGCCTTACACCAGGGTGCTGCATATCCAAAGGCCTTTGATTTGTTTGATAAGGGAAGGGATGGGCTGTAGACAGAGGGAGGGAGCTCTTTACAGCTGGAGGAAGGTTCTACCATCTTGTTTCTCTCCATCTCTATCTTTCCTTCCTGTCTCCTCCACTTTCTGTAGCACAAATCACTTTGGGTGTGATGTCAGAGGGCAAAGTCCACTTGTTCCAAGAACAAGATTTGGACCTTTGAAGCAGGCTAGCTTTTGCCTTTAAAAGGAACAAGTTACTTACCTGCAACTGTTGTTCTCCAGCATGGGTCTGGCATGGATTCACATGCTCATGAATATTCCCCGTCGTCAGGCTGGGAATCCTCAGTAAAGAAAAAATCAGTTTCAGTTTAGTTTCTGAACTGTCTTTCTACTAATAACCAATCACTGGTCTCTGAGTCATACTGCCCCCAGCCAATGACTGCCCTCTACCTAAGCCCCTCATCTGGCAGCCATCTTCAGATTTGGTGGCACGTGAAGTGGCAGTAGGACCAAGAGAAGAGCCGCAGAGAGGTAGGCGGGAGGGTTCGCATGTGAATCTATGCCAGACCCATGCTGGAGAACAACAGTTACAGGTAAGTAACTTGTTCCTTCTCCAGCATGGGGTCTGGCATGGATTCACATGCTCATGAATATAATCATACATAGCAGTACACACATGCACAACCACGGGAGGTGGCAAGGCTCAACATTAAGCATTACAACAACTCAACATTAAGCATCTGTTACCTCCTCACCAGGCTCACCTTCAGGCGAACAGGTTGCGCAGCACTGCCTGGCTGACTCTGGACTCCTCCTTGGAATTCCGGTTGACGCAGTAGAATCTCGTGAAGGTGTGCGTCAACCTCCACGTAGCAGCCCTGCAGATGTCGAGCAGGGGCACACCAGACAAGAACGCCGTGGTAGCGGCGATCGCTCTGGTTGAATGGGCTCTTGGATGGCCGGGCAACGGTTGGTTCGCGAACCGGTGACAGTGCATGATGCAGCCGGAGAGCCACCTGGAAATGGAAGCCTCCGAGAGGGCCTTCCCTTGGTTCACAGGTCCAAAGTTCACAAACAGCTGTGATGTCTTCCGAAAACTCTTTGTGCGGTCCATGTAGAACTTCAGCGCTCTAGCCACATCCAGCGAGCGCAAAGTCCTCTCTGCCGGCGACGAAAGCGACGGGAAGAAAACAGGTAACACCAAGGGCTCGTTGATATGAAAGTCCGATGGCACTTTGGGCATGAAGGAGGGGTGCGTCCTCAGCACTACCCTTGTCTTGTGGAATGTCAGGTATGGAGGTTTACAGGAGAGGGCCTGGATCTCTTCCACTCGTGCGGAGGTGATGGCCACAAGAAATGCTGTCTTCCACGATAGGAACTTCAACGGTGCCGAATGCAGAGGCTCGACTGGCGGGCCCATGAGCCTGGTCAGCACCATGCTGAGCTCCCAAGCCAGGACCGGAGCCTTCACCGGTGGGAACGATCGGAACAGTCCTTTCATGAACTCCTTCACCAGGCGATGCGACCATAGGGATGACCGCCCCGGAGTTCTGGTGTAGTGGGAGATAGCCATCATATGGATCTTGATGGAGGCATGTGCCAGCCCTGCCTTGGTCAGCAATAGCAAGTACGGCAGCACTTGAGGGGCTGTAATCCGCAGAGGGTTAATCTTCTGTGAGTGGCACCAGACAGAGAACCTCTTCCATTTGTGTCCATAGCACTTGAGAGTCGAGGACGCTGTGGCCTTTGCAAGTACCTCCTTGCAGTCCGCCGGGATATCATATCCACCAAACTCTAATGCTGAAGGAGCCAGGCCTGCAGGTTCAGCAACCCCGGGTCGTGGTGGAGGATGGCGCCTCCTTCTCTGGCGAGAAGATCCGCGTCCATCGGCAGTTTGACTGGGGAGGTGCGCTGACATGTGCAGAAGGTCCGGGAACCAAATCTGCTTGTACACGCCAGTGCGACGAGGATCATCCTGCACCGGGACTGTCTGAGTTGACTGATGAGTCGCAGCAGCAACGGCAGGAACACATACAGGAACAGGCCATCCCAGGGGAATGAGAAGGCATCGCCCATGCTCCCCAGCTGGGGAAACCTGCTGGTGAACTTCTGGCACTTGGTGTCCACCGCTGTCGTGAATAGGTCGATCTGGGGATTGCCCCATCGTCGGAATAGGAGATCCACTTGATCCTGCCGCAGTTCCCACTCGTGACACGAGCGTAGCTCCCTGCTGAGTGAGTCGGCGATGGTGTTCTTTATTCATGCCAGATGGAAGGGTACCAGGGACATCCCTTGGGCGACTGCCCAGTGCCACAGATCCTGCGCTTCCTTGGATAGGGCTGGGGATCTGGTGCCCCCTTGCTTCCGGATGTAGAACATTGTGGTGGTGTTGTCGGTGAAGACCCTTACCACCTTGCCCTTGAGGGATGGAAGGAACGTCCTGAGGGCCCAGAACACGCTCAGAGCTCCAGGATGTTGATGTGTAGTGACCTCTCCTCCGGGAGCCAAAGGCCTCTTGCATGGAGATCTCCGGTGTGCGCTCCCCAACCCTCCAGGGAGGCGTCAGTCGTCACTGTTTCCTGCCAGGGTCTGGAAGTCCGTGCCCGCCGCCAGATGCACGCGGGTGCCCCACCACCGGATCGCTTGGCGAAAAGTCTTGTTGAGTGAGATTCTGTCTTCGAAGCTGCCCATCACTTGCATCCAACAGGCATCGAGGAACTCCTGCAGGTGTCGCATCCGCAGCCTGCATAGGTGCACAAGGTAGATGCACGAGGACATCATGCTGAGAGGGGCCTTGATGGATCTCACCTTGGCCACGTTCATGGTCAACAGCCATTGTACCTTGCCCAGGATGGCCTTGGTCCTTTCCTCCAACGGCAAAGCCAATCGCGCCACGGTGTCGAGCCTGGCTCCCAGGAACAGGGCGACTTGCGACGGTACCAAGTGGGATTTCGCGAAGTTGATAGAGAATCCCAGATCCGTGAGCAGTTGGACGGTCTTCGTTGTGTGATGGACGGCGAGTTCTCTTGACTTTGCTCGGACGAGCCAATCATCCAGGTAGGGGTAGACATGGATCCCCTACAGGCACAGCCGCGCCGCCACTGGTGCTAGGCACTTGGTAAACACACTCTGGGAGCTGACTTCAATCCTAAGGGGAGGGCCTTGAACTGGTAGTGTCGCCCTTGGACCACAAATCGCAGGAATTTCCGATGTCCTTTTAGAATGGGGATGTGGAAGTAGGCATCCTCCAAGTCCAGCGACAATAGGAAGTCGCCCTCCTCTAGCTATCCCAGCACATGTTGGAGGGTGACCATCCAGAACTTCTGGGACCTGATGTACTTGTTTAGACGACGAAGATCCAGGATGGGTTGCCAACCGCCGGTCTTCTTTCAGACGAGAAAGCATCAAGAGTACACTCCAGATCCCCCGAGCCTCTTTGGGACGAGTTCGATGGCCCCCTTTCTTAGCATCGCCCGAACCTCCAGCAGCAATTGGGGGATGTGGTTTTCCTTCCTGGCCACGGGTGGAATATGTGGACACCTCTTTTGAAATTGCAGGGCGTGCCCACGGGCCAGGGCATCCAGCACCCAACGGTCAGTGGAGATAGACTCCCACACGCTGACAAATTTTGCCAGCCGGCCTCCCACTGGGGTGCTCAGGTGGGGGCCCGATGCCACGGTCGGTTCAATCCTGTTTGCCGTGGCCTTGCCGCCTTGGCCTCCTTGACGACAGTGAGATCCTCCTGTCATGCTGCATCCTCTGTAGGCCTCCTGTGACAAGGAACGGGCTGCTTGGTGGTACGACGAGGAGCCTCCGCCAAATCCTTTGGAGGCACCTTGCTTGCCTCCGGCGTTCCGAAAGGACGGCCGTCATTGTTGAAATACACCCAAGGCCAAAGCCGTCTCGGTGTCCACCTTGAAGGCCTGTAGCGACTCGTCTACAGTCTTGCCGAACAGGTTGTTCCCGTCGAAGGGCATGTCCAGAACCTTGGTCTGCACGTCTTGGCGGAAGTCAGTGTCCCTGGGCCAACCACGCCGGCGAAGGCAAACGCTGTTGCCCATCTGATGAAAGCCGGTGTCGGCGATGTCCGTGGCCACCGTGATGGTGTGGTCTGACACCACTTCACCTTCCTGAAGGATTTCCAGGGCCACCACCCTCTTGTCGTCCAGAAGGAAGTCCAGCAAGGGAACGATCTTGAACCACAGCTCCCTGTCTTAGCGTGCCACGATCGCGAGGGCATTGGCGCTTTAATCATCGTCGCTGCCGACGAGATGACTCGTTGTCCCATAGTGTCCAGCTTCTTCCCCTCGCTATCCGGTGGGGATGTTGAAGTAGAAGCCGTCGCCCCCGTCGCCTTCTTCTTGGCCGCTACGGAGACCACCGAATCCGGGGATGGCTGTGCCCTGAGGCACATGGGGGCAGAGTCCGGGACCCGGTATTTCTTCTCATACCGGTCTCTCCTGGCAGGGGCCGTGGACGGGTTCTTCAGGAGCGCTAGCCCCTCGTCCCAGATGTCGTCCAGCAATGGGATCGAGAGGACAGTCTTCCTCTTGGCCTCCCGCCGTTGGTATGGAAACCTTCCTTCTTTTGTTCTTCGGGGCAGAGCTGGAAAAGCTCAGATGCCCTGGCGATCATGGCATGGAAGGAGCCAATTTCGTCGGGCGGGGAGGCCCGAGGAGGTGGTGAGGGGATGTCCATTCCGTCGTCGCCACAGTCGTCGTCCGTCCCCGTTGTTGCTGTCTACGTTCCTGTCTCATCCCTCGGAGGAGGGGATGGGGGTGAAGGCTGAAAGGGGGGAGGGGGATGAACTCGCCTCTGCTTGTTAGGTGGGCTCCCCGACGGACCAGGCTCCGCTGGGTCCTCGGTGGGGGGTAAGGTCATCCTCGTCCTTATCTCTGCGCATAGGGTCTGTATAGCCATCAAGATGGCTCCTGAATTGTCCTGCAGTATGGGTACTGGCTGCAACAGGACCGACGGTTGGGGTGCAGGTTCCTCCGCGGCCCTATCTTCCTCAACGGCTCCCCTGTCGCTCTCCTCTTCAGCCTCGTCGGGATCCTTCCCGTGGGCCCTGGATTCCTCAAACTTCTTGTCCAGGATCCTTTGGACACTTGCCAACTCATCCTCAGAGGTGGTATCCGTGTCCGTTATGGCTACCGTGCCCCCACTCTTTTCCCTGCTGGGGTTTCATGGGGGTCTTCTCGATAGGCAGAAAAGATGATTCCCTCCTGGGTGGCAGGGAAACTCTAGCCCCTGAAGTCCCCTCCACTGGGGAAGCCTCCGTAGGTTTCGCCAGGGCCGCTACGACTCCCTCAATCGAGGCTTTAGCCGGATGAATCAGGGCCTTCACGACCTTGGGCGTGCCTGAGGCCTTCACCTTGGGGGGAGGGTCACCACCTCGCTCCCCATTGACTGTCTCCGTCGGGATCGACCGGGGCTTCTCCCGATTTCCTCTTGACCGAGCCAGAGCGTTGGCTCGTGGTTGATGGCATCGGTGATAGTGCGCCCTGCCTGGCAGCCAAGGAACCCGACCAATCAGCGCTCCCGGTGCCCGCGGACTGCTGTGCTTAGCCTTTTGTTGGGCCCCCGTCGCCGGAGTGCCCTTAAAGGTCTTAGAAGACTGCTCGGATTTCTTCCTCTTCTCACCTGCTGCTGGGTTCTTCCCCTCCAGCCAGTTGGTGAGTCGAATCTGACGATCCTTCATCGTCTGTTCGGACATATTCTTGCAAAACGCACAGTCCTTCTCCACGTGTGTTTTGTCTTTGTACAGGCAGTAGAGGCACCGAGAGTCCTCATCCTTCTCAAAGACGTTCTGAAGCCCACATCCGGGGCAACTCCTGAATACCTTGGATCCAGTAGGCGTCATGCTTCCCTTGTCCTGGATCCAGTAGGCGTCATGCTTCCCTTGTCCTGGGCCATGTCCACGAGGTAGGACTCAAAATCTTCTAGAATCCTCCGAGAAGTGGAAACACGCTGAAATCTTGCCCTTGAGGGGTGTAGAAAATTCTGAAAACGGGTCCCCGTTAATCAGAAGCGAAGTTGGTGGAGCTTGAGGCTCGATTGACTGAAAAAATAAGAGTAAACTCTTCAAAAAAACGCAAGATGCAGTAAGAGCTCGAGAGCATTAGCACAAGGACTCCCAACACTTGAACGTGCAGTAAAAATCTGAAGATGGCTGCCAGAGGAGGGGCTTAGGTAGAGGGCAGTCATTGGCTGGGGGCAGTATGACCCAGAGACCAGTGATTGGTTATTAGTAGAAAGACAGTTCAGAAACGAAACTGAAACTGATTTTTTTCTTTACCGAGGATTCCCAGCCTGATGACGGGGAATATTCATGAGCATGTGAATCCATGCCAGACCCCATGCTGGAGAAGAAGGGGTATCTCACTCCTTCTCATATTCACTGTGGAACCTAGACCTAAGAATAATTTTGTTGGATCTCTGTTGGGAGAGTTGCCTTTCAGAGTCCTCCATCAGTGAGGGGATGACCGAGTGTGCAAAGCAGTGGCGAGCTCGGTTCCCTACCCATCCTCAGAGCACATTAGTAGTGCACCTGCTGCGGGAATAAGACCTGCATCTTTACCAGTCACACTGATGCCAAGACCCTCTTCCTGGTGAAGGACTCCTGGAAGTGTATACCAGCCTTCCTTGCTGGGAGCCCAAGAACAATGACTGAACTTGTCCCTGACACCCCAGAATGGGACTCATTGCATTCTGAGAGCCCAGACAGCCGAGAGCCCTGTGTTTATCGCATCAAACCGATAGAACTCCCATCAAACCGGGTTCACTACATTCGCATCCCGAAACAGCAGGTCACTCCTGAGCTGCATTTGGCACTCACCAGACTCTTCAAACTCGTACTACACGTTTGTACCTGTTCGCAGCACCATGCTACCCGAGCGCGTTAGGTGCCTCTGCTCGAACTTTCAGCTCTTTGTTGCATCTGTTGCTTTGAAACCACTGCTTGCCTCACCAATATCTTTGCTGCTGATAGTCATCAGCAATCAAACCAACCCTTGTGGATCTTCGAGCCCTGACCATCAAATACTGCATCAAAACCCCTTAAACCGAATTGAGCATCCAGTTGCCAGCATCTTTGCCATCTACTCGACCATCGAACCAACTCAGGTGGGGTCTCACGAACTGCAGTTTCTTGAGCGCTTTTTCAAATCAATTCCATAGACCAGCGCATCCAGTCACAAGCTTTTTCACAGTCAAACTGGCCATCATACTGACCATGGTCTCCCTCATGGTCTGCTATTCAAGCATTGCCCTCAGACAATAGTGAGCTCCTATTTGACCCATGCTTGACACCGCTCTTCACCTAGAACAACATGACTGCTGCACTCAGACAGTCTCAAACCGCACTGAAATGTCTAGTTTGCCGTAGTGAAACCGCCTAGAAGGTACTATTGATCCATAGCTGCCCCCGTGGCACATTTTGGGCCCAACAGACTGGTTAGGTCCCGTGTGCAGCTTTTTCCTCAAGACATCCTTTAAAAAGAACATTGTGTTAATTGAAATTGCCTTTCACTCCTGTATTCTCTTTTCTTGCATATACTCTGTGCCTTCCATAGGGGTGGGTTTTGTACAGTTTTTCTAGTTAGTTTTCTTGCAGATGGTGGCCCTCATTACGACCCTGGCGGAAATCGAAAAACGATGGCGGAAATGCAATACCGCCATCGAATAGCGCTCGGTGCGACTATGACCCGTCACCGTAAAGTATGATGCCATTAGCGACACCGTAGTGAACGCCAACGCTAACTGCACCAAGTACGCGTGCGCGCGCCATGCCAAACCGTAATTAGCACCATGGCGCAAGGGTACGCGAATTCCGACCCTAGCGGACATGTACTTAACGCCATCAAGCACGGCGGAAAGTACCATTCCGCCATGGTGAGAAGTACGGCATCGCGAATCAACCGTAAACGGCCCCACTGAGTGCCTGTACACCGCTCCCTGGCCACATAGTACAACTCCCCGTAGGTGCAACGAAGTCACAATGCAACCAGTGAAATGTACAAGTCACCCATGCATGCCAACGAACAAAAGAATCACAAGAGGGGCCAATGGGAGCTGCAGGGCACAGATGGCACGAATACAGAAGCTATACCAATGGACATGACCTCAGTCTCCCATCAAGAAACGCACGCAAACACAGGCACCTGTGACCAGCAATATTCCGATAATCACATCATTCCACCAATCCACCTGGCTGACCGGCATCTGTTACACAAAACCTAATCCCCCGCCCCTGAGCATGACATCATCCAAACAGTCATATTGGCAGCCCTCACCCCTGACCTCACTGGGCTTCGTAGGCAAACGCGCCCAGCACAGTACCACGCAACTATACTCCGAAGCTGGAACCCAATGCAGATCTCCTCACAATACATCGCTCCCCAAATAGGAATATGCCACATCACTTGCAAAGAAGAACGCTACACGGCCCATATCAGAATAGAAATTTAATGCACAACAAATTCACCAAGCCCATACAGCCATTAGGCCATGAACTCCAAAACACATTTCACCATTGTGGGCTGCATCTGCAATAAATGACCAGCTACTTCTTGTGTGACGCCCTGTTCCTTCATGGTACACAGGGGCTACATTCTCGTACGAAAAGGCAACATGGAAGCGCCTAGAACCGCAGGGCCGTCCCAATAGGGAGGCACTAGTCCAGCTGAAAGGCCGAAATGTTGCTCCGAGCCACTAGTACTGCGTAAGGGCATGTGGCCCATTGGCGATCGTCCCATAAGATCGTAATGCTGCTCCACTGATTAACACGAAGCAGCAGGTGTCGGGAGTAAAACCCATCTGCAGGAGTGGCATACAGATGGCAGTGGCAAAAGGGGAGGAGATACCTGTCAACCAAAAGAAAAGAAAAAGAAAAGAATGGCCATCAGAACTACATTCGAACAACTCACTTCAATGATCACACTAGATCCACAGCCATATGCATGCTAGCCCACTCCAAAGGATCATCACCACCCCAAAACCACTTGCGACTCATAACTATCCATATCGAGGTGAAAACACCATCACAAACGAGTGTACCTGTGCATGCGTCTGTGAAAACAGAATCCATCAGATGGGATTGGTAACGTGCATGGACACAAGTGTCTGAAGGCGCGTCGAGACAGGGAGGGCTCAACAAGGCCAGATAGACGATGGTCCCACTATGGCAGCCCTGCATCACATAGCGCAGGGTAGGCGGACAGATTCCAAGAAGCCCTGTACATGGCAAACACCGTATCAAATCATCTGCCCATGCATCCATTCATCATTCCCTCATCCCGTAATGAGAACGCCTGTTTCCATACTCACATAACATGTGAGAATTCCATTGAGTCTGTGCGTTATGCAGCCTGCAAAATCCACTGTGCCCCAGCCCGTAATTCCAGTGTTGTGAAGTAACATGTATTTGGGAACGTCCGGCCTCATCATCCACTTCGCTATTCGCTATTGCGCATCCCAAACTATTCATATCAATCATTGCATCCTCGCCATGGCCCCTGTCCCAAGGAAACTGAACAATAGAACGTTATATTTGCAGTCAGACCTGTGGGCATCTCCTCGCCGCTAGCTGAAGACCGAAAGCGCCGCCCTTCGAATTCCTCATTTGCAACATCACGTCGAAAAGGCATCTGTGGCCGCTTGAAATCACAAATTAATCCATCTAGTGCGGCTGTGTGTGAAAATGGCAACTGCCTTCACTCACAAATGGGAGGCCCCGCCCGTCGGTGAACCTCGGTACAGTGATGCATGAGGGTCCACCGTTACTCGAGTACTACGTTCCACTGACCCTTCACAAGAATGCATGTGAAACAATGGGACCATAGCCGAATGAACATATCAACCAATGTTACACGGCCATCGGGTACTAATACATGATTGTAATAGCAAGATGCCATTCCTCGAATTGCAGCGTTGTGTGCGGGACGTGCTCGCCCAAAGGGGAGAGCAGCTTGCACAGGTGGAATGAATCACCACAGGTGGAGGCCATACAGCCTGAAAACACATAAATTGCACGCCCAGTCTCCTCCCACAACCACTCCGAAATGCTACCGGCAGGACTCGCGATGTTGGCCCTTGGGGACCTGATAGCACTGCAAGTACTCCAACTCCAAGAAGAAGACGAACACCAACTACAACCGGCCGCACGGAGGAGACGCAGGAGGAGGAGGAGGGCAAGGCAGGGCCAGCAAGGGCCGCCAGCACAGCCACTACCACCACGCAGGCAGCCCGCAATCCCACGCCTCCGAGCACATCCGTTCAACCTCACTGATGAGCAGATCCACACCCTCTACCGTTTGGACCGGGACACCATAGCCGCCATTGTGGACATGACACAGGCTGACCTTGTCAGCATGATAGATAGCCCAACCGCCATCCCACCCCTACTGAAGGTGGTGTCTGTACTCCACTTCCTGGCCACAGGCACCTACCAGCACACAGTCGGACAGTTGCATGGCATTTCTCAGCCACTGTTCTCACGGACACTATTGCAAGTGCTCGATGCCCTCCTGCAGCACGCAGACGACTACATCTCTCTACCACGCTCGGAGCAGGAAATAACCAACACAAAAGTGGGATTCCATGCACTTGGCGGCATACCGGGTTGCATTGGTGCCATCGACTGCACCCATGTGGAATTGGTCGTCCCACATGCCATGGAGGCCCAGTACCGCAACCGAAAACAATTTCATTCACTGAATGTACAAATGGTGTGTGACTCCAACAGGATCATTACACATTGTTGTGCCCGATTCCCTGGATCAACCCATGATTCTATGGTCTTGAGGAACTCTACAATACCACGCTACATGGAGCGACACGCAGGGAACAGATCCTGGCTACTCGGTGAGTCTCATTTCATGCATGATGATGTGGGGTATGTGATGCGGCAATGACCTGGCAGGAAGGGGGGGGGTGCGTACGTAGCAATGGCATTCCACATAATTCGTTTATCGTCCACATACAGGTGATGCTGGATATCCACTGAAGAGATGGCTCCTCACACCAGTCCGGAACCCATGGGACCAGCATGAGGAGGACTACAACCATGCCCACTCACGTACCCGTGTAGTCATTGAACAGGCATTCGGCCTACTGAAGACTCGTTTCCGGTGCCTCAGCAGGTCTGGCGGGGCACTCCTGTACCGCCATGAGAAGGTTGCAAAGATGGTGATGGCATGTGTCATGCTCCACAACATGTGCGTACGTAGAAATGTGCCCATGCCCCCTGACGCAGAACTGCAAGCACCTGAAGATGGTCATGATGAGGGTGGGGATGTGGCAGCACCTCAAGGAGTCTGCGAGGCACAGGAGGGCCGTGAAATTCGTCAGCATCTCATAGATGCATGCTTCTAGCACTCACGCCTGGTGGCTGATACATGGACACGGGACTCGTGGCACTGTGTGTGTCTGGTACATGCACAATATGGACTGTACGCCTATGATGGCCTAGTACACAAAGATCATTGTCCACACATCTCATTGTTTGATCGTGCATTGTTTATGGCATATGTGATATCATGTTGAACACCCTATCGACCCGCCACCCAAGTGAGCCCAACACACCCCCTCCACCCTCCCACCTCCCCCCCGAACACCAGTGTCCAAAGATGCTCATTGTCAGTGGGCAGTCGCTATTGCAAGCCCCCTCTGCGGGTATCAGGGGCACCCCTGCCTGTGGAGCGCAGGTTCCTCCCAGATCTACGTTGGGGGCTGCCCTGGACGGAACTTGCAACGGATGATGTCTCTGCCTGCTCACGTCCATGCATGTCCCTAAGGGTTTGTGAGAGCTCAGTGAGCACACGGCGCACTGCGGCAAGTTCGGCACATACGTCTTTGGACGTCGCATGCAGTTCCCCCCTCAGGCTCTCGGTGCTTCTCTCCATTTGGACTCTCAGGCTCTCGGTGCTACTCTCCATTTGGACTCTCAGGCTCTCGGTGCTACTCTCCATTTGGACTCTCAGGCTCTCGGTGCTACTCTCCATTTGTGCCCTAAGTGTCTCAGTTGATGTTTCTATGTCTGCCTTAGTGCCCCCACATCCATCGGCATGGTCCTTGAGGAGCGTGGCCAGTTGCTGCTGTTGCACGATTAACTGGTCGAGGGACTGTTGCCTCTGCTGGGCCATGGCCATTTGCGGTGGTGTCACAGAGGGGCTGTTCGCCTCATGTTGCCCTGCCACAGGGCTTGTGGGGGATGGCCAGTCGTCGTCTTGTGGGTGCCCCTGCGTGGTATCCTCATGGTGTACAGGATGGAACAGACAGGGGGATTGGGACAGGTCATGGATGGATCTGACTTCGACATCCCCGTCTTCTGTGTCGGAGCATGCTGCCATTAATGGGGTGTCACCTATGGTGCTGCTGCCACCAGAGGCAGTACCTTCTGTGGCATCCATTGGGGGGACCTGTGGTGGTGCTGTTGTGGGCATGCTGGCTGCTGGGGTGCCTGTTGATGTTCCCTCCTGTGTGCTGCCACTTGATATGTGCTGCTGCCGTGTCTTGATGCGTGCAGCTGAGGTGGAGGGTCTTTGGCCTTCGGTCTTGGCCCTCTTTGCAGGTGTGCTGGTAGGGGTGTCCTGGAGCTCGTCGTTTGGATCGGACCCTGTGGTGGAGTAAAGGAGGGCGAGCGTTATTAATGGGTCTGTGGGAATTGGAATGGCAATGTATCACATGCATTGGGGTGGTACCTGAGGGTGATTTGGGTCGGGGCCTTGGAGGTGCTTTCATGTGTGTGTGGAGTGAGGGTGCAGTTGTTTGGCAGCCTGCAGTTAGGGTGTGCCTGCTGCACGTGTAGTGGGTGTTTTTGGGGTTTTTACTTATTTATGTATTTATTGTGTGTTTTAAAGTGCGCTATCAGGCCAATGTGTGTGGTCGTTCTCCTGGCCATGTGTTGCTGTTGCGCTATGTGGACACATGTGCGTCACATGATTGGACATTGTGGATTTGGCATGGTTTTATTTGGGCCACCTACCTGATTCTCCGGATGTCTGCACTCCTTTCTCCATCCCTCCAACTCCCTCTATGCTCTCCATTCCAATGGTGGAGGCACAGATTTCTTCCCAGGGGGTCAACTTGATGGGTGATTCCGACCCTCCCCCGGTGGCTGTGGCAATGTTGCGGTTGGCAGAAAGTATGCTACGGACGCGTATCCGCAGGTCGTCCCACCGCTTCCTGCATTGCTGTGGGTTGCGGGGTGCGGTCCCCACCGCACTTACCCGCTGTGCCACCAGGGCCCATATGGCCTTCTTGTTCGCAAGTGCCGTCCTGGTCATTTGCGTGGAGAAGACGGCGGCGGCATTCTCCTGGAGGGTCTCTGTGAGTACGGTGAGTTCCTCACGGGAGAAGTGGACCTGCCGCTTGCGGTCGCACGCTTTCTTCGCTACTTTTCCCTTTTTTCTTGGTTTCACTAGGGTGGATGACGGGTTGGGATGTGTCTCAGGGTGGTGTTTTTAGTGGTTGTGTGTATTTTGTGGTTTTATAGGTGTACGGGGTGTTGTTTCCTGTTCCGGGCCCATGTTTTTACTTCCGTTTCCGTATATTTACGGTCGCCGTACTTTCCGGTTGGCGCTCACTGCGGTGTCCGCTATGATGGGTGGCGGTATTGCACCTAGGGCGCCGTACGGCGGCGGTGTGGGCCGTTTTGGGGTTATTTCCGCCATCGCGGACTTTGCACTTCCGCCATGGCGTGGTGCTCGTGCCCGATGGGTCGGAATGGGCCGCACTTTGCTCCATCGTGCAATGGCGGAAACGCTATTTACGCTGTGGCGGTCCGGTCAGTCACGTTCCGCCAGGGTCGTAATGAGGGCCGGTGTGTTTAATTAAGGTATATATAGAATCATGATTGGGCAGTAACATTAGGATTGTGGAGGTTTAAGGGGAATTTCAAGGTCCCAACAGGAGCATACTACTTCACTAGAATTTCCAGTAGCCCAAGATCAGACACACAGGACTTCGCTGGGTGGGAAAATGGATATTCAGGGACTTAAGTGTGTGTGTGTTGGGGGAGAGGAGTTGAGTGGTTTATTTCTAGAGCACAGGGTGTCTTAGACATTTGTGATGTCATGGAGGACGAGGCAGTATTCTCTACAGATGGCTATGTACTACTACCATCACGTTTGTATCCAATATAAATAATTGTACTGCAATAGCCCGATGGAGCAGACAAGAGGACATGCGTTGAATGTATCTTTGACATATCTGACAATTGTGCATGTAATTTGCCTGTGACTACATGTTATTCAGTGTGCATGTGTTCTGCTTGGAAAGTATAGCAGAGCCCTCAACTGTAGACAATTGCTTAGGGGTTGATTAGACCATTTATAACACCCATTCCCCTTCTTGCTCCACAACCCATAGAATATAGCTGAGTCGAATTCAGTCTAACTATCACATAGTTGCTGACACAGCAGTCATCTCTGCACCTAAACACGATGCTCGGCACAATTTTTTTAAGGTTTTACACTACTCATCTATGCTAGGAATTCAATAGTCACTTAATTCAAATGACTATTTGCAAGCAATGTAATTCTCTTTTTATGTTCATGTTTCAAAACACTACAGTCTTCCGAAGGGCCTTCCACCCCACAAAGCTTTGAAGCCATAACAATGGCAGTAGGTGCTATACAAATTTCAAATAACATAGCAGTCCCTTTATTTTGGACTGTTATCCTTTGCTGTTTGGGTCGCTACTGAATCACATTCACACCCCTCTTGCGAGTATAGCCTTCCCTTGGCCCATATTACCACAAAAGAAGAAAGAGGCATAGCTCTTGGCTCTGCTGTTTCCCTTTATGATTTGGGTTACCGTTGATTTGTAGAAGTATGAGAACTGAGTAGGAGGTTTATACACTACTCGCCCCTATACTCCTGCAGAGAAGAAGTTATTTTGTCATGACAATAATTCTCCTCCACCACCCCAATCACAATCTGTGTAGCAGATGCAGATCCCATGGCAGGCCACTGCCCATAGGCTGGATTTGTGAGGCTTTTCGTACAAAAGATGGAATTCTAGGTGATCCCAATTTTGGCAGCCAAAGAAAATAAGATCCATTCAGGTAGAGTGATTGGCCAGGATCACATAAGCTGGTCGAACAGGAAAGTTGAGCCGTGAGTCCACGTTTTCTGACTGCACAATTTGCAAATGTGTGCACTTCACACTGCACATTCTTCTGTTGCAGCTTTAGTTGTTCTGAGTAAAAGATCGATGTTTGACACGTTCTGTCTTTTTAGCTCACAGCATTGTGCATTCTTGTACAGTATTTGTATTTTTTATTTGCCATTATGAAACACAGGACTAGACATAACAGAATGCAATCCGATGGGAGCCTTCCAGACAGGACTCTCAGAGCATCTGACATGAACCAACTTGAGATGTTTTTACTATGCATGTGTGACAACATCATCTGCTTTGAGAAAGTATTTCAAACAGCAATACAACTTATTGATATCGATGTGAATTCAAGATGCATTCCCACAGCAAACTAAATATACAGGAAGTTAAATCAGCTGGTGGTTTTCAGTATTAGAACATGAAATGGTTTTACTTTTTACTTCGTTTATTTCTTTGGAGAAATTGGAATAACTGGTGTTAAGCAAAAAACAGAACAGGGTCTTTAGAGATTCCCAGCCACTTCTCAGCTCCTGTAATTCATGCTCTGTAGGTTGCAGTCCCTCCCTCTTTCCAATGGATTTTCCTGGGGTGGTGGCTGAAAACATCTGACCCCCACATAGTATGCTCCACTGCCTGCAGCAGGTATCGCCCCAAAAGCTTGTAAATAAAAAGCCAAATGCGCATTTAGTGCAAAAAAGAAACCCATTAAAAAAAGAGTAGCCCCTAATGCCGAACAAGGGGAGCGCGGTTTGCAGAGGTGTCCCCCATTCCCAAAGTTCAGCATCATGGGCTGTGGGGATGTCCCCCGCATGCATCAAATGTAAAGCAGGGTCACAAAAAGACACATTTGGAAAAGCTTGAGTTACAAAATGCGAGCAAGTCGGATCCACAATTTTGTAACTCGAGCTTTTCCAATACGATCTTTCAACTTAGATCCCCTGCAGCGTAGCACTGCTGATGGGAGCGCTGCTTCACCTCTTCCCCGTCTCGTATACTAGATGTAAACAGTGTTGTTCCATGCCTAGCATGTGTAACAAATTAAAAAAGGAAGAACGCTTTTCGAAAGGTTGCTCATGTGTAACTGTGCCTTTGCTATTTAGGGAGAGGAAGGTTACCTTCATTCAGTGCTGGATGTGATCTAGGAATTCCAAGATGTTGGTACAATAGTATGGCACACGCCACAAATCCCCGGGTGAAAGAGCAGGGTACCATCAGCATAGATGTGCAATAGGCACATCGTAATGTCGGGTCACTGCATGGGTGTAGATGTTGACCAACATCCTGATGAAGCCTATAGCTGCTCGGAATGCTCTTTTGACTTATATATCCACTCGAAAGATCATTGTATTCTTTTTAAAGAACAGAGGTGTGAATTTTGATCAGAAATTACATACAATCTTGTCAAATGGTGGAGGCATTCACGTGAAAGGTGCCTGTACAATAGGCCAAAGACGGGAACAACCGGTGAGCCAGTCTATGAGGGTGTACACATGTGGGACATAAACCAAGGACAAAACAAACAGAAAAATATATATAAGAAAGCAGGTGACTTACAAGAGGTAACATCACCCTAAAGAGAATTGCTATATAAATATACAAACGTAAGCATCACTGGGGGTGTAGTGGGTTCAAGCAGGGTGAATGAGGAAGTGGGTATGGGAAACTTCCATCTTTATCAAATAAGTGATGTTTAAGCTGAACTTTGAAGAGACCCAGAGCTGGGCTGGCTTTGATTGTTATGGGCAGCAGTTTCCAGTGGAGTGGGGCGAGTAATGAGAAAGAGCAGAAGCGAGAGGATGCACCGGGCGATGGACAGTGAGGATGAGTGCAGAGGAGGGTTGGAGGGAACAAAATGGTGAGTAGACAGAGACACAATCAGACAGTTAATGGGGAGTAAGACTGTGAGAGAATAAGAGGGATAACATTGGAATCCGGGAGAAATAGAACTTCCGTTTTTACACTTCAGCATGAGATAGCAGAGAGCCACCTATAACAAGTTGCAATAAGAGAGTTGATAATCCGTTCTGAGAGGGTTGGGTTGAAGGGGAAAAGGAGAAACATATTTGAGTGTCATCAGCAAAAAAGGAAAATGTCTAGAGGGTGAAGAGCTGGGGTCCAAGGACTGATTCTTGGGGGAAAGCTGGCAGTGAGAGGGGTAGGGTTAGAGGTTTGTAAGTTCCATGATACTTTAATGGATTGACCTTCCAGGTAGGAGGTGATCCAAGTCAGAGCAGGGTTGCAAAACCCAAGCTCCTGCAGAGTGAGTAGGAGAGGGGAGTGGTCAACAGTATAAAAAGCAGGAGAGAGGTCTAAAAGAATGAGTACAGAAGAGAGTTTGGAATGGGGAGCATCAGAGAAAGTTAGAGATGCATGAGTGCAGTCAGTGTCGGTGGAGCGTTTACTACGTAAGCCATATTGTAGTGGGTTTCCAAGGCCATTATCCGCAAAATACTTAGTAATCCAGTTGAAGAACACTCACTCAAGGTCCTTTGAATAATGGGGAAGGAGGCAAATTGGCCAATAGTTTGTTAGGAGGTTTGGGACAGAAGCGTGTTTGTTGAATAGGGGTTAGACAGTTGAAGATTTGAAGGAGGGAACAGTCCAGTGGAGACAAGGAGGTTAAATAGCTCAGAGAGATAAGGCCTGGTGATTGAGACTACATAATTGACCATTTGGGGAGCAAAAAAGTGGATAGGAGTGTAAAATGGGTTGGTGCTGCCAAGGATGAATGCCAATCCAATAGGCGAGGTACGGGAGAAGTAGCCAGAGTGGACGAAGTAGGATGGACAGTTGGTAGACAGAGGGAGGACGAGTGAGGAGGGCTGGGAGTGTCGTGAAATGTAGAGATTGTAGAGGGAAAGCAGTGAGCAAAGTCATTTCATAAATGGAGGAGGCGATGGATATTGGCTTGGGAGGTGTGAGCAAAGCTTGGAGGGTAGATGAAAGTTTGCGCGGGTGACTGTGATGAGTGTGAAGGGAGGAGATTAGCTTTGTGAAGTAGGAGAGTTTGGCAGAGTCCAATGCAGAGGTGAGGGCAGCAAGGGTAATTTGCGCCAGCATCATGGTTCACAGTGCATTTTTGTTTCAAGGGTCTGAATTTCAGATGTGACCCAGGGCTGAGGAAGGGGACAAGAAAATGTGAATGTGTGAGCTGGAAAGTATTGGTCAAATGGAGTCATAAGTGCATGCAAGTCAAAAAAAAGCCTTAACTCAGATCATGGGTTTCATGTATTTCTGTGAATTAGACTGTCTGATACAGACGATGCCGTTTGTGTCTTCTTTTTACTTTTCTCCTTCCCCTTTTTCTTTGGAAATATGTTGCATTATCAAATTGATTTCAGTATGGATTGACCCATGGATAGGTTCCTTTGATATCACTATGTAATTACTGTCAAAATGGAACGCTTTCTGACCAAATGTTTGTTATTTAATTATGCCTTGCCAGTGATACGTTAGAATTGCAAGATTCTTTTGCCGCTTATGAAGGTCTCAGTTATACCTATCATGGGCGATACGGTTAAGTGGTTAGGCACTCGTGGCGACTCCTGTGGCAATGATTATGGTCCTTTTTGAAGCTAATTCATTTCCTAATACAGTATACTACCGTTATGCGTAAATACCGGCAGTGGGTTCCAAATGTCCACCGATTTCCTTTCTTCCCTTCAACTAATTTTCAATGTGCATACAAATATTGCATAATTTACTTTATTCCAGCACCAATTCGGTTTTAATTACATTACAACTAATGTCACTACAATTAGTCTATTAAATGAGTGGTAGCGTGAAAACTCAGCGGTATCATCCCCTTATTTATATCGGGAGCTATACGCTCGTATTTTGACTTACCTAAGATGGCGGCCTTGCAATACCTTCGCGCGCGTTGTAGCTAACGCTCTAGCGGCTGGATATAATCATTGGGAGACGCGTCCTCCCTTTGATTCATTTTGAGCCGAAAGGCAGGTAAGCAGGACGTCTGCACTATGCAGATGATCCCTGACTTCACTTAATGACTGTAATTGGGAGCAATTGAGACCCCTAGCTAACGCGGGATTGCATTTTACTTCTTTTTGTTTTCAGAATGGCGCATTATGGATTGGCTAATCTCTTGCATGATGGCTTCGCATAGGAATTGTTGATACACATTTCCCTTAATGATGGTGGCACTTTGGAACCGCTGCAGCTCCTACAATTATTGTGCATCTGCAACTGCAGGACAATTAAGGTGTAAACATTTAATCTTGGATTTTAAATATAGGTTATCAGTTTCCAAACTTTGTAGATAGTGCAACTTTTGCATATGCAATCTTTCTGTTTTAGCTACGCTTTGACTCCGGATGAGGAGCATATATCACTGCATAATCCACATACTTGGTAAGTACATATGAATGTTTTTAGGTTGCAGTATTATTGCCCACTATCCGGCTATGGTTAAGCTATGGCTCACTATTACTTATTTTTTGTTCACGGTATAGTGGTTCAGTTGGACAAGACTTCGTGGTAAATATGGTTTCTTTTGGCACTATTTATTATAATATTAACTAATTGTTATTGCCGCAGACTTTGTCCACGATTGCCTATCTACCAATCTGGCTAACCGTTGGTTATTGCTATATCTTTTTCTCTTTTCTCTATATTTGGACTGCCTTGATGCCACGTCTTGATTCGGTAAAATTAATAATTTCTTATTTACATCAAAATGTAGGCCATATGTACACTTATGCTAAATGCATCTCTATATAATTTTATTCATTGTTGGCATCCATGTATGATAATTGTGTGCTGGCTGATCATATACTTATGTTGTAACCCCGAATGTCCTCCTAATTTGGCCCATCTATCTTGAATGGTGATGCTACTTATAATGTACAACTTTACATATTGTATTGTCACACCAATTGTAACATCCTCAGAGGAAGAGCTATGCTCGAAACACGTGTTAGGCTGTTCAGTGCATGAATTAAAAAAATAGTACACTTGTACTTCCTGAACTCCTTGGTGTGGCGCAGTTCGACTGTTTACATTTGTTCTTGCATTTTATATTAGTCATTAAAAAGGTGAGAGGTGGAGGCAAAGGTGGAGGGACAGAGAGGTTTAAGTGAACAATGGAGCGATCAGTGAAAGAGGTGAGATCAGGAGATTGAATTAGAGAGAGGTCCCACCAGAGTGGGCAGGCAGATCGTGGAGGGAGCAGAGGTAGTGGTCAGATAGGGGGATAAGCTCAAGGCAAGTGGATACTTAGGGTTTGGGAAGGTTAAATTCCCCTCCCCCCAGCATGACAAAAGTGATGTTTGTAGGAAGTGACTCAAGATGAATGTTCAGATCAGGGAAGAAGGAGTTGAGGACTAGGGGGTCGGCAGACATCCAGAACAGTGAGAGTAGTAGGAGAGAGGAGTTAAATAGTGGCATATTCCAAAGAGGAAGAGGTGATGTCAGACAGTGGTAGAGGTCAGTGTTGAGGGCCTTAGTGATAAGGAGCCCCACACCATCACCCGTCCCAAAATGTTGGGGAGGGTAGGAAAAGAGTCAGTGTGGAGAGCTTCTAGTATAGCACAGTCATGAGTGGAGATCCAGCTTTCTGTGAGAGCAAGAAGTAAAAGTCGAGGGTAATAAGAGTCAAAGTTCCAGTGATGTACAAAGACTTGTTGCAGAGGGATTGTGCATTCCAGAGGCCAAGTGAAAGAGGGTTAAGAGGTGGGGTGAGGAGCAGTTATTTTGCAGTAGGTGAAGGGGATAGATGAGGTGGGAGAATGGGAATGTCATGTTAGTGGGGTGCGGGTGCTGGGGGAAGGAGGGAGATAGGGAGGCCAGCGAGTGAGGCAGAAGTGAGACTGAGTTGAGGCTGAAGCCCATGAGAGAAGGGAAGGAGAAGAGCGAGCCGTGGAGGAATGGAGTGAGGTCAAGGTACATGATGGAGGGATGAAGAAATAGGCAAGTGAAGACAATGAAGAGAGGGGGTAGATGGGTGAGCAGAAAGGGAAGTGGTGGATAGTTAGCCGAGAATAAGCAGGTGTAAGTTCTGAGTTGGGCTAGACTGGGCCTCTAGCTAACCAAAACATTAATGTTCCTTGGTCGTGTGAGGTAACTGAAGGTCAGCGGTGAATCGATAGTCAACGAGTGGAAGAATCGTATGCGTGGAAGAAGTCCAGTAAAGGGTGAGTGTTAGGAAAGATTTCGTAATTGTAGGGAATTTTCCTTCCATGTGGCAACCCCTAAACTTTTTGCTATTGTTTTTAACCTTGTTCTTGACTTTGCCAGAGAAGTACAGCCTTCTGCCGCACTTCTCTGGGCTTTCGCTCCTTTCTTACGGGGAAACTGACATGCCCTTAAGACAGTCAGTACCGGGGAACGTGGTTTCCCGTAGTTTCTTTTATCGTGTCGCAGCTTTAGTGCAACACGACACAAGAGGGCACTGTAAGCTAAGTTACAGCTCTCTTGGGTCTCTAGCCTTCTACAGACCCTAGATACTCTTTTAGGATGGTATTTGATCGGTGCAAGTCATTCAGGGACTCGAATGGTGGCAGCGATCGTTTTGTTTATTTTGAGCTCCTTTTGGCGTTCTGAGCACGTTTTTCGCACTGAACCCAAAATGGTGGCCTGGCTCTCAAAATGGCCAGACCACGAGGCTCCTTTGTCCTGTCCACTGACCGTCTTGCTCCCTTCACCTTCCCCAGGTCGGGCGACCCGGGGCCTTCCTTATTTGGGCATGTACTTTCCCGCGAAACGTGGTTGCTTTCGCGGGCTTCTACATGTCGTTTGTGTGCCTCCAGGGTGTGGGCTGGGATGTCTGGTCCCAATACACATCCTGGGTGCCAGAGAGTCTAGGGTGGTGTGAATGCCTGGGACCACCGTGGTCCGTGATTGGTCCACGTATGGTATGTGTTTTGATGAGCGGATCTCCCATTGGCTCCCCTCCGTTTTGGCGCGAAGGGAACCGTGGATAAGAGGGGGCTGGAAACACCACTACCATGTCGATCTCCTGAGTTCTCACGAACGAAGGAATACAGGAGCCAAGTATCCTGCAACTACGAGGCTGGACCGAGGAATCGCTGGTGACCCGCTGAAGGAATCCTCCTTTGCACTGCTGTCGTCCGGAGAGCCCCTGTCCTCCTTTGATCGAACCAGAAGGCCTGTACTGGTGCTTCGACCTTTGGAATAGCAGGAACAGCTATTCCCGGCATCTTCAACCATCTCCTGCCAAGTAAGCCTTCGGAAGCGTCTCTGGGCCATCCAGTTGACTGACCAGCTTACAAAGGAGTTTGGCTCGGCAACCGCCGCCAGGTTGTGTTGTATTGCGAGTCCTTGTCCCTCTCCCACGCTTCGTGCACTTGGCGTTCCCAGGTCTGAAGGGAGGAGGGTTCATTTGGCTCGAATACACACGGCCGCTCCGTTGTCCTGTGCGGCAACAAAACTGTGCCGGTTTCGTCGATTGGGACGTCTTTTTGCTCTACACGACTACAAAGCGTTCCCTGCTCTTCTGAACCTGCCAGCTGCTGAAACTATCGTGGAGAAGCCTGGGTCTGCTTGCTTCGGGGACCGGTGAGTAGTATATCTAGGATCTGGTCGCCCTCCTGCAGTATCCCATTGCTTTTCCCTGCTGTGTAAAAACAGCACCCTTTTGCCACGCTCGCGCTCTGCTTCTGCCCGCTGTGGAGGCTGCGCTTGAGTTGCGGAACCTGTTCTTCTTCTGCTGTGCACTAACGTGAACCGCCTGACTTCCTCCGAAGAGCTTCCCCTTGTGCCCGTCGGCACCGGCGTGGCAGGTACTTTGAGCACAAGGCTCCACTCTTCGCAGAGCTCGGACTTCCATCTAGTTAGGTGCCTATGAAGGCGAACTGAGTCGAAAGCATTATCGCACTGCCTGTTTTCCTTCCCTGGCAGGTGGACTACATATTTCGTGCTTTAAACGCTTGCGACTGTGTATTTGTATATATATTGTGTTGATATGGTATGTGTTGGTTTAATATTGTGATATTGTGATTTTCTCGCTACGGTCATTATTTTAAAGGCCTTAAAATAAATGTGTATCTATTTTTGATATAACAACTGTTTGGAGTAGTTTGTTAGCGCTCTTGCTTTGTGTGCTCATTGCGGGCCTTCAGTCACCCTCACCCCTCTTGAGACCTAGTCTTGACCGCCGCGATCGCTACCTTGATTGGTCTGGCTTGTCCAGAGGTTACCCTGTTCCAAGTAATTAGGTTGGCCTTCTGAACTTCTGCGCCACCAGGACAGAGTTCAGAAATCCGTCTTAACAAATTGGTGCACAGCGGTGGGATACGACTGAAGGTATCCAGTGTTGCGCTCGAACTAGGGCATTTCAGGTTATTCCAAACATTGCACGTAGTGAATTGTTGTAATATAACTTTAAAAAGGCCATAGTCCTATCAAACAGTATGGAAACAAGTACGTTGTTAACTTTAAATGCTTCCAAATCAGAAACGCTGAAAAAGATGTGTGCGGAGAGAGGTGTTTCCTCTCAAGGCACGAAATTGGAAATGATCCAAAGAATCGTGGCGTGGCAAGAAGCGCAGCTTGACGCTATTACTTCCGAGGACAGTGCAGAAGGTGGTGGGGCTGCTCTCACTGGCAGAACCGACGGTTCTGCCGCTGCACTGATCCATCGCGACCACGAGGACAGGGAGGATGTAATGTCTAATGTTTCCTCTGCCAGTGCTGATGGGGAGGCTATGCTTGAATTCAAGAAGCAAGAGCTGCGGTTTAGGCAGCAGGAGCTTGAATTCAGCATAGCCAAACTAAAAATCGAACAGGCAGAAAAACAAAAAGACAGGGATCACCAGTTGGAACTGGCCAAGCTTCAGGTTGCAAATGGATCCAAGGGTCCTGGACATGGGTCTGGGGCCTCCTCTCATCCACGGTTTCCAAAAGATCTGCTCAGTGTGTATGAAGAGAGGAATGACATTATGGACTGGCTGAATGCGTTTGAGTATGCATGCGAGGTCCAGGAAGTTGACAATGCTGATAAGATTGCGTGGTTGCTCAGTAGACTGCCCCATTCGGGCTGTAGTGCCATTATGGAAATGTCGAAGGCTGAGCGGGCTGATTTCGCAATGTTAAAGCAGACTCTCATTTTAAAGTTTGGGAAGACTCCGGCCCAATATTTAAAGCGTTTTCGAGAGTATAAGAAAAAGGAAGGTGGTACTTGGGTATCTTATGTCGCTGAATCTTTGAAAAACTTAACTGGCTGGGTCGAAGGCTATAAGGTTTCTACCTTCGACGGCATGATAAATCTTGTCATGCTGGAACACATTTTTGCTTCTTCTTCCCCGGAGCTTAAGCAGCATTTGGCCGATTCGAAGGAGATAGATCCTAAGAAGCTGGCCATTGCAGCAGACTTATGGGTGTCACATCGAGTGTCCCATAAGGACAAAACTCATCCTGGTAAGCAGGAGGAGGGGAAAAAGTCCAAAGATATGGAGGGTGGGGAATCTGCTAAATCTTCTTCCCAAAAGGGCCACAAAAAGAAAAACAAGGGTAAGACACAAGAGAACTCACAGGGTAGTGGAGGTGCGCCTCCGAAACAGAACTCTGGTTACAATAAGCCTCCCTACGTAAACAGACCCACTGGGGCTTGTTTTTCTTGTGGAGCAACTGACCATGTGAAGGGGGATCCCCGTTGTAAGGTTAGACCTTTGGGGGTCCACTCCGCTAATCTGGCCTTCTCCTCCTACGAGGAAGAAGAGATTACAGGAGCATCCTTCTCCTCGGACTCATTTCCCAGCGGAATAGAGGCCGAGGTAGTTTTAGTGTCCCTGGGTTCCTGGGAGCCTAAAGTCGCAGAGGCGTATGCTAGGATTCCGGATAATACCAAGCACTACTTTAAAGACAGTGTGCTGATCAATGGAGTGGATACTCCAGCTCTTAGGGATAGTGGGTGCAGTCGAACTGTAGTGGATTCTACCTTGATAGACTCAGAGGAAGTTGCCAGAGCTACTCTGATGCCCACTAAGTTGGCTGACGGCCCCCTCCGTATGTTTCCCGTGATCCCTGTTAATCTAACTTTAAATGGTACAGCAGTCAGGATTCCAGTGAGCATTCAGAGAAACGTCCCGGGAAAGGTCTTATTAGGTAATGATCTCAGAGCTTTAGGGCTCGTAGGAGACACTGCCGAACGACCCTACACACGGTCTCAAGCACGGGCAGCATTGGCCAAGTCCAATACGCCGCCCCAGCCGAAGGGGCAACCCAAGGCGAAAGGAGTCTACAAGTCAAGACGGGGGAAAGAGAATATTCCCCCGAGCTCGCCTACCACTGCGGTGGAGGAAGTTGGTCAATCGCCCGAGCCTGACGAGGAGGTGGCGATGCCTGAAGTACTCGACCCCAACGATCATCCTGAACTAAAAGACTTGTTAGTTGAAGGTGGTCCTGATAGGGACGAATTCAGTAAAGGCCAACGTGATGCCCATCTCTGGAAGGCCTAAGGAGACAGGCCTGCTCCCAGCTTGAGGGTGAACCTCCTGGGAAGCATAGGATTTATTGGGAAGGTGGACTCCTGTATAGTGAGCCCACAGAGTCTACAGAAGGAGACCATAGGAGGTTGGTGGTTCCCCTTGCTATTAGACCCTTCCTCCTGCAGTTGGCGCATGAAGTTCCCCTTGCTGGTCACCTTGGTATGAAGAGGACCAAGCAAAGGTTATCCATGCACTTCTACTGGCCCAAGATGGGGGTGCAAGTAGAAAGTCACTGCAGGAGTTGCGCCTCCTGCCAGTTGTCTGGTAAGGTTGGCGCGACAATCCAAGCTCCGTTGGTACCGCTCCCAGTTGTGGGGGTACCATTTGAAAGGGTAGGGATCGACATCGTCGGTCCCCTTGACCCGCAAACATCCTCGGGCAATAGGTTTATCCTGGTGCTGGTCGACAATGCAACCAGGTATCCTGAGGCCATCCCATTGAAAACTGTAACTGCCAAGTCAGTTGCAAAAGCTTTACTCGGCATATTTACTAGGGTTGGCTTCCCTAAAGAAGTTGTGTCAGATCGTGGCAGCAACTTTATGTCGAAGTATATGCAGGCTATGTGGAAAGAATGTGGGGTCACCTACAAGTTCTCTTCTGCATACCACCCCCAGACCACTGGTCTGGTGGAACGTTTCAACAGAACGTTAAAGAGCATGATTGGGGCTCTGGAGGAGCCCCAGAGAAGAAAATGGGATCTTCTTTTACCATGCTTGCTGTTTGCCTACCGAGAGGTACCACAGGAGGGTGTTGGCTTCAGCCCCTTCGAACTTCTGTTCGGTCATCCCGTACAGGGACCCTTAGCCATTGTCAAGGAGGGATGGGAGATGCCCACTCCCCATGTTACTACCAATGTAGTTGACTATGTGCTAGGGCTCAGAAAACGGATGGTACTTCTGATGGGCTTGGCTAGTGATAAATTGAAGGCAGGGCAAGCGCTGGTGAAACATTGGTACGACCAGAAAGCTTCCCTCATCAACTTTACACCTGGTCAGCAAGTCCTGATCATGAATCCAATAAGGCCTCGCGCTTTACAGGACAAAAGGTCAGGCCCTTACACAGTGGTGGAGCCCCTGGGTGAGGTGAACTATTTAGTGGAACTTGGAAGGCCTGGACAGGCTCCAAAAGTGTTCCACGTGAATAGGCTGAAGGCTTTCGTCCCAAGAGTCGAAATCGCAGCACTGCTACTGGCGTCAGACGTTGAGGAAGAGGAGTCTGAACCTCTCCCCGACCTGTTCCAGAGCGGTCCTTCAGATAGCTCCGTTGAGGGTGTCCGAGTGGCCCCTCACCTGACTTCTGATCAGCAGGCTGAGGTGAAAGGTTTGCTTAGGCAGTTTTCCCCCCTGTTTTCACAGTCCCCTGGTTTGACACCTTGGTGCAAACATAACATTGACACAGGAGACAGTGTACCTACCAAAAGTAGGGGATACAGGATGTCAGATAAAGTACGGTCTTATATTAAGACCGAGGTCAACAAAATGTTAGACCTTGGGGTGATTGAACCCTCTAGTAGTCCTTGGTCCAGTCCTGTGGTGTTGGTTCCAAAAGCAGGCACTTCTGAATTGAGGTTCTGCGTGGATTACAGGGCTCTGAATGCTGTCACCAAGACAGATGCACACCCCTTGCCTCGAACAGATGAGCTGGTGGATACTTTGGGTGCCTCCAAGTACCTCAGCACGTTTGACCTCACTACTGGCTATTGGCAAATAGCTTTAGCAGAACATGCCAAGGAGAAGACAGCATTTTCTACTCCAGACGGCCTTTACCAATTCCGGGTAATGCCGTTCGGGTTGAAGAATGCACCTGCCACTTTCCAGAGGCTTGTGAATCATGTGTTGAATGGGTTGGACGAATTCTGTCTTGCATATCTGGACGATATAGCAGTTTTCAGTGCCACCTGGGAAGACCATGTGAAACACCTCAGGATTGTGCTCCAGGCTCTTCAGAAAGCCCACTTGACCATAAAGGCTAGTAAATGCCAGATTGGACAAGGCTCAGTGGTTTACCTTGGACATGAAGTAGGTGGAGGGAGGATACAGCCTCTACCCAGTAAAGTACAAGCAGTACAAGACTGGCCTACCCCCACTACGCAAACCCAAGTGAGAGCCTTCTTAGGACTCACGGGGTATTATCGCAATTTTGTGGCAGACTATGGTACCATAGCTGCTCCTCTGACTGCCCTCACAACTCCGAAGAAACCCAAGAAGGTAACTTGGACCGACGAGTGTGAGAAGGCCTTCAATGGCTTAAAAGACTCCTTGTGCCAGGCCCCTGTGCTCAGGGCCCCTGATTATCAAAGACCTTTTATCGTGCAGACGGATGCCTCTGACACTGGGATAGGAGCTGTACTATCACAAGTAGATGAGAAGGGTAAGGAACACCCTATCGGTTTTATTAGTCGCCAGCTTAAGGACAGAGAGCTCAGATGGTCCACGGTAGAGAAAGAATGTTTCTCTGTTGTATGGGCCCTAAGGAAGCTGAGGCCCTACCTCTATGGGACCCACTTCACTGTGCAGACTGACCATAAGCCGTTAAAGTGGCTAATGAACATGAAGGGGGAGAATCCAAAGTTGCTTAGGTGGTCCATAAGTCTTCAAGGCTTCGACTTCACTATTGAGCATAGACCAGGTGTCCAACATAGCAATGCTGATGGGTTGTCCAGAATGTTTAACCGACCTGAACAAGAAACTCATCCAGGGGTGGATTAGATCCCCCTGTCCATAGTCTGGGAGGGGCGAGTGTTAGGAAAGATTTCGTAATTGTAGGGAATTTTCCTTCCATGTGGCAACCCCTAAACTTTTTGCTATTGTTTTTAACCTTGTTCTTGACTTTGCCAGAGAAGTACAGCCTTCTGCCGCACTTCTCTGGGCTTTCGCTCCTTTCTTACGGGGAAACTGACATGCCCTTAAGACAGTCAGTACCGGGGAACGTGGTTTCCCGTAGTTTCTTTTATCGTGTCGCAGCTTTAGTGCAACACGACACAAGAGGGCACTGTAAGCTAAGTTACAGCTCTCTTGGGTCTCTAGCCTTCTACAGACCCCAGATACTCTTTTAGGATGGTATTTGATCGGTGCAAGTCATTCAGGGACTCGAATGGTGGCAGCGATCGTTTTGTTTATTTTGAGCTCCTTTTGGCGTTCTGAGCACGTTTTTCGCACTGAACCCAAAATGGTGGCCTGGCTCTCAAAATGGCCAGACCACGAGGCTCCTTTGTCCTGTCCACTGACCGTCTTGCTCCCTTCACCTTCCCCAGGTCGGGCGACCCGGGGCCTTCCTTATTTGGGCATGTACTTTCCCGCGAAACGTGGTTGCTTTCGCGGGCTTCTACATGTCGTTTGTGTGCCTCCAGGGTGTGGGCTGGGATGTCTGGTCCCAATACACATCCTGGGTGCCAGAGAGTCTAGGGTGGTGTGAATGCCTGGGACCACCGTGGTCCGTGATTGGTCCACGTATGGTATGTGTTTTGATGAGCGGATCTCCCATTGGCTCCCCTCCGTTTTGGCGCGAAGGGAACCGTGGATAAGAGGGGGCTGGAAACACCACTACCATGTCGATCTCCTGAGTTCTCACGAACGAAGGAATACAGGAGCCAAGTATCCTGCAACTACGAGGCTGGACCGAGGAATCGCTGGTGACCCGCTGAAGGAATCCTCCTTTGCACTGCTGTCGTCCGGAGAGCCCCTGTCCTCCTTTGATCGAACCAGAAGGCCTGTACTGGTGCTTCGACCTTTGGAATAGCAGGAACAGCTATTCCCGGCATCTTCAACCATCTCCTGCCAAGTAAGCCTTCGGAAGCGTCTCTGGGCCATCCAGTTGACTGACCAGCTTACAAAGGAGTTTGGCTCGGCAACCGCCGCCAGGTTGTGTTGTATTGCGAGTCCTTGTCCCTCTCCCACGCTTCGTGCACTTGGCGTTCCCAGGTCTGAAGGGAGGAGGGTTCATTTGGCTCGAATACACACGGCCGCTCCGTTGTCCTGTGCGGCAACAAAACTGTGCCGGTTTCGTCGATTGGGACGTCTTTTTGCTCTACACGACTACAAAGCGTTCCCTGCTCTTCTGAACCTGCCAGCTGCTGAAACTATCGTGGAGAAGCCTGGGTCTGCTTGCTTCGGGGACCGGTGAGTAGTATATCTAGGATCTGGTCGCCCTCCTGCAGTATCCCATTGCTTTTCCCTGCTGTGTAAAAACAGCACCCTTTTGCCGCGCTCGCGCTCTGCTTCTGCCCGCTGTGGAGGCTGCGCTTGAGTTGCGGAACCTGTTCTTCTTCTGCTGTGCACTAACGTGAACCGCCTGACTTCCTCCGAAGAGCTTCCCCTTGTGCCCGTCGGCACCGGCGTGGCAGGTACTTTGAGCACAAGGCTCCACTCTTCGCAGAGCTCGGACTTCCATCTAGTTAGGTGCCTATGAAGGCGAACTGAGTCGAAAGCATTATCGCACTGCCTGTTTTCCTTCCCTGGCAGGTGGACTACATATTTCGTGCTTTAAACGCTTGCGACTGTGTATTTGTATATATATTGTGTTGATATGGTATGTGTTGGTTTAATATTGTGATATTGTGATTTTCTCGCTACGGTCATTATTTTAAAGGCCTTAAAATAAATGTGTATCTATTTTTGATATAACAACTGTTTGGAGTAGTTTGTTAGCGCTCTTGCTTTGTGTGCTCATTGCGGGCCTTCAGTCACCCTCACCCCTCTTGAGACCTAGTCTTGACCGCCGCGATCGCTACCTTGATTGGTCTGGCTTGTCCAGAGGTTACCCTGTTCCAAGTAATTAGGTTGGCCTTCTGAACTTCTGCGCCACCAGGACAGAGTTCAGAAATCCGTCTTAACAGTGAGCTGTGTGAAGACCTGTGAAGACCTGGCTTGAGAAGGGGTTCTGGCCCTAGGCCCTTCGCAGCACTAACAGGCCCAAACAGGGAGGTGCCCTTTGCTGGCTTTGGCCCTTGACTGCAGACATCAAGCTTGATGCCGGGGAGATTGAATAAGGAAGTCAGTGCCTCACGTGACAATATACGAGCCAATCAGAATGCTCCAGATGGCTTACAGAAATGCAGGAGGGTCCCGAGTGTTGCATTGTGAAACCAGAATAGCAGCATGCGCTCGCCCATCTGAAGTTATTAAAGTATTTCAGCAAATTAGCGCTGGGAGTAAAGCTATTTACTTATATCTGTGTGCAACCTGTATTTATAGGTCTGAATACGTAGCCTTAAATTGAGTAATCATACCTCATACTATTCTATTATTTGATCATGTTTGAAATATCTATATTATATGATCAAATGTAATAGTAATGTGCATTTTTCAAATTCAGTATTCTTTTTGGAGGAAAAAAAAAGAATACTGAATTTGAAAAATGCACATTACTATTACATTTGATCATAAAATAAATAAATTTTAAAAAAAATTATTCTTACTCTCCCTGTCTTCCTTCAGAGTTAGGCCCCCATGTTTGCATTCTCCGAGGAGGAAGGACTAAATATTGCAACAAGAGTCCTACGTTTGACCCTTGCCCAGGACTAGCGTCCCAGGATCTGGAGGTTATGACAAAGAATGTCACGTGCTGCCAGCAGGTCACAGAGGACACATCCACTGGGTGATCTTTGTCCGGGGTGTCAAGTAAACTTTCCCTCGCTGTCTGCCAGGGAGGTTTCAGTCCTCCTTGCTAGTGTCATTCTGACTGTCAATCATCCACCAGCGGGTGTTTTCTCCTGCTATTTCTTGTGTTTCTGTTTTCTATTGGTAGACATTCAGAATAACGCATGAAAAATAACGCATAAGGAAAATAACACAGTGAAATAAAGAAGTTGGTAAATAAGAAAGAGGCAGTTTTAATATGCCATGACCAAAAAGAACGGCATTCGTATACATTGATTAAGTAATCAAACTGCTTGCAGATGGCGTTATTTTTACATTTACTATATATATGGCGCGAAAAATGTACATTAGTTAAATAAACAGTCTAATTATTTTCTAAGCAGTTTGCTCAATGCTTGGAGAATAATTGCGTATCACTGCTTGGGTTGGGAGTGGTTATTTAAATGTTCAACCTGCTTTATAAGTGCTTGAAAAATTTTAAGCAAGACTTTTCACTGTGTTTTTAAAAAAAGAAGCCCACCTGAAAGAAATGAAAAGACCAATGTTACCAGTGTCTGCCATTTGACATGTGAAAAAGTGTAAGGCTGATGGATCCTGTACAGTTGACAGGATAAAGGCATCTTTTACTTATCCTGAGACACCTGAAACAGAGCAGTTCAAAAGAAGTGAGGACGGTGGAACAGCAGACATTTCAAGTTGCTAATTTGGAGAAAAAAAACATGACACGAGGGAGAAAGCAATCACAAATTCAAAAGGATTACTTTCAGATTGTCTTAAGGTAGGCAACAGTGTTCTAGGTGTATCTAGGGCCCAGGTTATAAAGGCTGTGGGAGGAAGAACCTAGAAAATCTTTTTATGGAGCCTCCAATCCACCCACAGCTCTACCTCAGTATTTTGTAGTGCCTTGAGGAGCCAGTCTTGATATGATATGATAGGTTATTTATAACGTGCTTAATACCCAGAGGTTTCTAAGCGCAGACCCGGGGACCGAACCTGTGTTGCTCAAGGTGAGCATGTTGCACCTAGGCTATTCTCCCGAGACATAGCACGTTTCCAATAGCTTGAGTCGTGGTTAGTGTAGCATGCAACAATTAAATTCGAGCACTGTTGCATGAAGTGGTGTTCAGGGGCGGCTCTAAGAGCCTGAAGGTGTCCAGTTTCAGGTGGCGGTGTTGGTTCCAGTTTTATCGGTTCGATCGATTGACAGATGGTGCAAAGTTGAAAAGCAGTGATCGATCTTGATAGTTCGAAACAGGCGAGTCAGTCTCGAACATAAAGGATCAGGAGCACCTTTTGGATTTGCATCACGCTTTGGGTCCTCTCAGCAGGCCCTTTGGAGGAAAATGATGCTTGCCCTGCTTTTCCAAGTCAGGAGAAATACTTCAGAGATATTTGCAGGATCTTGGCCACAGTCGTGGGCAGCGCTTCCTCAGTACCAGCGGTTTTCCGCGGCAGGCAAGCTTTCCTTCTAGCAGTCACTTCTCTTGTCTCCCGCAGTGGTTAGGGAAAGAGCAACACTACTGGAAATCTTGCATTGGCTTTATACAAGAGACTTTGAGCAGCTTTAGCTTCAACAAGAGGTCCATATGGATCCTTCTTCATCAAAAAGAGTCTTCAAGATGATTGATCAAATAAGGGGTTTAACCCCCATATATAGTTCTCGTCCTTTTTTCAAGCCTTCTGTTAAGACCAACACACATCGCGGTTACAGATGTTCCCTCCTGTGCTGTGTCATACCCAGAGGGAGAGGGTGAGTGGAGGTTACGAAGGAAGTGATGTACAGTAAGAACCAAGATGGCCAAAGTACTCTTCCAATAGCTTTTTGGGCTCTTGGTTTCACTGGAACTCCCTTCAACCCAATCTTTCTGACATAAAAAGGGCTGCAATGTTAAACATCCCATTTCAAGCATTCCCATTTCTCCTTCAGGCTTCCCCTGAAGGGCCTGTTCACGGCTTTACTCTGAGGAAGAGGTATTCGAGTTCCCACCAAGAGTAGGTCAAGTTTCCTGTGTGTAGCTGGGCCAATGTGCTGTGAGGCAGCTTTCAGGCATACGCCTCCAGCAGTTGTCTCATCTGTAGGCCTGAGTGGCAAGCCAGAGGACAGTAATGACAGGATGTCAGAACGTTTGAGCAGTTTAATGTAAACCCCTTCATGAATCACAATATCTTTTAATAAGATAGAGCTTCCTCTTTACTTTAGAACTAGTTTAACGGGGATGATAGACCATATTCATAAAGTTAATATTTCATAAAAGAAAACCTGGTTGTTTATCATCCTGTGGATTCCCGTTTGTATTCGATAAAAGGCCAGTGTGAATTTGAGAATGTCTTCCATTTTAGACAAGCTAGCAATACATCCTTTGGAGGACACTTTCCTTGTGGGGGTAGGCGTGTTCCCTTCAATTTGTGGGCTGCTTGCATTTGCAGGTTGGACAACCAAAAACTGGCTTTCACTTTGTAAGCTGACAACCGCCTGGGGCACTTCAGTGTAGCCCTGTTTATTTAATTCAGCACCCTGTTTGTAATTCTACACCATACTTTCCCTCACCCTATAATTCTTTATTACAAAGGTGAGATGAGAAAAGACATCTGTAAAATGTGAAGGGGTTCCCTTAGAGACAATTACACTTTTAAAAGGAAACGTACATGAGAAATCGTTAGTCATTTTCTGCATGTGCACATTTCCTCATGTACTTATTTTTAGGTTAGCGGCTGTGTGGCCTAACAGCTGCTGTCATGCCAATTACTAATGCCCAACAGAAAGTATACATTGGGTGTCTTATATATGGATGCACACCAAATGGCCCATCTGCGTAGAAACCTAGCAGCACCACCTAGCTCATGGGGGGGCGGCGTTTACGTTTGCACTTATGTGGAAACAGGTCCCATCCGGGCAATTTTTGTCATTTGCACTGCAATGTGCAAATGAGAATTGTAAGGAGACGACGGAAGCCTCTTTACGTGAAACTAAGTTGTTTTTTGAGGCGGACGGTAAACGGGTGGTGGAAAAGTAGCTCCCGTTAGGACGTTGCCCTTCCGCCTACAAAAACAATGGCAATCCCCCAGAGCGTACATGGAGGCGTTAAGAAAGACGGAACTGTGTTTTACCCTACAGGGCCTTCAAACATGAGCTCCTGAGGGCTATCTAAAAGTGGGTGTTTGGCAGATCTGACTCATCGCATAATCCATTTACTTTAGCTGCTGAAATTTAAAAAAAGATACCTGGAGATTCCCTTAGCAGATGGAAATGCGTCACAGATTCTTTCAGTTACTGCTGCGGGATACAGTTGCACTCAGTTTTCATGCTCAGTACTGGCACACTTACACCTCAATTTAACCAAACAAAAAAGTTGGGAGGATAGCTCAAGTGCAACACGCTCACATTGGGAGCAGGGCAATGCTGTGTAACATGAGGTCAAAACCCCGGACTGGCTGACTCAGCCCTTTAGCACCCAACATCCCCCTTTCCCTCCTCAGGTTGAAAAATTGAGAATTGTGAGTGGTAGCATATGTCTCACGTAGACGGAATTATGAATGGTAGCACGTTCCACACTTAGATGAATTTGTGAACAGTTGCATGTCCCTCACATATATAGAACCGCGAACGGTAGCATGTCCCTCACCTAAACGCAAGTGTGAATAGTAGCATGTGCCACACTTAGAGATTAAATCGTGAACATTAGCCTAAGTTGCATCCAGATAGAATGGAATTGTCTACATGCCCAGTAGCATCTAGACAGAATAGAATTCTCGGGCTCTCCCACACTTACATGGATTTGAGAATTGTAGCATGTCCCACACTTAGCTGGAATCATGTGTCTCACTGTGTACCATGCTCTCCTGTTCCCCATGCTGTTGCTATATATCTGTATCCCCCCCTGTCGCTATAACCCCAGCCCCCCTTCTCTGTATCCGTGTGTCTGTATCCGTATCCTCATACATATCTGTAACCCCATATATACCTGTATCGACCCTGTCGCTATATATCCATATGTCGCTATGTATGTCCCCACTGTCCTGTCCACGTGCCTTGTCTCAGGCACTTCTACGGCACTTCTACATATAACTTCCATATCACACCACTACGCTTACTCTCTACTATACACCATCATTCAACGAAAACACAGCTATACCCCTGATAATTCGGGCTAGCTGTTCACTTACGAATAGGACCCCATGAACACCTCATCACCCTAATAAAACACAGCTAACTGAGCACATTCCAGCCTAGCTGTTCACATAGGTGTCCTCAGGCCTAACGCAGCCACTACCCTGTCTGGGTGTCCACCCACCTGACTGCACACATCAAACTGATATCTTCTGCACCACACCTATCGCTAGAAAGCAGCTTTCATCCAACTACACCAGCTGCACACATATCCGGTGCACCCATGCACCATACGACACTATCCCTCTCTACTGACTTGAACTACAGTTCCCGAGGGCGTTCAACCTACCAGCGCTTTGAGGTCATGCCAATGATATATAAGGCGCTATATAAATGCCAAGTAACAATACATAACATAACATAATATAACCACATAACAATATTGACATTGATTATTACAGTGCTGTGAATCTGGTAGCATGAAATGTAATACAAAACACTCCATTATTATAGAATAAGATGGAAGCAATACTTTAATGACAGTATTGTTTTCCAACAACTGAGCTGGCATAGTTGGCAAATGTCAACATGTCATGAGGCACCCCTTTATCCAGTCCTGCCTTTGCGGACAACAGCCCTTTTCATGCTGGAATTTGTAGTTTGGCTTTTTCTTTAATAATTTTGAGCCTAAAATCCCTGCATAAAAGTTGTTGTTGCCCAAAATGCTGGGAGTGGCTGAGGGTGATCTTCATGATTTGGAGTCATTTGGCAGCTGTAATCCATTACCTCAAATGCTTTGGCATATGACCATCCTTTGATAGTTTTCTCTCCTTCTCTATCCTTTTTCGCTACTTCTCTCTCAACAAATATTTTTAATTTTAATTTTAATTTTACTTTTCCTTCTATATCTTAGTTTTCCTTTTTGGCCAAAACTAATTTTGCCTGGTTAAACTTTGGACTGCTCCTTTCTTTGCAGCCATTCTTGAAGTAATTTCCTTCTAGGATCTGGGATGTAAAAAGGTCCTGCAGTGTGGCTTTAGGTGGCAGGAAGAGACGGGGTCCATTACCACTCTTTGCAGAGAAGATGGCATAATTTTGTGTTACACCACTGTTTTGCATGTTCACCTTTGAACCTGCTACCCTCTAACCATAAGGACTCAAATATGGCAAAGTGCACAGCCAAGTGCAGATACGGCAGTTGTGCATGGGCACAGGAGCTTGGTGTACGGGATTCTCTACAATGGCAAACTACGCACTTGGACGCAAAGCTACCCTACTTACGCAGCCAACACCAACTGAAGGTCATAACTGTTCTCTCTGGTCCAAGGTTGGGCCAAAGTCAGTCTCTTGCTACCCTTCCTAAGGGAAATGGTTTGCCGAAAGTTACCAACCTCTTCCCAAAAGCCGCCCGTAACCCTGATGGGGCTTGTAATACAAGCCTCTCCACCCTGATGGGGCAGGACATAGGCTCTTTCTGTTTTGCTATAAAGGCACCATTTATTTGGGGGGGGGAAACAGATACAGTTCCTAATTCGCTTGACAATACATCGTGTGATACAACCTATTCCATGCATGCCTCGCTACATTCAGAATAATCTGATTCCATAACCCAGACTTCTTTGACGAAGGTGACTAATCAAATAACACACCCACATGGCAATGTTGAGCCAAACCCCATCAAAAAAGGGCCCCATTTAACCCCTACCTAACTCATTGGACAGATCCCTAGAGCTGTTTAGACCCACAGCCTCCTCACATGATCTCGAAGGGAGCATTGATCTCTGCATTAATGAAGCCGGCGCCAATTTAAGGAATCCAAGTTACAACACACCTCCTAAATTAGCAGGTGCCTCATCGATCTCAGTTCTTAATTTTGTGTTGAACTCATTGGTGCTAGTTTATGAAAATATCAGTTTTGACATGAGAGATGTAAAGGATCGGCTAAAAACAATTAATTCTGAAATAGGTTTGTATAAAGGGGAATATCATGCCTCATAATTGTCTTGGGGAGAAAGAGGTGCTTTAGGCATTCCATGCTCGCAAGTGCTTCCTTTGGATCAATAGTATAATCTGGAAGATATAAACAGCAGGAGTGTCATTCTGCCAGTACAAACATATATTCAAGAGGCTGTCTCTGGTGTGTCTATAAACACTGCATGGAATATATCGCCACACTGCAAAAAACCTGTGGACACAGGTTGAAGGACTGGAGTCAATATAGGTGATGTTTTTCCGTTCAGTAAAGCAGCTTTCTCTTCCAAGCAACAGACCTCTTCAGCGGATCAGAATGGTAGAATTCTAAGAATATTAAAAACATCAATACCAAAATAAAACAGAGGCTCAAGAAAATTCCTGAGTAATTTTAGAGAACAACTGATGAGCCCTGAACCGCCAGACATCTATTCAGAAGAGCCTGCGCCTACCAATGTACCAATTAAGAAAAAGAGAAGGGGCAAATCTACGATACAATGGCCACAAAACATAACAGAGGGGTCCATCATACCCTTCCTTCAAAAGACTGTCTCACAGGATACCTACATATCCATGTTGATGATGATTCTGTCATCCATTGTTCCATGCAACTATCCTAATTGGAAAGACAGGAGACTTCAGCTCTGTTGGATGAGGGATTGAATCTGGCTTTGATACTATCAAAACCATTGATAGTACATAGAGTTTTGAGAGAAATACTGATCCGTAAGACTGTATGAGGACGAAGGTGAGAGGATCTGCCCTAAACAACAGGACTATGAACAAGGGTGTCGACCCGAGAGATTTTAACCACGAGGGGCAAATGGTATTCTGGGACTCAAATTCATTCTACGAAGCAACTGTAATATTGTGCTCAACAGGGGTAACATTCTGGATCTCATTCAGAACATCCCAAGTCTTAGAAACATATATAGTAGGGATCTGGTGCAAGTAGAGTTAATGGATTTAAGAAGGACCAACACTATATGGCTGCATATACGCTCCACGTTAATGTTTGACCTTTTGCTCTCTGAAAAGTTGGATTTGCTTTCTATGGGAAATGATATATACAAATCCCAGAACAATGGAAATCATGCCTTAAGGGAGGGTGAGGGTGCTGAGATTTCTGGGAGGGGTGCAACTGGTGGCGAAGAACTATTTATTCAGATGGAACCCATTGGAGTTGGTTGGCAACTAAAATAGACTGCTCATAGGTACCAGCCATCCTAGGGCAAGATAAAACCACAGGGCGCTAAGATTTGGAGCATATGCTCATAACTTTAATATAGCCACATGGAATTTTCGAGGACATAGCCACCTTTTCTGGGTGGGAAGGGATCAACACTTCTTGAAGAATTTCCACATTATTAATTTGCATGAGGTACCCCTCATAGATGGATACATGAGTTTTATACAACCATCTATGCAAGCGCAATAGGGGAGGCCTTATAGGGTGTCATATTACAGCCATTAAGAATGATAGTGGGGCGGTTTGGTTTCTCAGGAATGGAATACTACTCACCCGGGTATCTTAGCAGTTGCCTTGTTGAAATAAATCAGATTTTTATGAGCATTTACTGGAATCCACAAGACTCTGTTGCAGAACTACTGGAAGAGTGGCATAGCTGAGATAACTCAGATTAAGACATAATCTCGGGCAATCTCAATTGTGGTTGTCGCACATTTCTGAGTCACCATACCACACCAGTAAAGGGGAAGACGTTTGCCTTAATAATAACGGTCGTAGATGGGATGGCCTTATGAAGGAATGGTACTTCTGCTGTTTAAAGTTGGAATTCTTAAGTGGAAATACCATTGAGCATACCTGGAGGAGAGGCAACACATCCTCCACGATTCAATATGTGTTTGTTTCACAGTCAGTTTTGGACAACTGTTTAGGTTTTAATATATATGCAGGTGAACAGTGATTATTTTATTTTAGGAGGAAATTTGCTGGGAAAATCTACCCTATGGGAAAAGCACTGGTAAAGAAAGCTCTGGTTAACAATGCAGGAAACCATATAATTTGGGGGCCCGAGATAGTAGAAAAGTTTAACATCCAACTCGCAAGATTTTGTGGCACCTTAACTACGGAGGAAAAAGCAGATGTATTCTCTGTTCCTTTTTTCGACTCATTTTTTAGAAACAGTATACTTCAATTTTGGGAAAACATTGATCCCATAGCTTTGCAGCTAGAAATACGAAAAAACAAACATGATAATAGAGTACAGGAGTGAAAAGGGCATTAAGACCCCAATTATGAGTACATAATAAAAAAGGTAATGACATGGAGAATTGGCGCAGAGCTGGAGAATTGGCGCAGAGCAAAGGCCCTAAAGCAATCCTATAAATAATGTCCAAAGGGATACAAAATGCCCATCTGATGGGGAATTAATTATTATTATTATTATTAATTGTATAGGTTTTAATAGCGAATAATAACCAGGGTCTTTGGTTGCTCATGAATGAGGATCTGTTATATCAAGAAAGTAAACAGCTAAACCCCATTCCCGAGCACACATGGGAAAAGATATCTGCTGGCTTTATATGGTCCATTGGTGGAAGTGGGGAGATCGCCACCGGAATTGAATTGTAAAGTTTGGGATTTAAAGGTGGACATAAAGGATATTAAAGCTCTGTTCAGAATGGCTAATCCATCTTTGCCTCCCCTTGCTCCAGAATATCTTGAACACATAAAATATACCGAGTCTGGGAAAACCTTTCTTTTGATTCCGATATTTAAGAAGGGTGATAGGATGCAACCTAAAAACTATTGTCTGATTGCACTTCTCAACGTTGGAAACAAGATCTTTTCTGCAATAATACTGAGGGATCTCAATAACTGGGCCGTTCGCTCAAATAGACGGGACATAAATAGGTCCAGATTTAGGAAGGGTCCGTGTACTCAATTAAATGGCTTTCTTCTTTCTCTAATCCTTAAACTCTCACTACTCCTTAAGATCAGGAAGGCCAACCTGTATATTGCATACATAGACCTGTCATCGGCCTTTGACAGAGTTAGTCGAGATATACTTTGGAGAAAAATGAAGGCTTTGGAAGTCCCTGAAAGTATCCTGCAAAGGTGCGGTAAGATGGGAGTGGACAGTTGTCCAAAGCTGTGGTCACCAAGCGTGGACTCCAACAGGGTTGTGTCCTAGCCCGGTAATTTTTAACTTATATTTGTCATATGTGGGGGGACTTTATTTGAAAGGCTAGGGATTATCCCCTGTGTACTGGAGCACTCACCCTACTTTGCCTTGCTTATGCAGATGTCCTGGGTAGCCTGGATCAGACGCCTATTGTTTTACAGTATACTATGGATGCCTTAGCTGCACTCATGAAGGACCAACACAAAATTAACACCCATAATTCTAAAATCATGATACGTACAAACAAGAACAAAAAGACGCAGTTCCAAAGGCAAATTAATGGGGTGGCGATGGAGACCATAGACCAATATGCCTATCTGGGCTAGACAATATATAATGTTCTTCAGAGGGGGAACCCACTTTGGCAAACTTAAAAAGAAATGTGGGGTGTTCATCGCCCCAAATGAAAAAGATAAACAGCAGGTATGGTTGTCTGTCCCTTGTGCCTATACTCAAGTACTATAAAGCTAAGGCAATTCCAGCCTTGCTTGACGACACAGTGATATTTTTTTGCATTAAAGAGCATGAATGGCAGAAACTGGAGGGACAGATTTGGTGTTGAGTGCCTGGCCTACCAAACTGTGTTTCAGTTCCTATATCAAAATGCAAATTGGGCCTCCTCTCTTTGTTTGGCATGCATTATCAACTGGAGGACTTTATCCTGTTATAGTAAAATTCGTGAACCCCCCCAAAAAAATATTTGTGTACTTGAATGCAGAAATGAAGAGGAAATGTTACAGGTTTTTCACTAGGTGGGTAGATGAATGTGACTGCCTCTTAATCAAAATAAATCGGGGGAAAAAGACACTCTCGGCCATCAACCACTTAAAGCCAAGAAAGCTCTGTGGTATTCTGATTGGTGTCTTACAAGTGTGAGGTTGCAGAAGTAAGGGTCGGACATAATGGTGGCATGTTTTAGGGCAGACACTCTTATTAGGGCAGAAACTTTTAGTATTCAAGAATGGGTCGGAAACATGCCTCTCTATCCCTAAAACTAGGAGCTGTTGCCCTGCCCCAAAGAAATGTAAGGACATTGTCAGAATCCCCAAAACTATCAAGTCCGTCACTGTCATGTCTCAAAAAAGCCTCCCTCTGTCCCTAAAACTAATACCTTAAACCAACTGTGCAAGGATGATCTCTTCCCAAAGTAAAGTGTTCTTTGTAGATCCAATCAACATAAAAGGTCCCAGTCTCTCAGGTAATCAAACACTGGTAAAAATAAAGTGTTCACAAATGTAGGACTCCAAGGTTAGGGTCATAATTCTTTCCCCTAGATTATCAATAGGTAGTTCACAAGAATATGCTTCTTAGATGTCTACTGTTTTATCCCAACAACTTGGCACACTCCTTCTACCAAGCATAGAATTCCTTTTCACTAATTATTCTTCTCTCATTTTGAGTGTGGATTTATTTATTTATTTATTTATTTATTTATTTATTTATTTATTACATTTGTTAGTCGCCCAGACCCTAGGGTATCACGGCGAAAGATACAGGAGAGTTAAACTCATTATTATACAATGTTGCAGTTACAATACAAATAATACATTTTTCTTTATACATGGGTTACAAGATATCATGTGGTCATATACCAGATTCCAATTGGTCAGTTGGCCCTTCCCATTTTGTTTCAGCCTTATTTGCAGTACAGCGGCTGCCCTAAGCAGTGAAGATGGTCATGGGAGGGTAGGGCTTGAGCGGTTAATATTTATTGAATAACCAGGTTTTCAATGCTTTTTTGAATTTTCGTAAGGAATCCTCGTTTTTGATACTCAGAGGTAGTGCGTTCCAGTGCGAAGGGGCTAGAACCTTGAAACTACTTCCTCCTGCTCTGCTGTATTTGTATTGAGGAACTTCTAAGAAGGCCAGATTATTAGATCTCAGCGACCTACACTACATTTTTTTTTTTTAATGGAGTTGTTGAGGTAGCTGGGCGCTTTGTTGGTGGTACATTTGTAGACGATACTAAGGGTTTTGAATATGATCCTTGCTTCAATTGGCAGCCAGTGGTTTTCTCTTCTAGTGCTGGATATATGTTCAGATTTCTTTATCCCTAAAGCCGCTCTGAGGGCTTTATTCTGTAGTAATTGGATTTTGTTTAAATTGGTTTTGGAAGTTCCTAGGAAGAGGACGTTACAGTAATCTAGTTTTGTTAGGATTAGGGCTCTAGCCAGGGTGATGCAATTTACAGGGGTGAGAAATTGGCGACTGAGTGCAATAAGTTTTGCTGTGTAGGCTGTGGACGAGGAAAGGGCTGCTATTTGTTTATGCATGGAGAGGTTGGCGTCAATGTAGACACCTAACGTTTTGACTTGTTTAAGTACTGGGATCCGGGTACCGTCAATATTAATGTGAGAGTAGTCTGGGTGGAGGGTGCTTATTCTTTTTTGGGAGCCCACAATGAGGACCTCCGTTTTCTCATCATTTAGGCAGAGACTGTTCAGGGCCATCCAGTTTTGGATTATGGAGTAAACTTTATTAATGGTGAGGGTGTCTTGGGTGTAGTCGCCTGTAATAGGGATGAGGATCTGCGTGTCATCTGCGAAGTTGGTGTAAATGACACCCATATCGTCTAAGGCTGAGAATAAAAGTTTAGCATATGCATTATAGAGGGTGGGGGAGAGGCAGGATCCCTGGGGGACTCCAATGGGTACTATTATGGGGTCCGCTGCAAAGTTTCCAATGGCAACTCTGGATGTACGGTCAGTGAGAAAGGATTTGATCCAGTGTGTGGCGTTGTTGGAAAGATTAAAATCTTTTTTTAGAGTGTTGCATAGTTTGTCATGATCTACCAAGTCGAATGCTGCTGATAGGTCCAGTAGTAGTAGTGTGGCTAGTTTGCCTGAATCTCTAATAGAGTCTATTTTGATTTTAAGATCCAAGAGGGTTGTCTCAGTGCTGTGATTAGGCCTAAAGCCTGATTGTCTGGCTCCTAGCAGGTTATTTTGTTCTAGGTGAGTTTGTAGTTGGTTGTAAGCTATTTTATCAATGATTTTAAGTAAGAATGGGACAGTCGTTATGGGCCGGTAGTTTGTGGGCACTAGTGGGTCTAGTGTGGGCATTTTTAGTAGAGAGGTGACCCAAGCCGCTTTAATGCTGACTGGGACCTGATTAGTGGAGAAGGAGGTATTTACAAAGTTAGTGATTATAGGCGTGAGAGTGGGGGCACAGAGTTTAATTAGGTGTGCTGGAAAGTTATCTCCTTTGCAGTTGGACGCTTTAAGTTTGGCTATAGTATTAAGTACTGTATCATGAGAGACTGGTGTGAAGTTGAAGAAGGGGGTGGTATTTTCTATAATCGTGGAGATCTGGTTGGCCGTGGAGTGTTTGTCGGTCAAGAGGTTTCTTTTGGAGATAATTTTGTTTTGTAATAGTTTAATTTTAGTGGCCAAGGCATCGTGGATGGTGGTGCACCATTCTTTACTTGGTTTGACTGGGTTAATTATGGGGATCGGATTCTCCAGCTCCTTTAGTATGGTAAATAGCTCTTTTCTATCGGAGGCCGCATTACTAATTCTAGTATTGAAGGCATCTGCTTTATGGGCGTTGATGGCTGATTTATAGGTTTTGTTTGCAGAGTTGAATTCTTCCAGAGCTTCTGGGGTGTGGTTTTTCTTTAGGCGGTGTTCAAGCGATCTTTTGATCCGTCTAAGAGAGACTAATTCCTCGTTGAACCAAAAGGAGGACTTTTTGTCTTTACGTTTGGTTTTGTTAATGCAGGGTGCTAGGGCGTCAATTGTACTGGTAAGACAGTTATGGTAATGGTCTGCCAGGGCACAAGGTTCTTTGGCAGTAATGATATTGTTATTGAGGGCATTGGCTAATAGGGGGTTGATGTTTTCTGCTGTGAGTTTGCGGATGTTTCTTGTTACATAGGATTCTTCAACAACCGTTTTCGGTAAGTCTGGTTTTTTGCACAGGATAGTGAAGTTTATGCAATGATGGTCTGACCAGTGTACTGGGGTGATGGAGTCTATGGATACTATAGTGTTAAGATATAGTATCCAGTCTATTGACCTCCCTTTTGTATGGGTAGGGGCGTTCACGAGTTGCGTGAAAGCCATGTCTTTAAGTGCACTGTGTAGTGCATTTGCTTTGTGGTCTTGGGGGTCGTTAAATCCTAGATTCAGGTCCCCTAGGACTAGGCATTTTGTGTTTGGTTTAATAAGTGGCGTTAACAATGGTGGTATGTCTAATTCTGGTTGAGATATGGTTTTAGGTGCTCTGTAAATGGTTATTATGTTTATAGTGGTTTTGTGGTCCGTAGCTAGTTTAGCTAGCTGGACTTCGTAGCCGACTGGGCTCTCAATAGGGCTAGTTCTTATTTTGAGATGGGCTTTAGAGATAATGGCTACTCCCCCACCTACTGATTTTGTTCTGTCTGTTCTGAGAATGGTGTAGTCAGGTTTCTGTCACTATGAGTAGGTCAAGTTGTTGCTCAATAATGAGGTCATGAATTTCAGTGGCATGAGCAGGTATGGACCACGCATTAATGAGGGCTGCTTTGAGGTGTGTGGATAGAGGTGGCTCTTGGGTTGGGGTGGGTGGGTGAGTGTTGGTGGTTTCTATGGAGTTAGATTGTTGTTTGAGTATGATGGGACTTTTAGGGTGTTCAGCTTGGGTTTTTAATAGGGGTACATTTCCTGTGTTAGCATGATTGATAAAGGTGATAGCTCTAGGAGGGTTAGTGATTCTAGATCTGAGTCTTTGGGTTCTTATGGTACCTAGAAGAGGGATTTGAATGGGTTGATTATCTTTAATGGGTCCTCTGGTTGGAACGTAGGAGGTTATGTAGGTCCGTGATCTGAGTCTAGTGCGTCTAAGTGCACTGAGAACCGGGGTAGTTGTTATAGGTACTAAGTGGGGTGTGTTATCACTTGGTGGCTTTTGGATGCTTTTGTGATCTATTTGACTATTAGTTGAATGATACGGATTGGGGAATGGTGTAGTGCGGGGCAAGAAAGGCGTAGGGCATGGGATGGGGTGATGACGTGGGAAGGCTACTCTGGAGAGGCCGTTGTCGAGGAAAAGGAAGTGGGTACCTGTGCAAGGTGTGTCATACGTGACGACACAGAAGGGAAACATCATGATTAGTAACCAGCCTTGCATGGTTTGGCTTAGTTTGGAATAGTGAGGGGACACTACTATTTTATCGGGCTAGCTAGTAGTATAAGTCTGGGCAATGACCGGTACATATGCGTGATTATGGTTGCAAAGTGCTAGGTCCTAGGCAAATTAGAGGTGGATAGTACTAACAGTGGCAATGCTGACTAACATCACAGGGGTTGAGATGCGACTATGCACATATGTGCAAAGAAAGGCAGCAATGGCAAGTGCTCGCAATACAATAGTCTCTACGGGACCATAATGCACAATACAATAGCACTGTGGTTTCTAAGCGAACATAAGGCAGATCGCAATAGCACTGAGGTCTCTAAGCGACCATGAGGCACAACACAATAGCACTGAGGTCTCTAGGCGACCATGAGGCACAGCACAATAGCACTGAGGTCTCTAAGCGACCCTGAGGCACAACCCAGTGGCACAGTGGTACACAGTGGTAGATTCGTTTTTTTTTTGTTGCAAGGGATGGCTAAGACATAGTATGCAAGTACACAGGTGCTCTAGCACAGAAAATAGAGGGCAGTTGGAGTTATATTTGAGCGTCTGGATGTGCACAGGGTACAGGAAGCTTGGCAAGGCAACTGTTGTCAGGGCAGCGTCAACATATACTCTTAGTACTATGCGGGGTCAAGTGAGTACTAGGCTGTAGTTATAAGCTAGCAAAGGTGATGGGCAGGTGCCTAGGGGTCTGCGGCACATAGCAGGTACAGTAGTAGCCAACAGAGACTATTGTCGGATTGGCGCCAACTGCAGCTGAGGCAGGGTGTAGTGGGGACCTGCAGGGCCAGATGTACTGTGTAAGATGATCATAGACAAATAGAAAAAGGCTCAGTAGTACATCGAGCAGACTACAACTGGAGCATTACACAAGTTCAAGGTTATCATTTATGCGGAATGGCAGTTCAAAGATGCGATCTATAGCAGGATGTCGCTAGTAGCAGTTATAAAGAGGCTTACCCCGGGGGTACCAGGCGGCTCGGGCCTCAGACGCCTCTGGACAGGCAGGGCTCCTTAGTTAGCTGGACCTTTGGAGGATGGCCGACGCTTGCCTGGCGGCGTGTTATGGTTAGCCTTGTGGAGGGGCAATGGGCCAGTCGGGCTGGCGCTGGTGACATGCGGCCGCAGCGGAGGTCGTGGAAGTGCCGGTGGCCAACTTTGGATGGGATTCCCTCATGGTTCCCGTTGCGTCCCGGGGCGAACAGGGGAAGAACAGGGCCTTTTTCCTCTGGCCTTCTTCCGGCGCCGGCTTCCGCCTACCGGTGTAGGGGATTGGTTGCAGTATCAGCTGGTTGCATAGAAGATCAAGCAGCCTCGTTTTCAGGCCGCGTTGCGACCGCCATTTTGGGGTCAGGCCACTATTGGGACAAAATGGAGGATCGTCGTAGCGGCGATGTGCTAATGCACAGGAGGGGCTCTGTTGGGCAGCAGGGCTCAGAAGGCATACGCAGAATGGGTGAATGAGGCTAGTTAGCCATTAACTTGCCTTCTCTAAGTTTCTGTCTCCGTGATTGCTGCATCGTGAAGGTCAGGCAGCATATTATTCAGGCGGGCGCTTCAGGTCCTGAGAGGGGCGGGGAGGGGCTCCAGCCCTCTCACCCTTCGAGGTGTGTGGAAGTGGCTGAGTGGGGCTCACTAGGGAAGAACAGGGCCTTTTTCCTCTGGCCTTCTTCCGGCGCCGGCTTCCGCCTACCGGTGTAGGGGATTGGTTGAAGTATCAGCTGGTTACATAGAAGATCAAGCAGCCTCGTTTTCAGGCCGCGTTGCGACCGCCATTTTGGGGATCCCAGACTTGCGGTACTCAGAACAGTTTGGTTCACTCTCCTGTCACACCTTTGTCCTCTCATGGAGTGTTCTTTTTTGGGGTGGGAATCTCCGACTTGCAATATTCACAACTGCTAGGTGTACTCTTCAGCCAAGCAATTATCCTTCAATGAACGTCACATTTGGGTGCGGGTTCCAGACTCGCAACATTCAAAACCGCTTGGTTTACTCTCTTGCTAAGCACTCATCTCATGAACTGCCTCTCTTTGGGTGCAAGTCCCAGAATCGCAATATTCTGAATAGCCTTATTTCTATTTAGGTGCGAGACTCGTAATATTCAGCACTGCTTGGTTTACTCTCCTGCCAAGCAATTGTCCTCTCATGGACTGTCCCAGACTCACAATTTTCTGAATGGTTTTGTTTCGTTTTCTCATATGGGTGCAGGTCCCAGACTCGCACTTCATTCCCAGGGTGCCAGACCCTCGTATTCCAGCTTCCGCCTTCATCCCCTTGCTTCCCTGGACCTCCAGCACCTCTTGGGTAACCTTCATAGTGGTTTGCTTCTTCCTTGTATCTATCAGCATTTCCCGAGTTGCTACGTCTATCGAGGCTCTGGTTGCATTCAGGAATCTGTTGCGGTCTGCAGCGGCTCTGTGGACGTCTGTATTTCCGGCGGTGCGTCCTTCCTCTCGGATACTTTGCAGGTGCCTGGGATGGCCAGAGATTTTACTCAGCAGCAGCACGGGCAGTCCTTCCTTCCTGGACTATGTTTGGGTTGCTCTCCTCCGTTCACGCCTTCCCCACTGCTGGCTTTCATCTGCTCAGATAGTACACAGCTCACCGGATTCCTCCTTGGAATACTGATCGCTCTCTCTGTCTCAGATGAGCTCTGTTTAAACTCCTGCGCTGGAGAGTGGAATTGCTTTGGGCCAATTACATTCCGTGAGAAGCTAAAGCATTCACTCTGCTTCTCCAGAGTGATCTTTAGACTCCTGGTCAACTTCTTCTCAGTACTCCAAATCAAGCCACATGCAGCATACCTGGTATTATGAGTTTTTACTCTGTTCAAGTATGGCTAACTTGACAATAGCACATATTGGCCTGATCAAAAGAAGGGGAAGGCTGATTGAACTTTGAATAGGGGTGTAGGTGTATTGATGCGGGGGAATACCACGTTCTCTGGTTATGATCGTCCCCAGTCCTATAAGGAGCTTCCTCCCCATGTGATACTGCCGCAGTGCACCATCCCCAGGAGGACTATTGTACTGTGGACGTACTGCCATGGCCCCATGTGAAAAGTCACCCCCAGGGAACAAGGGGTGAAGGGACAACATCCTCAGATTCGTCACACAAGGGACACCATAAATAATTATGCCCTTTATAATAATCTGACCCGCCAGGAGAAACAATATAACACAACTGAGACATATATTAAAGGGTTCCCTTGCCCCAAATGGAGGTTTAACATTATCAGACTCAGACTGAAGCTTCTCCCGACAACGGAAGTTGTGGGATCAAGATTAAATATATGAAGGTGCTGGTTACGGTACAAGGTCAGGTGAAAGTAGAAAAATAAAGGAAAGGAGGTAGAAAGCAGGAATAGAGGTAGTTGAAGAGTCATGTTCTCAATGTCTTTGCAGGATAAAGTCAGTTCAAAAATCGGGTTTTATATAGTTGAATATATTTGAAATGGAAAGGAGCAGCACCAGCTACTGGCCAAAGCCTACCCTACCACCATTCACAAAGTCCCCCCTCCCATAGACTCCCAGATTCCCTGAAGTCGATGAAGCCATGGTGACAAAGTCACTTTGGAGGAGTAATGAGGGGAGAACAAGGGAGCTCTCAGGCCACGGGAAGCCACTTGGAAAGTGAAGCAACTCCTGGAGGTGCTAATGGGTGGATCCTGATGAGCCTCTCTCCCCTCCCCAACATTTTGTGCAGTGGGACCCTAGCGAAGCAGACAGAATGAGATTCAGAGAAAACGGAGAATGTTGAGCATACAGGCCAGAGGCTCAATTTATTTATTGGACATTTGTAAGGCACCTATAAACAGGTGTTTCCAGGTGTTAATGAGTGCAACATCTAAGCATCACTAATTTTGTGCATCTGAGCCCACGCCTACTTCATTCAGCAGCGGAGTGGTCAAGACATGACGCAAACCTGCTTGCACTGCAGCACAAGCAATCTGCAGTCGGGGAGCTTGGATAATAGCATGTGAAGAAGAGATGCAGAGTTTCCCTCACCAAGTTCAATATCAATTTCGCCTAACCTGAAAATGGTGGCAGGACGCATTAAACCCCCGGCTCGCGTTCCTCGTGATAATCAAGCAATTAATGAACACAGCAATCTGGGGGAATCATAACACTGGAGAATAATGATTAGAAGGGCAATCCAAGTAGCCAGGACTAATCCTGTATGCTGAGGCTAAAACGGTTTTGAAATGTACTGAGCACTGCAGTTCAGCTCTGATTAAGACATTGGCAGTAAGGAAAGTATGTTGAGAAAAGTCTGTTGTGGGCTACAACCCAGATGCTGTTAAGGTCCAAGGAAACCTGAAAGGGAAATACAACAGGAGCCTTTTGAGCCCTCATGCCCAGGGTGGTGAAACCTGGCAGGGAAGTGGGAAAACATCAGTCTGAAATACACCTAGGCAGGCGCAGAGGGATTCCTGCTGTTTATAATTTTGGATATATATGCCCAAGCAAGGGGAACACCCAAGTACGCACTGGTAGGCTTTTGCTGTGGCTACATGCAGGGAGCAAAGGAAAGTGACCTGCCACCAGAGGGGCATAATATCTGAGCCAAGACATAACCATACAAGAAATCAAGAAAATGTGATATAAACACCCTGGGCCGGTGAGTGCCATGAAGATAGCTAGGGGCTACACGCCTGCAGCTATGTTTTTGTAGACTATGGAATTGGACTTTGACTTTGGAACTTTGCCTATTTAGATTTGGCCCTTGCCCTTGTTTTGTTTTTCCTCCACCCTGACACCATTAGACAAAGTTATCCATCTTGAGTTTAGGTCCATCCCTAGCCCATTTATGCATTCATCCAACCATTACTGGAAACTATTGAACTTCATTCCTTGTGCATGGGGTGTTATGTTTTCCCAATGGGACACCAACCTATGGTAACTAGCAATTCAATTTAGGTTTTCTCATCAACAGGTTCTTTAAATAGTACTTCAGCTCAATTCCTGTTTGGGCAAAAGCACAATATGTGTCTATACGTCCCCAGACAGGAGAAACACTGCCCAACCCCACCAGAAAATGTATTGTAACTTTAATGAAATGCTACTGGTAAAGTGTTAATAAACAAAGTATTCATGGTTGATGTGACAATTTATGGGATCACGTCACTTCTCCCCAGGGGGGTCCTTCCCTATGAGGCTAGTGAGTTGAGGCTGCTAACCAATATTCCCCCTAGGGGTGGTGGAATGTGGGACCTCTCAGGGAGAGACTCCCCTTATGGGCACAAGGATTCCCGTTCTGTGATGGAACTCCCCAACCCTCTTGCCCTTAAAGTGTGCTGATAAGCAAACTGAAGGCACTACTGTATGCTATTGTAATACTCCCTTGTTTTGTTCTGTAAATATTGATACCACCAAGATAAGGAAGACTGAAATGCACATACAATCTACTTTTAAGTCATTTTCCAGGAGTACTTTGAAGAAGAAGATTGAGGGAGTTATGCAAACTACTCCTTTGTCAAATGCAGAAGGTACTGGGAAGAGGTGGCCTCAAAAAGACATGAAGACTACCCAATGCACACAAGCAAAGGACTGTGACTTTCCATTGTTGAGGAACCAGCTGAATATAATAAAAATAGAGAAAAGACCCAATGTAAGGCGACCTGGCATACCCAGGAAGTTCAAACTTGGGGGCAAGAAGCTATTTCGAAAAATAAAACCTCTAGGCGGGAGGACGCTGATAGCAGATTGCAGGAGTCTTGGCAGGCTGATCCAGGGCAGGCCTAAATGGAAGCTTGAAACCAACCGATGGTGGCATGACCTCGAGGAGGTGGACTGAACGGTCCATTAACAGTGCTGATACCTTCTGGCCAGGGACCCCCCCGTCCCCAGGAGCCAAAGCATAGCAGTCTAGAGTGGAAAGAGAAGCTGAGAAAATGTTCCATGGAAACGCTCCGACACAACACCCCAGGAAGAACCAGCAACCTAGCTCCAACAAGAAACCCAGGAATCACAGGAAACCCAGTAGGGGATTGGGGACTGATGCTGAAGCTAATAAATACATCTGGAGTAATCTCGTCATCTTAGTGATTGAATCAAGAGTATTGAAAGTAAATAAAGCCTCAGGAGTGTTCTCCCTCGTCTCAGTGATTGTATCAAATGTATTGAAAGGAAGGAAAGCCTCTGAAGTAACCTCCCCGGTCTCAATAATTGTATCAAGAGTATTCAAAGGCTAGAAAGCCTCAGGAGTAATCTCCCTCAACTCCAGAGTTTGGATAGAAGTATCCAGTGTGAAGATTAGACCGTTAGTTATCTTCCTTGTCTCAGTTGTGCCAAAGAGAGTGAAAGAGAAGAACATCTCAGGAGTAATCTCCAACAACACTATCATTCAAAGAGACATTCAGGCTCGAGAGTGTCACGAGAATAACCTCCAGTATCAGAGTGTTAGGAGAAATCAAGGACACAATAGAAACAGTTTCCCTTCTTTTCACTGACAATAGGAAGGGAAAAGAAGACAAGAAATAACTGTGTATTGGAAAAAACAGGCGTATTTGACTTTTTAAAAAAGCCTCAGAAAAGCATGGAAAGAAGTGCAAAGATTGATAAAAAAACTGTTGCAAGAAACTGTTTAAAATTAGCCAAAGGCTGAACCAACTGAACCAGGAGAAGGGAGTCATTCTCCTGGTTCTTTCATCTAAATTGTTGAATCAGAAACTAAGTCAAAAGGTTACTAAACAGATGTCACGTGTTTATGGAGCAGAAGTGTGGGGTCTGTCCCCAATACAATTGATTCAGGTTAAAGAAAATAGATGATTTCAGAAGGTGTTAGGGGCCACAAAGAGTAACTCGACCTATCTGCTTCATCAAGATTTAAGAGCGGATAACATAAATTATTTTATAAACTCAAAACCACTGCTATTCTGGATTAAATTATGGTTGCAAATTTAGCAACATTTAACACATGAGAACCTACAGGATCTGAAATCGTCAGATATCTGTAGGAATATTGGAAAAAGTATTTGCCAGTCTCGACTTGTCAGATCTTTATCTCATCCCGGCTATTGCTTCCAGAGCCGTTGACATATTGGGGCAGCAAAAATATATTTAGCACAGAAGGGATTTGCACGGCTGTCGTGAGATCAAAAATCAGTCCGTCTTCAGGTACCAAGATTATGGCTGCATTGGGCAAAATGCAGAGTATATTTTCTGGTTCCATTGCAAACGAAAGGGGAGTATTCTGCTACATCTGAGGACAAGCCGTTTGATGTTGTTAGTCAGGGGCCACGACGGCAAGAATTGTATGGGCACAGAATGGAATATTTGATGCCCATGCAATTGCATCCTATCCCAAGAGTTGGTTCATCTTATGCTTTTTTGTCAATTTTTCCACCAACCCAGGCTAAGATTTTGAATACCAATTCTAAGGAATTCAAACTGTAGCTCAACAAAAGAAGCAATTAGACACATACTGTCACTGCCATCGAGAGAGGTTGCAGTGGCTGTATATATGTTTTTAGAGACTACATTACAACTGATCGTGGACAATCTGCCTGAACGATTGCGGCTGTAATGTCTCAAATTGTATATCTTTTTAACGCATTTTTTAAAAATATGATGTATTTCTTTTTATTTGTATAGCCTTTGTATGTTGTTTTTTATGAAGTTCATGTGCTTCGAAATAAAGTTGAATTCTCTCTTCTAAACAGAAGTTTGGAGGTTGACGAAGTCAACCAGGAGGAGATATTAACTGCTGAACCGTGGGACCAGGAGAAGTGAGTCATTCTCCTGGTCTTTTCTACAGGAGAAGAACTTGAACTATTATTAGAGACTAATAGAGTCACACCCCTATAGCTGATCCCATTGCACTACTAGAAGGGGGGCATTCATCTGGAGCCGTTTATGTTGTTGTCTTTTTATTAGTGGTAGGGCTAGAGTAGGTTAGTTTGGATAGAGGATGGACATTTTGAGTTGGACAACCACCCTGACGACAAGGATCCAAGTTCTTCTTTAGTTAGGTTGGGAAACCCCTTTAGAGATAGGGGAAGATAGCCTTTTTTTATTATTATTTAAATAAAGATTGTAAATATGTCACCCCTTTGTCCGACCCCTTCCTCCAGCATGCCACATTGACCACCCAACTATAAATAAGGGTCAGTAAAACCAACAGAAGAAAACGTGAATACTCCAAGGGCAAGCATAAGGATATGCCCATAGTTGCAACCTTTATTTGTCCCCACTTTGAAAAGTGTTGTTAATAATGATGTCAGTCTATGAGAGAATTCCATAGTTAGTAACTTGCGACATCCTTCTTTTGACAAGAAAATGAGAACAAAGATAGAACACATATGCACCCTGGGAGGGGGAGTTAGCCAAGCAGCTAGCTCAAAAGACGGGCTTTAGCTAATGATTCAAGCCCACGTTCGTACAACCTGAGAGCTGCTCCCACAACCCTTCTGCCACCAGCCTGTCCTGCCTCCTTCCTCATATATGCCCACTCGATCCAAAGCTCCCCGCCCCCGTGTCCTGCTCTCCTGGCCACACTCCACAGGCCACAGTCAACTCCACGTGGCTACCCACCATCTGCTCCATGCAATGGCTTGCTGTGGAAATGAATGAGGGGCTCTGCAGAGCCACTGACTCCATTTCTAAAGTGTGTTTTTTGTGTATGAAAAGAGGTTGCGTCGCTGCCACTATTTTTACATAAAATCTTAGCACCCCAATTTTCATCCCTGTGCTGTGAATAGCAATAATACCAGTTTCAAAGGGCCGTACTGGGTGGTAATGGCCTGGGGACCCGTGTTAAATACCCACACAGCCCTCAACCAATTAACACGGCCCTGAAGCTGTTACCACCTGGTACATCCATTCCAACCAGGTTTTTCTGGTTGATTCGTTTTCAACCCACAGAGGGCCCTCCTTGGGACACAAATACATGTCATGGATCCAATTAGCAAATCCAGTCGAAGGCACCAAAACATCCAGTATTTTTATGCAGTCAGGGCTGAAGATTTGGGAAAGCTGCTTTTTTACCTCCATTCACCTGAGCTGTTAGAAATACATGAGTCCAGATATTCCTAAATTAAACATCCTAAGGTTCCGACACTGCGAGTTCTCTTTTTAAGCTTTGTCTTCGGCTGCTCCGCAGGCCTTGAATTCCTTACCTATTTCAATGTGGTTTATTTCTTCATTACTTAGGATTTTAAAGGATTTTCGAAAGGCATATGTTTAGGTTTTTGCAAAATCGGTGTACATAATGAATTGCTATTGAAATATTGTACAAGCGTCCTTTGGCCGAGGGCTTCACTTTAGACATTATTAAAATGAATAAAAATAAAGTCAGACAATTCACAAATATCGAGTGGCAAGATGTTATGTATGAAGCAAATAATAATTGTTTTCATCAAACCCAGATATTGATTAAAATAACACTTCAGTGATCTGTACCCTCTCACACCTAATAACACAAGGGCCTTAAATGGCAATACATACTGAAGAAATAAATCTGTGTCCTTGAGCAATGTAAGGAAGGACTCATTGTTCGAGTAAATCTTTAAATGAAGCATTACCACAATTAACCAACGTTTTATCAAGTAAATTTTGCTGGTCTAAGTATCTTGCCGCACAAGTATGCAAAGCCATGTTGTTGCCCAAAGGCTGGTACATTTAGCAAATATAGGCAAAACCAATAGGTCTGGCTTTGTAAATGTAAGTGATATGATTTGTTTTGTCTTTAGTGTGCTTTACCAAGAAAAGGATGCTTGCATTTACAAAGCCAGACCTTTTGGCTGTGTCATTGCATGGGTCATTCTTTCCTTCTGGGCCCTTTGTCATAAATTTGCCACTGGCTTTGATATATGTATATTACTTTCAAAGTGCAGTGTGGGGGGGGGGGGGCGCTGTTGCGCACAGAACAAAATGGCGGCGTCCGTGTAAGCTCTGGCGATATCCTGGGCCACAAAGCCTGCTTATAACATTTATACACTCCGGTTCGGCACGAATTTTAAGGGAAACATGCTTCAGTGAACCAAGACCACCCACACGAAATCTTGGGAAACAAGGAATAGCGGTTCGCAGGATCGGGACTCCGTAGCTGGGTGGGACACGGTGTGGCGCACTCGCCCAAGATCGAGAGGAGGAGCCCGGCACGGGAGCAGCAAAAGCGGAGGCGGAACCCGATGCACAGAGATCGCTCAGCGCGGAGGGAAGTGTCGTGGGTGCTCCGCTCCTCGTAGAGCGCCCTGCCGACCCCCTGCCGCCCACAACAAAGCGACTTCTCCACCCAAGAGGAGAATATCCGAGAACCCGGCCCACAACAGAAAGGTAGGCCGCATGGCCGTTGCAGCGTATCACCGCTGGGTTGCGGGTGGGACCGCGGTTCAACTGATGAGTTGGGAAGGCGGGCGGGCGGACGACTGTCGACCTACCGGTGCTGGCTTTAAGAGACTGATGATTGAAACCGGGGTAAGGCCGGCTTGAGATTGCTCCCTCCGCATCTAAAGAGTGACTAAATAAGGGGCGCAAATAACATTGCCTCCCCCTGCCACAGAGGTGACACGATACTACACAAACCCGCGCCTCAGCGACCCCACGGAGTGAAGCCAATGCAGCCCAGACTGAACTGGACGTGAACAAATCCCCCGGTCTGCCGATAACACCCCTATCCTGGCAGAGAACTACACAAGGAATATCGGGACACCGACCAAACCCATGCTACGTGAATATAATAACAAGGTATACAGAGGAGACATACACCGGCATAGCTCCCAGACCAGAGACAATGCCCAAAAGCTTTGGCCCGAAAAGGAACAAGGGTACAATTGAGAAATACACAACCACAATGCCTAAAGGTTCCGAGCCCGAGGAAGAAGAGGCAATGCTAACACAGGTTGAACAGACCCCTGCTGCCTCCATGATGGACCCACAAGCGGTGTTCCAAGCTATGCAACAGGGATTTGCAACGCTAACAGACAAGCTGGACGGAATCACGGCAAGTGTTGCAAGCATCAAAACACAGCTTGACAAAACGACATCGCGCATGACGGAGGCATAAACCAGAATATCAGGAGTAGAAGACAAGATGGAAACACTGCAGAACACGGTGTCCACGATGGCCATTGAACTGGGGACAGTTAAATCTAAGTGTGAAGACTTAGAGGCGAGATCAAGGAGGAATAATATCCATATAATAGGTGTTCCAGAAGAGGCAATTAAAGGAACGATGGAGAAAGCGGTGGAAAATCTTCTGCGAACACTGCTAGGAGAACCAGGATGGTCGCCAGTATTCATGGTGGAAAGGGTGCACAGAACATTGGCCCCAAAACCGAAACCAGGAGCATACCCCAGGCCCATTATAGCTTGTATACTTAATTACAGAGACAGAGACCTGATCCTAAAAACTGCACGAGAGAAACAAGAGCTTAAGTGGGAAACCAGCACAATACGCATCTACCCAGACTTCACCCTAGCAGTCCAGCAGGAGAGAAAGCTTTTCACAGGAATCAAAAAGATGCTGCGTGATCAGCAGATACAATATGCAATGCTCTATCCTGCCAGACTCAAGATCCAACATCAAAATAAGGCGTACTTTTTTACATTCCCTGAGGAAGCCGCGACCTTCATAGAGACGCACATACTGCTGAATAAAGGACAATCATGAAATGGAAGTAAAATCAATAGGAGAAATCTGAGTCAACTTTGCAGACATTAAGATCAAGAAGGAAATAGGACCAGCGAAGAGTCAGCTCCAAGTCAGGAGCCGCATACTACGGATGTCGAGAAACAACAAAAAGAAACATAACACAAATGCTGATTCGAAGATGCCAACTAAAGGAGAGCAACAGACCAGAACTGGAGACAACGCTTATAATAATGGATGGCTTGGGCACAGGAAACGCTGCAGCCCCCCCTGTAGCAGGTGCTAGAGAAGATGTGGGGTGGGAAGATGGGAGGAAATCAAGGCACAGTTGAAGTTCGGGGAACTGTGAGGGAGGGGGGAGGGAAAAGACTGGGGGAGTTTGATTATTGTTTAGAAAAGCAAGGTTGTAAGCACAAAAAGCACACAGGTACTAGGCACAGAAACTCTCAGGCCAAAATACAGACATATAGAGACACACAACATCGCAAATACTACAGAGATAATGGATAAGCCTAACACTGAAACTATCAATGCTCTGAGCTGGAATGTCAGGGGGTTGGGATCTAGGATTAAGACAAGGAAGATCATGGCTTACCTCAATAGACAAAAAGCCAAGATAATTTTCCTCCAGGAGACACATATAGGCCCTCGACAGGGAGACCAATCGATTTCGAATTGGGGCACTCATCAATACTTCACGACCTACTCCACTAGGGCAAGGGGGGTGGCGATACTAATACACAAAACAATTCCGTTCGTATGTAATGGGACTGAACGCGACCCCGAAGGAAGATATGTTATAGTACATGGTATGCTATACGACAAAGAAATAGTTTTTCTGAACATATATGGCCCAAATATTGACCAACCTGAATTCTACACCACAGTGTTTGAAAAATTAGCGAGATACCCCACAGCTCTGGTAATGTGTGGTGGGGATTTCAACACAATTCTGGACGTACAGTTAGATCGTACGTCAACAAAAACCAGAACACTAACCAAGGCAGCACAGACAATAAACACACAAATGACAGATCTGCAATTAAAAGATGTCTGGAGAACGCTAAACCCTACTGGTAGAGAATACACATACTACTCAACAGTCCATGATATGCATTCTAGGATCGACTTGTGATTAATAGACACGGATAGCATGGCCTGGGTAACGAAATCTCACATATACCCCAGAACCTACTCTGACCACTCCCCGACACAACTAACATTGCAAATCATGGAAAAGGCCACTCCAAGACCGCCATGGAGGTTTAAACCAGCAGCACTAAGGGACGTCAACTCAGGCCACGCTTTGGCAAGCGTTTAAAGTCTGTATAAGGGGCCAATCGATATCCATCGAAGGGAGAATCCTCAAAGACATCAGGGCCAGACTAGAGAGGCTTGAGACGCAATTAGCATCACTACAAACCCAATATGCCGCGACCCCGACCCCCCAATTGGGTGCTGAAATTAAGACTAAACTGGAGCAGTACCGGGAAGCGGCAGACCAAGAGATAAGATACTTTGATAGGCCTATAGCAGCACGTAGATACAGGGAAGGAGAGTGCCCTGGGAAATTACTGGCCAGAACAGTACGTGGAGAAAGGGGACCCACTAGCATACCCTGTATACAAATAGAAGATGGTACGGTGTCCACAAACCAGAATGAAGTGAAAGGCACGTTTTATAAATTCTATAAAGAATTATACTCCCCCAGGGCACGGTCACAGACATCGAGATTGAACAATACCTCTCCAAGATACCAACAACGCTTATATCAGAATCTACTAGAGAATTACTAGAGGCACCCATTACGGAGGCCGAAATACATGAAGCAATTAAAGCTCTTCCCAATGGAAAAGCTCCGGGCGCAGATGGGCTAGGAGCAGAGTTCTATAAGGAGTTTGGGTATAAGCACTTGACTAGACTGCACGCTGTCTGGAAGGAAGCTCTGGAAATAGGAGAACTCCCCGAAACCACCAGAGAAGCAATAATCACGCTTCTACTGAAGCCTGGTAAACCAACTACAGAATGTGGATCATTTCGCCCACTATCATTAATAAACACTGACGCCAAGACACTGGCCAAAATACTTGCAACGAGACTCACACCATATATGCCATACATGGTACATGAAGACCAGGCCGGGTTTATATCCACAGCCACTAATATTAGACGATGCCATCAAATAATGACCTCCATTCCTGCCACCACTCAAGGGATAGCGGTGTCCCTAGACATGAGAAAAGCTTTCGACACAGTCTCATGGCCCTTCTATTCGGAGTACTGCGAAACTACGGGTTTGGCCCACAATTTATAAAGTGGATCAGGGTGCTATATACTCGGCCTCACGCGAGGATAAGAGTGAATGGAGCCCTCAGGGCATACTGGAGCTGTTGGGAGGCACCAGACAAGGTTGCCCGCTTTCCCCCTTGCTCTTTGCCTTAGTTATAGAACCACTGGCAGATATTCTCAGGTCTCGTTACAGCTCGTTTGGGATATGGCTTGAAGGCAAACTGCAAATTATAACGCTATATGCAGATGACATTCTTTTATACCTAAAAAACCAGATCCTGCCAGAAGTAGAAAGATTTGGCGAATACTCAGAACTACACCTCAACCCCCACAAATCTGAAATATTCCCGCTCACAGACGCCACACCAAAACCCTGGAATCTTCAGGGACTTATATTGAGTCCGATACACATAGTATATCTAGGGGCCCACATAGCCAGAACGGCCCAACTATCCCGAGCATTAAATTACACGACACTAGCGGACACCCTCTGCGCTAAAATGAAACGATGGAGTGTACTCCCAATATCAATGGCGGGACGATTAGCCTTAATCAAAATGGTGATACTACCGAAACTTTTCTACCTCTTTAGCACGGTTCCGGTGTGGCCCGGCCGCGCTCTCTTCACCAAAATCAATAGCGCCAGCGCAAATTTTGCTTGGGGCGGACACCCTAGACTAAGCTGGAGAGTCCTGACAGACACATATCCAAGGGGAGGACTGATGGCACCAGACATGGAACTTTATTACTTGACGGCGCAGGCACAACAGGCGGCAAGATGGGCCACATCCTTTCTTAACCCTACTGATGTTTCCCTGTCGCCACAAGAGAGAGAGGCGATAGGGGCGCTGCAAAGAATGTCCAGACCCACCCCGAAGCTATACAATACAATCAACCCCTCCAAAGTCACATCCACGGCATGGTCCAGAATCACTGACATATATGATGCCAGTAAACTATATCATCCAAGCATGCCAATATGGGAAGATCCATACACATCACTCAGTGTTGATAGTGAAATAGCAAGGCACTGGAGCGCTAAAGGTATCACACAGTGGGGCCAGTTATTCTTGGACCAACATTTTATATCCTGGGAGGATATTAAGGATACACTGGGAGACACACATACACATAAGCAGCAATAGCACAAGGTTGTAGCCATGGCACAACAAACCCACCCAACATTCCCAGAAGAACCAGAAATAAATATGGCATTAGGCTATATATTCAAATGAGGTACCCAAAAGGTCACTGCCTCTACGCTGTACAAAACTATAATACAAACACGCCCTGCGATAAACCACACAGCTAAAGGGAGATGGGAACAGGATTTGGGGCAACTGATAGACGATCAAGAGTGGTCTCGGATTTGCGCACTGACTAAAGGGATATCGTGTAACTCAAGGTTTAAATTGATACACTATAAAATAGTGCACAGGATACATTACACTCCATTAAGGCTTAAGCAGATATACCCCACATTGAATGGTGACTGTCCAAGATGTAATGCTGGAAACGCTAATATATTCCATATGCTGTGGGACTGCACCAAATTGAGACATTATTGGTCAGGGGTATTGCCTGGCGCTAGACAAGATGGCAGACCAGCCGGTGAAATGGACACCACGGGTTTGTATGTTGGGGGCAGAAGGGAAACTGAATCCGACGTGGAGGAAATTATTGAATTTGAGTTTGCTCATAGCCAAAAGGGTCATATTGATGAGATGGAAGAACGTACAACCCCCTACAATAGAGGACTGGAACAGAGATATGGTGTGGATTAATGATACTGAGGAACTGTATATTGACTTGGTCACACCACAAAGTAGACCCAGAAACATATGGTCGCGATACAAGCAATATCTGGCTGACCTCAGTGAACCGGAGAACCTGAACACAGAAGGCTAATAAACTGTATAAGTAATATGTCTGTATAATCAAAGTAAGCTGCTAAAGTATGTGCATAACCTGTGTGCAAATATAAATAAAGTTGTTACTCCCCAGGAGACACAGTTAACCTGCTGGGAGTTCCCACACCAGGGATGAGAGCTGGGGGGGGGGGGGGGGGGGGTGGGGGAGGGGGGTCTACAAGTTCCAGTACACTGCGGTTTAGTTATTTTTTAAATGGGAAAAGAGACCAGTCATTAACACTGAGAACTGTGAGCCAAAAGTGAGTCAAGTCATCAAGGACCTTCCCAAAAGTGGAAAACCTTTAGTTTGTGGAACTGGTAAATGCATAGAGTTCCCCGCAGACTATGTAAAGTAGGCAGATCTCACAGAGAACTGTAAAAACCTAAAGGCAGATTCCCAGGCTGGGAACACAGACGCAAAGACTTTACAACATAGAGTGTCCTCCGACCTGAAGGGACACTGGGGATTATCAGTCCAGAGAGAGATGTATAGTTGAATGGCAGCCCGTCCCGTTACATGGTGAAATTCAAGATGATGCAACCACAATACATATCAATTCCTAACATGGGGTTCAGAAAAACCAATCAAGACCTTCAGGTAATCTACCAATGCAAAGCAGAGTATGGGACAGGCAAAGGGTGGGGGGAGAGGGGTGTGTTACCACTATAAGGGGAATGAAGGATCAATGGGACTTCCAGGTTCAAAAGGCAACATCAGGTATGACCTATGGTGAGAGACCCAAGTCCAGGTGAGGCATATAAAAGGGACAAGGAAAGTCCAGAAAGAGCAGAGATGCCAAGGGACATGACATGTCTGTCCCTACTCCATTGAACATGGTGGAGAACCAGAAGAAGATACTTGTGCTAAGGGGACTCATTGGCGAACCCTTCTAGGCTCTGGAAGAAGCTGCTGAATCACAACCTGAGGGACATGCTGGGAAGAGTATGGGCCGAACAAACTGCATAGAAAGTGGACAGTGTATCCCCTTGTGGGAATTGGTGGTCCAGGGCTGAGAACCTCCACCAGAAACCCTGAAGTTGATCCCAATTCCTAGGGGAACATCTGCTATATAATCAGAAACCAAGGGCTGGGAGTGGATGATTGACGAATCTAAAACCTTAACTGGTCGTATAACCTTAGATGTGCCGGTTGGGAGGCCTGGACTTGAGACCTTTGTAGAAACCTACTTTGAACCCTGAGAAAGCTAAGGTCCAGGAGGGATGAATTGTGAATCATGAAGAAGCCATGGTCTAATATGAACCTGTTCTGAATCCTGAGAAAGCTAAGGTCCAAGAGGCACCTGTTGCAAATCCTGAGGAAGCCACGGTTCAAGATGAACCTGTTCTGAATCCCAAGACATCTAAGGTCCAGGAGGAACCTGTTGTGAATCTCAAGAAAGCCAAAGTCCAGGAGTGAATTGGGTTGAATCCCAAGAAATCCAACATCCAGGAGAAACCTATTGTGAATCCTGAGAAAGCCAACACCCAGGAGAGATCAGTTGAGTATTGTGAGATAGTCATGGTCCAAGAGGGATTTGCAGAGGGTACTATGATGACTCTGGTCTAGAACTAACCCGGACCAGTTTAAACACAGCAGAGTAATGTTAAAAAAAAACAGGAATCCAGTGAGGTGCCTTCGTAGATTGTCGTAGATTGATACAGAATGGAGAAATCCTCTAAAAAGGGCATCTGGCAAAACCAGAGAAGGCAGCATTTAGGGCCCAAACCGAGTAGCCTCCATATGTAGCTGATGCTATTATATTGTTTCGGTAGGGAACACACTTTGGAAGTGTAGGTTTTGGAATTTGAGTTGTCCAACCTTTCGGGACTCCTGTTACATTAGGGTAGCTGGCAGGATGAAGGACCTCTTAAGAGTAGGTTTATGGACTTTTCATTGACCACCATTTGAAATTCCTTATTTTGACTACATTAGGGTGTATTCAAGGGGAAACAAGGACTTCATAAGAACAGGGAACCAGATACCAGAGTAGGGGAAGACCATTTCTCGGAAGAAGGACCACTTTTCTGTTATCCTGATCTGATCATGTTTATTATAGGACAGAGTTGCATTTTACCCTAAGGACAGATAGGATGGGGGTAGGCAGTGTAACGCCTATGTGTGAATCAAATAAGGTAAAAAATATTAGATGGTGGTACCCAACAGTCTTTACACTGAAGAAAACCCCACAGCACCATTCCCTCTCCTCATAAGCATGCTGCAGCTCTCAACACTAGCCCAGCCCTGGAGCGCTGTGAGAGAGGGCAGTTGTCGACAACTCATGTTTCACAGACTTTGTTTCTGTGGAGAAGACATTTCAGAATGTGCTGCTCTTACTCCTATAATTCGCCAAACCAGTGCGGAGTGCTACGCAGAGTGCTGCGGGAGAGTATTTTTTTATTTATTTTATTGGTTATTTATAAGGTGCTTATACAACAGGACAGTCTATCAAAGTGCCACAAGGGCAAAAGGGAAGGGAACAAGGAAGAAGTAAACATAGAAATTGACAATGAATAACATTTGATTTATTTGTCTATTTATTTCAGGCCGGAGCCCGCAGGCATCTAGGCGCGCACAGAGGACATACAGAGATAACAGACATCACAAAAAGACATTGCGTAGAAATCAGCTGAAAAGCAGGGTCTTCAAGTTTTTGCGGAATGTCCAGGGGTTCCTTTCCCTGAGCAGGGCAGCAGGTAACTTATTCCAGGTTAAGGCTGGCCGCACTGGAAAGGATCGACCATAACGCTTAGCGCATTTGCTCGGGGGCAGGTCAGATACATGTTATCACTAGAGCGGGTGACTTGTGTAGAATTTTGCTGTATGCATTTCTCACTTAGATATATAGGCATTTGTGTACTAGAACATTGGTTTTAAACAAAATTCGAGCTGCAACCGGAAGCCAATGCAGGTCCTTTCTGTGCACCAAAATGTGTTCCTGTTTTGGTACTCCTTTGATAATGTGGACAACATCATTCTGTGGGATCTGGAGTTTTTTTATGCATCCCTTTCCAGTACCACTCATTATGGCATTACAATAATTGAGCCTCGGCGTTATAGTTGCTCTCACCAGAGTGGTACAATTGTTTTCAGAGATGTATGGATTAACTAGTCGCAGCAGCCACAAATGTTATTGGGATTTCTTCACTACTTTATCTGTGTGCGCATCTGCCCCATAGAGACTTCGAAAAAGACTCCTAAGGTTTTCACTGTTTGCACTACCTCATTACGATGATTATCAATAGTAAATCCCGAATACTCTGCTCTTAACTTGGCTCTTGCCTGGATAGAACCAAAAATAAGAATTTTGGTCTGTGCACCGTTGAGGCAGAGCCAATTCGTTGGCATTCAGTTTTGTATAATAAGAGATTTCTTCGCCATCCTCAGCATAATTTACACTCAGTTCCATAATGAGCTGCATGTCATCAGTATAGTTGGTCAATTGTATGTCTAGGCTCTCCAATAAATCACAAAGAGAGCAAATGTATACATTGAAAAGTGCTGGGGAGAGGTAGGCACCCTGAGGCACACCACAAGTAATCAAGGCTGGTTCAGAGGTGGCATCTCCACAATAAACTCTAGATCTTCTGTCAGCGAGAAAGGACTTAATCCATTCTGTTACCTTTTCTGAACACTGCCCTGTGGTGGCCAAAATAGTGACATGTTTATCATGATCTACAAGATCAAAGAAACAAAATAACGGTCCTAATAGGCCTTGTGGCACTCAGCGCGTGCAAGTGCAGTGAAGAGAAAGAAAAAGTGGGTGGGGTGTGGATAAGTGCTATTAGGGTTCCCAGAGGGGGAGGGAAGTGCCAGAGTGCCTGTTGGAGGGCAACAGGTAAGTGCATGGGCGAAGGCATTCCAAGTGCAGCCCCAATAGGTGGGTGTAGGTGTAGGCCCAGAGGGAAGTACGGGGTGTGCTGGTGGCTATTGGGCAGAGGGCCAGGATCCTTTTGGGCTCTTGAGAAATCAGGCCGCCAATCTCAGCAACGGGTGAGGGGGTTAGCACAGAGAGAGGGAAGGAGGAGGAGAAGAGAAAGGTCTTAAGTAGTTTGTGGAACTTCAGGTGGTTCAGTTCCAGACGGAGAGAGAGAGGGAGACTGTTCCATAGGATGGAGCCAGCAGAGGAGGGGATCTGCCTTCAGCTCTCTCCTTGGAGGAGCATTTGACCACCAGAGAGTTGGAGTGAGAGGATTAAAAGGATCTGGAAGGAAATTATTTAGGAAGAGAAAACTGCAGGAAGTGTGGTCCCAGGCCCCATACAGACTTGTGGAGGATGCAAAGGGTCTTGGTTATGATCCTTTTAGCAACTGTTGGCCAATGGAGAGATTTTAGGGCTGGAGAGATACAGTCGCCGGGCTTGAGGCCAAGGATAAGTCTTGCAGCACTATTCTGGATTATTTTAAGAGTCCGAAGTGAAGTGAGAGCAGGTGGAGGAAGAGGCTGTTACAGTTATCCAGCCAGGAGAGGACCAGAGCTCCAGAGACATTGAGCTTCTGGGGGGAAGGTGAGGAAGGGGAGATTACCTCTAAGGATGTACAGTTGAAAGTGGGCCTTCTTGGCAAGGTCCACGATGTGAGGAGTAAAGGAGAGAGAGGAGTCAAAGATGACCTCAAGGTTTCTTGCTTCAGTGGAAAGAGGAGTAGGTGAACCCATAGAGGGTGACTAGAGAACAGGAGGGAAATGGGGAACAGGTGTCCCAATAGGAAGAATCTCAGTCTTGGCATTAAGACAGAGATCATTGGAGACTTACCAGGACTGAATGGCAGATAGGCAGTCAGGGATCATAGAGGAGGAAGAAGAGGAGGAAGAGGGGAGCATGAAGAAGAGTTGTGTATCCCTGCATAACACTGGAAATGAGGAGAGAAGGCAGAGAGCAGATGTGCAAAGGTGCAAGGTAGACATTGAAAAGCCAGTGCAAGAGGATGGAGCCCTGGGGAACAGCACACGTCGGGAGTGGTGGTGGAGGAGAAGGGGCCCAGGAGCACCTGGGAGGGGCGATCAGTGAGGAAGGAGGTCAACCAATCCAGTGCCCGTTCTGAAATACCGAGGGTATTGTGGACCCGCTTTGGCAGAATAGAGTGGTTGACCATGTCAAAGGCAGAGGAGAGGTCATGGAGGGTGAGAACAGCAGGAGAGTTAGAATCAAGATTTGCGAGCAGTTCTCTGCAGATGTTCAGGAGAGCAGTTTCCGTGCCTCTGGATGCCCGGAATCTAGATTGATGGTCATGTAAACAGCCAGAAAGCTCAGCATGTTGGATCAGTTGGGGGAAGACCAACTTCTGCAGGAGATTCCCGAGGAAGGGTGTAGTAGAGATAGCGTGGTAGTTGTCCAGACAAGAGGGGTCGGCTGAAGGCTTTTTTAGGAGGGGTGCACAATGGAGTGCTTGTGAGAGGAAGGGAAAGAGCCGGAGGCTAAGGAGAGGTTACAGAAATCAGCAAGTGCTGGAGCAACTGAGGAGATGTGGTCCTTAACGGTACTGGAGGAGCAGGATGATACAAGTTTGGACGAGAACTTCATAAAGCGGACTACTCTAGAGACCTCAGCCATTGTGATGGGAGAGAAGGAGGGAAAAGTAGTTGGGGGTGGAAGAAAGGCCAAGGCAGGGAAGGAGAAAGGGGAAGGATAGAGAGAAGTCAGAATATCCTGCGTTTTGGAGGTGAAATGGGTGGCCAGTGCAGAGGGCTTGGGAAGGCAGAGGCGAGATGGAAACTGCAGATGGATTGGCCAGTTCCTTGCAGATTTTTAAGAGTTCAGCCGTGTTGTTAGAGGCTCCAGAGATACAGGTCTCGATGTGGGCCCTTTTTTTGGAACGGATAGAGAGACGATATTGCCGTTGGAGGAGGAGGCAGGTCAGTTTGTCTGAGGATGAACCCGATGTCTACCACTTCCAGTCAGCAACTCTGCAATTGCGTTTCAGAGCGGCTAGATGGGAGTCATACCAGGTGGTATGCTTGGAAGCATGTTTCAGGCAGATCCTCATTACAGGGGCGAGAATGTGAAGAGTGTTAGTGATAGCAGATGAAGATTGTGAGGGCAGAGTCAGTGGGGGGGTCAGGAGGAACGGTGGGAGGAGGGATGAAGGTGGAGGTAAACGCAGTTGCTGACACTCGTTTCATTGGCCGAATGACTGTGAAGGAGGCTGGCAGCACTGGTGGAGGCTCGGTCAGGGGGCCAAGAGGTCCCAGATGAGAGGAGAGGAGAGGAGTGAGTGGTTGGACCAGGAGAAGTGGGTAATGAGAGTTAGAGAAAGGGAGACCAGCGGGGATGCAGGCATCAAGAGTGTATCCGGCAGAATGGGAAGGACCAGAAAGGAGAATAGTGAAGGAGAGGTACAGAGATCCCAGAAGAGTGTAGCAGGGGGCAACAGTGGATCTTGAAGTTACCCAGGAGGAGGAGTTTAGAGGTAGTGGTCAGAAGAGAGGAGGTAAAGTTAGCCCATTCAGAAAGAAAGAGAGGCACAGTGCCAGGAGGTTTGTAGATGGATGGTAGCAATGGTGAGAGAGAGAGAGAGAGAGAGAGAGAGCTAGAGAGAGAGAGAGAGAGTGAGAGAGAGAGAGAGAGAGAGAGAGAGAGAGATAGTCGTAGAGACAACAAGCTTGCAGACACGATTTTCAAAGGAGGAATAGGGCTGGGTGGGTATGAGAGGTAGGGATCCACTCAGGGAAGATCAGGGCTACTCCACCACCAGATCGGAGTCAAAATCAGTGACAGAGCTGACATTGAACCACGTCTCAGTGAGGGGGAGGACGTCGAGCTGATAGCATTCTAGGCAGATGTCAGAGGAATGTTTGACAGCAAAACAAGCATTCAGAGAGGCTTAGTGAAACCGGTCATCCCATTGAAGGTTTTATGAGGAGGGGTATAGGGGGGTGGTACACCCGTTGGAGGTGGTGAAGGAGGTGCAGAGAGAGAGGAAGGAGGGGTAGCAGGAGAAGGTAGGAGGATGATGAGGGCTGGCAGGTACCGGTCAAAGAGAAAAAGATTGGGTTGAGGTACCTGGGCCATGACAATGCCATTGTGATAGACGTTAATAATGCACTGCAAGGATAAGAAGTACGCCAATAGAACTTCCCATCTAGTGCCACCATTAAGGGGTGAAGAGGAAAAAGGGGAAAGGGAAGAGATCAGATGAGAGGTCCAGAAGTCTGGAGAAGGGACAGAGAAGAGGATATCAGTGATAGTCTGTCTGGAAGTAGCACTGACGTAGGTGTCAGCGATAGGTAGGCCAGGATTAGAGGCCAAGAGATCTTTCTTGAACTTATTTCTTCCAGACTTCGTGAGAGAGGAGGGATAGGGGATAGTGTAACGTTTAGAGTACATGGGGGAGATGGAGAGTGCCACTGAATTGGAGGAAATAGGGACAAATAGAGAGGCTGCACAGTGCAAGAGCAAACTCACAGGAAGCCTAGCATCCAAAGGAGGCAGGAGGATGCACAGATGTAGAGCACACCTAAATTCAAATTTTCCCAGATGCACTTAATGCAGTACAAAATGGAGGGCGCACAGATGTAGAGCACACCTAAATTCAAATTTTCCCAGATGCACTTAATGCAGTACAAAATGGAGGGCGCACAGATGTAGAGCACACCTAAATTCAAATTTTCCCAGATGCACTTAATGCAGTACAAAATGGAGGGCGCACAGATGTAGAGCACACCTAAATTCAAATGTTCCCAGAACCACACAATGCAGTACAAAATGGAGGATGCATAGATGTAAAGCACACCTACATTCGAATTATAAGCAGGCTTAAGGCACAACAAGAGACAATTTCAAGTGGTATTGGAATTATAATTTACAGTGAGGCTAGAGGGAGAAGAAACAGCCGAGCAGTCAATGGTGGATGGACCAGAGGAGGCGTGTAGGCCAGATCATTGCATCCTGTATGCTTACAAATGCAAATGTAAAGGCAGGCGATTTCAGGCCAGGCCATACACAGGCCATATTGTGTGTGTGGCACGGTTGCTGCAGGCGATAGCGGCAAAGTGATACCGGTAAAGTTTGCTACACGTTCCACCCGCCTGGGGGAGCTCAGTGTGGCCGTTGTTGTCCCTCCCACTTCTCAGTACAGTTGTTGGCAGTTATCAGGCAGTGGAAGAAGGGTGAGTTGGCCTGACAGTCATCCTTGTGTATCATGTATAATTTGCACTGCAGAAATGCCTAACAAGCCTCAATCGGAATCCTAGGTGAGTCAGTCTTTGGTTTGTACGCTTCCTCCACCGTGAGGAACTGAAAGAAGCAACACGAAAGAAAGTGTTGAACCGTTGATTGAGAAAAGCCTCATCAGTACCTTTTCCTCCAGCGTAGCGGCGGAGACTGGCTTGGAGCCGCAAGCATTGATGTATCATGGTGCAGAGGAAGCCACAGTGGCCTCTATTGGAAATATTCATTTGAATAATGGCATAGATAGGTCAAGAAACCTCCCGGAAAGAAATATTATGCCCATGAGTACGAGTGGACAAGCGTTAAACAAAGAGCATGTTGAGTGGTGAGGCAGATGTGGTAGAGGGGTCAGAACTGCAGATCTAGATCAAACTAGTGGGAACAACAATGGCGATACAGAACTCAGTACACAATCGGGCCGGTGAATACGAAATCAACCTAAAAAAAAGCTACACCAGCAAGAAATATAATGGATTTATATTTGCCGGCAGACTCAAGTACAGCCATCTCAAAGCCAATACCAAAGGTTCTGAATAGAGGAGGGGAACATCGCCATTGACCACAAATTTTGCAAATTCCTTCAGCCTGTTGGAGATCGCTAATGAAGTCGATATCCAGAGCCAGAATAAGAGAGACAACGGTAACCTCTTGAACAAAACTGCCACCTCTATGGATTGTGGAAGACCAGAAGAAGGACACAGATGTTGTAGGGACATTTTACCAAGGTTTTTATTAAACAATAAAAATAAAGCCTAGATATCCGTATCGCTATGGGATGTTCCCTACTTATTTTACAAAATTAAGGTGGTCGTTAGTCGTGAGTAGAAGTCCAAATTAATCATTCCATTTTCCCAATCTAACCTAACTGACAATGCCACTATAATAACTAACTGAGGTCAGGAGAATGACTCCCTTCTCCTGAAGGATGTGTCTTGACCCAGATGCTTTCTGGATCTTTAGTGTTCTCTTAGTAGACTAATCCCAAATAGTCTCTTGTTATTCCTTTGATCAGTATGTGTAATTCTCTTAGGGTATTGTCCAGTTCTCCTTTGTCTTTCTTCGTTTGGTTCTGGGTCCAAGTAGAATTCCTTCTCTCAGTTTTAAATGACTCACAATTATCATGTATATTATTCACCTCTCTTGGTTGTTGATTATTTCTCAAATACTTACCATAGACTCCTTCCAAAAGTGTTGCTTCAGATACAAGGTTTATGCTTATAACTCTCTGGGTTTTGGTCCCCAAATGTCTAACTCTGATATCTCCTTCTTATTCTTTCCTGAGAATTGGGTTATCTTTCCCATTTCCCAAGGAAGTAGACCTTCGGTTCTATTTCTGTCATTCTCTGTAAATTCTGTGTTCCTCTTTATCCCATTAACACATTTCTTATTTAGAACATAGTTTTCCCCTCTTTTACCATTGGTACTTGGACGAGTTTTTTGGGAATTTTAATGACTCCCATTCCCCTTATTACCTTCTGTACTCTGGGGTAACGTCCTCGGTACCTGTAGGGGTGTGGTATCTTCCTCCGGTTCCTTCTTGCTCCGTGACAATCTCTCTATCACGTCTGCTTCATATGCTGGTAACTCCTGTTACTTTCTCCCCAGGATGGTCTCAGCATCATTGTGGGGTCCAGTTGCGTGATCACGCCACCATCAGGCTCTTTGCGCAAGTGTCTCTCCACTTTCCTCTCATCATACGTCGGTCTCCCAGCGTTTCTATCAGCATTGCTGGTTCTGCTGCCTCAGAGCCAATTTCGAATTAAGTGGGCTCTGCACTCCAAGCTAGCTCCATCTCTCTCAGCCATATTATGCACAGGATGCTTTCCCTGTCTCCTTCTGCTCTCAGTTCTCTCCTACCTTTTTAACAGTCTTTTGCTGGCTTTCATTTAAAGGAATATCTTCTATTTCAGTTTGTTGATGATACAAGTTCATTTTCTTTTTATTAAAACCATGGAAATTACAATGTTCTGATGTGTCTGATAAGCCCATATAAGCCATCATGTGGCGAGCACCAGGGAGTTCCTCACAGGAACGGAAGTCCTTGTCCTCAAAGGGGAGTCTCTCCCAGTGAGGTGCCACTTGCCTCCACCTGTAGGGAGGGTGCTGCGGAACGGGCTCGCCTCTGTAGCTTCACAGGGGGGCTCCCCCTTGGTGAGAAGGGACAAACCCCCTTGATTTGTCACAGGATCTAGACGATTTTCCATTGTTCTTGACAGACCATGATTTACAACATCTAGAAGGAGGCAAGCATAAAAAGGGACAAAAAAATGTCCTCCAGCTTCTCAGAACTTTCAAGACATGTGCACGACAAAATAAAATTTACCTCGCCATCTATATCTGCACTGAATATGGTTCTAAGTTCTTTTTTCCACCTATACGATAATATATACATGGAGGTGAATGCCCACACAATCATGTTGAGCAAGGTAAAACTGAAACTAGAGGATTGGGACAAGAAAGTGACAGATTAAACAAAGGCTTCAAAATTGCAGATCCCGGCTTCTATAGATTCTATAGATTCTGAGCAAGTAGCAATATGTGTTTACCCTTTGCAGGAGGAAGTGGTGGAAATAAAGTTGAATGAAATTGTGAATACACCCAAAAAAGTAAACAAAGAAATTCATTTGTGGGTGTAAGAATTGTCCCAACAACCAACAAAACTAAAAATCAGCAAAGGAAGGGAGCTTATCGAAGAAATTCGAGAACATGTCTACAATCTTTAAACTACTGAAGAAGTAAGCAAGTTTACCAGCGATCAAATAGACAATCTAGTATCTTTATAAAATAACTCTTAAGAACATTGAAGGGGATCAAATAATGAAAGGAAAACATGAAAATATTAAAAAGAAAGCCCTTTCATGGTCTCCTACCACATCAGTCACAGTATCAGCCCAGACTGTTTCCCTAGAGTTTGCTCCAAAAGTACACTAGCCCATAACATGACTTCCCCAAACTTCTTCTCAATACAAACACAACAGATAGTGTCATGACTCAAATTATTGATACACGATCATATATGGACAATGCCGAGTGAATCAATCCTAATCAACATACTCTGGCATCTCCCATTCAAAAGGAGGTAGGCGTAAAACAAAATGAAACCCTCAAAACTACTAATCAACTTTTTCTGGAATCTATGTTGAAAAGTGACAATCATATTATACTTAATTGATCTAACATCATACATCTACTGTATGAAATTCCAAGATTGTGGCTAATTACCTCCAGAGATATAGAACTGGTAGAATTTGTAGACACTATTAGAACAGATATAGTAGTTATTACAATGTATTTGGATATTGCATTTCATATGTTCATATCTGAGGGAGACGTTTTAAGGCAAATGGGTATGATCTGTCTGCTTATCAGCGCGGTTATAATAAGCAAGGGAATCAAACCAAGATAAATGTATTGGATGATCCAAAAACCAAATGCTATAATCAGGGTTATTTAGTACAGGGAAACCTACAAATTAGGTGTGGCGACTCTTGTTTTGGGGTGCAATTTGTAAGGCTGCTTAACCCACTTTACTCGCAGCATAATGACCCCGATGATTGAAGCTGGCTTCCAAATATTTTATCAGCCGAAAACCATTGATATGCAAATAACAGAGTGGGTTGCTAACTTGTTATATCAAAGAGAGGGTCTCAAACTTGTTTCCTGGCATTTCAGAGGTCACCATAATCTATTATGTAATCAGGAGCTATGCACAGAGCTGAGCTCCAACAATGTCATGTTCCTACAATAGTTATGGTTATCACCACCGGTAATCGATAGCTTTAAGATTTACCAACAATTGGCTATGTGAAAAAATGGGGCAAGACTAACTGGTGATTTTATAATTGCCATAAAAATAATTTGGTCTTGGAACGATAACAATTTCGAGCACCTACTATGGAATTCTAGCAATAAAATGTATCATGAGCTCCCACGACCAAACAAAGGTAATACTCCTGATTAATTTGTATTGGAACTTGTCACATATTCCTACTGACTGTTTTCATGATGAAAATATTGGCATTTTGGAATCGTTTGTTGGGGAATCTGCACTCTGTGATATAATCATTGCAGGTGACCTAAACAATACACATAGTAGCAATAAGGACGGAGGAATGACAGAGCCATCCAAATAAAAAATTAAAAAGTGTAAATGGGGATAAGTAGAACTCCCTTATGAAATACTGGGGATTACAAATGCTAAGTGGACATTTCCCAGGGAATGCAAAGAAAAGGACTTGACATAATGATATATCATCCTCCTGTATTGACTCTTTTTCTTTCACACAATCTTTGACGCATGTAAGGATTTCAAAATACATGATACAACACTTAGTGATCATGATAGGCTGGTGGCCACTTTGTATATGGAAGGAAAGTAAATACTAACATCAGAAATGTCAAATATGTGGGTTCATCCAGAGAGAATAACTATAACTTGACAGCCTTTAATAATAAAAAGATACAATACACAAGTGCTAAAACTATTTAATTCCACTAACTTACAGAACAAAATATTTTTTGAATTAAAAGGTTTCCTTGTCTTTATCGAAACTCAAATCAAGCTATTGCCGATTTCCCAAAACAAAGCAAAAAAGAGAATATATTATGGTGAAGAACAAGAAAAAGGAATTAAGGGAAAGTAATGACAAAGTTAGTATTAGCAGAAAATGTGAAGTTTGAACGAATTTGCTTGTTCCAGCAAGGCTATAGGAATTGGTTAAAGGGGCATTGTAGCATTATGCTACAAAATGATAGTGTAAATTTCATGCACTTATTGGGACAACACATGTCATTTTTGGGCATCGGTTCGTATTCTTGATCCCCCCCCAAACCATTGTACACACTAATCTCATACCAGCATATATTTGGGAAGCCCACTTCAGCGAATTGTATATGGCACCCCTGAAAAAAAACATAATACCTTTACATGAGGCGGACTCTGCGACAGAGTTTGACATTCAAACTATCAGGCTACTGATATCTCAATTGTCCAGAGCTAGGGCACCAGGCCCAAATGGTTTGTGTAATTATGTTTTTAAGAATTCAATTGATATCTGTCTGGTCCGCGGTATTGTTCATACTGTTCAACGACATCCTCTCAAAAAGTAAAATGCCAGATAGCTGGAAACTATTCAATATTATCCCTATTTACAAGACGTTTAATGAAGAAAGTCCCACTAACTACTGACCTATGCTCTATTAACCAAGGACAGGAAATTATTCGCCTCTTTGCTACTCTGATATTTGGAAAAATGGACCAACACTATATACCGTATGTCAAAATATTAGACAGGTTTTATAAAAGGTCTCAGTACCACACTAAATGGTTTCATAAAAGATGCTTTTGTTCAGCTAAGCTCACAAAAGAATTCTCTCTGATCTTCGCAAATTGAGGAATTGAGGCATTCTGAGGGTTTATTGAGTATGTTGACATGCATTAATTCAGAGAAAAAGATAAGAGTAAGGGTGAGTCAAAAGGGAGCCACATCTGCTCATATTTAAATGTATAAGGGCTGAAACAGGGCAGTGTGTGGGCTTCCTGCTTATTCAATCCCTACTGTCTGATATGGGAAAAGTGCTGTCTACATCCGCCTCTATTACTCCACGCATAGGCCCCCTTTAAATTACTTGGTTGACTTAAGTGGACAAAATATTTATTTTCGGCCATACCCAGATAGAATTGCGGCGATTGATAAACACCTTCCTTGAATACTCTTGTGACAACGGCCCAAGGTTAAATTCGGCAAAAACAAAAATCATTTGTTTCACAAGAAATACTACAGAGAAATACAACGTTCAATGGAAAATTGGGAACTTCCCACTAACGAGGGCTAAGGAATTGACATATCTAGGTGAGAATGTAGCCACCAAAAATGTAGTCAGTGAAAAAGTCATGGTGAAAACACCTCTGCCTGGAAAATGTTACCAAGCAAAAGATAGTCAATTAATGCAGCTGAAAAGTAGACAAAAATGTAGAGCTGCTAGAGTTATTGTTAGGATTAAGGAGGGTTTAGTGGGCTTGAGATTTCCTGGTTGATGGCTAGGATAGGGGTTAGGATAAGGATAGGGGTTAGAATAAATATGTTGGGGTTTGGTTCGTCGACAGAGTAGATAAGTGTTGCGTTAAGTATGAGGGTAGGGGCTATGGTAAGGCTAGGACTAACAGAGTAATTTTTTGGGTAAGTGTGAAAGAAAGGGATATGGACGTTGGAGAGGGCTGGTGATGAAACTTAGGATAAGCCTGGTGGTTAGGGTGAAGAAAGCATTGGGGTAAGTAGTAGGGTTGTAATAAGGGTAAGACTAAAGTCAGTATTAGAGCAAGGGATTAGTTAGGGCAAGGGCTATGTAATTTGTGGTGAGCTTGTGATGGGGTTGGAGAAAGGGTCACTGTTCATTTTCTGTTTAGTTTGTATTCAGTAAAATGCAAATAAAATGCTTTAGCATGCTGGAGGATTCATGCTCTGTAAGAGTTCTGGGTAGGATAAGGGTTGTAATTAGAGTTCGGGAAGGTTTAGTAATAGGGTGATTGTAGGGGTTTCATTGGATGTTTGGGCCATATTTAGGGGTCCAGCCTTGTACTATTATGCATTTAAAAAGAGATTTATTGGCCACATTATTACTGGCAACATTTTCACACTTTGGATTGATTTTATTGAATGACTAACTGCCTGATTCATGGAATTATTTGCACCGAAAACGCAGATTTGCGCGCCTTTCTGGCCGAAAATCCCCATACTTCAAACAGGGATTTTCGGGCAGAAAGGCGCGCAAATTTGCGTTATCGGCGCATATAATTCCATGAATCAGGCGTTAAATATTTTAAAACAACTTGTTGCTGACATTTTCACATCACTACTTTTTTCCTTAGTTTTGAAGGAGTCCAAATGTTTATTTTTTGCTTGTCATGTGTTTTTGTACTTTTTCTTGTGAATTGTGTTGTATTGATGTCTATTTATTAGACTTTTAATGTGTCCTTGCCACCACCAAGTGAATATTGATTAAATTAAAATAAATCTTTGTATTCTGTGTATGTCACACGTTACATCGTCCATTTTTTCAGAACTAGGTGTGCTTTAAACCTTAGGAGAAAAAGGACGGACCTTTTTTGTTTTGTAATATTTTTCACTTCTCTTCTTTTTACATATGACTTATGTTGTACCCAGATAGTAGAGAAGGGTGATACCCCTTGTTTGTGGGTGTCTCTGGGATCGATACCAGTATATACAAACCTACTTTTTCTGGGGACATTTTCATATAGAACCATCTAGGTTTGCATCTGAGGGCCAGACAAACAAAGGAAGCTCTATTGCTAGAGATGGAAGAACAGGCAATTGGCTTGGTCTCCCGATGGCGTAAATAAATGATCGTTATGGGAGATGCTCCGTTCATCCATTGATTGACTTTTAGAAGGGTATAATTGTCCCATCCCTTACGTAGGGGTCCAAAATAAACCATCTAACGGGTACCACAGACCTCAATAGTATTCAGGGCAAAGTATGGAGAAGGGTATTGAACCTACCCAATTGTGTTCCTGTCCCAAACATCAGCCATGAACTAGAACTGATCTCGCTAAAGGGTTGGCATCAATGGAAACTGTTGCAATTTTATAGGAATCTTTTAATTCACCCTAAGTACTATTTCTTTATAAACATTAACTCACAAATGGGTGGATAAAATAATCGTAATAGTGTCCTTGTATTGAAATGTGGTAACATTCAAAACTCTCTTGCGCTAACCACCAGCCCTTATGATGTAAAAAAAAGTTTGTTTAGAAAAGATTGGTTGTATATGTGGGAGGTATACTTTAAATGACCTCCTTTTCTGGGACATTGGGAACTATGGCACAACCGTATAAACCTAACTAAACTAAAATAAACTGAGCATAAAAATTAAGGAATTTGATGAATTATCTGTATATTTGGGATTGTTAAATGTCTCTCTTTTTTTTTTTTAAACTTTGTTTTATTGGCATTTTCATAATATAACAAAAGGCGCAAAACATTTTCACAAATTGTGCAAGTAACAGGCCCAAAAATTCCCCCCCCTCACCCATCCCTAACGCACCCAACCCCCCCCCCCCAAAAAAAAAAAAAAAGCAAAAAACTCCCCATAGAAACATTTTGCTGGGGAGCCGCTATGAAAGCTCCGAAAGTCTGGAGCTCCAGGAAGAGCGAGAGCGTTGACTACTTGAATGGCTGATGAACTATCATCGTCCCCCGGGCCGTGGGCCCTGTCCACTCCTTGTCCCCCCTGAGGATCAATGCACATCCCAGCCCCATGTCTGCTGTACCCCGTACCAGTTTGCTTGGAAAGAGCCCAAGTCATTGTTCATCATTGCCGTCAGTTTGTCCATCAGGAACATGTTTTTTACCTTTTTTAGCCAGTCCTCCTTCGAAGGGGTCTCCAGGCTCTTCCATTTCTGGGCCAATGCAACCCTTCCCGCCCTCAACATTGTCTCCCACATTCTAGGGTATCGGGGTATGTCTGTGTCCTCCGGGGGGAGGCCCAGCAGCATTGTCAGGGGGTTCTGGGGGAGAAGCTCTTCAGAAACTTCGGCGATCCAGCCCCTCACCTTCTCCCAGTATGCCTGAGCTTTCGGGCAGTGCCACCACATGTGCCCTCTCGTACCGACCTGGTCACATCCCCTTGGGCATGCGGGGGACACTCCCATGTACATTTTAGCCAACTTCACTGGTTCTCTGTGCCACCCCTGTAGGATCTTGAAGTTGTGTTTCATGTCCGCCGTGAATAAGTTCCCATGGAAGGCTATTTTAAATATTCTCGACCAGGCGTCCTCCGAGATCTTATCCCCCGCTAAGTCATTCCAGAACGTGCGGAACCCCCTTCTCTCCCCTAGGTTAACCATGTTCAGTAGCTTGTACATCCCTGATACCGCACCCTTCCTGGAGGTTGCCGAGTCCAGGAGTTTCTCGAAGGGGGTCAGCTGTCTTTTCAGGTTCTGGCCCCAGGCCTGGTCACATAGGATTCCCTTCAGGCGGATGTATTCAAATATGGAGAGGGACCCCTGACCGAGGGCGTCCCTCAGTTCCTCATATGGCCGGAATTCTCCTTCCCTAAACATCTGCCCCGCCCACTCCATTCCCAGGTCGGACCACGACTGGGTGTTGCGGAACCCCCTGCTTCCCAGTTTGAAGGGGTGACCCCAGAGGGAGGACATCGGTGACGGCCACGATGTTAGGTGTGCCGTCTGGGGGCTTTCCCTCCAGATCGTCCAGAGGACTCCCAGGGTTGGGTGGGATTTGAGTCTGTTCGGAATAAACTTGCTAGGGGCCCACAGGAGGTCTCGAATCTTTAGTGGGTGAGCGTCCATGTCCTCCAGATATGACCAGTAAGTGCCCATCCCCTCTTTCATGTGTTCTAGGAGGACGCGCAGCTGGGCGGCCCGGAAGTAGAGTTGAAAGTCTGGCAACCCAAACCCTCCCTCCTCCCTCGGTAAGGTCAAGACCCTATTGGCAGTTCTCGGGGTCTTGCCCTGCCATATGAACTCCCGCACCGCATTCTGAAGGACTCTGAAGGTCCGGTCAGGGACTACAGATGGGAGGGCGGTGAAAAGATATAGTAGTCGCGGGAGAATGTTCATTTTCACAGCCGTCATGCGGCCGTACCAAGACAGGATCATTGACCTCCACCTCCTTAAATCTGCAGTGATTCCTAACACAACGGGGTCGTGGTTAGCAGGGGCTAGATTGGTTAGGTCCCGGGTGAGGAGGACTCCCAGGTATCGAATGGAGGCCTTCCCCACCGTTATTCCTTCCAGGCTGGCAAGAGCGCCCAAGCCCGGGTCCCGGGTTCTCATGGGGAGCAGGACTGATTTGGACGCATTGATCCTGAGACCAGAGAAACGCCCGAAGGTAGCCATCAGGGAGAGGAGCGGGGGGAGCAAGGGTCTCGGGTCTACTAAATAAGCCAGGATATCATCTGCGAACAGGGAGAGCTTAAATTCCACCTCCCCCCTCTTAATCCCCTTAATCTCTGAGTGAGCTCTGACTGCTATGGCTAGGGGTTCCATGGAGAGGACATAGATTAGAGGGGAGAGTGGGCATCCCTGTCTTGTCCCCTGCGACAGGGGGAAGGGCTCCGACAACCCGCCATTGACTTGGACCCTGGCCCTAGGTGCCCTGTATAAAGCCGCCACCCAATCCCTGATGTGTGGACCAAAGCCCATTTTCTGGAGGGTAAGTTCCATGAATCTCCACTCCACCCTGTCGAACGCCTTTTCCGAATCTAGGGACAGGACGCTCACGTCCAAATCTGACCTCTGGGCATAGTGCAACAGGTCTATAGTCTTCCGGATGTTGTCTGAGCCCTGTCTCCCCCTAATAAATCCCACCTGGTCGCCGTGGACCAGCTTCGGCAAGACCCCCTCCAACCGTCCCCCAAGCACCTTGGCCAGAATCTTCACATCAACATTCAACAGGGAGATGGGTCGGTAGGAGGAGCATTGCCTAGGGTCCCTGCCGTCCTTGGGGAGCACCACAATAATTGCCTCCATCATGGAGTCCGGAAGGGACCCCCCTCCAGCACCTCGTTGAACACTTTTACCAAGTGGGGGGAAAGGGTTGAGCGGAACCTTTTGTAAAAGTAAACCGAGTAACCGTCCTCGCCCGGGGAAGTGCCCACCTTCATCCCTCCAATCGCGCGCTCTACCTCGTCCTCGGTCACAGGGCCCTCCAACCCCTCCGCCATCTCCCTGGTCAGGGCCGGGATCTGGATTGAATTCAGGAACCCCACCATCTCCGCCTCCTCCCCATTATACTCGGACGAATATAGTTTCTCATAATATCGGTGGAAGGCTTCGCCAATGTGGGGCGTATCGTAGCCTACCTTTCCCACCTCGTTCTTAACCTCTTTAACTAATCGGCTTCTCTGCACCTCCCTCAGTTTCCAAGCCAGAATCCTATCCGCCCTGTCCCCTTTTTCATAGTACTGTTGTTTGACCAGTTGGAGACTCCTCTCCATCTTGTGGAGAAGGAGATCCTTCAGTTGGAGTCTATAGTCGTCCAGTGCGGTCACCTGATCGCGGTCTAGGGGAACCGTGGGGGGACCCCCAGGCTGCAGTAGGGCGATTTTCTCCCTGAGGTAACTTTCCTGGCCCTCCCTTTGCCTTTTTTTCTGGGCTCCCATTTTGATCAAGGTTCCCCGTAAGGTCGCCTTAAAGGCGTCCCAGAGGGTATGTGAACCCACCTCCCCGTTGTCATTAAGTTCAAAGAATTCCGTGATGGCCTTGAGGACCTCCTGGGCTAGGACTTCGTCCTTTAACAGGGAGTCGTTGCACTTCCATCTCCCTCTGCGTTTGTATAGACCTCCCCTTGCTATAGTGACTCGGACCAAGTCGTGGACAGACCAGGGGACGGGGTCTACCCTGTGGCCCGAGGCAAATGGGTGTAGGGTCTCATCCACCAGGATGTAGTCTATCCTGGAGAATGACGTGTGGATGGCTGAGTAATATGTAAAAGAGGGGGAGTCTGTTCTCGGGACGGGGATCGTATCCAACAGGCCCAGTTCTAGGTTGACTTTTTGGAAGGTGCGCGCCATGATCTCGTCCGCAGCCCTGGAGGACTGTGGGCCTGCACGTTTCCTGTCCAGGATGTGGTCCAGAACCATGTTGAAGTCCCCCCCCACCACCACCGTGCCATGGATGAAGTACTTGAGTTTGTCCCCCACCTCCTCCCAGAATTGGGCTTGGCCTTCGTTTGGGGCATAGATGGCAGCTAGGGTCAGTGGGGCCCCCTGCAGGGACCCCCGCACCAGCAGGTAACGGCCCCCAGGGTCTTTCAGCGTGGCTTCATTCTCGAAGCCCACATGTTTTGCTACTAGGATGGCGACCCCTCTCTTTTTGCACTTGTGGGATGCACTGTGAACCTCGCCAATTCCCCCTCCCCGCATTTTGGGCTCCTTCCCCCGTGGCCAGTGAGTCTCTTGAACGAAGAGAAAATCCAGGTGTGCCCTTCTAAATTCCCTACAGAGCAGGGACCTCTTGGTGGGGGTATTTAAGCCACGGACATTAAGTGAGCCCACCCCCAGGACGGGCAGCCCGTCAGCCATGGTCACTTTGTTCCTCTCTCTCGGTCAACTCCTTCCCTGCGCTCCTCCCCGTATGCTCCGTTGTATCAACTCTGTGTTCCCCTTTTCCCCCTGACCCCTCCCCCCGGGTGGGCCTAAGACAAAACCCCAACTGCCCCCCTTCCCCGAACCGTAACTGAACTTCCCCAACTCCCGTGGTCCCCCCACCCCCCACCCCTGCGTCCAGCCAAGTAGTTCTGCCATCGCTGGCTTTTGGCCGAACCACCAGCCTGCCCACCTCGGCCAGGCAATCTGCATTAGAAGCTCATCTCCTTGAGCCCCCTAGGATCCCCCGCGTCTGTGACCCCTCTGCGAACCCCACCTACTTGCAGGTCGTAGGGACGTTGATAGTAGTGAATCCTCTGAGTCTGCGTCCCTCCGACCAGGGCACACCAGGGTGCCCCCGTGCTCAGTCCTCGGAGTTGTTACGTTCTCTGTCTCTCAGGAATCGAGGGTGGAAGCTGTGGGATCGATGGACGCTCTAGTCCTCACCCATCATGGCTGCCTCCACTATAAATCTAGGCCCCGCCTCCAGCTCGGCGCGTTGTATCTGTGTATTGCCTACACTTCTACCAGCGCTCAGAGTTGCTCTTAACTTTATTTTCGAGTTTTCCTTCTCGCTCTCGTTTTCGGCGTGAGCTTGTTTTTTCTCCTTCTGTCCGCTCTGTGTTTTTGTCTACGTGGTTTTCGTAACCGACTATCTGAGTTATGCCTTTCTCTGCTCGCGATCCCTTTCGCGCTCCGCTCCTTGCTTACCTCTCTGTTTACTTTTTCTCCGCTTGCGAAACCCTTCGCACTCTGCTCCTCGCTCTGCCTTCCTGATACCTTTTTCTCCGCTCGCGATCCCTTTCGCGCTCCGCTCCTTGCTTACCTCTCTGTTTACTTTTTCTCCGCTTGCGAAACCCTTCGCACTCTGCTCCTCGCTCGGCCTTCCTGATACCTTTTTCTCCGCTCGCGATCCCTTTCGCACTTCGCTCCTTGCTTACCTTTCTGTTTACTTTTTCCCCGCTTGCGAAACCCTTTGCACTCTGCTCCTCGCTCTGCCTTCCTGAAACCTTTCTTTGCTCGCGATCCCTTTCGCGTTCCGCTCCTCTCTTAGCCTTCCAGTTAACCAGTTCTCTGCCAGCGAAACCTTTCGCACTCTACTTCTCGTTGATACCTTCCTGTGCCTCATACCGCTTGCGGCTCCTATCAGTTTCTGTGTCCGAGGCATCTGGCACTCCAGACATTCTACAGTGTCCTGACTTTGGAGAAAGCCCTCGCTTTTCGATCCATCATTCCTGAATCTTCATCATTTCAGCCTGGGAGTACCTGCCTTATACCTTGCCTTAGGAACCACTCCTTACCTTGCCTGCAGATCTTCATTCAAGGGTTTTTTCTGCCGTTCCGGCTTTTTCCCTTGGGCACCGAGGCTGGCCCACTGGGAGCCCCCCACGGCAGGTTTCCACTACTGCCAAGGTGGCCTCCGGAGGGGCCAGACCTTACTTGCACGATAAGAAGGTTAGAACACCTAAGGATCTTATCTCTACCAAGAAGAAGGAACGTCCCCGGATCCGGACTACGGTAAAGGACTCAGTATCAGAAGATTCAGGTGAGGAGAAGGGGGAGGTGGAGCCGAAGTCTGACACCGTCCTTTGATGGTGAGGGGGTGTTTATTTTCCTGAATTTCCTCGCGCCGGTGCGCTTTCTCCTCTCGCCGGACGGACCAGGGCCACCGGGTCTCCCGTGCTCCGGCCCCGATGGGCCCCTCCGGGGGTTCGTGTCCACTGTATATTCTTGTATGGCTCCCCTTATGTCCTCTTCCGTGATCAGGGTCGATCTTTGGCCCATGTATTCGAAAGTCAGGGAAAAGGGGTAGCCCCATCTGTAGCGCACTCCCTTTTCCTCAAGCACCTGTGTGAGAGGGCGGCACATCCTACGCCTGGCCAGCGTGTAGGCTGAGAGATCTTGGTATATGGAGACTTGGGCGTTGTTGTAGGTGATTTCCCTAGCCTTTCTGGCCTCCTCCAACACCTTCGTCTTCTCCGAGTAGTAGTGGAACCGGACCAGAATCGACCGGGGGGCCCCAGCCCTGCCCCCCGCCCTGTGCACCCTGTCGAAAGTTAGCTCGGTTGTCATTTCCTCCGCGAACAAGAGAGTGATGATGTCTCGTACTGCTCAGGTGACGTCCCTCTCCGTTTCCCCCTCCATTTCGGGCACCCCAAAGATTCTGAGGTTGTTCCTCCTCTCCCTGTTTTCGAAATCATCCATCTGCCGGGCCCTTTCCTCGTCCCTCTTCTCCAGGGCCTCCAGCCTCATGCTATATTGTATGTCTTGGACTGCTGTGGAGGATTGGTTGGATTCGACCTGTAGCAGCCTGTCCTCAATCTTATCCACCCTCTGGTCCATTTTTTCAAATTTCTGGGCAATGTCGGAGCGCATGTCCCTAATTTCCTGTAGGATCGAGGCGAAGCCCCTTTCCATTGCCGCCGAGGAGGGGGTGGCGTCCCCAGATTGGGCCATGGTCCCTTCGCGGGTTAAGCCTTTGTCACCTCTTACAACCTCCTGGAAGCGGTATCTCTGCAAGGCTTCCCTCCAGCTCATGTGCTTCTTTCCTGTGTCCTGTCGTCTGGATCCCCGCGGCCCCGGCGGGGGGCGGGGGGTCCCCTGCTGGCCAGTCCTTCCTTACTTGGGTTGTGCACTCCACAGATGTCCCGAATGGGGTGACACAGTCCGGGGGGGCGGGCACACGCCCCACCTGTTCCCAGGCAGGGGCCTCACACCCTTTTCAAGCGCCTCGTGGTCTTCTGGGGCCTCCTCCGGTCTCCTTGAGGGGGGGGAATGGTGGTTCAAGGGGGCCCGACCTTCCAGTCCAAGGGGGGAAAGGACGTTGTGGCTCGCGCCGTGAGTCCTGTGGGGGGGCACCCCTGGGCGGGCACACGCCCCACCAGCTGCTGGCGGGGGCCTCACACCCTGGTCACCCCCGCTTCAGGCCGTGCTGTCTCTGGGGGGGGTCTGGGGCCCCCGGTCCACAGTCCACACCTTTGGTCTTCCTGCTCCTGGGGTTCCACCCCGCTCGGGCCGCTCACCTGTGGGGGGGCGAGTCCCAGGCCTACCGGGGCTCCCCCTGCTCTGCTGCACTCGGCTCTGGCGGGCCGCGAGCGCCCGCGATGATGACTCCCGGGGGGGGACCGCCCTGCTCCTTTCTCTCACTCCCGGGGGGGAGGACTCTGAGTCCCCGGGGGCGCCGCTCCAGGCCCCCGGATGCCGCCTCCTCGCCGCGCGGGCAGCCCCGGCGCTCTGTGCTCTGGTTCGGGCTGCGGGGGGAGGGGTGGAGAGGGCCGACCCGCGGCCGCGTCCCCGAAGTCCCGGGGGCCCGGACCCCGGCCGGGTCGCTCCCCGCACTCCAAGGGGGGGGGGCTGTTGATAGGGGGAGTGAGGGCTAGTCGGGCTGGGGTGCCGTGTGCGCCCGGGGAGAGACCGCCTCACTCGCGGTCCCGAGGCCGCTCCAGTCCTGCTGCGTCACCCGCCCAGGCGCCGCGGTTTGCGAACTCCGGCTCCCCGGGGAGCTCGAGCTCCGCTCTTTCGCTCGTCGGGGGGCTGGGGGGGGCGCCGAGTCGGTCTCCCAAGTTGTACTTGCAGGAGGGTCTCGGGGGGGCTCAATCCCCTCGGATTCCCAGGGCTTCGGCGGGAGCTGTGCACTCAGGCAGCCATTGCCTGTGCGCCCCCTGGTGGCCTCCCTAAATGTCTCTTTTTAATGATATTCATTATGAATACATTTTTCAAGTTTGTTTAATTTTTAATTGTTGTATTTTATGAACTGTGGAATTTGAATGGATGAATTTGGATACTGTTGTCCTTTTTCTATCAATGTGTAAAGGTTGTATGTAAACTGAACTACCTGTTAATTTTAAAAAGAAAAAACTAGCCCAGCTTTTATTGTAGGCTGAAAACCTTGTGAAAATGTACTGCAAATCAGCAGATCTTAAATTCACACCTATATGTTCCTGCATTCCCAGACTCGCTTTTAAACCACCACCATCAAGAGTGACATAGGGAGGATGAATATAAAGTATGAATAGGTTATATAGAGGGATTTCTGCCATATTAGTAGCCTCACAGTGCTCTGAGTGAACTAGAGAGGTGGCCTGTCTGGGACTTGCAAAATGTACCTGGTAATTCTAGCAGTACCCTCAGCAGGCAGCAGCGTTTTACGGGGCAATAGCATTCCACAGCAGCTAGAGGAGCCGCTCAAAGTACTTAACGGTGGCCCATGAACATATTTGGAAGCCAAGTGGGGGAATGGGGGAGGATGGATGAGGCGAAAAAGGCAGGGCTATCCTCATATTCCAGAGAACACTTCCACAAACTGCAAATGGTGACAAAATGGAACCATGAAAGAAAGGGAGAAAAAGACAGAAAAAGCACCGGGTCAGAAGGTGAAGCGTGTAAGGACAAAAATGGGACAAATGAGTGACAATAATTTTGCCTAGCTAACACAGTATTGCTTTTAGCTCGGGCTACTCAATGGGTTACATCGTTACTGAGCGGCAGACAGATGAGAGTGGCTGGTTAGTCGGCAGAGGCAAAACCAATGCCTTTGTTGTATAGGGTCCCTCAGGGAGCTTGTGTTTCTCCATGTTTCTATAATATCTTTATGATACCATTTTTCTATATGCTAGAACAAGAAGGGATTCTATTCGCCAACTATGCAGACGACACACAATGTGTCATCCCTATCTCAGGTTCACACAGTGATGATGAAATAAACATCAACAAAGCATATCAAGCGATACAAAGGTGGATGGTTTTGAATGGTCTGGCACTGAATAGTGCAAGAACAGAGCTCTTGATTGTCGGTTCTGATATTAGGCTGGCGAATTTAGGTTCAATGTACAAGAATTTTATTATAGACAACTGTAACATCGAAGTGAGGAATAAGGAGAAGACCTTTGTTATATTCTTGGATAAGAACCTGAACATGAAAGCCCAGGTGAATAGCTTAATTTCTTCTGCATCATATTTCATCATGTTGTTCCGCCATCTTCGCCCCCTGATTTCTGAGAAAAATTCAGAGACCTTAGCCAGAGCTATCATCGGATCCAAATTGGATTACTGTTGCAGTCTCTTAGTCAGGATCACCCAAGCGGATTTCCACCGCCTCCAGGTCATCCAGAATGGAGCACTGAGGGTCATGAAAGGACTTTGTCGTAGAGACCATGTATCAGAGGCATGACAGAGCCTACATTGGCTCCCTGTACAGGCCAGAGAGCGCTTTAGGATGCTGCTTATCACCCATAAATGCCTTAAGGGTCAGATGCCAATTTATCTAATGGAAGCTATTGTAACAAAGCATAGGATCAGATCTTTAAGATCTGACAATACTAATCTTCTTAAAACCACCCGCTGCAAAACTAATAAAGTCTGCAACGGAGCTTTCAACATAGCAGCTCCGTTAGTATGGAATGCCCTGCCACCTGTTATCAGAATCATTGAATCTACAGAGGTGTTCAAGAAGAATCTGAAGACCCACACTTGTTTATTATGCTGCAGATTCACCTATATTGGATGTTTCTTTTCAGAAAGTCTTAAAGAAAAGCACACACGAAAAATGTATAGTGATGCCTTGAAGCCGGTAACTTGAAGAATAGGATGAAGAACAAAGGGCTAGAGATAAAATACAATTCTCACAAAATGTCAATTAGTTCTCCTAAAACCGTTGAAAGCAGCATGTGTGAGAACACTGTATAGGACAAAGGCTTCATAGAGGTTTTCCGGTATTGTCCTGAAAAGCCTTACCCCCGAGAATATTGTAAGCCGCATCAAATGTCAAACACGTCTCTGACATTGGAAATGCAGCATAAAGATTAACTTGAGACCGCTGTGCCAGGTCTTCCGGATGTTCGCACGACCTTCATGCAAAGGAGTCGGGAAAAAAAACTCTCTGAGCCCTTCCCACCATCAATCCTGAGGAACGTTGGTCTCGGCAGGGGAAAAATGTTGTTGGCCCGCCGGGGTTTAATAGTTATATTGGAGTGGGAGCTCCATTCTATGCTGCCATTCCGTAGCGCACCTTGCCACGCCCCCACAGTCACTTATTAGGTGCCAACAGCAAAGCTGCTGAGCTTTATGTTGTGTCCACAATTTGCGTCCTGTGTATGTGGAACACCTCCAAACCATTTGATTCAATTGGAAAAATCATAGCTCTCATTGAATTCTATGGGCAAAGGAAACTGTATTTGTGAAAAGTCAAAGTACCAGCTGCATACATGCCAACCCTTCCGATTCAGGAGGGAGAATCCCGATTTTTCATTTTACAATATTGGTCGTTTTTCCTTTCTCCCGCCTAAAATAATTCTAACCTCAATGCAATCTTATGGGAAAAATAATTTCTCCCGCTTTCTGTGACGAAATCTCCCTCCCAGGTTCTCCAGCTTGGGAGCTGCTGTGTGCCCTGGATATCCATGTAGAGGGGTATGTAAGGGGCATGGGGAAGTACAGGGTTTCATAAAAGTGGTTGTACACTATTACATTAAGCAAATATAGTAAAAAAAGACTTCAATTCATTGCAGTCTTTTTACTGTGTGAATGCTTAATGTAATGTGTGTTCTATGTTCTTAGATCACCATGTTTCTATTTGTGGAGTTTTCAACAATTTTGTTTTGGAGTGGTTCCACCTGAAACCCCTCTTCCCCATTATCTAGTCCCTATTCCCCACCCCTGCTACCTCTACCCACCCCCATATTTTTCAATTAGTTTTTTTGCCCAGAAATCTTCGGCAAAAAACTGCGAAAAAAGTCTGGCGATGTAACAACATATGATATCACTATATCAAAATGCGCTGTCATTTGACAGAGTGCTTAAATAATACCCATATATCCCTAGTAAATGCCTTTGAATGCTGAAAAAAGAGGCGCAATTGAGGGTTTGCACACTACTACATTAAACATAGACATAGTAAACAGACTTTGATTCACTATGAATGGAAATCTTTCTACTAGGCCTATGCTTAATGTAATAGGTGGCATATTTGTACATAAACAAATGCTGGCACATTGGGGAAAAGCTATTACAGGTATGTTCTTACAGAGGCAATTGCTGACATGATGGGACACAGCCATCACAGTTTTGTCCTTAAAGGCACAAATGCTGGCTTTTTGGGGAAAAGCAGTCAGAGGTGTGTTTTTAAAGGGGCAAATGTTGGCATTATTTTGGTAGAGACATCTCAGGTGTGTTCTATTTTGTCCGCAGCCTAAATCTATAAAATGTTGCAAATAACTGCCAGGCATCTATAGATATATGCTGCATGTTTATTTCTGTGCGGAATTACGGTTTCTATTTGCCCTTGTTTTTATTCCGCGCTGGCATACTCTCTGATGGAAAACATTGTGCTCTATCAAGGACCAGTAATTCTATATAACAAGCAATTAAAAGAGAACCATATTTATGAATACAATTATTTGGGCCCCACAAGTTGCATTGGTGCTTTGAGTTTTTTCTTCAGTTGCAGGTCAATAACGAGGCACTGTGGCTTAAAACTGGAGCAGCACCAAGCAACAGAAAGACCACACTAAATCTGGGCCTAAGTGGCTACACCTAAATAGTCCTGCACGAAGAGATTTGTCCTACCTTCCAACGAGTGTCTATTAGGCTGACCTAGTTCGCAGTTGAATAAAGACAGCGGAAATACGAGTAATTGTAAATTCTCTTGAATGCCTCTTGGCATAACCAAATCATGTTCTAGTAGATTGCTGTTTAAAGAACGTGGTTAGAGCCTAGACTCTGAAGAGATTGGCAAGTATCCGCAAATGTAGGGTTTAGGATCAAGCAAGACTGATTTGCAAGATCAAATTCTATCTGCTTAGTGGCCTTGGCTTTTCTGCAGTAGACCAATGTAATATAAAGAGACGTAACTAATACAAGTTAACAGATGCTTACATTTAGTTAATAGAATAAATGAAAAGCATAGTTATCTAGCATACATGGGGGAAAATAAGAGGTAGCGGATAACAAAATATTGAATTTCAGTGGCAGCTGGTGAATTTTTTAACTGGAGTGGCATAGATGTCTGTGAGGGAGCGACCAAGGGCAGTGTGTAAGCCTACACCAAACAGGGGGGAGGGAGTTCTTGCCTCGAGAATTTATTTTAAATAATGGGTTAAATTGATGCATTTTACAGCACTTTCTGCAAAAATATTTGGTAAAAAGCTACACAATTTGCAATCAATTTTGCATGGTAGCATATACAAAAAACAATAAATGCAAGTCATCAACAGTGCATAGGACCATTTTCCAACACATTTTCATTATGCCTTTGCCTACAACATATGCCAGTATATACATTATTTTCATATTGACTGTGCCCATACATGTCCATGCATGCTGCACCAATATTACCATTTAAGCACTCCCAGCCAGAAAAAAATGCCATGTTAAAGAAATAAAGTATATCCAGACTGGCTATACCAAGATATGCCAGTGTACCAAGTAAGTGTTTGCTTTTTCTCTTGATGCAAAGTACAAAAATACCATGACGCACAAAGAATATATGGCTAGACTGGAGCCACCAATGTAAGCCAGTTTAGCCATGTAATAACACTCATCATGTTTGCTTTACTCTTAATGGCAAGTAGCAAAATTCCATGCCACATTAGGAAAGTATATGCTGACTGACACATGTAGTGCTAGTCTGAATATAATGTGGCATGGCATTTTTACTTGGCATCAAGGGTAAAGCAAACATAAGTGTTATTAACTGGTTAGACTGACCTACATTTAATGTAGGCCAGTCTAGCCAGGTAAAAACACTTATGTTTGCATTACCATTGATGCCAAATAAAACCTTCCATGCCACAATAAGGAAGTTTATGCAGACTGTCACCACTAATGTAGGACATTCTACTGTCGTAATAACACTTCACTTATCACTTTTGCTTTACCCTTTATGCCCAGTGTTGTGCATCAAGGATAAAGCAAAAAAGAATGCCGTGCCCCCAGCAGCCACCATCCCTAAACTTAGCACACACAAACACTTTCACTTACGTATTCACACATTTATGCAACTCCTTGCATACACGCATTAATAAAAACAAACACAGATACATACATACACATTACAGTTTTTGTTATAATGTACTTGCATTCACCCTCCCCACACGCCCGCACTGCCACCTGGAGGACCGGCTGGCCCTCCCCTTCTCTTTTCAACATAAAAACGCAGAGTGTCAGGGGAGAAGTCTTCTCATGTCTGTCAACGTGATAACGTTGTGGGTCTCTGCAATGTACGTGAACACGCTGACTGACGAGAGAGGACTCTTTTCCTGTTAATGACTCTGCTAGCGCAATAATGGGAGACGATGGGGACATTCAATAATATGCACTAAAGGGCTCTGCACCAAACAAAAAAAACACAATGGGCCTCATTACGACCCTGGCGCTAATGGGTTAACGGCGCCGTAAAAGGCTGCGGCGCCGTTAACCCATTACCGCCTAATTACGAGGTCCCTTTGCGGGACCCGACCTTAATGGCTGGTCCAGACCAGCCGTTAAAGTAGGGACTCACAAAGGGACCTTCGCGGTAAGTATGGTACCGCAATTTGCGGTACTGTACTTAGCGCCTTCGCCATTCCCATAATGCCCTATGGGGCAAAAATGGGAATGGGGAAGGGCCATGGGCAAATGGGGAAATACCGCCCCGCCAACCTTGGAATGGGGCGGTATTTCCCCATTTCACCATGGCGGACACATTACGATACCGGCCCCAACCATGGTGCTAATAGCGCCATGGTTTAGCGGCAGTATCGTAATGAGGGCCAATATGTAGCGGGGATGCACCCCTGCGTGGAGGCGGACAGCACAGTCCGCCGTGCAAATTAAGCACACATGGCCTGTGCTGCCTGCCACTAAGGGGAAGGGGAGGCCTGACACTTAGGCGAGAGGGCACAACCACCCACCCCATTGGCCGGCCACCACTGTTCCAGTTAACCAATATTACCTTAAATGAGGTATCCCAGGTGATAAAGAGGCAGCCAATAACGAGTAAATTACACAGCATAAAGCACCCTGGACTTCTAGTCTTTCAGGTCCATTACTGCTTAGAATGGCTTATTAGTCAGCACTTTTTCCTCTCTTATCTGACTTTTTTCCATCTGGAATGCTGGTATTACAGAGAGTAACACGTGCTTAGAGGGTTCCACGATAAAGCTTTTGGTGCAACATCAAATGAATAACACCAGGAGTATTTTAATTTTTATAACTGTACCTTTACAGAAAGATAGATTTCATTATTGTTATACGTCGAAAGACCTACGCTTTCTTTTTTGCAAAACTCATGAACTACATGATTAGTATATTATACAGGATTCCGAGAAAATGTAAAGAAAACACTTGCAATCCAGTGCTTTTCTTATTCTCAGTGGTGCACTGTAGCATACACTAGAGATTTCGGTTGGTTGCTTCTGAAGCTTCTTTTACTTGCTCTTGTCCGGTTTAGTCTATGTTGTATCGCCCTACCACATGCTCTCCTTTCTTGCTTGTGACCGTTTTCCTCTCCCTTGTGCTCTAATTTCTGGAACAGGGTTGGCTGGCATAGGGACTGCCATATTTGTTGGAAACTCTTTGTTTACCTCAGTATTTAACCTGTTTCAATTTCACCACACTGCAACTTTGTTTTCTTTTGTGAAGTCAAGTTGCCCACAACCCACTGTATAAAAATGTAAATGAGAGCTCTTACTTTTTCTTGTTTATTTTTCTAGGTTTCTTGGACGCAGCAGGAACATTTTATCACTTGGACGGAAATTGCTGGTTGACCTTTCACCTTCCCCATGAAGCGCTCAACACTTCTCCCAAGAACTAGTTCCTTTATCCCGTCTTCATCACGCATCCAGTCAACAGCTACCCTATCACTTCTCTCCAGTGTGGACCAGATCACCCCATCCCTGTACCTCAGCAATGCCAACGTTGCACGCCACCGCGGGCTCCTTTCAGCTAAACGTATAACCTGTGTCATTAATGCCACACTGGACGTGCAGCGCCCCTCTTGGCCTGGTGTGGACTATCTGCGCGTACCTGTTGCAGACCTACCCCATGCCCAACTCTCCGATTATTTTGACCGGGTGGCAGACCGCATCCGGCAAGTTGAGCGACGCAATGGGCGTACGCTAGTGCACTGCATGGCTGGGATTAGCCGTTCTGCCACCCTGTGCATGGCATACCTAATGAAATATGAAGGTGTCACCCTCAAGGAAGCGCACCATTGGGTGAGGTCCCGCAGACCTGCAATCTGTCCGAATGCTGGCTTTTGGCGTCAATTGATAACATACGAGCATCAGCTTTTTGGAAAAAACAGTGTGAAGTTAGCAGATTCTACAATGGATGTCTTGCCTGTGGCTGCTGGAAGATACGGGAAGAACCATATTCCATAGTAGAAAAGAAGGTCAAAAACAACCATGTGCTCCAACACCTTTTTCTGAGCAATACAGTGGAACTGGTCACATTGACCTAACCTGTTTCAAAAATGCCTTCAGCTGTCGTGCCATCACAAAAGGGACCAGATTACGTTAACAGTATGAATGCTCAAATAACATAATAATACCTCAAATTCCTTTGTCTTTTAAGGAGGCCAAACATTAAAACCTATGGCATAAAGGTGCAAATATATCTGGCGTAGAAGAGGTTAAACAGCATAGAAACCAACTCTTGAAAAGAGGTAGAAAGCATATTTATTATGACATACTTTCGAAGGGCGGTCTAATATTCTCAGAATGCCTTGCAGCAAGTGGCATATAATCCTTCATACCTCGGTATGTAAGTGATTAAAGCGGTTATATGCTGAGATCATATCATCTGGTTGGGTGAATGTATAATCCCATCAAGCCTGAGGCATGTACTTTTTTTGAGGAGATCATAGCATGCACTCGCTTTAGATTTGGTAACAATCCTTGTTTGAGGTTTAGGATATTGTATCTAGGGTTGAGGTTAATAGGCATGCCGGTAAGTGCAGTTGTTTGTGACGGTTTCCACTAGCATGGCTTTTCATGGTTAGTTTTTTCCTGTAGCTCTGGGGTTTGCTTGGAGAGCGAGGAGGTGGGAATCTGAGTTGCCAGTTTCAAATCTGTCAACACCTTGTTGCATTTGTGCTTGCTTCCATCAAAGTGTGGTGTATGATGTGCGCATGGCAGAAATATGGTCAGGGACAAACCTTCAACTGTTTTTGCAACAGACATTGGTGCCGCAGGTGTGGTGTACATCATCATCTCCTCTTAAGTTGGATCTATTGCCTAATCATGTCACCGTGTTCTCAATGTTTGGCATAAACACTTCTTAACACCACTAATAACCTATTAAGTAGCCAGTTGCTATGTTCCTTTCCGCACAACATCCGCTTCACTCCAACAGCGCCCTGTAGACATCACACGACACCCCCATATGTCACAAAAACAAAACATTTAATACTCTTTCCAAACACAAAAGTCCCCATGGTTATTACAATACTTGTCATCCTCATTGCTGCCATGTATCAAGAGGGTTATACCATCTACAAGTATGGAATTCACTCAATTTTGCTTCAAGTATCTGAGCCCAGGCTCAGAGCTTTATTGTTGGCCTGAGCAGTGTCCCTCAATCACATGCATGTTTCTATCTTGTTTGGTCTTAGTAGGGTTTAGTAGACTTGATTTGCCAATTGTAAACTGATGTTATACTTTCTCAGGCTACCTCAAAGCGCTGAGAGTTACTCTTCAGCAGCCAAGGGAAGGATGGGGTTTAGCAGTTGTATCATCTCTACACCTAAATTAAAAGCTGAGAGCATAGCTCAAGCTAGAGGGTTTTAGGCTCGAAAGGCCTAACAGCAGGGTTTACAATCCAAGCGAAGCATTACAATTGCTATTGCTAATACAGAAGGACATCATGAACGTAGGGTGGGGGGAGAATGTACTTTGAGGAAGAGATGGGTTTTGGGCACATCTGGGAAACTTTGGATTAGATTTGCTTTGAAATGTTGTGGTACGCAGCATGTTAGAAGAGGGATAACTTCCAGAAATGTGAAAAATGTTCTGTACTTCAGAATGGTGAATGGAGAATTAGATGACACGTAGAATCCTATTTAATTACAGTTTAAGCAGCATCGAGATGTAGATTTAACTGCTCAGTTGGTTGAGAAGGAAAGCAGGTGACCCTAACTAAATCGTCAATGATTGAGCTTCCATCAATAAGAGTGGTCAGGTTTTGCAGTTTTCCAAATCCTTGGAAAGATGGTGAGTAAAGAACTGGTAAATAGGCTGTTCGATGGATATGAAGTGGGCTGATAAGAAGTCACTGAAGAGTTGATGGCTTGGATAGAGGTTCATCAGTGATTTGAAGGTTATGCAGAATGGGGGATGCATATTAGAGAGCTTTTTAATATATATTTTCATCTACCACAATCAGTCATCCATGTCATTTTCTTATGGGCCTCATTCAATTGCTCATTGTTTATACCTCTCTCTGCTGGATTCTTTTTCCGTGCATGAAAGCAAATATTATTATTTGCCTGACATCAGCACTCAGATGAAGATACATTTTGCGTCTGCAGTCCCTTCACTTCATCAGTATCATGCAATCAAGAGCTTTGAGGACAAAGACTAACAGAATTATTATAAACTTTAATTTTAACTTTCTTTTGCAAGAATGTCTGGATGAAAAGTATATTTTTTGGTTTGGTTTATACAAGGGCACATTTTCACCAATGTTTACAAATGTAGGAATAGTTTAAACATTCTTTCACGCATAGTTTAGAGTACCTACTTAAAGCAACTTCAAATTTAATAACTTTATGCAGCTAGGCTTTTTCTTGACAAAACAAACACCAGACAAGTTATTTGGGAGTTTGTTGCGCTTGTTAAACTTTTGTGTTGTGTAAACAAGCAAACCCAGCTTTAAAAAAAACCGTCAGATTGTTTAAAAACAAATCCTAGATAGTTTTGGAAACTTCTAAAACAACCAGTCTCAACATTTGAAACCTTTAGCAAAAAAGCTGTTCTTGTTTTTTCAATGTTCTACATTATGTATTTAGGATTTTACATAAATTGCGATTATTTGTCCTACACTCCTGAATAACTGCTATACATATTTAACAAAATATTTAGAAACTACCAAATGACTTGTATTAAAAAATGTTTACATGTGGTTGTTAACACAGCTTTAATATGCAATTCAAACTTGAGTATACAACTTAATGTGCATAGCTTTTTTTCAAGTTCTAAAATTTCTTTAAGAGCTGAAAAAACTGGACTGATTTTCGAGAATCCAGAATAATTCTAGTAATTATCGAGCACACAATACTGAGGTTTTTAAACTGTGGAAGTTGCCTTTTATACTGTGCTTGCTTTTTAGAAAGTTATACACAGTCCCATTTTTCCAGAGATCATATCTAGAAGTGGTGGGTCACAGGGTGTGTGTGTGCTTATGTGGAGCACCCATTGTGACATGCTACCTTTGTGGTGCTGCTATGCTGGGTTTGCTTCATTATTTGTATGCTATGGTATTGCTTATATTTGCTACTTGGCTGTGCTGCTTACTTTGAAATGCTATCCTCTGAAGTTTATGTTTTTCGTTATGCTGTCCCCAGTGGTCGAAGTGCATGAAAAGGAGTAGTGGAACTATGTTCTCTGCTGACCTGCCCCACTCCTCACACACCCCATCGCCACACCTCCTCCCACGCAAAATACAAACCCCCAAACAAAAGTGCCTGCTGTTTAAGCGAACGTTCAGTGCATTGCACTGAAATGCACGTTTCAACTGCTTCATACACTTTTATTTTAAAACGACACCATTCTGGAACGCTTTTGTATAGGAACAGTAAAACAGTAAAACTTAATTTTAAAAAGTAGAGGAGCACCGCTCCAAACCGCTCCTGGTCACTTCGACCACTGGCTGTCCCAGGCCATGTTTAAGCTGCAGGAACATGTTGTGCAACGTTGGTCTGTTAAGAGCTATGTGTTCTGTTACCAAATGCATTTCTGCCAGAAAATGTAACTTGACATTGTGCTGTTGATGTACACTTTCCTTGAAGGCAGTTCTTCCATATCTTTTTGGACTTCCGTTGGTTCAAGCCCACGTTCCTAGCCACCCGATTGGCTGGTTCCCCCGCTAGGGTGCTAATTTTAGTTATGGATGTTCTCATAAAGAGATAACTATTCCACTTTGCTTTCTCATTATCTTTCACTAAAATTCCGAATCAGTGTTAGCTGTTCATCTTTAAGATCTCCCACTTAGGCTGCACCCGTTACTGATAATTGGTTTGCATTGGAATATAATAACATAAAATGGTTGAAAAAATGATTTTTGTTACTTCGCAACTAATCATTTCTACTTCAGTTTTTCATCCACCACTGATTTCCTCCAATGTGCATATTTCAACTTTTGCATTTTTATTTTCCTCCACCGGAAAATCCAGGTAAAGGTTTTCCAGGAAAGAAAAGCACGCTCTAGCTCATCTATTCTAAACAAACAACGGCAAAGAATGTCCCCAGCATTAACATTTACAGGTGGGTAATCAATAGAGAGACCCAAATCTGATGGCTAACTCTTAAAAAGTAAACACAGGGAAACGTATTAGAGATTTGCGTGCCTCTTCTTTTTCACTGGAGCGATCTCGAGCCGTTCTTGACTGCTCCACAGAGAGATTTAGCTTTCTCCCAGAACTTTTGTTACCAGCCATAAAGAAAATTCAAGGAGCTTCTGTGGAATCGATTTGGAACTCCATTTTGCACCATTTCATAATGTCTGTTAATTATACAGGCTATGTGTGTGCTTTCTGCAATATATACCATTACTTGGTCTACAGAGAAGTCTGCAGAAAGTGCTTCTCCTTTATTAGCACCCTTTCCAGAATGTTTTATAAAAATAACTACACCTTAAAATCAACGCTACCTGCCGTCCCTGTACAACCTACAACCAAAAGTGCTCTTTTGAAGATGCCATCATGTTTTGTATGTGGTTGCAATGCTCCAAAAACCACCTGTCTGACATCCCAGGTGACGACACTGAATGCACAAAAAGCCTTAGGGTTTCTAAACTCAATGCTGCCACTTTCCTTTCACATTCTGTGTATACTCTCCTGCCCAGTGGCCCTAGGCATATGTCCATAAAATTGAGCACACTAAAACGAAATCTCATAAAGTATGCATGTTCCTATCTGACCAAAGTAGCAGAGCACCTCTGCGGAGCAAAGCCTTTCTATAGAAATGATATGTTGAGCACTGGGTGTGTTTTTTCCATTGCTTATTTTATTGTGTGCCCACCATATAAGGAAGACGTCTATAGGAATTTGAAAGCTTATGCATCTGGCATCTCAGTATTATGTTTTCAATTAGTCCAATAAAAGGTAGTCAACCTTTTTCTTTTTGCAAAGTCTCGTTGTGCTTTATTTGGCCGGGGCATGAGGACTGTTGTAGCATTGGGCTAAAAAACGGTATTGTCTAGGGAGTGATCAGGGGCAACACGCTCGCCTTGGAAGTAAGACGACATGCAGCAACACAGGTTCGATCCCCGTCCGAGCTTAGAAACCTCTGGGTATTAAGCGCATTATAAATAACCTATCATATCTTAATGTACTTGTAGGGGCTTGGATGAATGTGTTGGGAGGTTTGTATGTACTGCGGGTATATTTTACTGATGTTTATTAAAAATATTTTTAAAGTTAACATTTTGAACAGTACATATTTGTGTATTTGGTAAAAAATCTTTACTTTTGCAAAGCGTATCACAATGAAGTCGTTTGGCATGGCGAGTGCACTGCTCCCGCTTTTTCCCATGCCCAGTTTATGTGATTAGTGACGCGCGCCCCTGTTGGTTTGAATAAAAATATTTATTCGAGCTTGTTTTTAAAGACGAGGCTAAGCATTGGTTGACGTGTACAATAGCAAGTAGTGGAACTAAGCCCCTGCTACACTCTGCCCCCACACAGACTTCAATCCAACACCCCCCAGTTCCTCATAACAACTCCCTCACACAGGGCGTCCTGCCCTCCTTGACTTCACCCCAACAACCTTTTACATCCGCACTATCTATCACAACTGAAAGAAAATGGATCTTGAGATCACCATTGCTTTCAGTCTTTGTTCCCCACAGCATGCCGTTATCCCCCCTCCTCCCCTCCTTTACAATTACCCACCATTATCACCTCTTAAGAGACAGTCAAAAGGGCAAAGGCACCCACATTATTTGCAACATCCTTTAGCAAATTTCAAACCAGAGCAGATCTCTTCCGAGCTGGAAAATTCGTCTTTCAGCCTGGGATGGTCACTACGATTGCAGTGTTGGGGTTAGGGACGGGGCAGGGATGGGATTTACTGCATTTCCCAAGTAGGAAAGGGAAATCAATGGAAAAAAAGGCTTTGTTGGTAAGATAGCTCAGAGAGCTATGGCACTCGTGCCTTTACCTCCAAAACATGGTTCGAATCCCTATTGGACAGGTGCTTCAAAATAATGAAAATGTCTTTAGTCCCTCATTGTAGAAACAGTACTCACCACAAAATAAAGTCATGGAATAATGGCTGATTCTACAGAAAGTAGAGGAATGTTGTACTCTTTAGTTACCACCCACTTCGACCTCTGAGGCTAAGCTTCCGCAAGGGCCTTGTGAAGTCTATCTCGTGTGTGTGCTTCTCCATGGTTTCCATTTGCTTCTACTGAGAGACAGGGGCTGGCACCTGCTCTTCTACCCTGTTTCTTGTCCGTCACTCCCAGAGGTCAGTTACTTGTGCCATTTCTGCACGTTCTTTTTCTCTTCCCTTTTTTTTTGGTTTAAACTTTTTATAAAATTTCAAAACTATAAACCAACAGCATGGCAAACAAATTAACATACAATCCTTCCCAGTCCAATTGTGGGTCCATTCCCTCTGTTCTGGGGAAAGCCTGTGTCTAATAGAGCCAGACCATCCTACTCCGCCTACCCCTCCCCCACTGCATATGTATAACCACCACAAAAAAAATGAAAGCAACACATAATATAGTCACCGAGGGGGATAGGGATACTGCCCGCCACCCATCAGCTAGGTGTTCTGCCAAAGCAAAGGCCACGGTAAAAGGTCCAAGATCTCAATCAGTTCTCCTATTGTCCCAACGAGTTGCAACCACCTGGATCGTAATTATAGATCGTTAGCCAGGCCTTAAGAGTCCAATAACACATAACAAGAGACATGGTATACCAGCATGGTGCACCTATTGGTTGGTTGGGGGCATATGAGAAGGTAGGTAAAGGTTAGAGGGGCGGAAGAGAACTGAAGCCATAGCAATGATGGTGCCCCCCTTCAGATCCACCAGCACAATACGTGCAGACATATTCCAGACACACCCAACCCTATTCGGTCACCGCAAGACGTCCCCAGGGGCATAGTAATGGAAGTGATTCATACATAAGGGTAAGCGAGCTCCCAGAACCGATCGGCCTGTGCAGATCCAGATAAGCTTTTGAAAGTGTTGTGCTCCAATGAGCATAATTTGGCCAATAGGGATTGCCAGGTAAACTTGGTAGTAACAGTATCTGATTTCCAGTTCAGGATCAAGAGCTGCGGGCAGAGAAGAGGATGATATGGATGAGCTTACAGGTTAATGCGTCTTCATGCCATTCCTCCCTCTGACCCCCAAACAGCATAGGGCACACAGATAGGTCAAGCCCAGCCATGTGAGTGCGTGTGATCTACCTGTGTGCCAGGTGCCAATATGCCTCTATCGCCGGGAAGTACCAAAAGATATGCCCCATTGAACCCAACCCCCATAGCGTCAACAGCATGTGGACACATACATAACACCCCACTTATAAAGTTTACTGGGCGTGTAGTACAGTCTTTGAATCATTTTATATTGGATCCACCAATTCTTAATGTTAAAGGCGATCGCCGGGGTGACATTGGAAAAGTCGAACAAATCCCGTGAATCAAGTTTGATCTAAAGGTCGTTAGACCATTGAGTCGCTAGTGTGTGGTTGCGCCCGATATTATTGGGGGTGCAGATGGTGTAGAATGTATGCAGGTGCAGGAAGGTCATCATATTCTGCTTCACTTCGAGTTCGCCTGCTGTCAGCCCAGCTTGCCTGAACTGCACCGTCGTGTGCGAGCAGATCACCGCTCACAAGGTCCTGTACTGAAGCCAGTCGGTGGCTCCGCACCCGCCTTGCGTCAGAAATGTCAATCAGGGTATCCCCATCGTACGAATCCATCACTCTGACTTGCGGCCACATAGTATCTTGATTGGGGTCCAGTTTGTGGCCTACCCCGTATGACAAGAGTGCTCGAATGCTGATCCATTCCAGCACTGTCTGGGTGGGCGAGCCCAATGCCCCCTCAATCTGTACAAATGTTGGCCCAACTATCGAGTGTGTCCTGATCCTGCCAGTCAACTTGCCGGCAGAAAAGCTAGAACCTCAGATGGAGAGTACAGCGCCAGAAGAGCCAGCTCCATGGTCCTCCGAGTTAAGCCATTGCTTAGCCCACCACACGTGGGCGGCCTGATGGTAGATCTGCCATGCCAGAACAGCCAATCCCCTGTCCACTTTAGAGGCTTGCAAAACCTCTAGCTTAAACTGTGCCTTTTTCCCCTGCCAGGTGAACTCAGACAAATAAAGATCTAATTCCCTGTACATATGACGTGTGGGGGTAAAGAGCAACATCATAGTCAAGTGGATCAGTTTTGGTAGGGAGTTCATTTTAAAGGAATAGTGCGCTCAGAAATATTATTGTCCTGTCGGTTCGGCCATGTGTTTTTAAGCATATGTTGATCGATCGTACAAACATTTCCTATGCACCTTACCGTAGTTTTTCACTTTTGTACACATGCGAAATCAGGCAGCAGGGCACGGCCATTTTGTGATAATTGGATCCGTTGCCGCATCACCCAAGCTGGACTGCCCTGGCGGCACTAAATCATATCCCCCGCCCCTGAGCCTGACATCACTAGATGAGAACCACCCATTTCACAATGCCAAAGCACGTCTCCTGTCAACATTCTCTGCGCTCCAGCTAATGACGTGTCACCATGGAAATGGCAGGACGCCTCTTTCCTCAATAAGCATAAACAGACCGCATCCCAACAGACATCATCAGATTTTCTTTTCCATTCCTCTCACTGTCTTTTTTTTATATTCTGTGCCTCGTTTCTGTGCTCTGGTCAGCTACCTTCGTTGCTTGTAGCCCGTGCAAACAGATACCAGTACCATTACTATAAATTATTTTCGTTTTGCCCACAATGGCAACAATACAGCCCTAGTACGAGCCGGAGTATTCCGAGGCGGTATTACTCTAAAGAGAAAGATGCGGAAACGATGGGGCTTCGGACGACAGTTGGGAGGACGATTCAACAGATCAAGAGCCTGAGGCTAGTCGCATGGACGACGTTTCCACTTGGTGCACCTGCAATCGGTGCGTGCTAATGCCAACCGAGGAGAAGAACTGCTACTGCCGAGAAAATTCTGGATGCTTGTCCTTCATATCAGAAGGCGAGACACAGCTGCAATGTGTTACCGAACTGCCAGACTTCAGGGCAGCCTGCCTTACACAGTCCGTTTTGAGGATTGTGATGGTGCTTATGCACGAACTTCGCGCAATAGTTCGCCCTCGCAATCCAAGTAACGAGTAAGTGTACTCTAGTTGTGATGTCACTTAGGCCACTACCATTTCATGGTTGTCTCCTATATTGTCGTATCAAACAAATTTTGTCTTGGAATTCTCTAGTAATAGTTGTATAATAGTCGTTCAATATTGTTCAGTGTCTAGGTAGCATTTGTACTGGCAACAATGCCATTGGATACAAGAATTGTCATTGGCAACTAAAGTGTAATACACTTATCTTGGTCATTTAAAACAGTTTGTATCTTTCTCTTTCACAGGTGGTACAGGCTGGTGGCCTATCGTTTGTACACATGGTGGCTTTATGGGAAGCTTGGACACCGCGTTTGATGAGTAATACCCGCCTGTGCCATTGGTGACATTAGAGAAACCTTCCCCAGTTAAAACGGTCAGTTCAGGGGATTTTCCCTCACTGTGCTGCAACCAGAACTTAACAATATGTAATACATTTGTGCCACCAAAACAAAAAAAAATAAAGCACAACAGAACTTTTATCAATGGTTGTTTCAGTTTTTCAGTGAATCAAGTGTGTCTCCATGTACACTTCAAAGGTATCTTCCGCACAGGGGCCATTGTACACATGGCCTCCCCAGACCTAGTATCACCAGGCATGCTCCCCTAAAGCAGGTCGCGCCCCTGCAATCCACATAAGTGTGTCTCCATTCAGCAGTGTTCCGAGCCTTGTCTGCACGCCTCAGGCACGTCCATCCCCTTCCATTATCAAAGGCAGTTCATACCATTGGATGTGCGCTGCCAAGGGGTGCTGTCAGGGGCGGGAATGGCCAAGGTACCAAACACCATGTACACTTCAAAGGTATCTTCCGCACAGGTGCCATTGTACACATGGCCTCCCCAGACCCAGTGTCTCCAGGCATGCTCCCCTGAAACAGGCCGCGCCCCTACAATCCACATAAGACCACGACATACACACGTCATTCATTCACATACACACCCTCTTTTCTAATTCGTTATAAACCACTTGATATTTATCATGAGAACATCTTTGAGCACTGCAAGTCAACTCGTGAACATGCTACCTCAGAACTTCTGTGACCACTGCGAGTCTGCTCGTCGTCGTGCTACCTGAGAACCTCTGTGACTACTGCAAGTCTGCTCGTCGTCGCGCTACCTGTGAACATCTCCCTGTTCTCCTGCCACTAACTACCCTGCTTGCAGAATCTAACAGTTTGTTGGTCAAGGTAAGGGCAGGTCACCTAATCATATCTCCTTGATCTCTAAATTTCTATCTATTTTGAACTAAAGTACCCAGTAGAGTTATTGTTAAGTGACTTCAATTCAGTACTCCAACTAAGTCAGTGCCTAGTCTGGGATGCCCAATGAAAGCCCTTATTTATATATTTTTATGACAAGTTATAATCTGGATGATAAACCCTTATATAACACCCCTCTCTTTGAATCCCCCTGACCTCACTGAGCCAAGAAGTAGGTTTGTTTTGCAAATTAAAAGATTTATTGAAAAATTAAACAAGATATATATATCACACTTTTATAAATAAATTAATATTTGATAGCACACTTATGAATATGACAGTGATCAACAATGGATAATATTACACTAGCACACTTTTTTAAAAATCACTTAGGAGTTGGTATAGAAAGGATAAGGTAGCTGAGAATACTTCATGGTTTCAAGGAAATGCAATGATGGAAAATAATGCAGCACAGGGATAAACTGATATGGTTTCAACAAGAGATAATATAATCACTTTTCCCCTTGTGGCAATTCACTCCCCCCTATGCAATATAAAGAGATGGAAGAAGAGCACACAATTTTCAGGAATATAATCAAATGCAATAAAAATTCTAGTTCCCCCCTAGCAAGCTTAGAGCAACCGGTATGCTTTTAAACAGGCAAAAATACCTTTACATGTGACTAGCAAAGAAGTGAAAAATATGCTAAAATGATTTTAATTCCCTATAGGAGATTCAGGGTAGGTGACAGCCACTTTGACTTAGTTCAGGTCAACACTAGCAATGATTCATGAGGGATTATCAGGTTGAAAACGAATTTCAGCAATGCAAGCACAAGACAGCTATTTTTGACAGGTGAAGAAGTTGAGTCAAATTGTAATTCGCTGCACTTTTTCCGAGTGCGTCGAGCGCAATTACGAAAAAACTATAAGGAGTAGAAGGTCGGTTTAGGGCTTGTTGGAAAGCTGAGGATCTTAGCTGTAAAATGAAAGTTAAATCTCGCTCCTAGGACAATTTAGTGGAGGTAGATTCTCAGAAATAAAGTAAGATTCAAATGACAAATTACACTTTCACAGGTTTGAAATCACAGAATGGACACACGATTTCTATGCAGTTCTAAATAGGTAGAAATGGTTTGAATTAGATTATTTTAAACTAAGAGATTGGTTTGCACAGCTCTGGCTGGATACTCACTCCTAATTTTGGAAGGAATGGGCCTCGTCACAGATCTGGTCAACAGGTTTAGCTGCGGTTCTCTCTGCTCTGCTGGTCTGGATCTCTGGTTCTGGCAAAAGTTCTGGCACTGCACAGCGGTCTGGTCTGGGTGTGGTCTTCTATCGGCACTGCACGGCGGTCTGGATACAGCTCTGCTTTCTGGGTTCTCGCAGAGGGTTCTAGCCAGAATCAAACAGCTCGCCCGGCTGTTGAATATCAGGTTGCAAAAGATTTTGAGGCCTGCTGAAAAGGATTCAGCTTGTGTATTGGCCCCTCTGCTTTAAGTTCTGGAGTCTACGTTCTGGATCTCAGGATCTGTCTGGATTTGAAGTCTGGAGTCTGGTTTTCTAAGTTCTGGTCTCTGGATATTGCCTGAAGTTGAAGTCGTCCGTCAAAGTGCATTGCAAGAAATCAGTTTGAAGTCGGAAGTGAATGTCTCTACCTGGGTCTCAGTGGCTCTTTTTATGTCTTTTGAAAGTGGGTGGGAAGGCTGACTTTCTATGCCCAACCCTCTGAGGATCCTGATAGGCTATAGGATTCTCTGTCGCCTGACTGGGGAACTGAATTGTGAGTCATCCGGCATCATTTTTATGGCATACAGAAAGAACACTCCCCTTGTCACTTTGCACACAAATCTATTTTTGACTTAAATGCATATTTATCTATGTACAATTTTTCTAATATTATATGTCCAGTTAACATATTTTCTGTACCGCCAAACCATCCGATCCCTGTCTTTGTAAGATGTTGCGTTCACTTCTGACAGAATTCTGCCCTTTTCATCCAGAACACAACCTCTAAACTTTTTCAAAATTTACACAAATGTGCACAAGTAATATGGGCATCAGATGATGAAGTGTCAGATTTTTAACATACATACATTTGGAGTAATACCCTATTTTCCGCTACTACCCCCAGAACATACCACAGAGTCCTAACACCTCTTAAAATGTGCACAGAAAAATCACAGGAATCATGATATTATTGATATAATTTTGACAATTATGTAGTATGAATTATCCATCTTTCTAAAATTATGCTGTGGCCCAGAGGGGTGTGGTTTCCCAAAGCACATGGGGGAATTTCTGGTTTGTCCACTTCCTCCAAGCTCAGCTGGCTCACAGAGGCAGTGCCCCTCCCATTTCCTTCCAAGAGGAATCCATTTACGACCCCCTGATTTAGAAATTGCTTGGAGCAAAGGGAAGTTCATTGTTCTGTTTCCCTGCTCCCAGGTACTCCTCCCATGATTCAATCAGAGAGGTGTGATCTCCTTTTGGTGGGGGCAGCAGAATGCAGACAGGCCTGTGAATGCAGTTGCTGGTCAAGTTTCAACTCCTGTCGGGGGTAGTTGCCGGGCAGAATTAAATCCCTTTAAGCCAAGCTTCAGCCAAATGTCACTTTTGTTCCCATTTTTCTTCATTCAAATCAAACTTACAATTTTGACACATGCAGCTAGAATGCTGATTCTAAGTTCAGAACTATGGCATTTAAACAGTTGCAACCTATGTGACACTCAAAAGTAGGTCACTCATTTATTTTAAACATTTCGATTTTAGTGGCTTTAAATCCCATTTCACTTAAGCTGCTGACATCCACAGCTCAGCCAGTTTTGTTATGAACATTATTTTAGGCTCTTCATCTTTCCAGATTTGGTATGCACACAAGGCTTCATTCTACCAGACGTCTGCTGGTGTTCAGTAAGATTTATGAATATCTTGCAATGTTTGAAATAGGCATTTTGAGCTTGCATTTCAGAGAAACAAAGGTTATTTCAAAGCGCTTTTTTGAGCTAACAGGCACTGCTGTTTTTCCTTTGGCACCACGTTTCACTCATGGCGCTTCTGGCCCATCACGCTCGCACTGGTGGGTGGCAGGTCAGGCGACCATTTTGGTGTGCGCAAAAACTGTGCGGTTTTCCTGGATTCTGGCGCAAATGTGGGCTTTTCAGCCATCTTGGATTTTCAAAGCCCACAGCACCAAATGTTGCAGCATAATAACTTGAACGTGGGTCGATACACCTGACATTATTTTCATTCATCTCATTGCCATTGGCTTGATTTTAATTTGTTATGTTATCAATATATATCAACTGTCATCAGTGTCAATTGGGATCTAATTGCATCCTTCACGGACCGTGTCTATAAGCATGTTTCCTTTTGATGCACGATAGTACATTCAAGGGACAACTAACATGTTCTGATTTTCGTTACATCAATGAATTGTTTATGAAAGTTATCCTATAATACAGCCGGCCACGCTACACTGGTTTTGATGCGGTGACCAAACCATAGCTTGCATAGAAGAATGTATGGTATAATTCCTTCTTTCTCACGTTTTTATGGCAAGTAATTTTTGAATATTGTTGACCTTTTTTTTAGAGGATTTCCAACAATACCTGCATGTACTGTTTTCAGTTGCCCTTCTAAGGCCCATGACAAATCTGAAGGCACTACAATGCATGTATTCCCAAGGAATATAGATCGAATAAGAGAATGGGTCAGATATTGCGGATTTGTGCCGGAAGAGCTTGAAAGTAGAGCCCATAAAGTCTTGGAAGATGCGAGGGGTGATCGATACCGCATCTGCAGCCTGCACTTTGCCACAAATATGTACGACCAATCCAAGTACACAAAGAAGAATCGACTCAGAACGACTCGTAAATTGCTCCCAAATGCAATTCTGACTCTATTCATGAACAGGCCACCTCAGGTGAGTCATGGTTCCGGCTGTATCTCTTGGGGTACAGAACAGGTAACTAAATGGATGGATTGGTTTTTTAGGTGTAAATATCCCTTATAATACTTATTCACAAGATTGTACTGCTTTATAACTAAACACCATTTTGTTAAACATCTGTCCTTGGTTTAGGAGCATCATAGAAAACGATTTATGGGCACATATAACTATGCTATAGTGTCCTTTGAAATAAGAATAATGTTTTCGTAATCTGTCTCCTTACATGCCAATTTTTAAGATTAGCATTTCTAAATCAAATCAAATGTTCCCTTTACAACTCCATGACTATGCACTGAATGTGAAGGAGCAAGATTCAGCATCCATGTCTTGCCTGGAGTCAACAACCACTTTGAGCGCGTATCAGGTAGTCTTACTTAGCTATTCAGTTCCGGAATTGTTTTATGCATGGAATTTGAGATAATCTGATCATATTTACATATTGTGTCATTCGTTTACACAATGTTTCATTCATGGTTTGCTATTGATATGTACCAATGTCTGCGTCACATTGTGTGTGTTCAATTTCAATTTTTTCATCTGTACTAATACAAGTAATGTGTTACAGGGAGATGCTGAAGCTTCGACTACAATTACATCATCCCTCACAGTTGATCCAGAGCCAGATGTATGCGTACTGACCATTCCCTCAAATGAGATAATCTGATCATATTTACATATCGTGTCGTTCGTTTACACAATGTTTAATTCGTGTTTTTTTTTATAGATATGTACCATTGTCTCTGTCACATTGTGTGTGTTAAATTTCAAATGTTTTCATCCATACTAAAACAAGTACTGTGTTACAGGGAGATGCTGCAGCTTCAACAACAATTACATCATCCCTCGTAGTTGATCCAGAGCCAGAGGTATGCGTACTGATAGTTCCCTCGAATGAAAGAAAGCCGGTCCTAGATCTGATACTATTAGAGAGTGACAATATTAGAAACAAGCAGTTTTTGCAAATTGCTTGATTGCAACATTTTGAACAGCGTACTTCACACTTTGATCGAGCAAACTAGCCATCAATCAGGTGAAATTCGAAATGTATATTTTGACTAAATGACATACACGATGTACGAGTTTATCTGTGTAAGCCATGTGTGCGAAGGAATAATTTGATTTCTAATACAAATGACTTATATTTAATGGATACTCTTTTCTAGCGATGTATACAAGATCGGGATATAGAAGAGGAGGCATGTGGATCCAAGTCGGTGGACCAGCTTGCTGGTGCAGTCGTAACAGTGAAGAAGAAGGTTTCAAAGAAAAGCAAAAAAGATATGGTAAGTTACAAAAATTTCATTTTCAAACAGTGTTTTGTGCTGGTGCCTTCAAAACATGTTTTTTTTTTAAAATCTAAGTTGTCCAATACTGTATGTTGGATTTATATTGAACATATTTTTCCAACCTGTCTTCTAGTTGCCCGATGGTGTACGAACTATACAGACACAGACAGTGACAGAAATGAGAGATGCTGCTTGCCAAACTGCTTTCACCATGGAGCAACTATTATTTGAGGCGCAGCGTGTTCAAATCAATAAGCAGACTCGAGATGCTTTTGCCCAATGGCCAGAAAATGTATTTAATGTGACCGGCGAAGCCAGAAAAGTGTTTTTGGACCATTGCTACAATGCTACTGCTCCACCAGATGAAGATGAAACTGAATGTATTGAAGATGCTTTTGAATTAGTCGCTGACCACTTGACACAATCCACACCCGCCAAAAAAGCGCCACCCAAAAATCAATCGACATTGATGATTTCTCCGATTCATGTTCAAGTAATAGATGCCGAAATGACAGAGACTGAAGCATCAATACAATTGACCGAGGAACTAGACAAAGATCTTGACTGCAGTATGTCCAGTTTGCCTGATATGTCAACCACAGTTCAGTCAGAAACAACATTAATGCAGGATGATAGTCTAATAAAGGAGGCCAAATACATAGTATTTGACAGCAGCTTGATGGAGATTATAATGATGCTGAAATGTGTGCATTCAGTGAGAGGGGAAGTATGTGGGAAGCCATTGGTGAATGTGACTCATCTATCAAAAGGCAGTAACCTCAAAATATATGCCACCTGTAAAATGCACCATGAATAATGTTCATGGTCCGCTCAACTGATGCTTGGGAGACTGCAAGCTGACAATCTACTGTGCGCAGCAGCTTTACTTTTCAGTGGCTCTAGTTTCATTAAGTTGTCCAGTTTCTGTCAATTTGTCGGAGGGACTCCATTTCATTTCTAAAACGCAGTACTAGAAATATCAACATCAATATCCATTCCCTGCCATTAGTCAAGCTTGGAAACTTGAACAATTCTCTATTAAAAGTACATTCTACGAAATACGGTTCAGGCTAGCTGGCGATGGACAGTGCGACAGCCCTGGATTTTCAGCAAAGTACTGCACATACCACTTTCAGGACATAGAAAGTAAAAAAAATTGTGAGTTTGGTGGTCGTGCAGGTGTCCGAAAGTAAATTCTCAGTGACCATGGAGAAACTTGGCTTTATAAAATCACTGGAAGATCTACAATCGGGGGGAATGCAAATCGACCTCATGGCCACGGACAGACACGCTTCAATAGCCAAGACAATGAGAGAGCAGTTTCCAAATATTCACCATCAATTTGATGTATGGCACGTTGCCAAATCCACCAGTAAATAAATCTCAGCTGCAGGGAAAAAAAAGGTTCTGAAAGTATTTCATAGTGGTCCCAGTCTTTCAGCAACCATCTTTGGTGGAGCTCCAAAACTTGTGATGGGTCTGTGGAAATTCTACTATAAAAATGGCGGTCACTAATGCACCACTGTTCCAATGTTCACTCTTGGACAGAAAACCAACATTTCCATCAATGTGAACATGGTCCTTTGTCGCCGGAGCAGGAATGGAAGAAGAAGTGGTTGATTCCATTTTCTCCTCCACACAAAGCCCTTCAGAAGATTGTGTTTGATAAAACTCTATCAAGAGATCTGAAGGAACTCACAGATTTCTGTCACACTGGAGATTTGGAGGTGTTCCACAATATGCCTAAAGTACAGGCCAAAGAGATTGCATTTCAGCATAGAATGGATGAAATATAGGACATTACTAGCGGTATTAGCGCATAACGAGAATGTAGGCCGCAAACAATCGAGGACTGCAGGAAACTTTGGGATGCTTCCCTACACTATAGCCTTTACGAGAAGAAGCAAAAAATGGGTTGTCAAGCCAGTATATGAGGAAATGGAATTCGATTTTGTGAAAGATATGCCCTGTCCACCTAAAGCAGAGCTCGTGGATCAGTTCACTTCCCGGTTCAAATGATTACCATCTTTTTTTTAATCAACAATATTTTTATGAAGTGTCCAAATAAAGCATCCAATTTGTCTTTTAAAATGTATCCTCTTTGTCAATTTTATTTTCAATTAGTACCATTTTTACGATTGCCATACAATGTAACGCTGTGCTTTCATGCTTTCACAGTTCACAGTTTCGTCGAGCTACTGTGGGACCTTCACTGATCGTGGGAGGGCCAGATGGATAACAGCGTGAAAGAAACTTTGTGGTTCGGCAGTTGCCTTACCATACAGTTGGCCAAATAGCTGAATAACTACTCATCCCACAAAAGGGATGAGACCTAGGCTACATAAGATACTCGGTACGCAAGAAGGACTGACTGTGAACAAAACAGTGCATCATAGTGCGTTGTTGGTGAGAAATAGAGGCACTCTGACCAATATATTCATAGGGGCATGTGTTGGGGTTGTTTCTAATGTAAGGAAGGGGTCGGTCGGTTGAGCCCCTGGCCAACAAACGTTATATGTGAAAGTGGCATCCTGATCTTGCACTTGCGGTGGGCACCTCCTTTGCCCATCTGCTGCCATGGGGAAGGAGGCCTTGACATAAGCAGAGGTGGGGCTATTGCTAGACACACTTTGACTCCATTTTGTGTACCCTCGACTCCAATTTTGGAGTAGGGTGCATTCTGTCATTGCAAAGTTTCCCCTACCCCTCAGCAGCGCCGCAAACAGTGAGCAATGACAGCCCCCACATTTTTCCTCCTGTGCATGTGATTCACAATTCCAGTTCTCATGGATGCGGTGAGACAAGATGTTGCAAACTAAGAATGTATCTTAATTCTGAGTGAAGGTCACCAGCTTTGAATTTTTGCTTGCGAGCTGAGGAAGCCCATGCATCGCACACATTATAAGGTTCAATTGTTTTTTTACCTTGAGAGAAAGGGACCATTCCGAAAGTAATTGAATTAAAGGAGGGGTGAAATAATGTAAGATTCCTAAACTGGACTAAGGAAAATGTAAGTTCAGTTTATGAAAAATCGTTGATCCGAACAGGGTCTGCATAACGGTCTGCGTTACGCCAAGAGAATGGAAATGCTGCATATAATGTAAGTTTGACTTTCGACGATATTATACCCGAACGAGTCCACTTATCATTAGTTGACTGTTATTGCTGGGTTACATTGTACTTGTTTGTTCTGTGTGGCATATTGCAATAAAACGCAAGTACAACCTTTGTGTGTACTGGTTTTTCTACCGGGCTCATGGGCAGTCCAGCATCGAGATGCATGTAGACCACCACACGGTTCGGCCAGTTTCAACGCTAATATTTCAGTAAAATGCCATCTATGTGCACCTCGAATTGTAGCGTCAGCTTCCGCATCCCGTTTAGAGATGAACATACTCCATAGCACTATCCTCCGAAGCAAATTGTGGAGTACTTTCCACGTTGTTTGCTCTTTGTTCACATTGTTTCACGTCTGTGCTAATCGTTAGTTTTAACACAATGCCGAATTAATAAGTAAAATGATAAATTGTAATAAAGATCAGCTACTGAGACACAGAGACACATTTCTGTTATGTTTTCCAAACAGGTACATCCTGCCATTCAGCGATTGTCATCGATTCCAGATACCAACTGATGGCTTTTTCAACCGGCAGCTGCAGATATACGTCAAAAGCTGGATATCTTTGACTCTTTTTTGGGACGATCACCAAGTGCCGGTATGCCCTTACGCGGTACCAGCGATTAGGAGCAACATATCTTTTACAACATCCTTTACGGTGCTCTAGCGCCAAGTTGATGCACAAGCCTTGCAATTCACCGTGCGACCAAAGCGCTTCTTTTACCCAAAAAAACACCTTGTGTACCCAAAAGGAGCACTGCGTGACTCACGATAAACATTTGTGGACCGAGAAAAAAGAAAAAAAATACCCATTTGATTGAATATTGCAATCGCTGGATGTTCTCGGAGCGTTTATTGTGAAATAAAAGTACTTTACAAATTGTACAGTCTTGCTATTTCATTTTAAAGTACAGTTTTATATTCCGAATTGTGATGCGCTGTGTTGTGAGATGATGTGTGTTGATTTCTGGGTTCTGCGTCATGTAGGTGATGACTGGGCGCGTTTGGCTACGCTGCCCAGTAACGTCATGGAGAAAGACGGAGAGTATCACTAGGTTTGGTGATGACAGGTTACAGGGCGGGGGATATGATTTAGTGCAGCCAGGGCAGTCCAGCTTGGGGGATGCTGCAACGGATCAGATTATCACAAAATGGCCGCGCCCTGCTGCCTGATTTCACATGTGTACAAAAGTGAAAAACTACGGTAAGGTGCATAGGAAATGTTTGTATGATTGATCAACGTATGCTTAAAAACACATCGCCGAACCCTCGGGACAATAATATTTCTGAGCGCACTATTCGTTTAAAGGCATTGGCATTGATCCTGCCTGTATGTTGTGTAAAGGAATTCCACCTAACTATGTCTTGTTTGATTATTTGAAGGGTTGGGGGATAATTCAGGTCTAAGTTGTCACCCGATGCAGGACTGACATTCACTCCGACGATCCATTGGTATGTCCGTTCTCAGCAGAAGGACCTCTGATTATACCCAACTGATCTTGTACCCCATCATAGGGCCAAACTCACGCAGCAGTTGTTGAAGCCACAGTAGCGAGGTCCTGAAGTTGCTGACATACACCTGAAGGTCGTCGGAATAGGGTGACACCTGAAGTTCCTCCTCCCCTTTCGCAATCCTGAATGTCCCAGGATCAGCGCGTAGCTTTGCAGCAAAAGGCTCTATGGTAAGTGCATACAGGAGTGGAGAGAAGTGGCATCCCTGCGCGTGCATGTATAGAGGGAAAAAGGAGTCGAGGTGACACCATTTGTAACAGCTAAGGCCTTCGGGCACGAAGATAGGAGTTTTACCAGTTTAGTGAAACAGTGTGGTAAGCCATACGCTTCGAGCACCTGGAACATAAAGTCCCATTGAACCTTGTCAAATGCCTTTTCGGCATTGAGTGTCAAGATTATGTCTCCCGGGTCTGCCCTGCCAGCAATAATGTGGAGCAGGCAGCGTACATCATTGGTAGAATGTCCGCCATGAATGATGCCAGTTTGGTCTTTGTGAATCTGCTCCGGGAGGATCCCCTTGATCCATTGTGCCAGGCACTTGGCAGGAATTATTGCATCTGCATTAATTAGAAATATGGGGTGGTAGGACCCACAGTCACAGTCACCAGAATCACGTCCCTTGTTGTGAAATACCACAATGTTGGCTGCCAATCTCAGGCAGGTGACCCTTGATGCAGGCTCCCAAGTACACTAACTCGAGTATTGGTGCCAAGCGGTCCATCAGCGCCTTGTATAAATGGATGGGTAATCTGTTGGGGCCAGACGTCTTGCTTGCCAAGAGGAACCCTTAAGCATGGGTCATCTCTGCGGTGGTGATTGGGGTGCTGAGACCGTCCACGTGGGCTGCACTGAGCGTAGGTAATTGGAGGGTCACGAGAAACTCACAAATACGGTGGAACTCATGTTTGGGCTTCGCGTATGCATACAATGCATCTGAGTAGGTCATACTATATGTGATAAGCAGTTGACAATAGATCAGAATAGTCCCAGTACAATACCAGTAATGAATACATTAGTGCATATTCATCATAATGCATTGAGAAATATTTTCAAGGGGACAAATATTTGGTCTACAGAAACATTTGCATCTCATGTTCAGTATGTAGACCTACCCAAGTACAGCAGAAGAGATGCATACATTTTGCTTCTATATGCCTCAGGGTCAGCGTGAGGTTGCCCCCACATTTCCCACTTCTGACTTGCTTTAAGCCTATGAATTTAATGTCGCCCTTGTTGTCCAGTTGATGACACGTTTGTCAATGGCTGGCTAGTGGGAGCCTTGAATCTTGGCTACTCAGACTAGTGTAAGGGAGGCAGAGGATCACACGTATGACACTGACACAAGAGCTACAAGTTTCAACACCTTTATTAGATTCTTGGGGTTTGAAGAAACTCCTACTTTGCCCTATGGCAATGACGGGAGAACTCTCTACCATCAAATAATAAAGAAAACACATTCCTAGTCAGACTTTGTCAAATCAAAATGGCCTATACTAACAAAACATAATGCCTGTCCTATCTCTCATACAAAAAGTGTGTAAAAGCAAATATGTATGCAAAGGAAAATCAGTGTTATAACATAAAGGATCAAAGTGGCTGAGCCAGCTCTTCTCCCCACATTGGACAGCACAGAGAAAGGCGGCCCCCGTAGACAGGATGACACACTCTGGCTTAGGTTCTCAAAACAAAGGCAGTTCAAAACGTGGATCTAGGCCTGCCTGGTCTTCCACGGTAAAGAGTCTTGGGAGCTGCAGGGCGTTTGTAGTAACAAATGCAGCCCTGTTGCCTCTTCACAGCTAAGTCTCTTGGATATATGTGGAGCTCCTCCGTGTCACTATCTGGTTTCTCTCAGATGCCTGCTGCAATCTTTTGTTGCCTGCCATGTATCCATCTGCCGGATACTTTATATTATTTCCACGGGAGTGCAGCTGACGTGTGGCGGTCTCCGCTCGTAACAGCTGGTGGCTCCCCTTTTTTCCCAGTCGATGCAGCCATTATGGGTGTCACGTCCCTTCCTGGCCACCACGTCACAGTCAGCCCTCCAGGCTCCATCGCGTTTTGGTGTAAGGGGGCTCAACACGCACCGTGTCTCGTTGCGGCTGCTGCCCTCTGCTGGGTCGTGACAGGCCCCAGTACCCTTTGCTCCGTACACCAGCCTTTCTTTGACTGTGTTCCTGATGCAGGGCGCTAAGCTCCGTTTTTAAGTTTCTGCACTGAGTTCCCCGTCCCTATGGGCGTTTGTGCATCCCTGCACCGTGGCATCCAGGGGCTGCAGTCCTCTGTTCCGTTAAGCCTCCCTCAGGGCAGGGAGCCCCATGGCATTGCTAATTAGCTCCCTCGCCACTCCCTCAGTGCACTCTGCAAATTCAAGCGGTCCGGTCCCTTATTCCAACCATGGAGACTCTGCGGCAGGGCAGGCTGCAATAGACGCAATAGACCCAGGACACGATCACGTATCATCTCGTTCTGTCGATCCTCCTCTTCACAGAAGAGTCCTTTGTCTCAGGGCAGCCGCCATTTTCGGTCTATCAGTCTCGGGACGTGCCGTGACTTCGCATTGTCGCAGTGACATTCGTGGTCCCCCAAAGCTCACGGAATTGCACTCATTTTGTTTCCAGCATATTCCGACATCAGTGGCTTCGTTTTATGGTGCAGATGCATCCGTTTTAGCTTCTATGTGCAGTAGGATGTTTAAGGATCAGCAGGGACACTCCGGAACATGTCTGATCCCATGGCTCTCAAGCCACACCCCGTCTTCCACGTTGAAGTCACTTATTTCAGCGTTCCAAAAGTTATTTCACAGTTCACCAAAAAAGTCACATAGGTCTCCCTCCGTCGGGCTCGGACCTCTCAAAGCTTTAACAGTTTACATAGGTCTCACTCAGCCGTGCTCGGACCTCTCAATCAACAAGTACCTAATTCAATGCAGATCTCCCTCAGCCGTGCTTAGATCTCGCAATCACAGCAGTTGCAGGGGTTCCCTTCCCCCAAGCTTAATGCACACTCGTTCGGGGTTCCCTTCCCCTAACTGATCACACTTCCGGTCTCCCTCAGACACTGACCTTTTACTGATGTCAAAATTGTTCGAATGTGCAAGGCTTTTACCATAGACCTCCGCAGGACCACTTCAACTTTCTCTTCAGCTCACTCTCTTATGTTATTTGCCCCAGTGTCTCTTGGTCTTGATAGTTCAGTACCATAAGCACAAAAGTTATAAGAAATCTTTCTCATCAAGCAATCACCTTTTCACTTCCCCTTTTGCCGAGGTTAATCTTGACCATTACAACTTCCTTTCGCCGGACCACTCCGCTACTCTGTATCACTGGCTTGACAGTCATCAGCCACTTAAAAGTTCATAACTGGTTAGTTTTCTTTCTCGTCTCATCAGCATGTGCGCAACCTTCACTTGTGTGATACACTGTTGCATCTTCCATCTTACCTTGACACAAACCGGCCTTTCATGTCTTTCACTAACTCACCAGTTGTGCGTGTTCCTTCCTTGTCTCTGCGGCTCTGATTCAGGAGTCAAGGTTAATACCTCACCTCCCCAAGTCTATCAGTCACCCTTGAGAGTTGCTGCCATCCTTGAAACACAATGCAGGTTTCTTCTTGGCTGCGATTTGTCTTTCTCGTGTTTCCTTCAAGGTTTCCCTGAAGCAACGATCTCCTGCAGGAATCTTCAAGGTTTCCCTACCCTTTGCTCTAATCCCTCGATCGGTCGTCCTGCTCCAGTAGGTTTGCCTTTGCCCCGGAAGTTGTGCTCCTTCTCGTGTTCCACCTTACTCAGAGCGTGTCCCTATGTTCCGCCTTTTATACGTGTGGGGAGAGCTAATGGATATCAGATGTATTTGAAAGTCAAGTGCCTGCCTTAGCCCGACCCGATTAGCGGGACATGTCCAATGAGATATGTAAGTGTTAGCCTCTTTACTCTCCGTCGCCATCTTGCTCTGCCGAGTGTTTGTATAGAAAGGGGGGAGTTGAGATGTTGGAGGATCCTATAAAATATGATGGGGCATGGGTACGGGGAAAGGGGGGAAACCGCGTCCCACCATTGGTCGCCTCAGCCCCACTCCCTGAAGACCCCCCACCCAGGTGATCCTCCCGCACTGGTCCACCCCCACGGTCTGGATCCAATGGCGATGACCATGCCCTGGCCACCTGAGAAAGAGATCCCCAGGGACTAGTAAGTGAGACACTTTCACTGTCAGCATGATTGTATTCCTTCCCTCCCCCATGGTGCCAGTCCATGATACTCCCAGGTGCATGCCATAATGATGTAGTAGTAGCATTAGCTCACAATAGTAGCTTGGAACAGCAAAATGTGAAACACCTGACCTTCAGTCCCTGGAGAGATGAGCCCAGATGTCCCACGTGGTAAAATACAGACGGTTGAGAGTGGAATACGAATGTGAGAATAGCCGCAGCATGGGCTGAAGGAGGGCAAGGACAGTGGGGCGTAAACCCACAATTCTCTGGTACCCAGTGGCAAGGAGAACAGCAACGAGGCCGAGGTGGGTTTTGAGGATTGAGAGGAGGGAGCTTTGGGAGAATGGAGCCGAGAGGAGGAGGAATGGGGCAGTGTTGGACATGTGGGATGTGGGGACACTTTTTTGTTTTTTTGAGAGAATGCCGGAGCAGCTATGGGGTATAACTACATTCATCAAAATTACACCCACCCGCCACAAGGGACCCCTCAGGGTCCACCCCCCAGGATGTCCTTGATACCATACGAGTTCCATCAAGCCTACACACAGCTACCCTGGCAGATACCCGGCCCCCCTTCACTGCAACACCTGCAACAGGCGGTACAGCATTATCAACCCCGTCCCAACATGCAGCCAGCAGGAAACCCGGGTGGCTTCGGAGGCGCGCCCAATGGCACAGTAGCTCCCTTTCAAGGCGCTACAGTGGTAGGGGGAAACCCTTTTTCGTTCCATGGGACAGACCCATTCCCCAACTAGGACAGCCCACAGAGAGCACTTGTGTGTCCAGTCCTGTCAATGACCCCAAACCCAGAACAGGAACCGTTGGTGGGGACAGAGTAGGGAACAAACAATTAATCTTTATGGTGGACTCAAGAGCTGAGTTGTCGTGCATTAGCCAAGGTGACTTCCCGTTGTCAGGCAAAACCCTCAACACGCAGGGATTCTCTGGGGCTGTTTTAACGGTTCCATGCATAAAAGATTTAGATGAAAAGGTAGGGGGGAAAGTCGTAAGGGCTTCCCTCTTGTATTCTGAGAGCTCTCCTGTCAACTTGCTTGGCAGGGATCTGCTTAGCAAGCTGAACATGAGGATCTAATTCACAGACAGCGGTATCATCTGCGCAACACCTGGCGTGTGCTCAATGAGGACAATGCTCGTGATACGTGCATGGCACGTGACATGGTGGTACGAGGCATCCCTGTCAACTCTGACATGTTCATTTACGGCATTACAGTGCTCGCACAAGCCATGTCCCAGATTACCAAAACATGCTGGAGAGTACCCACTGATTTCATTTTTGGGCCTGTGGTGTCCCCAGAGCTAGTGTCAGACATACTGACAGATGCCAATGGCGCACAGTTTTATGCATTGATCCCACTGTACCCCTAAAGTAGTTGACAGATGCCAAACTTTTTGAGGACAACAACGATGGCGGGGAAATAATACTCAAAATATGCATCCCCTGTGAGATCATGGTACAGTACCGAAGGGTCCAGGGCCCCCTCATGGCTTTGTCACGCCACCCCTGTTCAGCCAAGCAGACTTACAACAGGTCCCCACACCATTATGGACAACCAACCCACAGATGCTGAAAGAAGTGACCCTAGTAAGAATCAGACTAAAGAACGTAGCAGTGTTACCCCGGGTGAAGCAATACCCATTATCCAGGGAGGCAGAAGAGGGGATCAGAGACACGATACAGCTTTACTACACCAAGGGATCATAGTACCATACACCTCCCCATGTAATACGGCCATATACCCCATTAAAAAGGCATCAGGGGCAGTTGGAGGATGATCCAGGACCTCCGCCCCCTCAATGACGTAGTGCAGAAAGAATTTCCATTTGCTCCAAACCCGCCTCCATTTTGTGCAGCATCCGCACGGATACGACCCATTTCACGGTGGTCGATTTAAAGAATGCCTTCTTTTTGGTACCCCTGCATCCAGACTCACAGTACTTAACAGCATTTACAGATGATGGAAAGCGCTATGAACGTACTCGTTTGCCCCAAGGGTACTGCGAGAGTCCCAGCATATTTAACAGGATACTGCACAAAGACTTTGGCAACATTCAGGTACCCAGCACAGTAATTCAGTATGCAGACAATTTGTTGGTGTGCAGTGATAGTGAACAGAACTGTTGCAGAGGCTCCATTGCCCTATTGCAACTGTTAGCCCGTAAGGGGTATAAAGCCGACAAGGCCAAGCTCCAGTACTGCCAACATGAAGTGCTCTATTTAGGACAGCTCATTTCTTCAGACGGCAAAAGAATTATCCCAGACAGGGCAGTGACAGGACAGCAACAGTGCATGCCACGCCCAAACCAGTTACAGTAAAAGACATGCAGAAATTCTTGGGGTCATGTAACTATTGCAGGGCTTGGATTCAGGATTTTGCAGCATACATGAGGCTACACTTAGAGGGCCTCAAGGAACCACAAAAGGGAAACAGATAATAGAGTGGACCACAACTATGATTCAGAGTTTCAATGACCTAAAGTACATCATTTCAACAGCCCCCGTTCTTGCCACTCCAGACTACACATGGAAATTCTACATATTTTCACATTCAAATGGTAGACTTAGGACAGCGGTGCTAACGCAAAAGAGCACAATGGGCCACAAGCCACTGGCCTACCATAGTGGTACACTAGACTCAGTAATGCAGGGAAAATTTGCATGCGAACAAGCTCTCGCTCCAGCTGCCTATGCAATAGAGAAGGGCTCCACAATTGTGATGGCATGTTCAGTAATGTTGTACATGGAAAGCTCAGTCTTCGCTATCATAGAATGCTTAAAGTCCACTCTCACCACCCAATGGCCATCAGCATACAAGATTATCCTCTATTGAGGAGCCATGTGCAGCAGATGTGAGTGTGTGGAATTTGTCACTCACCCAAACCTGTTGCATGCCATCCTCACTGACAACCTGGCCTGAGCACACTAGCTCTGAACTGACAAGTCAAGGGGTTGCTACAAAGTACTGTTGCAGAGGCCCCACTGTGATTCATGGAGATTGGTGTTGTTCCTTGGACAAAGAATAAAAAATGTGTGACATCATATATTTTAATAGGTTGCAGCAGCCACTGCCATACGTACCACAACGAGGTTGTACAGCAGCTAGTCAATACTATTGCAGAGGTCTGCACACCAGCAGCAACCCATGGCGGTTTTCCAAGACCTGATCACCACAGAGGACATCATTAGCAGCCTTGCTATTCCCCGAAGCTTGAGCACCACAGAGGACACCTGCATTAACAAGCCAGAAGGCAAACCCTGACATTAGGCCACGCCCCATTGATGTGCCCCTGCTCATTTCCCCATGCCATTTAAGGCACGGGCTTTAAACCCTGGGACTGTGGCTGATGGGCTATAAGGGTGTATATCCTCAGCCTCCATCTAGGATTGAGTTATTTGTTTTCGGTATGTTTTAAAAAAATAAATCTTGTTCACATAAGTTGTTGATTGGAAGCCTCCGATCTTAACAAAGAATTGCAGACAATGTTTAGATACAGAATGCCCCTGAAGATAAGGCAGCCTAATGCCAATGTTCTCCTTACCATTCTGGAGTTTAAATCCGAGTGCTGGTTTTTACTTTGCATCCTGGGTCACGTAGACCTGGATGTGGTGCATACAAGGATCCCGAGTCACGTGAGCGAGGGGGATCCCGCCTCACGTGACAAGGGAACATGGAGAGAATAAAGAGGGGGATGCCTGGAAGGGGAGGAACCCAGTCTGACATAGCAACTGGCTGGACGTGTCTTTTGTTAGCCGCGCGCAACATACAAGAGTGTGTGTATGCATTGCCACATACCCCACCTCTGTGTATACAGCAGGAGGCCGAGCCTTTCATCATCACACTGGCGATGAGGAATGGAACATAGCCACATCGGCTGCGCAGACTACACAGTGGTCGAAGTGCACGAAAAGAAGTAGTGGAGCTATGTTCCCTGCCAGCCTGCACCCACTCCCCACAAACCCCATCATCACACCGCCTCCCACACACAATACAAACCCCCAAACACATGCGCCTGCTGTTTAGGAGAACGGTCAGTGCAGTCCACTGAAAGTGCAAGTCTCAACTTCTTCCTACACTGTTATTTTAAAATGAAACCGTTCCAGAACGGTTTCTTTTTAAAATAAAAGTATAGGAGCTGTAAAACATAATTTAAAAAAAGTAAAGTTGCACCGCTCCCAGCTGCTCCCGCTCACTTCGACCACTGAGCCTACAGCTCGCTCTCCTACTGCTGGCTGCAACGAGACACGTGCGCTGTCAGGAAGAGGCGCGAACAGGAAAGATTACTATGTTTAACATCTATTTTGCCTGCTACTTCTGTTTCTTACCATCTTTATTGACTTGCGGGCCGCCATACAGCCAATGTGAAAGCTGGCAGGCTGGGCCGGCCCTCTTCCCAAGGCCTGATCCTGGCCCCGGACACCTTTCCTTCCTTCTTCTTGCATCCACGCCTCTGCAAGACAGTAGCTGCGGGCTTACACAGGGCCCCGACCCCGCACATCGGGTGACCCCTCACATCATCATGGGACAGGAGGTAAGCCCCCCTTGGGCCTCTGCAGCCATGCGCATGTCTGCGATTACATCTGTTTTATTTCCTAATTTTTTTCCTGATGATCATGGCAATTCATCTGAGGCAGAGAACAGGAAATATTACTAAGTTTAACATCTGTTTTGCCTGCTACTTCCTGCCTGTTTCTTACCATCTTCATTGACTTGCAAGCCGCCATTCCAAGATGGCGGCCTGCACCCCGAGCACCGGAGTGCTAGGTGCTGTCCACTCATTTGTTGAGGCACCATTATATGCAGCCAATGTGAAATCCGGCAGGCTTGGCCGGCCTCCTTGCCAAGGCCCGATCCTGGCCCGGACACCTTTCCTTCCATCTTCTTGCATCCACGCCTCTGCAAGGCAGCAGCTGCAGGCTGATACAGCACCTCGACCCAAACATCGGGTGACCTCCTGGTGCCCCTCACATCATCATGGGACAGGAGGTAAGCCCCCCTTGGGCCTCTGCAGGCATGCACACGTCTGCGCTTCCATCTGTTTTATTTCCACATTTTTTGCCTAATGATCGTGGCAATTCATCTGAGGCAGAGAACAGGAAAGATTACTATGTTTAACATCTGTTGTGCCTGCTAATTCTGTTTCTTACCATCTTCGTTGACTTGCGAGCCGCCATTCCAAGATGGCGGCCCGCACACCGAGCACCGGAGTGCCAGGTGCTGTGCCCTCATTGGCTGAGGCCCCATTCTATACAGCCAATGTAAAAGTCGGCAGGATTGGCCGGCCCACCTCCCAAGGCCTGATCCTAAGGCCCCTGTCTGCTCCCTGTCAGCTACTGTAATGCTGCCTGCTGTATCTTCCCCCCATTGTATGCATGTGTTGCCTGTATGTCTGTCTGTTGTATCTTACCCCCCGTTGCATGCATGTTCCGGCTGTTTGCTCAAATCCTTTTCATCCTGCTTTCCACTCTCCCCATGTTAGCTCTCTCCTTCTATCCCCCCTACATCAATCATGCCCCCCGCCTATTGCAGGAGTTTGTCTTGACACATTATGATATCATCAACGCCTTGTTGCTGATACTTTGATTTGACTTTTATGGACTTATTTGACTCATGGTGATTTACCCATCTCAAATCTGGTCTTCCCTTTGCATCACGTAATCATGGTGGCCTTGAATCATCCTGAATCCTGGCTTGCGCTTGTGGTTCTCTTGCAACATGATGTGTTCAGTACTTACCTCTGCAACTGTATTTTGCTCTACCCACTTGCTTTTCCACGCTATAACACCGGTGTTACACTCAGTCTTCTCCTCTCCCTATCTTCTTTTCCCTCTCTCCTCTCCCCCTCTTCCTACTTTATTCTATGCACTTACTGAATTGTCGTCAGACCTAGTATGAAAGCAGCTTGTTTGCTTCCACCTCCTCCCTCACTTGTTTGTTCCTTTCCCTTCCCCCCAGCACTACCTGAAATGTCATCAGGCCTAGTACGATAGTCGCTTGTTTTGTTCCTCTCCTCCTCACACCCTCCCTCACCTCTTGTTAATCTCCAGCCATACCAGAAATGTTGTCAGGCCTAATACGATAGTCGCTTGTCTGTTCTCATCTCCTTTCCTCCTCCCTCCCTTCCTTATCTTTGTCTAAGCTCTTGCACTATCTGAAATGTCGTCAGGCCTAGTGCGATAATTTCACATTCTTTTTGTTTCAAGGCCTTGTAAGAATATCATTGTATTTTCCCTTGCTCCCTCCCTTGCCTTGAAGTGCTTTCTTTGAAACACATTGTGTATAGGCGCTATACAAATAAACTAGCAATCAATCAAACCCAGCTGGTCAGCCCAGAGTGAGGCTGTGGAGCACTGAACTATGCTCCTTCAAGGTGAGAGCGTGGGGGTAGGGGCACACACCCTGGCAACCAGAGAAAAGATATTAACAGCACACTGGAAAACAAGACAGGCAATCCCACGTGTACACAAACCTCCAGGCCACATGGCAAGTCCTCAGAGCAGCCCCACCAGAGAAGGCAGCAGCAGCAGATCCCTAAGAGACTACATGAGGACAGAAGGCGCTGATACCATCCAGTCTGATGGGACACCTACCAAAGTCGTTATAGACACCGGAGAAACGGTAAACGTCATGCCCCTGTTAAAATTCAAGAAGATCGCAACAAGGCCCCAACTCAAAGACAAACGAGTGAATCTCTTAGTTTGTGGATGCAAAAAGCTGCTACCAGTAGCAGGGTAATTCCGCTCCAACCTATCACACAACAGGACGTGTCGAGCCAGCATATATGTGGTTGACGCAGGTCTAGAGACACTGTTGAGCTGCCGAATTGCAGAAAAGCTGACGCTCGTGAAGTTTGCATTCACCATCGACACACCCGAAATTGACATCCTCCTGACGAAACACAAAAAAGTATTCCAAGGCATAGGATGCCTCAAAGGACGAACAATCAAACTGCATATTGACCCAACAATCAAGCCCAAGGCAGTGAGGCACTGCTGAGTTCCTTTTCAGATGCGTGAGGCAGTGGAGAAAGAATTAGAGAAAATAGAAGAACAAGGAATCATCGAGAAGACATCAGGTCCAACACCAGGGCAACCGAACGCAGTAAGAATCTGTATCGACATGCGGCTGCCCAACGTGGCCATAGGGCGTGAGCATTATGTGACCCCCCACAAGAGAAAAGCTAATTGTGGACCTAACAGGAGCAAAGATATTCAGTAAGCTAGACTTGCACTCCGGCTACCAACAAATATGCCTGGCCCGAGAGTCACGCTATATAACAACATTCTCATATCACCTAGGCCTCAGGAGGTACAAGAGATTAAACTTTGGAATATTCTCGGTCGCGGAGGTATTTCAGAACGAGATAAGGAAAGTGCTAAACGGCCTAGCAGGCACTACCAACATCATTGACGATATCCTTGTCTACAGAACTACGGAAGAATGCCACAAATGGCTAGAGACCCAAGCTACTCCTCACTGATGAGGCCCAACAAGGCCGAAACATGTTTGGGGATGCTTGTGGTCTCATGCAGAAGGGATGTGACCTAGCAGTTCGGGCTGGACTTCCCACTTTGGGTTGGGACCAAGCCTGATTTGCATGTGGTCTTTCCCCTTCTGTGATGGCTTGGCAGGCGAAGAACGATGGTCTGGAGGGTTGCCCAGAGCAATGCCAGTGGTTAAGATTAATTCTAAACCTTCCAGCCATCACCTCTTTGTTTTTGCTTTGTCACTCCGAGTGGGACAGGTATGCCCAGACGTGGGTCCCGTGCCTGCTGGGCCTAGAGACCCAAGCTACTCCTCACTGATGAGGCCCAATAAGGCTGAAACATGTCTGGGGATGCTTGTGGTCTCGTGCAGAAGGGATATGACCTAGCAGTTCGGGCTGGACTGCCCCCTTTGGGGTGGGACCAAGCCTGATTTGCATATGGTCTTTCCCCTTCTGTAATGGCTTGGCAGGCGAAGAACGATGGTCTGGTGGGTTGCCCAGAGAAATGCCAGTGGTTAAGATTCATTCTAAACCTTCCAGCCATCACCTCTTTGTTTTTGCACCATCCTGCAACGCCTGGAAGAGTCCGGCCTCACCTTACACGCAGAGAAATGCGAGTTTGTCAGGAGCAAACTAAATTTCTTCGGCTAAGTGTTCAATGCATAAGGTGTGTCACCCGACCCTGCAAAAGTGTCAGACATTAAGGAAGCCAAGTCAGTGTCAGAGGTCAGGCGCTTTATGGAAATTGCTACCTACTGCTCCAGGTTTATCCCAGACCTAGCAACAATCGCTGCACCCCTGAGAAGGCTGACCCAAAAGGAAACGCAGTGGAAATGGTCCGAACACCACCAACATGCCTTCCAGAAAATGAAAGACTCCCTATCAAGCACCACCAAGATGGCGTTCTTTGACACTAACCGTTCCACAGAGCTACTAGTAGACGCCAGTCCGGTAGGACTAGGAGCCGTGCTGACTCAAACCAACCAGGAAGGCACTGTGTACCCAGTCACTTTTGCCAGCAGAGCCCTTACCAAAACAGAACAGAACTACACCCACATAGAAAAGAAAGCCTTAGCAATACTGTGGGGATGTCGCCATTTCCAAGTCTACCACCTGGGGCAACAAGCGAGAGTCTTCACAGACCACAATCCCTTAAAACCCCCCATTTTTAAAGGTTTGGCTCCTCACACCCCAGCATGCGTGGAGAAGTAGATGCTGCAACCATTCAATATCGAGGTATCATACAGAGCCAGTGCAGACAACCCCGCGGACTACCTGTCTCGCCATCCCCGGTCGGCCACCACACAAGAGAAAGAATACGCTGTAGAAACTGAAGAACACGCGTGTCAAGTGATAGACTACGAAAGGCCAAGGGCGATGACACTACAAGAAATAGCTGAAGAAACTGTGAGAGATGCTTGTCTACAATGCACAAAACATACCATTCAGTCAGATGACTGGAAGAACTTCCTATCCGTGGTAGCACACCGCACCACAGTGGCACAAGAGAAGTTGCACGCCCTTTTTGGAATCAGACATGAACTCACTGTATCGGACGAAGGAATCATTTTAAAAGGACACCAAATCCTGTTACCGGAGGCACTAGAGGAGAGAGCCATAAGATTAGCACACGAGGGCCACCAAGGTATCGTGAAAACCCAGGCATACCTGAAGTCCAGAGTGTGGATGCTGAAAATACAAAACAGTGACTGAGCTGACTGAAACCTGTGCGGCGTGCCAATCTGCGCAAAGACAAATAGCGCCCGAGCCAATCATAAGCGCGCCCTGAAGCAAAACGATGTGGGAATCAGTCAGTGTTGACTTGTGCACCATTGCTGGAGAAGGGTACCTGTTTGCCTGATTTTTGGCGGGTGAGAGGCCCATTGGAATGAATGGGCGTGCAGGAGGCTTGGCGGGTGAGTCAGCCCTCTCAACTCACACGCTTTTGGCGGGTGTCACCCGCCTTGTAAACAGCTGACTCACCCGCCAAGCCTCCTGCACGCCCATTCATTTCAATGGGCCTCTCACCCGCCAAAAATAAATTCAGTGTTATCACCCGCCTTTGCGACCCAAATCGTTGAGAGCTATGAGTGCGCTTTTCCCTCAAAGCAAAGGCATGTCTAATATGCCTATATCGCATTATATATTTATCATGATGCTGTTCAGACCATCTCGGGTTCGCTCAGTTTCTTATAAGGCATGTTGCCTGCCACCAGTTTGGGCGGACTCGCTCCTTCGTCCTCCACCCGTGGCTGACACTTCAAGCATTCCTTCTCCTTGACAGTTAGGGGAAACCACGTGCTCGCCTGTGACTAAAAGGTCAATCTCGTATGCACGCGAGAACGGGCACGAGCGCGCTCTAGCGTGAGCAGACGCTGGTTGTGTTTTGCCTGTTGGCCTGGAGCCGTGCGCGCCCCCGCCGTTGCCAAGGCGACGCTAGGGACGCGCTCTTGACCACTTCTTATACCCTGGGCGTAGAGGCACTAGAGCACACAATTCAGCCATGGCCTCACATCCTATGCAGGGTCTACCCTTTCTACCGGGAAACAGCTTCAGGGATCCCACGGTAAGACTCGGGGCACCGAGCTAACGGAAAGCCCTAGGTGTGTGTTCGCGGTCGCTGCCAACCGTGCCCCTTGAATGGAGATTGGGGAGGGGGGATAAGTGGATCGTAAGGAGACAGGAGGGTGGGATATTGGTTTTGCAATGTAGTGTATACATTATACATACACAGGCAGAGGAGCTCACAAGTTTCCCAATTCATGCTTGGAAAAAGTCACCAAGTCCTATTTTCTTTCTCGGAATTCTGTTATTTGTAATCGTAAATACGTGCTTAGGGCGTCTATGTTGTCCTGAATTTCTATAAGGAATCAGAATAGATCGAGGCAGCATTGTTTTACTTAGTACCTACCGAAATAATGTGTCGATATTGCGGCTTTGTTTCCAAATACTAACATTTTCTCTTCGTGTGGGTGGAAATACAGGTCCTGCCCGTGTGTTATACTTTAGTAACCATGTGTTGCAATGGATTTTATATGTCTGTACACAGAGACGTTTATGGGAGGGAAAAAGGGGCCCTTGCCCAGGGCCCCCACCTTGGAGGGGGCCCCACAAGGCTAGCTGATCTGCAGAAGTAAGATTTCATTGTTCACTAGTCTTAAATAGCAGACGTCAGGATATTTTATGGGGTGCTGCTGAGGCTCTAACCCCATTGCCTTTCTGTTTTGGCAAGTACATTCTGCCTTGATCAATTCATCATGTATTGCTTTCTGTGTTCACTGTGGTATACATAGATTGTGTGTTCCTTATGGCACACCTCTTTAGCATTCTTTCTTTCCTGTGGGAATTATGTTGATCATGTGCAATAGGCAATAATGAATTGCATATTGATAAATTGAGTGCCACAGTGGTTCAGAAGTTAGCTCAGTGTGTGAAGCACCCATTGCAGAGATATGTTTTCATATGCAAAGTTATAATATCACATTCCAGCAAGGCTGGCTGAGCCTTTCCTATGTCTGAAGTTTTTAAACCTGCCTGCATATGTACTTGGTTTTGCAGAACAACATCTGCTATTATCAGCAATGTACCTGTACCAGATAGGGGTTGCTATAAAACTTAACATATCATCCGTATGGTGAAGTCTACAAATTGGTTTGTTCAGAAGGGGTGTTGTAAAACCTAGGCACTCGCCTCCAATGATGGCATAAACTGTTAGTCCAAGAGGTGAATAAGTATCCAAATTCAAGAATATGGAACGAGAGCGTTCATGTTTGTTTCCTGGATTTGCCAGCAGACGATACAGTGATCCCGGTCAAATCGTCTAATATATCTTACATTACTGTGCTGTCTTCTGTGAGGTTTGCCTTCTTGCATGCTGCTGGTATCGTTTAGCCGATTACTTGATCTTTCTTTTCATGTAGGCCATTTCGGTGGAAGTGTAGGTAGACAGAAGAGAGCCGGCTATTTGTTGCAGGCCTCAGGCAAGAATATTTTAAGTTCAGCTTGTTTGAGTCAAAAACGGTTTTCTTTTTGATAAAAGTCAAAGGTTTTTAGGCACGTTTATGAATAAAAATGTCACAAGCCATTGTTTTGGAAGTATTTAAAGCTTTAAAATACAAAAGACAAACCCAGATTAAATTTGTTAAATCAAATCAATTGGTATGCTGGTTCTTATATCCTTCCCTTGATGATGGAGAGAATGAAGCTAGAATCATTGCCATTTTGCATAACACCCTTCTATAATATTTTGTTTTAAAATGGTCATTTTTGGTAATGTGGTTTGTGTACTTTCCAAGTCCTTTTCTATATAAAATTAGATTGTTTTAGTTTATGGTAAGAGCTGGAAAAGAACGTGTTCAAATGCAGAAATTGCAGAGTTGGCACAACTCCCAGCTTCACCCCTTAACCAATGTGTGATCTTGGGCATCTCATTTAAACTTGCATTGCCTAACCTCTCAATATGGCCAGTCCCTAAACCTTTCAAAATTGTCAGCCCTTCTGAGTGATTTCCTTCTCATGGTATGATCTTCATAAAAGCCTTATTCATGATTTCACTCTGTTAATATTGAAGCACACCATAAGCATTGTTTCCTTTGATATCTAATGGCAACACTATTTGAAAACCATCTCTGTCTGTCTGGATAAAGACATCTTCTTGGTAGCTTCTAATCTGCCTCCACTATCCATGCTACATACGGTATGTGTAGCATTCTCCTTCCTTCCAATTGGTGGTCTCTATCCATGCATGAGCACCTTTGCATTCTGTGAAGCAGCTAATGTGAGTTCTCTGTCTATTATGGGTTACTTGTACCTTTTACACACGATCCGGCATTAATGCAACATCTACCTTCCTGGATGTTGTTGCTAAAAAGTATCATGTATGTACTAGCACAGTAACCCCTTTGTAGACTGCTAATGTTGGACTTCAAATGCTACTTGTTTATCATTCGGATTAGAGCAAGAATGAAGAGGGCAAGGGGACTTAAAGGGAGTAAACGTGCTTAGTATGCTGCGAGACAGCACATCAACCTATAGGTTGTGAGCACGACAGGTATGGGGCGCAACCAGTATTCTTGATCCCTTAATTCCTTTGGTTTGCTGGAGGAGGGCCCCAAAGATGTCCGTGCCCAGGGCCCCAAAAGTGCTTAAGATGGCCCTGTCTGTACACATATACAATTGATGCAACCTTCAGTGAGCACCAGGAAGCCACTCTTAAGTGTGCCGAGAAATATGTCTGTTTTGCGAATGGTAACCAGAAATGACAAAACCAGTAGGCTTGTGTTCTTTTTTAACAGTGAAATAGTTTTGACTATGATTTTTTTTCTTTATAGTGTTGTAAGCTTGTATGTATGAAGAGAGTAGACATGCTTTTTGGTAGCCTCTGCACATATGGTAATGATTGTCTGGGCACACAAAGTGACTTCTCGCTTCACCCTCTTGACCTGGTATAATACACCGGTGAGCAGTAGGAGAAGCTTGAAACCATTGCTAGCAGGACTGTCTCATTATCAATGGCACATTGCCAGCGTTCCTCTGTAGAGCTCCTATAGTTTTAATTTGACAGTACCATGATATTTCCTCGCGGTTGCTATTATTTTAATTGGGCAGTGCCATTAAGTCTCAGCAGGACTGCCGAAGTGGGTGGGAACTAAACGGTACGACGCTGCTATGCGGTTAATGGGACATGCACAACCTTGACAGAAGAGTTTCTATGCTCTTAGCAGAACAGTTCTGCTACATGTCAGAAGGCTTAGTATACTTTAATTGGAGCAGCACAGCACGTCCCGGCTGGGTGCTACACTTTTAATTGGGCAGTAGCTGAATTTCCTTACACTCCTGCTATAGTTTTATTGGGGCAGTGGCAGACATTTTAAGAAGTGCTGCTATACCTTTATTTGGACAGTACTAGAACGTGTGATCAGGACTGCTATACTCAGCGAGACAGTACTGTAACATCTCATTATGTCTAATAAACTTTTATATTTTGAAAGTATAAGCACTTTAAAAAAATGTAATGTATTGGTATTAATCTTCCTCAAAGGTGTACATTTACACCACTTGATCTATGCACAGAGATCACACTGACTGACCGTTTGCACTTCTTTGAGCAGGCAAATTAGCTGCTGCTAGTATTATTATTATTTTGAGGGTGAGCGAGGGATCTGATCAGTGTAAGAACATAATAATAATGCCGATGTTGTGTTCCAAGGATTTCGGACAATGGCGTGGGGCACAAGTGACCACCTAACCAAACAGTACTTAATTTCTTACTTCGTGCGTCCTGACTTCACCTTCCTTTCCTCTTCTCCTTCTCTCCATGTCTCATCCTGTTGTCCTACCACGAGCCCTTTTCACATAATAAGGTGAAAGAGCTCTGTAGTAGGGCAGGGTTCTCCCCAGACCTAAAAAACAAAAAATCACCTTGAATCCATCGTGTAGGTCGTCTAACCAGCCTTCGAGAATGACCCTCCAGGAGCAGAAACAATATCCTCTGAATGTACCTGTATTTGAGGGAAGTAGTTCCTGACAGCTTAGGTCATCCTTTAAAAGGTGGCGGAAGCTGACCTGCCTATTTGTGGCACAATGAGTTTCTAGTGATGGGTTTCCCATAGCCTTTTTCAGTTATCATTGACCCTTTTACAGTGGTGACAGACAGGTGCGTTGACTTGAAATGAGGTATCCCTTTCTGGGTCATGGACTGTCTCACTAACACAGTATCCCCAGTTTCAAAGTGTGGGTGTCAAGCTCCTCGCCTTCTCGCCACAACATTTCTTCATATATGCTTTGTTTTTTTAAAAACATTTTTTATTTGCAATTAGCTATTATACAAGCCTTAAGCAATACAAAAGAAACAGAATAATAATAAATAACAATAATAAACAATTAAGGAATTTCAGTAAAATGCATCTGCATTTCCAATATTCAGTTAAATCCCAGTAATGCATATACAATTGCATCCAGTAATATACATGAAACGTTTCCAACATTCAGTTAAAACCCAGTAATACATGTCAAATTTCATCCACACTGAGCACTGGCAAGCTCTTTTGCAACCACTCACGAGAATATCAATGAGGTGTACCCTACATTTCCGGTATTCAGTTAAAACCCAGCAATACATAACAGATTTCATCCTTACATCACCAACAGGGTCTCTAGTAATCACTCACAGATGTTAGTATACAGAACGTTGTATGGCAATCCCTCAAATAGATTGCATTGTTTCCCAAATTGAGTGAGCTGCTGAGGTCATGGCCCCCGATTCAGCACCAAACAGTGTGCTCTTAAATTGATCTAAGCAAATGTGTTCCATGTGCTGTACCAGGGAGCCATAACCTTTCACGTAATAAGGTAGAAAGGAAGGACAAAGAGTTAGAACTTGGCGACTAGTCTCAAAATCTTTGCTACAGAAGCGACATGGGCAATTTTCTAGTGGAATGCCCTATTCTCCTGTTGGCAGGATGTTTAATCTTAGATATGAGATAAAGCGTTACAGTTCCAATGAGCAAAATTCCAAAAAATAGGAACAAGGTGCATTGGGAATTAATCCTTGGGTGGCATATTCCTGGTATCTTTTCCTGTTTGATAAGTGCTCAATATTTTGTGCCCTATCCCAATCCTGTGATTTCCTCTTGACCCTGATTTCGAGATCTGGAGCATTTAGCGTGGATTCATATATGCTTTGTGCTCAATTTCTTTCACCCAGGGGCAGACTTGCAAGGGGGCAAAGGGGCAACGCCCCCCAGACTGGCTGGGCTGTTGCCACATTGGCCAGAGCTCTAAAACATTTCTTTTAATTCTAAAAAAGACAAAATCCTTCAGAAACTAGGCTGCCGCAAAGGAAGCGAGTGCTGCAAAGCCTGCTCAGATTCTTCGTTAATGGGTTGCTCTCACATATTGCCCACCACAATGAGTGATAGGGAGAGGAGTGTTAGGCTGCAGGGGCATATTCATACTAGTCAGTGCCAATTAATGCATTTAAATAACAGATTATGTGACCCTGGATGGTAATGTTTGCACCACTGCTCCCCATACAGCATTGCTCTGTGACAATCCACAGCAGCTTATCACAACACCTACTTGCCAAGGAAGTAAGGGTCCATATCCTATTAGAGTTTGCCTTTGGTTTGATTCTGTATGAATGCTACCCCTATGTTCTGATGAATTTCTTGATCACCAGTGTGTTCATAAAAAAAGAGTTTAATAGCACCCTAAATAGCACCCATTGCTGTGACTTATATAGTGGTTATAGAATGGGCTGTTGTACTGTTTGTGGTAAGTATATTTTGACGCATCTGAAAAACATATATAGAAATATGTAATATTGGGGGGCGCTGTTGGGTGCCAAGCAAGATTGCTGGTTAAGCGAGCAGCTCCATGGCCTGCTGCTGTTTCGCGCAATTAGTGATCCTTTCTGGCACGATTTAACCTGAGAGCAGATGTGGGAGCGACCGGGGAGACGCAGCTGTGGGGTGCCCAGTACCCCCCCGGCGACCTCCCAACCCATGCATTTGCTGACTGCAGCCAGAGATCCCGCTACGGACTGCGTGTTGTCCCAAACTCGGTCCTGACTAGCCAACACTAGACTACTATGAAGGCAGCCATTACCCTGCAGCGCTCTCCATTAAGTTGGAATTTTAATGGAACGGAAGTCTGGCTAGCGACCCATACAGACCCTTTACCTTTATATCCACTAATTAAGGATGTCATGGAAAGCTCTCCAATGTATTCTGTTGGGTGTCCTGGACCGAATACCTGCCTGAATCGCGGATTACTGGTGTAGGGATGCTGTGTGGAAGCCGCACGCAGTGATGATCCGGCCCGTGGGGTAACATAGCTCCGGAATCCCGGCTTGTGATATTGGGCAGTGAAGAGCTCCTGCCTCCTCGTCCTGCCAGAGCCTCATGGTGGAGGCCTTGTTGATAGGCACTCTTCTGTTGTCCCAGGTGAGGGGGGGGAAGTGTCAGATCGATTGCCACTTGAAGACCTTGCTTCACATATTGGGACCTCCTGCACCGCTCCACAGTGTACATGGTGGCTGCGGGTGGAGTGACAGACCGCGCTGTAACCGCCACTGGAATACTATAACATTACCCTGCTTGAGCCCCACCGCAGTCGCATTGTCCTGTGCCTGCCTGCGGGTCTTCCAGCACAGGCGGTGCATGGTAATTCTTGCCATCGTATGAGAGGCTGGCTACAAATAGGAGGCAAGACACTTTAACAGCAGCGCAGAATGCGCCTACAGGGTGCGGTAGAGGCGGCTGAGCCCATGATTGGAAATGTAGTGATGTGCTTGCTGGCTTCGGCTGTACACTACTGGCAGTCCTAATTTAAATGTGTAAGCTAGTCGGGTCCTTTGGAGTGCACCATCAGACTGTGAGCCAACAGTTGTAACACTGTGGCCCTCAGCGGAAGTCTGATTTGCAGCTTAAAAGTACTATATACTATATTTAGTCACTAAAGGTCGGACTGGTCCCCGCAGGGCGCAGCTGTTGCTGGATCACGTAGGAAGTGACAATAGCATTTTCCCCGCTTTCCTGGCATTCCCAAGGCCACACTGACTGTGAAGCTGTGGCCTGCTCCTCAGCCTTTTGGTGTTTGGGATGTCTCCCGAGCCGCTGCCTGTGGTAGGACACCAGCTGAATGTGGCTGTGATGCGCTACATACAACACTTGCTGGGATACATCATTGCTACGCCTGATACAGGATACCTGGGATTTCTCAGGACTACGATCCGGGCAATCTGCAGGGAGGCCCTGATCATTGGGTTACAGGTCAGTGACTTTGGTCCTGGGTCTCGAGGCTGGCTCTAATATATACTGAGGTGCCTCTAGTGCTGCTGCCCGCCCTATACTTGCCTCGTCTGGTGCTCCCCAGCCCTTACTAATTAGACCCACGAACATACAGCCTGATCTAATACATAGGATCGGGCTCTGTACCCTTGGGGCCTGGGACTGTGCTGGGCCTGGTACCCCACGGCTCTGTCTTGCTTCCTCGGCACTGCCAGCCGCTGCAACCTAACCTTTCCTGCGAACACTGGCCAGCTGCACCACGCCCCCACCTGAATGGTAGGGTGTAGTGGGGGCTCCCTCAAAATACATCCTGGAGTGAGCCGCTCTCTCCTTGCCTCCTCTTCGCCACGCTACCTTGACACACCTTGCTTAATATCTTCCTTCCTTCTGGGACGAGCTACCATCAAGGTGGTGACAAGAAACAAAGTTCTATAAATATGTTTGCAAAGACTACGTCCAGAAGATCAGCAGACCCAGTCAAATCTGGGGCTGGCCCATCTTCTCCTGGTAATAATGAACCAATTGAGATGCAGGAGATGATGGACTATTTGAGGGAGGGGTTCACTACTCTCAATACAAAGCTGAACGATATGAGTGGTGTGATTAGCACTATTAAGGCATGAATGGAGAAAACTGATACCTGAGAAATGGAGGTGGAGACTAGCGTGAGGGCGACGGAGGATGTTGTCACATCGCTCAGATCAGATCTTACCACACTTGCCAAGCAAGTTCAGGAGATTGGGAGGAAGAGCGAGGATTTGGAGTCCAGATCCAGATGTAATAATATATGTATCATAATTATCACGGAAGATAATATTTCCGGCTCCATGGAGGACTTAGTGGAGCAAACTCTCCTCTCCTTACTGGATGGCCCCATGTTGTCACCCCTATTTGCGATAGAGCGGGCCCACCGTTCACTGATGGCGAAGCCCAGGCCCGATGCTGCCCCTCGCCCAAGTCCTTAATTACCGGGACAGGGATGCGCTGCTGCGTGCCGCCAGAGCTAAGGAGGAGCTACTGCTTGGCTTGAACAAGATTCATTTGTATCCAGACTTCTCCGTGGCAGTGCAGCAGGAAAGTAATTCCTTGCTGGCGGTGAAGAGGAGGCTTTGGGATCTTGGAGTCAACTATACAATAATGTTTCCCGCCAAGCTCTGAGTCGAACATTGAAGGTTTATTTATTTACCATAACAGAAGAGGCGATGAAGTTTATTGAACAACACTTTCCTGGCTGACACTGTCCCTCTCGGTTGCCATATTTCTATTGTTCAGTGGTTCACTCATTTCTTACTTGATACAGTCTGAGATGGGCCAATACCCGGGTCTGTTGCAACTCAATATCCTATTGAGTATGTCTATGTGATTCTTCTAAATTGTGCCTGGTAATGTTTCCATGGATTGCTGCCGTGATGTAGGAGGGCTACGCTACGTGTACAGCCCCCTCATGCTGATTTGCAATGGTTTTTGTTATGGTTGATGTGCAGTTTTCATCCCCCTGTTGCGGAGGGGGCTGGGGCAGGTGGGTGGGTTGTTAGGAATCGGGGTACAAAAATGTTTGACAATGGTGGCAGGAATATCGGACGGTGGCAATGTGTTGTGATACTATGCATGGGGAACTATATGTGGGTTCGCAACGAGCCCTGGTCTTACTATTCACAGGGATTCGATGTCGCTGAAACGTTAAGATGCATGATTTGGAATGTTAGAGGTCTGGGGAACTATGATATGATATGATTGGTTATTTATAACGTGCTTCATACCCAGAGGTTTCTAAGCAGGGACCCGTGGTCCGTACCTGCGTTGCTCCGTGCCGTCTTGCTTCCAAGGCGAGCACGTTGCTGCTGAGCTATCTTCCCGAGACCTTGCTAAGATGCATAGACTGCAGTTACACGTGGAACAACATGTGGAACAACATGAGGCCTGCGTCCTCTTTCTGCAAGAGACACACGCACAGGTGACAGGCCGTGAGAGGTTTGAAAGAGTTGGAGGGCAGAGCGCTTTTACACGCAATATTCAACTCAAAGCCGAGGGGTAATGACTTAAGTTCCTTAATCACTCCAGTATATACCCAAAGATACACATTTAGACCCCTTTGGATGGTACGTGTTGATGCACGGTGTACTAGCGAGGACGCAGGTGGTGCTGCTTAACATGTATGGTCCCAACACTGATGAACCTGAATTCTATACGGAGTAGGCGGACATGCTCGGCAGATATCCCCTAGTCCTGGTCCTGTGGGGAGGAGTTTTTAACACCATTCTGGACCTCATTTTAGATGGATCAGGGAGTAAGGCCCGACTTTTGTCCAGACCTGCCCGTACTGTACTAGTTAGGCAGGCAGGAGTTTGGGTAATAGATGCCAGGAGAATATTTCACCTGAGGTCCCGGGAGTACACCATTTACTCAACTGTGCATGATTCACACTCTAGGATTGACCTATAGTTAATAGCTGGTAAAATGGTAAATTGAATGACAGGTGAGATATACTCCCGAGGACGTACTCCGTTCATTCCACACTCATGCTAACCCTGGGCTGGGGGGAGCAGCGGTCTCCTGGGCGATCTTGGAGCTTAAACCCTATGTGCTACTGGATCCGGTGTTCAGAGCCGAGTTAGGAGAATGTGTGAACGATTATTTTAAGATCGACACTGGTACTGTGGGCTCCCTAGCCACTTTATGGGATGCCTTTAAAGCATATATCCGAGGTATGGCCATGTCCAAGGAGTCCAGGATCCTAAATGCAATACGTAGGAACACCCTGCACTGCCCAAAATACTCTAAAGCAACTTGAAGCAGCATACACTTCGGACTCTACCTCTACAACTCTAGGCGCCATTAAGAAGGCCCTTGATAGTTTCCAGAAGGCAGCAGAGAGGGAACACACGTTTTTAGATAGCCCATGGTCTCAAGGCAATATGGTGAGGATGAACAACCGGGTGACCTACTGGCTAGACTGGTCCGTCAGGAGGCAGGGGGGTATCATATTCCCTTAATTGAGGATTCTGACGGGACGATGCTGCATACTGAAAGTGACGTGAATGAAGCGTTTCGTTCCTTCTATGAGACACTGTACACTAGCGGTGACGAGGCCCCGTGTATTGCCATAGAAACATTCTTAGATGCGCTTTCACCGTCGATACTATCTGATCAAACCAGGTATGTCCTTGACCGCCCCATTGAAGTTGAAGAAATTGTACTTGCCATTGATACTCTACCCCCAATAAGGCCCCAGGACCGGATGGTCTCCCTATGGACTTTTATAAAAGTTATAAATCTCTCCTGGTCCCTCAATTAGCAGCCCTGTGGGATGAATCCTGTGCCAAGATAGAACTGCCCCTACACTAAGAGAGGCTGTGATAACGGTCCTACTTAAGCCGTGGAAGCCGGCCACACAATGTGGTTCATATCATCCCCTGTCACTGATAAATTGCAATATTAAGATATTTGCTAAGGTGCTTGCCACCTGTTTAGCCCCCTACATGGCGCATCTGATTCATGCTGATCAATCTGGCTTTGTCCCCAGCCGTTCTACGGCCCTTAATCTGCAACGATTATTTAATGTCCTAGCCCAAATAGTCCCTGTGGTCTGCGTTGTTGCTGCTATGTTAGAAGAACAGAAGGCCTTTGACTCAGTCTCATGGTGCTTCCTTTGGGCTGTGTTTGAGAAATGTAATTCTGGTCCCTGGTTTGTGTCCTGGATACAACTGCTATATGCCAAGCTTGTCACTACTGTGCACACCAATGGCCGACTTTTGCATCCATTCGATATTGGCAGGGGAACCAGACATGGGTGTCCTCTGTCCCACTTATTTTTGCAATAGTCATGGAACCCTTCACGGATCTCATGCGATTAAAACATGCTCATAGGGAGGTATGGCTAGCGGGGTCGCAGGAGATAGTTTCTCTGTATGCAGACAATGCATTACTATACATAAGAGACCCAGAATGCAACCTTGAACCTATTATGCAGGATGTCTCACTTTTCGGCTCCCTGTCCGGCCTCCTGGTTAACCTGGCTAAGTCTGAGCTGTTTCACCGATTGTTGAAGCCGTGACGCACCTCCTGGGATTTGCATGGGCCCAAACTGAAATAAAGTATCTAGGGGTAACGGTCACGAGGCAACAGGACTTGTTATATTAACAGAACTTTGGAACTTATCTGCAGAAACTTAGCCTGAAGCTGCTTTCATGGGCCAAGTTGCCCATTACTCTTTCAGGTAAAGTGTCCCTTCTCAAGATATGGTACTGACCCAAATTCTGTATCATTTCTTAAATGTTCCTCTGTTGCCTGGTACTGCACTGTTTAATACACTTAAAACTGTGATAAATGGTTTCCTATGGCATTCCGGTGAAGTGCAGCTAAAGTGGGCTACCCTTGTGAGACCGCTTAATCAGTGGCGACTGGCGGCACCGGACTTTGAGGTGTACTGGCTCATGGTTCAAGCCCAATATGCAGCGTATTGGGGCACAGTTGGTTCGCCGCCTTCACATGTGAAAATTGAGCGGCTTCGCTCTCTGATAATGCCCCCTGTATGCACAGGCACTGTCCCTGTACACTGACCCCGGCGATCACTACTGCATTAGCCCAGGATAAAATCTGGAAGCGGACGACCTTTCCCTGCCCATTCCACAAAGATCTGCCATTATGGAATCTCGTTCCTGGGTTCCCCAAGATTGGTAATGCTGTGGTTGCTAAGTAGGGAGATGATGTTTTTTCCACCCTGGGTGATATGTACGAGCAAGGTTCATTTGTAAACTGGTCTGGTCTGCGATGGCATCTGAGCGGGGCTCCCTCTAGGTGGCTTCAAAATTGCTGGGCTACGGCGGGCGGTTCGAATGACGTGGCCTATGTTCCACACGCAACCCTCAGATGAACATCTGCTTGCGCTTATAATGGGTAGTATGGTCCCTACTGGGGTAGTGTCTCAATTATATAGGCAGCTACAAGAAAGGAGTAATCAACTCCTCACTAGGCTCACTGAGGCTTGGGGTAGGGACCTGGGAGAGGCTATGTACAGTCGCACTCGCGTAGTTTCCCCAAATGCAAAGTTTTGCCTGATCCAATTTAAGGTACTACACAGGTTTCATTATACTCCGAACAGACTTCATATCATGTCTCACGACCATTCTTCCCTGTGTCCCAGATGCCATACTGACAATGCAGGGTATATCCATATGCTTTGGGCCCGCCCCCGAATATCTGAGTATTGCACTAAGGTCTGCACAGCTGTGTCAACGATGATTGACCATACTATTGAGCCCTCTCCCTTTAATTGCTTATTTCACGAGGTCTCGTCACTACTTGGGGGTTTGGTCGTAAACTGGCCAGTCTGTGTATGCTTTTAGCAGTACGATGTTTACTATTGGTGTGGCTTCAACCATCTTTGCCCACTGCGAAACAATGGCTTTGCGATGTTACTTGGGCATCAGATACAGAGGAGCGTTGGATCGCTCTACAGGCAACTGGTTGTAAACCACGAGATATATGGCCTCATTTTAGGGCATATTTACATTCACTGTCCACGGACGAGGGGCTGAGCACAGACTCGGCCGGGCCTTCAAGCCCCATTGACATCTGAACCATGGGGCATTGACATCTGAAGGCCAACCAGAGACTTGTGAATTGTTGGCATTTCCAATGGTATATTAACCGATGCAACTTGTAATTATGTGTACTCATGCTGTCCTGTATATTGATGATCGGATTTCCTTGTTGCCTTGTCTAACAACAATAAATAAAGGTTTTTTTTTTTAAAAAAAGATGTAATATTCAGGTATCAATAATTAGAATTCTACAAACTAAGGGGGTCATTCAGAGTGTGGCAGATTTTTTAATACTGCTGAAGTAAGTTCCCAGCTCTGCCTGTGGTATTTTGGATAATCAGCCCTACTCAAGGTTTACCACCAGCAGAGGTGGTATTTCTGAAATATCTCCAACAATATTTCCGAAATACCACCTTGAATGGCGCTAATCTAAACACTGTTGTTTAACATTTTTTTCAGCCATTTTCAGCAACAATGTGAAGGGAGAAATGGATTACGTAAAGTAGTGGCTCATCACTACTATTGATTTTATTTATGCACAAAGAGGTCAGTTCTGGCCCTTTTATGCATTGATGAGAGGTAGAAAGAGAAGGCAAATGGAGATTCCCACCTTTCCCCCCTCAGCAGTGCTCTTTGTAAAATCGTGTTTCACTCTATTGAAATAGTCAATTAAATTATAGTAAGTAAATAGTATAGTAAAATGAAAGATTTAAAACATTTGGGGCCAGTTTGGATTTTTTACCTCCACCTTTAAGGTGGAGGTCAACATAGGTGGATTACTGCAAAATGTCTGCCTAAAATACCACAACGGGTATTCCCACTTATGGTATTTGATCAAACCCTGAAGTGGGTGGACTGTAAAATCAACAGCATTTGCCAAATACTTACAATTTTCAGTTACCAGCCAACTCTGAATGATCCTCTAAGTTTAATCATTTTGCATTGTCTTGTCGAGAACACTCTTCTCTTATGTGACCAACTAAAGACACATATTCAATAAGACCAGATACACAGATACAAAGTCTCATTGCACTGTCACAAATACACTCAAAACACATTAACCCAGTCACAGAAACTGAAACGCACACAAATTCTTTTTGAAAAAACACATACATATAATAGGCTGCTCTTGCTCCCTCTCCATCATCAAGACTAAGGCGTATTCCCCTAGAAGTTCTCTCTGATTCCGCGAGTTGAAATATGAAGCCGACTTTCCATGAAAGTGCAGCTTGGGAGCACAAAAAAACCACGTCCCCTTGCCGTCTTTCGATGTGCATTATCAAAAGTGGTCTACTGTCTAACTGTAAGCCAGGGTAAAGGAAAGTGATGAGTAGCAAGGAATGGGCATGGTGTGATGGGAAATTAAAGGGTAATAGTGGCCAGGAATTGGCAACTGAGCCATGTGGGCAAGGGAAGGAGTTGCGTTCAAGGCAAGGAAAGGGGATTGAGTTAATAGCTCAAGGATGGAACAAAAGGGGAACGGAGGTCTGAAAGTTAATGATAAGAAACAGGGGGGCATTAAGAACATAGTGCAAGGGAAGGACACCAGTGGATGATGGATAAGGAAAATAGGGTAAATGAGATGGATGTACACATCTGGAACGGTAGGTCAGCAGGTTGACTGTTGCTGAGATCTGTGTCTGGCCCGCTTGCCACTGCACCCGATTGTGGGACTCCCCTTTCTTTTTTCTGGCTAAGTGATGCATACTTGCTTTATGAACACATGTTTCAATTACTATTTCTGTTATATTTTTTCAGGTTTCTTTATCATGTTATTGGGGCTTTGAAAGTACACACAAATGCACAGACTGTTATAATTATAGTACGTTTTCATTATAATTATAATCTTAGTATGTTTTTTAGATGTATTTACCTCAGGATACAGATGATTAATAGGCTTCCCCCATGTGGATAAATGATTGCTTTGAAAAACAGCTTTATTGAACAGTACACTAGTTTAGCCCTTGAATAGCAACTTTGCAGAAAGCATTTTTCTTTTCTAATATTGAAGATGGAATAGGAGAAGATTAAGTCTCCCCTGCTTTATTAATTGGAAACTGTGCAACCAGGTAGACCGGGCTCAAATCCCCACCTTCTACACTACATACATTCTGTGATCCTGAGCAAATCACTTTTCATCACTGTGCCTTATTTCCCTTGACTATCTCTGGGTTTATATTCTATAGTGTTACTCTATAAATAATTATAACTGAAACAATTCATGTAAAGCATACTGGTGAGGAGGCAGGATGACAAGTGAGGGATTTACGTTGTGGGGGGCTTGATACACAGGGTGCAGGTATGGGTTTTGTGTTGTGGGTTGGGGAGACAGGGAGCCAGGTATGGGTCTTTTGCCCTACCGACTCATGTTTGACTCTGAGAGCAAACCCAGAGCCCCTGGTTCAGCAATCGCTCTGCTCTACCAATGAATGCTCTACCTCCGCCACCTCTTTACATTGTTCTAAAACTAAAGATGGGATGGAAGGAGATGTAGCCTTTCAAATTACAAACTGTAACACAGTGAAAACTGGGCTCAAATTCCAGCTTTCCCTTTTCATCAATTATATTTTTTCGATTGAATGATTTGACTATGTTTGGTAAGCAGGAACATTTCCAGGGTTCCGGGTCTCTAAGAAGCCAGAAACATAACTGAAAAATATGTATCATAAAAGGAAAGTATTGTCAAAAATGTCTACTATTTATTCACTTGAGAATGTGCGGAACAGGGGAGAGGTTAATATTGAGATTACTTGTTCTACAATTTGTGACCACTGCACTGGAGACTTGTGCCGTTGTACTGTGGGCCAGAAAAGTAAACTTGCCCCCCAGGACAAAGGTTGCCAGTCCTCCCATGCTTTCACCCTCAATAGCTGAGTGTCAAGAGAGTTGTCAGCCACACATATGGTCTGTGGAACGCATTTGTGAACTCTCCTTCCAAACATTACTTTGGAGGGACACGTGGTGCATTGCGATAATCTCTCAAGACAGAGGACTTGTTCTACTGCTTTCCCCGTTATGTGAAACATGTATAGTGACCTTTTTCGATTTCCCATGAAACATTCCACTGCTCCATTTGCCTAAAATCACAATGGCATTTCAGTGCTTAATTTGTAGTTTTTTTTCTCCCAGGGATGAGTCCTGGGACTTATATCTGAGCAGCCGGATCTATTGTCTCAGACTTAGTTTGATTAAGATGTGGGTGATGATGGAAACTTTATTAGCTTAGTTGTCAGTCAGTTGTAGTAACCAGTGGCGTAACACAAAATGGGGGGGGCCCCGGCGAGCCATGCTGAGGGGGGCCCCCCAACTCAGCAATAAATCAAGGGTCATGCCACACTCTGTGCCGGCCTAGATTAACACACTTGCGCAATACGCACAAACGTGCTGCTGAAGGGATATGCCGCATACTGCACTAGGAGAAAGATATAAATATGTGTTTTAATATAATATACAACACACTTTCCGAGAAAAATTGGCTAAAAAGCCAGAGTGTTTGCAATTGTTTTGTAGGTTAACACCAATCCAATACAAGCAAGTCACCAACAGTGCACAGGAACATTAATGCTTTGCTATTAAAAATGCCATGCCACAATGAAAACATGTCCCACTGGCTGCACAATGTAGACCAGTGTAGACACGTAATCGCAATATAGTAAAGCTTGCCAGGCCACATTTAGACATATCTAGACTGGTTGCACCAAAATGCCAGTCAAAGCAATAACACACATCAAGAAGAGAACACACATGCAAGCCCGTGTCTCTGTGGCCTCTAACAACACGGCCAAACTCTTTAAAATCTGAAAGGAAATGGTCAATCCTGTTGCGTTCTTTACCTCTCCTGTTCCCTCCCAGGCCCTCTGTATGGCTCTGTAATCTCACTTCTCTGCTAAAACTCAGGAAATCCTGTCCTCCATCTGCTCTTCCTCTCCGTCTTCCTCTCTCGACCCCCCCTTTGGCCATCTCTACCTCTCTTCCTCTTTCTCTCTGATAACACCTGATGAGGTTTCCAGATAAGTCTGATCTATTAAAGTGTCATCCAAACAGGTGCTCTCCTGCTCCACCAAAGCCGTCAAGAACCATATTGACACCCTCGCTCCAGCCTTGACCGATTTCTGTAATGACTCTTTCGCCACTGGAACATACCCCTCTCCCATTAAGCACTCCCTTATGCACCCACTCCTCAAGAAGCTGTCTGCCGATCCTGCCTGCCGGGCAAATTATCGCCCAATCTCCATCACCCGTTTCCTGGGCAAACTGTTGGAAAAGCTGCTCATCTCCCAGCTTACTGTCAGGACTCTGAAGTAGTGGGATCCTGCAGGAGTGAAGCTGGCCCACCTAGCCCCCTAAGCCTGCCTGCTCAACAATCCTGCTTTTTAAAACTATTGGCCAGGCAAACCCAAGGGGAAAGGGGAATGGAGAAAATAACAAAAGACAAGAACTCCCACTGCAGGTACTTCAGATCGTCTTCTCCGAAAGTTTGTGACTCAGATGGGATGTCCCTAAAAAGGAAATACAACTTTAAATAAATCAATCTTCTAATCACTACTGACTACTCTCTAAATTATATTTTCTCCATTTACATTTACCTGTTGCCTAAGCTTGATTTGCCAATAGGCTGCTTCAGGAAGATGTAAGATGACTGTAGATACTCTTAGCGATATCTCTTCTATTTGTCTTTCTGCTCTCAGGATCTCTTTTAATAAAATATACCCAAAAAATATTGTTATTACTATTATCTAGTAAACCTTTTGCCGTATGCTCTAGGAATCATATACTCTATAAATATGTGTAGGTAATTACCTTTTGTATTCTGAAGAATCTCTGTAAATATTCAGCTGTAAACTTTTTAGACTCCTTTTTCACATACGGAGTGCTTTTCAATAAATGTCTTTTGCTACACATGTATTTCTTCTGAATACTCTCTTAATCAAGGAGGAAAACAATTGCTCGCAAAACGCTGCGCATTCAGGCTGCAAACACTGTCCTTAAATAGAATTCTCTTCCGTTACGAGCAACGAATAAAAATGAGGAAAACAATGAAAATCCAAAATGGCCGCGACGCACGCGTAACGTCATTAGGTCCTTTCCTCTAACGCGCGCTTGCAAATCCACTGAAATACGCAACGCAGGCTCGAAAAACAAAACAAACCTGAAGTTAGTTAATTATATATATATATTAATAATTAGGTTAAAATGTTAAACATGACGATAAGAACCGCGCGCCTTATTAGTATTGAGATAAGATAAAAATATACACCAAAAAATGAATTGCTGAACCTTCTTAATATATATAATTCATTAAAGATTCCTTAATAAATAATATAAGGATTCTATTGTTCAAAAAACAAAATGCTCAATTGAAAGTCTTTAAATAATAAACATTTCAAAATTATTTGAGTCTTCACTTGAAAATTCAGAAGTCCACTTAGCTTATCTTTGTTCATGGAACTTGACTCTTCTCTGGCTCAGCAACTGAATCTCACTGGAATTCTTCTTCTGCAGACTTCTTCTCCTGTTACTTAACTACAATTACTACTATAGTGTTGGAACTCTTAAAAGGATATTACTCTCCTTAAAAATGAAACTTTAAATGAATTTTACTGGAGCTAACTAATATGTGACCTACTCTGAAGCATACTTTAATGAAAGGCAGTTGAGAATTGTTATTAACATTCTAATGACATCACAATGCTGCATGCTGTGAACTGAACCAATCACTGTTGTGAAAATGTTCCACCATCTTGGCTTGGGGGCATTTCATCTTTCTAATTGAAAGTTAGTTAAGGGAAATAGAACAAACTAAAAGAAATGCTCTATTCACAAAACTGAATCTATCTAATATTTCAACCACCTTCCCTTTCTAACTTTCCTGGAATGGTTTTTGACATACCCTATTCTCCTAGGAACCTTGTCAAAGTGAGGTACACAATGTGAGAACCTGACACTTACTCTCTACACGGAATCTGTTGGTTGTCTCCATGACCATCAGTCTGGCTTCAGAGCTGCCAGAGGCACCAAAACTGCTGTTCTGAACACCTGTGAAGATCTGCTTTCTAACCTTGATTCCAGCATTCCTTCTGTCCTCGTCCTCCTTCCTCTTTTCTCTGCTTTCGACACGGTCAATCATGCCATCCTGATCACTCCTGATCAATCGACTCCATGAGAAACTGGGCATCACGGATCAGGCTCTTGAGTGGCTGACCTCCTTCCTCTAGGACTGCCCCTCCCAGGTCCAACTTGGTCCCTTTCTCTCTGCTCCATCCTCTCACTCTGGTTTTTCAACCTCTACGTGGCCCCTTTAGCCCATCTGATCTCTACATTCTCCTCTAATTTTCAGTGTTATGCGGATGACACTCTGCTTTCTTTCAGGCTCCCCTCAGGCTCTTCTCCTCTCTCGCTCATTAACGACTGTCTATCCGCGATTCAGGATTGGTGTTCCTCCAATGATCTCTGCCTTAATGTCAGTAAGATGGAGATCCTTCTCATTTGGACTCCTGCCCCTGCTTTCCCTCTCTCACTCTGGCCGCAAGCCTTGGGCCCTCTTCCTTCACCTTCCTGTGTGGCAAACAACCCTGGTGTCATCTTTGACGCCACTCTCTTTCTCTCCTCACATCTCGGACGTCACCAAGAAGTCCCACTACCAGCTGCTCCTCCTCAAAGGGACTCTTCCCTTTCTCACTTTCCCCCAGAAAGCTCACTGTCTCCAGAGCCCTTGTCCTCTCTAGACTGGACTACTGCAACAGCCTCTTTATCAATCTGCCTTCCTCTACTCTCCAGCCTCTGCAACTAATCCAGAACAGGACTGCGAGACTGATCCTTGGCCTCAAGCCCAGGGATCGTATCTCTTCAGCCCTGAAATCTCTCCACTGGCTCCTAGTTGCTGCAAGTATCAAATTTAAGACCCTTTGCATTGTCCACAAGGCATTGTGGGCCCAAGGCCCGCACTACATCCAACGCTCATTTCCAAAATATCTTCCTTCTCGAGCCCTTTGCTCATCTACCTTCAACTCTCTAAGGGTTAGACACTTCTCCAGGCAGAGAGTGGGGGGTAGATCTCTCTCCTTTGCAGGTGCCTCCCTCTGGAATAGCCTTCCTGCCCCTCTCAAACTTGAGTCGGACCACCTGAAGTTCCGGAAGCAGCTCAAAAATGTCCTCTTCTCCTCTGCTTTCTCTCTCTCCCTCCCCTGCTGGCCTACCTGACCTACCTGTCTGCTGTACCAACTGGTTTCTTGGCTACCCTCAGAGTCTCACTGAGTCCAGACTCTTTCTTGATCAGTCACCCTTGCACTGCCTCTAGGCCTACCATGCACTCGGGAGCTGTAACTGTAATCCTATAGCCCCTTGTTCTCCTTGCACTACCCATGGCTGCACTTACTCAGAGCATTGCTGCCATGTTTTTCCCTCCCCTCTCCCTTGCACTTCCCCCCTCCCTTTCCCCTTGCACTTCTCGTACTCGCACTTGTACGATCTGAATGACAGAAGACCTAGTAAGATCGTTTGTCTTGTCCTCCCTCTATCTTCCCTCCCTTGTCTTGTCGGTCGCGCCTAGAAACACTTGTGTGCATGCGCGTTATAAATGACTTATTTCATATCATTTGATCACAGATGCCCAGAAAAATATACAGTGCCGCAGTAAGAAACAGCTAGACTGGCAGCACCCAAATGACAGTCTAGCCAGGTAATTTACTTAGCAGGACTGCTTTATCAGAAATGCCCAGTTTAAAAGAAAAGTCATACCAAACTGAGGAATGACTAGACTGGCTGCACCAAAATGCCTCTCTAGCCACTAATACCACATATCATGCCTGCTTAGCCTGGACATGGACAGCCATTATGATTTGTTGTAGAATCTCACACATTCCCTCTTCCTCCCACCCCAAACACCAAAATCGGCTCCTTGGCCCAGAATTACCTCCACATCCCTCTTTCTTGCCCCAGAGCTTACGGTTGGGGCTCCTTGCCTCATAGGTAAGTACTGGGATGAGCAAGAGTGGGACTGGAGTAATGAGGATTACAGGTAGCTAATTCAGGCATTACCTCCATGTACCTCTACCTCATCCCAGTACTTGTGTATGAGGCAGAGTGCCTTATACACAAGTACTGTCTCATACACACTGGCACGAGGAAGAATAGGGATAGGAGTAATGAAGATTAACAATAAGTAATCCAGGCATTAAACACCAGTATTGGTGCAACACCATTGAGTTGACTGGTATTCAGCACTCCCCACCCCCCTGAAATGTTGGGATATGTTGACTCGACCTGGCTGACCTTCAGAGCAGTTGCCAGACAGAACAGGACACCGATGTTAAACGGCACCTGGGTTTCACTGTTAACAAGAACCCAGCAATTAATAACATAAAGCATTTCACTGTTAGTACCTGCATTCAAATGGCAAATTTTTTAGGCGATTGAAATTGTGATGTGGGTTTAATACTTGCATGCCAGGGAAGTGGTTGGAAGGGTAGAGAAGGAACAGAAGACCACTAATTCTCAAAGCAGTCCATAAGTGGGTGCTTTCAACCTTAAAGAAGAGAGTTAACTGCTTGTAACATTGAAGCTGCACTAGAATAGTCTCATTAAAATGTGTAAAGAAATTAGATGCCCCAAACAAATGTTTGCCCCTCACCCACCGCCCATGAAGTTAGCGCCTCTCCCAACATTTGAAGGGTTAGTCCCCGAAATGTAGATTTTGTTGCGCCTCTGAACACAAGCACACACACCATTCACCATATACACACAAGCACACCCAGCCATCCATACATTTAAGTGTGCACCCTTTCACCATAGAGGCACACCCAGGCAGCCACCCGTACATTTACATGTGCATCCTTTCACCATACACTCACACACGCACACGTCCATGGGGTTGAGGGGAGCCCTAACACTTCAAAACCACCCGCATAGTTCTTACTGAAGCACCGGCACCGTTATTAACCGTGCTGGTGTTTCTGTCGTCCCCATTCCCATAGAGTCCGATAGGACTTATGGAAATGGGGACTTACCATTTGCCGGCGCCTGACTTCCCAGACCGCCGAGGTTGTAATACCCCGTGTTACCGGGAAGTCGGGTGCCGGTAAATCATTACGGGTCCGGCAGCAAACTGCTGGCAGCACCGGCACGGTTACCGCCAAACACGTAATGAGGCCCATCGTTTCTTTTTGAAGTCACTTTGACTTCATAAAGAAATTATTTCTGTTAAGGACCGAACCATAATGGAAATAATTTCTTTGTGAAGGCAAAGTGACTTCAAAAATAAACTATTTCTTTTTGAAGTCATAAGGCTCTCCCCACCCCATGACATGGAAGCCTCCCGCCTCGGGTCTTCCATGCCATGTGGAGGGCGCAGCCCTCAGACTTCAAAAAGAAAATTTCTTTTTGTAGTCACTCTGCCTTCATAAATAAATTACAGAAATAATTTCTTTATGAATGCAGTGTGAATTCAAAAAGAAAAAAACATTGTGAAATAAAAATATTTTTCTTTTTTTTTCTACAAGTGGGGCCCCCTCCCAGAACATGTTCTGACGGGGGCCCCCACACCATGGGGGCCCCTGTTACGCCAGTGGTAGTAACACCACACACATGAGCAGTAAGCATGGGCCATGTGCCTCTCCAGTCCTGATGGGGACATTTCTAGTCATGAGCCACGTCTGTGCTAGTTATCTATTTTCATGACTAACGGGCAGCGACGGTAACTCAGGGGAAATGCGGTTGCATTGGAAAGGACACAATGCCTTGCAACAGGGGTTTAATACCTGGCTTTAAGCCTGATATAAATCACTAATAATAATTATAATACTGATGAATATGCACACACACTGTTTCAGTCAGCCTGTATGCCATAAGTACTCTGCTGCTGATCAGCTGGGCTGGGCAGCAGCAGAGTACTTATGCTGCTGCTCAGCTGGGCTGGGCAGCTCGAGCATGGGATACAAGCAATAGTCAGGCAGCCACTCTGCACAGGGCAAGTAAACAGTTCAGCGGACAGTTGTGCACATGCTTCTGTGGCAATGATATTGTTGGCACTTAGCACGCACAACTCTGTCTTTGGGTCTGTCAGATGCCAAATTCAGCAATGTGTTAAGCTATGACTGCCCCAATCTCTTCTGGAATGTAGGCAGTTTGGAGTGCGTTTATACACAGGTACGTGCTGGGCCGCTAGCATGTGACTGCAATCATTGCTGCCCAGTCTACTTTGCCATTAGTGGGCAGAGGGGATCCCAGTGGTTTCCTGCACATAGAGGAAAACAAGACATTCACCAACCAGCAGCACCATCATAACGGCATAGGAAAGGGCCATTGCCTGTCCTCAGTGCCTACTTATACAAGAAGGTGTTGTATTGTTTGACAGGCAAGTCCATGATTTTTGTAATGCATTTTGTGGTGTCTGTTCTAAAGAGGATGGTTAGGAGTGAAGGGAAGGAGCAGAAGAGGGTCTGCTGGGTCTCTTGTTATGAATGAAAAAATACTTACCCACAATCAAATTGTAGTGGCATCATTCCCCCCACATCTGGTGATGACCAGCGAACCTAAAAGAAGAGACGTGAGACCTCAGCCGGCCCATGGTGTTGAATTTGGAAGTTGAAATAGACTGGATGCGAACATTACATTTGCATGTTACTGAATGTGAATGCTTCAGGCAGGCCAAAGGATTGATTGTGCAGTCCACTCCACACAATAAGGAGAGGGGTAGAGGAGGTGAGAAGCGCACTGCGAGCGCCAAAACAATTAGCAGGCACAAGACGTTGATTGTGACACTAGAGGGCGACTTAGAAAAAAGCACCTATCAGGGTACACGACTTGGCAGCCATTTTTATGGAAAAAAAGAACTTGGAGAAAAGCACCCCTTGACGTGCACGATGCAGCAACCATTTTGATATAAGAGAAGTTCATCCGAGTGGAAAATACGGCAGACATTTTAGAAATGTTAGAGATTTAGAGATACTGGACTTCTACACAAAAAATGAAGCAACGAGATGGAACATTGTCATAACCCAGACACATTGTTAAGATGCCACTTGCTTCACGTCCACCAGAAGTCTTTCTACCCAGTCCAGGAGTTCCCACAATACCTTGGAGTGATTGGAAACAATATTGGAGCAATTATTTAAATGCAGTATATCATGCAGATCTCAGCCCTGAGAAGAAGACATCTTCACTATTGCATGCATTAGGCCCAGAAGGTCAGACGAAATATAGGTAGAGATTCCCTGTCACAGAAGACCAAGGTGGAGGAGACATGAATACATATGAAAAAACAACCAAACAATTGGACAACTATTATACGCCAAAAACAAATATAGCCATTAACAAATATAATTCCTATGCCAGAAGACAAGAACAAAATAAAACTGCGGACAAGTATGTGAGAGCTATACAGAACCTGACGGGTCATGTGATTTTTATGGTATGATGGGAACTTATGAACTCATCAAAGATCAAATCATAATACACGCTAGTAACCAAGTTACCCAGGAGAGACGGTGGATGTGTCGAAACCCTACATTAGAAGATGCTATAGCGAACAAGAATTTGAGAAGAACAAATTGTATCGTTGTGGGAAAATAAGTAATTTAGCTAACTCCTAAATTTGCACTGTATTGAACCAAAAATGTTCAAACTGTGGCATGAAAGGAAGAAGAAGAAGAAAGTTGTTCTGACGATGAATGTGTGGTAACAGTAATAAAAGCCACAAAGGATTATTCAAGCATGATATGTCCCATTATTGACAACTGTCCAATTAAAGTGATGGTGGACAGCTGTTCACCCTTTTCAATCATAACAGAAAAGAGGTAGCAAAAGTTACAAGAAGGAAGATTGAAGGAGAACATACGGAAGCCAGACATCAAAGATCCTGGAGAGTTTGAAGGATCCTGAATCAACATGATCGGGATGTTCCAGGCAGTAGTGCAGTTCAAATGCAGGACAACAGTGGTGACAATATATGTGGCAAAGAATGGTGTATAAGTCTTTGGATGGCAGGATAAAGCTGCTTTAGGGATTCGTCTGGACCTGAATCATGTGGAACCTGTTATGTTTGTGAAAGGGAACAGCACTGAACTGTCATTTCTACAGTTCACGAAGGAGCTCAAGAAGGTGAAAAAGCTGAAATATTATGGATCTTCAATAATAGGACAAGGGAAATCCATCCAATAAATGAAAGAATGCATGGGTTACCTGGAAACCAGGGAGAGATGGAACAGCAGCCACAATCTTGGATTACAGGATGGAAGCAATATGTTATCCAGACTTCTAGGCACAACAACTCATTTACAGATTCCACGTAAATCCACAAAACACACTGTTCCCTTCCCCCAACGCCTGATCCAGGGATACACTCCAGACTGACATAGTTCTCTGTTTATGTTAGACTAGAAAATGTTTTAAAGCTAACTAAAGAGAAAAAGCACATCTTGTGGAAATTCGGTTCTATCAGGACTTGACCCTGACTTCTCATATGAAGGAGGACATTTCAAGAGATGAAACAGGCAATACAGAAAAAAGACTTATGTTACACTTATGGATGTCCCTTGGTATAATTATAAATCTGCATTAGAAACAAACACTTTGAGGTTTCCCATCAAAAGGAGGTGACTGTTTTGTTAGAATAGCACTGAAACAGAAGTAAATCGAGAGCTGCCCCTTCGCCTCTGGACATGCCCTCACCTGACAATATCACATTGCCTCTTGCGCTTTGATTACACTTTGTTGAATTTAAATGGAGATATGAGCGTTATCGGCTTCAATATTTTGTACTGTGGTTATTTATTGGACTACTCTCTTCTTTCATGATGGTTCAATATAAAAACACTTTCCCCTAAGGGTTTGATATCTAGATAAAGTTGGAGCGGCATTCGCTATGTTTCGGGAGTGGGAGAATGAACTGCGGTCTGGTCTGGAGCTTCTCCATGAATATCTTCACTAGCCAAATGTCAGGTCCTGTGTTCAAAGTTCCTTGGAAGCTGCTTAACCCTCTAGACCCACAAAGGCGTCTTGTTCACAACTGCTATCAGCTGAGATCGAAACACCCCCTGGGGGAAGTGGAATGGGACAAAATAACAAACTCCGACAATGGACCCTCCTCCTTAGGATGGATATCTGTATAAATGAGAAAAGACAACAAGGTGAGTTTTACTCTTTGTCTAACTACACCTCCCTCTCTCTCAATTCCAGGGAAATGACACAGTACCAGAGAATCCTCTGCTGAAAGCCTAGAGTAATAATTTCAAACTTAACTCCACTGACAAATATGAAGAGCGACTTCTGTGGATCTTGAACTGCTCTTATTTCCAAAAAGACTTTCTCCTAATTTGCCTGCTTACTTTACTGAGTTGTTATATAGGAGAAACCTGTTTACTTATGCATTTTCTGTTACCATCAAAGAACGCATAACTCTGTAGGAACAGAATATGTTTTCTAAAGTCTTCTGTGGTTGGCTTGGTTGTACTTCCTAAGATATGTTATTGTGTTCCTTATCAAAACCCTAATGACTAAAATCTGTCTTGAATCGTCTTTTGAGTAATAATAGATTTACCAGTCTTTTGCCGCCTGCCAAACTGAGTATTCTTTTTTTATGATGACGATGACGATGATGATGACTTTCTTTTCATATCTATTAAGTTTTTTATTGAACCTGTTTTAATTACTTTTGAATTATAATTAACTCTTAAGGCCAAGATAGGCAATAAACATTAAACAGTCGCAGCGCAATTAGAACGCTGCACAGTTTGCCTCTTTCCTGAATCACTTCACCTTAACGGACATGAACACGACGCGCAGCTCCGGCTGCTCTAGTGGGGCACGATGAGACTGGATGCGTAGCGGCTTTCTGAAGGAAAACAAAGTTAGTCACGTAAACCTGTTGACAACACAGAGGAAATAACGTAGCCACGTAGAATGCTGCTAGTTGTCAGTCAAAGCAAATGCGTGCAAAACACTGAACCGCTTCTGAAAGCACACGCTAGTGGGAAGAGCTAAAATGAAACTTCCCTATCAAGTTTTGTATTTCATTTCTGCATAAGCAGCCGTCAGATGTAGCAATGTTATAAGAAATACACTTATCCAATGAGCAACACAATAAATTGGTCCTACGATGTAGAGGCCACAATCTTTATCACTCGGCTCTTGCACGCAGGAGGTGCGGCAGAGTTATTTTAATTGAATATTGAATTCCTTTTATCGTGAACACGTTACTTGACACGTGACACACAAGGTCAGTGGGCTGTGGTTTGTTGGACTCACGCATAATTACATTTGCCTTAATATATTGCTCCAACCAACCCGAGAGTTTCTTCTTCAGAGATTTAAGTAAGACCCTTTCCTCATTTTCTGGTCACCTGATTATGGGAAGAGATGAGAACAAATTGCTACATGACACTATTGACAGATTCTCAATAGCCCATTACAAAGACTGCGTGAGATGCTGGTATTTTGTGGGGTGACATATAGTATTGGATTGACTGATATATTGAGATTAATGAATCTGTAAGGATGAGATTACACCTTCTTCTCAGCTAGATAAGGGACATTTTAAAGAATTTATATCATATTGATCCCAATGCACCCCACAGGCTTTAGTCTCTAAAATCCTAGCTGAAAATCTCACCGACCATTCTCATACAATCCTTTATTTGGTGGCAGCAGTCTTGAGACCACCTCAAAGCTGGAAATATAATACATGCATGTTTAAATGTGACCCTGATCTTTCTGAGCTAACCTCTTCTTTACAGGAATACTTCTAACATAATGAGAACAGAACAGTTAATAATGGGGTGGTTTAGGATAAGGGATCTTAGGGCAAATATAGGGGCCATCAAAATCTTATGGCACTCTTGTCCTCAGTCAAATCCTTAGATGTGGCGTATGGTTTGGACCCTTCCTTAGAGAACCTGAGGAAACTTAATAATTCTAAATATGAGCTTAATATATTCAGAAGAGGCCTCATTTGTGCATAAGATGGCTGTGTGCCAATTCTATAACCATGGTAACACATTGTCCCTCATTAGGGGTCCGGCGGAAACTGTGCCGGTAAAACAGTCAGGTAGCCGACGGACCCGTAATGATTTACTGCCGCCTGACTTGCCGGAATCACTGGGGGATTACCACCCTGGCGTTCCCGGAAGTCAGTCGGCGGTAAAAGTTAATCCCCATTCCCATTGGGAATGGGGTCACGGAAGCACTGGCACTGTTAATAACTGTGCCGGTGCTTCCGTGAAAGTCTGTGGCCGGGTGCCGTTCCGCCAGACACGTCTGCCCTGGCTGGCGGTACGGCACCCTGCTGCAGACTCGTAGTTTGCCGGTCCAGAAACAACAGTGCCGGTAAGCTTACCAGCAACGTTATTTACAGACTGGCAAGCTTGTAATGAGGGCCAATTGAGTCGTGAATATTTGTCACGGCCTATCCAGTGAGTCGCTCAGCTCAGGGGTGGGGGAGTCATTAAGCCAGAATAAAGCTGATTTTACATGGCACTGCATGCATCAGATGCTACAAAAACAGAACCCTAACTCTTCAAATATTATTAGGATAAAACTATGCCCACCCTCTTGCCTTTAAGTGCCATGGAGCTCACGCGCCCTTTTACAGACATGCAGGCCAAAAACATTATTTTGACATTGAAATCTAATAAGGCCATGACCCTGACTGTTTTCCTTCTGAATTATATAAACAATGTGCAGATATGTCAGCGATGTAGGGCACACCCATCTTTTTTGGTTTTCAGATTTTTTTGGTGTGACATCTCACAAAAGTGTATATAACTCGATTCTGACATCAGGGGCTCGTCCAGCGTTTATGAAAAAGGCACATATCCCTTTGATTTTAAAACCTGGAAAGGACCCACTTTGCTGTGGGAGCTATCAGCCCATATCACTTCACAACACTGATCTTAAAATGCTTGTGGTAAATCGAGCTGAAAGAATACAGGGATGCATCCACCAGATTATTCTTATATTTCAGTTGGGATTTATTAATCGCTGAACATATTCTGATCATCTTCGCCAGATAATTAATGTAATTTAACATGGTGGTAAAATGGGGTCGGTCAGTGTTGGTCTTGGGTGATACAGAAAAGGTATTCAATCATGTTGAATTGCCTTTTCGTAAACACTCTCTTCACAAATGCTGTGTTCCCCAGGTTTATTTCTAGGATTAATATACTATATTGCTCACTGTGAAGGTATCATGAAGCAAGACAAAGACAACAGATTCAAAGTTCAAAATAAACACTTTTATTAACTTAAATGTCAGTATGGAAAAAGGCCTAACACGTCCTATGTTTATTCCCTATCTGAAGAAAACTAAGGAAAGTCTGAGTCAAAGAGTTCAACTGAAGAATCTGTCTGTGTCCAAAACCTAGACGTGCCCTCACAACTGAATCAGTGCAATGTGTAGGGATGTCAGCAACCAAAAAGAAAACAGTCTTTAGCATAAAGTTCTGAGCTTCTTCCAGCTCGCAACTTCCTTTCAGCTCCCTTCCTCAAGTGTAAAACAGTTCCACAGAAAAGTCTCAAAATTACCTTCTTTGGTTTTAGAATGAAATAGTCTGAATCAGGACCCGGGGTTCCCTTCCACAAGTCAGGGCTCAGTGTTGCCTTCACCAAGATTTAAGTAACACAGTTCAAAAGGTAAGGCATCCTTGTCTTCTAAATTTAACGTTCCAACGTTCAGGGTTTTCAAACATTAGTTCTTTTAGTTTGTAGTTTTCACACAAGTGAACCAATTAAGCTTCACCACCTTTTATTTGCATGTTTCTGAAAGTCACGTTCAATTTATAACTCGGCATGCAGTGGTTTGTTTATCCTTTAAAGGTGTATTCATTTCAGCATTTTAATATACAATGGTTTGTTTGGATTTGAGATTCTGTTCCCTTTTCTGTGTTCAAAATGTCTTGAGTCTGATGGTTAACAAGGTTATAATTCAGTTCGGTATTCAAGAAGCATAAGTTTTGCTTAAAGCTCATTTGCTCTTAGTTTGTAGTTCAATAAGTGTTTATTTTACTTTAACTGGCTCAGTGTTCAGAGACCTTTGAAAATGTGTTTCTTGCCACACGCAACCACTCCGATACAAAGTATTCTCAGCACTTTGATAATTATTATTTAAGGGTCAGAAACTTTTGAAAAAGGGCCTATTCAAGGCACACAACCACTCTGATACAAAGTAGTCAGTGTTTAACAAAGTTCACACACTCGCATACCGGGGTTCCCATTCATTAGAAACTCACTGGTCGCTTTCACTGTTCTTGTTGCAGAGTGGATCACACAGCCTTTTATTCACAGTTCTTGTTGCAGCGCAGTTCACACAGCCTTCGTTTTAGTTTTAGGGCTAAAGCTGCTACCCTTCAGACACCGCTGTGTTGGTCCTCTAACACAGGGGAACAAGGACTTTAAGCTACAAGGAAAGGGGCAGCTTTCTCACACAGCACCCCTCACGGTGTCCAGCCAGGTCCAGGGAGTCCCAGCTCCCCTGCCACATGTCCAAGGGCCACCTCTCTCCATAGTCCCCAGCTGCTTCTCCTGTCGCCCTTGTCATTCTTCTTTCCACTAGGCAGGTCTCCTTTTATACACTGCAGCCGCTTGACAGGCTCAATTGGCCCTGCCTGACCACAATCAAAGGGTCATGCCTGACCTTCACAGATCTTAGCATGCATCTTCCTCATCTCAGTACCAGAGGGGTAAAAGAGCATAGTCTTCATTGCTCTTATTTGCTTCTTCTTCGTCCCAGTACTGTCAAGTGTCCATCGTTTAGAAATGAGGGGAACTGGCTTATAACAGCCCATGAAGGTTGGGGAAGGGTTGGGTTGGTTGTCAGTAGGAAAAGGGGATACCATATCTCACCTAAGGGCTTCCCACTTCCATTCCTCAAGGCAACTCCACCCAGGTGATCCTCCCTCATTTCTCCACTCCCCGGGTCAGGATTCAATAGCGATGGCCTTTCACTGGCCACCTGTGCAGAGGATCCAAGGGGTTTAGGAGTGAGAATACCTTCAGGTTTCTCACATCACCAGGTCCCAGATTTCTAATGGCAATGTGTGATGTCAACCTTTCATGTTAACAAGAGGGATGTGTAATTGTTCTCATCTGTCCCCATTACTTTTTGCAATCAACTTGAAACCATTTGTGAAAATAATGAGATCAGCCCCAAAGATAGAAGGCATTAGACTAAGGAGGTGGTGAATAAACTACTCCTTCATGCTAATGGTATTCTTTTAACACTCAGTTGACATAAGATGGAACTTCTGCTGTTAACTTATAGGAAACCAGCAAGTTTTCTGAAAGACAAACAAGGCCTGAGCTATACAGCAACTCTTTGATACGTTGCAATTTACACAGAAACCTAAATACCCTGGTGAAGATTAACATTTATAAACTATTGAAGAGCATAGTAGAGGTCTTTCGAAAATGGGGTGACTTTGCGATTTGATTAACAGGCAAAATATCTTTATTCCAAAGGATTACTACTGCACAAGCAAACTATTTGTTCAATAGTATGCGACACATGGTGGAAAATACATATTAAATATTCTGACGGCATGATTGGTAACATTTCTGTGGGTGGGAGGGAAACCCTTACTCAAACTCTGTAAACTGTAGAAAGAGTGTATTGTTGAGGGATCTTTGATCCCCAAATATAACACTCTTTATGTGGGCTATTTGACTAGATCAGCTCAGTTTGGATTTTGACCACTAACAGCCAGGCTGGGTAAAGGATAAATCAACCCTATAACCCCCATTTTAACACTTGCCAATGGTTGTGGGCGGATCGAAATGAGCCCGCTCCCAAAACCCTATTTTACAATGTTATAAAGAAAGCTCGAATTCCATTCACAAGTCTCTACATTTCTCACCAAATCTATTCTATAAGTATGGGGAAATGAGCAATTCAAAACAGGCCAAGACCCTATTACATGGCAAAGGTGGATTTTAAACTGTGTCATTTTATTGGGTACTGCTTTTATGTGGGAATTCTATTACTTTTGAGGTCATCGAACAGTGTTATGGCATTAATACAGAGCATCCTTTGCCGATATCTCCACATATCACTGTGCAATATATTCCAGTTGTAAGAGATTCGCAACATGGATCAAAATAACACCATTTTAGAGAAGCTTGTTAGATCCAGGAGTCTTTTGAAATGCAACATTTCCTGTGCATACACTATTGGTTAGCCTTCAACTGGACTCCAAATGGATAACCTGCAGCAACAATGGGAATGTGACCTAAGAATGGATACCTATGGGAAGACTGTACAATGGAAAGCACAGCAGCGCAAAACTCAATAGATTTTTTTTATAACACACTCCATACAACATACTGTTATCCTGTAAAGTTACTTAAGCAATAACCATTGATTGTATGGCATTACTACTGCCTGGTAATGGATTGGGGCCTAGGTTACAGACCTTAGTGGAGCAAGCACCCTGATGGAGGCCCCAGTACCGCAATCAGGCATTAATGTTGCCTACCATGGGGGGTTATAGCAATTAGCACCCTGGGATGCTGTCCTGAGTGCTAATAGACTTTTATTTAAAGTTGTAAATGGCACACTGGCCATTTCACAACTTTAGAAAATACTACAAAAGGACAAAGAAGAAGGGAGCTCCTGTGAGTCCGTTTTCCTTTTCATGGGGGAGATGGCAGTGTGTGATCAAGGAAGTCAGGGAATGTAGGTTGTTGTGTTCTGTGTGTGGTTGGCTGTGGTAGTAGAAAGAGAAGAGTCATAAGCTACCTCTGTTTTAACCGTGTATGGGAGGTAGGCAAAGAGGTGCAGGGAGCTAGTTTTAGGAAATGCTAGCTATAGAGGGTCACAAAGAAAAAGTTTTCATATAAAATGTATTTATTCATAGATTTGTACACACATCTAAAAACCATAGGTTCGCAAAGAAAAGGTAGAACCTAGGGAGGATTCATTTAAGCCAAAGTAGGCTTTGCACAGAATTTAAGCTGTTTCAAACATCACAGTTTAAATGGGTGAGGGTTAGTAACAGATTGTGCCAGAGATTCAACACTACTTAAAAAATAGTAGCATTCATTAATCAATGAATGCTACTGTTTTATAAGTAGTATTGAATTAACTTTGAGATAACTTAACTTTGGGTGCTTTTTTCAATGTACAATATATCAAAGTGGATTGTTAATCTTATTGCACATTTTCACATTGTTTAAAAAAACACACTTAGAAATGTGGTTAAGATGCATAATTATGGAACTCCCAAAGGTCCACCACACATGCCATATACATATGATTAGGCACCAGTTGTCTTCCTTTGAATGCCTTGTCTTGAATGTGTAGGGGCTAGGTTGTTGCCTATGTTAAGTTAGCTAGGCATCTAAGCTAAATGCAGGGACTAAATGGCTCCCATTTTCTCCATCTCCTTGTTATTTATTTACTGGATTTATGTAGAGTGCTCCTTACCACACGAGCATTGGAGCACTTTAGGAATAACAGTCAACTTTGCATGTAGGGCTGAACGCAAGAGGAAGAGAGGGGCGTAAGAAAAGAGTGTACACGGCAAAGAACAGATTTGGAAGTGTGCTGAGGTGGACTAAGGAAGTTTGGAGGCTGTCAGCCAGATAGATGAATGTTGAATAGTTGCATACCATTGCTTTTTTCGAGAGAATACATTTGGGGCTGCACCGTTTTTTCAGAAGAGAGTTCCATAATATTGGAGCAAAACCAGAGTACGCTGGCTGTCTTTGTGTTTTTGGTCAAGGAATATTCAATGTGGGCCATGATCTGTTAAGTCTGAGATCCCACAATAATGCTCCCTTTTTGCTGGAGCTAGGGTTGCATTATATCTGAACAAATCCTACAACTATAGAACTGGCACTTTATGAACCCTTGAACATCTTAATAGCATTATCCAGATGGCTTGTCCAATTGAAGTGGTAAGACAATAAAGGGTCTTCCAAATTGTGTTAGTACCCTTCCCTAACGACCTGATAGACTCTATTTGTGAAAATATGCAGAAGTTAGATTCATTGGAAAACGTTTGGTGAAGGTAATTAACATGTTCCTTTTCCTATCAAGACGCACCACATTCTCCTCTGTTTTCCTTCCTTACATCGTTTTCAAATGGCAACTATTGGAAAGGAAAGAACTTTATCTAGATGCTTGGTCGTTTCAAAATATGTTTTTTATTTCTTCCATAGAAAACTGCCTTTCATCGCTCGCAAACTCTGGAATATCGCAATGGGTTTTCACGATCATTGCTTCCCACAGTCGGAATAGGACGAGATCCAATCACTGCCAATCAGCTTTCCCAGGCGGAGTTGGATGAGCTGGCGAACAAGAGGCCTACGCTGACCTATGGTCAAGCCAAAATAGCCCCACCATCGGATTTCATTCCAGCCCACGTGGCCTTCGACAAAAAGGTACACCATATATAGTACTGCAGAAACGGCAAACAAAGTTGTCATATCTGAAAACAAGAACATGTATTGCAATTATAGCCATTTGTGAAGAATATCTGCTTTGGTTCCTTTTTACCAGTGTGAACCTGAACTGGAAAGTGATTGATAATAGTGATACCAATAGTGGTAGTTTGATTAGCACATACGATAAACTAATTAATTTCTAGGAACTAAATCAGATCTTTGGAAGTTGTAGCATTGACTATCTGGCCCTCATTTTCATTGGGGTTGGAAACATGGGAAGACATACACTCTCAACATGTTTCTCTACCTCTGGAACTTTTTCTTGGGATCCACATTTGTCCATACCTGGACGATGACTTGCTCCATAGGAAGGTGCGAGAGATACACAGTGGGCCTGCTGCACTGACTGGATCCTCGTTGAACGGTGAGAAGTTCACATATAATCCAGCATTCAGGATAACGTTCCTGAGTGCCCTTTTTGACATGGTGGATGCCCTGGTCAGGCCATCCGATCCAAAGGTAGATTTTCTGTGTCAGGTAGTAATCAATTCAGACAAGAAAAACGTGCTTGTCGAAGTGTGAAAGAGGCAGCTGGGGCTCAGGTTCTTCTACATTCCGTGATCCCATTCTGCAGGTTACAGTTGATTCTACGGCAGGAGCAGCTGGCCCTTCAGTGGCACCAGCTGGATGGAGACTGAGAGGACATTACCAATGTGGACGATGTGATGAAGCTGGTCCTGTCCTGTTGGACCCATGTCCTTAACTTGGTCATGGGTCTGCCATTCCAGGAGGCACATCAGCGGTTGCTGGTGCCTGACACATCTATGACAGGCTTTCGAGTGCACCTAGAGCATGTGCAGGTTCAGTGTCAGTGGTCCCAGAGGAATTTTCGTTCCACATCAATGTGCTGGAGCTGAAAGTTTAGAGAAATCAGCTTGTGTAGAGAGCGAGAGTTCCTAGAAGGTGAGGGAATCAAGGGATTCCATCTGGGAGGTAAAATTAATTGTGACACAGAAAAAGGGTATTATTTGGTGATGGAAACAAGTTATACCAATTGGGAAGTAGAGGACAATGTGGAACAAGAGAGAGTTGTTGCAGAGACTGAGAAAGGGGGAGACATTGCCTGGGGGCGGAGTGAAAAGGGTATCTGTCACCTTCGAGAAGGCAGCAAGAGGTAGCCGTTGGGAAGTAGGAGAATGAAATATGGAAGGGAGTAAGATTGCTCTAGACAGAAAAAAACAGTGGATAGAATATAGTTCAAGACAAGAGGAGTCTAAGGAAGCTATGGATAGGAAATAAATCACCAGGGAGGGACACCAGTGAGAGGGAAAGGTTTGGTGGTAAAAGAAAATACCTTGAGAGACCACCTAGAGTGAAAGGAAACTCTAAACTAGGAAAGTGGGATTTGTCTTTGCGAGAGAGATAGAGACTAGATCACAGACCAGAGGACCACATCGGCCCAGGGGGAGAGCACAGTAGTGGGGAAGGTTTGAGGTAGTTACACTACGCTGGTGGACAGAAAGGAAAGAGTAGGAAGAAGAAAGTGATGTAAGAGGATAAAGTAGGTGTTTGGGAGGAGGGCCCCACCTTTCCATCAACCCCCATCAGGGCCAGCAAGACCTCTGGGTGAACGAGAGCAGAGCAAGCGCCTTAGAAGGCAAAGGTCTGGCAGATATCCCAAACACCTTTCTGCCTGACAGTTGTGGATCCACAGCAGAGGACCATTGGCAGTCCTAGGCAAGGGATTTAAGGAAAAGCCACCCTCTATTGGCGCACTAGTAGTACGCTTATTTATTAAGTGCACACTAATTTCTAGCTGAAAACTAGTTTCAAAGCACCATACAGACAAACACATAATATAGTACATTCAGCAAACTTCATAGTGTATATTAGGAAAAGTTTTCTTTTTGCACCTTTCGCTCCATATATTCCTATGGAACCTCATTCTTTTTGCTTGTTTTGAACCCTGTCCTGACTTTTTGGAGGTCAGTAAAGCCTTGTGCTTTACTTCCCTTGCCTGTTTTGCTCATTCTTTTGGGGAAACTGACTAGTCCCTCAGACTGTGAGTACTCAGAGACTATGGGCCTCATTACGAGCTTGGCGGTCCGGAAACAACGGTGCCGGTAAGCTTACCGGCACTGTTATTTCCGGACCGGCAAACTACGAGTCTGCAGGCAGGTTGCCTTTCTGCCCGCCAGGTCTTCCCTGGCGGGCGTAACGACACCCGCCCGCAGACTTGCACTGAAGCACCAGCACCATTGTTAACGGTGCCAGTGCTTCAGTGGTCCCCCAGACTCAAATGGGAATGGGGACTTACAATTATAGGCGCCTGACTTTCAGGAACGCCGGGGTTGTAATACCCCGGTGTTTACGGCAAGTCAGGTGCTGGTAAATCATTACGGGTGCGGCGGCTACCTGCCAGTTTTACCGGCACGGTTACCGCTGGACTAGTAAGGAGGCCCTATATCCCTCTTTATGAATTCTAGTATTTTTACAATTGCACACCTCACCGTACAGTGACATTTTATATTGTGGCTTTTTGGTTACTTTGACAATGTGCCCTAGATAAGTTTGTGGGCAGCTGTGTGATTTATACCATTTTTGTGATATATTTCCCATACACTTTTGCATTTACTGCAAATGGCTATTAAAGGTGACTAACACCCTAAACTGGTCAGGAAATGCCTAATATTGAAATCCCCTTCCCCGGGAAAGCTGTGGCTTTCGCGGTTAAGGGAACTTTGTGTGTGTGAACCAGTGGAGGGGGGGCTGGGGCAGTCTGGTCCCAGTCCACACCCTCTGGCATACAAAAGTCTGTTGTGGGATGGATGTGATGACCAGTGGTTGTCCAAGTTGAGCCCTGGAGCCTGGCAGATGTTCAGCTTATGCCACAAGTCGAATGTCCTCAAAGTTTCAGGCGCCTTACTCCAAGGGAAGCTGTGCTGGGGCTGCTTCTGTGTTCGCTATTGTACAATCGGAAGATTGGAATAATTTTCTTCAATCCTGTGAGGTGTCCTATATTTATTTATTTATTTATTTATTTATTGGATATTTGTAAGGCACCTACACAAAAAACGTTGACTCAAGGCACCACAAGACAAAAAAAGGGGTGGGGGGGAACAAGGCAATACCGATCCTGCTAGGCCTTGTGACATTTGGATTGTGCAAGTGCAGTAATAAGAAGTGCGAGGGAGAGGGGCGGGGGAGTGCAGATCTAACCAAAATGCAATGTGCTAGGATGGGAAGGGAAGTGCAGGGTAAAGAGGAGAGAGGTCCAATGAAAAGAGGTGGTGCAGGAGGGGTGGAGGGAAGAGGTCCACAGGGGCTAGGCGAGTGGTAAGGGGAGGTCAGGCGGGCAAGTACCTGGGATTGCATGGGATTGCATGGGATTGCATGGGATTGCATGGGATTGCATGGGGTGCAGGGGGTGAGGGTCAACATGCTAATTGCCAGGAAGGGATGGACTGGGTGGGGGGGCCTGGTGCCCAGTATAACTCAGAGGGAACCAGGCAGCCAGTACTGTGGCAGATGGGGTGTTAGCAGGGGAGAGGGAATGAAGAAGAGAAAAGGAGGGTCTTGAGGAGTTTCTGGATCGTAAGGAGATCTGGCTCAAGCCTGAGAGGGCCAGGAAGACCATTCCAGGGGGAGGCTCCTGCAGTGAAGAGCGATCTATCCCCAACTCCCTGCTTATAGAAGCGTCTGATCTGCAGGGAGTTGGAGCTAGAAGACCAAGGGGCTCTAGCATGGAGGTATTTAGGTAGAGAGAGTAGGATGTAGCGGGGTTTGAGGCCCCAGAAAGCCTTGTGGATGATGCAGAGGGTCTTGAACTTGATCCTAGCAGCAACCGGGAGCCAGTGGAGAGGGTTTAGGGCTTAAGAGATGCAGTTCCTGGGTTTTAGGCCAAGGATAAGTCTTGCAGTCCTATTCTGGATTAGTTGAAGGGGGCGAAGGGAGGCTAAAGGAAGATTGAGGAAGAGGCTGTTGCAGTAGTCCAACCTAGAGAGGACCAGAGCTCTGGAGACATTGGGTCTCATTACGACCCTGGCGGGCAATAACCAGGTCATGCCGACCTTGGCGGACCCGGTAATTGCCTTTTTCTGGGCTCAAGTAAAAATGTATCCCCATTCCCATGCTCAATGGGAATGGGGAGGATGCTAACAACGGACCTGTTAATAACGGGCCTGTTGTTAGCATCCTGGTCTGCTAGTGGGTGCCGCTAAGGACGCCTGGTCTGGCAGGCGTCCTGAGCGGGACCCACAGCAGACCTCGTAATGAGGCGACCGCGGAATGAGCGGTGCCGGTAAGGGAACGGCACCGGACATTCCGCGGCCGCCAGGGTCCTAATGAGGCCCATTGAATTTCTTGGGGAAGGTGAGGTAAGGGAGAATGCTTCTGAGTAGGTGCAGCTGATAGTGGGCCTTTCGGCAAGGTCCGCAATGTGAGGAGAGAAGGAGAGGGAGGAGTCAAAGATGACGCCAAGGTTTTTTGCCTCACAAGAGGGTCAGGGGAGGGGACCCATAGAGGGCAGCCAGAGGGTAGAAGGGAAGGCGGGAGCTGGGGTCCCATTGAGAAGGATCTCAGTCTTACTGGCATTAAGGCAGAAATCATTGGCAGCACATCAAGCCTGAATAGAAGTCAGACAGTCAGGGATGAGAGCGGAAGAAGAGGAGGCAGTAGAGGGAAGCTTGAATGATAGCTGCGTGTCACCTGCATAACACTGGAAGTGAGGAGAGAAGGAGGAGATCAGGTGGGCAAGTGGGAAAGGTATATGTTGAAGAGCCACAGCGAGATGATAGAGCCTTGAGGGATGCCGCAAGTGGAGAGTGTGATAGGGGAGAGAAAATAGCCCAGTTCAACCTGGAAAGGTTAGTCAGAGAGGAATGAGTTCAACTCGTCAAGTGGCAGGCCCATAATGCCAAGGGTGTCACAGAGCCGATTTGCCAGGGTGGCATGATTGACCGTGTCGAAGGCAGAGGAAAGATCCAGAAGGATGAGAACAGAAGGAGCGTTGGAATCGAGAATTGAGAGCATGTTTTCACGGGAGTTCAGTAGAGCAGTTTCTGTGCCTCTGGCTGCTCTGAAGCCAGACTGGTGGTCTTGGAGATAAACAACAGATTTGGTGTGTTGAATCAGTTGAGAGATGACCAGCTTCTACAGGAGTTTGCCCAGGAATAGGGCAATGGATATAGGGTCGTAGTTAACCGGGCAGGATGGGCCGGCAGAGGGCTTTTTGAGGAGAGGATGCACAAGGAAGTGCTTGAGGGGTAGCGGGAAGAAGCCAGTGGCAAAGGATTGATTACAGAAATCGGCCAGGGCTGACACAAGGGAGGCAATGTTGTCCTTGATAGTTCTGGATGAGTAGAGGAGCACTTGTTTTGTTTAGAGGAGACACCTCATAGAGAGGACTTGTCTAGAGACCTCATCTGGTGCGATGGGTGAGAAAGAGGAGAGTAGGAGGGAAGGGTATAGGGGGGCCAAGGGAGGCCTGAGAGCTGGGAGGGATGGAGGAGGGGAGTGGAGGAGAGTGAGGACAGGATGTCCTGAATTTTGGTTAAGTGGGAGGCCTGTGAAGTACAGAGGGCCAGGGATGGAAGGGGAGAAGTGGAGACTGTAGTAGGATTGGCGAGTTCTTTGCCAGATTTTAAACACTGTTCCCGTGTTGTTAGTGGCCTCAGAGATGCATACTTGGATATGGGCCCTCTTCGTAGAGTGGATGGAGAATCTGTATTGCCATTGGAGGAGGCGGCAGGCCAGTCCATCAGAGGATGTGCCTGATGTCCGCCCCTTCCGCTCAGCAACTCTGCACTTGAGTTTTAGAGATGCTAGGTCGGAGTCCTACTAGGTGTTGCGTTTGGAGGCAGATTTCATACGGATCCTCATGATAGGGGCAAGGATATCCAGCGTGGTGTTGATAGAGAGGTGAAGATTAGCAAGGGCAGAGTCAGTGTGGGAGTCCTTTGCAGGAGTGGAAGGGGGAATGAAAGTGACGGCAAAATCAGCAATTGACACTCGCTTCATCGGTCGAATGGCAGAGAAGGAGAATGGCAGTGCAGGCAGAGGCTTAGCCAGGGGGCCCTAAGAGATCCAGGTGAGAGGACAGGAGAGCATGGTCAGACCAGGAGAGAAGTGTAGTGAAAGAGTTGGGGATGGGGGAGTCTGCTGAAATGAGAGCATCCAGGTATGACCAGCTGAGCGCGTTGGACCAGAGGGATGAATGGTGAGCAAAAGAAAGTCACAGAGGCTGAAGAACAAACCAGTGGCCGAATGCTGAAAATCAAGGTGAATATCGAAGTCTCTGAGGAGGAGAAACTTGGAGATAGGGGCAAGAAGAGAAGAGGTGAAGTCAGACAACTCTGAGAGGGAGACCAGAACAGGGGTCCTGTAGATGGTGGCGAGAGTCAACGAGAGGGCTGGAGAGACACCAAGCCTGCAGGCGAGGCATTTGAAGCAAGAGTAGGTCTGAGTGGGAATGACAGTAGTAGGAACCCATTCAGGGATGATCAAGGCCATTCCGGTTAGCCCTGGGCTTGGAGAGCATCTTGTATCCCTCAGGGAAGAGTGTGTCAAAAGCAGTGACAGAGCTATCCGTGAACCATGCCTCAGTCAGAGCGGGAACATTAAGGTCAAAGTCTTCAGGAAGGAGACAGATATCAGAGAAGTGTTTAACAGCAGAGCAAGAGTTGAGGGTAGCTAGGTGAAGCTGGTTGCCACCTTTGAAGGTCTTCAGAGGAGGGGTAAAGGGATGTGGTATGCCAGTCAGTGGTGGAGAAGAGGCAAGGGGGGTGGAAGACAGAGGAGTGGCAGGAGAAGGGAAGAAATTGAGGAGAGATGGAAGACGACTATCAAGAAGGAGGAGGTTGGGCTAAGAGCCCTGGGCCATGACAGTGCCATTGTCATAGACATTAATGATGCACCCGGAGTATGAGAAGCCTGCCAAGAGTACTTCCCATCTGATGCCACCATTAACGGTGATGAAGAGAAATGGGAGAGGATAGAGATCATGTGGGGAGTCCATACATCCGGAGAGGGCGCATCAAAGAGGATGTCTGTGACAGTATGCCTGGAAGAAGCATCGATGTAGTTGTCAGCGATGGGCAGGCATGGGTTGGAGTCCAGGAGATCTTTTTTGAACATTTTACTTCCAGGCTTCGAGAGAGAGGTAGGATAGGTGATAGAGTAGCAGTTAGAGTAAATAGGAGAGACGGAGAGCACCATGGAGGGAGAGAGCAGAGAGATGGAAAGAGAGACCTGTACGGTCTGCACCCCAGAAGTCTTCACCTTTCCTCATTTGGGGTCTTCTTCTGTAAGCTGACTAGAACCGTTTACTGTGCAACACAAACAATTCGCAGCACAAAAAGCGGCCTCTACACCAGCGACCGCTGGGCCTTCTTCCCCTGAAACAAACCCAGACGATTGTGTCCCCTACGGATTCCGGAAGACATGCGGTTGAATATGAGTCATGGGGTTAAGTTATCATACAAGTTTCTGTCCCTGTGCCCCCGTCCACCGTAGGGTAACATTGGGTGCAAAGCCCTTGTCCCTAAACTCTCTCTGGCCTGGCCTCTGGTCGTCATACCTGAGGATCTTTTCCTAGGACTTAACTTGGAAATGAAAAAGAGTTGGGTACTTACCTGATTTGGGTTAAATACTTGTATTACTTTTAAAAACTTTATAAGCACCACCATAGCCTACTGCATCATTTCCGCAATACTTTACCTGAAGAAGCTATATATTGGAACTTGTGACCGAAGAGGTTTCTAAGCGCGGACCTGGGATTCGAACCTGTGTTGCACTGCGTCGTCTTGCTTTCAAGACTAGCGCTTTGTCACTGAGCTATACTGGACATACTATATTAGGGTTGGACTTCATAAAATAGATGGAAGCTATACTTGTGCCTACAATGACTATGGGCCTCATTACACGCTAGGCGGTAAGGGTTTACCGGTACCGGTAAGGGCACCGGTACCGGTAATCCTTACCGCCTTACTACGAGTTCCCTTTGCGGGACCCGACCTTAACGGCTGGCGTTACCAGCCATTAAAGTAGGGTGCCGCAAAGGGACCTCGGTGCTAATTACGGTACCGCAATTTGCGGTACCGTAATTACCACCTTCCGCATTCCCATTATGCCCTATGAGGGCAAAAATGGGAATGGGGAAGGGCCTTGGTGAATGGGGAATTACCGGCCCCGCTCACCTTGGAGTAGGCCGGTAATTCCGCCATCCACCAAGGCGGACACGTTAAAATACCGGCGGCAACCATGGCGCTAATAGCGCCATGGTTACCGCACAACGTGTAATGAGGCCCTATGTCTATCTATTTCCCTTACATCTTAGTACCCACCCGTCGAACACTGGTAACCAATTTATATGCATGTGTATTCTATTGGTGAACATGTATATATGTTGTTCATGGTTTTGATTGCCAATACGTACCTGTGATTTGTATATGATTATTGTGTAACTAAAGAACTAATTAATAACTCTATTTTTATATTCTTTTGTCTAACTATTAAGTGATGCTCTGTGTGAACTCATCCTAGCCCTAGAACACTCTGACACTTTTCCTGAGACTAAGCCTTGACTGCTTACTGGTCTACCTTGATTTAGTTTTGGCTACCTTTTCAGCGTCTTCCCTGTTTGCCGCAAAAAGAGCAGCCTCCCCAAATCCTCCCACCAGGACTGATTGTTGAAATCCATTTTAACAGTTCATAAAAAACACCTATTTTATGGCACATGAAGACTCAAGATATTGTTTCAATCAGTGTTTAAATCCACTTTGTGTAGTACTGTTTGTGATTGAAGTTGGTCAATTATTCCAAAGCTGGTGCGCCCATAATTGACAAACACTTGCCTCCAAATGGTACTCTGTGGAATGTATGGACCTCAAACAGATTCTTAGTGCTAGATCTAAGTGAACGTGTTGGCCGATAGGGCTCTGCCATATATGATAAATATTCAGAAACAGCACCAGTCACAAAGGGCCCACTCCTGAATCAGATAGCCACCCTAACTCTCACCAAGCCTCAGAGATGTAGTCTAATGTTTTAATTCCAAATAAGATATGTACTGCTCGATTTCAAACTGCTTGTCGGTTGGCAAATAGCGTCTTTGAATTGAAATGGCAAGATAGATAGACAATACTGTAGCCGCACAAGAACCACTGCATGGGCTAGGATTTTCAGATGGCCTTTATCTAGTAGTTAACCCCATTGATTGATGTTGTACAGGTGAGAATAGGCACCTTTTACCACTTCATCTATTTGCAGAACAAACGTCAGTTGATTGTCAAACAGAACACCCAGGTTCCTGACCTATCAGATCCCAGCTCTTCATTCCTGCAGGAGTGGACGATGAACCCACCAGACCCCTTAGGCTCGCCTGTTCAGCAATCATAGATTTTATAATGACTGGACTGACAACCCCAGGGGAAAGGGGAAGTGGATAAAATACAAAATCAGGTCTCCGCTGCTCACTGCTCTCACAGCCTCAGTCTGAGGTCTGTGCTGACCTGCAATTGAGAATGCATACTCAGTTACTTCCAAACCCCCACCAACACTTCAAGTAGATTTTCTTAAAATGTCACTAAATAAATAAGTACATGAAAAACCTTTGCTTGAAGCTGAAAAGCTTTCTTAGAAATCTTCAGTTCAATAGGTAACTCTTCACTCAAGTTAGTTTTCTTTAAACTCCCAGTGTCTTTGAAGACCTTGACAAACTTAGCTTCTTTACTCTAGTCTCTTGTGTGCAGCTCTTAGCTCAAACTACAATTTAGCACTGGTATCTAGCTTCACAGCTCAAGTCTTAGTGTTGCCCTGAAAATCTAACTATATACAATGAGACCTTTTGCCTCATAGGTGCTTCCAACTACACTGCCTTTTAGTTCAAATACATACCCTTAAACAGATGAACGCTTTAAATGTTTTTTCCTTTTCCTTTCAAATCTCTGTTTGCTCTTGGCCATTAACACACTCTCACCTTCACTATCGTTATGCACGCCAGTCTATATGACACACGCTTCTGAAGATTGAGCACCACGCCTCAATAGATTTCTCGCACTCCTGCTGCCTCTACCGCACCAAAACCACTCATCCACGGTGATGGGAAACTCGATGCGCATCTCATTTAGATTTCCTAAATGAACGCAAAGAGGTGTTCGGGCATTACAAGGATATGCGTGCGCTTGCAAGCTTTAAGGTCCTTTACTCTGGACCGACACTGAGCGTTAGTAAAGTAAATACAATTCGGAACTTGTTCGCTCACATTTGTGTGTTAGTGTAAATGCACCCACTTGCGCTAAACAGATCAACAGCTGTATCCTTTTTCTCCCTTTTCCTTTTTTTAGTATTAACTGTATTAAATAGCACAACCTTTACTTTAAACATTTCTTCTGCAGACAACAAAAACTCTTTAAAGGAGATTGTAATAGCAGCATAGCTTTCCAATGTTTACACGCATTAAAAACTGCACTTAGCTCAGTTCAGTTGCAGTAGCTGAGATTGTCTTTCTCCTTCTGTTCTCAACACCTTCACAGGAATACTCAGATGAATGTCCTTTAATTTCTTTAAGATGAACTCTGGAGCTCAGCAAACTAGGACCTTATCCTTGCCATGATCTGAATGAAAGGCAGTTTAGAATTCTTTTTAGAATTCTCCAGCATTGGATCTTTCATGGATTCACATGCTTAGAATATTCCCAGTCGACAGACTGGGAACCCTCGGTAAGCTTATAAAGCCGTTTCCCCTAGGAAAACGTTTGACACTTTTGTGTCCTATCTACATCGTTTTGAGCTGCTCACGCACTCCCCACTAGGACGTAGCGGTATAAATGCCCCGCCCCCGCAGCTCCCTTCAGATTTGAACCGTCTCCAAAGTAGTGGGAGTACCTCGTGTAGTCTACTGTTTGGTTAGGTTGTGCTGTTTCAGTTTTTCTCCTGATGTCGGGAAAAGCGCTATTCCGCCCGTGCGTTACGTGCGGGTTGAAGAAGGTATACGAGGGGGACGGACATATGGACTGCATATACTGTCTACACCCTCATCATTCGGCAGACAAGTGCGACATATGTAAGGGCTTCTCCCAGAAGACTCTTAAAGATTGGAGTCGCAGACTTGTGGCATGGTTGAATGACGGAGCGGGGGCATACCCGCTTTCGGAGGTGGGCTCCACGCGCAGCGCGGCATCAGTGTCAAAATCTTCAGGGGCCCTGCGCCGCTCAATGTCGTCGGAACCCCCGGTGAAGAAATCGCGACCGGCGGAGAGAAAATCATCGGAAGGCCATTCCAAGGGCTCTTCTTCGAAGAAGGCCTCTTCATCCTCATCTTCTGCGAGGAAAGACAAAAAAGAAAAATCTAAATCCTCCTCGGGCGATCGTCATAAATCGGCCTCTAGTCGAGATGCAGAGAAACGCAGGTCGAGTTTGGAAAAGGCGGGAATGCCACATAAGCCTGCACGACCACCACCGTCATCGACGGTAGGGCAGTCGTCGACTACTTCTCTGCCGCTGACGCAGTTGACCTCAACCGTTCCTGGGCCGTAGACGACGACGGCGTCGATGACGGAGCCGACTATCGCTTTGTCGACGGAGATCCCGCAAGAGGCCTGGCATCCAGAGGTATACGACCCAATTTTGCCAGAGACACTTCTACAGCAAGAGGCCTTGTCGGTGTCCTCGGGAGACGAGGATGTGAGAATAGCTGGCCCTGCAGACCTGGGGTTACAAGTTACCATGCCTCTCTCCGGGAGCATTCCGGGTTCTACCTCTTTGCTCAATCCACAGTCACTTTTGTCATTGGAAGTCTTGTCCACATTGCTGAAGACACTGGATGACAGACTACCTCGAACAACTCCGGCCAGGTCGGTCATCGACAACCCGGGCCCATCTCGTCGACCACCGCCTTCAACCCACGCGGCAGTGCCACCGGCTGCAAACCTCTCGGCCCCACGCCACGAGGAAGGGGAACTGATGGATTCGGACTCGGACAGCAGAGCCTCGTCAGTTGTCTCCCTTTCCCCCTCCAGGGATCCAACCTGGGAGTCCGAAGCAGAAATGGAAACCCCGAGGAGCCCGGCTCAGCCGTCTCCCCCAGACGATATTGGGTCATTTCACACCATGATGGCCAGGGCTTGTACAGAATTCAGGCTGGCCCAGGAAGAAGAGAAAAAGGACTGTTTTCTTTTCGACCACATGGGGAAAAGGAGAAGGTCAGTGTTTTCAGTGCCCATCCTGGATTATGTGTGGAAGGAAGGACTGCAGACCATGCGCCACCCTTTCTTGGAACCAGCGATAAAGGGTCGTCTAGAGAAAAAATGTAAGGCCCCGGACTCTACTCCCAAGTGCCTTTCCTCCCAACCAACTCCTGACTCAGTGGTATTGGCAGCGGCGGCGAGGAAGGCGAGGGCCCAGCACAAGTGCACGACCCCCCTGGAAAGTGATGCCAGACGACAGGATGCTTTCGGCAAAAAAGTGCTGTCGGTAGGTGCTACCACAGTGAAAGCGGCCAATTCTCTAGCCATAGTTGCCAGATACGACAGGGAGATGTGGCACCGGCTGGCTCCTATACTGGAACACCTTCCGGATGAACATCGCAAAGCGGCTATGTTGCTGGTCAGGGAAGGTGAAGAGGCTTCCAATCATGCCATAAACATTGCAGCGGACCTCGCAGAGTCAGGGTTTAAGCAGGTGAATAACGGTGTGGTTCTCCGACGGCAGGCATGGCTAAAATGCACCAACTTCCGACCGGAGGTGCAGTACAAGGTACTGGATATGCCTTTTGAAGGAGACCTCCTCTTCGGCGAGAAGGTGGACGAAGCCCTGAAGGGCATGAAAGAGGACTTGGACACGGCGCGTTCCTTGGGGGCCCTCCAGAGTGGTCGGAGTTTCCGGTCTTTTCGTCCCTTCAGGGGAGCATCGGGAAATTCCAGATTCTTGGCATCGAGGGACAGATCCTTCAGTAGGCCAGCATACCCCTCCCAGGGATACAGACGAGCTTCACGAGGGGCTAAACATCGCCGGGACTACCAGGCCCCCAAGAAGAGAGCAGGTTACTCGTCGTCGACAAGGGATAAGCAGACCAAGGACCAGCAATGACGGGCATCGGAACGTTCTGGGGGGCAGAGTATCATGTTACATCAACGAATGGGAGCAAATAACAACGGATCAATGGGTGTTGGACAATGTAAAATACGGACATTCCCTGCAATTCAAAAGCAACCCTCCGCACATTCCACCGGCGTTTATAGCTCAATCCCATCTAAGCGTGTTGCAGCAGGAAGTAGCACTTATGCTACAAAAAGGTGCTATAGAATTGGTTCCGTCGTCACAAAGGGGTCAAGGGGTTTATTCCCGATACTTTGTGGTGAAAAAGCCAAACGGAAAGTGGCGTCCCATCCTAGACCTTCGCGACCTAAACAAATCGTTGAAAAGCATAAAGTTCAAGATGCTCACGCTCCAAGAAGTGATCCGGTCAGTTCAAGAAGGAGATTTTCTGGCGTCTCTTGACCTGTAGGACGCGTACTTCCACATACCGATGTGTCGGCGACACAAGAAGTTCCTAAGGTTTGTGGTAGAGCGGACTCACTACCAGTTCACAGTACTTCCCTTTGGACTGAAATCTTCTCCCAGAACGTTCACGAAATGCTTGGCCCTGGTGGCAGCCTGGCTGAGAAGGCAAGGCCATCATGTATACCTGTATCTCGACGACTGGTTGGTGAGGGGGTCCTCCCCTATGTCGACGCACAGGAGTCTGCAGGCCACCATTAGCCTCTTACAATGGCTGGGGTTTGCGATAAACTTCGAGAAATCCTCGTTAACACCGTCAAGAAGCTTGGTGTTCCTGGGCGCACAGTTCGAGACCCAGTCAGGGTTAGTGAGACCATCCCCCAACAGGATCACCAAACTCAGTCGATTGGCAGGTCAGTTGAAAATCAATACCAGACTGTCAGTGAGAAAATATACATCGATCCTGGGCGCTATTGCGTCCTGCATTCCTCTGGTGGGCAACTGCCGCCGGTTCATGAGGCCAGTGCAACAGTTTCTGGCGGACCGATGGACGCAGGCTCAAGGCCTCTAATCAGACAAGCTGACCGTCGACTACGACAAGCTCCTGTTAGCTCTTCGGTGGTGGAAAAGCATCCAGAATCTATCCAAAGGAGTACCCCTATAGGAGCCGGAGTTTCGGTTAACCGTAGTGACGGACACGTCCCTAACTGGTGGCTGGGGGGCACACATGGGCACTCTGCAAACACAAGGCCGTTGGTCTCAGAGGGAATCTCTCCTGCACATCAACGTTCTGGAACTGAGAGCAGTGCGCTGGGCCCTGAGGGCATTCCTGCCTCACATCAGAGGGTCCACAGTGAGAGTTTTGACGGACAACACCACAGCAATGTTTTATTTGAGGAAGCAAGGCGGCACACGATCCAGAACCCTTTCCATCGAGGCTCAGAAGATGTGGCACGGGGCTCTGAAACACGATATATCCATTGTAGCTCATCACCTTCCAGGAGTAAGGAACAAACAAGCGGACTCGCTCAGCAGAAATATGGACCAGATTCACGAGTGGGAAATAGACACCGGTCAATTGTCGAAGGGCGTCGAGAAATGGGGGTGGCCTCCGCTGGATCTCTTTGCCATGAAGAGGAACAAGAAGTGCGAGATGTATGCCAGCAGGTGGCCACAGGAAGATTCGATGCGAGAAGCGTTCTCCTTCCCGTGGACGGACAAGTTCCTCTACGCCTTCCCTCAGTTTCCTCTGATACGGAGAACTCTGCAGTGGATACGCAGATACAGGTGCCGAGGCATCCTGGTGGCACCGTGTTGGCTGAGGCAGCCGTGGTTTTCCGAACTGCTTCACCTGTCAGCGGATCATCCGATAACGTTCCCAGCCTCCTGTCCCGGGATGAAGGAACAGTGTGGCATCACAATCCAGGCAGTCTCAATCTCACAGCTTGGCTCCTGACTTTTCAGAATTTGGTGCCTTGAACATTCCCTCAGACTGTCGGTAGATCTTACAAGCTGCGCGGGCCCCTTCCACCAACAAGTCCTACAGGTGTAAGTGGAGAAGATTCTGCACGTGGTGTCAAGGACAGACGGGAGTGCAACCTCTGAGGGTTACTCCGGAACAGCTTCTTCCGTATCTACTACACCTAGCAAAAAGCGGATTGTCTTTTTCATCACTAAAGGTTCACCTGGCGCCCATCTCTAGGTTCACAAGAAGAAGCAAGTCATCTCCCTGATTTAGCGACAGGTTAGTGAAACACTTCATGAGAGGTTTGTTCCGGACATTCCCTCCGGTTAAACGTTTTCCACCAACGTGGAGCCTGAATATGGTGCTAGCAGGGTTAATGAAACCACCCTTTGAGCCAATGGCCACATCGTCGATGAAATTTTTGTCATGGAAAGTGGCTTTTCTAATAGCTATAACATTAGCTAGACAGATCTCGGAGTTGCAAGCGTTGGTCATAGACCCTCCGTACCTTAGATTTTTGAAGGACAAAGTGATTCTGTCAACAAGTCCTCGTTTCATCCCAAAAGTTCCTACAACTTATCATAAGCACTCATCCATTGTCCTGCCCACCTTCTTCGCGACCCCTTCATCGGCTGCGGAAAAGGTCCTACATACCTTGGACGTCAAGAGAGCTCTAAAATTCTACCTTCATCGAACTCAACAACTTCGATCCACGCAGCAACTCTTTGTTGCATATGGCCCTTCGGCAAAAGGGAAGGCAATTTCAAAACAGGGACTGGCCCGATGGGTCTCGTCGACGATTGCCTTCTGTCAATCAAAAGCGGGAAAACCGCTACAAGGACGTCTGAGAGCTCACTCAACCAGGGCGACTTCGTTGTCGACGGCGTTGTGGGCGGGGGTACCACTGACAGACATTTGCCAGGCAGCAGCATGGTCAGTGCCACACACATTCACCCGCCACTACTGCCTCGAACGACAGCATGCGGACGAAATGCAAATGGGAAGAGCAGTCTTGCGACATCTATTTCAGTAAGGTAAGCCCTTTTTCAAGAAGGGTCTATGCTGATTTGGACATATATATGTCTAGATATAAATGTGTGTTTATGTATACTATTGTAGCTTTATATGGATATTGCACTGTGCAATTACTGTGGCACGCTTTAAAATCGAATTTTATGTAAACGTGATTCGCTATATGCAGGATTGGGTTGGTGATGGATTGCATTCACACCTCCTCCTTTTTTCAGGATCACTGCTGTGCATTCTATTCTAAGCATGTGAATCCATGAAAGATCCAATGCTGGAGAAGGGAATAATTTCTTACCTGTAACTCCATTTCTCCAGCATTGGTATCTTTCATGGATTCACATGCGCCCGCCGGCCTCCCCTAAATGCAATCGTCTTGTAGTTCTTGGTTTCACCCCATTCTACTTTGGAGGGGTCGAAATGTGAAGGGAGTCGCGGGGGCGGGGCATTTATACCGCTACGTCCTAGTGGGGCGTGCGTGTGTGGCCCAAAACGACGTAGATAGGACACCAAAGTGTCGAATGTTTTCCTAGGGGAAACGACTTTATAAGCTTACCGAGGGTTCCCAGTCTGTCGACGGGGAATATTCTAAGCATGTGAATCCATGAAAGATACCAATGCTGGTGAAATGGAGTTACAGGTAAGAAACTATTCCCTTCCACACCACCTCACAATTCCAGCTCAGCAAATCTGCTCTGGAGAGCATTACAACCATCATAGGCTGGGATCACACCAGTCTCCTAAGGATACTTGTTAAGGAAAAAGAGAACCATGACTCCCACCCAGAAACAATTATTACTCCCTGTCCTTGTAAATCTGCAAGCCTCCCATGTCTCACAAAGAGCTTTTGCATCCTGAGTCTTTTCCTAGGATGAGTGAGAATAAGTACCTTTTACCACTGCATCTATTTGCAGAACAAACATCAGTTTATTGCCAAACCGAACACCCAGATACCTGACCACTTCCACTGGGGCCCAAGGTTGGAACGCCAGGGGAAGGTGATGGAGAACCCTGCTGAGATGCCCAGAAGCAGGACTTCTGTCTTCTCTCCATTTAGACAGGTGTCTTGCATCCACCGCTGCACTGTCCTATGCAATAGCCTCCACCACTTCCAAACTAGCACCTCCTCGAAGGACAAACCAGCCAACATGCAAGTCCAAAAATTCATTGAGGACAACAACCTCCTTGGTCTCCGGCAGTCCGGTTTCCGACCCAGGAATGGTACGGAATCAGCCTTGCTTAACCTTAAAAACCAAATAGACGATTTAAGAGACACAGGCAAACCTGCACTCCTCCTGCTCCTAGACCTCTCTGCTGCCTTTGATCTGGTGGACTATAACACCCTATGCCACCACCTCGCTACCGCAGCAAACTCCTCCCCGAGGGCCTGTGCATGTATAACTTCCTTCCTACAGGAAAGAGTGATGAAGGATTTTTCTGCCTGTGCCAACCCTAGTCTCATTAAATGTGGGGTCCCACAGGGTTTTTGCATAGCTCCCACACTCTATAACCTCTTTACACAACCTCTGTTCAAGATCCTCGATGCAATGGGCATAGCATACACCAACTATGTTGATGACACTCAGGTGCTCATCCCCCTTTCGGGAGACTACCTAACTGACCTCAACACCCTCAACAACATCTACTCCACCGTCCAAACATGGATGGCAGAAAACTGGTTATGCCCCAACAGTGAGAAGACCGAGCTTCTGCTAGTTGGGTCCCCATCCACATTGAGTAAACTGGATGAGCAATATCGCTCCTTCACAGTTGACAACATCCCTATCACTGTGGCCAAAACCATAAAAACTTTGGGCGTCTACATTGAACCTGATCTATCCATGAATAGACAAGTCAACGCAGTAGCCTTCACGTCAGCCTACCACTCTAAACTTCTCACTGCAGCCAGACCCTTTCTCTCCAAACCTAACTGCCTCACCATTGCAAAGGCAATTATAGACTCTAGGCTCGACTATTGTAATGCCCTCTCCGCCAGCACCTCTCAAAAAGTGATCTTACCAAACTACAAGTAGTACAGAATAATGCCCTTAGGGCTGCAACTGGCATCTCCAGACGTGATCATATCTCCGAGGTCAGGAAGAAAGTCCACTGGCTCCCGGTGAAGGAACGAATTACCTTCAAGACGCTAGCATTGACACACAAATGCCTTCACGGTCTTGCCCCACCATATCTAGCTCAAACAATCTCCTTTCACACCTCCTCCAAACCCGCCAGAGCTGCCTACACCAATAGAATTACTGTCCCTTTCACCCGCAGAGTGCGGGTGGGCGGCTCCAGCTTCCCACACATGGCAGCCACCCATTGGAACTCCCTCCCCCCCTTCATTAGGATGACTTGAGGGTCAAGGTGCACAGCCTCCTCTCACAACACTGACAAGCATCACTGGCCACAGGAGGCAGCACCACAGAGCCTCTTGCCCTGACCTCGTGGGAGGAGAAGGCCAGCTGCATCCTTAAACATGGAGGGGTTCGAAGGAGTCAGTGATGCGGAAGCTTGTGCCAGCAGCCAAGAACAAGCAAGTGAGCTTGAATCCCCACCACAGACAATTCTCAGGGCAAAAGACCAACCAAAGTATGTGTCCATTAGCTCAGATGGGCCCAATGGACAAGGTAAGATGCCAGCTCATGGCCATAAGGTAACGCCACCCAATGTGTACACACACAGAGCTAGTTGCAGGTAGAGGTGATCCAGCCAGTTGACCTGGGCACCGCATCAGCCCCACAGACACGCCAGGGGTTTGGGGGGGTACACAGAATATCATCCTTCCCCATGCACTGCCAGAGCCAATGCTGTGACTGCATGTAGGGGTGGGCTGCACACTGAGCATGTAACCATGCACGGCTGCACAAATGTGCATGGTCAGCACCCATGTGAGCTGAGAAAGGCCAAGTGTGAAAGTGGACCCCCAGCCCACCTGTATAGACAGGCTGCCTTGGCAGCAGAAGGGGCAAAGAGCCCCTTCCTATGGGGTATACACCCTCAGCAGCGACTAGACCCATCTTGCTGTGGTCATATGTAACCCCATAAACAAGAATACCCCTCTGTCTACATGTGTGGGATGTCGCTCTACTAATTAGCAGGTGTGACTAGCAAGCCAACATACAAGTATGCATGATGACTTACAGCATGTCAACTGTCCCCTGGCAGGGCCACAGCTGACTCAGGAGGAGGAGGAGGAAGAGGAAGAGGAAGAGGGGGAAGGCCCATCTTCATCCCATGGCCAAGCTCCAGGGAAAAGCCATCTACTTCTACCGCTGAAAAGTCACTGAATGGGAATTGCAAACGAAAGGGATGGCATGCAACACCAGGGTCCAGCAGCACCCCGCCTGCCAGTACCAGTGCAGACACTGCACCCATTGCCAGTGATGGGGACACAGCCACAGGGACTACACCCCTGGCACCTCCAACTGCCCCTGACGGTAGGCCAATGTGGACATGACAGGTGAGCCAGCTGCTGGCAGGCATGCAGGAGGCACTGTGGTTCTGACCACCCAACAGGCCCATAAAACCCTCGCGTCACCTCAGCAGGACAGCCAGCATTATTTTTGATATTATTTATTTTAATTGTTTTTTTTATAATGTGCTTAATACTTGAGTTCCATTTCTAAGCGCAGATCCGGAAATCGAACTGCTGTTGCTCCCCCAGTCCTTCCCATAGCCCTCAACCCATTCCCCATGCCAAGCCAGATGTCACACTGTTGAGGAGGCTTGAGGCAATGGAACAACCACAGGCCATCCGGGACTATACCCAGGGTGCCACACGCAAGATTGTGTAGGCCATGGACTATGATCGAAGTCTGGCGGCTGCAACATCTGCCACCTTGACTGTCTATGGGTAGAGGGTAAAGGAATTAGGGGAAGGCATCTCAGCCTTTGCAGAGGCCATGCAGGCAAACATGCAGTTCACCATGCAACACTTGCGGGGCCAGGGTCTGAGCAATCCAGTTCCGTCACCTGTGATGAATCACAAGTGATCATCCCACAGACCCTGGCCTGGGACCCTTCTCATGTGGCCAGGGAAAGGCAGACGCTTCCTGATCTTGCCCCTAGGGGTGGTGTTCTGCGGGAGGGAATTTAAGGTCAGAAGAATTGAGAGAATCCTCTAAACAACTTCCCTAGTAATCCTACAGTCTTAATGGCCTATTGCAAAGTTGAATTATTGCATAGAAAGAAGAATAACAATGTTGGGGACTTCAAGTCACGTAATGCCATAGGTACCGAGACGAGGAAGAGGGGCTCAGAGGCACAGAACTGCTGTATGCAGTCTAGTGTATCTGATAATCTACACCCAAGCAGGAATTTTGACTATTTAAATCCCCCTCATGTGCAGATGCGAGGGAGTAGCAGTAGTAGCAGCAGAGCAAGTTATCTGTGGCAGTGTAGGGGCAGAACGAAGACGCCGGGACCACCACCGTGCTTTTGGCAGGTAATGGTGCTGAGAGAGTTGTAAGCAGAAGAAGCCTGGACTGCAGAGGTCACACAGCGTGAAGCACTGTGGTTGCAGGTTGTCCCGCGGGGGAGAGGAGCTCTCTGCACACTCTGCCTGTCTCCGGTGGCTGGCTAGCACCAGGACGTGAGAGGCGCAACAAGGACTCCTACTCTGGAAGGCGCAAGTCACGGGATTGCGACCGGAGCTCTCAGAAGCTCCTAAAATGAAGAGCAGAAGCAGCAGCAGCAGCAGTGGGATACACAGACACGCAGGGAAAACCCAGTAGTTCCCTGACAGGTGACCCCAGGGCAGTCCGTTATAAACCGATAACCGCTTGTCAATTGTTTGAATACTGAACTAATGGAAGAAAATGTTTTTGGCCCAAAGATTATGTGAGAAGAGAACGAAAGGAGAAAGTGTTTAACTATCACTACTCAAATAAAAGAAAACATTATTTGCGAAAGACTGTGTTTATCATTTCCCAAGTAAAGAGGGAGCAGTATTGAACCCACAGTATGACCACCATTGGCAAGGCAAATCAGGGGCAGTTAAAAACCAGAACTATAATCAGCATTGTCAAAGTGAAGAGGAGGCAATCTGTAAGACAGATAACAACAAGCATTACCTAAGCCAAAAAAAGGTAAGCTTGTGTTGGAGAGAAAAACTTGGATAAAAGACATTGGCCCTCATTACGACCCTGGCGGAATACGAAAAACGATGGCGGAAATGTAATACCGCCATCGAATACCGCCCGTTGCGATCATGACCCGTCACCGTAAAGTACGATGCCATTAGCGACACCGTAGCGAACGCCAACGCTAACTGCACCAAGTACGCGCACGCGCGCCCTGCAAAACCGCAATATCCGCCATGGCGCAACGGTACGCGAATGCTGACCCCAGCGGACATTCACCTAACGCCATCAAGCATGGCGGAAAGTACCATTCCGCCATGGCGAGAACTACGGCATTGCGAACCAACCGTAATGGCCCTACTGAGTGCCTGTACTCCACTCCCTGGCCACATTGCACAACTCCTCGTAGGCGCAATGCAGTCACACCATGCAACCAGCGAAATGTACAAGTCACCCATGCATGCCAACGAACAAATGCATGCAGGGGCCCCAAGTGCCCTGTGAGTGGCCATCCACAATTGCCAACACACCATTGCCGTACTGATGCAGCACAGGCATCTGAAGATGCAAGTACACCAAAACGAACAGAAAATTCCATGACACAAAACAACTACAGTCCCCCATCGCTTGCCACCAGTGCAAATCAACATCCAAAGCAGTAACCTGAGGGAGACTGCACCAGCCCTGTACACATGCCAGTAGTCAAACCAACCATCAGCATAAGGACGTACCACACAACTGTACCCAGAAGCCGGAACCCAATGCAGAACACCTCACAATACATCGCGCCACAAATCGGAATATGCCACATTACTAGCAAAGAATAACGCTACACGGTAAATATCTGAATATAAATTTAATGCACATCAAAATCACCAAGCCCATACAGCCATTAGAACATAAAATCACAAATGATCAGCATTACTGTGGGCTGCATCCGCAATAAATGACCAGCTTCCCCATGTGTGACGCCCTGTACCTTCATGGCACACAGGGGCTACATCAACGTCCAAAAAGGCAACATGGAAGCGCCTATGACCGCAGGGCCGTCCCATGAAGTAGGCACTAGTCCAGCTGGAAGCTAGGTATGCTGCACCTAGCCACTAGTACTGCGTAAGGGCATGTGGGCCATTGGCGATCGTCCCATAAGATCGTAATGGTGCTCCACTGATTAACTCGAAGCTGCAGGTGTCGACTGTAGAAGCCATCTGCAGGAGTGGCGTACAGATGGCAGCGCAGAAGGGGAGGAGATACCTGTCACCCAAATGAAAAAAATGATAGTATGGGCATCCGAATTCATATGCATTAACCACTTCATTCAACACACCAAACCTACAACCATATGCATGCTAGCCCACTCATAAGGAACAATTGCACCCAAAAATCACTTGCGAATCATTACGACACAAATCGAGGTGAATACACTATTTCTAACGAGTGTCTGTGTGCATGCGCCTGTCAGAACAGGATCCATCAGATGGGATCATCAACGTGCATAGACACAAGTGATTGAAGGCGCGTCGAGATAGGGAGGGTTCAACAAGGGCAGACAGACGATGTTCCCACTATGGCAGCCTTGCATCACATAGCGCAGGGGAAGGGGACAGATTCCAAATAGGCATGTACATGGCAGACTCCCAATTAAATCATCTTTCCATGCATCCATTCATCATTCCCTCATCCCGTAATGAAAACGCCTGAATATTCACTCACATAACATTCGAAATGTCCATAGAGTCTGTGCGTAATGCAGCCTTCAAAATCCACTGTGCTCCTGCCCGGATTCCTTGTGTAGTGAAGTCACATGTATTTGGGAACGTCCTGCCTTATCGTCCACTACGCCATGGCGCATCCCATTCAGACCATATCAATCATTGCATTCCCGTCATGGGCCCTGTCCCAAGGACATTCAACAATAGAACGTTACATTTCCAGTCAGACCTGTGGGCGTCTCGACGCCGCTAGTTGAAAACCGAAAGCGCCGTCCTTCGAATTCCTCATTTGCAACATCACGTTGAAAAGGCATCTGTGAACGCTTGTATTCACAAATACATGTATGCAGTGCGGCTGTGTGTGAAAATGGTAACTGGCCTCAATCACTGATGGGACTCCCCGCCGTCGGAGGACGTCGGTACAGTGCTGCATGAGGGTCCACCGTTGATCGAGCACTACATTCCACTGACCCTTCACAAGTCTGCTCGCGAATGCAAATATAGTATGTGCAACAATGGGACCATAGCAGAATTAACATATAAACCAATATTCCACAGCCATCGGGATTAAGAACATGATTGCAAATGCAAGATGCCATGCGTCGAATTGCAGCGTCGTGTGCGGGACGTGCTCGCACGAAAGGCATTGCAGCTGACACAGGTGGAATTAATCACCACAGGTGAAGGCTATACAGCCTGAAAACACATAAATTGCATACCCAAACCCCTCCCACAACCACACCCACTCCAGAATGCTACCGGCAGGACTAGCGATGTTGGGCCTGGGGGACCTGATTGCACTGCAAGTACTCCAACTTCAAGAGGAAGACGAACGCCAACGACTGCAACAACCGGCCGCACAGAGGAGACGCAGGAGGAGGAGGAGGAGGGCAAGGCATGGCCAGCAAGCCCCACCAGCACAGCCACTACCACCACGCAGGCAGCCCGCAATCCCACGCCTCCGAGCTAATCCGTTCAACCTCACAGCTGAGCAGATCCACACCCTCTACCGTTTGGACCGGGACACCATAACCGCCATTGTCGACATGACACACGCTGATCTTGTCAGCATGATAGATAGCCCAACCGCCATCCCACCCCTACTGAAGGTGGTGTCTGTACTCCACTTCCTGGCCACAGGCACCTACCAGCACACAGTCGGACAGTTGCATGGCATTTCACAGCCACTATTCTCACGGACACTATTCCAAGTGCTTGATGCCCTCCTGAAGCACTCAGACGACTACATCACTTTACCACGCTCGGAGCAGGAGCTAACAAACACAAAAGTGGGATTCCATGCACTTGGCGGCATACCGGGTTGCATTGGTGCCATCGACTGCACCCATGTGGAATTGGTTGTCCCACATGCCATGGAGGCCCAGTACCGCAACCGGAAACAATATCATTCTATCAATGTGCAAATGGTGTGTGACTCCAACAGGATCTTTACACATTGATCTGCCCGATTTCCGGGATCAACACATGATTCTATGGTCTTGCGGAACTCTAGAATACCACGCTACATGGAGCGACACGCAGGGCGCCGATCCTGGCTACTCGGTGAGTCTCATTTAATGCATGAGTATGTGGGGTAGGTGATGCGTGAATGACCTGGCAGGAAGGGGGGGGGGTGCGTACGTAGCAATGACATTCTACAAACATCCTTTCTTGTCCACATACAGGTGATTGCGGGTATCCACTGAAGAAATGGCTCCTTACACCAATCCGGAACCCACAGGACCAGCATGAGGAGGACTACAACCATGCCCACTCACGTACCCGTGTGGTCATAGAACAGGCATTCGGCCTACTGAAGGCTCGTTTCCGCTGCCTCAGCAGGTCTGGCGGGGCACTCCTGTACCGCCATGAGAGGGTGGCAAAGATGGTCATGGCATGTGTCATGCTACACAACATGTGCGTACGTAGGAATGTGGCCATGCCCCCCGACGCAGAACTGCTAGCACCTGAAGATGGCCATGATGAGGGTGGGGATGTGGCAGCACCTCAAGGGGTCCGCGAGGCACAGGAGGCCCGTGAATTACGGCAGAATCTCATAGATGCATGCTTCTAGCACTCACACCTGGTGGCTGTTACATGGACACGGGACTTGTGGCACTGTGTGTGTCTGGGACATGCACAATATGGACTGTACGCCAGGATAGGCCTCGTACACAGAGATCAATGTCCACACATCTCATAGGATGAATATGAAGATTTGTATTGCAGATGTGAGAAGACATTACACACCCAATCGACCCGCCACCCAAAGAAGCCCAACACACCCCCTCCACCCTCCTACCTCCCCCCCGAACACCAGTGTCAAATGACGCTCATTGTCAGTGGGCAGACGCTATTGCAAGCCCCCTCTCCGGGTATCAGGGGCACCCCTGCCTGTGGAGCGCCGGGTCCTCCCAGATCTACGTTGGGGGCTGCCCTGGACGGAACTTGCAACGGATGATGTCTCTGCCTGCTCACGTCCATGCATGTCCCTAAGGGTTTGTGAGAGCTCAGTGAGCACACGGCGCACAGCGGCAAGTTCACCACACACGTCTTTGGACGTCGCATGCAGTTCACCCCTCAGGCTCTCGGTACTTCTCTCCATTTGTGCCCTTAGTGTCTCTGTACTTCGCTCGATTTCTGCCCTAAGTGTCTCAGTAGATGTTTCAATGGCTGCCTTAGAACCCCCACATTCATCAGCATGCTCCTTGAGGAGCGTGGCCATTTGCTGCTGTTGCACTATCATCTGCTCGAGGGACTGTTGCCTCTGCTGGGCCATGCCCATTTGCGGTGGTGTCACAGAGGGACTGGACGCCTCATGTTGCCTTGCAACAGGCCTTGTTGGGGTTGGCCAGTCGTCGTCTTGTGGGTGCCCCTGCGTGGTGTCCTCATGGTGTACGGGATGAAACATACAGGGGGATTGGGACAGGTCATGGATGGATCCTACATCTACAGCACCGTTTTCTGTGTCGGAGCATGCTGGCATGAAAGCAGTGTCACCTATAGTGCTGCTGCCACCAGATGCAGTGCCTTCTGTGGCATCCATTGGGGGGACCTGTGGTGCTGCTGTTGTGGACATGCTGGCTGCTGGGGTGCCTGTTGATGTCCCCTCCAGTGTGCTGCCACTCGATTTGTGCAGCTGTCGTGCCTTGATCCGTGCAGCTGAGGTGGAGGGTCTTTGGCCGTTGGTCTTGGCCCTCTTTGCAGGTGTGCTGGTAGGGGTGTCCTGAAGCTCGTCGTTGGAATCGGACCCTGTGGTGGAGTAAAGGAGGGCGAGCGTTATTCATGGGTCTGTGGTGATTGTAATGGCAATTGTATCACATGCATTGGGGTGGTACCTGGGGGTGATTTGGGTCAGGGCCTTGGAGGTGGTCTCATTTTTGTGTGCATTGGGGATGCTGTTATTTTGCAGTCTGCAGTTAGGGTGTGCATGCTGCACATGTAGGGTGTGTTTTTTGGTTTTTTGAATATTTAGTTGTTTGATCTGACTTTTAAGGGGCGCTGTCATGGCATTGTATGTGGTCGTTCTCCTGAACATGTGTTTCTATTGCACTATGGGGACACATGGTACTTCACATGGTTGGTAATTGGGGATTTGCCATAGTTTTATTTGGGCCACCTACCTGATTCTTCTGATGTCTGCACTCCTTTCTCCATCCCTCCGACTCCCTCTATGCTCTCCATTCCGATGGTGGAGGCACAGATTTCTTCCCAGGGGGTCAACTTGATGGGTGATTCCGATCCTCCCCCGGTAGCTGTGGCAATGTTCCGGTTGGCAGAGAGTATGCTCCGGACGCGTATCCGTAGGTCGTCCCATCGCTTTCTGCATTGCTGTGGGTTGCGGGGTGCGGTCCCCACCGCACTTACCCGCTGTGCCACCAGCGCCCATATGGCCTTCTTGTTCGCAAGTGCCGTCCTGGTCATTTGCGTGGAGAAGACGACGGCAGCGTTCTCCTGGAGGGTCTCTGTGAGCACGGTGAGTTCCTCGTGGGAGAAGTGGACCTGCCGCTTGCGGTCGCACGCTTTTTTAGCAACTTTTCCCATATTTATTTTTTTAACTGGGGTGGCTAACGGGTTGGGATGTGTCTCAGGGTCGGATTTTAATGGTTGTGTTGGGATTCTGGTTTTATAGGTGTACGGCGTGCTGTTTCCCGTTCCGGCCCCATGTTTTTACTTCCGTTTCCGTATATTTACGGTGACCGTATTTTGCGCTGACCGCTCATTACGGTGACCGGTAAGATGGGTGGCGGAATTGCACCTAGGGCGACGTACGACGGCGGTAAGGGGCGTTTTGGGGTCGTTTCCGCCATCGCGGACTTTGCACTTCCGCCATGGCGTAATGCTCGTGCCCGATGGGTCAGAATTAGCCGCACTTTCCTCCATCGTGCAGTGGCGGAAACGCTATTTACGCTATGGCGGTCCTGTCAGTTGATTTCCGCCAGGGTCGTAATGAGGGCCATTATCACCAGTTACCAGGTGTGTTAGTAAAAACTCCAAGATGGCGGTGAAGTGGCCCTCCTTATGAACAGTGGAAAGGGAGAGAGGAAAATAACCTGCAGCATATGTGGCCAATTAAACAGTGGAACAAACATCATCCTTATAGAGGAAGTTGTGAATCTTGTTGTTGTTGTGACTGATGTTTTGAAGTAACCCACACCACAGAGTACTTGTAGTAGTGTTAGAAGATTTATCCTGGCAGGCGAGTACACCAGGAAAGGGATTATTAGTGATAGTCCTGGCAGAATAGTGAACCAGAAAGAAGTCATTGAAGTACTTTACCGGTGGTGGAAAGAAAGTGGCAAGGCCACTGAAATGTCTAATGAAATCTGGTGAAGACATCTTGACTAAAACATTGTTGTGCATTATGAAGAACAGTACTGTTTTTATCTTCCTTCCTCAAGAGAAGAAAGTCATATTGAAAATATTCATTGGAAGAGTGAAGACAAAATGTTATGTTGAAGCTTGTCAAACTTTGTTTGATTCTAAGCCAATTACGAAGCCAAGTGAAACCCTCCAAACGTAAAGGAACTTTATGTTGGAAACAGAACTTGGAAATTGCGAGAAACCTTTGTATGTTACTTTTTTAAGTGGAACCTGATTATTGGAGTGAACATTATTAATTGGAACTTTTATTTGGTTCTAAATATTATTTTGTTGAATTTGAACAGCCATATAAATACCTGAAATACTTTAGTTGAATCTATAAGTGTGAGGGACAGATATCTTTATGTATTAGAGTGTTCTCCTTTAGTCTTAGTTTCATAGGCAGGGAAACCCATGTTAGGGTAGGGAAAGCGAGGTGTTTATCACACCCTTTTAAGTTAATAAAATGGCTTCTTGTGAAAAACCTTTACCAAGTTGTGCACCTCACATTTCTGACCCCTCTCATACCCCCACATAGGGCTCATTGCCCAGCACCCCGAGGTGCCGCTCAGGGCATATTCTATCCCCAAAGGTGCTGGAGGATGCCAGTAAGGAGAAGAGGTCAAGCAAATGGCTTGGAACAATGGTGTGTTGGGGATGGTGTTGTGGAGTGGGGCTGGGTATGTTGGGGATGGTGTTGTGAGGAGAGGGACGTGTGTGTGGCTGTACATTTACACAATAAACATGAGTTCACTCAAAGCAATGCGAGGACATTCATTTTTGTGTTCAGGTGATTTTATATTCATGTGTCAGTGTTTACATTGGTGCATAAAATGTGCTAAGTAAACGTTTCAGAAAATATTGTCCATTATTTCCTGACGGACCGTTCGTCCATCTCAGATCTCTCCGACTGGACACCGCCTGACAGTGCTTCGCCCACGTACATGTTTAATCAGGGGGTGGCATGTCCACCTCAGTGGGTAGAGGGACATTCTTCCTGAGGCACACGTTGTGCAGCATGGCACAGGCTTGCACGAGTTCCCCACCTTTTCAGGCCCATACATCGGTGCACCTCAGGTCCGGTCCAGGCAGCAGAAACGGATGTTCAAGAGGTCCAAGATCCGCTCTATATAAAGCATGGTCTGGATGTGAACCTCATTATAGGCCGCCTCCTGCGGCTTCGGGGGGGTCCCGCACAGGTGTCATGAGCCATGGTACCTGGGGGTATCCAGAGTCACCTGCAAAGACAAATGTCAAAGGTGTCAGTCACGGAATTGTGTATGTGTTGCAATTTATACAGCATGTAGATGGACATTCTGTGCATGAATTCCATGTTACATCTCACTACATGTCTCGCAATCACTGTACTTGTATGTGGAATCCATTACTATTTCCACTGTCATGTCATCCCATGAACCCAGGTCACTGCTAGCAGTAGGTGTATTCTGGGTCTTTGACTGTAATGGCATCATGTCATGGTGCCTGTTTTGGGCCTGTGCGTTGCTTTCATGCAAGCGCCCTGATGGGTGGTCAGTTGTTCCTCACCATGTCTACTGCATCTGTTACATGATGGTGACCTAGATGTTGAGGGAGTGAAAGTGCTACCTCTTTCAGTACACCTCCTCATTTGCCCCGGGGGCCACCAACGTCACGTGGGTACAGTCTACTCCATCAATGACATTGTCATGTGCGCCACAGCACAGAATCGTGCCTTCATGGCATGCACCTGTCCCTGGGAGGTGTGCAGGGAGATGTACCGGGACAAATGACGCAGGAGGGCATTCAGTATCTGTCCAAGCATGATGGAGAATGTGGGCTGTGAAATGCCAAGCAGCATGGTGTTTGGAAGTGTGTTTGGGGTAGGCGTGTGGCTTATGTAATCTTCTTGGGTGGATTGGGTGCACCTGTGCTTTTATTTCTGGCACCTGTCTGTATTTACCTCCACCTTTTAGGTGGTGGTAACTGTCCTGTGTGTTTGTGCTGTATTACCGCCTGATTTCAATGGTAATACCCTTGTATCCTAACTCATAAAACAATAGTAATACCGTTCTGGAATTGCGACTGTATTACCGTCGACAGATTTTCAGCCGACTGTATTACCTTCAACGGAATTACCACTGATAGTATTACCGTTGACTTGTGATTCTGCGGTATGGTAAATGTGGCAGTAATTTTGTTACTGCCACTTTTACGCATACCACCCAACTTATAATGAGGCCAATCTCTTATCTCTACGTTTCAAGAGTTACTCCTGAATGTGTAGGACTGTTATTTCTTTGCTATGCAATTGGCGAAATCCTGATTGACATCTGTCCAGAAATGGGCCCCTTTCAAGAAAGCTTGATAATTGAAAGGTGGCTTCTCCTTCTGTAATTTTGCTCAGGAAGGAAAGATTTGATATAGGCGTGAAACCTTACAGATCGGCAGGGTTCAAGTGCGCCTTTTTCAGCTAAAATGGGACTTTAGCCTCTTTTAATTGAGATGGAAAAATACCTCTCAAAATGAGGCATTGATAATATTTGCCACATGCCCTGCCGGCAAGCCAATGTGCTTTTTGGAAACGTAGGTGGCAAGGGATCCAAGGAGGAGCTGGCGGTTTTCAATCCCTGCACTCTAAATTTGCTTCCAGCTCAGAAGTAACAATTAAAGCATTTAAAGTTAGCTGTTCTTTGAGTAGATGTAACATTAGCACTAGAGTTCTTGGTGCGTCTGCTATTGTTTTACGTAACCTAACAATTTTATCCATAAAGAGACACGTCTTTACACAAAGTTTCATAGTTTGTTTGTGAAAATTCTTATGCTTTGACTCTACAGAATGGTAATTTCTTCATAAAACTTAAACAACTCTGAGGTGCTATAGTGATCGCCATCAATTCTTTCAGAGTAATACTCTTTCTTGACTTGTTGTATAGCCTCCTTAAATACCTTAAAATGTGATCCCTGTATGCCTGTTTATCTGAGCTGGAACAAATATGTCACAAGCATCTCTCTAAACGAGACTGCCTCATTACGCATCCGGCAGTGACCCTGCCTGACTTCCCGGTAACATCGAGGGGGCTTACAACCCCGCCGGTCCGGGAAGTCAGGCACCGGTAATTTGTAAGTCCCCATTCCTATAGAGGCCTATGACCACAGAAGCACTGGCACCTTTATTAATGGTGATGGTGCTTCTGTGGCGGCTTGCCTACCGTGGCCGCTGCATCTGTCAGGGTCAGTACTGTCGGGTACAGCGGCTCCAGCTGGCAAACCTGTAGTGTGCCGATCTGGAAACAACGGTGCCGGTAAGCTTACTAGCACCGTTGTTTCCGGACCGGCACACTTGTAATGAGGCCCTGCATCTCTTTAAAACAGCAACAACTAACACTAAAGAATCAAGACAAGCTAAAATGTTATCATAAAATTGACTTAATACAAATTCTGGAGTTTGAGTTCTGAGTGAGAATAATAAAGCTCCTTACGAACATCCCACTTAGGCCGATTAGTTTTGTCTTTGGTGGTCTGCGATTCAACTTTTCCCACTATATTACAGTTAAAAGAGATAAGGGAATGATCTGATTGATCTACTGGAGTCACTGCTTCTTTTGTAAGCATAATATTAAAACCTTGTACTAGATCTAATCAATAACCACCTATATGTGTACGGCCTACAGTATATTGTCTAAAACCAAGTAAGTCTAAAACATTTAAAAAGTCTTGAACTAAAAGTGAATCTTCATTATCTAAGTGAAGATTGAAATCCCCTAAAAAAGACATTTAGCTGATAGAGTTTGGAGTTCTTCACAAACAGGTTGAAAGTGGGATAGAAACAATGTCCTATTTGGGTCAGTGATACAAGACAGTAATGAGCACAAACAAATCTGCCGTGCCATCAATTTTGTAGACAGATGTTCAAAATAAGAGAATTACTCTGTTTGCACCGCTGTCCTTTAAAAAAGTTTAGAATAAAGAATAATAACTTCCTTTTCCCGTTTTGGTCAGAGCAATTTTGGCATTGAACAAAAAAGCCTTTAGGTCACATTTTATTTAGATTAATGGGGCAGCCTTGAACCAAACATGTTTCTGTAATTGCTAATACCTGCAGGTTTTCATCAATTATCAAATCCTGGATTTCTGTTGAAGGCATAACTGCTGATCTTGCCATCGTATTGGTGGCCTTACCATACGTATACGTTCAGTCATATCATTTACCGCTATGGTTCTCTTAGACGCAGAGAGTGGAGAGAAAACATCCTTCTTGAAAAACTTGTGTAAGATACTTTTGCTTTATAAAATATACTTTTACAAATATACAATCCATAGATTGTATATTTGTAGAGCTGTTGGAATACTGGACCTTTTTGATAAGAATCTGTTTTACAGTTACAAGGGATGCCTGTTTTTCAGTATTTTGATTGGGAAATGCAATGGCCCAAAACTCCATTTAAGGGACAGACCGTTAAAGCATTATTTGTACCTTCACTTTGAGGCACCTTATCAATTCTGACCCTCTTAATATTTAGTTTACCACCGTTATCCTGACTCGTTATTGTTTTGTTGAAACACATTTGTAAACAAACACTTAGCACTTATCATATTGCCCACCTAAATTTCTGGTAACCCGAGTGGCTAGGTGTCGAGACACGGCAGCCTCTCCACAGCTGTCTGACTTGTATCTGGTTCTTTGCCATCTTCAAAAGATCCTATCTAATCTGCTGGGTCTGGCTCGACGTGTTCTGCAATATTCTTTGATAATGATCTATCTATCTGCCATCGCCATATACAGGAATAGACCAGGGCACATACCCTTGTTCACTGTTCCAGTGGTAAAAAGTACCAGATGGTGCTGCTTTGCAAGTTTCCGAAGGTTCGCAAACCAGCACAGCATAGGAACTGTTCATTATGCTGTTGAAGATGATTTGACCTCCATATGAACTAATGAATTTCGCAAATCAAGAAGGGGTCTTTCATCCTGGTCATCACATCCATGGGGAGAGTGTCAGAGCTCCAAGCCCTTTCCACGCAGAAAGATTTCATGAGATTCTACAGGGACAAGGTGGTGCTGAGGATGACCCCTTATTCCATCCCTAAGTGGCGTCAAGCTTTCACATGAGCCAGAGGATGTTCTTTCAGAACCCAGCCAGAGCAGCAGACCGAGCACTACACACTCTGGAAATTAAAGAATAAGAGGTAAAACAACATGGGATGTCCAAATGTTTTATATTTAATTTTCATAATTCTTTAATTCAGAGCAGTGCCAAAGTGTGGTGGGACCCCCCCTCACACCTCCATTAATACACACCTCATAACCCACACCTAAACAAAATCATACCCTTTCCCAAACATACTATCTGTACTTTTATATATGTATGTATATTGTAGGTGAATTTCTTGGCGATTAACATTCTTCACTGAAACATGTTTGTGGTGAATATTCTGCAATGAAATCATTACCCCGCAGTTGATGCTCAGAGAGCTCTGATTTTTTAAAAAATACTTATTTTGAAGATGACAACATATAGTGATGCAGAGAAATTAGCACTGCATCAAAAAAATTAAGTAGAGAACTTGATAACAATGATATCACATTGATAAATATATGGTAATGGCATCAAATATATACAATATATGACCAAACATTATCCACAAGGGATTGTGAACCTCAGACGCAAACCAGAAAAATCATCTATAAGTTTGCTCCAACAAAATATTAGTCTTTGTTTCAGAGACCTTATAGAATGTCTTTAGAGAAGCATGTATGAGAGTTAAAATGTTAATGTTATATCCAGTTGTACCAAAAGGGACACATCTGATAAAAGCAGAAGGGTTTGCTTTTATTGCTAACAAGGTTGGCTTTGAGGATCTCTAAGGAAATGTTGCTTTTTTAAAGACATGCCGTAGAAGTCTGGAAAATATGTTATCTCTTCAATCCCTAACAATTCAGCAATCACAAGTCTATCTGGGAACTATGTAAAACCACCAGTGGAAGCTTTTGGGAGACGTGTAGCCTCCCTCAGCCACTGCTGGACTGGTGAAGAAGGCAGTACTCCTCTTCTACTATTCATTGAAATCCGGGGGCTGGGGACATGATTGTCGCTCTTTATTACCTGCTATAGTTCTGCATCTTAGAAAAACAAGAACATGGATGCCATACCGCACTCCACCACCCACGCTGTGACATAGCACTGCCAGTTTCACCCGAACTGTATTCCTGGATGCCAGACCACCACCTTCCCTCGCCCCAAGACAAAGGGAGCACAAACATCTTTCTCACACAACCTCCTTTTATAATTGATAGTGAATGCACATCCTGAGAGTGGGCCTGTTTTACAAATTGTATGCTTTAGACTCTTCTAGACTCTACGTGCTCTGATAGAAAACCTCAGTGCTAAGGCCCACTTTGATCTTTCAGAGCATTGAAATTGTGGGCCATATTACAGAATAAATATCATGGCGGGCACCATTTAATTGTGTTGGGTTATCTTTTTCTTTGTGCTACCCACTCAATTCATCAATCTTACAGAGTAGACCTTTGTCCCACAGTTCCATAATCAAAGGGCTTTCCACCTCACAGCGCTTAAAGGCCATAACGCTGACAGAAGGTGCACTGTACGTGTAGATACACATATCAAATAACATAACATAACATGTCATCATGCTAGATAAGGCTACTGCTTCTGGAATATGCGTTACTACAATGTCTTTTCTAATTAGTATTCAGTTCAAAAAGTAATTTTCCCTTTAATTTTAAAACTGGATCTTGAATAAGGATGTGCTACTATAAGTCACGCCATTATAGGGACATAACTTAGGACAGCGGATACAACAAATTTGTAGTGTGGAAAAACCGTGGAGGTAAAGATTTGAAAGATGAAGTTAAGATCATAACACTTTTTTCCTTTTGTTTGCTACAGGTTCTAAAGTTTGATGCCTATTTCCAGGAGACAGTTACTTTATCACAGGAAGAAAGTTACAGGGTCCGTAACGTGGGTATTTATTACTACCTGGAAGATGACAGCATATCTATAATGGAGCCCGCTGTCGTGAACTCTGGCATCCCTCAGGGCAAGTTTATGAAACGTCAGAGGCAGCCCAAGAACGATTGTGGTGACCACTATCATTGGAAGGACTTGAACATAGGCATCAACATCACCTTGTATGGAAAGACGTTGCGCATTGTCGACTGCGATGCATTCACGCAGGTAAAGTTTCAGTATTCAAATCCTGATTCATGTATGCCAATGATCTCTGCTCCATTTAAACTGTATATTTATGGAACATCTTCTCAGGGATTTTCAGGCAGTCGTTCTGTTCCTTCAAGAACCAAATAAAAGTCAACAACCCTGAAGTGTCACTTTATAAAACAACATATTTTCTGTTTGCAGGCAAGTCACTCCATTAATTATGGACTTGGAACATTGTATCAACCATTAAATACTTTGTAGGCTTGATCTTTGAAGGCAAATAAGACTTGGCCAATACAAATTATTTTTTATTTTAAAGCTATATCTCTCAACTAATCAGTGGTATCACAATTTTGCAATATAACTTCTTTCGTTTTTAGTAAGATAACCATTACAATTGTACAACTATCATCATCATAGACATTTGAATGTACATCTATTACATCAATTTCACAAGAAACAAAAGCAATATGATAAAGGATGAAGGAGATATAACTTGGAGGTATAGCAAATCTTCAGGAAGAAGAAACCAAACCATTAAGCTAATAGAATCAGACCGATATTTGACCAGTACCAATCACTACTTCTTAATTGGAATATACCTGCCCCATTTCCACTGCACTAATTAAGCAATAATAATGGAACCCGGCACCATTACCTGACCAGTAATGCCCCATAACAAAGTTGTTTATGACTTTTAGCACCCTGACACGCTTTCTGGGGTGCTATAGTTTTTTTTTAAGTTGAGAAATGGTACTGTTGCCCGTTCTCGACTTTAGAAAACCTACAAACTGAAAGGGCCACCATGAGCATAGGGTAGAAGGGAACTACGTGTAGTCCCTTCTCCCTTTCAATGGCAGCCACTGCCATGGATGAGAAGGTCCGGAATAGTGAATGTTCTGGGACTGACCGGGGTAAGTGGGCTGTGGTGGGGAGGGGAGTGGGTGGGCAGTGGAAAAGATGAGTGGCCAGGGGAAGGGCGCACATGCACTGAGGACTTACCTGCCTAGCAGTAAAGATGGCGGCCTCCCGCTCGGAGGAGGCTCAGAATGTGGGCAATAACATGAGCTGTAGCCCACATTCTGAGCTTCCTGATTGGGTGAGAGGTACCCTGACCTACCCTGCCGGGTGGTAATAAACATTTCACGCCAAATCAGAATATTTAACTCAAAACAACTGATAAGGAAGGGTGTTGCACAACAGAATGGGTTCAAAGATTATCCATGGTGGCCATTGTTTCTATAATTTCTTTTAATCAGAAACACATTTATTTCATAATGCTTTCTACCTGCACTAGATTTGTATTTGATATTTTATATGTCACTGTTCGTCTCACAAAAGGAATTGAAAGGGAGACTCTTTAAACAATGTTAAATGGGTTTCATTAGGAAAGTGCAAGTAAACCATCAGAATAGAGTAGTTTAAGCACTAATGTTTGCAATGTTTGTTAGAGTTTATTCATAATTATTGTGTCCAGTTCTTGAGTCTAAATATCCTAAAGGATAAAAGCTGATCAGAGACTGTCCAGAAAATATCTAAAGGTATCGCATGTCTAAGTCTTTTGCCTCCATTGGTCTTGCATCCATTTGAATGATGCTCGTATTATTTTCCAGAGATCCTTTTTGAAAAGAGTATTCATCAAACATTTACAAAAGTTGGGTGCATCCAGAGCTTTAAGCTCGGATTTTGGAGGGACAGTCGCCTGTAAAGAAAATATCATGGGTGTGGCACTATCTTAATGGCTTAATGTTAGATTATTTTTTAGGCCAATATGATTTTAAAGAGAGGCAGGTGAAGAGGAATATTTGATAGTCATTTAAGTTCATAGGGGGTGTAATTACAGAGGAGCATCAGCGTTAATGCAGGACTTCTATTTGCGTCACAATGGTTTTATCACTCATTCTGAATAACGGCAGAGACTAACATGGTTTTAATTGGCAAAGGGGATTTCTGCCCCAATGCTGTGCCATTCGCCAATGGTAAGTATAGTCACAATGTTAAAGGTATGACCAAAGTTGAAGATTGGACCTTGGATTCGTGATCCGTTTGGTTGCCTTTGGAAGAGGGGGCTGAGTGGACAGTATGTTGCGGTTGAATATCTTCAGACGTTTTTGACTTCAGGCACACATTGCAGATGAGGTCTAAGTTCAGAGGCAGCAGTTTCCAGTTTGATGAAACCTTTACTGGCCAAATTAAGTACTCAGGGGAGTAAAGACTTTCAAGTGCTATACCCATCCCTGTACTACAATTGGGCCAAATAGTGTCTTAGTCATAAAGATAAAACAGGTAGAAAGTTAATTGTATAACTCCGTGGGCCTCATAATGATCCTGCCGGTCCGGAAACAACAGTGGAGGTAAATTGGCAGCCACCGTTGTTTCCGGACCAGCTGATTCTGAGTTCTGCAGGCGGGAGGTGTCACTCCTGCCAGGTCTGACCTGGCGGGAGTAACGCCACCTGCCTGCAGGCGGAAATGGAAACACTGGCTCCGTCATACAAGGAACCAGTGTTTCCATTGTCCCCATTCCTAATGGGGACAATGGGATTCATGGAATTACTCCTCCGGAATTACCGGGGCACTGGGGTTGTAATGCCCCGGTGATTCCGGCTATCACAGAGGTGGAATGGTATTTCGGGTCCGGCGGCAGCCTGCTGGGTTTTCCGGCACAGCTACCGCTGGACTCGTAATGAGGCCCTATGTCTCTATATTGGTAGCATGGGCAAAGAGCAGAGTCCCCATAGGATGTGGATCAGCAGTGAAATCAATCAAAGGACAATAATATGGAAAGTACCAAATAAAAGAAACTGTCAAAGAAAGATTTAAGAACAACACTTAACCCCATCCCTTTAAAGCCGGTTCACAGATAAAGCATGCTAGAGATAAAAAGACTGTACACTTTGGGTATTTTAGTGCAGGAGGCAAAACAGTGCAAACAAGAATGAATAAAACAGTGAAAACATGAAGTGAAATTGGTTAATTTTAAAATGTCTTTTTGGGAAAGGTATAAAGGTTGGACCTAACTAGTCTCTAGCGGCTAGCCCAATGCAAACAGACAGAGAGTAAAGTACCTAAAATGCCTTTGAATGGGACATCTAGTTCCCAGGTTCACTACCTTTGTCTCTTTAAGCAGGTTTCTTTGCGATTCTTCTTGTAGTAGAAGCCTACTATTTGGTCCATGTTTCTTGATGAGGCAGGTGGTGCATGCTCAGGAGGCAATGAAGTGCATGGGGCACCAGGTTGTCCAGTCAGGGTTCCAAATGCAGCTTTGCTATCTCCAGAAAGGTTACTTTTTTCTCTGAAGAATAATTGTTCAGCACGGGTAATGCTTTCGACTTAAAACCTGCTGTGGGTTCCATTACAGGTTTCCTTGGGGCATCGGGGGCCCCCTTTTGCTTCTTCCCCAGCCCGGGAAGGGTTCCAAAGTTACTTGCAAGAGGATTTCCATGACCGAGGCAGTGGCTTCCTGTGTACAAGTATTCTTGGGGCAAGCATGCTTCCGATCAGTGGCGTCGCTAGGGGGTTCTTGGGGGGGCCAGTGCCCCCCTCTGAAGTCCTGTGCCCCTCCTTGTGCCCCCCCTACCTAAGGCGTGCAGTGACCATGTTCTCTGTTCGTGATTTTGTGACACTCACTGAGGCAAATGTCTGCATATCACACGCTTGCAACCCCTCCCATCAGAATGTAGCCATGAAACTGCTAATGATGGGCCATTAGTCACTGAATTGTTTCGTGCCTGCATTTTGATGGGAGGGAGGGGAGCTGCGTGGGGTGTGGGTAGTTGGTGTGCACAAAAGCCTCTCTGCAGGAGTGCTTGTGACGCCACCAATGGCATACCGAGGGCCCCCGCAGCCCCCACGGTTCAGGGGGCCTGGGAGGGGGTCCCACTTTGAGAAAAAAAATGAAACACCCCCCCCCCAAAAAAAAAAGTTTAGTTTCTTTTTGAAATCACTCTGCATTCATAAAGAAATGATTTCTTTAACAAAACTCATTTCTTTATTAAGGCAGAGTGACTACAAAAAGAAACGTTCTTTTTGAAGTCTGCCCTCCCCCACCTCCCCCAGCCCATGACATGGTAGGCATGGTAGACCCTAGGCTCGAGGCTTCCATGTCATGGGGTTGGGGGGGATCCCTATGACTTCAAAAAGAAATAGGGACTCATTACAGCTATGCCGGTCTAGAAACAACGTGCACACTTAAATGTATGGGTGGCTTCCTGAGTGTGCCTGTATGGTGAAAGGGTGCACACTTAAATGTATGGATGGATGGCTGGGTGTGCGTGTGTGTATATGGTGAATGGTGACTGTGCTTATGTTCAGGGGTGCAACAAAACCTACATTTCGGGTGGGCTAATCCTTCAAATGTTGGTAGAGGCGCTAACTTCACGAGCGGTGGGGAGGGGAAAACGTATTTGTGTGGGGGCATCTAACTTCTTTACGCATTTTAATGAGACTATTCTAGTGCAGCTTCAATGTTACACGCAGTTAACTCTCTCCTTTAAGTCTAAAAGCACCCAGCTATGGGCTACTGTGAGAATGAGCGGTCTCCTGTTGCCTCTCCACCCTACCAAACACTTCCCTGGCATGCAAGTACTAATCCCACATCACAATTTCAATTGCCTAAAAAATGTGGCGTTTGAAGGCAAGTACTAACAGTGAAATGCTTTACATTGGTAATTTCTGGGCCCTTGTTAACAGTGAAACCCAGGTGCCGTTTAACATCTGAGTCCTATTCTGTCCAGCAGCTGCTCTAAAGGTCAGCCAGGTCGAGTCAACATAGCACAAAATTTCAGAGGGGGGGTGCGTAAGCACAGTCAACTCAATGGTGTTGCACTACTACTTGTGTTTAATGCATCGATTACTTATTGGTAATCTTCATTACTCCTAGCCCTTTTCTTCCTCGTCCCAGTACTTATGCATGAGGCAGTACTTGTGTATGAGGCACTCTGTCTCATACACAAATACTGGGGCGAGGAAGAGGTACATGGCGGTAATTTCTGACTTAGCTACCTGTAATCTTCATTACTCCTAGTCCCACTCTTCCTCACCCCAGTACTTACCTATGAGGCAAAGAGCCTCATACGTAAACTCTTGGACAAGAACGAGGGACGTGGAGGTAATTCTGGGCCAAGGAGCTGATTTTGGAGGTTGGGGTAGGGGGTGGGAGAGGAGAGGTGTGGAGGGGTGGGATTGTGTGATAAATCATAATGGTTGTCCATGTCCAGGCTAAGCAGGCATGATATGTGGCATTAGTGGCTAGAGAGGCATTTCGGTGCAGTCAGTCTAGTCATTCCTCAGTTTGGTATGACTTTCTTTAAACTGGGCATTTCTGATAAAGCAGTCCTGCTAAGTGTAATTACCGGGATAGATTGGCATTTCAGTGCTGCCAGTCTAGTAATTTCTTACTGCCGCATTGCATATTTTTCTGGGCATCTGTGATAAAATGATATGATATGATATAAGTCATTTATAACGCGCCCGTACATAAGGCGTGACAAGACAAGGGAGGGAAGATAGACGGAGGACAAGACAAACAATCTTACTAGGCCATGTGCCATTCAGATGGTGCAAGTGCGAGAACGAGAAGTGCAAGGGGAAAGGGAGGAGGGGAGGGAAAAACAGGGGAGCAATGCTCTGAGTAGGTGCAGCCAGGGCAGCACGGCTCTGGGTAGTGCAAGGAGAACAAGGGATTTCAGGGTTACAGTTACAGCCCCTAAGTGCATAGTAGACCCGGAGGCAGTGAAAGGGTAACCGATCAAGAAAGTGCCTGGACTCAGAGAGACTCTGAGGGTAGCCAAGCAACCAGTCGGTACAGCAGACAGGTAGGTCAGCAGGGGAGGGAGAGAGAGAAAGCAGAGGAGAAGAGGAATGTTTTGAGCTGCTTCCGAAACAGCAGGTGGTCTGCCTCAAGTTTGAGAGGAGCAGGAGGCCATTCCAGAGGGAGGCACCTGCAGAGGTGAGAGATATACCCCCACTATCTGCCTGGAGAAGGGTCTAACCCTTAAAGAGTTGGAGGTAGCTGAGCAAAGGGCTCGAGAAGGAAGGGATTTTGGAAGAGAGCGTTGGATGTAGTGCGGGCCATGGCCCCAGAAATCCTTGCAAAGGGTCTTGAACTTGATCCTTGCCGCCACTGCGAGCCAGTGGAGAGATTTCAGGCTGAAGAGATATGATCCCTGGGCTTGAGGCCAAGGATAAGACTTGCAGTCTTGTTCTGGATTAGTTGCAGATGACGGAGAGTAGAGGCAGGCAGATTGAGAAAGAGGCTGTTGCATTAGTCCAGCCTAGCGAGAGCCAGTGCTCCGGATACAGTAAGCCTCTGGTTGAAAGTAAGAAAGGGAAGAGCCCCTTTGAGGAGGAGCAGCTGCTAGCGGGACATCTTGGCGACGTCGGAGATGTGAGGAGAGAAAGAGAGAGTGAAGTCCAAGATAACACCAAGGTTTTTTGCCTCTCAGGAAGGCGAAGGAAGGGGGCCCAAGGTGGGAGGCCAGAGTGAGAGAGGGAAAGCAGGGGCAGGGGGCCCAATGAGACGGATCTAATGGCATTAAGGTAGAGATCGTTGGAGGTGTACCAACCTTGAATCGTAGATAGACATTCAGGAATGAGCGAGAGAGGAGAGGAGGCTGAGGGGAGCCTGAAGGAAAGCTGATTCATCCGCATAACACTGAAAGTTAGAGGAGAAGGCAGAGATCAGGTGAGACAAAGTGTCCAGTAGAGGTTGAAAAACCAGGGTGAGAGGATAGACCCATGGGGAATGCCACAGGTGGGGAGAGGTGGCGGAGAGAAAGGAACCAAGTTGGACCTGAGAGGGGAGGGGTAGTCCAATAGGAAGGCGATCAGTTACTACAGGGCCTGATCTGTGATGCCCAGGTTCTCACGGAGTCGATTGATCAGGATGGCGTGGTTGACCATGTCGAAAGCTGAGGAAAGAATGAGGATGAGGATGAGGACAGAAGGAATGCTTGAATCACAGTTAGTGAGCAGATCCTCACAGGTTTTCAGGAGAGCATTTTCCGTGCCTCTGGCAGCTATGAAGCCAGACTGATGGTCATGGCGACAACCAACAGATTCAGTGTGGAGAGTAAGCTGGGAGATGGCAAGCTTTTCCAAGAATTTGCCCAGGAAAGAGGTAATGGAGAATGGCCGATAGTTTGCTGGGCAGTTAGGATCGGCAGACGGCTTCTTGAGGTGTGGGTGCACAAGGGAGTGCTTAAGAGGAGAGGGGAATGTTTCAGTGGCAAAAGAGTGATTACAGAAATCGCCCAAGGCTGGAGAGAGGGAGTCAATCTGGTCCTTGATGGTTCTGGAGGAGCAGGGGAGCACCTGCTTGGATGAAATTTTCATAGATCGGACTTGTCTAGAAACCTTTTCAGGTGTTGTCAGAGAGAAAGAGGAAAAAGTAGGATAAGAGGTAGAGATGGCCAAAGGAGGCCGAGAGAGGAAGAGGGAGAGCAACAGGAGATAGCGGACAGGATGTCCTGAGATTTAGTGTGAGGCCAGAGATGTACACAGGGCCTGGGAGGGAACAGGAGAGGTAGAGACCGCAACAGTATTGACCATTTCCTTCCAGATTGTAAAGAGTTTGGCCGTGTTGTTAGAGGCCGTGGAGACGCAGGCTTTAATGTGTACTCTCTTCTTGATGTGTGTTATTGCTTCGACTGGCATTTTGGTGCAACCAGTGGAGGTATGTCTAAATGTGGCCTGGAATGCTTTACTGTAATGTTATTACGTGTCTACACTGGTCTACATTGTGCAGTCAGTTGGACGTGTTTTGATTGTGGCATGGCATTTTTAATAGCAAAGCATTAATATTCCTGTGCACTGCTGGTGACTTGCACGTATTGGATTGGTGTTACGCTACAAAACAATTGCAAACACTATGGCTTCATAGCCAAATGTTTTCATAAAATTGTGTTGTATATTGCATTAAAAACACATTTATATCTTTCTCTTAGTGCAGTGTGCGGCATACCCCTTCAGCAGCACGCTTGTGCGTATTGTGCAAGCGTGATAATCTAGGCCGGCCTAGAGTGTGATGCGAGCCGTGATTTGTTGCCGAGTAGGGGGGGAGCCGTGGGAGGGCCCTCGTCATGGCTCGCAGGAGGGCCCCCACATTTTGTGTTACGCCACTGCGTCACTCATTACCTTGCATAGGCTCCCCCCTACTTTTGCCTGTGCCCCCCTACTTTTGTCTTTGGCCCACTCTGTGCCCCTCCTAAATTTGATTCCTGGTGACGCCACTGCTAACAAATACATTTTGCTTGTATGGAGTGGCAGAATTCCCAATGGTGGTGGGATGCTTCCATCTTCCTGCCCCATCTACACAAAGTGTTGGGGTGTTTTATTCCCTCCTACAGAACGGCCGATATTCTTTCCATTTCACAATGTCAATCTTCAGCAGAGAAACTATTCTTTGAATGAGTCAGTTGCATTTCACAACAGGCCTAAACATTTAGGGCCTGATTCTTAGAACATTTTCCTATGGGATTGCACCATTATAAAACGCATCCATGAATCAGGCCTTAATGTACAGTACCTTTGATTTTAAATGTTCATAGTCCAGTGCTGTTACTTGTTTCAGTCTCAGCCGAAAGATTATCAAATGAATGAACATGGAGTTGAAACACTCTTTTCCCTTTCCACAGAAGCGATGATACCTACTTGTGTGCATACTCATTTCCAAGCTTCTCCTTAAATTATTAACATTTGGCTGCCACTCCTGTAGCTATACAGTACTTCCATAAATATAGTGTATCCTGTATGATATTGTTTCTTTTTTTTAGAATCATGTGACTGTACTCTGAAAGTTATATATATCAATTACCAGTATGCTGGTAATTTTAGGCTAGTTTCCCTCTTTAATGTTGGTATCATGTGCCTGTACCATATGGCTTACACAACCTACACCTCTAATGGATTTTGTCCTCCCACGGATCTCCTGCGGAAGGAGCAGATCTGGTTCCAGGAAAGATTGTATGTTTGTGGGGGCAATCTGGGGGCCTTTTTAAGAGTGGGAGGCGGTACCCATGGGCTACTGTTTGCAGCGCACAAGCATCTGAAGTAATGCTTCACCATTCATTGAGATGCTGGGTTAACCTGCCTCCTACCACCACCTTGTGTACCAAGGACTTAAACGGTTTTGGTGCTGTGGCTGCAGCGTAGATTTGCCTCCATGTCCTCGTGCACCACGAGGTAGTCTTCTCTGACCTCTCTGAGCAATTCGTCTGTTGCAGTGGGCGAAATGCTTCTCCTAATGACTTAGCAGCTGCCTTGGATGCCTACAGTTTCTCAGACCTCTCACCAGCCTTAGAGCCAAATAGGTAGGAACCATCAAGCGGCATGTCTAAGAGCCTAGCCTGCACATCTGGGGCAAACCATGACTTGCGTAGCCACGCTAATCTCCTAGCAACCCTACCCCCCAATCAGAAGTGTATAACCCTGATTGCAGTGATTGGCACATAGTATTCTTAACATCCTGGACAATATTAAGGCGCCCTTCCCTCATTTCCCCTTCAGGAATATGTTGAGCTACAACATCCCACAGAGTGAAAGAGTACTTTGCCAAAGCGCACATAGCACTGTTGGCCTTCAGAGCCATATTCCCTGCCGAAAATACCCTATTTCCCAGGGAATCAAACTTTTGAAGCAGACATAGCTGCTTGAACAACTAGACTTTCTGGGGTAAGATGCTTAGAAAGATACTGCGGGTCTAAAGCTGAAGGTCTAAAGCTGAAGGCCTGTATTTTCTCGCCAGATCCTTATTCACTGCTGGTGTAGTGCCTGGCTTCTGCCAGTTGTTGAGGGCCCTGTTGTTTAAATCCGTATGATAAGGCATGACAGGATCCTTGAGAGGTCCCTTATCCAGGATATCCATCAGACCATCTTGCTCTACAGCTCTGACCAGACGACCCCAACCCAGGCGTTCTGTCACCTTAACCATGACAGAACTGTAAGATGCATCCGCATGACCAGCTGAATCAGGGGTGGCAAAATCCACTTCAGGTGAAGTGTCCAACCCACTGGCATTCTTTTAGCAGTCAACAAGATTCTGCAACCTGAAGTCATCAAAAAATGAGCTCTTCAAGTACATTTGGGGTACCAAATTCCATTCCAAAAGGAGGAGTATCCTCCTCTTCCTCCAATATGGAACCTATAGACTTAAAGAAGTCTTTCTTGGACAAAGGCTTAAAAACCTTTGATGGTTCCGAAGATAAAGTAGATGGCTTTGATGTTGCAGGCCTCGACATCAAAGAACTCAACACAGACTCTTTTGACTGAACAGAAGAGTGTGGCAGTGATATTTCAACTTTCCAAAGAATCCATCGACACCACTCGAGGGTGGTTCTCCGGCTCACTGCCTGGGCTCTTAGGCGTGCGAGTAGCAGTCTTTGATGACCTTATGACGGCCTTATGAGGCTAGATGGGGTCGGAAGCTTTCTTCAGTTCCTTCGAAGAGCCAGGAAAGGCCGCCTTCAAGAAAACCTCAAGCATTTTAGAGGCAAAATTCCTCCCATTGAGCCTTAGATGCCGATTTCCTAGGAAAGCTTTCCCTTTTCCTGTCAGGTGAGTATTAGGAAGTTGTAGGGGAGTGATGACATCTCTTCTTCGATCTTTTATGCAAAGATGACGATGAATGTCGTGAATAACTCCTAGGTCTGGATCGCTTGCCGTGTTTTGTGCGCTTCTTCGATCTCTTAGGAGAGATGTCCCCTCAAGCGTTTCTCATCAGACAATCTCTTTTTAGAAGGGGTGGTTGAAGGAGATTTGGATGCCGGCCTACCTAGGATGAGCTTGCCCTTCCTCTCCTTAAAGGCCTTAATGGTCATAGATTGACATGGCCCGCAGTCATCGACCTTATGATCCACCCCAAGACACCAGAGGCATATCCTGTGCATATCTGTAATTGACATTTTCGATCCACAGTCCGCACACCTTTTAAATCCCTTCTTCAGAGTTGAAATACTTCAGAGATAAAAGTCAAAGTGCAGTTGAAAATCGCTGAGGCAATCAAACTGTTCGAAGCATGCTGTGCGTGGAAAAACTGAACTGAAGCAACATGCGCAGTGCATGCTATTTATACCAATGTCGACGTCCCGGGCGCGAGCGGGGCGGAAGCCACAGAGGGACTTCGAGTCAACGACGCACAGCACCCCCTGCTGTCTTAAGTTTTCTGAAGCTGCAAGCAGGATATTGGGTATATCAGAGATGAGGAATCCATGGGAGGAACATTTATCAGAAAGAACATTACCAGGGGTAAGTAATTTGTTTTTTTCCTCCAGTAGACATAACTTCATGTAACATTCATGAAGAGCAATGGGCCACCTTTTAAAACGCAATGGGAACAGGTTATACTCTAATGAAATGTCATGTAGTAGTCCATGCCCCTGCATTACTAACCTGCTTGGGCTTTGATGGAGCACATACATTAAGACTTGACCTAAAATCAATTGGCTAGCTTCCTTTTATTACCAAGAACAGAGGTCTGAGTGAGCTTCGGTTCAAGCTGGATCAGAGTTCTGAGGGGGTCTGTATTATAAATAAGCTCTTAAAGTTGATCTTGTTATTATCGGAAATAGAACTCTGAGTGAATGGATCTGCCTGTTAAATAAAACAAAGACCAGTATGAGGTTTTGGTATTATTAGAACACAGTTCTGAGAGGGCCTACGTAATGTTAAGAGCATAGCTGTGCCTGTACTTGCTTATAATCCAGATCAGTGTCTGAGTGTTTTTGTGTATTATATCAAGGATAATTCTGAGTTAGCTAGTAAGGAGCAGAACTTTCAATGAGTCTGTGTGTCAAAAAGAGCACAACTCTGAGTAAATGTGAGTATTACGAGGATCAGAGTTCTTAATGACATGGGCTAATGTAATAAGCAGAGTTGTGAAAATATTTTTGATGCAGATGAAAAATGGGGGTTGAGGCTGTAAAAGATTAATAACATGATGTCAATATCATGCCTATTTTTAAAACTCGTTATACGTTGCATACATTTATTAAAACCTATATCATGCTTTCACAAAGACTCCAAGTCAGCTGTCCATTGTTTGGTTTATGATCATTTTCATTCCTAAACGGTCATTCTATGGAGAACTTGCTCCATGAGTATCATACCCTAACATACCAAATTTTACACATGCATGTGAAACTAATGTGTTAAAGGTGCTAATTCAGCACCAGATATGGGGGCACACATACCACCTCCGAGAGTAAGCAAGTGGGGATGGGGTAACTTTTAGGGGGGAAAAACACTGGTATGCAAACAAACTGCAGTCACACCATGAAAGATGGCCTCACGTGGGAAATGCGGGGGTAGGGATGCATCGTGTGTACCTTCGGCCCAAGGAACCATTGTATGATCAGCACATGAAAGGGAAATAATATCACGGGTAAACACATTCAGCAGGGATGCCCCCAGGATGGGCTTTGCCCAGGAAACCCCACTCTGAACACATGATCAACATCCCGCCAGGGAGGAGGGAGCCAGAGCTCAAGCTGCGTGTCACAGGCACACTGAAGCAGCTAAAACAACACTGGGTGATGTAATGACAAGGTGGCAAGCCACTCCTGCGGGCACTCAGGGGTAGAAGGAAAGTGGACTTGAGCTAGAGACCCGTTCACACGGCTACGAGTACCTATCTGCAGGTGGCTAGGGGAACGGGAAGCTGAACGGATTGGCGTTCCTAGGAGGACCAATCAAACAGTATGTATTTGTGTCCCTGGGAGGTGGCCAGCCTTCAGAGTATCCACTACAAGGTTTGCAAAGGCCCATATCTGGCAGGTACTGTGTTAATGTCTCCCTTCCCACCAGAAGCAGGGTGTCTCGTGTTCCTTTCGCAATGGTGCTGACCAATGGCAGTATAATAAAGTTCTGGCGGTCAGCACAAATGTTATTTTACTAATTGGAAACTGTTCCTGAGAGGGGTGAGAATCGATGTGGTGCCAGATGGGGAGGGGATGAGTTGGGATACTGTTGATCACTTGGGTCCAATCACGTTCTACTAACCTAGTTAGCTCTAAGAATATGACATAGTCTAACCAATTAATTTCTTGGGAAGCACGAGAAAATATGAAGAGTATGAGCTACAACTGTTTCTAATTCTTTGGCTATTGTAGTCGTAGTATAAAACTGTATGCCCAGATGTCAGGTCTCATCAATCAGTTCCCGGCCACTGTTCTGTTTGATTTGTGTTCGCCCAGCTGTAATAAACAGTGTTGTTTCTTGCCCGGTTTGTGCTCCTTTCTTGATTACGATTTTTATATGGTGAGATCAGAGGACCCCTGAGTACATTTTTGGAGGCCCCAGTGAGATCCTCAGTCCTCCCGATTGGGTGAGGGTATCCAGGGGCGTGGGTCTGGCGACCGCAGACCTAACCAACGCGCATCACTGAGGAGGCCCTGCAGGTGCTTAGTTTATGAAGGTCTGCCTGGTCCCAGAGCACCGCCCGCGCTCAATGGGGGGGTGGGTGGCTGCACTTGTGCTGAAGGCGTTGAACTGAGGGAACTCAAGGGTCTTTAGGATTTGCGTATAACCATGCAAGTACGCGCTGCATAGTAGTTGCATTCCCACAGCGTAGGAAAGATATATTTGTATGATGTTTAGGATGCATCCTCAGGACGGAGGACGATCGGCCATAGTAGTAGTAACATTTAGTACGTGCCACCTAATAGAGAGTGGACGCAAGTGTGGGCATGCCTGCATTAGAGCAGGAGAGGTGCGTAGTGTGTGGCAACCCCCATCTGATGGGAGTTGCGCATAGTACCGGCGGTTGTATAGTTGCGTCATTGGGATAAGAGTTGGTTCATTGAGTTTTTTCTCTCTGTTCTGCGGCTATAGAGAGGGACACGTGTGGTAGTTAGCGTTGTCTTATGGTGTGGACTCATGGTGGAAGAGTCAAAACCAGGAGGTACCTTATGTAAAATAGCGTGCTTGGCATTTTAGCGACAGTTGTGTGCAGACTGCGCAGAGGAGGCAAACCGCCTACCTATTTTTCTAACATAGGGCATGGTGAGCCCGTGGAGAGGGCCGTTGGAAACTAACACTGAGTGAGTGGTCGGGCCTGGGAGAGGGCCAGTGTGACGAGTGTAGTGCTGAGGCGGGCCTGCGAAGAGGGCAGAGTGAACGCTGAGCTAGGTGAGAGTGGGAGTGAGTGCATGTGTAACGGGAGGAAAGGGGGAAGGAAATACAAGGTAGTGGGGATCAAAAACAGGAAGGAGGTAGGGGAATAATGGTCTATTTAGATAGCCCCCTGGACCACATGTGCCAAAAATTGCCCTAGTATTGCGATAAAATATTAAAGTACAACTTTCAATGGGCCCAGGAGACTGCAGGTCAGCGTTTCCATGCATGGCCAGGAAAGGGAACCTTTGACAGTAAAATAATAGAAAATATATTCTCATATTGGTTAACAAAATACAAGCGCTCCAAGTTGAAAAGTAGACAGAACAGGCACTAGAAGTTATATGAAAAAACAAAAGGGGAAAAAGTGAAAAAGGAGGAATATGATGCCATGGGAGGGAGTGGACAAGCTCTGCACCCCCACCCTATGGTGTCGACCCATCTTTACGGTCCGCCGCGGGGTAGATCAACCCCAGGGAGAAAGCTCAGGAGGGGATGGTACAACAAAGACGGGGAAAAAGGACAGAGCCACACGACGGGAGGAGCTGAACACAAGGGGAGAAAGGAAATACCCAGCGGACATAGAAAAGAACATGCAACAATAGGTGGACACTCTCAATGAGGCACAGAGAGTGATGGAAAAGGAAGTTTGGATGAAAAGTAAGGGAGATAAGGGTGAATGGGTATCAAGGAGAATATAATTCAAGTTAGATGAAGAGGAGAAAGACGGGAAGAGCAAAGAAGCGACAAGAGATGGCGATGACGATGCAGCCTCAGATGAAGGACTGCTAGAGGACGATTGGAGTGATGGAGTGATGGTGTTACGCTCACCTGGTATCCACAGGGACGCCACCCAGCCGGGTTACTCACTGGTATGCTTCTCAGCTTTGCCCTGATGTGGTCTGCGGGGAAGGTTCTGCCTGAAAATAAAGGAGGACTGTGTTCAAGACTGACCGACTGGGGTAAATATCCTCCCTCCACCCCCGTATGATTTCAGTCCCTCTGGCGCCCTCTCCTCACCTTGTGGTAGAATTAGGTGTGCTTTCCGTCCTGCCTTCTTTGTAGGGGCGCGTTGTCTTTCATGGGCAAGTGCGGTCCAGTTACTTCACTGACGCCGGCCTGTTTGATATTGTCCAGGTAGGTCTTATTGCTGTTCTTTAATTTTGTTGCTATCCTGCATGCCTTTCTTTGTTTAAAATGTCTTTTTTCTCCCTTAGGTATGCAGAGCTTCAGCGCGGCAAACTGGCTTGGTTGAGCCCCGCTGGTAAATGATGGCGCATTAAGAGCGCTATGATGCGGTAAGTAAGCGCGATGCGCAGCGCTGCGAAGTCTTGCCTTTGCTAACCTGTGTTTTCCTTCCTTGTAGGTCGCGGTGGTCTTCAACACGAGTGGAATGTCCGGAGTGGTGCCAGCCGAGAGTCGACCAGCCAGGTAAGCCTTTTGAGCAGTTCGTAATTTGTAAATGTCTCTACTGCTTTCTTTAATCTTGCCTCCATCTTCCTCTTTCAGGTCGTTCTGTCCGGGAGGCGTGTAGATTCGAGGAAGCTGTTCTCAGTAGCTGCAAGTGTTTAAAGATGAAGACTGCAGGTAAGATGCTGCTGCTAATGATGTTCCTTTTGTCTCCTTGCAGGTTCTGCTTCTCCGAGGTTCGAGGGAATAGCTGGACACGGTGAGCGTCACGTTGCAAGCTGTAAAGTAACGCGAAGTGGGTTGTCTTGCTCGGGTGTGGTTTAAATAGCCCCAACAAAATAGTCCAGGTAAAGTAGTCCCTAGGCTACCACACCCAAAACACTAGACCGCATAGCTTGGTTCTTAGGAACCAAGCTATGGGGATGCCTCCATGTTGGCTGACAATTCAATAAAGTAGTTCCCAAGCACATTGTTTTTCATGGTGTATGAGCCTGGCGCCATAGGCGCCAGGACTGGCCCCATGAGGGCTTTCGAAGAGGATGCCAGGCTCTAGAGGCCCGAGTCCTGACTCCGCCTGGCCAATGGGTTTGCCAGAAGGGGTTTTGGGCGAGGGTCTTGACAGATGGGGATAGTGGCGATTGGATGCCTCATGAAACAAAGCGGAGGAGGAGGAAAGAGCAAAAGCAACAGGACAGTGACGGGAGCGACAGGGACTGGTTTACCTCCCTCCGCAGCAGGGTAGGGAAGGTGAAAATAGGAACCACAGTGGGAGGAGGAATAGGTCCAAAGACATGAGTAATGCCATTACTACAGAAAGTGAATGGGTATGCGCATCATGTGCCATGGCAAACGATGGACAGAGACAATCTAATATGCAGCCTGCCCTCCCTCATGGCAGGAGCCAGTAAATGGATACAGATGCTTGAGAAAAAGACAGCAGGGGTGACTTTAGCAATCGGGGACATGAAAGGTTTATTCACAGGCAATCATAAGAGAGCAGACAGACAAAATATGGAACCAGGCAGGATACAAAGGGGTGACTTTAAGCACAAATGCTTATGACAGAGCTCCAATTAATAACCGTCGAGCACAAGTTTGGGAAGTTCTGAGAAGTGTGTATCCTGACAGTTATGCCCTAGGGACAGTAATGGCTCATAAAATGAAAAGCGATGATGACCCAGCAGACTATATAAAATGGGTGCAAGACCTGTGCACACAAGAGACAGGCAGGTCGTGGGATGAACGCATACCCTTGTGCTATCATATATTGATAAAGGAACTGCCGACAGAAGTACAGGCATCATTGGATAAGATTGTGGGCATCGATGCTACGGGCCGGCCGGAAATACAGGCAATGATAGTGCATTATTGTAAACAAAAACAGGAAAGTGAAAGACATGCAGCAGAAAATGCTGTCAAGGCAGAAAATAAACCAGTGCAGAATAAACAGGCAAAATACACAATGGAAGGGGCAATTCTAGTGCCAGACACTGCAGCAGTGCCGCTCACACCACAGGGAGAGTTTCCTGTGGCAAACATGCCACAGCAGGGGAGTTAACATATAGCCACAAAACACAGCATAATGTGGAACACCACCACAAGGGAATTATGCCACAGTGTGATATGTTCCCATGGGAAGAGGGTACCCACAGCGAGGAAGAGGAGGATATAGATGAGCAGGGTACAGGGTCTTAGAACTATGTTATATATGCCACAACATGGGGCACCTGGCATGCACCTGCTCTTTCATGCAGCAAGCACATGCACAGGCGTTCATAGTAGCACAGCATAGGGGTTTGGTGCAGTACAGCCGCAGTAGCAGCAGATGCAGCTTCTTCCAGCACAATCACAAAAAGCATAGATGCCCATGCAGCAAGTTGGGATGCAGATACAAAGAGGGACAACGAATGGTGGGGTAGCAGCCCCAGCAGTGGCACAACATTCAGCAGGGGTGGCAGGGACCAAGTGGTGCTGGGACAAAACGAAGTGCCCCACTACACCAGGGTCAGCGTTGTAGGGGGAAATCCTTTTCCTTTCCCACCAAGTAACACACAACAATAGGGGGGCCCACAGAAAGCCTGAGTATGTCGAGTGCTAGCAGTAACTGATGACACCGAAGAAAAACCTGAGGTAGCAGTGGAAATAGGACCAAGAGAATGTTCCTTTCTTATGGACATTGGAGCAACCAAATCCTGCATTAGAGAGGGGGAATTCCCATTATCAAACAAGGCGATGGATACGCAGGGCTTCCCTGGGGTGGTGGTCACAGTTCCAATTACAAAAGATTTACCACTAACAATAGGGATGCAACACATTGTAGCGCTACTACTATACTCCAAACACACTCCTATCAATATATTAGGGAGAGATTTGCTCAGAAAGCTGAACACAACAATATCATTCACAGAGCAAGGGATAGTGTGCACCACAACAGGCATTTATTACACATGCTTGTCTGCACTCCTCTTGACAGCGCATGCAAAAAGCACCCTGCAAGCACAGCCCTTGTATCCAAGCATGTTCCTGTACGGGTTTGAGATCCTATTAGGAGGTGTCCCAGGAATACAGAGGAAGAGAAATAGCAGGGGCTGACATGGTTTATATTGACGGCCCGTGGAGTATAGACATGGAGACAGGAAGGAGACATACTGGAGCGGTGGTAGTGTGCATCATAAATGGGGAATATGTAATAGCATCCCAAAAGTGACTGCCCTCACCCTACTCAGCAGAAACAGCAGAATTGGTGGCAATGATCAGTGCATTAAACATGATGGACGGACATGCTGCTAACATTTTTTCTGATTCTGCCTATGTTACATCATCAATACATTCAGAGTTAGCACAGTGGGAAAGGAGAGAGGGTTCATAAGAAGGGACGGGTCCTCTGTGCAACATGCGTAGCTGTTCAAACAGCCAATTGACGCCTTAAAACTACCGGTAGAAGTGGCGATAATAAAATGAGCTGCCCACATAGGTAAACAAGACCGAATATCATTATGAAATTAAATTAAATGGCCGACAGAGCAGCAAAAGAATCTGCCTACCTACCTGAAGGAAGTATAAGAAGGTATCTTGGGCCAAAAGAAAGAACCCCACTTATGGCAGCAGAAAGGAAGGTGGGTGGGGAGGAATAGAGAGAGGAGAGTTTCAACACAATACCTATTGTCCAAATTATAGAGCTGCAAGGAGAAGCACCAAAAGAGGAAAAAGATGTATGGATACAGCGTGGGTGCTCACTCTCGCCCAGTGACTTGATATGGAGACAGGATAGCACCAGGAGCCTGTAATACCCAAACAACTACTAAGTGTAGCACTAGAACAGCTACACTTCCCCAACCATGCATTTAAAGAAAGTATAGAGGCACAAATGAATGAAGAATGGTATGTGCCGAATCTGCATGCAAGAGTGGCGGAGTTCAGGGGAAACTGTGTGACATGGCAACAATTTCTGTCTGGTCATACTTTGAAAACCATCCAGGGAACAATACCTCGGCCGGAAGGACCGGCACTTGCATATCAACTATGTTGACATGCAAGAAAGATGTGCCTCCTATATAAGTATATGATAGCAATTGTCTGTTCATTCTCACGCTGGCTTGAGGTGGCGCCTTGTACAAAATATGACGCAAAATCCGCAGCCAAATTCTTGGTAAGGGAAATATTTCCAAGATGGGGAGTATATGAAGAGATAAGGTTGGATAGTGGCCAGCATTTCTCCAACAACCTTTTTGATGAGATGATGTGTCTTATTGGGATAAAACATAAGCTTTGCACAATATATTGGCTGCAGGTGAACGGGTTTGTTAAACGGCTCAATGGCTTACTTAAAGAACGTTTGGCAAAGCTAACCTCTTTTTGGTGCCAAAATTGGCTTTCTTGCCTCCTCTTTGCTCTTTTTGTCCTCCGTAACTCATCCAGTGAGGATCACCACTTGGCGCCACACAAATTTGTAAAACAAAATCGTGTGTTGCCACACGATAGCCCCATATACACTCCTAAGGAACCTAAGCTCCAAGTCTGTAGTAAATACAAGGTCAAAAATATAAACAATAATTTGTTAACTTTACGAAAAGAAGTTCACTATCCTCAGAAGGAGGGAAGTATTCAGTTATGTATAAACCATTGAACTACTAAGTCTGTATCTTTGACTTTACCAGACATAAAAAGAATCAGTTTCAGAAAAACAAAGTATTTAATTCGAATGATCAAAGCATCTTTCTTTGAACAATTGTTATCCATTTCACACATTACAACATATTCCAAAACCAAAGAAACGTCTTTTTATAAACAAGACCGCCTTCAGTCGGCGTGAAATCTCAACATTAGCGACACAAACACAATAATTATGTCAACCAAGGTATATTTCATGCACATCTGCAATGGTTCTCTTGACTAATGTTCACAACATCCACATTTAGTCATGTGAGAAAAGTCTTGGTTTGAATGTAAATTGTCCCAAATGGCACCAATCGTTCTGTCAACGCGTTTCGGACTAAGTAAAACTCCAGCATCAGGGCTAAGGTTACTAATGGTTCCGATTAGTCAACGTTTTCAGACCGTAGATTCCTAAGGGTAAATGTAAAAAGGGGTTGTTGTAATAACCGTATTTGGATCAACCAGTATCTCGACCAAAAAGACTAGATTTCCACGAACCTTTTTGTTCCTTAGGTCGGACTTGTTACTGGGACTTAACCGCACTCGGTGTAGGGATACACTGGAGTGCAGTATAAATACGCCACAGACGAATAGACTCCAAACACTCAGGAATTTAAGAGAACCAATTTTTAGGTGATTTAAAATCCAAAGTTCTGATGTGCTGTTAATCGCCAGGTAAAGCTACACCGCTATTAACATCCATATCACAGCTGTTTTAAACATAGCACCAGTGTTCCTATAGGTGTGTAGAAACTTCATCAAAGGCCAAGCGCTGGTCACCATTCGTGTTAAGCACAATAGGCTGACCGGACAAATAAAATCGAATTTATGAATTCATATTTTTTCATATATTTTCAAGGTGAGGAACTTCATTAGCACAAATGTGCATTTCGAGTTCACAAAGAAGAACACCTAATTCAGTTTGCACGGGAAAGAAACACAGAGTGCACTATCAGAAAAGTGAAAGGTGAATTTGAGGCACCAACCAAAGGATTCACGAGTAAACATTATTCAAAATAAATGCCCTAAGGGGGCACCGTCATGGTGGGCCAACAATTACATAAAGTTCAGGGACCTAGATTATGTCAATAACACGTTACAAAACTTCCTCTTACCTCGCCAGGTAGAGCGCTGCAACCAAACACCAGATGCAAATGAGCTGCGCTCTAACCCAGATGTTCATATAGTTGCCATGAGGATACGACGCATGCGAATAAATGCTGCATTCCGCCATCTTGGTGTGGGATTTACGTGTGTAAGCTTCTGACTTCCGTGTCTGCAGCTTGCCGCTTGGATGTCCATCGCTTGGTCCATCCAGAAGCAGAGGCAAGACCTGGAAGTCATGTTGCTAATATCCCTGTGCGGGACCTAAAGGTAGCCAGATCGGAGAGGAGTCTCGTGTGCACGTTATCACGGGGGAAGTGCAGATCACATCTGCTCAAACCTCCATGGCTGCCAGTAATAAAGGATAGCATACTTGCCATCCCATTATTTGGGAAGATAGAGAAGATTGTCAAACAAGTAAGTGGCAGAAAATCAAAAGTTAACAATCAAAGGTTAGCTATTCATAAATCAGACCCAAATATGACTAACTCTTTCAAAGCCAGGTGTTTGGTATCCAGAGTTAACTTTGTTAGAATGTGAGGGCCAGAATATTACTTTGGACACATGACGTTTTACTTTGGACATTCTGACATCCGACCAGCCCTAGGTTTTGTTTTAGGTAGGGAAACACCCCACAGTGTAGGGACAAAGAGGCATTTCCCAAAATCCTTTTCTTTTGTTAATAAAAGTCTTTAACCAAAACCATGACTCTGTTGTGTCCGAGTCTCATTCCTGGCTCCTCACAGTGCCCTCTAGTTTGTAGATTGCTAGGAGGTATTCCAAGCCAAAACGATATGCCAGTTGTGACAAGTCCACAACCTGTTTCTGAGGGTTCTGGATGCAGAGGTCACAGGAGCCTTATTCCTACATCTGTGATGCTGGGCCCAGATGGGGTATATGGAGGAACCCCTGGACTAGCCCCATTGCTTAGTTCCATAGCAGAGGACTGTCACATGGAGCATGCCCATGATGAGTCTTTCACTTTTAAGGGATGTCGCTGTGTATATTGTGCAGAGCAGTTCTGATGCCCAATGTGTTAACATCACATACTCTGTTTGTTTGACCGGATAAGAAATGAAAAGGTTGCAAGCCTCACTGTGGCTTGCAGGAATGTTTGATTTCAGCTGGGGAGCTTGCAGGGCAGCGGGGATACCACAGCATTCTAGCGGTGGCATCCTACATAAGTGTCAACAGCACACAGTCAGTTCCAAGACCGGAGATGAGGGCTATGAAGGCTTGGGTCCTGTTACACTGCGATTCTACAGTTTTTCCAGGTGACCAAACAAGCACCTTTAGTGAACCCATCACAACCCCAAACCTATAACTGCTTGCAGGCGGACTCTTTCAGGACAAACGTGGCCTATAGAGAGGTGCAAGGATTCTATAAAAGCAGCAAACAGAGGTGGTTGGCAGAAGTTGTGAAGAGGGTAGTGGAACGAGATGAGGGTGGAAAAAAGACCGGAGAGGAAAATGGCAGGATCTGTGAGGAGGGGACTCAAGTAAGTCCTGATGAGGGTAGTGAAGGAAATGCTGGAGAGAAGGTAGGGGAGGAGATGTGACAAGGGAGGAGGAAAGACTATTGAGGTGGAGGTCTGGTGGAATATGAAGAGGGAGGCAAAGAGGATTATTGTGGAGGAGGTGTTAGGATGTTGGGAGAAAAAATCAGAGAGATTCGACATGGAAATGAAGTAGGCCTCTGAACGGGAAGAAAAGGAACAAGAAGCAGTAGAAAAAGCCATGATCCGCATTTCCTGGTGGAAGCTCTTTATTGGTGACAATCTTTACTGAACCCCTGTTTCAGCTCTTTGCAAAGTCGAGCATAAGGTATATGTGGGCCTAGAGGTCCCTGGATAGGCCCCCTGCAACATCAGGAAACTAGCTCCCTCTGTCCCTGGTCCCCTTCTGTTCTAACGTATCAGGCGCATTTACAAACCGTAGGACTGTGAGTGACTGGATTTATTGCCCTCCCCGGGGAAAGGATCCCAGATTTAGATTTGGTGAGCTAAGAACGTTTTCCTCAAGGAGACAAAAAGAAACCTTCCTCTTGTTGTTGGGCATTACTTAAAGTTGTTTATTTGGCTCATTCCTGGAATTGCCGCTGATGAATCCAATTCTAATGATACCTCTCTGTTTCTGCCTGTTATTGATCCTACCCTGTTTCATAACAGATGGTGCCAGAGATAAGGGTCAATGGGGGCTGACCTGAAGACCCCCTCACATTATTGAAATCCGGAAGGGGCTCCCAGAGGACCAAGATCTGTTTTAAGGCAACGCAGCCTCACCCAGGTTGACCATTATAGCATAGCTAGTGTTGACATGCTGGCACTGGGTCAGACCATTGTTTTCACAGGTCTGAAATGCCAGTTGTATGGGACATACTGGAGAATTACAGCTACGTCTGGGATGGCCATACATTATGAAACAGCCACTGGAGGCTGGAGTGGTATTATCAGGGTATCATAGTATTGTATAACTGTGGCGGGATGCTCTAGCAGTCACCCCAGCTATTAGCAGAGAACACCTGGGCCCATCAAAGTCTCCCCACCACAAGAAAGGAAGACTCAGCCATGGGGCAATGTTACTGGGCCTCATTACAAGTACTCCGGTCCGGAATTAACACTGCCGGTAAAACCATACCGGCACCGTTTCCATGTCCGCGCAATCATGACCCGCGGCCCCGGTAATAGCACCACCCTAAACCGCCACCGCGGAAATAGGGTTCCCGTTAAGTCCGTCTGCACGGAAACCCCTCCGTTACCGTCAACACGAAACACCGTGAGCATCACAACTAGCGCGGACACGGAAATACCGGCAAAAAAATGGCGGAAATACCGTGATCACGGTGGCGGAACCGCCGCCACCGCGAACATGGCGTTATACACTGCCTGCTGAACTGAATCAGGGCACAGGTGCACCAAATCAGCCCAGCTGGACCTAGCAGGCCACTGGGAGCCCACAAAAGGGCCACACCCAGCCCAACACAACACAGAACCATGCAGGCAGCAGGTCTAGTAGCACTGGGACTGGGCCTACTCAACCAACAGGCAGCACTGCACATGGTGGCAGTAATGGCGCAGAGGAGGAGGAGGCGTAGGCGGCAACCAGCCAACCCTGCAGCTATGGCAAACCCCATTGCCCAGCCAGCCCGACCCCGCCGCCAGCCACCAATACCACGCATCAGGGCCTCACCCTGGAACCTCACCCCAGGACAGATCCACACCCTATACCGGCTGGACCGTGCAACAATCCTGCACATCACCACCATGATCGAGGACAACATCAGCAGCCTAATTGACACCCCCACCGCCATCCCCCCCCCTCTTGAAGGTTGTCTCAGTTCTGCATTTCCTTGGCACTGGCACCTATCAACACACGGTTGGTGAGCTGCACGGCATATCACAACCGTGTTTCTCAAAAATCCTGGTACAGGTACTGGATGCCCTGTTGCGCCATGTGTCGGAACACATAGCCCTACCCCGCGCCCTCCCCGAGGTCATTGCCACCAAGTTGGCCTTCCATGCCATAGCAGGCATGCCAAATTGCATAGGCGCAGTTGACTGCACCCACGTCGAGCTGACAGTTCCACATGCTATTGAGGCGGTGTTCCGCAATAGGAAACAGTATCACTCTTTGAATGTCCAGATGGTTTGTGATGCCATGCAACTGATTACACACTGCTGCGCACGTTTCCCAGGCTCATCACATGACTCAATGGTACTGCGGAATTCCACGGTGCCACGGTACATGGAACGCTATGCCGGACAAAGCACATGGCTATTGGGTGAGTACAGCTGACGATGCTACAACCCTGTCGGAGTGGTGTGTGTGTGTCCAGGCCAATGAGCATTGTGAGTGTGCCGCTGTGACCGCACATGCATCACCCCCCTTCCATCTACCAAATACACAGCGGATGCCAAACATCATGAAGGAAGACATGACAGGGCACCACAATGTGCCCGTGCACACGCTGCCACAGCCAATCCCGTCACTGTCCCATGAACCCTGTGCCACTGCAGACACCCACCCTCAATTGAAACACTGCCCCAAAAAGCACGAGAGGCGTGTAAATGAATCGACGTGCATTTACTACTTCCGTACAGTGGAGTCACTCTGCCATGTGTGGACAGCACTGCACCATGACATGCACACAATCAAATGTCACCCGCAGGGCACAGTAAACATGCAAGTGAATGTGTAGGCCCATATGCAGTCAGCGACATACCTCGTGATGCCCAAGACATCCCTCCATACACTGCATGGTGCATATGCATGAATGAATGATGATACACGAATGCACAGCAGCAGATGAGGACATGATGTCACAAACACTGACATGTTCCCCCATCTACATCCCATGTAGGTCATGCGGGATATGCATTCACGCCATGGATGATGACACCTGTACGGAGACCAAGGAACAGGCATGAAGAGGCATACAATAGGGCACATATCCGCACACGTGGAATGATTGAGAGGACATTTGGACTGCTGAAGGCCCGTTTCCGCTGTCTGAGCAGATCTGGCGGATCACTGCTGTACAGCCCAGTGAAGACGGGCAAAATCGCGCTCGTATGTGCCATGCTGCACAATATATGCCTGCGCAGGAACATCCCAATGCCACCAGACGCAGATGCGGAAGATGGGGATGGGGATGGGGATGGGGATGGGGATGGGGATGGGGATGGGGATGGAGATGGGGATGGGATGGCACCGCCTCCCCCTGGGGGTCCACATGATGGCCAGAGAGCACGGGATGCCCTGATTCGCATTTACTTTTGAGTCACAGCACATTCACAGAAATGCACAAACATGGTGACGACAATGAATTAATAGTTGCACTGCAAAATAAATGATCAATGTCCACACATGTATGTCTTGATTTGAAATGGTGATGTATTGATGTAATAACAACAGGGAAGAAGGTGCATTGGTTAGGGAAGCTGTACACCCGGGGCCACCCACCACCCAAACGTGCCCACCCCCACCCAGAGCCCATTGTCCAAACCCCCAAAACTACCTACCCCACCACCCAAACGTGCGCGCCCCTCTCACACATTTGTAGTCCACATGTGTCCTGCACTGCCCCACACACATGCCATCACTTCCATGTGCGCTTCTGTGCCTGTGCAACCTTGCCAGAAGGACCCGTTAGCCTACTCGAGCGCCTCCTTGGACTGGCAGTAGTGGAGCTGGATGGGGTGGTAGTGTTTGATGGGCCAGAATCTGGGATTGAGGGCATCCGTGCCAGATTTGCCTGTTGGCCAACCAACATGGCCTCTACAAGCCTGGAGGTGTGGTCGTTGCCCTCCCGCACATGGCGTGCAAGGGTCACTATGGTGCTCGCAAAGCGTCCAATGGACCTCGACAGGCGACGCACTGAGGCGCTGTAGCTCTCCCTCTGCAGCCGGGATGTAACGCTCACCTGATTCTCGCAGAGGTGCCGGTCTTGACTGGGCGACTACCGTATCTTCAAAAGTGATGTGCACCACCCGGTTGGCTCTTTGGGCTGGACCTCTGTGCACTGTATGCCTGACTCGAAGAGTAAGATGTCTGCAGATAGAAAATATGAGATTAATGAACTGGGGTTATTGGGGTGTCCCTATCTCTTTCCTTTTCTCCTCTCCTGTAGAACCCCAAAGGTTAACGCTCTCACCTTAGGTAAGTGAACGCCGAGCTCTCCTTCTGCCTCGGGGCAGGGTGCTGTAACCAGTTTCTTCACTGGATAGGTAGCGCAGGCCTCTTGACTTCAGAGGACTGCTGTCCGTTGTTTACTTCACGAACGGTGAGTTCCGAATATTTGAAATGTCTTTAAAAGTCTTTTGTAATGCTGTCTCTTATTTTGCAGGGTTCCGGCGATGGCGGTTGACTGGCTGAAGTGAGTTGAGGATGGACCCGTATGCGGAATAGAAGCGCCTGGAAGCGCGTAAGTAAGCGCTTGTTGCTTGCTTCATGATGCGCACTAACTGTCCTTTTATTTTGCAGGTACCAGTTCGGAGCTGCTGAAGGATGCCGGAATGCCCACTGAGTTCGGCGTGGATGGAGTAATGGCACGTGAGTATTGAACGTTACCCAATGTCTTTAAACGCACCTTCTTTTGTCTTACAGATGCGGGATACAGCGCCGAAGGCCTCCGGAGCGTGCGAAGAGTTGGTAAGCTTTTGTCTTTCAGATGCCGGAATGCAGTGCGATGACCTCCGGAGAGCGTGAAGAGTAGGTAAGCCTTTGTCTTTCAGATGCAGGAATGCTGCGCGAGGCGTTGAGGACAGCCGATGGACCAGGTAAGAGATGCGCTGTCACTGAAGACCGTAGTGCTAACCTGTTCTTTCTTGTCTTTATAGATGTTGCTGAAGACTGGATTCAGGATGGTAAGCCTTTTTCCTTTAGGCCCAGGATCAGATGCAGAAGACACGATGAGCGTTCTGCTGCAGAGGATGCAGAATAACGCAAAGCAAGATTCATCCATCGGGTGTGGTTTAAATAGCCTCCTGTAGTGCTTAGGTGTCTCCTTCCACAGCCACGCCTAGGTAAGAAAAGAGTTCCTGCTTTCCAGAAGAGTTCCAGTGTTCTGAACCTAGGGAGTGGCTCCTGCCCCACCCAACAGGAAAAGTAGTCCCAAACAGAAGAGGATCAGGGGTTCAACTGGCAGGTAAGTAAGCAGCATGGTCTGCTGCAGGTAAGTCCACCCAAGCATTATGAGCCCGGCGCTTGCAGCGCTGGGACTGGGCATATTTATGAGCCTGGCGCCACTGGCGCCAGGACAGGGTCCAAAAGGTCCCAATTGGGACTGGCTGGCACTCGGAACCTGGGTTATGGGTCTGCTTCCAAGGGAGTTGGGTAAGTCCTGGCCTTTTCGAAGCAGAGATCATGACAGTACCCCCCCCCCCTCAAGGCCCCTCCCAAACCGGGCTTCCCCGGGGGTTTTGGCTTGTCAGGAAATGTTTGATGAAATCTTTTGATTAGACGAGGAGCGTGGACATATTCTGCAGGTTCCCAGGATCTTTCTTGAGGGCCGTAGCCTTTCCAGTCAATTAGGTAAAATAGCTTAGATTTGGAGATCTTGGAGTCCAGGATGCTTTTGACTTCAAACTCGAGTTCTCCATCAACTAGGATAGGTTTTGGGGATTTAGTTAGTCGGGTTTGAGGTTGCACGGGTTTTAAAAGAGAGACGTGGAAGACCGGATGTATCTTCATGTGAGGGGGCAAGTCCAACTTGACCGCTACTGGGTTTACTATGGTAGTGATGGAATAGGGACCAAGGTATCTTGGGTTGAATGTGCGTGGTCCTTTTAGAGGTAGATATTTGGTGGATAACCAGACTTGATCTCCTACTTGATATTGGGGGGCTTCCTTCCGATGTTGATCTGCTCCTTTCTTGTATTGTTCCTTAGCCCTTTGAAGGTGAGAAACGGCTTCCTTAAAAGCTTGGGTGATTGTAGAGTGCAGGTAGTCTACTGCTGGTGTTCCAAGATCTTGGGGTGGATCCAACTCTGAGGTTCGAGGGTGATAGCCGTATAAAAGAAAAAACGGGGTTTTCCCAGTTCCTGAGTGGACAGAGTTGTTGTAGGCATATTCGGCTATCCAAAGGATATCTTTCCAAGTTTTTTCAGTTTGTTGCAGCATGCAGCGTAAATACTGTTCCAGAGTTTGATTGGTCCTCTCGGTTTGTCCGTCGGTTTGAGGGTGGTGACTGGTCGATAATCTCACATCAATTTGAGCCGACCGACAACAACTTCGCCAAAAATGAGAAATAAATTGACTACCTCGATCCGAAATTAGCACTGAAGGAAAACCGTGCAGTCGGACAATGTTTTCGAGAAATTCTCGGGCCAGAGATGTTGCTGTTGGCAAGCCTTTGAGTGGAATGAAATGCGCCATCTTGGAGAATAAGTCCACGATTACCAGGATCGTATTGTATCCGGAGCATGGAGATAGGTCGGTGATGAAGTCCATAGAAAGCGTATGCCAAGGGCGAGGTGGGATGTCAATAGGGCGTAAGAGGCCGGCTGGTCTTTCCTTTTGACTCTTGTTTTGGGCGCATACTCCACAGGACATTATAAAGTCTCTGATATCTTTTTTCCAAGACGGCCACCAGAAGTAGCGCTTGATCTTTTCTGAGGTTTTGGCCATACCGGGATGTCCTTCCATTAGAGACTCGTGATAACAAGAGATCACCTTTTTCTGTAAATCTGTGCTGGGCAGGTATAATCGTTCTTGGAAATACAATAAGTTGTCCTTTACTGCAAAGTCCTTTCCCTGCAGATGCCAATTCTGTATTTCTGCTGGAGTTATAAGTTGCCTGGTTTTATTCTTAATTTCCTCTATGGATTGTGTGGTTATTACACCCAGAATTCTTTGTTTGGGAATGATAGGTACAGGTTTAGGGTTGGTCAAGTGTTCCTCCACTCCCATCCGAGAAAGGGCATCAGCTTTACCGTTTTTTGTACCAGGTCGATAGGTAATTATGAAGTCAAACTCGGCAAAGAATAGTGCCCAACGGAGTTGTCTAGAGGATTGGGCTTTTGCGGTTTTCAAATATTGCAGGTTTCGGTGATCCGTAATCACAGTAACAGTGTGTCGGGCCCCCAGAAGATAATGCCGCCAAGCCTTAAAGGCAGACTTGATAGCCAGAAGTTCCTTATCAGTAATAGTGTAATTGATCTCAGGAGGCGAGACTTTGCGAGACCAGAATGCCACGGGATGTAACTGATTGGTTACTGGGTCCTTCTGTGATAGAACTGCCCCCATGGCAAGGCTCGAAGCATCAGTTTCAACGATGTAGGGGAGTTCGGGGCGAGGATGTTTTAGAATTGGTGCAGAGATAAATTTTGTCTTCAAATTCTGGAAAGCTTGTTCCGCCTCGGTAGACCATTCAAAACGTTTGTTTTTCTTTAACAAGGCGGTGATGGGCTGGACTATTCGAGAGAATTCGGGGATAAACCTGCGGTAAAAGTTGGCGAAGCCTAACATGCTTTGAACCCCTTTTACGGAGGATGGTGATGGCCATTTGAGAATTGCATCGACCTTCCTTGAATCCATACGCACTCCGCTTGGTGATAATATGAATCCCAAGAATTCAACTTCAGTCACGTTGAAAACACATTTTTCCAACTTAGCGAAAGGTCTGTGTTGACGCAACCTCTCGAGGACCATTTTCACGTGTTTCCGATGTTCAGATTCCGATGAAGAATAAACGAGGATGTCGTCAATGTAAACGACAACACATACATCTATGAGTTCTCTGAGGACATCGTTCATAAAATATTGAAAGGCGGCCGGGGCATTGCAAAGCCCGAAGGGCATGACCTGATATTCAAATAGCCCATACTTGGTGCAGAAGGCCGTCTTCCATTCATCGCCCTCTTTTACTCGTACCAAGTGGTAGGCTCCTCTAAGATCCAGCTTTGTATATATGCATGCTCTTCTGACTTGGTCCAGGAGTTCAGGGATTAAAGGTAACGGATATCTGTTCTTAACGGTGATCTGGTTCAGGGCGCGGTAATCTATACAAGTTCTAAGGTCCCCTTCTTTTTTTGGAACGAAGAACAAAGCTGAAGAAGCAGGGGACTTAGAAGGACGAATAAACCCATTCGCTAGGTATTGATCCAGGTATTGTCGGAGGTGAAGGTTCTCAGGCTCAGTGAGGGCAGAAATTCTGCTACACGGAGGAGTAGATCCAGGTATCAGGTCTATCTGGCAGTCATAGGACCTATGAGGAGGTAGAGAGTTAGCCTGATCCTTCCGGAAAACATCTTGGAATTCTAGGTATTCGGGAGGTAACTGGGGAGTCTCCGAAGAAATTGCTGCTAGAGCAACACCAGGTGGAGGGTGACAAGTAGAGACACATTCTGGGAACTGAACCGTTCTTGCTCGCCAATCGATCCGAGGATTGTGTTTCTCTAACCAAGGTATCCCTAGAATAATCTGGAACTGAGGGGCCTTGATCACATCGAACACGATCTTCTCATGGTGTCCATCTTGACTTACTAGCGTCACTTCTTGAGTGGTATGCGTTACTGGTCCGGAGGCTATCTCCGTACCATCCACCGTAGTAATGACGTCCTTTACAGCCTTGGGACAAAGAGTTAGATTCATCCTCAAAACCATTTCCTGATCCACATAATTGCCGATGGCACAGCTGTCGACGTAAGCTTCAATCGCATGTAATCGATCTGGATGATCAGGGCTAATGAGGACCATAGGTATCACGAAATGCGAGGTCACGGAACTGGTTTTAATGCTTGGCAAGAGGACCTCTATTCCTGTCGGGCGAGGTTGTTTCCCTGCTCAGAGTTTGTGACCTTGGTAACTGCAGCTCCTACCGCCTTCTTGGCTGGTTTCACCGGACAGTCTCGAAGAAAGTGCCCTGAGTTTCCGCAATAAAGGCATAATTGCAACAGTTTTCTCCTTTCCCGCTCCTTTTGTGTTAGTGGTCCTTTCAGGCCCCCTATTTGCATGGGTTCCCCGGAGTCTACTCCTTTGGAAGGAGTTGGTGGTTTGGAAAATACTCGAGCATCAAGCTTGGAACGATCGGCCTTCCTGTTCTGCAGTCTGTGATCTATTTGAACGACTAAGTCTATATAATCCGAACAGTCTTGTGGGGGATTCACTACTTGGGCTAAAACATCTTTGAGCTCTCCACGTAGACCTCTATAAAACAGCGTAATCCTTTTGTCCTCAGGCCATTGAGTTTCCACTATTAGTCTGTTGAAAGATGCAATATAAGCCAAAAGGTCTTGATTACCCTGTCGCAACGAAAGAAGCTCATTGTCCAAGGCCTGCCCCTGTGAATGTCTTGCGAACAGTTTTTCCATACTAAGCTGAAAGGCTTGAAAATCATGGAGAACCGGATCATCTTGATTAACTAGAGGGATCGACCAGTCTGCCGAATTGCCACTAAGGTACGAAAGCACAAAAGCTACTTTAGCTTGATCAGTTGGAAAGGCTGCTGGCCGGCATAAAAAATGCAACCGGCACTGATTGATAAATACTGCAAACCTCTTTGGGTCACCAGAAAATCGTTTGGGCGGAGCCAGAGGTACATTCCCAGGTAGGTTGATCTGCACTGGATTCATAGGGGATGTTGAAGGAAGATTTGCCCCTGATGCGGGTAACGGTGTCTGTCCGGCTTGTGACTGTAGCAATTGTCTAGCAAGATCGTCTGTTCGCTCCTTGGAAATAATTAGTTCCCTTCTTAGAGCATTCGTTTCCTGACGAGCTGCATGCACTTCTGCCCTTAGTTCCCCAAGTAACCGGGCTAGGTGGTCGGTATCCGAGGTTTCCATAGCGCCTGGGCGAGAGTTTTGCGGTAGGCTTTGCGTTCTGTAATGCTCACCTGATTCTCGCAGAGGCGCCGGTCTTGACTGGGCGACTACCGTATCTTCAAAAGTGATGTGCACCACCCGGTTGGCTCTTTGGGCTGGACCTCTGTGCACTGTATGCCTGACTCGAAGAGTAAGATGTCTTCAGATAGAAAATATGGGATTAATGAACTGGGGTTATTGGGGTGTCCCTATCTCTTTCCTTTTCTCCTCTCCTGTAGAACCCCAAAGGTTAACGCTCTCACCTTAGGTAAGTGAACGCCGAGCTCTCCATCTGCCTCGGGGCAGGGTGCTGTAACCAGTTTCTTCACTGGATAGGTAGCGCAGGCCTCTTGACTTCCTTCAGAGGACTGCTGTCCGTCGTTTACTTCACGAACGGTGAGTTCCGAATATTTCAAATGTCTTTAAAAGTCTTTTGTAATGCTGTCTCTTATTTTGCAGGGTTCCGGCGATGGCGGTTGACTGGCTGAAGTGAGTTGAGGATGGACCCGTATGCGGAATAGAAGCGCCTGGAAGCGCGTAAGTAAGCGCTTGTTGCTTGCTTCACGATGCGCACTAACTGTCCTTTTATTTTGCAGGTACCAGTTCGGAGCTGCTGAAGGATGCCGGAATGCCCACTGAGTTCGGCGTGGATGGAGTAATGGCACGTGAGTATTGAACGTTACCCAATGTCTTTAAACGCACCTTCTTTTGTCTTACAGATGCGGGATACAGCGCCGAAGGCCTCCGGAGCGTGCGAAGAGTTGGTAAGCTTTTGTCTTTCAGATGCCGGAATGCAGTGCGATGACCTCCGGAGCACGTGAAGAGTAGGTAAGCCTTTGTCTTTCAGATGCAGGAATGCTGCGCGAGGCGTTGATGACAGCCGATGGACCAGGTAAGAGATGCGCTGTCACTGAAGACCGTAGTGCTAACCTGTTCTTTCTTGTCTTTATAGATGTTGCTGAAGACTGGATTCAGGATGGTAAGCCTTTTTCCTTTAGGCCCAGGATCAGATGCAGAAGACACGATGAGCGTTCTGCTGCAGAGGATGCAGAATAACTCAAAGCAAGATTCATCCATCGGGTGTGGTTTAAATAGCCTCCTGTAGTGCTTAGGTGTCTCCTTCCACAGCCACGCCTAGGTAAGAAAAGAGTTCCTGCTTTCCAGAAGAGTTCCAGTGTTCTGAACCTAGGGAGTGGATCCTGCCCCACCCAACAGGAAAAGTAGTCCCAAACAGAAGAGGATCAGGGGTTCAACTGGCAGGTAAGTAAGCAGCATGGTCTGCTGCAGGTAAGTCCACCCAAGCATTATGAGCCCGGCGCTTGCAGCGCTGGGACTGGGCATATTTATGAGCCTGGCGCCACTGGCGCCAGGACAGGGTCCAAAAGGTCCCAATTGGGACTGGCTGGCACTCGGAACCTGGGTTATGGGTCTGCTTCCAAGGGAGTTGGGTAAGTCCTGGCCTTTTGGAAGCAGAGATCATGACACTGGATTCCTCTAACTGCCTCTCCACCAGCTGGGTGAGGGTAGCCTGCTGGTCCTCCATCCGCTGCATGCGGGCATTCAGTTCGGCCATGGATGGGGTGGGCGACCTCATGGGACTCCCCAGTGAAGTGGGGCTGAACCCCAGCTCATGGAAGGAGCCCAGGTCTTCCAATGTGGGCATCTCCCCCTGTGGCCCCGTTTCCGAGTGCTCTTGCGGGGCACTGTTATCACTGCAAGCCGCCCCCCTCTGCAGTGCTGCTGCCTTCGGTGTTGTATTGGGTGGCCATGATAGGTTCCCGTGGCACCTGACTAGACTCAGCCAGTGTGGAGACGGTGGGGATGTCGGTGGTGGTGGTGTGCCGCACATCTGTAGTGGCTGGTAATGTGGCCAGAGGTGCAGAACTGCCGGCAGCATCCTCCTGTGTGGTGGCGGTGGCTAGTGTACTTGCCGATGCAGATTGGCTGGCCTGTTGTGCAGTATCACTGTCACTTGAAACGGCTGTGGGGACACAAAGGGCATGCAATTAGTGTTGTTGTGGTGGCAGATGGGTGCATCACATGCGTCATTAAGATTGTACATTGAATAGTGTTAGTCACATGCATCTGATTGCTGGTGTCTGCATTCAGTGATATTGGTTGCCATACGGATCATGATGGGTCCTTTGGCCCACACATGCACTGCCTGGGGGGGGGGGGGGGTTGTTAATGGGTCCTTTGGCCCACACATGCACTGCCTGGGGGGGGGGGGTTGTTAATGGGTCCTTTGGCCCACACATGCACTGTCTGGGGGTGGAGGGGGGTTGTTAATGGGTCCTTTGGCCCAGTACTCACAACTGCATATTTACATGTGGCATTCATGTTTGGGCACTTACCGGCATCTGCAGGTGGGCTCACTCCTGCCTCAGCCTGCCCGATCCCATGGATTCCCTCTAGGTGGAGGACGCTGCTGCAACGCTCCTCCCATGCTTGCAGCCTCAGTGGGGAAGGGGGTCCTCCGCCTGTCCCACTGCTGCGTTGGCGGTGCGTGGAAATGAGGTTGCGTACCCTCAGCCTCAGGTCGTCCCAACGCTTGTGGCAGTCCTTCACGCTCCTCACTGCCACGCCCACGGCGGTGCACTTGCGTGCAGCTTCGGCCCACTCCTCCTTCCTCCGCTGCTGTGTGGCACGCCGTTGGTCGGCGCTGAACAGCATCTCAGCATTGTCCACAATGTGCTCCACCAAGACGGTTAGCTCCGCCTCGCTGAAGCGCTGTTTGCGCTGCCTCTGAGCAGGAATCCTGGCAGACATGCTGGTGGCCCCTTTAGGCTTCTCAGAGTTAGGATTGTGCTTGTGCTGGCTCTGGATGGCAATGGATTGTGCTTTTATATGATGGCCGCCTCTCTGTTTCCTGTTTTGGCGATCATGGTATTTCCGGTTCCGTGTCCGTGGTGGCGGAGGCGGAAACGGGTTTTGCGCCACTTGTGGCTTCGTTATTTCCATTTCCGTGGGGTTTTCCGTGACGGCGGTAACAACGTTTCCGAGTCCGTGTGGTGCGCGCGACCGACAGCGTGTAATCGGACGGTTTTTCCGCAACCTTGCGGACACGGAAACGTTTTTACCGCCGTCACGGATTTTGCACGGTCCCGGACTGGCAGGTTGTAATGAGGCCCACTGTCTTTTATTAGCAAAACAAAAATGACAGGGATCACACCAAATATACGAGTATCCTCCGGAGGTCTCATCTTCCAAGCGTTTGTCACATTGGTCACTTTGGGTAAGCTACATATAGAAGATATACGGGTTAGTTCTACAATTGGATAGACATATCTAGTGGCTTCTCCTAGGACCACCCGTACTAGTAATAATCTTCAATGTTGCAGGGTGGCAGAGAGACCATTGGCCCTTGCAACAAATGATATCCTCACGTGAAAGGTGGATCTGGATTGGGCAGAATGTGTCCTCACATCCCTGGGACCCTGGACGGTTCTCAGATCGAGTGTTCCTTTTCAAGGCAATGAGAAAGAAGATGGTGGTGCGGTATGTTCCCTACTGTTGCCATCTCTGATCACCTAAGCCTCGGACACTGCATTCAGTTAGCAGTCCAGAGGCAACACATGTAACTTCTTCTCCCCTGATTCGATGGGAACGGCCCTCTCCATCTACCTTGGTTGAATGGGCATTGTCTCATTCAGCTTGTTCATGTGTGTCGAGACCACGAAATGAAGCAACCTTCCCTGTAATTATGAGGATTTTAGCCTGAATTTCTGCAGGTGGCTTATTGTCTTGGTAACTGAAACTTTCCGTCTCCATTTGTCCTTGGCTGGCAGCCTCTTTCCTGCACACCTCTTGATGAGGCGATCATGTCAGTTTCTCCATGTACTCGATGCCTGTCTCTCCTTTGCCATCCATTTCAGAGACCTATAGTTTCTATATGATTCCTTATGGCTTCTCCATGTTAGTAGCAGTCAAGCATGTGCAAGCTAAATGTATCAATACTTTGAATCTTGCGGTTTCAGCTTTGGTGAAAGATATAAACGTAGAGATATGTATATGTGACCATCCTCTACCTAAGTGAGTCATAGTATGTACTTCATGCCTATATGCAATAAATGAGTGCATGTTTGTGTAACTTCATGAATTTATTTATTCGTATTTGTAGAGCACACAACAGCCCGAGGGCATCGTGGTGCTTGTTACAGAGAGTGAAGCAGGCATACTTACAAGATGAGGAGTATATTTACAATTGAGTTTACATATTTTACATTATACTTTCAGAAGACATATTTTACATTATACATTGAGAGACAGAGGCAGATGGGACGGGAGGAGTGAAGTTGGTGTGGAGGTATGCATGGGGTGAGAGTTAGTTGAAAAGGGAGGTTTTCAAGTTTCTCCAGAAGGAGGTGAGAGAGGTCTCGGCTCTGAAGGCAGTAGGGAGCGCATTCCAGAGCTTGGGGGCTATGTACGGGACACCTATACCGCTTGCTTTTGCCCTGTTGATGTGTGGAATGTTGAGTAGGTTCGTGTAGCGTGTCCTGATGCGGCGGAAGGAGGTGGTTCTGGATACAGTTTCTGATTGGTATGTGTAACGCTCACCTGGTTCCCACGGAGGCGCGGCGTCGAAGGCGCGGAACTCTGAAGATGGACAGGAAGGGCCCCTCTATTCTGGCTTCCCTGGCTCGTTGGATACCCTCCTGTGCGTGAAAAGGGAGTATTACCAACTGTGGAACAATGCTCAAGCCTCCCACTCCCTTCCAACCCTCCACGATACCTCCTCCACGATTCCCTGTGAAGCCTCACCTTAGGGTTTGGAAGGATGAGCTCTCCATCCTGCTTCTGATGCAGGGGCGCGTTGAAACCCAGTTACTTCACTGGATTGAGGATTGATGGGAGTTCAGGTAAGCTTGACTGTTCAGGTAAGGCGCTGTAAAAGTTCTGTTCAAAAGTTCAAGCTTAATAATAATGTTCGTTGTCTAATTGCAGCAAGCGCTAATGCTTATGTCTTTTTCCCCTTAGGGGCCGGGGTTCAGAGTGCCGGAGATATGGCGCCGACCCGAAGTGAAACAGTTCTGGATGAGCGCTCAGGTAATGTCTTTGCATTCGCTCATTCAATGTCTTTGTCTTTTTTCCCCATAGGGGCCGGGGTCCGGAGATGCCAGGAAGCGGCAGGACCCGAAATGCAGTGGGAATAATCCAACAGGTAAGACTTAAAAGGAAACTGAGCTTTCCTTATTACTTTTCTCCCTCTCACCTTTGTTCTTGTCTTTTTTCCTCTAGGCGCCGGGGCGTAGCTGAATCCGGAAGATCGCTGCTGAAGATGGAAGCGCCTTGCAAAGGTGAGTAAAATGCAGCGCTGCAGCGATCGAAACGAAATGCCTTTAAAATGATGTCTTCCTTTTCAGGGCCGTTGGAGAAATGACTCCAGGATGCAGATTTAGCAGGTAAGGGCTTTTCTTCTCCTATTCTCTTCCTTTCTCCCCTTGCAGGTGTTCCAGGGTGCTGGCAGGCGTGGCTGAAGTCAGGATGCAGGAGCTGACACGGTGAGCGTCCAGCTGCTAGGTGCAGAACAACGCGAAGCATGTGTGGCTGTTCGGGTGGGGTTTAAATAGCCTTGGAAGAAGTTCCTGGTATGTATCCTTCCACCAATCAGGTATGTATCCTTCCCCGACCACACCCGGGTGGTGAAGTAGTCCTACAGGTTAAGTAGTCCCATTCAGACCTCAAGAGGGCCTGGATGAAGCAGCAAGGTCTGCATCAGGTAAGTGTGCACCCAAGCACTTAAACACATATCCTCTTTTATGAGCCTGGCGCCTAAGGCGCCAGGACTGGGGTCCGCTATGAGCCTGGCGCCTAAGGCGCCAGGACTGAGTCCAAAGGGCCCCGACTTGGGCCCGCTGAGACTTCCCTGGGGAAAATGATGTCTGCCTCTGGGGTTGCTGGGCCCGGCCTGGCTCCTTAGAGGTAGGCATCATGACAGTATGAGGGTGCCATGAATTTGAGGCATTTGTGAGTGGTAGTGAGTATTTTAAAGGTAATGCGGTCTTTGACCGGGAGCCAATGAGCTTCCTGTCTGGTTTGAGAGATGTGATCTCCTTTCAGGATGCTTAATGCTGCTCTTAGCGAGTTGTTTTGGGTGATTTGAAGTCTGTTTAAGTTTTTTGTGGAAGTGCCTGCTTGGAGCGCATTGCAATAATCTAGCTTAGCACCTATAGTTGCTCTGGCTATTGAGAGGCAATTTGTCTTTCTTGGTTAAGTAGGGTTTTATGGCATTGATGAGTTTGGTACTTAGAGTGGATGCAGAGACAATGGCACTTACTTGCTTATTCATAGATAGGGTGGCATCGATGTGAATCCCTAAGGTTTTTACAGACGATGAGACGGGAATGATGGAGTTGCCTATGTTGAAATTAGTGTAAAGGCAGTCTAGCTTAACTAGTGTAGCCTTTTGGCCAAGAATAAGGATCTCTGTCTTATCTCCATTGAGGCATAGGCCATTTGTCGCCATCCAGGCTTGGATTGTGGCATAGATTTGGTGTAGAGCCTTAGCATCTTGGTCGTATGAGCCCGTTAGTGGTAGAAGTACTCAGGTATCGTCAGCATAGTTTGTATATGCAATCCCAAGTGCATCAAGCATGTCGAAGAGGGGCTTCGTAAAGAGATTGTATAGAGTTGGGGCTGTACATGATTCCTGTGGGACTCCACAATGAACGGTAGTAGGGGCTGAATTTGCTATGTTAGAGAAAACTTTCATTGCTCTACCTTCTAAGAAGGAGGTGATCCAGGAGGCAGCTTGCTTGGAAAAATATTCTGCTTGCGTAAGATGGGCGGTTAAGGGTCTTGTGATCTGCAAGATCAAAGGCCACCGAGAGGTCCAGGAGGAGGAGGAGGAGGAGGAGGAGGAGGGCAGGTTTGCCTTTGTCCAGGATGTGGGTGATTTGGTTTTTTAAGTCTGATAATGCTGTTTTAGTGCTGTGCCCTTTACGGAACCCGGACTGTCTTTTTCCCTAGGATGGAATTTGTTTCCAGGTACAGTTGGATCTGGCTGTAAGCCGCCTTGTCAAGAATTTTGAGAAGAAAGAGGACGGTGATTATCGGCCGGTAGTTGTTAGACTGGGCAGGATCTAGCGTCGGTTTTTTCAAGAGGGGGCGCACCCAAGCTGTTAGGAACGATGCCTTTTTTAAATGAGGCATTGATGAAGGCCGTCACGAGAGGGGCCAAGGCACAATCCTTGATAATCTTAGGTGGGCAAATGCCGCCTTTGCATAGCAATGCTTTAAGGTGTTTGAGGAGGTCTATAACTTCAGATTCACGGATATCCTTAAATGAGAATTTAGGGAGATTGGATACTTTGTGTTCATGGGGGGTTTGAGAGGGCCGTTTTTGACTCAGTAGAGCTTTAAAGTGATCCTGAATTTTCTTTTGGGAGGAGGTCTATTTTGTTCAGCATTGCGGCTTGTATGCTTGCGCACTAAGCTTTATTTTTAATATTTTTGTTATTGCTGGTGGGAGTTGCAGTGAGTTCATTGAAGATATTGAATAGTTCTTTGGTTTGGGAGTTGGCATTGGATATTCTCAGATTGAATGAATTAGATTTGGCAGTGATGATGACCTCGTTATACTTCAATGCATACGATTTGAAGATTTCTTTGGATGTGCCACTGAGGTTAGTCTGCCAGTTTTTGAGAGCAAGATGTTTGTTTAAGCGCAGAGTTTGAAGCTCTTCAGTGAACCAAGAGTTTCTGTGAAAAGACTTTTTCTCCTTCTTGTGTTCGAATGGAGCTATAGAGTTGACTGCATTGGTGAGGGTGTCCTTGAAAATGTCTGCTAGAATGTTGGGGTCGTGCGAGAAGGGAGATAAAAAGGCACGGGGTGTCAAGATAGGCACAGGGGTTGTCCGCGGTAAGCTTTTTCAAACATCTTACTTGCGAGGCAGGGGCGCGTGTGGAGGTTTTGGTAGAGGAGACAGTAGGGATGGTAAATTGAATGCATTTGTGGTCTGTCCATGGACAGGCAAGATTGAACGTGACAGAGGAGGCACAGTTGTGATCAACTACCCAGTGAAGGGTACGGCCTTTAGAGTGTGTAGGGCTAAGGATTTTTTGGGTGAATCCTAGGTCTGAGAGATCTTTGGCAAGTGTGGTGGCGGCTTTATCATTAGGATCATTGTAGCCTAGGTTCAGGTCACCTAGTAGATTTTTTGATGTTATCGCTGAGTAGGTGGATGAGGTATCCCTGGAAGTCTGCGGGGAGTCCTGGGGGCCGGTATAGGACGTGGATATTGATGGTGTTGTTGGGCGTGAGGAATGTGCCTGATGGATAATGTATCTTTGTAGATTAGTGCAACCCCCCCCCCTCCTATTTTGGATGGCCTGTCCTGTGTGAGGATGGTGTAGCCTGGAGGCAGGGCTAGAGTGGTGGCTGGGCCAGATGCCTCATGTAACCATGTTTCAGTGATGCCTAATATGTCTAAGTCTTGACTGTGTAGGAGATTGTTTATTTCAAGGGCGTGAGCCGGGAGAGAGTGCACGTTGAGCAGGGCGCAATTGAGGTGTGGTGGATGTGAGTTTTTGTCTATGCGTGGTTTAGATGGGCATGCTTTGGCTAGAGAATTGGATGGCTTGGTGAGATAGAGTGATGTGTGGCTGTACCGGCCTTACTTCAGGAGTATGGAGGCAGGTACTGTGAGTGGTGTGTCTCGTAGAGGTGCAGGTTCCTAGTCTGAGATTTCTAAGCGTGGTAGGCGTGGGGGCAACCCATTGTGTGCATCGGAAGAGTGCGTGATCTAAATCTAGCAAATCTTGTGGCTTGATTGAAAGGGTGCAGCATAGTGGGCTCAGGATCTCTTGTAGTATGGGGGGATTCAGATCACATGGTAGTAAAAGCAGCAGAGTGCTCTGAAATGGTGTATGAAGGAGGAGTCCAGATGGGAGTAGAGTTAGTAAGAATGGTGGGTTGGTGGATAGTGTTGCTGGCTGAGTGGATGGCGAAGAGTAGGGAGAGGATGGTAAGGTGAGCAATATGCTGGGAGCTGAGGACTTTCAGCCTCATGGTGTAATAGACCATAGGGTAAGTGGCGAGGTTGGATGTCTTCACGAGTAGGGCATGAAGTAGATATTGCTAATATGGTGGTCTAGCGTGATGTATAATATACTATTATGAGTGTCAGCGATCAGAAGCAGCGAAAGAAAGCTAATAGATTGGGCAATTGGGCAGCCAATGTAAGGGTAGCAGGGCAGCCCCAATGATGGAGTTTAAGGAATGTGCCAGGGTCAATGAACCATGAATGAATACATCACTTAAGCATAGTAGGCATAACAAGTACAGTAAGCGATTTTAAACAATTTGGCATAACATGTTGTACTACAATTTTAAAATAACGTATATAGACACATGGTGTGCTTAGGTAGAAGCACCAGAAATGATGTGTGCAGAAGGCGAGGAGAGAGGTCTACTAGCACTGATCGACAGATATGTTGCCGGAAGTAGCTACTTGGCTGGCAAACCAGAGTTCGAGGGCATTTTGAAATTACATACACAGGCACGGTGCGGCCGTTGAGTTGGTGGCAATCACATTGGAATTAGTTGGTGTAGTGCGAGTGGTGACAGCAGGCTGAGAGGATTTACGATTGTGCTAGGGTAGGTCACAATAGGAGTGGAATTGAAATAATGACAAATCAATCCGAAACTAGGGTAGGTCACAATAGGAGTGAAATTGAAATAATGACCAATCAATCCGAAACAGGCATTTGGGTGGCAATCGTGCAGAAAGGCAATGAGTACAGATATGAATGGATGAATATGTACTTCATGTATAAATGCGGCTAGATTGTGATGTCCGTGATGATGTCATTGATTTCTGGCTTTGCATTCAGTCGACTTGCTTGATCTATGTAATTTCCATATAGTGCAAATCGTCGATTGGGTATGGACTGAATGGCTATCTGTGAGTATGGCGCTTCTCACACCTGCAATACATCGATGATTGCTGTGATGGGCCTAAGAGTGAGGCACATCTGTTGTTTTCTACCTTCGTGTTAAGTTGTGTGGGGGAGCATGAGGGTCAGATTTGCCCCTCCGCCCCCCGTCTACAGTATAGCCAACGTTTTAGTTTTTAATCATAAAAGGGGCACATTTGTGAAACAATAAGGGGGTTCTAATAAATCTGCTGTTTTGTGGGATTTTGTTAAGTCTGACTTCATGGATACATTAGACAATAAAACTTAAGGTCAAACCCAGAGACCAGAGGTCATTGGCCAAAGAACGATCCACCCCTTCACTGGAAGAGAGTGGATGAGAGCAAGAGTAAAATGGTAAAATGGAACCATATTTTGTGGGAAAGGGCAGATTACTTTACCCAGCAGAGAATGAAGTTAAAGAGAATTGTTACTCAAAGTTACCTATATATTTACTACCATCTGTTTGTGCACTGTGCAAAACCAGCTTCCAGAATATTTATTCAACAACAGTTCACTTCATCTGATTGAAAAGCATATTTTTACATTTATTGTTTGAACACATTTAAAACATATTGAAGGTTTTCGACAAACAGTACTAGACACGTCATGATCTCATTGACACAATTTGGCTTTAAAGATTCAAAAACATATTTACATTTACTGTTTTTTAGCACATTTAGGACTTGCGCAATATTTAGATGAACAATGTGGAACACATAATGTTCTCATTTACACAACTCGGCTGTTGTAATTTAACTTCTTCCTTAACCCTTTCCTTTGACACATCAACATTCATCCGGACAAAAGTATAACCCAGTTCCAAAATGCATTGGTTTGTAGCGTGCATTGGTTTTTAGCGTGCTGTGTGTTACTCCTATCCATCTGCCATACGTATGTTATGCATTACATTTTGCCATGTAATAGACAGAGATCAGCTCTACGTGTCATGTTTCTGTTCTTCAAAATCTCGTGCAGAACATTCCTCGGGATCCCGCCATTTTGTGTGCTTCATGTTAATGAAGGGTTGACTCACCAGCTGCCGTTTTCAAAGATGTATGTCTTTGTCTCTGACTGTTTCTAGTCTGAAAATAATACAAGGAAAGGTATTTTTATTGAAGGGAGGGCCAATCTGTCTCAAATACCCTATTACTTTAGTATTTGGGACTTGGTCTATTTAATGAATAAGTGGCTTCATTTATGACCTTCTCCTCCCAGGTATAAATGCTTATATTGTGTTTGTTTCCTCAATCTACTACGCTATATCTTTCTCTGTATAAAATAACATCAGAGTAAGATTAACATCTGTTTAGGATAAAGCTGTTCCCGTGTCGCCAAATTAGCTTTTAAAAAGGAACTTCTATGTGAAACTGATACCCAGATTCTGCATGTGCACATTTAAAGTACATGACATGTTTGTGTATGAAAGAAAGGTGGACAGTTCGAATTTCGCCTGCTGTTTGATCGATAGACAGTGCAAAGCATATCTCAACTATGCAAATGCTTTGGATTATATGACATACTCACTGAGATTGACATCAGCTCTGCTGTAACCACAGACATTACCTTTGTCAGCAACAGAGCATATGTGGAAAGTGTGTTGTTTAGCAGCACATACTTTCCTGTAGAGAAAGCACCTTCACCTTGCAAAGCACAAATGAAAAAGCTCCTGACCTAACGCCCTCACAGATGACATTCTGTCAAATCATTGTTGCAGTCTCTGATGGTAGTGATCGAAGAGTAGCTGTTGGAAGATCTTCCAATAAGGATATCTTAAGGAGAACTGCTGGAGCCGTGCAGTCCAGCTTTACACTCTAGTGAAGTTGCAGTTCTGGGTGCAGTGGGTGCAGATGAGTTTCAGGCATAGCAGATTGTGTAGGAGATGCACCCCACTGAGTACTTACATTCACTTGTGGTCCTTTGTAGGATGTTGTAGCTCTGTGCCTTATCACAGCCACAGGTCTCCGATGCTGTCGGTTGCTTGGGTGCACAGTACCCGGTGGTGTCACCTCATAGAGCCAGATCCGTACAAGAACAAGGCAGCAAAGTTTCTCGAGGTCAGAGATCTTGAGGGCTTGTAATCCGGCAGATGCCGCCATGTGAAGGAATGAGGGCGGGCTTGATCTGGCTCGGATAGAATGAATTCTGGTATATATGATACTAGAGCAGAACCTTTCCACCTAGAGGGTCTTAGAAGTTTGCAAGTTCACACAGACTTCCTTACGCTAAGTGCATTTGCTGCTAACTTCTTCTGTGCTTGGGAACTCATCCCCAGGTTCTTTAAGCTAAGGGGCCGGAGAGGAAATGCAGACTCCAACCACAAGTTGGTAGCCATTCAGACATTAAGTTGGCAAACCACTTTCAATGTTCGGAGGGCACTTCCAAGGCTTTCTCTCTGGTATGGATTCAGGATGAATCTCAAACACCAATCACTAAATGGTATAGTTGGTCTTGGTAACTCTAGACCTCACTCTCCAATGCAAGCAGAAGCCAGGAACACATATGGCTGATCCGTATCCCATAGATTTAGTCATAGTAACAGTGCCTATCTGCAGGACTATGTACTCTGGTTGATTATAGAGTAGGTTCACAATAGAGATACCCTAAAAGACCACATATTTTACCCCGCATGTTTCACAAAAAGGTTGCCATTTAAAATGTACAATGCATTTTTTAATATTGTATAATTTCTTCTTTCTTTTTAAGGAGTTCCTGGAGAGTGAAGGTATTGAGTTGAATCCGCCAGAGGAAATACCCCCAGATCCCTACACAGAACTCCGTAAAGATCCTCCACGCACCTACATCACTCCATCAGAGTTTGACAAACTAAAGCAGTTTCTCACTTTGGACCGGAAGGTAAGTGATGCTTGTCACTGTTTTTTAAGGTTAATCATGTTGTTTTATATTGCGCTTGCTTGGCATCAGGTTTTATAGTAAGGGTATTATTATTATTGGTAACATCAATAAGGAATCTATGGCTGAGGAGCCGTGCCCTGAAATCTCCAAATCGTACACATATATCTGGAGCCTGGGTTCAATATACGTTCTCGTCACTTAGGTAGTCGCTTTCTGTCCCAGATCAATGCATATTTCAAATTTCTTTCCTTTGTTTGTTAAATGAGAGTTTGGTTTTATAATTTAATTAACAGGATCAAACGCAAATAACAGCTGGAATAGTAGTTTAGCTTATACACATACAACAATTGCTTAATGAAATATCGCATTAAATGCATACTAGTTTATCCAAAATATTGCACACAAGATGTAAGGAAAGTTTCCCATACAGTGTCAAAAAACACATCAGCCACTTTATCTTTTAGACGATAAGGAAGTTCATTATGTAGCACATTATCCTCAAAACCAAAATCAAGTACACTTTCTACCATACCCAAGATACACAAGTTAATATCCTAGAATAAACTAAAATCCTGTCTCTCACCTGTAGGTGACTACACAGTGTCGGAACTACCATAGCGCGACTGAGTAGATTAGAAACAGGGACACCTATCCCATAATGCACTGAGCAAAGATGCCACCTAGTAACATCTAGTGCACAATACCCTTCAATAATGTGTCTAATAGTCAAAAAAAGGTCTGGGCGCCCCTCTGCAAGAAAGAACACAGAACTTGGGGTTTCACCCTACGTTACCTAGGGTTATCCAGATGTGGAACCCTTGGTCACTGTGCTCAGAGAGGCACAGCACCACCTCACTGATGAGGCCCAACTAGTGTGAAACACGTGTCTGGGGTTGCTGTTGGTACTCATGTTCAAAGGAGGATTAGCTAGCATTTGGGTGCTGGTCTGCTCAAGGGGGTGGGACAAAGACTGATATGCAAATCGATATTCCTCCTTTGTGAAAGGAACAGTGAGCTAAAACATGTGTCTGCAGACTCTGAGTGGGTACATTCCCACAGAACAGGTTATCATGCCGTGTTCTTTCATGCAGAGGGGCGTGCCCTGACCTATTTTTGAATATGGCTAATAGTGTTTTAAGCTGAAGCCCCTAATAACAGAATGGAAAACTGGGAAGTGAGAGAAGACATGGGAACAGGGGAGAGAAGCAACTAGTTCAGATAACTGTCTATCTGTCTTTTTTGGGCTGAAAAAACTAGGTGCAAACAGCATGGCTTCATAAGACAAAGATGATTTTCTGGAGCAGAGAAATTGCATTTGAGCTATATTGCACACCACAATGCATTTCTCATGTGACTCTTAACTGGAGGTGAACTTCCTGTGATGGTTTCTAGGTGGCGCTCTGCCATATCTGACTTAGCAGAAATGGCTTATTCTACTTTCAGGTTTTAGGTGAATGTATCAAGCTTTTATTAACCCACCATAACTTTGCTAGTGTTTCCTGTCTCTCGCTATATATGCACCCATCACAATACATACATAAGCGCACACGTATATACACATATACATATACACATCATATTAAACTTTGAAACAAAGAAAAAAACACTCGAGTTTAGGAGACACTTCAAAACAGTTTGCCCTTTTCACATGCTTTAGCTGAAGTGTGGCCATGTCTGCTGACGCCTGCTATGTTCACTCATGTCCCTTAGGGCACCTTTTTCCAGGCTATGTGTGCCGCATATCATATTCCACCAGCTGTGGGCATTGAAGGCACTAACCATGTCATTGTTTGCAATGCGATGGCAATAGGTAAGTACAGTTGGTGTGGAGACTTAATGCTCAACCCCCACAAAAGACAAATAAGAATTATGATGAAAAATGCTCTATAAGGTCAGCTGGACCAAAACCCAAAACTTAAAAAACAAACTAAAATGTACACAATATATGCTGACGAGTTGCATGCGCAACAGGTATTATCTTTAGTTGATATTTTAGCAGGTATATTGGAATGAGAAGGGCTCTGTGCTTGGTAAAAAAAATACTGCATCAATCAAGACACCCTGTGAGTGTTTGCCCAGACAATCTCTCACTCTCTCCTTGACATTATCACCCTGAGGTCTCTTTCGCACAATTATTTAAACGTTCCCTAGATAGTTACCATCACCCCTGAACATCTCATAGAAATCTGTGGCCTTAAGCTTCAAACCCCCTAATCCCTCGACATGCCGGAGAATCAAAAAGTAAGCCTATTTTTCTATGGATGCAGTAGCACTTCGTATTTGCTTATATCTTTCTAAAGAAATCTCGATCAGTAGCCAATAGTGCACTGCCCCCACAGGAAAGCCCAGGAATTTACCACAATCCATATGTTGAGCGCTGGAATGTAGAGTATGGCAGATCATTGCATCCAAAAGAATACTTTCTTAGCAATTTTAATTTACTTATTATGCGAGATAGAACAATGACCGCGATTTGAATGATATTTAGGAATTTGCAAATGTCATCCAGTACTACATTGTAGAAGTAGATAGTAGGGTAGCTCTTCATATGCCATTCATTCCATCTTGGTTACTCAACGATACGGACACAGGATACAGGATACAGGATACGGGTTCCTCCTGCAAAATGGACCCAGCTTGGTTTCCTATCTGGATCATGCTCCATGAACAAACTTAACATTTGCTTAGCAACAAATACCCTATAATAAAATCTAAAAGTAGGTGAATTGACCAAACACTTCTGTTTATGGGACCTTACTCTAGCTACAGCCATCCTTGTTACATTGAGACAGTTTGGCATCAATTGTTTTGAAGAAGCAGTCTGAGAAACTCGCTGTGCGCTTGCTTAAACGGGAATACATCTATGGCAGTCATCTGTTTTTTACAGCAACCAGTCCCACCAAGACCGCATCAATGTGGACCAAGCCAGGCCTGGTACTGTCTTCAGTGTTCATAGGGCATTTTGAAGTTCAGTTCATAGAATTGGTCAGATCCCTAGAGAACCCGATCTCAAGCTATTTATCTCTATTCAACTTTTTCCAAGAGACATTGGCAAAGTAAGTCGTCAATCAATTCCAAAAGATGTAAACATTTTCTATTGGGATAACTAGTATATAGACAACTTGAATTCAACCCTACTCACCTTCATACCAGTAATTACCTAGTGACATTGAGTTGCCTTCAGAAATGCTTCAATGATAGGATGAATAAGAGAGGTAATAAGAGGCATCCCTTTCTTGTGTCACTGAACAGGGAGACGAAAGGCCACACTGTACCATCGATTTACATGGATGCTTTAGGATTTAAATATTTCTCTGTTGTCCTGCTCTCCCTCCTTCCAAACTGGTTGCGAATGCCTGCATCCACAGGCGGGTGGAAAAAGCAGACCCAAAAAGATAACTGCACCTTTAAGAACTTCTAAGTGATGGGACTATTTACTGCATGTGCGTCCCTCCGCATGCCTCTCCACCCTCTACCCTCCACCCTTCACCACTACGTCACCAACTGTCCACACCCAGTTCTGTTTTTTTGTACCGACTCAGTGGGTCGGAATTGCTGCGCTCCAAGACAACCCAGTTTTTTCAGGCGTTACTTTGTGCTGTTCCCTTTGTCTTTTTTCTATTTTCTTTTTTCTTTTATGTGGTGCATCCCTCTGACGTCTGCTGTTTACCACAGGATTCAAACAATGCATCCGGTGTAGTTTTCTTTTCATATCACATCCTTCTAAACCAATGTCAGTTCTACAATGGAATGGATCATGCTGTCCAATCCATTTCCATTCTGACAACATTATATTATTGTACATAAACATTAACTTTGTCTCCGATGGTGATATATACATATATAACACACTTCCTTCCCTTCTTTGAGGGCAACTTGAAGGAGACGGCTGCTCCCACCTGTGTATATAAAGCACACATCGCCACTCTTTCCTTGCTCCACTTCTCACCATTGCTCAGCAGCACTGTATTCCCTAAATCTTTCACCACAGGAAATGGCCCTACATACTTCATACATCCTTTCTGTACTCTCCTTCAACACCTTACTTTCAGCACTACACCCTCTCACATCAACCGTCCTTTCTATCAACTTGTTTTATCATACTTCTTTTTTTTATTTGACTTGACCACACATCACTCTCTCCCATAAAACCTCCCGAGACACAACATTGTGATCTCCAGCAAACTTTCCCATCAAAAATGGCTTCATTCTCGAATTGGCCATCCTCCTTCTCAATGCCTCTAACAGAGAAACTCCCGTAACCTGATGGGCTACAGTCTGATATTGTATTATCCTCTCTGCCACAGCCCGAGACAAATCCCCGCCCATTGCTATGGCAATGCATATCACCTCCATTAAAGTCCTGTTGAACCTTTCCACAGTGGCATTACCTTTTGGATTATACAACGCTGTTGTGGAATGCTCCACCCTGTTCTCCTTCAATAATTCTTCTATTTCTCTACTCACAAATTGTGGACAATTGTCTGACACCAGTTTTCTGGGGAAACCTTCTCACCAAAATACTCCTTCCAAAAAATTCACAACGCTGTGTGCTCTTATGTCATTTACCACGCAGACCTCAGGCCACTTGGATAACAAGTCCACAACCACAAAAATGTAAGCACTCTGATGTCCTCTTGTCGATATCGGACCCAAAATATCCACTGCAACTACATCCTAAACCGAGCTGGGCAGCTTAATCGAATTCATGGGCAGTGTCCTTGCCACAAAGACTTATCGCTATTTTTACAACCCACACAGTCCTTTAAAAAAAAAAACTTCCTCATCCAATCCGGCCACCAGAAATCCTGACGAAAAAGACATTTTGTCTTGCACACACCAAGGTTCCTCTCATGAGCTATCCCTGGCACTACTTCTCTCATTCCTTCCGGCACCACCATGCGTTCTCCTCTCATCAAGATCCCCTTTACCACACTCAGTTCATTCTTTATTCTCCGGCAACCTCTCAATCCCTCATCCACTCCTTCCAACCGCCACCCCTCTTGCACATACCTAACAACCATTTTATACAATTCATCCTTTTCACACTGATCTCTCCATTCCTTTTCATCTGCCACTTTACAGTTAGCAAACACCTCTCCTTCCTCTTCACACTCGTTCCAATCATCACCATCTACAGGATTACAGGACAACGCATCAGCTATCACATTCAATTCAACTTTTACATGCCTCACTTCTATATACAAACCTTGCATTCCACGGATCCACCTGGCAATCCTCCTAGAGATGCCATCAAAACCTCTCCTGTTGAAAACGCCAACCAAGGGCTTATGATCCGTCACAATCACAAATATCCTTTCACAAAATCCCATCCTTGCCGCCAGTATTAGGAATGAAGGCACATAAATCTGCTGGTATTTATTACTGTACTTATTTGTCTTTATCATCAATAAAGTATCAAGGTTAAGGCAACCCCAACCTGCTGCTACTTGACTAACAGTTTTCTTTTCATATCACAACCTTCTAAACCAATGTCAGTTCTAGATTGGAATGCATTGTGCTGTCCAATCCATCTCCATTCTGACAACATTATATTATTGTACATAAACATTAACTTTGTCTCTAATGGTGATATATACATATACAACACCAAGGCACTTAACAGGCCTTCCTGTCCCTTATTCCCAAATTGATTTTCACACTTAATTAACTGTCTCTAGGGATTAGTCCTTCGCTTATGTCCATGTCCATAAGGAGTAACATGACTAACCAGTTCTAGGTCACCATATGGCGACCGTAACATGCTTCCAGGAACATCTTTCTCAGGTGAGGGGCATTGGCCTCGGCCCCTGTGAAAAGTTCCACTGCTACAGAGTGGCTCATTGACTGACCTTGTAGAAACTGGAAAAATCCATTGCCATAAACATGACGGCCTTGCCCCCTTAACCCGGGGCTGGCCGAAAGTCCGTTGTGAGCAGACTGTAGCACAACTGCACAGATCGGAATGACAGCAACCAGCATTGGCCGCTGCAAGTAGCATAGGAGATACCTTTACCAAAGTCCCCTGGGATTAAAAAGAAAAATAATAAACACTGTGGACAAGATGCAGAATGGTTGTTTTCTTTTCTTTTTCTTCCCTTTTTCCTTGTTTTCTGGACCCCACTCCTGAACAGAAATGTGGTTAGTGCAGAGGGGATTCTGTTAGGAAGCGTCACCCCAGATATTAAATGGGGTACTACTTGCTCTTCAAGTAGTGTATGGGAGCGAGGGTCCTCAGGCCCCCTTGCATCGTACGCTCCTCAGTACAAGGCTTGGACCGCGTGCCTCCGGTAGTGGGACTGCCCCTTGCCCTTATGTGAAGCTAACCACGGTTGACTGCTACATAGAAGGGACTACTGAGCAGGACACGGGGCATCCATCTTTTGTGTCCCCTTTCGACTCCATCTTGGGTAAACGGGCCTCACTGCGATAGTACAGCCATGCTCAGCTCCCCTTCCACCGCAGCAGCCAAGGACAGACACACACACACACAAGGCGCGCGGGCAGCTGGCTGGCCCACACCCTTGCACTCCCCCTGCGAAGGAAAGCTCTGCGCTTCCATTCTCACGCTGAAGCTGGAGAAAGTTGCAACAATCAATATGCTACAGTTTTCTTCCTCTGAGATCACTGTTCGTCTGAGAACCGGCATGTGAACCAGGATGAGCTAAGCACTTTCTGCTCAATTCGTCCTCATAAACGTGCAAGCCACCCACCCCCATTAGAACAATTTATTGCCATCCTGACCCTGCACCCCCTGTAAGGTATTTCTTTCAAGTGCCAGACCCTCGCCTGTGCTGCGAAACCCACCCAACACACCCACTACTAACCTTAAGCATTTTTACTACTATATATGTTTTTACTTGCACTAATGAGATTGAAACCTAGCAGATATGCGAAACACAGCCTGAGTCTTCTACATGCACAATAAGGTCAAGGCCTCCAAATAAAGCCACGAATGACCCAATTGTACTGACAATAATCATTGTGTGTGACTTCTGTAGAAATGTGACAAGTAGCATAACATGTTTTAAATAATTTGTTATTTAGTGTGTAGCATATTAGCTTAGGTAGTGACCACAGTGAATGGACCCTGACCTGCGTGGAGGACAAGATGTTTGACGTCCATCATCTCGTCAGCCACTCAGCCAACCAGGAGGAAGAGATGCCACCCACACCTACAGCACCACACCGCCTGGCCAATTGGGTCCATTTAGCATTTTTTGGTAGAGTTACTTTAATTAATATATATATACTAGCACTGATGTAAATGTGGTAGGGAGTTTTTGGGTTATTTCCTAGCTGGAGAAATAAACCATCCTTTGAACTCTTGCAGCCGGGTCTCAGTGCCTCTTTCCCCAACAAGGGGTTGTGTCTGCTATTTTATTTTTTCTCTCACACGTAGTAAGCCGGGGAAAGGCACCTACAGTAGTAACCCCTCTGATGGCTTTTTATAATTAAATATAGTAACATTAAGTCTCTTCTACAACTGATTGTACCAAAAAAGTTGTAATCAAAAGAATTGTTTCAATTTAAAAACTCATCATTTGGATTCAGGGAACTTTTGTTTTTCGTAAAACAAGGTGGAGGCCTGCAACTTCTATTTGTCCCAGGCAAAGCCAGAAAATAGTAACACAATAAGATATTCCAATCAGTGTGTCTGCTCGGCAGGCCTGAATGTTGAGCCTGTGTATGCATTTGCCACAAGAAATTAAAATGAAAAATGAAAAGTCTCAAACCCATTAGTAGCATGACAGTTTACATACTGTACTGAATTCTAGAACACCCCCAGGAACTGTGAGCAGCTCTGGGGAAACTGAGGAAAAGCATAATCTGTTTAGAATCTGGGAAATTGAGAGTGTAGAGAAGCAAGAGAAAAGACAATGGCCATGTAGTATTCAGACTTGAACTACATAGGACTACCAGCTACATAGGAACATATTTAGGAATGTCTATAGTTGGGAATGTTTCTAGTTTGGAATCCTTAAACATGAAGATGAACCAACTACCTGGATTTAAGTGGGTGGTGAATACAACTCACATTGAAGCCAGCACGGAATTCTCTTATCTAGATGATCTTGTTCGTGGGCATTGTTCTTAACGATGTGAAATGTCAGGTACAGCTCCAGGGACATTCTGCTTTTAGAAAGGTGGCTATTTTTAGAATCTCATTTGATAGAAGCCAGCTGATGAATACAGCGATGATGGTTCATAACCCAGTATTCCCACATGTGATCATGTCGAAAGACTGGTGCCATGTTCATGTAGATATCTGCCTCCTCGGTATGCGCACTGTCTTGTGCACTGGTATCTTCTATGCAGCAGTTTAGTCCCATGGTCTGTGATCAGTAGTGACAGGCAAACCTGATGTTGTGGCGTGCATGAGGCACAAAACAGAACTATGGAACTATTCCAAGAGCAAAGGATCAGTAGCCCTTGATGCCACACACAGCAGTCACAGGACTTCGATAACCAGGTGCATGTTTTTGCCAAATCTAGTTTAGTTGAACATTCCATCTGTTCTGACTGTAGCTTGCTCTTGTGTGTAGAGCAGGTAGTGATTATCCAAAGTCTCTGTACGCCTGTTAGCAGAATTCACTCTTTGCTTGCAGCAGCAACCACACGTGTATCTGCTTTCAGTGTATGAAGAAAAGATGAAGAAATCCAGGATTACTCCAGCAGCAGTGGTGTAAAACAAAGGTGAAATGCCAGTATCCAGTGTTGACAAGAAGTCCATTACTGTAGCCCCTGTTCTGAAGACTGAGTACACTACTGTCATGTTTCTGCATCTCTGCCTCTGGGTGGTGCTGTCTGCAGACCTGCCCGGTGTTTTCTACCATCTTCAGAGAAGCCCCTAAATCATTATTTAACATTTCCTTTCACAAATCTGCATATCCGAAAATATGGACTTGAATTCCCATAATGCACCTTGTGGCAGTTCTCATTCCCTAGTTCTTCCTATGCATCAGTCTTGGAACCACAATCCCTAGAAGCCCTAGAGATCAGTGCTGCTTTCACTTTCCCAGGACCAGAGAGGGAGGAGGCAGATTATCTCCAGGTGTGCTGCTCCAGGTGCTGATAATGAGCCTGCTCCCGCACAGGGCAGGGCAGTATTTAAGAAGCTGAGTTTGCTACTACCCCTTTGTGCTTTGAGCCTAGGAATTCGGCTGTTTCCTGTTGCTGTCAGAACCTGTACCCTCTCCTGCTCCTGCTCCAGAGCCATGTACTCCCGGCCTCGCAGCCTTGCTACTCTGCTTACTCTCCCCTGCCTTCTGCCCTGTTCCTCTGTGCTTACTGCACTGCAGCCCTGCTCTCCTGCTTGCAGTCTTTGCTTCCCTGTTTGCAGCCCCTTGCTCTCAACCACCTATTATCTTGTTTCCTGCCTGTAGATCCTTGTTCTATGCTCATAGTCTGTGTTACCTGGCTTTAACTTCCAAATTTCCAGTCCTGAGTTTCCTTGTTATCTGTCTGCAGTCCTGCCCTTGTTATTCCAGTCCAGATTTACCATTCCAGTTCCTTGAATTCCATATGACCAGTCTGCTGTTCAGTCCTTGCTTTACTAGTCTAGATTTTCAGTCCTGAGTTTTCTTGTTCCTGGTCCATAGTTCAGTCTGCTGTTGCTTGATTCCGGCCCTTGATTTCTAGTCTGCAGTTCCAGTCTCCTGTACCATTGCACTTAGATTCATTTCTACTGGCTTTTCCTTTCATTCCTGGGATCTGTCCTAAACCTTGCTTACTTTGACTGCCTATTCTTCCCTAGATATTTCTTTTACCGTTCTTGTCCTCACTAGTGCTTCTGTTATTTATTCCTTTGTTCAGATTTTGGTTGCTGGGTTTCCCAGCAGGCAATTTCTGCTCCTTCCTTTGTCTTGTTTTACTTGTAGTCTATAGTTAATTTAATGTAACAGTGTGTTGCGCTCTGTTCCCTCAGAGGGCATTTGTGGTAGGTTCCGTTTGGACGCATACCGGTTTGTCTCGTGTAAGTACACTCCTTGTTTGTGCCCTAGGGTCCAGACACAGAAGCCACTCTTGCTGCCCCCTTCCATGGGCTTGCAGGGTGTGGTGCCTGTCAAAGTAACTTTCACAGAGGCATTGAGATTCCCTTATATCTGTGTGTACCTATGTGTACACTCCTAGTGGGATTCCTCATTGTTTGTCCAGTGCATGGTTCCCGTCCCTTCTTGTTCACCATTGCGGTCTGCCCTTTCTTCCTGTTCCGTTGTTCTGAATTACATTGTCTATTCTTCCTTCTTGTTTAGCCTCCTGCTGTATGCGCTTGGCTGTCCCCTTACATCAGCACAGCCATCCCAAACCTACCTGGGTGCCCTGTGAAACCCCTAACAACTACATCCTATGAAGTACTCTACATACACGATTATGTGACACAAGGGGGTTCTACTATCTACCAGTATCTACCAGTATGCCTGTGTTGGCACAATTCAATGTAAGTGTCAGGGCATTAATAGAATAGAGCCCACTGAACTGTCCTCAAATTCTACTGTTTGCACATGTAAAGGTTGTGACTTTCATGAGCAGATCGTACTTGTTACCTAAGGATCCCTACATTGGTTAATGGGATGTGCTGTGGCGTGCCTGTGGGAATTGACAGCCTGACAAATGGTTGTAATGGCCTGTAGCCAGGCTGGAGCATCTTAGGTTCCTGCTGCTGTTGCTGAGGCTGTCCGACTCATAAGAAATCACTTCAGTTCCCAGAACAGAAGCTCTAACATGGTAATTTCTTTCCCATATTATAATGAAATTAAAGCAATTAGATGGGGGCTGTAACAGGTATTATAATCCATTACACTCGTAAAACATCCTGGATTTCGCCTGAGGCCTCAGCTGAGGACTCCTAACACTTGTTTCAGCCTTCTCCCTGTGTACTGTAGGGCCTCTTAAAGTGTTCCTACAGCAGGAACTATGGCAACACAATGTCAAGTTTCCTCATGAGCACCATACTATTTGAGGTTTAGCTCAGAGATGAGTGCCATCAGATGACAAGGTCTGTCATGCCCTTTGTATACTGATGACTCACTGATCTAAGTCTCATTGAGTGCAATACTGAAGCAACATCCAATACCTTATCTGAATCCTAGCTAAGATGGCCAGATCTATTGGGTAGAAGGAAACTAGTCGAAGTTGAATCTCAGCTTGAGTAAGGAGAAAGTGTTGGTTTAGAGTCTTAATAGAAATGAAGTACACGCTGATTAATTAATGGGGTCTCCTACGCCCTATGACTGAGGTCCTTAACTTCAGGGTTCTCACTGAGCATATGTATCTGGAATTCTAGCCAAGAATACTTACATGGTGCATGTATACATTTGCGCAGAAACTCCTCCACAGCCATTCCTTGTGGCCCCTTGACTCTTGTTTTTAATATGTGCTTGTAGTCATTTACTATCGAATAATAGCTACTACACTTAAGTGGCACACTTTGCTAGCTGAAGGTTCTCCAGTTTTGACCACAGGTGTTATTAATACCAAAATGAATGGTTCTGTTATCCAGCGCTGCGTGGACACGCTACGATTCATACCTGTGACTGTCAGGTGCACAAACATATATCTCTGCAAATGATGGATTAGTCCAATGCAATGTTTTACGGAATCAAAAGCAGATACTTTCATTAAAACACAATGGCATTTATCCTAGTCACCAACTATAGTAGAGTAAGACTTAAATCTGTTGCTGCACAGCTGTTTCTGTTTTACAGTCAATGCGCGTTCATTTTAAGATGGAACAGCTTAGCACAAAACCATGGTGTTTTACGATCCGCACGACAGCATAAAGCCGTCATCATCTCATCACTGTCCATTCATCAAACAAGCCTCTCTTACTAGTCTCTAGGGCATTCAATGGCCGGGGCTAGTCAGGCTGAGCCACAGCTTTCTCCAAAAGCTGCTGCTGAGTCGGGGTGTTTCTGGGGCTCCCTCTGTCTCAACGCACAAGCATCCAGCAAGAATGCTCCTGAGCATGCGCGGGAGACTTGCGCCGGTTTACATTTGTAGGGATTGGCCCATCGTGCAATTAAGCAGATGTGAAAGGACTACATGCTGTGAAACAAGACATCGTTAGCTGAAGCGGGGCAGCCAAGCCTCACGGCCACAGGCTGAGGCTGTCCAAATAACTATATATGGTTCCTGGTGTTTGTTTATTTATTTGTATTTATTGGTCCCTTGTTAGGCGCTTATACAATTAGCAAAACTGTTTCAAAGCACACAGGGCAACAGGGTGGGGAAAGGGAAGGTAGACAATGAATTACAACAAAGATAAATAATTGAATTAATAGTACAAACAAATAATGGGAAAACAGGGAGGCGAGACAGACCTAGTATGCCTTGTGAGTGTTCATAGCGGTGTCAGCCCCCATTGGCGCCCCCCCCTTCTCGTGTGAGGATGACATATCTTGGAAACCAAAACCTGAGCAGTCAGTGAATAATAGTCCAACAACGTTTTACATTTTTTGGAAACCCAGATCACAGTTTATTGGAGCATACATACAAAAATGGGGGCAGTCCCAGCCCTAAAGCACCATGGTTCATGACCATTTATACCACAAAAAACGCCTAGCCCCCAAAAGGTGTGGCAACTTCTGACTGTTCCGGTGTGCCCTTCCCGCCTCCATGCATGTCGCAAGGCACCGGACGTTGCGCCAGATTGGTTCACAGATTGCTTCTTCCTCAGGCCACTGCACATGAAGGTGAGGAGTCCCCAGTGTCCATAGGGATCCAATGCCCATCGTCCGACCCTGGCTCGGGTACGGCCATCAGGAAACCGCCCACGGTTCAAGCCGTGGCGAACTCCTCCCCGGCTAGGACTGCCCCTAACTCTGCCACGCTTTGGGGGTGGCCCCCCAACTACCTCCAATGCCCCCATGCTCCAACAACTTACCAACTTACCATCACACTCATTTACACCCGACCTTCAAGAGGGTGCCCAAGATAGCCGTAAGGAACAAGTTGCATCACTTCTCCGATAGATGCACGCCGTCCGCAATATAGTGGGAAGGTAGTGTGTTTAGCAATGTGTGCCTCACAAAGCCATTTGCTAGCGTAAACCTTTCAATGCCTTTATGAGCCTGCGCCTAGATTTTTCCATGGCCCTCTGTGATTCACCCCCGCGCCATTGCAGCCTGGGTACCAATTCAGACCATATCACTTCTGTCCCTGGTAACTCCTGAGCGAGTGCTCGTAGGCCCACTTGGATCTGTGCCCATAATCGTCCCCTTCCCATGGTTGCGAGGTCATTGCCACCCAAATGGACCACTATCACCCTAGGAGCAGGCCTCCATTGTAAATGCCTGTGGACGGCCGGCAAAAGAGAGTGCCATCGCATTCCTGATGTTCCTAACCACACTATTTTATTCTGATCCATCCCTAGGTTGGAACCCAAGTGCCAGTGCCGGGCTCAGCCCGTGTTACAAAGGAATGTCCCACAATCCAAACTGTGTCATTGGTGGGTAAAAAGTTTCAAGAGTTAAGAAAAAAGGATTTGTGAAGAAAAACATAAATCAGTGTATCATGCAGTAATCCATCTCTCTCAAGGCTGCGGCAAACCTACGTCCCCGCTGCTGGCTGCTCCGCAGCCCACTGAGGTCCTACATTAAGCTGAAACCTGTTTGACTGCCATCTCCCAATCCTCATGATATCAGGTGCTGGAATGCCCTGTAAAAATGCCGCAGTGGCAGCCCCTATGCGAAAGCTGTGGGATGACCAGCCCTGTTCCCTCATCCCTAGAGCCCCCAGCGTTGTAGACAGCACCTTTCTTAACTGGTAGTTAGTCAATGGTGAACCGCTCTGCTGCTGGACAGATTTGCACATCCCCCACTGCTATCGCCCTGCCTGAAAAATCAGCTTTACCTGCTGCCACTAGTTCGCTGATCCTAAAGGCACAAAAAAATGCCAGTGAAAATGTGGCCCTGAAGAGTGCTGCCTCAAATCGATCAGAACATATTGCCAGTAATGCCACAATAAGCTTATTCAACAAATCTAAATCAATTGGCTTCCTGCTGTCCCACTTAGGCCCCTTCGCCCAGCCCCACCCCTTCAAAGCCATGCAAACCCTACACTCCCCGTTGGATTTCCTAATCCCTTCAGTCTCGAGTGGAATGCTATGGCAGCCAGGTGGGCAGCTGCCCAACTCCTGCTCTTACCGTTACCATGCGCCCATACCACAAATGCCTGTACCTGTTCCTCCAGAGAACCGCCCATAATTACCTTGTTCTCAATCATGTGGATGAACTTACCATAGCCCTGCCGGTACCGGGATCTGACGCCTGGCGTAAGCGATCGCTCCCGTATTTCCCAGAGCACCTGGTCAACGTACACCAGCTGCCACCAATCTTTCCTGAAGGCCATCCCCTCCATGTTTGCCTTTGGATATGCCGCCTGGAACTTGTGCCACTGGAAACGAGAAAGAGAGTCAGCCGCAATATTTACCACCCCCTGTACATGTCTGGCCCTGAATTCAATGTTTCTTCTCAAACACACCTCCACCAGCCTTCTGAGTAAGCTCAAAACTGCCGGACAAGATGCTGCATGGAAGTTGATGGCCGGAACCACTGCATTGTTGTCGCACCAAAATCGCACCCTTCTGTTGCCCAATTCACCAGGCCATAGCATGAGTGCCAGTACTATAGGAAATGGCTCCAAAGCCATGATATTGTTAGTCTTTCCCTGTTTATGCCCTGGCCTGGCCATCTCTGGGCGCATCACTCACAACTCAGTATCACCCCAAAGCCTTCTCTCCCCGAGGCATCAGAGTATAAGTGCAGTTCCTCGCTCGACTGCCAAGGGCCCCTCAACCACGTGACCCCATTGAAGTCTTTGAGAAATGCCCGCCACATGCGCAGATCTTCTTTCAGACCTGCCTCTAAGCGGATGTGATGGTGTGCCATTGTCACCCATGCTGTTGCCCTGGCTAGCCTGTGTGCAAATACTTTCCCAGCCGGGATCCCTTGCCGCAAAATTAAGATTCTACAGCAATTGATGGACCCTCTCCAACGTTGTCCTGTCTTTTTCCAAAGTGGCCCCAATTTCCTCAATCAATTCTTTCACCTTGTCTCGGGGCAGTCTGCAGGTGCCCTGGATTGTGTCTATCTCAAAGCCCAAGAAAGTCAAGAACTCAGTGGGCCCCTGTGTCTTTTCCGGCGCTAATGGAACACCCATTCTAGCCATCAACCCTTGAAACGAGGACAGAGCCTGCATACAATCCCCAGAACCCTCCTGCCCAACAAACAGGAAATCATCCAGATAATGTATCATGTCCCCGCTCCCTTCCACCTTGCGGGCGACCCATTCAGAAAATGTACTGAAAGCCTCGAAATAAGAACAAGATACTGAGCAACCCATTGGCATGAACTTATCCGCGTAAAAAGGTCCCTCCCAATGAAAACACAATAGTTGAAAACTCTCTGGGTGTACTGGTAGGAGTCTACATGCAGATTCAATGTCTACTTTTGCCAAGAGAGCCCTCCGGCCTGTGGCGGCAACCATCAACATGGCCTGATCAAATGATGCATAGTGTACTGAACATTCGCCCTGGTCCAACCAGTCGTTCACTGAATCCCCCTTGGGATAGGACAGGCGGTGTATTAATCTGAACTCGCCCTTCTCTTTTTTAGGCACAATACGTAGTGGGGAGATAATGCAGTTTGGGAGAGGGGGGATGGAAAAAGGGCCCACCACCCTGCCCAGTTCCACCTCTTTTGTAATTTTTTGGGTGACCACCAGAGGATGGTGTAGTGCCGAGGGGAGATTTTTCGCCATCCGTCCCGTCAAGGGACCTTCATAAGGAATCCTGAATCCCTCGGAGAAACCTTCCCACACCAAATCCCTATCCGCGGCACTCGGGTATTCCTGCAGAAATTCCAGAAGCACCCTCTGTCCAAAGGGGTTGGCCCCATTGCCCAAACCCTTTCATTGACCCCCTTTTTTGTCCTCCCCCTGCCCTGAGTCCCCCCTCTGTTTTGAAGCATGAAATGCTTGGGTGGCTGCCTCTGCACTTTGAACATTGATGAGAAACAGCACTTGTTTCCCCATGTGCAAGACCCTTTATTGAATGACCTACATTCTTTCCCATCCCTGAATCCTCCGTTTGTTTGGTCCCTCCCCTCCAGTCTCTGTTTTCCTTCCATGGCTCCCCTGTTGGTCTGTTCCCCCACTCCCTGCTTTGGAAGGGGTGGTTGAAATGGCTGCCACTCCTTCTTTGACTCCCACTTATTCGCCCATGGCCACCACGCTCAGTGCTTTAAGTGGGGTAAGAAATTGAGGGGGGGCCTTGTTTGGGGGCGTGGCTTTCATTGTGGGAGTGGACTAAAAGTGCACAATCATAGTAAGGTGCGCAAATATATAAAATTATGTAAGCATTTATGTATGTATGCGTACTACTATGGTTTGTGTACTTTTCAAGCCATCTTTTATAAACGTAGCAACGTTACATATTTCTATGTTTATAAAAGGTGGCTTGAAAAGTGCACAAACCATAGTTAGTTACGTACACTTGTGTGCTTACCTTACTATCATTTGTGTACTTTTCAAGCCACCTTTTATAAACATAGACATTTGTAACATGTTTCTATGTTTCTAAAAGATGGCTTAAGCACGTAAACAATTCAAGGCATCTTTTATAAAGCGTTGATAACGGACAAAACCCAAGGTGGCTTTGTCCGTCGACAAAGCTTTATAAAAGATGCCTTGAATTGTGCATGTTCCAAGCCGTCTTTTATAAACATAGAAATATTTCTACGTTTATAAAAGATGGCTTGAAACGTACACAATTCAAGGCATCTTTTATAAAGCTTTGTCGACGGAGATAGATGCCTCGGGCTCTGTGATCTATCTACTCTGAGCAGAGATCACTGAGCCCGAGGCGTCTTTCACCCTCTGCGAACCCGCGGGCTCTGTGATCTAATCTGCATATTAGATCACAGAGCCCACCGGGGTCAGTGACCTGGGGAGGGCAAACAAAGGAACAGTAACTTCCTCTGATGACCCTGATGAGGGGTCATCAGAGGAAGTTACACTGACTGACAGAAGTGCTGCCAGCCTCACCGTTGCTGTGGCTGGCTGGCACTTCTGTCAGCTTGCCTGACATAATGGTGGGCGCATCTCTCGTCATGGCTGCAGCCACGGCGGAATAATGCGTCCCACCAATGTTGTGTGGGACTGGGGGGCCCCGGCAGGTCCCCGGCTCAGCCCCACTTTCTGGAGACTGCCGGGGCCCAGCCCTGGCAGGCCCCGGCCCACTTAAAGCACTGACCCCACTCCCTTGATCCCAACATCATTGTGTATGCTAGTCCTTTCCTTACCTCCCATAAACTCCATCCATGCATCCACATCCTTGTGATCCCACCTCATCTCCGGTTCCCGGGCCATCCTTCTTCTAAAGGCCCTATCATAGTCTATCCAACCTGTGGTCCAATATTTTCTATACTCAGTCGTTATTCCCTTTTTATATGTCATCAAAGCCTGACCATCGTTTGGGGATTTCTCCAACCAGACAGCTGCCAACAGATCAAATGCCAACTACCAATTCTGTATGTTGTCCTCTGGTCTTACCCTCTTCTGCCTTTTCCTGTCCTCTTCCCTGCTAATGTTAAAATCAAGTCCTGCGTTTTCCGTCTCCAGAATGCACAGTATGTCACATTGCTCCCTTGCCCATAGTCTTTCTTTAAAATCCTTAGGCACGTGCCAAGCAACCCCAAGAGTGGAAGTTATTAAGGGTGCGTGTGCAACCCACTGAATGGCAGGTCCTACTGCCTCAATGATCGGTGTGATGGTTGTGGCCTCATTGACTGCTGTGACGGTTTTGGCCACACTGACTGTCCCCCCTGGTTGCTGGGCTGTCACCTGTGTGGGTGTGGTCGTTGTGGGTGCTGGGACCACAGCCGCTAGCACTGGTGTCGTGATACTTGCCATGCTACCACCCGTACCTGCCTGCAATTGTCCCGCAACCTCAGACCCTGGTGGGACATTGCTTTTCCCCACCAGGATTTGTAGGGCAGTACCCCCAAATACTGCCTGGCTCTGTAGAGGCTGAGGTCCTGGTTGCATGCTCCCCCACACAATACCCCCAGATGCTAATTGTGGTGGGGCTCCCCACGCTTCCCTTAACCCATTACTAGGTGTACCTGCAGGTGGAAAAATGGGTCCCCGCAATAATTTCAACATTTCCCCCAGTGTTTCATTCAATTTGGCGCTCATCCCTGCCATCACTCCTGGTAATGAACTCAATAAATCACTTACTGGGGCAGTTGGGATAGGCTCACCCACACATAAAGCACTAGTTGGTGGCTGCCCTCCCATGGGGCCCGGCTGCTCCTCTGGTGTTTGTGGAGGACAAATCAATGGCTGTGTCATCCTGCTTTTCCTAGCCGCCCGTTTCTTTGAGGTCTGTGTAACCCGAACCCCCAAACCTGCTCCTGCCTGCTCTATTACATGCACCACCAATTGCCCTTTACCTTGCCTGGTGCTTGGTGCCCTCTTAGGAGCCTGGACACTTGCCGGCGGTAGTACCGTGAGCGGAGGGTGGGGGAGTCTTGAACAGCGTGAACTTGTGCTTGCACAGTGCTCTGATGGAGAAGTGGCCCTTGTCCTTCGCTCAGCATTTTTTCTGCCCAGTCTTTTCCTCTCGCCCGCATTTGTTCCTGGAATCGTGCGAATAACCTGGCTTCCTCATCAAATTCATTGGCCGATGTGTCCAAAACTATCTCTACCCCTGAAAACAGGTCTGGTGACCCTATCTGAGACACTGCTACGCAAACCTAGAGCTGGATGAAAAATTAAGAACAAATGAATTACCATACATTTGCTTCCTCACTTCCAGCATATAACCTGATTGTTTCCTGTCCCTTACTGCTTTACGTAATAACCAACCGGGGATAAAGTTATTAACCGCAACTTAACCTCCCACCTCCTTGGTTCTGACCCCCAGCTTCCCCTTTCCACACACCTGCACCTGATCGTTTACGCAAAGCTTTTGTGCTGCTGTTTTTAGCTGAATGTATTTCAATCACAAAAACACCTTACCGATGCGTGAGAGCTGTCCACTGTACCTCCTGCACCCTAAAAAGTGGTCCTTTTCAGCTGACCAATAAACCTGTTTTTGGTACAAAATTGAAATTTGTTATTCCCATATATTGCAAAAAACACTTTGTCCAAGTATAGACCACATTGCGTTAGGCCCATACAACTTCTGCAAACGGAGAAGCGCCAGACTAAACCCCCAGATAAACGCCAGAGAAAGTAAATTAAACTCAATAAATTCACTTGTTAGCCCAAGTGGTGGCCCGAAAAGTGAACTGCGGCTCACGTCCCTGTGTAGTGATTTTGTAGGCCCCTCCCACCTTACTGAAACACACTGAAACACTTGTGTCTAGGCATGTTATAAATACTGCTGGCTTGTTTCTTACTAAGCCAATGAAACACTTGTGCAAATACGTGTTCTGAATATCCCATCCCTATGTACCTATCACCCTACCTCCCCAATTTTATCTTTCCAGCTTCGCCCCGGACAAAAGAAACACTTGTGCGTGTGTAACATGCCCTGCCGCCTCCCACGCACCCTAATCCCTGGTTGGAACCTGCATGATGCATTCTACTTTTTGATGGTAGAGGACAACCCATATTATGTGCTAATTGTACGCCCTTCGCCCCATACCCTTGGAACACTTGTGCATAGGCACGTTATAAATTCCCAATCATGTCAATACGATCATCATTGACATTGTCACATTGCCTCGTCCCCCAGCGGCAGCAAACCCCTTTACTGCCTGCTGTATCCAATGCACATTAAAGCGGTTGTGTCTGCACAACATTCATCCGGGCACAGACCGGCGTCGTGACCCAAAAAGCAGCGAGGCCCCATCGGACCCGAGACCTTCCCTAAACCGGGCCCACATGTTTTTTACCTCCATACTTACAACGCTTATTTGTCCATTCACTCCTCCGTGCACCAAACCTTGTAAGTAGATTTGGGCCACTAAAAGCAACCGTGTGCAACGCCGTGCTCCCCAATATTTCAGCAAACAAACAGGATGTATTAACATCCCCAACTCAAACCCATCTCCTGCCTCGTGTTTTTTTAAAACCCGTCCAAAAACTCAACTACGATGTACAGGAAATAGCCCTCAATTTTTTTTTTTTTTTTTGTGTTTATCAAATTTCTTTGATTTTACAAAATGCTGCGAAAGTCGGTAAGGAAGCTCTTCGTCCCTCAATGAAACACTGCTGCTGTTTCGCAAAGAACATGCCATGCTGCACGTAAAAAGCCCTGAGCACTTTTTCCGAATTCAACCCAAAAAGTTCCTTATCAACTTGTGCGAAATCAATTAACACCTTCCCTGCACCGTTGTTTATTCCACTTTAGGGTAACAAGCGCAATGTATTTAAATTAGAAACTGAAAACAGCGGGCTGGACCATAACAAGGTACCAACCCAATGAAAAGCGTGGTTTTTAAACCCATATAGTGCCCAATGCTATTAGTCACACTTAAAGACCTGACCCCAACCCCTTACATCATTTCCTCCCTGCATCATCATTGCTAAACAAAGCCACACATGCATCTCCCTCGCCGTGCCTAGACAAACGATGCAGGATCGAAAGTGCTGGGCCGTCATGATGCTTTCAATAATGTTTTCATACCCCAACTTAGTCTTACTCCTGTTCCTACCGTGATTGGTGACAAACTGTTGATGTTTAACCTGCCGTTTACGAAAATATCCATGCAGCAGGTGCATTAACAATCTAAACTACCTTGAAGGAGGTTCAAACTGGGATCCACACCTTAAATGGCAGCCGTAAGAGCACGTCAATTGGGCCTCATTACGACCCTGGCGGTACGGGATTAACGGCGCTGTAAAAGGTGCTGGCGCCGTTAACCCCGTACCGCCTCATTACGAGGTCCCCTCGCAGGACCCGGTAAGCACGCCTGGTAAAACCAGGCGTGCTTACCGGGTCCCGCGAGGGGAAGAGGATGCAAACAACGGGCCAGCTCGTAATGGGGGCTGAAATGGGAATGGGGAAGGACCAGGTCCGGGTCCTTGGAGGGAGGAATTCCCAGACCCCGAGGCGATTTCGGTGGCAGCCATGCCGCCAATAGCGGCATGACTACCGCTGAAGTCGTACTAAGCGGTCCCTGCCACATGCTGCGGTAAAACATGAAAAACAAGCCCATCCGCAATAGATGCATTATTGGTCAAGACAAGGCCCGATAAGAATTGATAATTGTGTACACATAGTCCAGTCTTGACAAAGTTTGCCTACTGCGACCGCATGGCCCCACATTAAATTTAAATCCCATCCATCCGGGACGCAGGCCCCTCCAAAACCAATTGTATCTTTTTTCAATTGCACACAAGGCTCGGAGGTCCGACACGATGATTTTAGTGCATACATCGTTAAACACCTTGAAAAATTCCATCCGTGCCACCGCCCCCTCAACATCAGATACCTCTTTGTTCGATTGCCCACGAGGCTCGGCACGCTCGATAATAGCGCATGCAGGGTGAAACCCCTTGCAAAAGGCACACCCGGCAACCGTGTGCCGCAACATTAACAACTTAAACACATTCATGTAAATCGAAATTAACTCTCAAGATATGCCAAACTGTGCTAAACGGCACGTGTTAATCCACCGAAAGCAAGATGGCCAAACACACATGATAAACACGATGTATTTCATTCCCAATTGCGACCCATCTCCGGCACCGTGTTTTTACCCTTCGATAATACAAACCTGATGCATCACGCGGTTATAAATCCTAATCAATGCAGCTCTCTGCATCACCACGCGCTTAAGTACCTTTAAAGCCGACGCATGCCTTTGATTTACACATTGAAGTACAATACAATAGGGCATTGTGCGCTCAAAAACACAGTTCCAAATTACTTAACCAAGCAATCCAACATCATCCCCCCTCTCCGCAATTAACCGTGGTTTTAGGCTATGCCATTACCACCCATGATGCCGTCGGAAAGATGGGGCGACCTCATGCTCTGGATACAAACGGCCAGGAAGCCCCAACCCTAGGGCCCCCGCACCCAATGAAAAACATGTGGTGCAGAGAGCCATCACAAATCAGCCTGTCAGCCTGTAAACCAACATCCCTTCATGAAGCATCGCAAAAGCACCACTAGCCAGTGCCTCGAAACAAAATCGCATGCAGGGAACCATCAAATGAACAGATCCAGTTGACGAAGCCGCCGACCCAAGCAAACCTCCACCACCCATGTGCTGAGGCATAGCAGTGTCTTCCCACACTGTGCACCGCACCCTGCAGGCTAAGAAATGCCCACCCCAAACCACAAATGGCCTCCGCTGGCCCAGCCAGTCCCTGCGCAATGGTGAATGGACAGGGCCTGAACCCAACGGCAACCCTCCATATTCCCAAACTCAAAACTCAATCGCGCGAGGCAATCCCAACGGGCGATTTCACCCTGTAAAAACACTGCAGCGCAGCTCACTGACGCAATACACAAAGTGGGCCCCACGCTAGCACTGCCCACATACTGCGCCCTCTTCCTGCGGCACTGCCACCTCCCCGCGGCATGCTGCCGCAGCAACCCCGTGCAAGATTCACCAATGCAAACCCACCCCGGCAGTGCGGTGGCTGCCCTGAGCCAGTGCACAACCTCTACTCACGCGCCATGGCGGTCGCTCCTGGGAAACAGAACAAAGCAACAGTGTCCCCCGAACCAATGGTGAAACAGCGCTAGATTAACCCGCACACGCACCAACCGTATGGAGCAATGCTAAACTAAACTACACTCCGGCCCACCTGCCCCTCTAACAACAGACACCTCTTTACCCTGTTGCACAGGAGGCCGGGCCCTCCCCCCCCTCCCTGGGGCAAAAGTAGGCACCCCAGCGCCACCAATCCACTCCACCATCAAAACCCAGTGGAGGAAATGCCTGCGCCCTGCAGGCCTCGTGGCAAGGGCAGGCGCTTATGCATCCCCCATCAACTCCACACTCGACCTTTGGGAATCCACGACCGAACAAACCTCTGACTCAAAACTCCTTCCTGCTTGCAACACCTTGTTAATTCGACGGAGGAGGACTGCACAGAGGCCGCTCTTGCAGTCCTCCTCCGTATTTGTAGGCCATCCCAAGGGCTGGCCGGAAATACCCACCCTGGGGAATCCCGCCCCCACTCGTGATAGAGTGGAAGGGGTAGGAACCTCCGTAGCTGGGAGGGGGTCTGCCAGAGGGGCTATGTGGGACGTCCCTCGAGCGCCCCCTGCAGGGGCTGGTACAACCCCTGAACGTGCAAGTTCAGAGGGCAGGGGGAGTAAGGAATAGGTGCTGAGATGCTCATGGAGAAGTGTTCGGGGTGAAGTACTAAGAAGATTAGAATAGAACGTAAGTGCAACCTCCCCTGGGAGCCTAAGCAAGTGCAGTAAAAAAGACAGTGGGCCTCATTACGAGGTTGTAGGTAGCCATGGCGTTTATACCGGCATGGCTACCCCCAAGCTCGGGTCCAGCTCTGGGTCCCGTGAAAGGGGAATTACCGGGCCATTACGACCCGGTAATTCCCCTTTTACGGGACCCGGAACCGGTACGTCTCCATTCCCATTTGAGCCCCCATAGGGCTAAATGGGAATGTGGCGGGTGGTAGCAGTGGTACCGTTCATAACGGTACCGTTGCTACCATCAAGTTCTGCTTGCGGGTGCTATCTGCACGCCTGGTATGACCAGGCGTGCAGAGCGGCACCCGCGAGCAGAGCTTGTCATTTGGCGGTACAGTGATAACAGCGCCGGCAGCACTACCAACGCCATTATTACTGTACTGCCACTGTTATAATGAGGCCCAGTGGCTGGGATGAGAGATGTGGGGGGGTCAGGGCCCGAGGATACATAAGGGCCCTGCACATCAGTCACGCTACTGTATGATTAGCAGAGAAGAGTGGAGGAGAATGAAGGGGTAAAGAGAAAGGTCTTGAGGCTTTTTCAGAACTTAAGGAGGTCCTGCTCAAGTCGCAGAGGGAGAGAGAGGCTATTCCACAGAAGGGAGTGCCCGAGGAAAGTGATCGACCACTAGCTCTCTGTTTAGCAAACTGCTTCACACGCAGGGAGTTGGTGCCAGAGAAACGCAGGGGTGTAGAAGGGGAGTATTTGGTCAGGAAGCGTTGTAGATAGTGGACCCCAGTCCCAGATTTGGTCCCTGGTCCCAGATAGCCTTGTGGATACAGAGGGATTTGAATTTAATCTGTGCTGAGACCGGGAGCCAGTGAAGGCTTTGTAGGGCAGGAGAGATGCAGTCCCTGGGCTTGAGGCCAAGGATAAGTCTCGATGCCCTATTCTGGGTTAGCTGGAGGGTTCGCAGGGTGGACGAAGGAAGATTCAGAAAGAGGCTATTGCAATAGTCTGGCCTGGAGAGGACTAGAGCAAGGTAACATTGAGTCTCTGGGGAAGGCGAGGAAGGGTAGAGTTCCTTTGAGACGGAAGAGTTGAAAGTCCGACTTCTTCAGGATGTCCTGAATATGAGGGATGAAGGAAATGGAGGAGTCGAAGATGACTCTGAGATTCCTGGCTTCAGAGGAGGGGGCAGAGGGAGAGCCCATGGAGGAAGGCCAGGGTGAAGGGAAGAAGTAGGGTGCAGGGGACCCAATAGTTAACATACATGCTTGAGAGTGGCTGTTTGGGTATTGCAGATGTGTATTAGTGCGTTCTTCCACAAAGGGGGTGCTTCCCACATAGACCCACATACATTCTCTTCCTTGCTCACACATAAGGTGTTTACAGTGCTCGAAGCACCCAGGCTGAAGTGACTAATTACTATTTGCATATCACCCCTTTAAAACAGCAGTGGCCTGTGAATAGTAACAGGTCACTTCCGGAGCACTCTGACTTTCTCAAAGCCCTTTGCCCTTCCCCTCCCCAAAGATAACCCCTCCTACATTCCACCTAATACTTCTAGTTAATGTCCCCTCATGCTGCGCCCTGCCTACTGCTTTGAAAGGGTTTCGTTATTTCTAACTCATTATGCAGACGCACCCTCACTAGAAATGGGAATAACACACGTTTTGGATAGCTGTATACACACGCATTAAAATTTGAAAAGTATATTTTCAGTGTTTTCGATTTCTACCGTGAGCAAGCTTGCTTGTGCTCAAAATAGAAAACAAGCTATCTATTTTATTTTGGGAGGTCTGCTCTCACTAGAAGTAGACATTTAGAGGTTTTGTTTATTTTCAGTAGCTCGTGGTAGACCTAGCTTTGGGAAGCAACTGAGTGCTTTACAAGTCACACTTCAGTTGATTCGAGTGTTCCTACTAGTGGACTGGCCCACGCTACCATGGACCTTTTGATTCTTTCTGGCAACCCCTTAATGAGGCTAAAACATTTTTAGGTAGTCCTCAGGTCTCTTGTAAGGTATACATTTTGTCTTCATCCATTGTAGGCATGTGGTAGCGCTTTACCTTTCCCAGCTGAAATATATACTATATGTAATTGAAAGTTGTTAAACATTTGTGTTCTGTATTGGTCGAAATAGCTTCTTCCTCGTGTGTTATGAATATTACAAGACTCTGAGAAGCACTGTGACTAAATAACCATAGAGGAACGGGGAGAAGGCTAAGTTCCCTGTGCCACAAAGGCCGGCTAATATCCCAAAACCTATGAACCTAAAACACATGTTTGCAGCGGCAGACTGCCTACTGGGAAGTCTGGAGATTTCCCAGAGGGCCTCTGCACCAGGGGCCTCTTTTCGGAGAGAACTCTCAGAATTGTGTGCATATTGCTGTATGCAGCACACACGATTAATATGCTATTTGCGCTTGCACTGTGTAATATGGGGCCACTTTGAGAAGAAAAATCCAGGGCCTCTTTTGATTCCCAGTGCACTCCTGCCTGTGTGCATACTTCACATTAATAATGTAAGCACCCGCCCCGCCCCTGCTTGCTGGTCTATATACACTGTATCATACAGCAATGAGCATTAAGGCTCACCTGACTGTCAACTCTCAGAGGAAGTTCATATGACAGCCAGGAAGAAGAAAATGAAAGTCATTACTTTAATTTAGACATTAAATATTGACGTAGCAGTTACTATTGTTCTTGCGGGCATTGGCAACAGACATTAGCCTCATTAACGGGTTGACAGAAAACCTCAGACCTGCCGGGAGCACCGGCCCCTGCAGGCATTCTCGTAGGGTACGTTGCTACCGGCACCCTTATTTCCAGACCGCCAGACTTGTAATGAGGCCTCATTGTGAATTTAGAACTCAACTCTAATTGGTTGCTGCAGGCTAGTCCTCATAGTTTCAGACGTAGCTTAACAAAAGAATGCAGATTATACATTTTTCTAGAAATATTAGGGCACTTGCATGTATTGTAGCAGGCTTACCTGCACTGTATTTGTTATTATAATACATTTAGAGCTTCCATTGTAGGTGCTCCGCTTCTTCGCCATTTGGGACGATACAGACTCCATGTTTGGAAAGGAGCTTCCAGTCATTATTCATTTCTATCTGTGTGACGACACCATGGAAATCCGTGAGGCTCACGAGCGAAACGATGGCAGGGATCCTTTTCCCGTACTGTTGAAGCGAATGCACTTGCCAAAGTGTACCAAGGACCTGAAAGGTGATTTCCTTTCCCTCAAATACAGGTTTTTAATTATACTACAGTTGTAATTTGTGTGAAATTGTGAAACTTAATATGTCTCGAAGCGAAAATGCAGTGATGGCTATATAGAGGTTTTTGCCTTCATTACCCCAGAGATGATTCTGTCAAGAAAGCTGCACAGTTCGTCCAGTATTGGGTCTTTTATATACGCATTGATATTCGTAAACACTGAATATATCCGCTCCGGTGCAAGAGTGAAATAAATAATAAAATGATTAAAAACATTTCAAAACCAGTGAAACATTTTCTCACATTAAAAGCATATTTTGAGTGATTCCTTGCATAGATAACTCCTAGAAACTACAACCGTAGAGGAACAATGGCTAGATAGGCAGTTTCAGTTTCCATCATGTATGATAGAGGTAACACTGTTCCTTTTGGAGTTCCTGACTTCAATCAGGTTTCTGACCTTTCAAGGAAAGACTTGGGAAGACATTCTCTCGACTTTCTGAAGCTTTCTTGATATTGAAATTTTTGTTTGTTGAGAATTGTTGCTTTCCGTCAATGGGTGTCATTAAAAGTTTGGTGGTATTTCAGAGGTAAATCCGCAGAGATACCACCAAACGGATTAACCATTTCCCTTGGTCCGGCAGAATTACCACCGGATTACAAGTGGCAGTATGGCGATGTTGGTCCCCATTTATGTAGTCCATATGCCTCCATGGAGAAGTCTAATAAGAGATTATCAAGCTTTGTGCAATGCTTGTCATACTAATAATAAGATGTCCAGGACTGTTGCATTTGTCTGAAAAAGTCTTATCACAAGCTTAAGGACAGAGAGGCTATAAGGCTCAGAGCACAGCAGGAGAGGGCCAGCAAAGCCTGAGCAGCTCAAAGCATGAGGGCACTGAAAAGCCATCCGGACACGCTGGGGATTCCTCAGAGGCTTCTTATTGCCATTGCGACTACCGTTGTACAAGTGGTCTATGAATTTACATTAGATTAAATCATTTTATTGGACCATATCCAATAACGAATGTATAAAAACAAAACCATGCAAAGTAATCATTCCCCAAGCTTAAAACACCAACTTAACAATCCTCCAGTGGCCTATGGGTACGCTGGTTTTATGTTCACTATCAGAGTCTACAATGTTGACAACTGTCACTTCAACACCTGCAGGGCCACCTATGATGTTGATGTAACAGACTTTGGGCCACTCACTGTTGATTAACTCAACAGAGGACGCCATTGCGTTGTCTTCCTCAACATCAAGTCATACTTCCATGATGTCAAGACATTCTTTTTGATGTTGAAAAAAACTCGGCTACCCCGCTATACACTCGGAAGCCTCCAAAGTGTCCAAAAAGTATGGACAGGAGAGGAAGAACTCTGCCTCTGAAAACCCCTTATCTCTGCCTAGGACACTGTTGTACTGAGGACTACTATACCTAAGCCCCCTACAGAAGATGGTTGCATTAAAGCGGAATGACCCACATCTATAGGTTTTGAAGCTTTGCAGCTGAGGAAACTGGCTAGAACTCTAATATGATGGTTAGAAGGTTTGTTGGAGTGTATTACAGTTTTCAGGTCTCTGCACTCTTTCCTCAAACAGAGGTGGGACATAATACAGTGTCCCAGACTTGGATCCCCTCTTCCTAAGAAAGGATCCACTGGCAGATGGCCATTTACGATACCGTAGAAGTGACCGAATCCAATGTTTTCGAGGAAGTGACCAAACTGTTTTTTTTTATTTTTTTACCGAAAATACATATTTTTAAAGAAAATATATGTGGGGGTCGGGTAAGGGATAGAAATAAAGGTAGAGGGGAGGAGGGTGGTCTCCCCCGTCAATAAAACATAATCGGAGACTTCACTCTTTCGAAAACATGCATTCAGTCAAATCACACCTACATCTGGCCATTTAAGCTAGATAACTCTGTGCGCCTCGCCGATTTGAAAGGTGGTGTTGGAGGCTTAGAGATTCATGTTATTCAGCAATATGTGTGCTCACCCTTCCATGGAGATTTGTTGCTAAGTGACGCAATTAATGCTTTACCCAATGTAAAGATTTCAAAAGAATTGCTTTAGAGGTTGCACAATTATAGGTAGGATGGGTTTCCTGTGAGATGCTCTCATGATTGCATTGTGATCGTTGTTTTTGACAAAAGGTTGATAAACTGATTTGAAGTCAAAAAAGAAAATATATACGTGTGATACCCATCCCATAAACCCAAGAAAGAGCATCAATTAAAAGTACAGAGTTTTAAAATAGTGTGAACGTTTTTAGATTAAGTGAACTGTACATCCCTAGAGGCCCTGCCCTCGAATATCCGTTGATCTTCCCCTCACTTCAGGCCCTTTTCCTCCTCCAAGGCGTTTGCTAAATGGCTACGTCAGCTTCGGAGCATCTAACTTTCCTTTTCGAAGGTGTCAATTTTCATACTATTTCCAAATTTAAGGGCAGGACCTTTCTGTCTTTGACATCCCCTCTTCTTAATTTGCCTCTTGCTTATGCCTCAAGTTAATAGATTCAAAAATGAATTTCCTATGGGTACTAATACAAAGAAGCTGTGTCTTTGACAGATAATGTCACAACAAGCTTGAAGTTGGAGGAACTTTAATTTGAATGGGACTTGTGATGGAGTCAACTTTGGGGAGATGCTGACGTAGGGCTTGGGAACTCTGAGGGCCATGAGAAGCCAACAGTTACTTGATCCCGCCTCTGTAGGTGGTATATGGGGGATTCCCCATTACACCCATAGCTTCCTCTCGGGTGCTCCACCATACACCCTGCAGTCACTCTTTGAGAAGATTTCCCTGGTGTGGCTAACCAGGAAATATAGGCCCCATATTGGGTTGTGATAAACCTACCCAAGGAGAGCCATAGGGCAGGCAGGGGGCAACTACACGGTCTGAGGAGGTGTTTTGGGTGGGGAGGTGCAGGAACTGGCTGGAAATGGCCATAGGGATGACATGGCCATGGACAGTCAATGGTTGCGCACATAACCAAACAACACCGACAGGCTGTGTGTCCCTCCTCATGTGCCATTTCTCATATCTATACTCTATTGCAATAGTGTAAAAACTAAAAAATGAAATGCCAATGGCCCGGATCCAAATTCAATTACCATATCCAAATATAGAGACTGTTGCCAAACTCATTTGTTATTAGGGCTGGGAAAAATTGTGAGATTCTGTTCCACCGACCGCGGAAGTGAAATCTGAAAGATTACAATCTGTTTCACCTAAATCTGCCATTCCGCCACCCTTGAATATTGAAAAGAGCAGCGCTAAGTTTCTCTGGCCGTCTCACAATCTGAAATTAGCCACACAATGTTATGCGTGCCACTGCGCGAAGCTTGCATGGTTGGAAACAATCCTGCGAAGCCTCTCATGCCGCTGTGCAAACAAAGGCACGAATCAAACAAAAAAGCTGTGTGAGGTTTCTCGGGACGATGTTCGTAGCACGAATTGTTAAAAAAAGTGAAAGGTTTCTTGTGCTGCTGCAAGAACCTAGCATGGATTGGTAAAACAGTTTCAACACATTTCTCGTGTCTCTGCGCAAACCGATAACGAATTAAAAAAACACCTGAAGTTTCTTGTGCACGATCGAAAAAAGAAGACCTGTGTGAAGTTTCTCATCATGCAACACGAAACTGACATGGGAATGAAACACCACAAACTGCATGAAACCGGGCGGAATTTCAGTGACTGTGAAAAAGTAATGCTGATTTCGCGATTTGGGCGCAAGCGGAATCGTGTGAGGGCTCCCCACTATTCGCTTTGCCAGCAAAAATTTCGCTCACCCCGATTTGTTATCTGGGAGAAAATTGTGATATCCATCCTGGGAAGCGCTATACAAAAATTCAAAAAAGAGAGCACCCTCAGAATGTGCAGACACTCTCAATAAAGACAGTCTGCGGCAATAACAGGTGGATGTCTTGGAAATCGAACAGTCTTAGACACTAGTCCAAATTATGCACAGTATAGTGTGATGAGACTCGCAAAGGCCCTGTACGCTAGCTATGACGGCCCGCATACTGACATGCATGCATGCACTCAAACACGCAGAGACAACAAGACTCGTCACTTCAAAAGAGAACGACTTCCCGCGCAGGAGCAGGAAAGTTACAGAGATCATAACAGTGTCAGCCTGTGAAAGACGGTGCGGTTTTGGACGAACCAGTGCTAGATGCAATGGAATGGACTTGCTCACCTGGAACTGCTAGTGACACTGGGAGCTCATGGCAGCCGCTTGCTCCTGAAGCTTCTCCAAGGCCCAGGATCCGGTGTGAATGCAGAGAAGAATGCCAGGTGTAATGTCGCATTCAGCATTGTTATGTTGAGGCAGGGTTTGTGTTAGGGTGGAGGGACGGGAAGTGGCGTAGAGGAGGAGGTCCTCAGTTGGAAAAATAAAGAGGTTGGAAATGGTACCTCCGTGTGTTCTCCCTCATTCATATAGGCACGACATCCAGAGGCAGTTCGGCCATAACAAGAGCGGCACACTGGTGGCGAAGGGTGTGGACCCATGACTCACGGCTGGCATTGCAGACACTTGCCGGTGCGAGGCGAGAGCTCATGGGAAATCGTGTGGCACTGGTCCAGATGAAAGGGCACGATGAGCTCTCGGTCTGTCAGCGGGCCTGCTCCGATCAACACCGTCCCCGAGGAGGTGAGAGAGTGTTGGAGACTGTTGGGGGTTACTGGCGCCGCCCCAGCGCTGTCCGCAAGCCCCGGATCCCCCAAGAACTCAGCCTCACACGTCCTTGTGGTTCGGGCTTCTCGGTCGATCTGCGCGGCCTGGAAACGCCCTGTTTATTTATGCTGCACGCTGCGGCGTGCAACGTCACGCTGCCGCATGCGTGCCCCGTCATCAGGCAGCGCCACATTCCTCCTTTTTCAAACATTGAAAAACTATACACTGCAAATCAAAACACTATGGGCCTCATTCCGAGCATGGCGGTAAGGGATAGCGGCCACCGCTAACGAGAGCGGTGGCGGTAATCCCTTACCGCCATACTCCGAGTTCCCTTTGCGCCATGGTGGTTTTAACACCTGCTTTTAGCAGGTGTTAAAAACCATGGCGCTAAGGGACCTTGATGTAAATTACGCCACCGTAATTTACGGTGGCGTAATTAACGCCTTCCCCACTCCCATTATGCCCTATGGGGCAAGAATGGGAATGGGGAAGGGTAAATGGGGATTGGGGAATTACCGCCCCGCCAACCTTGGAATGGGGCGGTAATTCCGCCATCCACCAAGGCGCTGCCGGTCCGGGTACGGCGTCAACCAAGGCGTTAATAGCGCCATTGGTTAGCGCCGTACTCGGAATTAGGCCCAATATGTCTATAACACTTCACATGTCCTGTTCTGAAAACCCCTTTATTAACATCCACCCGGGTCCCCTTACTTAACCGTTCCCTTTGTCAGGGTGATCAGACACCTGTCCCAGAACGTATTCGCTGAGGTGAGCAGGTTTCCCTCGCCCAGTCCTCTGGGGGTACCTCCTACTCACCTCCGGCACGGGTGATCGGTCCACAGGCATACCCCGGACCGAGGACTCGGGCAGACATGGTGATTCTCCTTCGTCCCCAGGGATGACCTCCAAGTCCGGATCAGGGGGCGGAATAGTTCTGGGATCCCGCAACTTCTTAAAGAAACTCACGTTGCGAGTTACCTCAGACCGGCCATCCGATGCAGTCACCATGGATCCCTTGACCGCAACAACGTCCAACGGCTCTGGCTAGTACGGTAGAGAGAGCTTCCCATGGGGATGTCTATTTCGAATGAGGACCTTATCAGCCGGCTCCAGCCGCTGTGGGCGAAGCCCCCTCCGAAGGTTCTCTTGTTCAATCCTTATTCGCCGGTCAGCTGCGACCTGTTGATTGTCAATCACCCCCGTTTCTTACTCTCCCACCTCAGGTAACAGCCCCCGAGGACACCGCTTGAACAACGCCTCTGCCGGGGCCACTCCAGTGGATGCATGCAGTGTGGTACGGTACACCCTCAAGAACTGATAGAGGGCTCTTTGGAGGGACTGTCCATGGCCCTGGGCGATCCGAAATGTCTTATTTAAGGTTCTCATCATCCATTCTGCTTCACCATTTGCCCTTGGCCAGAGAGGCGAGATCTTCCTGTGCACCACCCCATAGCTCTCCATCAGTTCGGCGAACCGTTCACTCTGGAACGGCGCCCCGTTGTCCGAGCACACCGTATCTGGGAAACCATGGTCCGCAAACACCTTTTCCACGGCCACCATGAAATGCTCAAACGCCACTGATTCTACGAACTCCACCTCGGGGTACCTCGAGTATTCATCAACCAGCACGATGAAGTGGGTGCCCATCGTGGTGGAGCCAAAGTCTGCATGAACGACTTCCCACGGGTGCGTCCCTCGAGGCCTCGCCTCTATGACAGGTTCACGCTGCAGGGGTGACGCCGCCTGACACCAAACACAGGCTGCCACGAAATTGCTTTGGTCTTGGCAGCGCCCTGGTGACTACGGTGTGCAAGGGCAATCACATCCCCCACCTTTGACTGGGGCACCACAATTCGATCTCCCCGGAGTAGAAGGCCGGATGTTGAGAACGACAGCTCCTCCCGGACCTTCCACAACTGCTCCAGTCCAGTTCTGGTCTGCTGGGTGCACCCCGCTAGGGCCTCCAGCACCGACTTCCAGGATCCCTGCTGCATGGATTGCCTTAGTATCCTGAAACACTCGTCATCTGCTGCAGCTGTCTCAAGTTCCTTTAAGGACATGGCATTCGGAGTGGCCGCCTCCACCACCACCCGGACATGCTCTTCGGCCTCCTCCGCACAGCTGTCATAGTCCTCCGCCCCAGGCGCCCCCGGGTGTCTAGAGAGATAGTCTGCCGCATTGTTCGCCCCCGGCCGATACACCAGGGTGATTCCATATTCCAAGAGGGCGAGCATCCATCTCTCAATTCGTGCTGGCGGCTTGGAGGATGACCCCGCCAGGATGGGAATCAACGGTTTGTGGTCCGTCACCACCATCACCGGGCGTCCACGAACGTAGAGCCGGAAGTGCCTGGAGCCCCAGAGTACGGCCAGTGCCTCGCGCTCAATCTGTGAGTATTGCTGCTCCGCCTCCGATAGCGCCTTGCTGGCGTAGGCCACCGGGCGGACACCCCCATCATGGTCGATCTGTGTCAGCACGGCGCCCAAGCCAAATGGACTGGCGTCAACAATGATCTCCGATGGTAACACAGGATCAAACAAGGCCATGGTGTCCTCTGCTGCCAGGGCGCCCCTGATGTCGTCAAAGGCCGCTTGTTCAAGCGGGCCCCAGTTCCAGATGGTGTCTTTTCTTGTCAGCGCCCTGAGCGGTTCCGACCTGGAGGCAAAATTCTGGATGAATCGTCCACAGTAAGTAACCATGGCCAGGAAACTCCGCACATCCGACACGGATTCTGGAGGCTGCGCCTTTCTGATGTCCTGCACCTTCTTAGGATCAGGTGACACCCCCCCCCCCTCCTTAAACACAAAGCCAAAGAATTCTATTGATGGTCGAAGAAATTCACACTTCTCCTTGTGGAGGGTGAGGCCCAGGGACTGCAGTCTCTCAAACGTCTTTGCCAGGCATCTCAGGTGATCTACCTCTGTTCTGGAAAACACCAGGATGTCATCGCTGATATTCAGGACGCCCTCCAGGTCTGCTAGGGCGCCCCTGATGATGTTTTGAAACACCTCTGCCGCCGAGGACACCCCGAAACTCAGTCTCTTGTAACGATACAGACCTCGGTGGGTGGTAAAGGTAGTAATGTACATCGACTCAGGGTGGAGGACGACCTGGTGATAACCCGCTCGGAGGTCCAACTTCGAGAAGAAGCGAGCGCCTTGTACCTCGGCAATGATGTCGTCTATTGTCGGGGTGAGGTGCCTTTCTCTTTTGATTGCTTTGTTCGGCAACCTCATGTCCACACAGATCCGGATGGCATCGGGTTGTTTGGGTTTTCGTGCCACCACGATTGGGGACACCCAGGGAGTCGGACCCTCCACCTTCTCTATGATGTCAAGATTGCCCAAGTTGTCCAGCTCCTTGTCGACATGTTCACGAAGGTGAAATGGTACCCTGCGATGTTTCAGGGCGATGGGCTGCACGGATTCGTCAATGTGCAACCTCACTGGATCGCCAGCCATCTGTCCAATCCCTTTGAATAGTGCGGCATATTTCTCCAGCAAGTCATTGATGTCTTCTAGATAGACGGAGTACGCAAAGCTGACAATGCCAAGGGCCTCCGCCGCTGCACAGCTCAGCAAGGTATTGTTGCTCACTGGTGTCACATAGAACCGTGCAGTGATTTGGGATCCATCATGCTCCACCTTCGCCACGAAGACGCCGTCTAATGGCATAGGGTCTATGGCACCAAACGCGAAGATGCGGGCCTTGGGCGCGACCAATTTGCAAGGCCGGTTCATGGCGTCATAGTGTCCACGGGCCATCACATTGACAGACGCCCCCATGTCTACCAGGACCGGGACTGGAGAATGGTTTACCTCCACCACACATCTTGGCTGTCTCCTGTTCTTTCCTTCCAGGACCTCCACACTTGAGACAAAGAAAATGTTCTCTTCCTCATCTTCGTCAGCCTCCTCTGCCTGGACATCCTATTCGCCCTGGTCCACTTGAGCGACGTTGGGCGGTCGACCCTGGCAAATGAAGATGGGCCAGGCGAGGCCTCACGGCACCAGCACAGGCATACGCTCCTTGCACACTCTTGAGAAATGGTCTGGTAGCCCACACCGTCCACAAGTCTTTCCGGCCTCAGGGCATTCCGTTGGGTGGGGCAGGTCGTAGCCACACTTCTGGCAAGACTCACCTGCCCTCCCAGCTCTGTCTCGGGGGCCAGGTCTTCTGGTGCCCCTGCCACAGCGCCACATCACGCACACCTCTGCGGTTTTGATGGAGCGCGACCCAGCCTCCATTCTCGCTGCCCTCGCCTCAGACACCTCATGGCACCTCCCCAGTTCAAGGATGCGCGGGAGTGTGATTCCGGGCTCCCTTAGCACTTGTCGCCTGAGCTTTCCTGAAGAACACGCCTGTATGAGCATGGTCGTGATCATATCTTCAGCATCACCCCACGCGCAAGCCAACGACAGGCGCCTCAGGCGTCCATAGAAAGTGTCCAGAGTCTCGTCCTCTTTCTGTTTGGTGGATAGCATCACGAAGCGCTCATAGTCCGCGTTGGCAAGAGGTAGAAAATGAGCTTGAAGGGCGGCCTTTGCCTGACCATAGGACCGATCCCCCGGCGGAAGTGATTCAAAAATTTCCTGAACTGAGGGCCCTGCTGAATATAACATGGTCGCCAGTCTGGATTCATCATCAGCCACTTGAGCGGCTCGAAAGTACATGTCCAGGCGGTCGACCCACCTCTTCCATCTGGGCCCCAAGCTGGAAGGTGGGCCCGAAACATCAAACTCCGGGAATTGGCTGCAGGGCCGCCTGTGCACGAGGCTGGGCCATAGCTGGAGGAATCTGTTGGAGAACGGGTACCACTGCCGGCTGCACAGGAGGAAGCGGACATGGAGGACCTGCCTGCCCACCTAGATGCTGCTGCACCTGCTGTCCTGCTGATGCTGCTGCTGGTGCACTGTCTTGATCCTCAGTGTCACTCATGATCTCGAGCGCACAGGCACCCCCAGTGTGGGAGATGGGGGCCGCAACTCAGACTCAAACCACCTCCAGGGAGGAAAATAGTCACTGCAAAACACCTCTGTGATGATGAAGAGGATGAAGATGGTTCTAGCCTGATGAAGAAATATTAAAGTCACTGCAGCACACCTCTGTGATGATGAAGAGGATGAAGAGGGCTCCAGCCTTCGACTGTTCCAAAAATTGAGGCAAGAAGAATAATGGGCTATGCAGGCCCAGCCATGTTAGCCCTCCTCCTTGCTTGCACTCGACGTAGGAGACCCAAGAGAATGAAAAAATCACAAATTGGGCACATGTGTATGCAGGTATAGCGGCCTGCTGACAGAAGTTCCAAAAATTAGATCTGGATTCACTTCAGAGCTCAAACCGGAGCTTCATGAAGTTCCACGGCCTGATAGACAAAATGGGTGACGCACTACCCGCGGCCTGAAACGAAGTCTTAATCCGACCTCTTTTCGGTGAAAAAATGTTTATATAAATAATCACCGCTGGGCCCAGGCATCGTCTCCCCCACTCGTCGCCACTGTTGAGGGTTACTGGTGCCCTCCCAGCGCTGTCCGCAAGCCCCGGATCCCCCAAGGACTCAGCCTCACACGTCCTTGTGGTTGGGGCTTCCCGGTCGCTCTGCGCAGCTGGGAAACGCCTCGTTTATTTATGTTGCACGCGGCGGCATGCAACGTCATCCGGCAGCGCCACAGAGACCTGCATGATAACCTCTCTGTTGCCACATAAAACTAGAGCGCAGTGCACAACCTGCACTTGTGTGTACAGAGGTCCTGTATGCATATCCCCACCTCGTCTGAAGCATAAGAACCCAGAAGGTTTTATCTGCTACCGCCGCACAACACATCCACCTCCGAAAGGATACTCATACCTACCAAATGGAAAGATAAAAAACTGTTTATCATAAGCCAAGAGGGAGACACTGCACCCCAGTTATCACAGTGCAATGGAGCCCCACGTGCCTGTTTTCAAGAGGACACACAGGCTGGAGTGACTTTAGGGGCAGTGCCAGCAGGGCAGACAAGACCAGCACATGCACAAGCTTTCAGCACGTTCAGTGATTAAAAAAGAAATGCTACCATGACTGACACAGACCACAGACATACTGGCGACAGTATCATCACGTTCCTCAGGGATGTTCCCTCTGGTACAGGGTAAATCACTCTCGCTACAATTGCCCACAGCGTTTGTCCTCACGGACACCAGCAGCTTAGGGCTATGATGGGCACGCTGGATCCGGGATTTTAAGGTGTGTGTATATATAGCGGCTATGGGCCATCTAGATGATGAAAGAAAAAAGAACATACTCATGTAGACTGTGGGAACGGCAGTACATGCATTCTATATGAATTACTGGACAACAAAATGACATTATTTGATGAACTGAAAGAGGTAGTCTCGATATATTCCGCACCACACACACATTTTGATTACGAAAGACACATCTTTCACATGACCACACAAGAAAAAGGGGAATCCCTGGACAACTTTGTGATGAGACTGTGCATCCAAATCAACCACTGTGAATTCCACAGATACTCCAACAAAGAGGCACTGAGATCTCAGAATTATGTCCCAAAACTATTGGGGCATACCAATTAACATTCAAAGACAGGTAGAAGAGGAAATAATAAAACCTCTAGATCAAAACATCATCAAACCAGCGATCGGACCCACCCCCTGGGTGTCCCCTATAGTACCATTCCCTAAGTAGTCTGCGTATGATTCCATAGAACTGTGCGTGGAACCACGAATTACAGACATGATTCACTTACTAAACAGAGCCACAGTTTTCTCAAAATCAGAACTTAATATAGGATATCACCAGCTGGAGTTGGCCCCAGAATCCCAGTACATAACCAGCTTTGTAAAACACTTGGGGTTATATAGATGAAAGTGTTTGATTTTTGGAGTATCATCTGCAGCAGAAAAATTCCAGGAAGAGATTCATAAAGTGATCGACCAGGTGCCGAATTGCTTAACTATAGCAATGACATCTTGGTCTTCTGAAAATCAATGGAAGAACACAATGCCACACTACGTAGTGTCTGTTTAGCGTTGAAGGGAGCCCGGTTGACACTCAACGGGGACACATGTGCATTCCAGAAGAGGACACTGAAATTCTTCAGGCACATATTCTAAGAACAAGGAATGAGACTGGACACAGACAAAGCAGCTGCATTAATTCCCAAGGCCGGAAAACATCTTGGATTTGCAGTAATTTCTGGGACTGGTAAGCTACTGCTCTCGATATTTGAAAGATCATGCCACAGTGAGTGCCCCATTACGAGAGATCACCAAGAACAAACCAGATTTCAAAGGGGAGGCCATAATGCCAAGAGACTTTCGAAAAGATTCAAAGGAACATAACTTTGGTGGAGGACATGTTATACTTCAATCCCAACAGGGAAACAGAGGTGACAGTGAATGCCAGTCCAGTGGAACTCAGAGCCATCTTGGCCCAACATGAACAAAGACACTGCAACCAGATGTGTCCTGTCCTATGCCAGCAGGAATTTATCTGACATGGAACAGGCATATTCTGAAGCGGAAAACGAGAGTCTGGCGGTGGTATGGGCCTGCAAGCACTTCCACCTCTTTGTCTATGGAAAGTCTTTCACCATTGCCACAGACTATCAAGCGCTCCTCAAGCACAACCCAAAAGCCAGAATGCCACCAAATATTGCAAAATGAGGTCTGCATTTACAAGACTATACATTTACAAATCGACACAGGCTTGGAAAGGGAGAGAATCCAGTGGATTATTTATCCCACCGCCCCACAGGACTGGCAAGGGTGGTACACTCGATTGAGGATGTCTACATAAATTATGTCATACGACCCTTCCCGATCGGCTGGGCCACTCTTCAAAGAGAATCTGAACAGGATACAGTGCTGGTCACTGTGGTCAGATGCATAGCAAGCAGAGAGAAATGTGAAGGAGATGGCAAGGGACAAGGACGGGGATGTACATGAGGATTTGTACAGTCTAACACTAGTACAAGACTAACTAACTGCCACTGAGGATAACATCCTCCTAAAGGGTTAGAAAATGGTACAACCCATGTCGCTATGTCAGCAGGTCATCGACCTACTTATGAAGGACATTGCAGAGTAGTGCCAGCGAAGAGACTGCTGAGACAGAAAATGTGGTTCCCAAGGCTGGACACCAGAGTAGAGGAGACATTATGGAAGTGTGCTAAATGCTGTTTGGTAGCCCGGTCCCTCCTTCCCAACCCACTGCAAATGATAACGCTGCCAGAAGGTGTATGGGTAGAGTTGGCAATGGACTTCTTCGGACCAGTAAGGGATGGGACCTATGCCCTGGTGGTGATAGATGAGCACTCAAGATTCCCGGAAATACACAGTGTCATCCACAGCAGCTACTTGTGTCATTCCTGTTCTGGACTCGATACTTGCGGCCTATGGTATCCCAAAGGTCATCAAGTCGGATAATGGGCCACCTTGCACAATCCAAGACTTTGCAAATTTCTTTAAGTACATGGGTTTCAAACACAGGAAAATCACGCCGCTGTGGCTACAGACCAATGGCATAGTAGAGTGGTTTGTGGTAAACATAAAGAGGGCGCTCCAGATTGCGAATGTCACTGACGAACCGTTCGAGCAAGTTTTATACCGGCTGCTTTGAGACTACCGAAATACTCGGCATAGCACAACAGGGGTGTTCCAGCAGAGATAATGTTTGGGCTGATGGTCAGGACGCGGCTGCCTTAAGGGACAGAGAGGAAGGATCTCGTCATCCGGTCAGGATAAAGAATGAGGAAGAAAAGCAAAAAATGAAAAGATTGGCTGACGCCAGAAGAGGAACAAGGGACGTGAACATCCAAGTAGGTGATTAAGTTATGGTGCAGCAATCTCAGAAGAGGAAAAAATACTTTATATTCATACTGGAACTCCTGACCGTGACATACAAGAAAGGCATGCTTATAACAGCCTGAGACGGAGAGAGAAGAACCATCACCGCAATATGTCACATTTCAAAGGATGCCCGAGCGTGGAAAATGAACAGTGGCGCAATCCGAGAAGTGGAGAGAGCGGTTGTGACTCAGAAGGAGTGGGAGCCGAGGTCGTGATGCAAAGCCATTCACGAGGGAGGCCAGAGCAGCACAGAGTAGAGCGTCCGACGAGGACCCGAATAAAACCAGTAAGACTCGTAGAAGAAATGGGTTAACGTGGCATGTAATGTCGCATTCAGCTATTCAGCCTCCTTATGTTGTGTTACAGTGGAGAGACAGGAAGTTACGTGGAGGTCCTCAGTTGGAAAAATAAAGAGGTTGGAAATAGTCCCTCCGTGTCCCCCTCATTTATAGGGCCAACATACAAAGGCCATTTGGCTATAACAAGAATGCCACAGCCAAGCAGGTTTAAAGATATTGTAGTACAGCGACTGTGGGGGAGCTGTATTTGAAAGCAGATGAACATTAAGGTAAAGGCCTTTATTATAGGTTGAAAGGGATGTGATGACAATAGGAGTTGAGACTACACTACAGTTAACAGCCCGCCTACTGATAAGCATGCACTCACACAAACAGGGGTGACAAAAAGACTCATCACCATGGCAACAAAGGAGCAAAGCTCTCGCACACGAGCTCACGACAGGCGGGCTCTGTGTGGGTCATGCCAGAGTCCTAAAGAGGTGCTTCTTTCCATGTAACACATAGCACGGAACAACAATGCTACAGCAGTGGCCAGAACAGAGTAGATGGTCAGAGGGAAGACGGCAGTAGCTCCCACAGCAGAGTATACGTTTGTACGTGCCGAAGAGAAAGAAAATCACCTGTAAGACGAGAAGATTACGAACTGCATGGACTGTTTTGAAATGGAGTAAAAAAGATGGTGTAATATCCTGCTTTGCCTCTCTTCTTTTACCTGGGCCTAATCCGCTGCACCATTGCCTGCTCTGCTAGTAGCTTGTCTACCCTCAGTGTCTCCCTTCACTAATGGCTCCTTGAAACGCCAATCGAGGCAGCAGCAAGAGAGAGTGCACTGGAGCCAAGCGAGACGGTAGCAAGAGAGACTGCAGTGGAGCCAAGCGAGATGGCAGCAAGAGAGAGTGCAGTGGAGCCAAGTGAGACTGCAGCAAGAGAGGGTGCAGTGGAGCCAAGTGAGACTGCAGCAAGAGAGGTTGCAGTGGAGCCAAGCGAGACAGCAGCAAGAGAGGTTGCAGTGGCGCCAAGCGAGACGGCAGCAAGAGAGAGTGCAGTGGCACGAAGCGAGACGGCAGCAAGAGAGAGTGCAATGGCGCCAAGCGAGACAGCAGCAAGAGAGGTTGCAGTGGAGCCAAGCGAGATGGCAGCAAGAGAGAGTGCAGTGGAGCCAAGCGAGACGGCAGCAAGAGAGAGTGCAGTGGCACCAAGCGAGACGGCAGCAAGAGAGAGTGCAGTGGCACCAAGCGAGACAGCAGCAAGAGAGGGTGCAGTGGAGCCAAGCGAGGCAGCAGCAAGAGAGGTTGCAGTGGAGCCAAGCGAGACAGCAGCAAGAGAGTGCAGTGGAGCCAAGCGAGATGGCAGCAAGAGAGAGTGCAGTGGAGCCAAGCGAGACAGCATCAAGAGAGAGTGCAGTGGCACCAAGCGAGACAGCAGCAAGAGAGGGTGCAGTGGAGCCAAGCGAGGCAGCAGCAAGAGAGGGTGCAGTGGAGCCAAGCGAGACAGCAGCAAGAGAGTGCAGTGACGCCAAGCGAGACTGCAGCATGAGAGATGGCAGTGGAGCCAAGCGAGACAGCATCAAGAAAGAGTGCAGTGGAGCCAAGCGAGATGGCAGCAAGAGAGAGTGCAGTGGTGCCAAGCGAGACGGCAGCGAGAGGGGGTGCAGTGGAGCCAAGTGAGACTGCTACAAGAGAGGGTGCAGTGGACCCAAGCGAGACAGCAGCAAGAGAGGGTGCAGTGGAGCCAAGCGAGACGGCAGCAAGAGAGAGTGCAATGGCGCCAAGCGAGACTGCAGCAAGAGAGGTTGCAGTGGAGCCAAGCAAGACAGCAGCAAGAAAGAGTGCAGTGGAGCCAAGCGAGATGGCAGCAAGAGAGAGTGCAATGGCGCCAAGCGAGACTGCAGCAAGAGAGGTTGCAGTGGAGCCAAGCAAGACAGCAGCAAGAAAAGAGTGCAGTGGAGCCAAGCGAGATGGCAGCAAAAGAGAGTGCAGTGGAAGATGTGCCTAATGATACCGCTATGTAAGTAAAGGTCGTACAAACTGAACATAAAAGTGGTCTGCTTGAATACCTCTGGGTGTCTGCACTTACACACAGTACCAATGCATTCATTTCAGGATTCGATGCAGGGCATTTAAGAGCAAACAGTTGAGCATGTATAACGCATACAAATCAGATGTGTTAAGGGTTGTTTTTGATAGAGATCCATTGTAAAGTGTTCATCTATGACACAGCGCTAACATTTTCAACAGTACATCCTGAGTTGTGGATGTTTTCTATAATGAGTCTCTTTACAGTTTCTATGTGACTCACCCATATAGTCATTGACTAGCTGTCAGCCAATCAGTTTGCAGCATTTAGATAATATACACGTTGTGATTTACACTATAGGGTAATTGGATCTGCCACAAGAATAGGGTGTCCTGCCATGGATTCTATCTTTTTAAAAAAAAATAAAACCTCTTCATTATTATTTCTTTTGTTGACATCATATGATTGCAGTATTCAAGGCATATCCTTATGTATGCCAAGGCCGCCTCCTCCTACCCATTCGATACAGCCTACCAACTTCCTCCCTGCTCTCCAACAGTTTAAGAATGTAGCCACATTCTCGCCTCATAATATTTCCAATGACAACCCTCCACTCACCCCTACCCAATGGATACATAAATACGCCCAACATACTTTGCCCACCTACTATAAGAAACAGTAGATTAGGATCAAGAAGTACTATGGTCCCAACCACCGATACATATCTCAATAAAAAGAATCATGACAAGAACGCCCAACAGACCCATAAGTGTCCCACTAAACCAAGGACTCAGAAAAACAACAGGAGACCCCTCACTTCCTGCCCCACTACCAATGCAACTAGTACCCATGTTGCCAGTTAGTGGCAGGCACACCCCAATCTCCTACCAGTTACTGTCCCTACTCAGACCAATTTGGACATACCCAAATCAGAATTACCATTTATGAAGGGTGCTCTCATTAATGCGAGATCCCTCACAGCACATGCGCTTGACATCGGTGATCTCATGGTAAGCAACAAGCTGGACATCCTAGCCATTTCAGAAACATGGCTGCATGCGACACCAGCCCGGCTTTATCATTGGCCATACCAGATGCTTATATGATCCTAAGAACAGACAGAGACGATGCGTGAGGAGGTGGAGTAGCACTCATCGCTAAAAAACAACTGGGTGTGAAGAAAATACTCAACCACCAAATATTCTCCTCAGTCTCAACCAGATTTCTTAGCTCACTATCCTTTTCACCAAGGGCCAACAGCAACCCAGACACGTGTTTAGGCCTGGCTGGGCCTCATCAGTGAGGTGGGGCTGTGCCTCTATGAAACATGTGTCTGGGGTTGCTGTTGGTACTCTTGTTCAGAAGAGAATTAACTAGCATTTCGGTGCTGGACACAAAGATTGATATGATTTGGATATTTCTCTTCTATGAAAGCGATAGTGAGCTAAACAAATCTAGTTGAGACTCCCCTGTGACTCAGTCCGGTTGAGAGACTCCCAGAACCCCCTGTTTTGCATATTAAAAAGTAACTTTGGGTCTCACCCTAAGTTACTAGGGTAATCCACACGTGGACCAATTGCTCACTGTTTTTAGAGAGGCACAGCTCCACCTCACTGAGGAGGCCCAGCCAGGCCGAAACACGTGTCTGGGGTTGCGGTTGCTACTCTTGTTCAGAAGAGAATTGGCTGGCATTTCGGTGCTGGACTGACCTTGAGCAGGACAAAGACTGACATGTTGTAGATATTTATCTTCTGTGAAAGGCATAGTGAGCTAACAAATCTGGTTGAGACTCCACCGCGATTGAGGTTGGTAGAGAGAGTCCTCGAAACTCCCTGTTTTGCATATTAAAAAGTAACTTTGGATGTCACCCTAAGTTACTAGGGTAATCCAGACATGGACCTCTTGCTCACTGTTCTTAGAGAGGCGCAGCTCCACCTCACTGATGAGGCCCAGCCAGGCTGAAACACTTGTCTGGGGTTGCTGTTGCTACTCTTGTTCAGAAAATAATTCCTTAGCATTTCGGTGCTGAACTGCCCTTGGGCAAGACAAACACTGATAACTTGTAGATATTTCTCTTATGTGAAAGGCATAGTGAGCTAAAAAATCTGGTTGACACTCCCCCGCGACTGAGGCCGGTAGAGAGACTTCCAGAACCCCCCTGTTTTGCAGTCATAATAGGCAACCTCTTCCAGGGCTGTCCCCTTCACTTCCAAACCCAATGATGTTACCCCAGACTTCCTTAGCCGAAACACCATAACCTTGGTCTTACTCCTATTCAAAGTTAATCCCAGCTGGGAGCAGGCAGTAACACAGCTCTCCAAGCTTCTTTTGATACCCATTGGAGATAAAGGTAACAGGACCGAATCATTGGTAAAAAGTAGAGCTGGCAAAGCATCCATGTCTAATTTTGGTGGATCCAGTTTTGCGTCCTGACAGTCTGCCAACAGAGCCAGATTAATCTCATTGATATAAAGGGTAAACAGAAGTGGGGCAAGAACACAGTGTTGCTGCACGCCTCTGTTGACTGTAAACTGGCTCGTGGTCTGTCCCGCTGGACCCCATCCCACCACAGCAGAGTTGCAGGAATAGAGTTGGATAGTCACTGCCACCAGATGGTATGGGAGTGGACCCCCTGCTTAAAAAAACCCCTGAGAAAGCAGGTCCCTAAGGACACTGTCAAAAGCAGTCTGGAGGACAATGAAAACTGTGTACCCTTGCATCTTTTTTAGGACACATTATTTCTGAAAGATCATATGGATGTGAAAACGCTGATCCACAGTACTCATCCCCTGCCGAAATCCAGCCTGAAGATGGTAGATGAGGCCCTTTGATTCAACACACTCCTGCAATTGCTGGAAGACAACCCTGGCGAAAACCTTCCCTGACGCATCAAGGAGCAAGATGAGCCTGTAGTTGCTTTGCCGATCACGCCCCACCTTCTTATGTATGGGTACAATCTCGGCACAGTGCCAAGATGCAGGGACCTTGTTGGGGTTGACCACTGATTGGAAAAGCTTAGATAATACGAGCACCCAATGTTTGGCTCATCCTTCCAAAGGTCAATCAGTACTTTGTCAAGGCCAGGGGCCTTTTGACCCTTCGTACTCAACAAGGCACTTCTCACCATAGACAAGGTAATACTAACAGGTGGACCACTATCGATCTCCGATTCAACCACTGTGTGCACTAGACCTAGTCAACAGGGACTGTCAGAGAGTTCTAGTAGTGCAGAGTCTGACGGGCTGCATAACGCCATCAGATTACAGAGCTCATCAATGGACTGCATGGCGAAGAAGGCCATTCTCGCAGGACTGTGGCTGCTCAGGGAAAAATAGAGCGTAATGGAAGACTGGGTTTCTGTTCTCCCAAGGCATTAGAGTGGAGATAGAACTATGCTCTCACTAGAGGAGCACCTGGAACTTCCTGAAGGGCAACACAGCAGGTGGTAGTAAAAATGCCTGCAGAGGGGGAAGCTCCCTTACCCTCCTAACACCCCCCCACTACCAGGGTTGCAAACGAATATGATGGACAGTCGCCAAGCAAGCATGGTGGCTAGACACTTTCGAACGAGCGCTGTCTACAAGCCGCAAGAGCATTAATAAAGTGCCCTCTAGCCCTAAGGAAAATCTCCAGGGCAAAGAATCCCCTGACTCGCCATTTTACAGCAGCAATGAGAAATCAGATGTCTCCATAATCTAAGAAGTGAACGAGAAGAAGCAGACAAAAAAAGTAGGAAACAGAAGAGTAGTAAAGAAGACAACTGAGAAGGTCCGTCAGACTAGGTGTTCGACCCAGGATTCGTTATTACTTCCAATGGCCTCAGAATGGGAACTGCCAACCAAGGCAGCAAATTACCTGAAGAAATGGCTCTTCAAACCATTAGACTGGGAAACCAGAAACAAGCTCAGGGCAGAGTACCTCAGGCCCTTGCGACAAGGGAAAATAGCAGAGACGCCAGAAATGTTCCACACATGCTAACGTTCATGGAATTGACGGATCCTGGAAGGCCTGCCTAGGCAAACTGCTAATTATAGTCGGCCCCCTGGCAAAGATGCTATAGGTGGCAGAGGAAGCCAGAGAGCCATTAAGCCTAACCCGCCAGGATGTGTGGATCTAATGGCCTGAGAACCATTTCCCTTCTTGGTAATTCAAACTGTGCAGCAGCCGGCAAGCGGAGAAGATCCATACTCATCAAGATAGACGCCAAGATGGGTGAGTTGGCCAGATCGGAAGCAGCAGTGGCCGCTAAGGGCATGCTGTTCTGGGAATTCTTTGTAAAAGATAATGCAAGGTTTGCTAGCACTTAGGCCACTTTGGGCAAAGCCCAAGCGTCACTCAAGGGAGGATTTACCCAAAGGTTTCCCAAAGGGCTGGCAGAGAAGGGGGTCACTCAGCCTCCTGGGAATTCAATCTGAGGCTTTTCAATAACAGAACATTCCGGCATAGGCAAGAAGACAGGAAGCCACATCCTTTATTTCCCCCACAAGGAAGAGGCAGAGGCAAAGGATAGGAGGAATGCCGGCAGGCAACAGCTTGCCCATTCAGGTGAGAGTGGAGGCATTAACGTCTGCCTGCACAATCAAGTGCAGCGACTCCACTGTAGGGGGAAGGCTAGCACTGCACCTAGCAAAATGGCGAGAAATCACTGAAGACTCCTGGATTCTGGAAATGATTCAGGGCGTCCATTTAGATTTTAATCAAGATCCCGTGCAAGAACGAACACACTCTGATCCAATTTCCTTTTCAGAGGAGGTCCGAAACCTTATGGTGAAAGAAGTCAATGAACTTCAAAAGAAGCTCACGATTGCCGCAGCTGAGCACCAGGAAGTTTTTGTAAGCAATCTTGGTTTAGTAAAGAGAAAGCTTAAAATAAGGCCTGTTATCAATCTCTGAGCTCTCAATGCATACCTGGTTTATCAGCATTTCAAGATGGAGGGTATCCATCTCCTCCAAGACATTCTGCCAAAAGGAGATTTGCTAGCCCAAATAGATCTGTGGGACACTTACCTGGGGGTACACATTTTCAGGCCTCCCTTCGGCGTTTCCTTCATTTGGCAAGGACAGTGATGGGAATTCACCTGTCTCTTGTTCTGTGTCTTGTCCGCACCATGGTGCTACACTAAAGTGCTCAGGCCAGTAGTGAGCAGATTGCCTGAACAAGGAACAGGCTGATAATTTCATTGACGAAATCTGCATTACCTCCCAGGACAGCCAGTTGCTTTGCTTACAAGGGAGTCAAGCAGCATACCTTCTGGAAGACCTAGAATTCTTAGTGAATTGGGAGGCATCAGAGATTCTCCCTTCCCAAAAACTGCAGTTTATGGGGTTCCTGATAGATTTAGCTCAGGTTATGCTTAAACTCGCTCTGTTTAAGATAAATGCCTTTAGAAGGGAGATCAAATCGGTCCTAGCACGGGATTTTCTTGTCCCTGTGAGAACAAGCAAGACTAGTGGGCCACCTAGCATCCTTTGCCCAGGCACTCTTCGCAGACCCTCTCACTACCGAGCACTCCAATGGGTGAAGGTACACCCCCTCAGGAAGAGGCTGTCATACAATCATAGAATCCCTCTGTTACAGTTAGCAAAGACATAGTTATCCTGGTGGTATCACCATATGGAGGTTTGGAATGGGAGAACGATCTTCGGGTACTCCCTGGACTTTGTGATCGAGTCAGATGCCAGTCAGAGATGCTGGGGAGCCCGCCGCAGAGAGATTTCGTCCATAGGGAAACGGTTGAAAAGGGAACTCAAACTCCACATAAACTGTTTGGAGTTACTGGCAAGTTCTTTTGCACTGAAGTGCTTAACTCAGAACAGGGTCAAATGCTGTATATTCCTGAAGATGGATAATGCCTCACCATTAAGATATATCAACTGGCTAGGGGGAACAGGGTCCAAGATCCTAGCGGAATTGGCCAAGGAAGTGTGGCTCTTCTGCTCGGAGAAAGACATAATGGTAACGGCGGAATATCTTGCGTGCCTTGCCAATCAGGTAGCAGACTGGAATTCAGAGATTCCACCGTTTAGCAGTGGGACATAACAATTTTCCACAAACTGATGCAATTAAGGGGTCTCTGTCAGACAGATCGCTTAGCCTTGTGACTGAAAAGGCAGCTTGTACAGTTTTACAGTTGCTGGCCAGACACGGTAACGCTAGTGACAGACACTTTCCTTCTTGTCTGGTGGCCCCAGCCAGTGTATGCTTTTCCCCTTCACGATGATCACGAGAATGCTAGCTCAAGCAAGGAAACAGCAAGCAAAACCGGTGCTTATCACACTTGCCTAGAGGGGTCAAGCATGGTTTCGAAACCTCTTGGAAATGTCTATAGAAAAGCCAATCCTTCTTTCTCAGAAGCAAAGACTCAGTAGGTCAGCCTCACCCATTCGTTTTGCAGGGGTCACTGAGACTAGTGTTGTTGTAAATTAAATTTCAGGGATACCTGAATGCTTCATCAAGGAATCCTGGGCCAATACCAGCTTGGTACAAATGGCGTAGTTGGTGTATGGCACAGGATATACATCCTGCTAGAGCAGAGGTTAGTCAAATGGTAAAGTGCCTTGTGGTCCTAGCAGGGCAAAGCATACAGAACTTTGAACATGTTCAGGTCACTATTTTAGCAGGACACACATATGTGAGAGGATTTCCCATGAGAGAACATTCTCCCACATGCAGGCTGATCAAAAGAGTTAAGTGTATGTGACCTCCAACACCTAGGCATTTGCACTTATGGGATGTTAAGGAGGTCCTGCAGATTTTTCAAAGGTTGCCTGACAACGTCAAGTTGTACAGGACAGTCCTCACAGCCAAGGTGACAACACTTTTTTTGCTTGTTGTATTGCAACATATTGTCAGACGTCAAGACAGTAGATATTAACAGTAAACGCTACTCACCAGAGGGAGTAACCTTTGATATCAGGAAAAGAACCAAAACAGCTATCACGACAGTAACCTATTTGGCATTCCCAGAACAGCCTACACTTTCCCCGGTCTGAAGCCTCTAACGCAGATGTTTAGACCACCTGGAGAACTTTGGTATTCATCTCCCTTTGGAAACCCTACAAAGCAGTCTCGCCAGCTACCCTAGCTAGATGTGTGAAATGGTGCATACAACAGGCAGGTCTAGACACAGACTTCTTCAAGGCTCACTACGCTACAAGAGCAATGGCTTCTAAAGTCTTCAGCCTCAGTGCCTGCCTGGGAGACATCCTAAAAGCTGCGGATTGGTCGAATTCATCAGTGTTCAAAACCTTTTTATTTCCAACCGATCGACCAGATATCCTTGTTGGTGGTGAGCATACTGGAGGCGTAAAACTTCACATCAGAGTAGCAATTGCCTGCCCAACAACTGGCAAGTCTGTGTCTGTGCTTCTGCTTTCTTCTGTAAGGCCAAATGTCAAGCCAGCAGGGTCATGAGGGGATGATTCGGCACATCAGATTTGGCGTAAGTTCAGTTCTGAGTTGCATGTTGATTCTGTTGCAAAGCCGAAGCAGCTAAAGAAAGAAGACAGGTCATGGTGGAACCAATCAAGGAGCATCAGTGTGCAGAATTGGTGGATAGGGTCACATGATGTGAGCGCCCAGAGCATTCAATTTGGAACTACATAAAAAGACTACTTTCTCAGAAATGGTAGTTTATTTTTCAAGTTCACAAGGTTTAAGGGTTTGCTGCTCAAGAAGTAAAGAGTTGAGTAAAGCATATTACTTTGCCTCTGTGTCTTTAACAGGATTGTGATTTTCCTTTATGTTCTTATGAAAAATCGATATTTTCATCACTGTAGTATGTTGTATATGTTGTGAGAAAGAACACAACGAATTGCATGCCGCAGTACATTTTAAGTCCTCAATCATACTGTTTTGTATTCATTCATAATTTATTCTGATTTATGTTTCAATGAAGTGGAGTTCCCTGCCTGTGTGCTGGAAATCTCTTCTCACGAGGTGACAGAATGGTATTCTCCAAATGATTTCTGTGTGGGAAAGCCTATCACCATCTTGGGCCGCAAGTTCATTCTCCATGACTGTGATGAATTTACTCGGTGCTACTACAGTAACGTACTGGGCAAAGCTGATATGCAACCAATTGAATTGAAGAAGAAGACTCCAGAGAAAGCAAAACAGGTACCATTTACATTACCCATTCTTATGTACCACTTTCACTGTATTACATCCTCTTTAGTTTTGGAACCAATTTGTGGTCAAAATGATACGGCGTAGTGTGACGTTTATGCATTCTTCTAATATTACAGAATACAAACTGTTTCCTCCTGTTGAGCATTCATTCAGACACGTTTAGACCAACCATGATATCCCGGCATTAGTCAAATACTGACTAAATAATCAGCACAACCAAGTATTCATTTAATTAGGTTTTGCCTGACATGGCAACATCTGGCACAACCTGATTGATTGAATACTTCTGTCACGCTGTTCCTAATACCAAATTTGTTCCATCCTCGCTACCCTAGCACCATGACTGATGAGGTCAAAATTGCTCATGCTGTGAAATTATTTTTTAACTGAAACGGACAGACACCGGCTGAGCAGTCCAGCAAACTTTGGACAATACATCTGAAAGGCATGCTGTTTTACTTAAGTGTTAGTTAAACGTCCACTTTTAACCTGTAACCTTTGCTTGCTTTTCTGGGGTTTGAACCTTGTGTGCTTAATCCAAAGCCTCAATGAGAGTGTGGCTATGTTTTTTATGTGCCTTAAAGTTCCCCCCTAGTGTTCCAGAGAAGGTATTCCATCTCTATTATTTGTGTGGCTGCGCTGATGATATATTTTTGTGCCTGTGAAATATAGTTCCAGAGGGTGTAATCCATTTTTACCTTGCTAGGTCCTTTTTGCCCCCTATCCTTCCATTTCACCAAAATGGAGTTTGTCTTTGTTTGCCTAGAAGACCTAAGAGATCACATGACCATCCCTAGTTCCACGTTTTGCATGTGAGAGGATGTGGCCTCTTTAGCCACTGGATGCACTAGTTCTGTCTGGCTTTTGTAGATGCCTGCCTGGGATGGAGTAGATTCAATGTGTGTGTGTGTGTGTGTTCCTGCTTGTGTGCTGGAAATCTCTTCTCACAAGGTGACAGAATGGTATTCTCCAAATGATTAGTCAGAAAGCCTGTCACCATCTTGCGCCGCACGGGTCTTTGCTGCCTTCGATCCTTCAACCACACCCCCAAAACTCTTCTCCTGGTCCTGCGTATGTGGCTGGCTCTTCTCTGGTGTGACTTCACAAGCTTTTTCTTCAATATTTGTTCTTCCTTGGGGTCTTCTGAAGCTGAGCCCATTATCAGAAGTTGAATCCTGTGCCTGATGATGACCTGAATGCACCTACGAATACCACTTACTGCAGTGCCTCGCCTCTCACCTTCGCTGAATACTCATCCTTTCCCAGGTATTGGGGTTCCTCCTGCACTGGTGTGTCCTCTGGAATGTAAGGGGGTCACCAAACGATGTGCACAGCCAAACCGCTGCTGCAAAACTGCTCCTCTGACTCTCTGGTGTTGCTGACAGGCCTCTGCTTTGTTTGTGTTTTTCACCTCTTAATCAGCAAGGGTCTTCTGTGGGCCTCACTTCACCGGAACTCCAGACATTGCTCCTTGGGACACTTTCGCAGAAGGTGGCTTTTTTCTGCCAAAGACTGCCCCAAATATGGACAACTGGTCCCCTTGATCTCCCTTGAAACTTTCTGGCCTAAGATAGGAAATGTGTGTTGCATACCTACCACTGCAGTTTCTCTTCTAGGAAAAACTCTACACTGAACTCGGAACAGTATTCTTAAAGCTGATTTACTTATACATTACATTGTTGCATCTTTTATTTTACAAAGTTTACTAATCGGTAAGTGTAGTGATTTATTTATTGCCTTTCCTTATACAAAGAGGATATGTTTGTTAAAATATAGTGTGTGGACATTGAGTATTCATGAAAAGTGTTTACTATACCTGTTAACCACCCCACTCCACCTCCTCAGAGTTAGCAGAGTTAGCCCTGTGCTGCTCTGCTAAATTAATAATTAGCAGAGCCTGGTGAGAATGAGGACATCACTAATGGCACCAACGTCAGGAATATACACCTAAAGCCCCTGATCACAGGACTTGAAGTTGAACTGCAGTTGTATCTGAGATAGAACACAGGCATGTTTTTAAATCATTTGTCACATGCTTGCACTACTTATATGCATACACAACAGTACTGCACACACACACCCAAGCACTGCACTTTACACATACAAAATCACCCCCGTATTGTTCTGCACATGAAAACACACTGCCCTCAGGACTTACTGAACTGCACACAAACCAACCCAGGATCTGGCATTGTTTTTCTAACTAGGTGTAGTGGACCCTGGGACTACTATGCTAACTGGGCATATCCATGGCAATGGTGAAACCCCCTGCTGAACACAACCATTGGCTAAGGAAAGTCCTATAATGGCTTAAAGAACAGGGCTTCATCCTCAATTGGAAGAAGTATGATTTTAAAAGCAATAAGCTGTCTTCGGCTTTACGTTCCAGACAGAAGGTGAAAGATCAGTGACATTAAATCTGTGCCATCTCCCTAGTACCAGTCACAAACCTGAAACTTCATTGCATAGTTAACTACTGTAGCAGGTTTATCCCCAACCTTGCTTCCCTCACTGAGGTGCTGCAACAACTAACCAGGATGGCAGAACCATGGGAGATCAGCAGGCTACAGCGTTCCTAGCGACAAAGGCTGCCCTAGAGCAGATACCACAATGGCTTACTTTGAGCCAGAGACAGATTGGACTGGTGAGGAATGCCAGCCACCTTTGTCTTTGGGCGGTGCTTACTGAGCTCACCCATGCAGGTGATGTAGTCACTCTTGCCCTTGCAAGAAGAACCTTCCCCTGCCCCAAAATCAGATACTCCAAGATAGAAAACCACTGGGCGATAACAGAAAAAGTACCCAACGATTTGATAAACAATGCCTGGCTATGATGTGGGTAACTGAGATTTTGTTTAGAATCCTTAAAATGGTGTGAGTGCTGAGGTGAGCGCTGAGGCAATTGATGACATTACCTGGTATATGATACCAAATCCTGGCATAGGATATGTGTACCATAGCACATCATTCCAAACTCGTAAGTGGTGGTACTTTCTTCAGCATTGGATCTTTCATAGATTCACATGCTGTTTGAATCTTCCACATAGCCAGGCTTGGAATCTGCAATAATATTAAAGCAGTTCCCTTTGAAATGAAGAACTTCAATAACTTTAGTGTTCTCTCTAGGTCATTTTTGGGTCATTTACCCTTTAGCCAATAGGCAGTGCCTACCTTAGCTCCTCCCCTGCAGGCCATCTTCAGATAGATTCTTCAAGTTTTTTATTTTCATTTGAAGATTATCTGCAAATTCTATAACCTTCAAGGTGACTTTCATATCATTGGAAAGCTAGGATAAGTACCCTTCTCTTCTGGGGATTGGAATGAGAAGGTATGCACCCATTTGGTGCTGCCCATCCCTGTGCCCCCCCCCAGGATTAAGCCCTCCATGAGTGACTCAGTTTCACCTGCCTTCCTAAGAATATCTAAATTGAGGATCAACATGAGAAGTGTCTGTATGGTCTGTACCTGCTCCATCAGCCACTATTTTTCAAATAAGACTTTGAAAGACTGTCATATGAGACTAGTGGCCTGACAGGATTTAGGGACAGTGGTATCACACTCTGCATCTGTACGAAGACATGCTTCTCTTTGCTACAGCAAACCACAAGAGTGGGCTCCCTCTTCCAAGAGTTTGAGATCCCACAAAGAGGCTTCCTGTCGGAAAAGGGCGAGGAAAGGTGATGCTACCCATTCTCTTTCTGCCTATGATAAGGCTGTTTTACTGCATACATCTTTGTCGCATAAGAAACCAGCCTCATCAACGAAGTCGGCCGTTCCAGCCCCTATCTCCTTCCACACACCGTTTGTCCATGAAGCATTCGTCCACAAAGCTGAAACAGTTGACTACCCCATCAACGCCTTCCTTGTTGACCAAGGGCAAGCCCACCAAGTCTGCTTCATCCACCATGATGACGAAAATCCCATTGATGACTGTGAAAATTCCATCGACATCCTCGTCAACAACCACAATTTCGATGACAGCCACCACGTTGATGACCACGCAGCCACCTGCATAGTGCACCTTGTCCATGGCTTTGTCACTGACGTCTGATGTCTCACATCTCATAGAGACACAAAGATCCATTCTTTATGCTCAATCCCTAGGCTCCTCTGGCTTTTCCCAGTCCATCAAAAGGGCCTCCAGAGGACATTATTGAACTTGTGATTGACACAGATTTTGAGGGCCTGGAAGGAGTTTTTTCGGAAGAGGAAGAAGGCCTTTCCACATTTCTTTCTGTGCAACCACCTCATGTTGCTCCTTTGCCTGCTCCACCAGTGCCTGCACCTAAGCTTCCAGATGCTCATGACCTCTCCCGGGACATATTGTCCACTGTGCAGATGATGGTGTCAGAACTGCAGATATAGTTTCCCTCCATCCCTACTCTCAGAATCAGCCTCCTGTCTCACCCCGACGTTGCGCGCCTCCTTTGGTGCCACCTCATTCACAGGATTTTTCAGACCCTGATACTAGGGAAAGCTTTGACCAGGACATTGCATCCACTCACTCTTCGTATGATGACCTGATACAAGCGGATGGTGAACCTGAGGAGCCTCCTATCAAGGGCTCTCCTCCCGATGAGGTTGGAACATTTCACACAATCATGATCAAGGGGGCTAAAATGTTGGATCTCTTCCCCCCTAAACAATGGAAGGAAGTTTCCTCTGTAAACTCAAGGAACAGGCACAGAAGACCATGGTGTCTATTCCTGTCCTGGATGACATCTAGGAGGATGGCCTACTCACGATGAAGAACATGTTTACTGTGCCTTATAAAAAGGACAGGCTTGACAAAACACATAGTGCACTTGACTCTACCTCCTACTGTGTCCGTACCCAACCCAGTCCTGATTATGTCATGTCCGCTGAGGCACACAAGCAATCAAGCAACCCTTCCTTTCTGTGTGCCATTTCCCTGGACAATGAAGGGAGACAATTGGATGCCTTCGGCAAACAAAATCAGCTCTACTGCCCCTACTACCATCAAGGCCACACTCTCCATCAACATTCAGTCCCGAGACAATCAGCATCCTTGATTTCTTGTCTAATAAAAAGAGTGAGGAGGCTTTCGCATTACTCCATGAGGGTGAGGATGTGCCCGACCACTCCAACTTCATGGTGGTTGACTTTGCCAATACTGGTTTTTAGTAGATGGGAAATGGTGTTGTGCTGCGTCACCAAGGGTAGCTCAAAGGCGCCAGCTATGGACCAGACATCCAGACCAAAGTTGTAGACATGCCGTTCGATGGTGAAGACCTCTTTGGAAAGATGGTACTGTTTAGGCCATCAAAATGGACACCGATATGGCTGGGTAGTTGGGCACCTTACAACAGCAACCATACCATTCTTTGGCCCAACAAGGACTGCTTTTACAGATCAGGATATATAATTATAGGCCAGCCTATCGTTCCCAAGCCCATAGATCAAATAATGTTCCTTCCGGGCACAACTTCAAGGCCAGATCCTACTCATATAGGGGCAACCAGCGATGCTGTGGCTCCTCGCAGGGGGATGGCCAACTCAGCAAGCAAGTCTGACCATGACACAGACCCACCCTCCATTCCACACCCCAGTTGGAAGGCGCCTTTCTCGTTTTCACCATCAATGGAGACAAATTACCACCAAGTGGGTGTTTTCTCTACTAGAACATGGCCATACCCTGGAGCTTATACGCACACCACCCACCACTCTACCACAAGGATAGAAAAACAACTTTCAACACTGCAATTTGAGCTTCACGCTCTCCTATCAAAAGGAGCGACAGTTGGAGGACACATATTGCCCCATCCAGTACCACCACAGGAAATACCTCAGATTGACTGTGGCAGGACTTCACTACCAGTTCAAGGCTTTAGTCGTTGGCCTCAAGTTTGCCCCATGGGTGTTGACCAAATGCCTAGCCCCAGCGGTGGCACACCTCTGGAGGTCTGGTATATATATCTACCTGTACCTCGATGAATGTTTGGTCAGGGCCTTGTGACTTACCTTGTCTCAAGAACACACAAAGGCCATGATGACCTTACTTTCATTGTTGGGATTCTCCACTAATTATAGCAAGTCCTTTGTGACACCCACCCAATGAATTGTTTTTATGGGAGCACGGTTGAACATAGTCTCTTGTACCACAACACTGTCTGTTGACAGGTTCAAGTCCATACTCTACAAGACACATTTGCTGTCTCAATGTCAAGTCATGTCGGTCCTGATGCTGAAATCCTCCTCCTGATGCTGTCCTCTTACATCTTGCTCATTCAACACTGCCAGCTGTTCAGGGGTTTCTGGATGCCTGCTGGCAACAAATCACTGGCCATTGGAATGACAAGCTGTTCCATACGCATCCGTTGCACAATGCCCTTTGCGGGTGGTTGATAAGCACCAACCTCACACAAGGAGCTCCATTTGTGACACCTGAACACCAGGTCACAGTTACCACTGATGCATCCTTGGATGGCTGGGGAGCCCCATATCAGTGATCTTCACGCCAGAGGCCTCTGATCATAAGGGGAAAAGTCCTTACAATGTCAACGTGGTGAAGTTGAGGGTGAAGGTCTGGCCTCTGAAGCCCTTTCACCTCCACATTTAAGGGTAAGTGGTTGGGGGTTTACAGACAACACGATCACCATGTTCTATATCTGGAAGCATGACAGCACTAAATCTCCTGTCCTGTCCACCGAAGCACAATCCAAATGGGCTCTCTCTCACAGGATTTTCCTGCCTCCATTCCTAATGCCCAGCATCCACAACTCCATAGTCAACTCCCTCAGCAGAGAACTAGGTTCCTGCCATGATTGGTAGCTCCTCCACAATCAGGATTTGATCATCTTTCACACACGGGGGATGCCAGACATCTACCTCTTTGCAACCAGGGAAAACTCAAAGTGCCTGGCATTCGTGAGCAGATTCCCACAACCAGGCAGCCGACTTAACTTTCTTGGATGGGCACATTTCTGCACGCGTTTCCTGTTTCCACTAGTGCAAGAGTCCTGTCTGTCTTCAAACAACAGTGCTGCAGATTGATACTAGTGGTACTGGTGTGGCAGAGGCAGTTTTTGTTCTCGTACCTTCTCACTTTGTCATCAGCTCCGCCGACCACACTCCCCCCCCCCCCCCCTGCCTCCCCACATGCAACCACATGTGCATGTTCGGGGTAAAATTGGTTTAATTCCTATATTATAGTATGCACTTTTTCTGTCTCTTTGGCTGGACACTCGTCTTCAACTTTTACGCTCTTACATGGTGTTCCCCAAGGTTCAGTACTGGGCCCTCTTCTCTTTTCTCTGTATACTACCCCTTCCCTGGTTCTTAATATTTCTTCTTTTTTAATTTTTCTTACCATCTGTATGTGGATGACCCACAAATCTTTCTATATTGTTTGTCCTTTACTGATTCTATTAATTCTTCACTCTGCCTGTCTTCTTGCTATCCATTCTTGGATATCGTCTCACTATCTACATCTTAGCCCATCCAAGACAGAGGTTCTGTTTTTTTCTGCTTCGACTATTCCTTCTCATCTTCCCCCTCCTTCTCTTTCTTTTCCTCCCTATTCTCTTGTTATTTCTTTCTATGTTTGCAACCATGGTGTTACTTTTGACTCTTCATCATCTGTTTTTACCCATATTTAATTTATTTCTCACTCCTGCTGCTATCAACTTTTTAATATTCAGAAAACTCATTGGTTTCTCACTTTTGTTCTTCTAAACTTCTTGTTTCTTTTCTAGTGTTTTCTCTCTTGTTCTACTGTTCTTCTTGGTCTTCCTGCTTCTCATCTTGCCCCTCTTTGGTCGATCAGTCTTCTGTCCTGGTTCTTTGTTCCCTTGCTCCTCAGGATTCTATTACTTCTGCTTTAGTTTCTTTGCAATGGCTCTCGTTTGAAAACCGTTTACTCTTTAATTTCCTCTGTATTGTTTTTAAGTGTTGTGTGGCCTTTTTTCTCCCTATCTTTCTCCTTTAATTTCTTTCTACTCCCCTACTCATTCTCTTAGTTCTGAAGCTCTTTTTCTTTTTACTTTCTCCCTCGTCCACCTTGTGCTTTTTCACGATCCTGTTATTTTACTCTTCTGGACCCAAAAAACTAGGTCTCACTTCCACTCTTTGTGTTCCATAGCCTCTTTTCCTCTTTTCAAGACTTGTCTTAAAACCTATCTTCATACCCAGTTATCTGTTGGCCCCTAACGATTCATTCATTTAATTGTACTGTTGGTTGTTTTTGTTCAGCGCTTGGGCTAGTAAAAATACAAAAACAAGGGATCAGTCCTTCATCTTGACTCTGCCTCCCTCAACTTGACCCCATGACTCCTGCTTCATTAGAGTTCAGACATGTAGATATGCCCCAAGACTGCAGGGATATCTTAGCAAAGGCTAGGCACCCTCCACCATCTCCTGATATAACAGCAAATGGAAGCGCTTTTCTGCATGGTGTGCTACTCACAGGATGGAGCCCTTCCATTTTTGGCCTCAGCAAATTCTGCCCTATTTGCTCTCTTTGGCACACAGTGGTCTGGCCCATGCCACGGTCAAGGTTCACCTGGCTGTGATTTCCCGTTTCACCCATGCTCCTGCTAGACCTGCATTGTGGTCTAACTGACTGATCAAGGAATTTCTTTGGGGCCTCTTCGATACTTTTGCACTAGTGCGTGCTCTGGCTTGGGCGCTCTACGTTGTACTCTCCAAATTAATGGGACATCCTTTTGAACCTCTCCATAAGGCTGACACCAATATTTTGTCATAGAAGACCACTTTCATGGTCGCAATTACTTCCAGGCACTCTATTAAACCGTCTTATCTTGTCTTCCACACATCTAAGGTCTTTTTGAGGACCACCCCTACCTTCATGCCTAAAGTGACTGCCTCATTTCACCTCAATGAGCCTATAATACTACCAGAACTATGCTGCCTGTACCAAGCCATTCCACAAATCCTCACAGCTTTTAGTGGTGTTTAGTCCCAAGGCTGTCAGAAACTGGCTCACCAAATCCTGCATCGCATTATGGCTATAGGCTTGTCTTTCTTTTGTCCTCGGGAAGCTAACAGGCTGCTTCCCAGGCGACCAAGGGCTAATTCGACGAGGGATGTCTCGTCTACCATTGACTTCCTCTCTGCTGTCCTTCTAATGGGCATGCACAGGATGGCAATGTGGAGGTCTGCCCACTCCTTCACAAGATTCTACTGTGTCGACAGAGACACGATGGCAGAGTACAGAGTTGAACAAGCTGTCCTGAGATGAGGAGGCCAGCATTGAAACAGAAGAAAGACTGGAAGAAGAAACCTATCTGGTCTAGTTGTTGAGCTCATTATCATGGAGCCGGGAACTTTAAAACAGGCTCAGCTGAGAGGTATGTCGGGAAGCAAGGCAAGTGCAAACAAGAGTTCCAAGGCAGAACCTCTGGTAGCGAGAAGACACCTTCCCGAGACGCTTCGAGGATTATGGAGCGTGGTCGGTCCAGCGAGCAAGAGGGGCTCCTTGGCAGTTTGAGGCAGAGCAGAGAAAGCAGTGCGAAGCTACCGGCAGTGTTGAAGAGGCTGCTGAATGCTCACCGGTGCAGGACCACTGACCGCAGCTGACCGGAGCTCCACAGTAAGCAGCAGGGAAGCGAGAAAACTCTTGAGAATGCCGAGTGCAGAGGGAACCACTTCCTATTGTAAACCCATTTGGTAATGATTTCGGGCATCTTGGAGTCCTTACAAGAAAGGGATTAGCTGGATCTTGAGGGCACTTACCTCCATACACTATTTCCATTCAGACAGATGATTGTAAATTCTTGAGGTCACAATGAGAGCTTGAAAATGTCCTGTTTTGTCTGAATCTTTCTTCAAGGCCCAGTCAGCGGCGGGAGGGCACATGAGAGTTCAGGGATTTACTTTGGATCCCTATATAGATGGCACATTGATCAGAGTTCCCCCATGCCTCCTCTATTGGAGAAAGTATGCGACACACATTTCAATTTAGATTTTTAAATAAATCAAAAGAAACACAACGGTTAGCTGTGCAGAAAATTCCTTTTCTTGGGATGGTGTCGATATGCCTGTAGTCCTGGCATTTCCACCTCCAGAAATGTCTGTTGTCATTAAAGAAACAGTCATGCGTTTTTTAGAACAAATCCACAGTACAATCCAGTTTGTTTCGTTATGACTAATTCAGAACGTTCTCGCCATCAATCTTCAGTTTTTCTAATGTCACTCTGACTGGGACATATGAAACAAAAGTGGTGGCTCCTACCACCCAGCCAATTGGTGACAATACATTGCTATTCGTATGTCTACTGAATATTACAACCAAGTTACACGAAATGCTTCAAAAGTAAGTTGAGCGTCCCTTGACTTAGAAGTTTTTATGTGGACTTAATCCATAGATATAAGACAGAGCAGTAATTTAACTCATAAGTCCGCTTTATTAATTTAGCAGATCTTTTTATCTGTTTGGTAGACAAACATCTTTAGTATTATTACTCTGACTGGGACAGGTATGTCCAGATATGAGTACCGAGCCTGCTGTGCTTAGAGACCCAAGATACACTGCACCGTTGAACCCCAATAGGGTGAAACATGCTTTGCCTTGCTTGTGATCCCATGCAATGGTGATGTGACCTAGCAGTTCATGTTGGACTGCCCATTTAGGGCTGGGACCAAACATATGGTCTTTCCCCTTATGTAATGGTATAGTAGGCTGAACATTGATGGTCGGAAAGGGTTTCCCAGAGCAGTGCCAGAGGTTATGATTAATTAAACACCTTCAGTTTTGCTTGTGGTCTCTTGTGTTCATGTGGTGACATTTGCTTGACTTAAGATGCAAGAAATGTAGTTGCCCATTCAGTGCAATGACCATTGCGATACTCTGCACAAAACGTTTGGCAGTTTCTGCACAACTACTGCATGCGTTACAATGGTGAACTCAAGAGATGACTATTTTACTGTAGGTGCCTTCTCAAGGTCATCCTTCTCAAATTTCAGTGGCCAAGGACAACTAGCAATCCAGATTGGGCACATTGTGCTGCACATCAGGTTCATGGATTGTGGATTGTGGTCTGCAGAAGAAAGAAACACCACATACATAACCCAGTGGAGAAAAAGCAGGAGCGTGGGAGTTTGAAGGAGCAGAGCAGCACGGGGTAGAAAGGAGCTTGAGGTGCAGGCGGAGAAGGGGAAGCTGCAGAAAGAGTTGGAAGTGCCTGATGGGAAGAAGAGAAAGCAGGAGAGGATGGAGTAGGAGAACATCCAGGAGGAGAGAAAACAAGAGAGGTTGGAGGATGAGACGAAGCAGCGAAACCAGGAGAAATCTAAATCTTCTAGAGCGAGGTGGAAGAGATGGATGGAGAAAGGAACATTAGTTGGTGGAGAGCAGAAGCAGGAGGTAAAAGAGGATGATGATAGTGTTAATGACTCCAATCAAGCATTCCCACTAAATCAGTGCGTTGTCTGGGATTGCTCAAGGGAAGCCCTTATTTATATATTTTTATGACAAGTTATAATCTGGATGATGAACCCTTGTATAATGCCCCTCTCTTAGAATCCCCCTGACCCCACTGAGCCAAGAAGTAGGTTTGTTTTGCAAATTAAAAAGGTTTATTTGAAAAATTAAACAATAGATATATATCACACTTTTATAATAAATTAATATTTGATATCACACTTAGACATATGACAGTGATCAACAATGGATGATGTTATACTAGCACACTGGTTTAATTACTTAGGAGTAGTATAGAGGATAAGGTAGCTGAGAATGCTTTATGGTTTCAAGGAGATGCAAAGATGAATAAAAGGCAGTACAGAAATAAACTTGATATGATTTCAGCAAAAGAAAATATGATCACTTTTTCTCTGAAAATTCACTCCCCCCCCCCTATGCAATGTAAGGAGATGGAAGTAACACACACAGTCTTCAGGAATACAATCACAATACAATACGAATTTCAGTTCCCCCCTAGCACCAGGGATGATTTTGAAACACAGGCGAAAGACTTTCAGGTGATTTGCAAGGGAGTGAAATATGCTAAAATTGATTTTAATTCCCTCTAGAGGTTCAGGGTTAGTGAGAGATACTTTGAATGAGTTCAGGTCCACACGAACAATGATTAATGAGGGATTATCAGGTTGAAAACGGATTTCAGTAATGGAAGTAAAGGACAGATCGTTCTACACGTGGTTGAAATGAAGCAAAATGTAAAATCGCGGCACTTCTTTTCAAGTGCGTCGAGCGCAATTACGGAGGCGCTATTAAGTTTAGATCTTGTTGGAAACTGGGAATCTTAGCTTTACAATAAAAGTTAAATTTCGTTCCTAGGATGCACGGTTCCAAAGATACAGACGATTTTGTAAAGGTAGTTTTTCAGAAATTAAATTACAGTTTCGGAATGACAGATGCGCTTTGAAAGGTTTGAATCAACAGGAGGAACACACGATTTCTTATGATGCAGTTCTAAACAGGTTCAAATGTTTTGAATCAGAATATTTTAAGCTAAGAGATGGATTCTGCACAGTTCTAGCTGGTTACTCACACTATAAATTTGAAAGGAATGGCCTCGTCACAGATCTGGTCAACAAGTTTAGCTGCGGTCCTCTCTGCTCGGCGGGTCAATCAGGCACCGGTTCTGTTCACAGCGGTCTGGTCTGGGTCTCTGGTTCTGCTGGTCTGGATCAAGTAGATTCTGGATACCACACTGCTTTCTGGGTACGGGTTCTGTTCTGGATACACAGGACTCTTAGCATGCAGCAAACCGCACAGCCCGGCGGTTGAATAGTTTGCAAAAGATTTTGAGGCCTGCAGAAGAGTTCAGCTCTTTGGAGTTTTTGTTCTGGAGTTAGTCTGGATCTCTGGAGTTCTGGATTCTGGAGTTCTCTGTCAGTGTGCTGCGCAGGAATTCAGTTGAAGGTTGGAAAATTAATCTCCCTACCTGGATTTCAGTGGTCCTTTTTATGTGTTTTGAAAATGGGTGTGTGCGTGGGCATAACTAAGCCTGCCCCTCACAACTTATCATTGGCCAAGTTTTCCTCTCCCCCTTGATTGGGGAACTGAGTTGTGTGTCAGAGTGAGTCATCAGGTGTCATCTTTATGGCTTACAGAAAGAACACTCCCATTTTCAATTTGCACACAAATCTATTTCTGATCCAAATACATATTTCCCAGATACACAATTTGTTGAAATTACGTACACACATCATATATCACATACGGTAGTCTCTGTTCCAACTCTGATGTTTCTAAGAGCTCGGATTAAGAAATGACAACATTTTGCGCTTTTTGGTTGGTTTTCCAATATTGGATTTTTACCAAAAATTACACAGATGTACACCATCTCTCTACACATATTCCAGTAATTTACTGTGTCTCTTGCATAAACACAGTGTCTGTAGTATTAATAATTAGCAGGGTTTTGCCTCAGAACATCACAGAGCGACCAGATGAACCTTGAACTGTGAGTAACATTGTCATTTTTAGAATCTCAAAGTTGTACATTTCTGTCATCTGGTTACAATTAGTTATCAGTATTTTTATAAAACATATAATTGCCTTCAATTCAATTCACAAAAGTGTCTGGGTCCGCCCCCAGAACTGGGGGAGTCCGGGATCATGTCTCTCCTTTCAGGCAGAGCTCTGTTTACAGTCCACAGGGAAGTCCCCTCCCTCTCAATCAACAGGGCCATGTGATATCCTGCCTCCTGGTGTGGTCTCTGGGGTGTTAAGAGTTCTCAGGAAAGGCATGTCTTTTGAACTTTTAATTACATAAGACCCCCTTCTGATTAATGCACAGTTCTGCAAGACAGCTCTCCTGTCAGAGTTTAGACCGCTAGCGCCGGTTAGTGTCCAATGCCGGTACTGCACCTATTTTTTTTAGGAGTTGTCTTGAATTAATTCCATTTCAAAAAGGGGATTTTACTTGATAGTATATGATCCTTGCTTAACATTGTTTTGATGGGAATCCTTACAGTAGAGTGGTGATGTGGAACACCCCACAAGAAGGTTGAATCTTTAGAGTGGTCTTGTGAGCCATGATTTTAGCAAATTTTTGACATCAAGAAAATGAATTCCCAACAGCTCTGGGTTGCTTTTGGCAATCAGGATTGCCATTCCCAATGGTTTCAGGCTACTGTGTGTGTAGCCCAATATTGGTTTTAGGCAGTGCCCTCCTGTGCTCACAAACATAGGCAAAAATGGATGGCAGCCTCTTCTTCATGATTCCCTGTGCACTTTCTGGGGAGTTCTGGCCATCATGATGTTTTCAATGCCAGTAACGCACAGTTTTGTGGTAGGGCTTGGATGCATGGATAAAAACATCCCACAATAGGTAGCCCTTGGAGGTATTGGGAGATAGCCACAAAGTAAGAAAACACAAGCCTATCTAAGTCCCAGCTTAGAGAGTTCTTTTCCCCTCTTTACAACATTGTCATACCTCCCATTCATTGGAAAATCTATATTTTCGCCATCTACAGATGAGGTTCTACCGACTTACAAAACAGAACTGGCCACCTCCAAGTTGTTGAGCTCTATAATTTCCCCCTTTGAACTGGTATCTTAACAACAATCTCAGGCTGTCATGATTGTTAAAGCTAGATAAGCTTCCAGGAGCATGCAATCCTACTCAAAACAGAAAAAGAGATTTTGTTCTGAAACCAAAATCGTAGGAGCTTCTTACATCCCATTTCAAGATGCCTCCAAAACTGTCATGACAAGCTTGCTGAAATCCACAGGAGCTAATGCTGATCCCACAGGCCCTCACCATGAGTTCCCTGCTCAACCCTATATTCACAGCTGAGTCGAGAACCCCAGGGAAGGGAAAGGGCTAGTGGATAAAATAACAAACTCAGACACTGCTGACCCCCGACCTTCTGGCCTGTCTCAGGTACCTGTAGTGGAACAAATACACCTGATTGCAAAAACATATGAACTATATAATTATGCCTTTAAATAGTTATCTATTACCTGTTTTGCCTCTGCTGTTTGCTTAGAGGCGTGTAAATGCAGGTTTTCAGACTTCTTAAAACGATTGCCACTTTGAATGTTAGCATGTGCTACACTTAGATGGAATTCTTAACCTTATCCTGCGTCACATCTAGACAGGATTGTGAATGTTAGCATGTGCCACACTTAGATAGAATTCAAACCTTAGCCTGCGTCGCATCTGGACAGGATTGTGAGTGTTAGCTTGTGCCACACTTAGATGGACTTCTTAACCTTAGCCTGCGTCGCATCGAGACAGGATTATGAATGTTAGCATGTGCTGCACTTAGATGGAATTCTTAACTTTGGCCTGCATTGCATCTTGAAGGAAATGGGAATGTGAGCATGTGCTACACTTAAATGAAACTGTGAATGATGACAAGTGCAACACTTGAATGGAATCGTGATCACTAGCCTGCCTCACGTCTCGACAGAATATTGAAATTAGCAAGCGCCACACTCTTATAGAATAGTGAATGATGGCAAGCATCAAACCTAGACATAAATGCAAGGACAGCAATGCCAACTAACCAATCAACTAACAATTTCATCCCTCTGCATACACCTCTCAAACTCTAACCAAACCACAAGCCTAAAATGCATCAATCCGCACAAACTTCACTACACTGCAACAACAAAACAAACCGCACATAGACTTGCACAACAGCACACGACGACTACCGACCGTAAAACACCCCACGCCCAGCCAACGGACCCACCGGGCTGAGGCTGCCAACAGCACATCAGTGCTATCTTGCACTTTTCCAGCTTATTCCCACTAATTTACCCCCCTCCCTCTTTCAGAGCCGCCACAGCGCCAGGGGACCACTCTGGTGGTGATAGTGCATGGTACAAATATTCTTTAACATTAACATTAACTTCTGCACTCTATTTGAAGAAGTAGTAAGCATTCAATTGTTTTCAAGCTAAGTTTCTGCTAAAACTAAATTGCTGAATCAAAAGCATGTTTTCACATTTAAATAGTACCTTTTCCTGCTAAGTAGTGTGTTTAGCCTGCCTTACTTGCACGGAAGAAAATTCTAAGTATGTTAATGGTTAAGTCTGGCACAATCTATTGAAGGCTTAAGCAAGCAAACACTAATAGACAGTGATGAAAATGGAAAAAATATGGTGAGGGATCCCAGAAGTGCCGCGGTGGAGGAGGAGTTGAGGGGGCAGAGGGGGCGTGGTCTAGAGGGGGCGGGGTTGGTAGTGGCCATCCGATCAGATAAATACTTAAAAAAAAGAAAGAAAAAAAAGTGCACACAACGGCAACATTGCCTTTTACCGCCGACCAGGGCTTTAAGTGGCCCGGAGCCTGCCGGGGCTCAGCCCCGTCAGGCTCCAAAATTTAATTTTGAGGTGGGGTCCTGCGGGGCCCACTAATCTCCCCTGCCAGCCCCGGCCACTACACGAAAAGGATTTTTTTCTGAAGCCTGAGGCTCTCGCTCGTGTGCGAAAGCTTCAGGCTCCAGAAAAAATTGCCTTTCAGCCATAATGGTGGCGCTGCACCTGCGAGTCATCCCTTTAAGCAGGATATGCCTGTGAGCTGGCGCCACCATTATGGAGAAAACGTGAGGCCACTGGAAGCTGAGGCCGTTTTCCTGAAGACTGAAAACTCGCGGGAGTTTCAGTCTTCAGGAAAACGGCCTCAGCTTCCAGTGGCCTCACCCTTTCAGCCTTAATGGTGACGCTGCCCCTACCCAGCTGGCAAGGGGCAGCGCCACCATTAAGGCTGAATAGGTGAGGCCCTGTCCACTGCCAGGCAAGCCTATAGAAAATAAATGCAGAGATCAACACCCTCTCCCTTATGGGGAGAGGGTGTTGATCACTAGAAAAGGATGCCTAGCAAGGGGTGCCAGTTGCCCATTGAGCCAGGCTCATCAGGGGAGCTGGGCCTAACGGGCCAGCAGGACCCTTGCAGTTAGGCCACGCCCCATTGATGAGCCCTGGCTCATTTTTTAGTGCCAAAAAAGAAAAAGAAAAAAAAAACACCCGCGACGGCAGCATTGCTGTTTACCGCTAGCTTTGGTGTAATGGACGATGCTCGCTACATGTACAACTGATTCCTTTCAGTTGTACATGTAGCGAGCATTGTGCATTACACACCAGTGCCAAAGTCGGCGGTAAACGGCAATGCTGCCCTCACAAACGCTTTTTTTTTCTTTTTCTTTTTTACAGCGCGGTTCATAGGCTTGGGCGGCTGACTCTGGCCGGATCCCGAGATCCAGGTACACATCTGGTGCCGGATCTCGGATCCGCCGAGAGCCGGCCCAATGACCAGCACTGCTAATAGAGTCTTTCACTTTGCAAAGAGCGTGGTCCTCTTTCGATTGCCAGGAAAATATTCGGAAACTAGTGAAAGTGACGAACGACTGCATCAGCTGAAGTCAAACGCACTGGGGATACGAACCTTGATGTTTTCCCTACTCTGGTACCGTAGAATTCCTAAAGGTAATGCGCTCATAACAAAAATCACACGCTCTACGACACGCAATGCTGGTTCTCTTCTCCCAAAGAAATCCACCGCGTCCTTTAGAGTCCTCAATGAAAACACGTGCGCCCGTGTACAGCTCACTCTCGCACTGTACAAATTAACGATGCTGGGTTCCTATCTTGTTGGGGAAACGTGGCGCCTCCATTTAAAATGTTACTGCTAGCACACCACACACTAAAGAACAGGGTTTCTGATACAATACATGCTGCTCCCTCAAAACTGCCCGCGCGCACCATGATTGAGTGCTGAGTGACTTGTTACACAACGCACTTCCTCAGAATTGCTTGACTTGCTCTAGAATTTTACTAGTAACTTATTTACAGTTTTCAAGGGAAAACACAGTTCTGCTGGTGGCCACAGCAAGATTTTCCTTGACTATCATTTAGTTCATTTCCATTTGGCACTGCTCTAATAATTGTTTCCGGTTCTAGCACATTCTTTAAACTGTTATGATTCTCAAATTGAAATGCTCATACCTGTGGGCTTCTTAAGTACCGAACCTCTCTGCTTCTGATGTCTTCTTATTTGTTAGACCTCTGAGCTCTGAATTGGGCCTAAGTTAAGGAACTGTAAATTACACAACCTGTCAGAAAGTCTCTATGGATGAAAAGCAGTCATAGAACGCTGTGTTAAAGCACCCTGGGCTATTGTTCTCTCCACCAATCAGACCAACCCAGTACTCCACCATCTTAGCTTGGGGACCCTGACATACGTAACATAGTGAAACAAAGAGATAGATAGAATAAGCTCCCTTTAACTCCATACACCTTCCCTAGATGAAAAACAACCTCCTATTCTGTGAATAACTGCAGGCCACCTGCCAGCCCTGACAAAAACAACAACTTGAATTTTTATGTCGCTGCAAGAGGTTCCTCCCATCACCAAGGAGCATACATTTCTTCTGGGGAGAGGATTTCCTCCTTTTGCCATCAGTGGACTATTAACCGAAGACCCCTGCTTTCTTTCAAGAACAAAATAATGCCTTCAGTTGAATATTCCATTGATTCCACCATCGTCTGCTCAAATCTCAAAAGTCCTCTACCAAGCTTCCCAAGGAGATTCATCCTCTTCTTTGGCCAAAACAACACGTGGCAGAGAGAGAGATAGATTTGGATTTTTACTCTCAATTCTTCATGTTCCCAATAAATCAGGGGCAACTGATTCCTTATTAGTACCCGGCACGGCGCAAAAACAAAGAAAGCCACTTAGCTATTGGTCCATTTGCGAGCCTTACCTTCTGGTAATCCAGTTCACGTTGCACTGCTTACCTCGCGCCTGTCCTTGCCTTTCTTCTGTGTTTCTTCAGGCTGCCATGAAAAGGGAGAAGGAACTGCACGTAGTCCCTTCTCCCTGTTCCATGACGGGCATTTGTTTTGTTTACCTTTTTTTTACATGCGAGTCAATGGCCACCATGGAAAGGGAGAAGGAACTAGGTGTAGTCCCCTTTTCCCTTCCATGGTGGTCACTTTTTTTGTTTACTATGGCCACCACAGAAAGAGAGGATGGACTACGTTTTCCTGTCTGTGGCGGCCATTTTTGTAACTTTTAAACTTTTTTTTCCGGCTACGAAACGCAATGCATCTCACAGCCGAAAAAAATCCACCATTAGTACCCCGGTCTAATGGGCCGGGGAACCAATGGCAATAAGCCTCTCCACTGCAGAACATTTCTTCATACGGTAATGCAGTTATGGTCCACAGTCTCTGGGCTTATTGCCTAATTAGTCATAACAGATCTGAAACAGCATCGTCCAGTGGAAATCTTCGACATGACAACATTGACAATACATTCTGGAGGTTAAGGTTGGTGCATCTTCAGGATGCCTACATCCATATAGTAATCACCATTGCACATGGAAATATTGGCAATGGCAAGATGATTGTACTCCCTAGTTTGGCATACATTCTCAATTCCATGCTCCTAATCCTGATAGAGAAGGGGGCGCGGAAAAAAGTAAAATTCAGTTGACATACATTGCATAGGAGCATCTAGAAAGGAGGATTTTGGGTTCTGGTATTGAAGAATTACCATAAAGCATCCATGTTCAGATCTTCAAGAAGGAGTGGCCGAGACAACCTTTCCCTGGAGCAACAATGTCACAAAACATGAGCTAAAATCCCTTTTAAAGATGGAGTACCATTTGAGAGCACACCAGTCACACCGATGAAAGCAAAATATCCCATCACATAGCATTGAGGCATTGCCGGTCTATCCTGCTAAAACTATCCCAAACAAGGTGTTATACTGGAAGCCATGGATCGCAGCAAGTATACTGAAAGTTGCAGATGAGTATGGGTTTGTAGTAGTACGTGCACCTTTGTCTAACTAAAATGTAAGTATAAGATATCAGACAGAGACTGAAGAAGGTACTGCTCACTAAGTGCCCTTCTGGGATCCTTCAGTGACTGGGCTACCCTTGGGATTTCTGACACATTCCCTTGTTTAGAGGGGGCAGCACATCTGTCCATAGATATTTCAGAGGGAATGCAGAAGAATGTTTTTGGAAGTATGGAAAGGAATTCATGTGGTCTATGATACACAATGCTAAGACTGTTGTGCTAACATCATCGGTCCCCTAAACACTTTTCAAACTCTCACCATGTAACTCTGATAGTTGCTGGACCTCTATGGGGTTAAGTGCTTCACTTGGGGCATATATTCTGGCAGCGCAAACGAGTGGTAGAGTTTTTCTTTTTTAAACTTAATTTTGAAACATGACAGACATCATTAAAACATAAATCTCCATGCCATAGAGTTTAGGCAACGTATTCTGATACAACTGGTGTATTTCTTCAGTCTCATGGCCCACAGTTACAGCACAACTCTTACACTTGTACATTTTATTCTAACTCCCCACTTCATTAGTTCCAATGTTCGCCCCTCCCCTGGTCTGGCTCCCTTGTCAATGACAGATACACCCGTAATTGATTCCTGATGTCCTTAGGCCTACAAGCGAGTGTGACAGTGGAAATATTTAATAATTCCCTTTCATTAGTGTAAATCAGATTTTTCAGCCAATCTGAACACGTGGGAGCCGTGTTTGACTTCCAATGTCGTAGTATGCACGTTTTAGCAACAAAACATGCCGAAATTAAAGAGCCTCCGGGTAACAATTGAGACCATATCGAAAGCCACTAACAGATATTTGATTGAGGACAGTGTAGGTGGAATATCGGTGATTTCCGATAGGACTCTACCCACTTCCAGCCACAGTTGTATAATCTATCGACATACCCAGAACATATATACAAAGTTCACCAGGGTCGCTGCACACTTCAAACAA